>NC_134400.1:71287283-72487283 GCF_050003625.1 Haematobia irritans | reverse complement strand
AGTGGATTATTAAATTTTTTGGGGTGTTACGAATTAAAGTCCTTTTCGCTCTAGGACGCGTATATACGAAGATATGGCAAAATAAGTTTTTCAGATAAAAATTTCAATTTTTTTTAGGTTTTGGGAGGATTATTCAATTTTTTTGGGGGTGGTCATGAATTAAAGTCCTTTTCGCCCTATGACGTATATTTAAGGAGATATGGGCAAAATAACTTTTTCATATAAAAATTGCAATTTTTTTAGGTTTTGAGCGGATTATTAAATTTTTTGGGGTGTTACGAATTAAAGTCCTTTTCGCTCTAGGACACGTATATACGAAGATATGGACAAAATAAGTTTTTCAGATAAAAATTTCAATTTTTTTAGGTTTTGGGAGGATTATTCAATTTTTTTGGGGGTGGTCATGAATTAAAGTCCTTTTCGCGCTAGGGCGTTTAGTTTAGGAGATATGGACAAAATAAGTTTTTCATATCAAAATTTAAATTTTTTTTAGGTTTTGGGTGGATTTGTCAATTTTTTGGGGGTGGTCACGGATTAAAGTCCTTTTCGACCTAGGACGTATATTTAAGGAGATATGGGCAAAATAACTTTTTCATATAAAAATTTCAATTTTTTTAGGTTTTGAGTGGATTATTAAATTTTTTGGGGTGTTACGAATTAAAGTCCGTTTCGCTCTAGGACGCGTATATACGAAGATATGGGCAAAATAAGTTTTTCAGATAAAAATTTCAATTTTTTTAGGTTTTGGGAGGATTATTAAATTTTTTTGGGGTGGTCATGAATTAAAGTCCTTTTCGCGCTAGGGCGCTTAGGTTAGGAGATATGGGCAAAATAAGTTTTTCATATCAAAATTTAAATTTTTTTAGGTATTGGGTGGCTTTGTCAATTTTTGGGGGTTGGTCACGAATTAAAGTCCATTTCGCCCTAGGACGCATATTTAAGGAGATATGGGCAAAATAACTTTTTCATATAAAAATTGCAATTTTTTTAGGTTTTGAGTGGATTATTAAATTTGAGTTTTTCAGATAAAAATTTAATTTTTTTTAGGTTTTGGGAGGATTATTCAATTTTTTTGGGGGTGGTCATGAATTAAAGTCCTTTTCGCGCTAGGGCGCTTAGTTTAGGAGATATGGGCAAAATAAGTTTTTCATATCAAAATTTAAATTTTTTTTAGGTTTTGGGTGATTTGTCAATTTTTTGGGGGTGGTCACGAATTAAAGTCCATTCGCCCTAGGGCGCATATTTAAGGAGATATGGGCAAAATAACTTTTTCATATAAAATTTTCAATTTTTTTAGGTTTTGAGTGGATTATTAAATTTTTTGGGGTGTTACGAATTAAAGTCCTTTTCGCTCTAGGACGCGTATATACGAAGATATGGCAAAATAAGTTTTTCAGATAAAACTTTCAATTTTTTTAGGTTTTGGGAGGATTATTCAATTTTTTTGGGGGTGGTCATGAATTAAAGTCCTTTTCGCCCTAGGACGTATATTTAAGGAGATATGGGCAAAATAAGTTTTTCATATAAAAATTGCAATTTTTTTAGGTTTTGAGCGGATTATTAAATTTTTTGGGGTGTTACGAATTAAAGTCCTTTTCGCCCTAGGACGTATATTTAGGGAGATATGGGCAAAATAACTTTTTCATATAAAAATTGCAATTTTTTTTAGGTTTTGAGCGGATTATTAAATTTTTTGGGGTGTTACGAATTAAAGTCTTTTTCGCTCTAGGACACGTATATACGAAGATATGGACAAAATAAGTTTTTCATATAAAAATTTCAATTTTTTTAGGTTTTGGGAGGATTATTCAATTTTTTTGGGGGTGGTCATGAATTAAAGTCCTTTTCGCGCTAGGGCGTTTAGTTTAGGAGATATGGGCAAAATAAGTTTTTCATATCAAAATTTAAATTTTTTTTAGGTTTTGGGTGGATTTGTCAATTTTTTGGGGGTGGTCACGGATTAAAGTCCTTTTCGACCTAGGACGTATATTTAAGGAGATATGGGCAAAATAACTTTTTCATATAAAAATTGCAATTTTTTAGGTTTTGAGCGGATCATTAAATTTTTTGGGGTGTTACGAATTAACGTTCTTTTCGCTCTAGGACGCGTATATACGAAGATATGGGCAAAATAAGTTTTTCAGATAAAAATTTCAATTTTTTAGGTTTTGGGAGGATTATTCAATTTTTTTGGGGGAGGTCATGAATTAAAGTCCTTTTCGCGCTAGGGCGCTTAGTTTAGGAGATATGGGCAAAATAAGTTTTTCATATCAAAATTTAAATTTTGTTAGGTTTTGGGTGGATTTGTCAATTTTTTGGGGGTGGTCATGAATTAAAGTCCTTTTCGCCCTAGGACGTATATTTAAGGAGATATGGGCAAAAAAACTTTTTCATATAAAAATTGCAATTTTTTTAGGTTTTGAGCGGATTATTAAATTTTTTGGGGTGTTACGAATTAAAGTCCTTTTCGCTCGAGGACGCGTATATACGAAGATATGGGCAAAATAAGTTTTTCAGTTAAAAATTTCAATTTTTTTAGGTTTTGGGAGGATTATTCAATTTTATTGGGGGTGGTCATGAATTAAAGTCCTTTTCGCGCTAGGGCGCTTAGTTTAGGAGATATGGGCAAAATAGGTTTTTCATACAAAATTTAATTTTTTTTAGGTTTTGGGTGGATTTGTCAATTTTTTGGGGGTGGTCACGAATTAAGGTCCATTTCGCCCTAGGACGCATATTTAAGGAGATATGGGCAAAATAACTCTTTCATATAAAAATTGCAATTTTTTTAGGTTTCGAGTGGATTATTAAATTTTTTGGGGTGTTACGAATTAAAGTCCTTTTCGCTCTAGGACGCGTATATACGAAGATATGGTCAAAATAAGTTTTTCAGATAAAAATTTCAATTTTTTTAGGTTTTGGGAGGATTATTCAATTTTTTTTGGGGGTGGTCATGAATTAAAGTCCTTTTCGCGCTAGGGCGCTTAGTTTAGGAGATATGGGCAAAATAAGTTTTTCATATCAAAATTTAAATTATTTTAGGTTTTGGGTGGATTTGTCAATTTTTTGGGTGTGGTCACGAATTAAAGTCCTTTTCGCCCTAGGACGTATATTTAAGGAGATATGGCAAAAATAACTTTTTCATATAAAAATTGCAATTTTTTTAAGTTTTGAGCGGATTATTAAATTTTTCGGGGTGTTACGAATTAAAGTCCTTTTCGCTCTAGGACGCGTATATACGAAGCTATGGGCAAAATAAGTTTTTCAGATAAAAATTTCAATTTTTTTAGGTTTTGGGAGGATTATTCAATTCTTTTGGGGGTGGTCATGAATTAATGTCCTTTTCGCGCTAGGGCGCTTAGTTTAGGAGATATGGGCAAAATAAGTTTTTCATATCAAAATTTAAATTTTTTTAGGTTTTGGGTGGATTTGTCAATTTTTTGGGGATGGTCACGAATTAAAGTCCATTTCGCCCTAGGACGCATATTTAAGGAGATATGGGCAAAATAACTTTTTCATATAAAAATTGCAATTTTTTTAGGTTTTGGGTGGATTATTAAATTTTTTGGGGTGTTACGAATTAAAGTCCGTTTCGCTCTAGGACGCGTATATACGAAGATATGGGCAAAATAAGTTTTTCAGATAAAAATTTCAATTTTTTTAGGTTTTGGGAGGATTATTCAATTTTTTTGGGGTGGTCATGAATTAAAGTCCTTTTCGCGCTAGGGCGCTTAGGTTAGGAGATATGGGCAAAATAAGTTTTTCATATCAAAATTTAATTTTTTTTAGGTATTGGGTGGATTTGTCAATTTTTGGGGGGTGGTCACGAATTAAAGTCCATTTCGCCCTAGGACGCATATTTAAGGAGATATGGGCAAAATAACTTTTTCATATAAAAATTGCAATTTTTTTAGGTTTTGCGTGGATTATTAAATTTGAGTTTTTCAGATAAAAATTTAATTTTTTTTAGGTTTTGGGAGGATTATTCAATTTTTTTGGGGGTGGTCATGAATTAAAGTCCTTTTCGCGCTAGGGCGCTTAGTTTAGGAGATATGGGCAAAATAAGTTTTTCATATCAAAATATAAATTTTTTTAGGTTTTGGGTGATTTGTCAATTTTTTGGGGGTGGTCACGAATTAAAGTCCATTCGCCCTAGGGCGCATATTTAAGGAGATATGGGCAAAATAACTTTTTCATATAAAAATTTCAATTTTTTTAGGTTTTGAGTGGATTATTAAATTTTTTGGGGTGTTACGAATTAAAGTCCTTTTCGCTCTAGGACGCGTTATACGAAGATATGGCAAAATAAGTTTTTCAGATAAAAATTTCAATTTTTTTTAGGTTTTGGGAGGATTATTCAATTTTTTTGGGGGTGGTCATGAATTAAAGTCCTTTTCGCCCTAGGACGTATATTTAAGGAGATATGGGCAAAATAACTTTTTCATATAAAAATTGCAATTTTTTTAGGTTTTGAGCGGATTATTAAATTTTTTGGGGTGTTACGAATTAAAGTCCTTTTCGCTCTAGGACACGTATATACGAAGATATGGACAAAATAAGTTTTTCAGATAAAAATTTCAATTTTTTTAGGTTTTGGGAGGATTATTCAATTTTTTTTGGGGGTGGTCATGAATTAAAGTCCTTTTCGCGCTAGGGCGTTTAGTTTAGGAGATATGGACAAAATAAGTTTTTCATATCAAAATTTAAAATTTTTTTAGGTTTTGGGTGGATTTGTCAATTTTTTGGGGGTGGTCACGAATTAAAGTCCTTTTCGACCTAGGACGTATATTTAAGGAGATATGGGCAAAATAACTTTTTCATATAAAAATTGCAATTTTTTAGGTTTTGAGCGGATTATTAATTTTTTTGGGGTGTTACGAATTAAAGTTCTTTTCGCTCTAGGACGCGTATATACGAAGATATGGGCAAAATAAGTTTTTCAGATAAAAATTTCAATTTTTTAGGTTTTGGGAGGATTATTCAATTTTTTTGGGGGTGGTCATGAATTAAAGTCCTTTTCGCGCTAGGGCGCTTAGTTTAGGAGATATGGGCAAAATAAGTTTTTCATATCAAAATTTAAATTTTTTTAGGTTTTGGGTGGATTTGTCAATTTTTTGGGGGTCGTCACGAATTAAAGTCCTTTTTGGCCCTAGGACGTATATTTAAGGAGATATGGGCAAACTAACTTTTTCATATAAAAATTGCAATTTTTTTAGGCTTTGAGCGGATTATTAAATTTTTTGGGGTGTTACGAATTAAAGTCCTTTTCGCTCTAGGACGCGTATATACGAAGCTATGGGCAAAATAAGTTTTTCAGATAAAAATTTCAATTTTTTTAGGTTTTGGGAGGATTATTCAATTTTTTGGGGTTTTGGGTGGATTTGTCAATTTTTTGGGGGTGGTCACGAATTAAAGTCCTTTTCGCCCTAGGACGTATATTTAAGGAGATATGGGCAAAATAACTTTTTCATATAAAAATTGCAATTTTTTAGGTTTTGAGCGGATTATTAAATTTTTTGGGGTGTTACGAATTAAAGTCCTTTTCGCTCGAGGACGCGTATATACGAAGATATGGGCAAAATAAGTTTTTCAGATAAAAATTTAAATTTTTTTTTAGGTTTTGGGAGGATTATTCAATTTTATTGGGGGTGGTCATGAATTAAAGTCCCTTTTGCGCTAGGGCGCTTAGTTTAGGAGATATGGGCAAAATAAGTTTTTCATATCAAAATTTAAATTTTTTTAGGTTTTGCGTGGATTTGTCAATTTTTTGGGGTGGTCACGAATTAAAGTCCTTTTCGCCCTAGGACGTATATTTGAGGAGATGTGGGCAAAATAACTTTTTCATATAAAAATTGCAATTTTTTTAGGTTTTGAGCGGATTATTAAATTTTTTGGGGTGTTACGAATTAAAGTCCTTTTCGCTCTAGGACGCGTATATACGAAGATATGGGCAAAATAAGATTTTCAGATAAAAATTTCAATTTTTTTAGGTTTTGGGAGGATTATTCAATTTTTTTGGGGGTGGTCATGAATTAAAGTCCTTTTCGCGCTATGACGCTTAGTTTAGTTTTATATACGAGATATGGGCAAAATAAGTTTTTCATATCAAAATTTAAATTTTTTTAGGTGTTGGGTGGATTTGTCAATTTTTTGGGGGTGGTCACGAATTAAAGTCCATTTCGCCCTAGGACGCATATTTAAGGAGATATGGGCAAAATAACTTTTTCATATAAAAATTTCAATTTTTTTAGGTTTTGGGAGGATTATTCAATTTTTTTGGGGGTGGTCATGAATTAAAGTCCTTTTCGCGCTATGACGCTTAGTTTAGTTTTATATACGAGATATGGGCAAAATAAGTTTTTCATATCAAAATTTAAATTTTTTTAGGTGTTGGGTGGATTTGTCAATTTTTTGGGGGTGGTCACGAATTAAAGTCCATTTCGCCCTAGGACGTATATTTGAGGAGATATGGGCAAAATAACTTTTTCATATAAAAATTGCAATTTTTTTAGGTTTTGAGCGGATTATTAAATTTTTTGGGGTGTTACGAATTAAAGTCCTTTTCGCTGTAGGACGCGTATATACGAAGATATGGGCAAAATAAGATTTTCAGATAAAAATTTCAATTTTTTTAGGTTTTGGGAGGATTATTCAATTTTTTTGGGGGTGGTCATGACTTAAAGTCCTTTTCGCGCTAGGTCGCTTAGTTTAGGAGATATGGGCAAAATAAGTTTTTCATATCAAAATTTAAATTTTTTTAGGTTTTGGCTGGATTTGTCAATTTTTTGGGGGTGGTCACGAATTAAAGTCCTTTTCGCCCTAGGACGCATATTTAAGGAGATATGGGCAAAATAACTTTTTCATATAAAAATTGCAATTTTTTAGGTTTTGAGCGGATTATTAAACTTTTTGGGGTGTTACGAATTAAAGTCCTTTTCGCTCTAGGACGCGTATATACGAAGATATGGGCAAAATAAGATTTTCTGATAAAAATTTCAATTTTTTTAGGTTTTGGGAGGATTATTCAATTTTTTTGGGGGTGGTCATGAATTAAAGTCCTTTTCGCGCTAGGGCGCTTAGTTTAGGAGATATGGGCAAAATAAGTTTTTCATATCAAAATTTAAATTGTTTTAGGTTTCGGGTGGATTTGTCAATTTTTTGGGGGTGGTCACGAATTAAAGTCCTTTTCGCCCTAGGACGTATATTTAAGGAGATATGGGCAAAATAACTTTTTCATCAAAAATTGCAAGTTTTTTAGGTTTTGAGCGGATTATTAAATTTTTGAGGTGGTACGAATTAAAGTCCTTTTCGCTCTAGGACGCGTATATACGAAGATATGGGCAAAATAAGTTTTTCAGATAAAAATTTCAATTTTTTTAGGTTTTGGGAGGATTATTCAATTTTTTTGGGGGTGGTCATGAATTAAAGTCCTTTTCGCGCAAGGGCGCTTAGTTTAGGAGATATGGGCAAAATAAGTTTTTCATATCAAAATTTAAAATTTTTTTAGGTTTTGGGTGGATTTGTAAATTTTTTGGGGTTGGTCACGAATTAAAGTCCATTTCGCCCTAGGACGCATATTTAAGGAGATATGGGCAAAATAACTTTTTCATATAAAAATTGCAATTTTTTTAGGTTTTGAGTGGATTATTAAATTTTTTGGGGTGTTACGAATTAAAGTCCTTTTCGCTCTAGGACGCGTATATACGAAGCTATGGGCAAAATAAGTTTTTCAGATAAAAATTTCAATTTTTTTAGGTTTTGGGAGGATTATTCAATTTTTTGGGGGTGGTCACGAATTAAAGTCCTTTTCGCCCTAGGACGTATATTTAAGGAGATATGGGCAAAATAACTTTTTCATATAAAAATTGCAATTTTTTTAGGTTTTGAGCGGATTATTAAATTTTTTGGGGTGTTACGAATTAAAGTCCTTTTCGCTCTAGGACGCGTATATACGAAGATATGGGCAAAATAAGTTTTTCAGATAAAAATTTAAATTTTTTTTAGGTTTTGGGAGGATTATTCAATTTTATTGGGGGTGGTCATGAATTAGAGTCCCTTTCGCGCTAGGGCGCTTAGTTTAGGAGATATGGGCAAAATAAGTTTTTCATATCAAAATTTAAATTTTTTTAGGTTTTGCGTGGATTTGTCAATTTTTTGGTGGTGGCCACGAATTAAAGTCCTTTTCGCCCTAGGACGTATATTTAAGGAGATATGGGCAAAATAACTTTTTCATATAAAAATTGAAATTTTTTTAGGTTTATTAAATTGTTTGGGGTGTTACGAATTAAAGTCCTTTTCGCTCTAGGACGCGTATATACGAAGATATGGGCAAAATAAGTTTTTCAGATAAAAATTTCAATTTTTTTAGGTTTTGGGAGGATTATTCAATTTTTTTGGGGGTGGTCATGAATTAAAGTCCTTTTCGCGCTAGGGCGCTTAGTTTAGGAGATATGGGCAAAATAAGTTTTTCATATCACAATTTAAATTTTTTTAGGTTTTCAAAATTTAATTTTTGTTAGGTTTTGGGTGGATTTGTCAATTTTTTGGGGGTGGTCACGAATTAAAGTCCCTTTCGCGCTAGGGCGCTTAGTTTAGGAGATATGGGCAAAATAAGTTTTTCATATCAAAATTTAAATTTTTTTAGGTTTTGGGTGGATTTGTCAATTTTTTGGGGGTCGTCACGAATTAAAGTCCTTTTTGGCCCTAGGACGTATATTTAAGGAAATATGGGCAAACTAACTTTTTCATATAAAAATTGCCATTTTTGTTTTAAGATTTTGAGTGGATTATTAAATTTTTTGGGATGTTACGAATTAAAGTCCTTTTCGCTCTAGGACGCGTATATACGAAGATATGGGCAAAATAAGTTTTTCAGATAAAAATTTCATTTTTTTTAGGTTTTGGGAGGATTATTCAATTTTTTTTTGGGGTGGTCATGAATTAAAGTCCTTTTCGCGCTAGGGCGCTTAGTTTAGGAGATATAGGCAAAATAAGTTTTTCATATCAAAATTTAATTTTTTTTAGGTTTTGAGTGGATTTGTCAATTTTTTGGGTATGGTCACGAATTAAAGTCCTTTTTGGCCCTAGGACGTATATTTAAGGAGATATGGGCAAAAAAACTCTTTCATATAAAAATTGCAATTTTTTTAGGTTTTGAGCGGATTATTAAATTTTTTGGGGTGTTACGAATTAAAGTCCTTTTCGCTCTAGGACGCGTATATACGAAGATATGGGCAAAATAAGTTTTTCAGATCAAAATTTCAATTTTTTTAGGTTTTGGGAGGATTATTCAAATTTTTTGTGGGAGGTCATGAATTAAAGTCCTTTTCGCGCTAGGGCGCTTAGTTTAGGAGATATGGGCAAAATAAGTTATTCATATCACAATTTAAATTTTTTTAGGTTTTGGGTGGATTTGTCAATTTTTTGGGGGTGGTCACGAATTAAAGTCCTTTTCGCCCTAGGACGTATATTTAAGGAGATATGGGCAAAATAACTTTTTCATATAAAAATTGCAATTTTTTAGGTTTTGAGCGGATTATTAAATTTTTTGGGGTGTTACGAATTAAAGTCCTTTTCGCTCTAGGACGCGTATATACGAAGATATGGGCAAAATAAGTTTTTCAGATAAAAATTTCAATTTTTTAGGTTTTGGGAGGATTATTCAATTTTTTTGGGGGTGGTCATGAATTAAAGACCTTTTCGCGCTAGGGCGCTTAGTTTAGGAGATATAGGCAAAATAAGTTTTTCATATCAAAATTTATTTTTTTTTAGGTTTTGGGTGGATTTGTCAATTTTTTGGGGGTGGTCACGAATTAAAGTCCTTTTCGCCCTAGGACGTATATTTAAGGAGATATGGGCAAAATAACTTTTTCATATAAAAATTGCAATTTTTTTAGGTTTTGAGCGGATTATTAAATTTTTTGGGGTGTTACGAATTAAAGTCCTTTTCGCTCTAGGACGCGTATATACGAATATATGGGCAAAATAAGTTTTTCAGATAAAAATTTCAATTTTTTTAGGTTTTGGGAGGATTATTCAATTTTTTTTTGGGGGTGGTCATGAATTAAAGTCCTTTTCGCGCTAGGGCGCTTGGTTTAGGAGATATGGGCAAAATAAGTTTTTCATATCAAAATTTAAATTCTTTTAGGTTTTGGGTGGATTTGTAAATTTTTTGGGGGTGGTCACGAATTAAAGTCCTTTTCGCCCAGGACGTATATTTAAGGAGATATGGGCAAAATAACTTTTTCATATAAAAATTGCAATTTTTTAGGTTTTGAGCGGATTATTAAATTTTTTGGGGTGTTACGAATTAAAGTCCTTTTCGCTCTAGGACGCGTATATACGAAGATATGGGCAAAATAAGATTTTCAGATAAAAATTTCAATTTTTTTAGGTTTTGGGAGGATTATTCAATTTTTTTGGGGGTGGTCATGAATTAAAGTCCTTTTCGCGCTAGGGCGCTTAGTTTAGGAGATATGGGCAAAATAAGTTTTTCATATCACAATTTAAATTTTTTTAGGTTTTGGGTGGATTTGTCAATTTTTTGGGGGTGGTCACGAATTAAAGTCCATTTCGCCCTAGGACGCATATTTAAGGAGATATGGGCAAAATAACTTTTTCATATAAAAATTGCAATTTTTTAGGTTTTGAGTGGATTATTTAATTTTTTGGGGTGTTACGAATTAAAGTCCTTTTCGCTCTAGGACGCGTATATACGAATATATGGGCAAAATAAGTTTTTCAGATAAAATTTTCAATTTTTTTAGGTTTTGGGAGGATTATTCAATTTTTTTTGGGGGTGGTCATGAATTAAAGTCCTTTTCGCGCTAGGGCGCTTGGTTTAGGAGATATGGGCAAAATAAGTTTTTCATATCAAAATTTAAATTTTTTTAGGTTTTGGGTGGATTTGTAAATTTTTTGGGGGAGGTCACGAATTAAAGTCCATTTCGCCCTAGGACGCATATTTAAGGAGATATGGGCAAAATAACTTTTTCATATAAAAATTGCAATTTTTTAGGTTTTGAGTGGATTATTTAATTTTTTGGGGTGTTACGAATTAAAGTCCTTTTCGCTCTAGGACGCGTATATACGAAGATATTGGCAAAATAAGTTTTTCAGATAAAAATTTCATTTTTTTTAGGTTTTGGGAGGATTATTCAATTTTTTTGGGGGTGGTCATGAATTAAAGTCCTTTTCGCGCTAGGGCGCTTAGTTTAGGAGATATAGGCAAAATAAGTTTTTCATATCATAATTTAAATTTTTTTTAGGTTTTGGGTGGATTTGTCAATTTTTTGGGTGTGGTCACGAATTAAAGTCCTTTTGGGCCCTAGGACGTATATTTAAGGAGATATGGGCAAAATAACTTTTTCATATAAAAATTGCAATTTTTTTAGGTTTTGAGCGGATTATTAAATTTTTGGGGGTGTTACGAATTAAAGTCCTTTTCGCTCTAGGACGCGTATATACGAAGATACCGGCAAAATAAGTTTTTCAGATCAAAATTTCAATTTTTTTAGGTTTTGGGAGGATTATTCAATTTTTTTGGGGTGGTCATGAATTAAAGTCCTTTTCGCGCTAGGGCGCTTAGTTTAGGAGATATGGGCAAAATAAGTTTTTCATATCAAAATTTCAATTTTTTTAGGTTTTGGGTGGATTTGTCAATTTTTTGGGGGTGGTCACGAATTAAAGTCCATTTCGCCCTAGGACGTATATTTAAGGAGATATGGGCAAAATAACTTTTTCATACAAAAATTGCAATTTTTTTAGGTTTTGAGTGGATTATTAAATTTTTTGGGGTGTTACGAATTAAAGTCCTTTTCGCTTTAGGACGCGTATATACGAAGATATGGGCAAAATAAGTTTTTCAGATAAAAATTTCAATTTTTTTAGGTTTTGGGAGGATTATTCAATTTTTTTTGGGGGTGGTCATGAATTAAAGTCCTTTTCGCGCTAGGGCGCTTGGTTTAGGAGATATGGGCAAAATAAGTTTTTCATATCAAAATTTAATTTTTTTTAGGTTTTGGGTGGATTTGTCAATTTTTTGGGGGTGGTCACGAATTAAAGTCCTTTTCGCCCTAGGACGTATATTTAAGGAGATATGGGCAAAATAACTTTTTCATATAAAAATTGCAATTTTTTTAGGTTTTGAGCGGATTATTAAATTTTTTGGGGTGTACGAAGTCCTTTTCGCTCTAGGACGCGTATATACGAAGATATGGGCAAAATAAGATTTTCAGATAAAAATTTCATTTTTTTTGAGGTTTTGGGAGGATTATTCAATTTTTTTTTGGGGGTGGTCATGAATTAAAGTCCTTTTCGCGCTAGGGCGCTTGGTTTAGGAGATATGGGCAAAATAAGTTTTTCATATCACAATTTAAATTTTTTTAGGTTTTGGGTGGTTTGTCAATTTTTTGGGGGTGGTCACGAATTAAAGTCCATTTCGCCCTAGGACGCATATTTAAGGAGATATGGGCAAAATAACTTTTTCATATAAAAATTGCAATTTTTTAGGTTTTGAGTGGATTATTTAATTTTTTGGGGTGTTACGAATTAAAGTCCTTTTCGCTCTAGGGCGCGTATATACGAATATATGGGCAAAATAAGTTTTTCAGATAAAAATTTCAATTTTTTTAGGTTTTGGGAGGATTATTCAATTTTTTTTTGGGGGTGGTCATGAATTAAAGTCCTTTTCGCGCTAGGGCGCTTGGTTTAGGAGATATGGGCAAAATAAGTTTTTCATATCAAAATTTAAATTTTTTTAGGTTTTGGGTGGATTTGTAAATTTTTTGGGGGTGGTCACGAATTAAAGTCCTTTTCGCCCTAGGACGTATATTTAAGGAGATATGGGCAAAATAACTTTTTCATATAAAAATTGCAATTTTTTAGGTTTTGAGCGGATTATTAAATTTTTTGGGGTGTTACGAATTAAAGTCCTTTTCGCTCTAGGACGCGTATATACGAAGATATGGGCAAAATAAGATTTTCAGATAAAAATTTCAATTTTTTTAGGTTTTGGGAGGATTATTCAATTTTTTTGGGGGTGGTCATGAATTAAAGTCCTTTTCGCGCTAGGGCGCTTAGTTTAGGAGATATGGGCAAGATAAGTTTTTCATATCACAATTTAAATTTTTTTAGGTTTTGGGTGGATTTGTCAATTTTTTGGGGGTGGTCACGAATTAAAGTCCATTTCGCCCTAGGACGCATATTTAAGGAGATATGGGCAAAATAACTTTTTCATATAAAAATTGCAATTTTTTAGGTTTTGAGTGGATTATTTAATTTTTTGGGGTGTTACGAATTAAAGTCCTTTTCGCTCTAGGACGCGTATATACGAATATATGGGCAAAATAAGTTTTTCAGATAAAATTTTCAATTTTTTTAGGTTTTGGGAGGATTATTCAATTTTTTTGGGGGGTGGTCATGAATTAAAGTCCTTTTCGCGCTAGGGCGCTTGGTTTAGGAGATATGGGCAAAATAAGTTTTTCATATCAAAATTTAAATTTTTTTAGGTTTTGGGTGGATTTGTCAATTTTTTGGGGGTGGTCACGAATTAAAGTCCATTTCGCCCTAGGACGCATATTTAAGGAGATATGGGCAAAATAACTTTTTCATATAAAAATTGCAATTTTTTAGGTTTTGAGTGGATTATTTAATTTTTTGGGGTGTTACGAATTAAAGTCCTTTTCGCTCTAGGACGCGTATATACGAAGATATTGGCAAAATAAGTTTTTCAGATAAAAATTTCATTTTTTTTAGGTTTTGGGAGGATTATTCAATTTTTTTGGGGGTGGTCATGAATTAAAGTCCTTTTCGCGCTAGGGCGCTTAGTTTAGGAGATATAGGCAAAATAAGTTTTTCATATCATAATTTAAATTTTTTTTAGGTTTTGGGTGGATTTGTCAATTTTTTGGGTGTGGTCACGAATTAAAGTCCTTTTGGGCCCTAGGACGTATATTTAAGGAGATATGGGCAAAATAACTTTTTCATATAAAAATTGCAATTTTTTTAGGTTTTGAGCGGATTATTAAATTTTTGGGGGTGTTACGAATTAAAGTCCTTTTCGCTCTAGGAAAATCAGTTTTTCAGATCAAAATTTCAATTTTTTTAGGTTTTGGGAGGATTATTCAATTTTTTTGGGGTGGTCATGAATTAAAGTCCTTTTCGCGCTAGGGCGCTTAGTTTAGGAGATATGGGCAAAATAAGTTTTTCATATCAAAATTTCAATTTTTTTAGGTTTTGGGTGGATTTGTCAATTTTTTGGGGGTGGTCACGAATTAAAGTCCATTTCGCCCTAGGACGTATATTTAAGGAGATATGGGCAAAATAACTTTTTCATATAAAAATTGCATTTTTTTTAGGTTTTGAATGGATTATTAAATTTTTTGGGGTGTTACGAATTAAAGTCCTTTTCGCTCTAGGACGCGTATATACGAAGATATGGGCAAAATAAGTTTTTCAGATAAAAATTTCAATTTTTTTAGGTTTTGGGAGGATTATTCAATTTTTTTGGGGGTGGTCATGAATTAAAGTCCTTTTCGCGCTAGGGCGCTTAGTTTAGGAGATATGGGCAAAATAAGTTTTTCATATCAAAATTTAAATTTTTTTAGGTTTTGGGTGGATTTGTCAATTTTTTGGGGGTGGTCACGAATTAAAGTCCATTTCGCCCTAGGACGTATATTTAAGGAGATATGGGCAAAATAACTTTTTCATACAAAAATTGCAATTTTTTTAGGTTTTGAGTGGATTATTAAATTTTTTGGGGTGTTACGAATTAAAGTCCTTTTCGCTTTAGGACGCGTATATACGAAGATATGGGCAAAATAAGTTTTTCAGATAAAAATTTCAATTTTTTTAGGTTTTGGGAGGATTATTCAATTTTTTTTGGGGGTGGTCATGAATTAAAGTCCTTTTCGCGCTAGGGCGCTTGGTTTAGGAGATATGGGCAAAATAAGTTTTTCATATCAAAATTTAATTTTTTTTAGGTTTTGGGTGGATTTGTCAATTTTTTGGGGGTGGTCACGAATTAAAGTCCTTTTCGCCCTAGGACGTATATTTAAGGAGATATGGGCAAAATAACTTTTTCATATAAAAATTGCAATTTTTTTAGGTTTTGAGCGGATTATTAAATTTTTTGGGGTGTACGAAGTCCTTTTCGCTCTAGGACGCGTATATACGAAGATATGGGCAAAATAAGATTTTCAGATAAAAATTTCATTTTTTTTTGAGGTTTTGGGAGGATTATTCAATTTTTTTTTTGGGGGTGGTCATGAATTAAAGTCCTTTTCGCGCTAGGGCGCTTAGTTTAGGAGATATGGGCAAAATAAGTTTTTCATATCAAAATTTAATTGTTTTTAGGTTTTGGGTGGATTTGTCAATTTTTTGGGGGTGGTCACGAATTAAAGTCCATTTCGCCCTAGGACGCATATTTAAGGAGATATGGGCAAAATAACTTTTTCATATAAAAGTTGCCATTTTTTTAAGGTTTTGAGTGGATTATTACATTTTTTGGGGTGTTACGAATTAAAGTCCTTTTCGCTCTAGGACGCGTATATACGAAGATATGGGCAAAATAAGTTTTTCAGATAAAAATTTCATTTTTTTTAGGTTTTGGGAGGATTATTCAATTTGTTTGGGGGTGGTCATGAATTAAAGTCCTTTTCGCGCTAGGGCGCTTGGTTTAGGAGATATGGGCAAAATAAGTTTTTCATATCAAAATTTAAATTTTTTTAGGTTTTGGGTGGATTTGTAAATTTTTTGGGGGTGGTCCCGAATTAAAGTCCTTTTCGCCCTAGGACGTATATTTAAGGAGATATGGGCAAAATAACTTTTTCATATAAAAATTGCAATTTTTTAGGTTTTGAGCGGATTATTAAATTTTTTGGGGTGTTACGAATTAAAGTCCTTTTCGCTCTAGGACGCGTATATACGAAGATATGGGCAAAATAAGATTTTCAGATAAAAATTTCAATTTTTTTAGGTTTTGGGAGGATTATTCAATTTTTTTTTGGGGGTGGTCATGAATTAAAGTCCTTTTCGCGCTAGGGCGCTTAGTTTAGGAGATATGGGCAAAATAAGTTTTTCATATCAAAATTTCAATTTTTTTAGGTTTTGGGTGGATTTGTCAATTTTTTGGGGGTGGTCACGAATTAAAGTCCATTTCGCCCTAGGACGTATATTTAAGGAGATATGGGCAAAATAACTTTTTCATATAAAAATTGCAATTTTTTAGGTTTTGAGCGGATTATTAAATTTTTTGGGGTGTTACGAATTAAAGTCCTTTTCGCTCTAGGACGCGTATATACGAAGATATGGGCAAAATAAGATTTTCAGATAAAAATTTCAATTTTTTTAGGTTTTGGGAGGATTATTCAATTTTTTTGGGGGTGGTCATGAATTAAAGTCCTTTTCGCGCTAGGAGATATGGGCAAAATAAGTTTTTCATATCACAATTTAAATTTTTTTAGGTTTTGGGTGGATTTGTCAATTTTTTGGGGGTGGTCACGAATTAAAGTCCATTTCGCCCTAGGACGCATATTTAAGGAGATATGGGCAAAATAACTTTTTCATATAAAAATTGCAATTTTTTAGGTTTTGAGTGGATTATTTAATTTTTTGGGGTGTTACGAATTAAAGTCCTTTTCGCTCTAGGGCGCGTATATACGAATATATGGGCAAAATAAGTTTTTCAGATAAAAATTTCAATTTTTTTAGGTTTTGGGAGGATTATTCAATTTTTTTTTTTGGGGTGGTCATGAATTAAAGTCCTTTTCGCGCTAGGGCGCTTGGTTTAGGAGATATGGGCAAAATAAGTTTTTCATATCAAAATTTAAATTTTTTTAGGTTTTGGGTGGATTTGTAAATTTTTTGGGGGTGGTCACGAATTAAAGTCCTTTTCGCCCTAGGACGTATATTTAAGGAGATATGGGCAAAATAACTTTTTCATATAAAAATTGCAATTTTTTAGGTTTTGAGCGGATTATTAAATTTTTTTGGGGTGTTACGAATTAAAGTCCTTTTCGCTCTAGGACGCGTATATACGAAGATATGGGCAAAATAAGATTTTCAGATAAAAATTTCAATTTTTTTAGGTTTTGGGAGGATTATTCAATTTTTTTTTGGGGGTGGTCATGAATTAAAGTCCTTTTCGCGCTAGGGCGCTTAGTTTAGGAGATATGGGCAAAATAAGTTTTTCATATCAAAATTTCAATTTTTTTAGGTTTTGGGTGGATTTGTCAATTTTTTGGGGGTGGTCACGAATTAAAGTCCATTTCGCCCTAGGACGTATATTTAAGGAGATATGGGCAAAATAACTTTTTCATATAAAAATTGCATTTTTTTTAGGTTTTGAATGGATTATTAATTTTTTTGGGGTGTTACGAATTAAAGTCCTTTTCGCTCTAGGACGCGTATATACGAAGATATGGGCAAAATAAGTTTTTCAGATAAAAATTTCAATTTTTTTAGGTTTTGGGAGGATTATTCAATTTTTTTGGGGGTGGTCATGAATTAAAGTCCTTTTCGCGCTAGGGCGCTTAGTTTAGGAGATATGGGCAAAATAAGTTTTTCATATCAAAATTTAAATTTTTTTAGGTTTTGGGTGGATTTGTCAATTTTTTGGGGGTGGTCACGAATTAAAGTCCATTTCGCCCTAGGACGTATATTTAAGGAGATATGGGCAAAATAACTTTTTCATACAAAAATTGCAATTTTTTTAGGTTTTGAGTGGATTATTAAATTTTTTGGGGTGTTACGAATTAAAGTCCTTTTCGCTCTAGGACGCGTATATACGAAGATATGGGCAAAATAAGTTTTTCAGATAAAAATTTAAATTTTTTTAGGTTTTGGGAGGATTATTCAATTTTTTTTGGGGGTGGTCATGAATTAAAGTCCTTTTCGCGCTAGGGCGCTTGGTTTAGGAGATATGGGCAAAATAAGTTTTTCATATCAAAATTTAATTTTTTTTAGGTTTTGGGTGGATTTGTCAATTTTTTGGGGGTGGTCACGAATTAAAGTCCTTTTCGCCCTAGGACGTATATTTAAGGAGATATGGGCAAAATAACTTTTTCATATAAAAATTGCAATTTTTTTAGGTTTTGAGCGGATTATTAAATTTTTTGGGGTGTACGAAGTCCTTTTCGCTCTAGGACGCGTATATACGAAGATATGGGCAAAATAAGATTTTCAGATAAAAATTTCATTTTTTTTAGGTTTTGGGAGGATTATTCAATTTTTTTTTGGGGGTGGTCATGAATTAAAGTCCTTTTCGCGCTAGGGCGCTTAGTTTAGGAGATATGGGCAAAATAAGTTTTTCATATCAAAATTTAATTGTTTTTAGGTTTTGGGTGGATTTGTCAATTTTTTGGGGGTGGTCACGAATTAAAGTCCATTTCGCCCTAGGACGCATATTTAAGGAGATATGGGCAAAATAACTTTTTCATATAAAAGTTGCCATTTTTTTAAGGTTTTGAGTGGATTATTACATTTTTTGGGGTGTTACGAATTAAAGTCCTTTTCGCTCTAGGACGCGTATATACGAAGATATGGGCAAAATAAGTTTTTCAGATAAAAATTTCATTTTTTTTAGGTTTTGGGAGGATTATTCAATTTGTTTGGGGGTGGTCATGAATTAAAGTCCTTTTCGCGCTAGGGCGCTTGGTTTAGGAGATATGGGCAAAATAAGTTTTTCATATCAAAATTTAAATTTTTTTAGGTTTTGGGTGGATTTGTAAATTTTTTGGGGGTGGTCACGAATTAAAGTCCTTTTCGCCCTTGGACGTATATTTAAGGAGATATGGGCAAAATAACTTTTTCATATAAAAATTGCAATTTTTTAGGTTTTGAGCGGATTATTAAATTTTTTGGGGTGTTACGAATTAAAGTCCTTTTCGCTCTAGGACGCGTATATACGAAGATATGGGCAAAATAAGATTTTCAGATAAAAATTTCAATTTTTTTAGGTTTTGGGAGGATTATTCAATTTTTTTGGGGGTGGTCATGAATTAAAGTCCTTTTCGCGCTAGGGCGCTTAGTTTAGGAGATATGGGCAAAATAAGTTTTTCATATCACAATTTAAATTTTTTTAGGTTTTGGGTGGATTTGTCAATTTTTTGGGGGTGGTCACGAATTAAAGTCCATTTCGCCCTAGGACGCATATTTAAGGAGATATGGGCAAAATAACTTTTTCATATAAAAATTGCAATTTTTTAGGTTTTGAGTGGATTATTTAATTTTTTGGGGTGTTACGAATTAAAGTCCTTTTCGCTCTAGGACGCGTATATACGAATATATGGGCAAAATAAGTTTTTCAGATAAAATTTTCAATTTTTTTAGGTTTTGGGAGGATTATTCAATTTTTTTTGGGGGTGGTCATGAATTAAAGTCCTTTTCGCGCTAGGGCGCTTGGTTTAGGAGATATGGGCAAAATAAGTTTTTCATATCAAAATTTAAATTTTTTTAGGTTTTGGGTGGATTTGTAAATTTTTTGGGGGTGGTCACGAATTAAAGTCCATTTCGCCCTAGGACGCATATTTAAGGAGATATGGGCAAAATAACTTTTTCATATAAAAATTGCAATTTTTTAGGTTTTGAGTGGATTATTTAATTTTTTGGGGTGTTACGAATTAAAGTCCTTTTCGCTCTAGGACGCGTATATACGAAGATATTGGCAAAATAAGTTTTTCAGATAAAAATTTCATTTTTTTTAGGTTTTGGGAGGATTATTCAATTTTTTTGGGGGTGGTCATGAATTAAAGTCCTTTTCGCGCTAGGGCGCTTAGTTTAGGAGATATAGGCAAAATAAGTTTTTCATATCATAATTTAATTTTTTTTTAGGTTTTGGGTGGATTTGTCAATTTTTTGGGTGTGGTCACGAATTAAAGTCCTTTTGGGCCCTAGGACGTATATTTAAGGAGATATGGGCAAAATAACTTTTTCATATAAAAATTGCAATTTTTTTAGGTTTTGAGCGGATTATTAAATTTTTGGGGGTGTTACGAATTAAAGTCCTTTTCGCTCTAGGACGCGTATATACGAAGATACCGGCAAAATAAGTTTTTCAGATCAAAATTTCAATTTTTTTAGGTTTTGGGAGGATTATTCAATTTTTTTGGGGTGGTCATGAATTAAAGTCCTTTTCGCGCTAGGGCGCTTAGTTTAGGAGATATGGGCAAAATAAGTTTTTCATATCAAAATTTCAATTTTTTTAGGTTTTGGGTGGATTTGTCAATTTTTTGGGGGTGGTCACGAATTAAAGTCCATTTCGCCCTAGGACGTATATTTAAGGAGATATGGGCAAAATAACTTTTTCATATAAAAATTGCATTTTTTTTAGGTTTTGAATGGATTATTAAATTTTTTGGGGTGTTACGAATTAAAGTCCTTTTCGCTCTAGGACGCGTATATACGAAGATATGGGCAAAATAAGTTTTTCAGATAAAAATTTCAATTTTTTTAGGTTTTGGGAGGATTTTTCAATTTTTTTGGGGGTGGTCATGAATTAAAGTCCTTTTCGCGCTAGGGCGCTTAGTTTAGGAGATATGGGCAAAATAAGTTTTTCATATCAAAATTTAAATTTTTTTAGGTTTTGGGTGGATTTGTCAATTTTTTGGGGGTGGTCACGAATTAAAGTCCATTTCGCCCTAGGACGTATATTTAAGGAGATATGGGCAAAATAACTTTTTCATACAAAAATTGCAATTTTTTTAGGTTTTGAGTGGATTATTAATTTTTTTGGGGTGTTACGAATTAAAGTCCTTTTCGCTTTAGGACGCGTATATACGAAGATATGGGCAAAATAAGTTTTTCAGATAAAAATTTCAATTTTTTTAGGTTTTGGGAGGATTATTCAATTTTTTTGGGGGTGGTCATGAATTAAAGTCCTTTTCGCGCTAGGGCGCTTAGTTTAGGAGATATGGGCAAAATAAGTTTTTCATATCAAAATTTAATTTTTTTTTAGGTTTTGTGTGGATTTGTCAATTTTTTGGGTGTGGTCACGAATTAAAGTCTTTTTCGCCCTAGGACGTATATTTAAGGAGATATGGGCAAAATAACTTTTTCATATAAAAATTGCAATTTTTTTAGTTTTTGAGTAGATTATTACATTTTTTGGGGTGTTACGAATTGAAGTCCTTTTCGCTCTAGGACGCGTATATACGAAGATATGGGCAAAATAAGTTTTTCAGATAAAAATTTCAATTTTTTTAGGTTTTGGGAGGATTATTCAATTTTTTTGGGGGTGGTCATGAATTAAAGTCCTTTTCGCGCTAGGGCGCTTAGTTTAGGAGATATGGGCAAAATATGTTTTTCATATCACAATTTAAATTTTTTTAGGTTTTGGGTGGATTTGTCAATTTTTTGGGGGTGGTCACGAATTAAAGTCCATTTCGCCCTAGGACGCATATTTAAGGAGATATGGGCAAAATAACTTTTTCATATAAAAATTGCAATTTTTTAGGTTTTGAGTGGATTATTTAATTTTTTGGGGTGTTACGAATTAAAGTCCTTTTCGCTCTAGGGCGCGTATATACGAATATATGGGCAAAATAAGTTTTTCAGATAAAAATTTCAATTTTTTTAGGTTTTGGGAGGATTATTCAATTTTTTTTGGGGGTGGTCATGAATTAAAGTCCTTTTCGCGCTAGGGCGCTTGGTTTAGGAGATATGGGCAAAATAAGTTTTTCATATCAAAATTTAAATTTTTTTAGGTTTTGGGTGGATTTGTAAATTTTTTGGGGGTGGTCACGAATTAAAGTCCATTTCGCCCTAGGACGCATATTTAAGGAGATATGGGCAAAATAACTTTTTCATATAAAAATTGCAATTTTTTAGGTTTTGAGTGGATTATTTAATTTTTTGGGGTGTTACGAATTAAAGTCCTTTTCGCTCTAGGACGCGTATATACGAAGATATTGGCAAAATAAGTTTTTCAGATAAAAATTTCATTTTTTTAGGTTTTGGGAGGATTATTCAATTTTTTTGGGGGTGGTCATGAATTAAAGTCCTTTTCGCGCTAGGGCGCTTAGTTTAGGAGATATAGGCAAAATAAGTTTTTCATATCATAATTTAAATTTTTTTTAGGTTTTGGGTGGATTTGTCAATTTTTTGGGTGTGGTCACGAATTAAAGTCCTTTTGGGCCCTAGGACGTATATTTAAGGAGATATGGGCAAAATAACTTTTTCATATAAAAATTGCAATTTTTTTAGGTTTTGAGCGGATTATTAAATTTTTGGGGGTGTTACGAATTAAAGTCCTTTTCGCTCTAGGACGCGTATATACGAAGATACCGGCAAAATAAGTTTTTCAGATCAAAATTTCAATTTTTTTAGGTTTTGGGAGGATTATTCAATTTTTTTGGGGTGGTCATGAATTAAAGTCCTTTTCGCGCTAGGGCGCTTAGTTTAGGAGATATGGGCAAAATAAGTTTTTCATATCAAAATTTCAATTTTTTTTAGGTTTTGGGTGGATTTGTCAATTTTTTGGGGGTGGTCACGAATTAAAGTCCATTTCGCCCTAGGACGTATATTTAAGGAGATATGGGCAAAATAACTTTTTCATATAAAAATTGCATTTTTTTTAGGTTTTGAATGGATTATTAAATTTTTTGGGGTGTTACGAATTAAAGTCCTTTTCGCTCTAGGACGCGTATATACGAAGATATGGGCAAAATAAGTTTTTCAGATAAAAATTTCAATTTTTTTAGGTTTTGGGAGGATTATTCAATTTTTTTGGGGGTGGTCATGAATTAAAGTCCTTTTCGCGCTAGGGCGCTTAGTTTAGGAGATATGGGCAAAATAAGTTTTTCATATCAAAATTTAAATTTTTTTAGGTTTTGGGTGGATTTGTCAATTTTTTGGGGGTGGTCACGAATTAAAGTCCATTTCGCCCTAGGACGTATATTTAAGGAGATATGGGCAAAATAACTTTTTCATACAAAAATTGCAATTTTTTTAGGTTTTGAGTGGATTATTAAATTTTTTGGGGTGTTACGAATTAAAGTCCTTTTCGCTTTAGGACGCGTATATACGAAGATATGGGCAAAATAAGTTTTTCAGATAAAAATTTCAATTTTTTTAGGTTTTGGGAGGATTATTCAATTTTTTTGGGGGTGGTCATGAATTAAAGTCCTTTTCGCGCTAGGGCGCTTAGTTTAGGAGATATGGGCAAAATAAGTTTTTCATATCAAAATTTAATTTTTTTTAGGTTTTGTGTGGATTTGTCAATTTTTTGGGTGTGGTCACGAATTAAAGTCTTTTTCGCCCTAGGACGTATATTTAAGGAGATATGGGCAAAATAACTTTTTCATATAAAAATTGCAATTTTTTTAGTTTTTGAGTAGATTATTACATTTTTTGGGGTGTTACGAATTGAAGTCCTTTTCGCTCTAGGACGCGTATATACGAAGATATGGGCAAAATAAGTTTTTCAGATAAAAATTTCAATTTTTTTAGGTTTTGGGAGGATTATTCAATTTTTTTGGGGGTGGTCATGAATTAAAGTCCTTTTCGCGCTAGGGCGCTTAGTTTAGGAGATATGGGCAAAATAAGTTTTTCATATCACAATTTAAATTTTTTTAGGTTTTGGGTGGATTTGTCAATTTTTTGGGGGTGGTCACGAATTAAAGTCCATTTCGCCCTAGGACGCATATTTAAGGAGATATGGGCAAAATAACTTTTTCATATAAAAATTGCAATTTTTTAGGTTTTGAGTGGATTATTTAATTTTTTGGGGTGTTACGAATTAAAGTCCTTTTCGCTCTAGGGCGCGTATATACGAATATATGGGCAAAATAAGTTTTTCAGATAAAAATTTCAATTTTTTTAGGTTTTGGGAGGATTATTCAATTTTTTTGGGGGTGGTCATGAATTAAAGTCCTTTTCGCGCTAGGGCGCTTGGTTTAGGAGATATGGGCAAAATAAGTTTTTCATATCAAAATTTAAATTTTTTTAGGTTTTGGGTGGATTTGTAAATTTTTTGGGGGTGGTCACGAATTAAAGTCCTTTTCGCCCTAGGACGTATATTTAAGGAGATATGGGCAAAATAACTTTTTCATATAAAAATTGAAATTTTTTAGGTTTTGAGCGGATTATTAAATTTTTTGGGGTGTTACGAATTAAAGTCCTTTTCGCTCTAGGACGCGTATATACGAAGATATGGGCAAAATAAGATTTTCAGATAAAAATTTCAATTTTTTTAGGTTTTGGGAGGATTATTCAATTTTTTTGGGAGTGGTCATGAATTAAAGTCCTTTTCGCGCTAGGGCGCTTAGTTTAGGAGATATGGGCAAAATAAGTTTTTCATATCACAATTTAAATTTTTTTAGGTTTTGGGTGGATTTGTCAATTTTTTGGGGGTGGTCACGAATTAAAGTCCATTTCGCCCTAGGACGCATATTTAAGGAGATATGGGCAAAATAACTTTTTCATATAAAAATTGCAATTTTTTAGGTTTTGAGTGGATTATTTAATTTTTTGGGGTGTTACGAATTAAAGTCCTTTTCGCTCTAGGGCGCGTATATACGAATATATGGGCAAAATAAGTTTTTCAGATAAAAATTTCAATTTTTTTAGGTTTTGGGAGGATTATTCAATTTTTTTTTGGGGGTGGTCATGAATTAAAGTCCTTTTCGCGCTAGGGCGCTTGGTTTAGGAGATATGGGCAAAATAAGTTTTTCATATCAAAATTTAAATTTTTTTAGGTTTTGGGTGGATTTGTAAATTTTTTGGGGGTGGTCACGAATTAAAGTCCTTTTCGCCCTAGGACGTATATTTAAGGAGATATGGGCAAAATAACTTTTTCATATAAAAATTGCAATTTTTTAGGTTTTGAGCGGATTATTAAATTTTTTGGGGTGTTACGAATTAAAGTCCTTTTCGCTCTAGGACGCGTATATACGAAGATATGGGCAAAATAAGATTTTCAGATAAAAATTTCAATTTTTTTAGGTTTTGGGAGGATTATTCAATTTTTTGGGAGTGGTCATGAATTAAAGTCCTTTTCGCGCTAGGGCGCTTAGTTTAGGAGATATGGGCAAAATAAGTTTTTCATATCACAATTTAAATTTTTTTAGGTTTTGGGTGGATTTGTCAATTTTTTGGGGGTGGTCACGAATTAAAGTCCATTTCGCCCTAGGACGCATATTTAAGGAGATATGGGCAAAATAACTTTTTCATATAAAAATTGCAATTTTTTAGGTTTTGAGTGGATTATTTAATTTTTTGGGGTGTTACGAATTAAAGTCCTTTTCGCTCTAGGGCGCGTATATACGAATATATGGGCAAAATAAGTTTTTCAGATAAAAATTTCAATTTTTTTAGGTTTTGGGAGGATTATTCAATTTTTTTTTGGGGGTGGTCATGAATTAAAGTCCTTTTCGCGCTAGGGCGCTTGGTTTAGGAGATATGGGCAAAATAAGTTTTTCATATCAAAATTTAAATTTTTTTTAGGTTTTGGGTGGATTTGTAAATTTTTTGGGGGTGGTCACGAATTAAAGTCCTTTTCGCCCTAGGACGTATATTTAAGGAGATATGGGCAAAATAACTTTTTCATATAAAAATTGCAACTTTTTAGGTTTTGAGCGGATTATTAAATTTTTTGGGGTGTTACGAATTAAAGTCCTTTTCGCTCTAGGACGCGTATATACGAAGATATGGGCAAAATAAGATTTTCAGATAAAAATTTCAATTTTTGTAGGTTTTGGGAGGATTATTCAATTTTTTTGGGGTGGTCATGAATTAAAGTCCTTTTCGCGCTAGGGCGCTTAGTTTAGGAGATATGGGCAAAATAAGTCTTTCATATCACAATTTAAATTTTTTTAGGTTTTGGGTGGATTTGTCAATTTTTTGGGGGTGGTCACGAATTAAAGTCCATTTCGCCCTAGGACGCATATTTAAGGAGATATGGGTAAAATAACTTTTTCATATAAAAATTGCAATTTTTTAGGTTTTGAGTGGATTATTTAATTTTTTGGGGTGTTACGAATTAAAGTCCTTTTCGCTCTAGGACGCGTATATACGAATATATGGGCAAAATAAGTTTTTCAGATAAAATTTTCAATTTTTTTAGGTTTTGGGAGGATTATTCAATTTTTTTTGGGGGTGGTCATGAATTAAAGTCCTTTTCGCGCTAGGGCGCTTGGTTTAGGAGATATGGGCAAAATAAGTTTTTCATATCAAAATTTAAATTTTTTTAGGTTTTGGGTGGATTTGTAAATTTTTTGGGGGTGGTCACGAATTAAAGTCCATTTCGCCCTAGGACGCATATTTAAGGAGATATGGGCAAAATAACTTTTTCATATAAAAATTGCAATTTTTTAGGTTTTGAGCGGATTATTAAATTTTTTGGGGTGTTACGAATTAAAGTCCTTTTCGCTTTAGGACGCGTATATACGAAGATATGGGCAAAATAAGTTTTTCAGATAAAAATTTCAATTTTTTTAGGTTTTGGGAGGATTATTGAATTTTTTTGGGGGTTGTCATGAATTAAAGTCCTTTTCGCGCTAGGGCGCTTAGTTTAGGAGATATAGGCAAAATAAGTTTTTCATATCAAAATTTAAATTTTTTAGGTTTTGGGTGGATTTGTCTATTTTTTGGGGGTGGTCACGAATTAAAGTCCTTTTCGCCCTACGACGTATATTTAAGGAGATATGGGCAAAATAACTTTTTCATATAAAAATTGCAATTTTTTTAGGTTTTGAGCGGATTATTAAATTTTTTGGGGTGTTACGAATTAAAGTCCTTTTCGCTTTAGGCCGCGTATATACGAAGATATGGGCAAAATAAGTTTTTCAGATAAAAATTTCAATTTTTTTAGGTTTTGGGAGGATTATTCAATTTTTTTGGGGGTTGTCATGAATTAAAGTCCTTTTCGCGCTAGGGCGCTTAGTTTAGGAGATATAGGCAAAATAAGTTTTTCATATCAAAATATAAATTTTTTAGGTTTTGGGTGGATTTGTCAATTTTTTGGGGGTGGTCACGAATTAAAGTCCTTTTCGCCCTAGGACGCATATTTAAGGAGATATGGGCAAAATAACTTTTTCATATAAAAATTTTTTTTAAGGTTTTGAGTGGATTATTAATTTTTTTGGGATGTTACGAATTAAAGTCCTTTTCGCTCTAGGACGCGTATATACGAAGATATTGGCAAAATAAGTTTTTCAGATAAAAATTTCATTTTTTTTAGGTTTTGGGAGGATTATTCAATTTTTTTGGGGGTGGTCATGAATTAAAGTCCTTTTCGCGCTAGGGCGCTTAGTTTAGGAGATATAGGCAAAATAAGTTTTTCATATCATAATTTAAATTTTTTTTAGGTTTTGGGTGGATTTGTCAATTTTTTGGGTGTGGTCACGAATTAAAGTCCTTTTGGGCCCTAGGACGTATATTTAAGGAGATATGGGCATAACTTTTTCATATAAAAATTGCAATTTTTTTAGGTTTTTAGCGGATTATTAAATTTTTGGGGGTGTTACGAATTAAAGTCCTTTTCGCTCTAGGACGCGTATATACGAAGATACCGGCAAAATAAGTTTTTCAGATAAAAATTTCAATTTTTTTAGGTTTTGGGAGGATTATTCAATTTTTTTGGGGTGGTCATGAATTAAAGTCCTTTTCGCGCTAGGGCGCTTAGTTTAGGAGATATGGGCAAAATAAGTTTTTCATATCAAAATTTAATTTTTTTTAGGTTTTGGGTGGATTTGTCAATTTTTTGGGGGTGGTCACGAATTAAAGTCCATTTCGCCCTAGGACGTATATTTAAGGAGATATGGGCAAAATAACTTTTTCATATAAAAATTGCAATTTTTTTAGGTTTTGAATGGATTATTAAATTTTTTTGGGGTGGTCATGAATTAAAGTCCTTTTTGCTCTAGGACGCGTATATACGAAGATATGGGCAAAATAAGTTTTTCAGATAAAAATTTCAATTTTTTTAGGTTTTGGGAGGATTATTCAATTTTTTTGGGGGTGGTCATGAATTAAAGTCCTTTTCGCGCTAGGGCGCTTAGTTTAGGAGATATGGGCAAAATAAGTTTTTCATATCAAAATTTAAATTTTTTTAGGTTTTGGGTGGATTTGTCAATTTTTTGGGGGTGGTCACGAATTAAAGTCCTTTTCGCCCTAGGACGTATATTTAAGGAGATATGGGTAAAATAACTTTTTCATATAAAAATTGCAATTTTTATAGGTTTTGAGCGGATTATTAAATTGTTTGGGGTGTTACGAATTAAAGTCCTTTTCGCTCTAGGACGCGTATATACGAAGATATGGGCAAAATAAGTTTTTCAGATAAAAATTTAAATTTTTGTAGGTTTTGGGAGGATTATTCAATTTTATTGGGGGTGGTCATGCATTAAAATCCTTTTCGCGCTGGGGCGCTTAGTTTAGGAGATATGGGCAAAATAAGTTTTTCATATCACAATTTAAATTTTTTTAGGTTTTGGGTGGATTTGTCAATTTTTTGGGGGTGGTCACGAATTAAAGTCCATTTCGCCCTAGGACGCATATTTAAGGAGATATGGGCAAAATAACTTTTTCATATAAAAAGTGCAATTTTTTAGGTTTGAGTGGATTATTTAATTTTTTGGGGTGTTACGAATTAAAGTCCTTTTCGCTCTAGGACGCGTATATACGAATATATGGGCAAAATAAGTTTTTCAGATAAAAATTTAAATTTTTTTAGGTTTTGGGAGGATTATTCAATTTTTTTTTGGGGTGGTCATGAATTAAAGTCCTTTTCGCGCTAGGGCGCTTGGTTTAGGAGATATGGGCAAAATAAGTTTTTCATATCAAAATTTAAATTTTTTTAGGTTTTGGGTGGATTTGTCAATTTTTTGGGGGTGGTCACGAATTAAAGTCCTTTTCGCCCTAGGACGTATATTTAAGGAGATATGGGCAAAATAACTTTTTCATATAAAAATTGCAATTTTTTAGGTTTTGAGCGGATTATTAAATTTTTTGGGGTGTTACGAATTAAAGTCCTTTTCGCTTTAGGACGCGTATATACGAAGATATGGGCAAAATAAGTTTTTCAGATAAAAATTTCAATTTTTTTAGGTTTTGGGAGGATTATTCAATTTTTTTGGGGGTGGTCATGAATTAAAGTCCTTTTCGCGCTAGGGCGCTTAGTTTAGGAGATATAGGCAAAATAAGTTTTTCATATCAAAATTTAATTTTTTTTAGGTTTTGGGTGGATTTGTCAATTTTTTGGGGGTGGTCACGAATTAAAGTCCTTTTCGCCCTAGGACGTATATTTAAGAAGATATGGGCAAAATAACTTTTTCATATAAAAATTGCAATTTTTTTAGGTTTTGAGCGGATTATTAAATTTTTTGGGGTGTTACGAAGTCCTTTTCGCTCTAGGACGCGTATATACGAAGATATGGGCAAAATAAGATTTTCAGATAAAAATTTCAATTTTTTTAGGTTTTGGGAGGATTATTCAATTTTTTTGGGGGTGGTCATGAATTAAAGTCCTTTTCGCGCTAGGGCGCTTAGTTTAGGAGATATGGGCAAAATAAGTTTTTCATATCAAAATTTAATTGTTTTTAGGTTTTGGATGGATTTGTCAATTTTTTGGGGGTGGTCACGAATTAAAGTCCATTTCGCCCTAGGACGCATATTTAAGGAGATATGGGCAAAATAACTTTTTCATATAAAAATTGCAATTCTTTTAGGTTTTGAGCGGATTATTAATTTTTTTGGGGTGTTACGAATTAAAGTCCTTTTCGCTCTAGGACGCGTATATACGAAGATACGGGCAAAATAAGTTTTTCACATCAAAATTTCAATTTTTTTAGGTTTTGGGAGGATTATTCAATTTTTTTGGGGGTGGTCATGAATTAAAGTCCTTTTCGCGCTAGGGCGCTTAGTTTAGGAGATATGGGCAAAATAAGTTTTTCATATCAAAATTTAAATTTTTTTAGGTTTTGGGTGGATTTGTCAATTTTTTGGGGGTGGTCACGAATTAAAGTCAATTTCGCCCTAGGACGTATATTTAAGGAGATATGGGCAAAATAACTTTTTCATATAAAAATTGCAATTTTTTAGGTTTTGAGCGGATTATTAAATTTTTTGGGGTGTTACGAATTAAAGTCCTTTTCGCTCTAGGACGCGTATATACGAAGATATGGACAAAATAAGTTTTTCAGATAAAAATTTAAATTTTTGTAGGTTTTGGGAGGATTATTCAATTTTATTGGGGGTGGTCATGAATTAAAGTCCTTTTCGCGCTAGGGCGCTTAGTTTAGGAGATATGGGCAAAATAAGTTTTTCATATCAAAATTTAAATTTTTTTAGGTTTTGGGTGGATTTGTCAATTTTTTGGGGGTGGTCACGAATTAACGTCCTTTTCGCCCTAGGACGTATATTTGAGGAGATATGGGCAAAATAACTTTTTCATATAAAAATTGCAATTTTTTTAGGTTTTGGGCGGATTATTAAATTTTTTGGGGTGTTACGAATTAAAGTCCTTTTATGTTTAAGGAGATATGGGCAAAATAACTTTTTCATATAAAAATTGCAATTTTTTTAGGTTTTGAGCGGATTATTAAATTTTTTGGGGTGTTACGAAGTCCTTTTCGCTCTAGGACGCGTATATACGAAGATATGGGCAAAATAAGTTTTTCAGATCAAAATTTCAATTTTTTTAGGTTTTGGGAGGATTATTCAATTTTTTTGGGGTGGTCATGAATTAAAGTCCTTTTCGCGCTAGGGCGCTTAGTTTAGGAGATATGGGCAAAATAAGTTTTTCATATCAAAATTTAATTTTTTTTAGGTTTTGGGTGGATTTGTCAATTTTTTGGGGGTGGTCACGAATTAAAGTCCATTTCGCCCTAGGACGTATATTTAAGGAGATATGGGCAAAATAACTTTTTCATATAAAAATTGCAATTTTTTTAGGTTTTGAATGGATTATTAAATTTTTTTGGGGTGGTCATGAATTAAAGTCCTTTTTGCTCTAGGACGCGTATATACGAAGATATGGGCAAAATAAGTTTTTCAGATAAAAATTTCATTTTTTTAGTTTTTGGGAGCATTATTCAATTTTTTTGGGGGTGGTCATGAATTAAAGTCCTTTTCGCGCTAGGGCGCTTAGTTTAGGAGATATGGGCAAAATAAGTTTTTCATATCAAAATTTAAATTTTTTTAGGATTTGGGTGGATTTGTCAATTTTTTGGGTGTGGTCACGAATTAAAGTCCTTTTGGGCCCTAGGACGTATATTTAAGGAGATATGGGCAAAAAAACTTTTTCATATAAAAATTGCAATTCTTTTAGGTTTGAGCGGATTATTAATTTTTTTGGGGTGTTACGAATTAACGTCCTTTTCGCTCTAGGACGCGTATATACGAAGATACGGGCAAAATAAGTTTTTCAGATCAAAATTTCAATTTTTTTAGGTTTTGGGAGGATTATTCAATTTTTTTGGGGGTGGTCATGAATTGAAGTCCTTTTCGCGCTAGGGCGCTTAGTTTAGGAGATATGGGCAAAATAAGTTTTTCATATCAAAATTTAAATTTTTTTAGGTTTTGGGTGGATTTGTCAATTTTTTGGGGGTGGTCACGAATTAAAGTCAATTTCGCCCTAGGACGTATATTTAAGGAGATATGGGCAAAATAACTTTTTCATATAAAAATTGCAATTTTTTAGGTTTTGAGCGGATTATTAAATTTTTTGGGGTGTTACGAATTAAAGTCCTTTTCGCTCTAGGACGCGTATATACGAAGATATGGACAAAATAAGTTTTTCAGATAAAAATTTAAATTTTTGTAGGTTTTGGGAGGATTATTCAATTTTATTGGGGGTGGTCATGAATTAAAGTCCTTTTCGCGCTAGGGCGCTTAGTTTAGGATATATGGGCAAAATAAGTTTTTCATATCAAAATTTAAATTTTTTTAGGTTTTCAAAATTTAAATTTTTTTAGGTTTTGGGTGGATTTGTCAATTTTTTGGGGGTGGTCACGAATTAAAGTCAATTTCGCCCTAGGACGTATATTTAAGGAGATATGGGCAAAATAACTTTTTCATATAAAAATTGCAATTTTTTAGGTTTTGAGCGGATTATTAAATTTTTTGGGGTGTTACGAATTAAAGTCCTTTTCGCTCTAGGACGCGTATATACGAAGATATGGACAAAATAAGTTTTTCAGATAAAAATTTAAATTTTTGTAGGTTTTGGGAGGATTATTCAATTTTATTGGGGGTGGTCATGAATTAAAGTCCTTTTCGCGCTAGGGCGCTTAGTTTAGGAGATATGGGCAAAATAAGTTTTTCATATCAAAATTTAAATTTTTTTAGGTTTTGGGTAGATTTGTCAATTTTTTGGGGTGTTACGAATTAAAGTCCTTTTCGCCCTAGGACGTATATTTAAGGAGATATGGGCAAAATAAGTTTTTCAGATAAAAATTTCAATTTTTTCAGGTCTTGGGAGGATTATTCAATTTTTTGGGGGGTGGTCATGAATTAAAGTCCTTTTCGCGCTAGGGCGCTTAGTTTAGGATATATGGGCAAAATAAGTTTTTCATATCACAATTTAAATTTTTCTAGGTTTTCAAAATTTAATTTTTTTTAGGTTTTGGGTGGATTTGTCAATTTTTTGGGGGTGGTCACGAATTAAAGTCAATTTCGCCCTAGGACGTATATTTAAGGAGATATGGGCAAAATAACTTTTTCATATAAAAATTGCAATTTTTTTAGGTTTTGGGTGGATTATTAAATTTTTTGGGGTATTACGAATTAAAGTCCTTTTCGCTCTAGGACACGTATATACGAAGATATGGACAAAATAAGTTTTTCAGATAAAAATTTAAATTTTTGTAGGTTTTGGGAGGATTATTCAATTTTATTGGGGGTGGTCATGAATTAAAGTCCTTTTCGCGCTAGGGCGCTTAGTTTAGGAGATATAGGCAAAATAAGTTTTTCATATCAAAATTTAATTTTTTTTAGGTTTTGGGTGGATTTGTCAATTTTTTGGGGGTGGTCACGAATTAAAGTCCTTTTCGCCCTAGGACGTATATTTAAGAAGATATGGGCAAAATAACTTTTTCATATAAAAATTGCAATTTTTTTAGGTTTTGAGCGGATTATTAAATTTTTTGGGGTGTTACGAAGTCCTTTTCGCTCTAGGACGCGTATATACGAAGATATGGGCAAAATAAGATTTTCAGATAAAAATTTCAATTTTTTTAGGTTTTGGGAGGATTATTCAATTTTTTTGGGGGTGGTCATGAATTAAAGTCCTTTTCGCGCTAGGGCGCTTAGTTTAGGAGATATGGGCAAAATAAGTTTTTCATATCAAAATTTAATTGTTTTTAGGTTTTGGATGGATTTGTCAATTTTTTGGGGGTGGTCACGAATTAAAGTCCATTTCGCCCTAGGACGCATATTTAAGGAGATATGGGCAAAATAACTTTTTCATATAAAAATTGCAATTCTTTTAGGTTTTGAGCGGATTATTAATTTTTTTGGGGTGTTACGAATTAACGTCCTTTTCGCTCTAGGACGCGTATATACGAAGATACGGGCAAAATAAGTTTTTCACATCAAAATTTCAATTTTTTTAGGTTTTGGGAGGATTATTCAATTTTTTTGGGGGTGGTCATGAATTAAAGTCCTTTTCGCGCTAGGGCGCTTAGTTTAGGAGATATGGGCAAAATAAGTTTTTCATATCAAAATTTAAATTTTTTTAGGTTTTGGGTGGATTTGTCAATTTTTTGGGGGTGGTCACGAATTAAAGTCAATTTCGCCCTAGGACGTATATTTAAGGAGATATGGGCAAAATAACTTTTTCATATAAAAATTGCAATTTTTTAGGTTTTGAGCGGATTATTAAATTTTTTGGGGTGTTACGAATTAAAGTCCTTTTCGCTCTAGGACGCGTATATACGAAGATATGGGCAAAATAAGTTTTTCAGATCAAAATTTCAATTTTTTTAGGTTTTGGGAGGATTATTCAATTTTTTTGGGGTGGTCATGAATTAAAGTCCTTTTCGCGCTAGGGCGCTTAGTTTAGGAGATATGGGCAAAATAAGTTTTTCATATCAAAATTTAATTTTTTTTAGGTTTTGGGTGGATTTGTCAATTTTTTGGGGGTGGTCACGAATTAAAGTCCATTTCGCCCTAGGACGTATATTTAAGGAGATATGGGCAAAATAACTTTTTCATATAAAAATTGCAATTTTTTTAGGTTTTGAATGGATTATTAAATTTTTTTGGGGTGGTCATGAATTAAAGTCCTTTTTGCTCTAGGACGCGTATATACGAAGATATGGGCAAAATAAGTTTTTCAGATAAAAATTTCATTTTTTTAGTTTTTGGGAGCATTATTCAATTTTTTTGGGGGTGGTCATGAATTAAAGTCCTTTTCGCGCTAGGGCGCTTAGTTTAGGAGATATGGGCAAAATAAGTTTTTCATATCAAAATTTAAATTTTTTTAGGTTTTGGGTGGATTTGTCAATTTTTTGGGTGTGGTCACGAATTAAAGTCCTTTTGGGCCCTAGGACGTATATTTAAGGAGATATGGGCAAAAAAACTTTTTCATATAAAAATTGCAATTCTTTTAGGTTTGAGCGGATTATTAATTTTTTTGGGGTGTTACGAATTAACGTCCTTTTCGCTCTAGGACGCGTATATACGAAGATACGGGCAAAATAAGTTTTTCAGATCAAAATTTCAATTTTTTTAGGTTTTGGGAGGATTATTCAATTTTTTTGGGGGTGGTCATGAATTGAAGTCCTTTTCGCGCTAGGGCGCTTAGTTTAGGAGATATGGGCAAAATAAGTTTTTCATATCAAAATTTAAATTTTTTTAGGTTTTGGGTGGATTTGTCAATTTTTTGGGGGTGGTCACGAATTAAAGTCAATTTCGCCCTAGGACGTATATTTAAGGAGATATGGGCAAAATAACTTTTTCATATAAAAATTGCAATTTTTTAGGTTTTGAGCGGATTATTAAATTTTTTGGGGTGTTACGAATTAAAGTCCTTTTCGCTCTAGGACGCGTATATACGAAGATATGGACAAAATAAGTTTTTCAGATAAAAATTTAAATTTTTGTAGGTTTTGGGAGGATTATTCAATTTTATTGGGGGTGGTCATGAATTAAAGTCCTTTTCGCGCTAGGGCGCTTAGTTTAGGATATATGGGCAAAATAAGTTTTTCATATCAAAATTTAAATTTTTTTAGGTTTTCAAAATTTAAATTTTTTTAGGTTTTGGGTGGATTTGTCAATTTTTTGGGGGTGGTCACGAATTAAAGTCAATTTCGCCCTAGGACGTATATTTAAGGAGATATGGGCAAAATAACTTTTTCATATAAAAATTGCAATTTTTTAGGTTTTGAGCGGATTATTAAATTTTTTGGGGTGTTACGAATTAAAGTCCTTTTCGCTCTAGGACGCGTATATACGAAGATATGGACAAAATAAGTTTTTCAGATAAAAATTTAAATTTTTGTAGGTTTTGGGAGGATTATTCAATTTTATTGGGGGTGGTCATGAATTAAAGTCCTTTTCGCGCTAGGGCGCTTAGTTTAGGAGATATGGGCAAAATAAGTTTTTCATATCAAAATTTAAATTTTTTTAGGTTTTGGGTAGATTTGTCAATTTTTTGGGGTGTTACGAATTAAAGTCCTTTTCGCCCTAGGACGTATATTTAAGGAGATATGGGCAAAATAAGTTTTTCAGATAAAAATTTCAATTTTTTCAGGTCTTGGGAGGATTATTCAATTTTTTGGGGGGTGGTCATGAATTAAAGTCCTTTTCGCGCTAGGGCGCTTAGTTTAGGATATATGGGCAAAATAAGTTTTTCATATCACAATTTAAATTTTTCTAGGTTTTCAAAATTTAATTTTTTTTAGGTTTTGGGTGGATTTGTCAATTTTTTGGGGGTGGTCACGAATTAAAGTCAATTTCGCCCTAGGACGTATATTTAAGGAGATATGGGCAAAATAACTTTTTCATATAAAAATTGCAATTTTTTTAGGTTTTGAGTGGATTATTAAATTTTTTGGGGTATTACGAATTAAAGTCCTTTTCGCTCTAGGACACGTATATACGAAGATATGGACAAAATAAGTTTTTCAGATAAAAATTTAAATTTTTGTAGGTTTTGGGAGGATTATTCAATTTTATTGGGGGTGGTCATGAATTAAAGTCCTTTTCGCGCTAGGGCGCTTAGTTTAGGAGATATGGGCAAAATAAGTTTTTCATATCAAAATTTAATTTTTTTTAGGTTTTGGGTGGATTTGTCAATTTTTTGGGGGTGGTCACGAATTAAAGTCCTTTTCGCCCTAGGACGTATATTTGAGGAGATATGGGCAAAATAACTTTTTCATATAAAAATTGCAATTTTTTTAGGTTTTGGGCGGATTATTAAATTTTTTGGGGTGTTACGAATTAAAGTCCTTTTCGCTCTAGGACGCGTATATACGAAGATATGGGCAAAATAAATTTTTCAGATAAAAATTTAAATTTTTGTAGGTTTTGGGAGGATTATTCAATTTTTGTGGGGGTGGTCATGAATTAAAGTCCTTTTCGCGCTGGGCGCTTAGTTTAGGAGATATGGGCAAAATAAGTTTTTCATATCAAAATTTAAATTTTTTTAGGTTTTGGGTGGATTTGTCAATTTTTTGGGGTGTTACGAATTAAAGTCCTTTTCGCCCTAGGACGTATATTTAAGGAGATATGGGCAAAATAACTTTTTCATATCAAAATTGCAATTTTTTTAGGTTTTGAGCGGATTATTAAATTGTTTGGGGTGTTACGAATTAAAGTCCTTTTCGCTCTAGGACGCGTATATACGAAGATATGGGCAAAATAAGTTTTTCAGATAAAAATTTCAATTTTTTTAGGTTTCGGGAGGATTATTCAATTTTTTTGGGGGTGGTCATGAATTAAAGTCCTTTTCGCGCTAGGGCGCTTAGTTTAGGAGATATGGGCAAAATAAGTTTTTCATATCAAAATTTAATTTTTTTTTAGGTTTTGGGTGGATTTGTCAATTTTTTTGGTGGTGGTCATGAATTAAAGTCCTTTTCGCTCTAGGACGCGTATATACGAAGATATGGGCAAAATAAGTTTTTCAGATAAAAATTTCAATTTTTTTAGGTTTGGGGAGGATTATTCAATTTTTTTGGGGGTGGTCATGAATTAAAGTCCTTTTCGCGCTAAGGCGCTTAGTTTAGGAGATATGGGCAAAATAAGTTTTTCATATCACAATTTAATTTTTTTTTAGGTTTTGGGTGGATTTGTCAATTTTTTGGGGCTGGTCACGAATTAAAGTCCATTTCGCCCTAGGACGCATATTTAAGGAGATATGGGCAAAATAACTTTTTCATATAAAAATTGCAATTTTTAAGGTTTTGAGTGGATTATTTAATTTTTTGGGGTGTTACGAATTAAAGGCCTTCTCGCTCTAGGACGCGTATATACGAATATATGGGCAAACTAAGTTTTTCAGATAAAAATTTCAATTTTTTTAGGTTTTGGGAGGATTATTCAATTTTTTTGGGGGTGGTCATGAATTAAAGTCCTTTTCGCGCTAGGGCGCTTGGTTTAGGAGATATGGGCAAAATAAGTTTTTCATATCAAAATGTAATTTTTTTTAGGTTTTGGGTGGATTTGTCAATTTTTTGGGGGTGGTCACGAATTAAAGTCCTTTTCGCCCTAGGACGTATATTTAAGGAGATATGGGCAAAATAACTTTTTCATATAAAAATTGCAATTTTTTAGGTTTTGAGCGGATTATTAAATTTTTTGGGGTGTTACGAATTAACCCTTCGTTGCATGACATTGCATATATGCAATGTTAATTTCTTGCCTATCTATCTCCTATTGTTTTACATATTTTACCATAATTTTTTTTGTTATTCACATTTTGGAAGCCGTAGATTATATTTGATAAGGATTTTGTCCAGTTTCGTAACAATTTAATTTAAATAAAGCGAAATTAAAATAAGCATTTTGGGTACCTCGAAAAATTTAACTTATTTCTTTTAATATTATGAAACTTTCTTAAAATTTTTTTAAATGTAAATATAAAATGAAAAGTTTAATCTATTCTAAACGCTACGTATATAGTTTTATAATACAAATTATATTTACAAGAGCTCTACAATGAATGATATCATATCTGCAATTTCATGCGTTTGAGCCGATATGAACTGTCATTGCATATATGCCATATAATTTCATATGTGCAATATCATGCATTCAATCGATTTTTCTTACTACTAGGACACTTAGCGACGAATATGAATATAAAACCGAGTATTTTGATGATGATGGAGATTTAAACACCGAGTATGATATAAATCGAGGTCGTAGAAGAAGATTCGAGTTGATCCTTGGCCTACATCGTTGGAGAATCATATAACATACAAGCTTCTGGGTTGTAATTGTTACACGTAAATCATCGTGATATATTGGTTAAATCGGTTCAAATGTTTTTTGCGGTGGTCTATTCCCTGTCAATATATTGGTGACAATTTTAGGTGTTTAAAAGCTTCCTCATGGTGAAAGACCGTTCGAACTGCACTCAATGATAAGCAGTAGGCCAATAAATAAAAATGGTACATAATTAACTGAAAAGTCTAAGTGAAAATTAAGTTTTGGTTCGCCATTATACCTACCCTAAGTAAAAACGAGGGTCCAGGTTTCCGTGTATCATATAAGCTGGCATATACCAAAACCAGTTTTCAGCTTGTGGTACGCTCCAACTTCTTTGTTCCATCATACCGAATTATATAAGATATGGCGGTATTTATATTGTAATAGCGTGGCATTTGAACTTAAACAGACTTCCAAAGTCTCTTTTTCGTCAAAATACGGCTGCATACACAATCATCCGCTGCTCTTACTAGGCACAGATGTGCCAATTCTAGGTATCCGGTAATGATTGCTATGACGTTTATGTTCCTCTTTTCTTTAAGCATGGTAGTTCTCCAGTCTTTTTCTTGTTTGGGTCACCCCCTAGAAGTTTCGTCGCCCCTCCGACCATTGCACTGTTCCACGTGGAACAGTTTGGCGAAGCCCGCCGAACGGTCTCGCATCTATGGGATTGCGTTCTCCAAGTTCACTTCCCTTTGTGTTAAATGCAAAACTGGGGAATTCTGTGCATCAAAAAAGGCAGAAATTATTTAGAATCCCAAGAGTTTGACTTTTAATATTGCATCCCGAGAAGGAATATGATCATCTCAAACATGTTTCAGAAGTAAAGTGTTAGTTTTCGATGGGGAACATGTAACATGTTTGACGCAACTGTGGTAACCGATTTTGGCAAACATTTTATGTTTGGCGACAAAACAAATTTTTTTAGTAAACATTTTCCATTTTCACCATCCAGCAATAACATTTTTCACTTAAGACATGTTTGATCTGATCACTTTTCTCCTCTACCTGTGATATATAGAGATAACAACGTGGACTAAAGAAATTGATTATCTGCATGAAATTGCATATATGCAATGTTACGTAACTTTTGCTCCAGTGATCAAAATCGAACGAAAATTGGTTTACGGTATCATAACTCCATATACAACAATCCTAACATACCAAAAAAATTTTATCCTTGCTCAAATTAAATCATGCAACGAAGGGTTAAAGTCATTTTCGCTCTAGGACGCGTATATACGAAGATATGGGCAAAATAAGTTTTTCAGATAAAAATTTAAATTTTTTTAGGTTTTGGGAGGATTATTCAATTTTTTTGGGGGTGGTCATGAATTAAAGTCCTTTTCGCGCTAGGGCGCTTAGTTTAGGAGATATAGGCAAAATAAGTTTTTCATATCAAAATTTAATTTTTTTTAGGTTTTGGGTGGATTTGTCAATTTTTTGGGTGTGGTCACGAATTAAAGTCCTTTTCGCCCTAGGACGTATATTTAAGGAGATATGGGCAAAAAACTTTTTCATATAAAAATTGCAATTTTTTTAGGTTTTGAGCGGATTATTAAATTTTTTGGGGTGTTACGAAGTCCTTTTCGCTCTAGGACGCGTATATACGAAGATATGGGCAAAATAAGTTTTTCAGATAAAAATTTCAATTTTTTTAGGTTTTGGGAGGATTATTCAATTTTTTTGGGGATGGTCATGAATTAAAGTCCTTTTCGCGCTAGGGCGCTTAGTTTAGGAGATATGGGCAAAATAAGTTTTTCATATCAAAATTTAAATTTTTTTAGGTTTTGGGTGGATTTGTAATTTTTTTGGGGGTGGTCACGAATTAAAGTCCTTTTCGCCCTAGGACGTATATTTAAGGAGATATGGGCAAAATAACTTTTTCATATAAAAATTGAAATTTTTTTAGGTTTTGAGCGGATTATTAAATTTTTTGGGGTGTTACGAATTAAAGTCCTTTTCGCTCTAGGACGCGTATATACGAAGATATGGGCAAAATATGTTTTTCAGATAAAAATTTCAATTTTTTTAGGTTTTGGGAGGATTATTCAATTTTATTGGGGGTGGTCATGAATTAAAGTCCTTTTCGCGCTAGGGCGCTTAGTTTAGGAGATATGGGCAAAATAAGTTTTTCATATCAAAATTTAATTTTTTTAGGTTTTGGGTGGATTTGTCAATTTTTTGGGGGTGGTCACGAATTAAAGTCCTTTTCGCCCTAGGACGTATATTTGAGGAGATATGGGCAAAATAACTTTTTCATATAAAAATTGAAATTTTTTAGGTTTTGAGCGGATTATTAAATTGTTTGGGGTGTTACGAATTAAAGTCCTTTTCGCTCTAGGACGCGTATATACGAAGATATGGGCAAAATAAGATTTTCAGATAAAAAGTTCAATTTTTTTAGGTTTTGGGAGGATTATTCAATTTTTTTGGGGGTGGTCATGAATTAAAGTCCTTTTCGCGCTAGGGCGCTTAGTTTAGGAGATATGGGCAAAATAAGTTTTTCATATCAAAATTTAAATTTTTTTAGGTTTTGGGTGGATTTGTCAATTTTTTGGGGGTGGTCACGAATTAAAGTCCATTTCGCCCTAAGACGCATATTTAAGGAGATATGGGCAAAATAACTTTTTCATATAAAAATTTCAATTTTTTTAGGTTTTGAGTGGATTATTAAATTTTTGGGGTGTTACGAATTAAAGTCCTTTTCGCTCTAGGACGCGTGTATACGAAGATATGGGCAAAATAAGTTTTTCAGATAAAAATTTCAATTTTTTTAATTTTTGGGAGGATTATTCAATTTTTTTTGGGGGTGGTCATGAATTAAAGTCCATTTCGCGCTAGGGCGCTTAGTTTAGGAGATATGGGCAAAATAAGTTTTTCATATCAAAATTTAAATTTTTTTTAGGTTTTGGGTGGATTTGTCAATTTTTTGGGTGTGGTCACGAATTAAAATCCTTTTCGCCCTAGGACGTATATTTAAGGAGATATGGGCAAAATAACTTTTTCATATAAAAATTGCAATTTTTTTAGGTTTTGAGCGGATTATTAAATTTTTTGGGGTGTTACGAATTAAAGTCCTTTTCGCTCTAGGACGCGTATATACGAAGATATGGGGAAAATAAGTTTTTCAGATAAAAATTTCAATTTTTTTAGGTTTTGGGAGGATTATTCAATTTTTTTGGGGGTGGTCATGAATTAAAGTCCTTTTCGCGCTAGGGCGTTTAGCTTAGGAGATATGGGCAAAATAAGTTTTTCATATCACAATTTAAATTTTTTTAGGTTTTGGGTGGATGTGTCAATTTTTTGGGGGTGGTCACGAATTAAAGTCCATTTCGCCCTAGGACGCATATTTAAGGAGATATGGGCAAAATAACTTTTTCATATAAAAATTGCATTTTTTAAGGTTTTGAGTGGATTATTAAATTTTTTGGGGTGTTACGAATTAAAGTCCTTTTCGCTCTAGGACGCGTATATACGAAAATATGGGCAAAATAATTTTTTCAGATAAAAATTTCAATTTTTTACGTTTTGGGAGGATTATTCAATTTTTTTGGGGGTGGTCATGAATTAAAGTCCTTTTCGCGCTAGGGCGCTTAGTTTAGGAGATATGGGCAAAATAAGTTTTTCATATCGAAATTTAAAATTTTTTTAGGTTTTGGGTGGATTTGTCAATTTTTTGGGTGTGGTCACGAATTAAAGTCCTTTTCGCCCTAGGACGCATATTTAAGGAGATATGGGCAAAAAAACTTTTTCATATAAAAATTGCAATTTTTTAGGTTTTGAGCGGATTATTAAATTTTTTGGGGTGTTACGAATTAAAGTCCTTTTCGCTCTAGGAAGCGTATATACGAAGATACGGGCAAAATAAGTTTTTCAGATAAAAATTTCAATTTTTTTATGTTTTAAGAGGATTATTCATTTTTTTTTGGGGGTGGTCATGAATTAAAGTCCTTTTCGCGCTAGGGCGCTTAGTTTAGGAGATATGGGCAAAATAAGTTTTTCATATCAAAATTTAAATTTTTTTACGTTTTGGGTGGATTTGTCAATTTTTTGGGGGTGGTCACGAATTAAAGTCAATTTCGCCCTAGGACGCATATTTAAGGAGATATGGGCAAAAAACTTTTTCATATAAAAATTGCAATTTTTTTAGGTTTTGAGTGGATTATTAATTTTTGTGGGGTGTTACGAATTAAAGTCCTTTTCGCTCTAGGACGCGTATATACGAAGATATGGGCAAAATAAGATTTTCAGATAAAAATTTCAATTGTTTAGGTTTTGGGAGGATTATTCAATTTTTTTGGGGGTGGTCATGAATTAAAGTCCTTTTCGCGCTAGGGCGCTTAGTTGAGGAGATATGGGCAAAATAAGTTTTTCATATCAAAATTTACATTTTTTTAGGTTTTGGGTGGATTTGTCAATTTTTTGGGGGTGGTCACGAATTAAAGTCCATTTCGCCCTAAGACGCTTATTTAAATAGATATGGGCAAAATAACTTTTTCATATAAAAATTGCAATTTTTTTAGGTTTTGAGTGGATTATTAAACTTTTTGGGGTGTTACGAATTAAAGTCCTTTTCGCTCTAGGACGCGTGTATACGAAGATATGGGCAAAATAAGTTTTTAAGATAAAAATTTCAATTTTTTTAGGTTTTGGGAGGATTATTCAATTTTTTGGGCGTGGTCATGAATTAAAGTCCTTTTCGCGCTAGGGCGCTTAGTTTTGGAGATATAGGCAAAATAAGTTTTTTATATCAAAATTTAAATTTTTTTAGGTTTTGGGTGGATTTGTCAATTTTTTGGGGGTGGTCACGAATTAAAGTCCTTTTCGCCCTAGGACGTACATTTAAGGAGATATGGGCAAAATAACTTTTTCATATAAAAATTGCAATTTTTTTAGGTTTTGAGCGGATTATTAAATTTTTTGGGGTGTTACGAATTAAAGTCCTTTTCGCTCTAGGACGCGTATATACGAAGATATGGGCAAAATAAGTTTTTCAGATAAAAATTTCAATTTTTTTAGGTTTTGGGAGGATTATTAAATTTTTTTGGGGATGGTCAGGAATTAAAGTCCTTTTCGCGCTAGGGCGCTTAGTTTAGGAGATATGGGCAAAATAAGTTGTTCATATCAAAATTTAAATTTTTTTAGGTTTTGGGTGGATTTGTCAATTTTTTGGGGGTGGTCACGAATTAAAGTCCTTTTCGCCCTAGGACGTATATTTAAGGAGATATGGGCAAAATAACTTTTTCATATAAAAATTTCAATTTTTTTAGGTTTTGAGCGGATTATTAAATTTTTTGGGGTGTTACGAATTAAAGTCCTTTTCGCTCTAGGGCGCGTATATACGAAGATATGGGCAAAATAAGTTTTTCAGATAAAAATTTCAATTTTTTTAGGTTTTGGGAGGATTATTCAATTTTATTCGGGGTGGTCATGAATTAAAGTCCTTTTCGCGCTAGGGCGTTTAGTTTAGGAGATATGGGCAAAATAAGTTTTTCATATCAAAATTTAAATATTTTTAGGTTTTGGGTGGATTTGTCAATTTTTTGGGGGTGGTCACGAATTAAAGTCCTTTTCGCCCTAGGACGTATATTTGAGGAGATATGGGCAAAATAACTTTTTCATATAAAAATTGCAATTTTTTTAGGTTTTGAGCGGATTATTAAATTTTTTGGGGTGTTACGAATTAAAGTCCTTTTCGCTCTAGGACGCGTATATACGAAGATATGGGCAAAATAAGATTTTCAGATAAAAATTTCAATTTTTTTAGGTTTTGGGAGGATTATTCAATTTTTTTGGGGGTGGTCATGAATTAAAGTCCTTTTCGCGCTAGGGCGCTTAGTTTAGGAGATATGGGCAAAATAAGTTTTTCATATCACAATTTAAATTTTTTTAGGTTTTGGGTGGATTTGTCAATTTTTTGGGGGTGGTCACGAATTAAAGTCCATTTCGCCCTAGGACGCATATTTAAGGAGATATGGGCAAAATAACTTTTTCATATAAAAATTGCAATTTTTTTAGGTTTTGAGTGGATTATTAAATTTTTTGGGGTGTTACGAATTAAAGTCCTTTTCGCTCTAGGACGCGTATATACGAAAATATGGGCAAAATAATTTTTTCAGATAAAAATTTCAATTTTTTAGGTTTTGGGAGGATTATTCAATTTTTTTTGGGGGTGGTCATGAATTAAAGTCCTTTTCGCGCTAGGGCGCTTAGTTTAGGAGATATGGGCAAAATAAGTTTTTCATATCGAAATTTAATTTTTTTTAGGTTTTGGGTGGATTTGTCAATTTTTTGGGTGTGGTCACGAATTAAAGTCCTTTTCGCGCTAGGGCGCTTAGTTTAGGAGATATGGGCAAAATAACTTTTTCATATAAAAATTGCAATTTTTTTAGGTTTTGAGCGGATTATTAAATTTTTTGGGGTGTTACGAATTAAAGTCCTTTTCGCTCTAGGAAGCGTATATACGAAGATACGGGCAAAATAAGTTTTTCAGATAAAAATTTCAATTTTTTTAGCTTTTGGGAGGATTATTAATTTTTTTTGGGGGTGGTCATGAATTAAAGTCCTTTTCGCGCTAGGGCGCTTAGTTTAGGAGATATGGGCAAAATAAGTTTTTCATATCAAAATTTAAATTTTTTTAGGTTTTGGGTGGATTTGTCAATTTTTTGGGAGTGGTCACGAATTAAAGTCCATTTCGCCCTAGGACGCATATTTAAGGAGATATGGGCAAAATAACTTTTTCATATAAAAATTGCAATTTTTTTAGGTTTTGAGTGGATTATTAAATTTTTTGGGGTGTTACGAATTAAAGACCTTTTCGCTCTACGACGCGTGTATACGAAGATATGGGCAAAATAAGTTTTTCAGATAAAAATTTCAATTTTTTTAGGTTTTGGGAGGATTATTCAATTTTTTTGGGCGTGGTCATGAATTAAAGTCCTTTTCGCGCTAGGGCGCTTAGTTTAGTAGATATGGGCAAAATAAGTTTTTCATATCACAATTTAAATTTTTTTAGGTTTTGGGTGGATTTGTCAATTTTTTGGGGGTGGTCACGAATTAAAGTCCTTTTCGCCCTAGGACGTATATTTAAGGAGATATGGGCAAAATAACTTTTTCATATAAAAATTGCAATTTTTTTAGGTTTTGAGCGGATTATTAAATTTTTTGGGGTGTTACGAATTAAAGTCCTTTTCGCTCTAGGACGCGTATATACAAAGATATGGGCAAAATACGTTTTTCAGATAAAAATTTCAATTTTTTTAGGTTTTGGGAGGATTATTCAATTTTTTTGGGGGTGGTCATGAATTAAAGTCCTTTTCACGCTAGGGAGCTTAGTTTAGGAGATATGGGCAAAATAAGTTTTTCATATCAAAATTTAAATTTTTTTTAGGTTTTGGGTGGATTTGTCAATTTTTTGGGTGTGGTCACGAATTAAAATCCTTTTCGCCCTAGGACGTATATTTAAGGAGATATGGGCAAAATAACTTTTTCATATAAAAATTGCAATTTTTTTAGGTTTTGAGCGGATTATTAAATTTTTTGGGGTGTTACGAATTAAAGTCCTTTTCGCTCTAGGACGCGTATATACGAATATATGGGCAAAATAAGTTTTTCAGATAAAAATTTCAATTTTTTTAGGTTTTGGGAGGATTATTCAATTTTTTTTGGGGTGGTCATGAATTAAAGTCCTTTTCGCGCTAGGGCGCTTAGTTTAGGAGATATGGGCAAAATAAGTTTTTCATATCACAATTTATTTTTTTTTAGGTTTTGGGTGGATTTGTCAATTTTTTGGGGGTGGTCACGAATTAAAGTCCATTTCGCCCTAGGACGCATATTTAAGGAGATATGGGCAAAATAATTTTTTCATATAAAAATTGCATTTTTTTAAGGTTTTGAGTGGATTATTAAATTTTTTGGGGTGTTACGAATTAAAGTCCTTTTCGCTCTAGGACGCGTATATACGAAAATATGGGCAAAATAAGTTTTTCAGATAAAAATTTCAATTTTTTAGGTTTTGGGAGGATTATTCAATTTTTTTGGGGGTGGTCATGAATTAAAGTCCTTTTCGCGCTAGGGCGCTTAGTTTAGTAGATATGGGCAAAATAAGTTTTTCATATCAAAATTTAATTTTTTTTAGGTTTTGAGTGGATTATTAAATTTTTTGGGGTGTTACGCTTTCGCTCTAGGACGCGTATATACGAAGATATGGGCAAAATAAGTTTTTCAGATAAAAATTTCAATATTTTTAGGTTTTGGGAGGATTATTCAATTTTTTTGGGGGTGGTCATGATTTAAAGTCCTTTTCGCGCTAGGGCGCTTAGTTTAGGAGATATGGGCAAAATAAGTTTTTCATATCAAAATTTAATTTTTTTTAGGTTTTGGGTGGATTTGTCAATTTTTTGGGGGTGGTCACGAATTAAAGTCCTTTTCGCCCTAGGACGTATATTTAAGGAGATATGGGCAAAATAACTTTTTCATATAAAAATTGCAATTTTTTTAGGTTTTGAGCGGATTATTACATTTTTTGGGGTGTTACGAATTAAAGTCCTTTTCGCTCTAGGACGCGTATATACGAAGATATGGGCAAAATAGGATTTTCAGATAAAAATTTCAATTTTTTCAGGTTTTGGGAGGATTGTTCAATTTTTTTGGGGGTGGTCATGAATTAAAGTCCTTTTCGCGCTAAGGCGCTTAGCTTAGGAGATATGGGCAAAATAAGTTTTTCATATCAAAATTTATTTTTTGTTAGGTTTTGGGTGGATTTGTCAAGTTTTTGGGGGTGGTCACGAATTAAAGTCCATTTCGCCCTAGGGCGCATATTTAAGGAGATATGGGCAAAATAACTTTTTCACATATAAATTGCATTTTTTTTAGGTTTTGAGTGGATGATTTCATTTTTTGGGGTGTTACGAATTAAAGTCCTTTTCGATCTAGGACGCGTATATACGAAGATATGGGCAAAATAAGTTTTTTCAGATAAAAATTTCAATTTTTTTAGGTTTTGGGAGGATTATTCAATTTTTTTGGGGGTGGTCATGAATTAAAGTCCTTTTCGCGCTAGGGCGCTTAGTTTAGGAGATATGGGCAAAATAAGTTTTTCATATCAAAATTTAAATTTTTTTAGGTTTTGGGTGGATTTGTCAATTTTTTGGGGGTTAGGTTAGGTTAGGTTAGGTTAAAGTGGCAGCCCGATTAAGATTCAGGCTCACTTAGACTATTCAGTCCATTGTGATACCACATTAACTAAAAGTACCTATTACATATGGGCACTTCTAGTTTTAACCGCTGAACCTTCTTGATTATTTTTCTTTGTTGAACCAACCAGATTGTTCCAAAAACATTAGCAGACTGCTTAAGTTAACGTTTTCCAGATCCGCCAGTAATCTGAAGCTATATGCTCCTAAAAGTTGCTTGCGCTTTACACAAAATGCAGGACACTCACACAAGAGGTGTTTAATTGATTCTTTTTCCTCCGCATCATGACAGCTCATACAATAGTCATTATACTTCGCGCCAATAGTTTTTGCAAAATCGCCTATCAGGCAGCGACCCGTTATAGCAGATATCAGGAGTGATATCTGACGTCTCGAGAACATTAGCATATCTAGTGTGCGGTTTAAGTTGAAATGGGGCCATATTTGCTTGGTGTCGTTACAACCCTTGCAATTCTCCCATCGAACATTTGCCATCCTAACAGCCTTCTCACGCAGCATGAGCTTGCAGGTAGCTAGGGGCATACCAACAAATTCCAGTTCCCCTGGAAAATGTAAGGTAGTCCCTAGCCTTGCCAACTCATCCGCTTCGCAGTTCCCCGGTATGTTCCTATGGCCAGGCACCCATATTAGGTGAATATTGTACTGCTCAGCCATCTCATTGAGAGATTTGCGGCAGTCGATGGCCGTTTTCGAGTTGAGGAACACAGAGTCCAAGGATTTTATTGCAGGTTGACTGTCTGAGTATATATTAATGCCAATATTTGTTGGAACATTACTTCTCAGCCAATTCGCCACCTCTCTTATTGCTAATATTTCAGCCTGAAAAACACTACAGTGATTAGGTAATCTTTTCGCTATTCGAATTTCCAGATCTTTAGAATATACTCCGAACCCCACTTGTCCATTCAATTTGGAGCCATCAGTATAGAAATCTATATATCTTTTATTCCCCGGGGTCTGTGTACACCACGCCTCACTGTTGGGAATTAGAGTTTCAAACTTTTTGTCGAAAAGTGGTTTTGCCAGGGTATAATCCACTACGTTAGGCACATCTGGCATTATTTTGAGGACCGAACTATGACCGTACATTTTTTCCGACCACAGCGATAGCTCGCGCAACCGCACAGCCGTTGTTGCAGCTGACTGTTTGGCCAAAATGTCTAAAGGCAATAGATGTAGCATGACATTAAGGGAGTCTGTTCCTGTCTTACTAAATGCGCCTGAGATACATAAGCTCGCCATACGCCGAACTTTATCTAAACAAGTCGGTTTCTGAAGTGCCGGCCACCAGACTACAACACCATATAGCATTATAGGTCTAACTACTGCAGTGTATAGCCAATGCACAATTTTTGGTTTTAGTCCCCACTTTTTCCCTATTGCCTTTTTGCACGAGTACAAAGCTACCGTGGCTTTTCTCGCCCTCTCTTCAATATTAAGCCTAAAATTCAGCTTCCTGTCCAAAATAACGCCAAGGTATTTTGCACACTCACCAAAGGGAATTTCAGTACCCCCTAAGGAAATGGGTCTAACCGTGGGAGTTTTACGATCTTTGCAGTACATGACTAGTTCTGTCTTTGCTGGATTTACACCAAGACCATTATCTTTCGCCCATTTCTCAGTCATCCGGAGAGCTCTCTGTATAATATCTCTGATTGTGGATGGGAATTTTCCCCTGACTGCTAGCGCCACATCATCTGCGTATGCCACCACTTTTATCCTTTCTTTTTCTAGGGAAACCAGAAGGTTGTTTATAGCAACATTCCAAAGAAGAGGTGATAGAACTCCTCCTTGGGGAGTGCCTCTGTTCACATACCTTTGTATGTTTGCTTGCCCTAGTGTGGCTGAAATACGTCTCTTTATTAGAAGTTCGTCTAACAGCCTAAGTATACCTGGATCAACATTCAGAGTTGTCAGTCCATTTAATATCGAGCTCGGATGGACATTATTGAACGCCCCTTCGATGTCTAGAAACGCCACGATTGTGTATTCTTTGACAGATAGTGAGCTTTCAATAAAGCTGACTAGTTCATGCAATGCGGTCTCAGTAGACCTGCCCTCCGAGTATGCATGCTGTCGTTTCGAGAGCAAACTTGAATCCACGCTAGTTCTAGGATACATGTCTATCATCCTCTCCAGGGTCTTAAGTAGGAATGAGGATAAGCTGATTGGTCGGAAATCCTTCGCACTCGAGTGAGAGGCTTTTCCTGCTTTAGGTATGAAGACGACTTTTGTATCCCTCCACTTTTCTGGAATATATGCTAAGTTTACACATCGTTTATATATCACCGTCAACCAGGGGATAACTCTTTCAGCCACTGCCTGTAACTCCGCCGGAGTAATTCCATCAGGTCCGGGGGATTTGAATGGTCCAAAGCTATTTAAAGCCCATTTTATTCTAGATTCCGACACAATTTCCTCGATAGGAAATGATCGCTGAGCCTCTGTTACACCGCCGGAACATGGTTCAACCGTCTGATTTCCAGGGAAGTGTGTGTCCAAAAGTACCTCCAACGTCTCCTCACTGGACGTTGTCCAATTTCCCTCCGATGTTTTAATGAAACCTGGAGCGGTGTTAGTGGATGCTAGTACCTTCCGTAGTCTGGAAGCCTCTGACGTATTCTCAATACTGCTACAGTAATCATCCCAAGAGTTTTGTTGAGACCTTCTCAGTTCTCGTTTATATTCTCTCAGATTCATCTTGTAAGTGTCCCAATCCTCCGGAGCTCTTGTGGACTTTGCTTTGTTAAAGAGCTTCCTGCAGGATTTCCTCATATTACTTAACTCCGTAGTCCACCAGGGCGGCCGATTTTTTCCCCTTGGATTTCCTCTAGGGCAAGCAGCTTTCAGTGAAATGTTGAAGGCCTTAGTAATCCGCTCCACTGCGTGTTCGATATCTTGCACAGTGCTCATATTTGTCTCCGGCATTTCCGGTATCATCGTATTGAACGATTCCCTATACCTATTCCAATCAGCTTTCCTAACATTTGGCGGAAATATGGTCTTTGAAGTACGAACAGCCAATCTGAAACTGATGTAGCGATGATCTGAGAAGCTATGTTCCCTCAAAACTTGCCACTCAGATATCTTATCATTCAGTTCCGGAGAGGCCAACGTTACGTCCAAAACCTCTTGTCTGTTCCTGGTGACGAAGGTTGGTGCATCTCCCTTATTGCAAACTTCCAGGTTAGTACGCAAAATAAACTCTATTAGCGACTCTCCCCTTGCATTAGTATCACTACTTCCCCAAATACTATGATGTGCATTTGCATCGCATCCCATAATGAGTTTTGTCTTTGTTTTTAGTGACTCCTCAACTAAGGTCTTAACGGCACAGGGTGGCATCTCCCTATCATGTCCCATGTAGACCGAAGATACCCAATATTTGCATGTGGATATCTCTAGACTGGCTACGACAGTGTCTGCATTGCTCAATGAAGGAAGCAGAAACAAGTTTAGTTCGTTTTTAGCAATTATACATGCTCGATTTATATCGGTACCGGTATTATGCAAAAGTTTGAAACCCGGAGTGCTTAATTCACAGATCTTGTTCTTATATATGTATGGTTCTTGAATAAGAACTATATCTATGTCTCCTTTCATCAGGAGAACTTTTAAGGCAGCACAAGCGGCCTTACAATGGTGAAGATTTATCTGGAGGAACCGTAGAACCATCCAAATTTTCAACCACCGTCACATCAGCCGCTTCAATTGAGTCATCAAGGGCTTCCTCTTCACAGATCTCGGTGACTCTCGCAACAATCCGCGGTTCAGTTTTGGTGAGGCTTGAGCCTGTAGAAACTTCCCGCATATGATTTTCGCCATAGTCTGCAGGTTTTATGTCTCCTTCGGCTTCGCTAGGAGATTTTTCCACTGCTGACTCTACCGGAGGCTTGTCCGTTTCGGAATCCTTTGGCTGATCGCTTTTGTATACCTTCATATGGATATCATGAAAGCCATAACTTACGCGTCCTTGGGTCTGGGCTAGATGTGGCAGCGACTCTATGTTTAATATAAACACCGCATGCCGTCTTGGTCCATCCACCTCATCCAAATGACCAACCTTCCAATCGGCGGTTGGAAGATCTGGGTTACATTCTTTTAGTCTCTCTAGTATTGACTCAGGATCAGGAGGGTTTGCCGGTATCCATGCATGTGCTCTAGGTTTAGCCGGTATGTCTTTTTTATCGACTAACTCCAAAGCGGCTCCTTCCCAAACTTCACCAATTAGCATCAATGCAGCTTTAAAGCAATCCATAGACCTCTGGTCTGCAAAAGCTATTAACTTATATCGTCCTTGATACCATCCAGCATCTTGCCGTCGAGGACTTGGTCCGGGAAACTTTTTTCGCACCTCTGAGTAGACACCAGACATCGCGTTCTCAATTTCCCCCCATTTTTGCCTTGGAATCATACCGTCCAATGCTCCTTTATTAATAATAGCCATCACAAGGCTGTCTTTTGCAACTGAGGCAAACGATCTTTGATCCCGTTTAGAGGATGGCAGCTCATCCGGTGATCGTTCCCTTTTTCCAGCTTCAAGAATTCCTTGAGCCCATTTTAAGGAATCGCTTTGCTTAGCCGACAACGTGCTTGGGTCGGCTGATCCTAATTTCTTTAGGATAAACAAAGCATTTCTTCGTTCCTTGAATCTCTTTCGAGAGGGATTGCCTCCTTTTGATGTCGTCACCTTAGAAAAGGTTCGACTTGCCAAAGTGTCACCGCCAGTCGACCCGTCTACAGGTCGACTAATTGGGCCTGACTCTTGGTCGATGCCCAAATTTATAACTTCAGTCGTTACCCGTCCACTGGGCCCTGAAGTTAGCAACCCAGTGGATGACTTTGAATTTCGCTGCATGGTGGTTTATTATTTCCACCACACGTGAAATTCGTAATAAGTACTTATTACGATGAAATACTCCGCTATTAAAAAACACGTCCGTTCAGTTCGACGGTTGAAGAACAATCTATTTTTTGGGGGTGGTCACGAATTAAAGTCCATTTCGCCCTAGGACGCATATTTAAGGAGATATGGGCAAAATAACTTTTTCATGTAAAAATTGCAATTTTTTTAGGTTTTGAGTGGATTATTAAATTTTTTGGGGTGTTACGAATTAAAGTCCTTTTCGCTCTAGGACGCGTATATACGAAGATATGGGCAAAATAAGTTTTTCAGATAAAAATTTCAATATTTTTAGGTTTGGGAGGATTATTCAATTTTTTTGGGGGTGGTCATGAATTAAAGTCCTTTTCGCGCTAGGACGCTTAGTTTAGGAGATATGGGCAAAATAAGTTTTACATATCAAAATTTAATTTTTTTTTAGGTTTTGGGTGGATTTGTCAATTTTTTGGGGGTGGTCACGAATTAAAGTCCTTTTCGCGCTAGGGCGCTTAGTTTAGGAGATATAGGCAAAATAAGTTTTTCATATCAAAATTTAAATTTTTTTAGGTTTTGGGTGGATTTGTCAATTTTTTGGGTGTGGTCACGAATTAAAGTCCTTTTCGCCCTAGGACGTATATTTAAGGAGATATGGGCAAAAAACTTTTTCATATAAAAATTGCAATTTTTTTAGGTTTTGAGCGGATTATTAAATTTTTTGGGGTGTTACGAAGTCCTTTTCGCTCTAGGACGCGTATATACGAAGATATGGGCAAAATAAGTTTTTCAGATAAAAATTTAAATTTTTTTAGGTTTTGGGAGGATTATTCAATTTTTTTGGGGATGGTCATGAATTAAAGTCCTTTTCGCGCTAGGGCGCTTAGTTTAGGAGATATGGGCAAAATAAGTTTTTCATATCAAAATTTAAATTTTTTTAGGTTTTGGGTGGATTTGTAATTTTTTTGGGGGTGGTCACGAATTAAAGTCCTTTTCGCCCTAGGACGTATATTTAAGGAGATATGGGCAAAATAACTTTTTCATATAAAAATTGAAATTTTTTTAGGTTTTGAGCGGATTATTAAATTTTTTGGGGTGTTACGAATTAAAGTCCTTTTCGCTCTAGGACGCGTATATACGAAGATATGGGCAAAATATGTTTTTCAGATAAAAATTTCAATTTTTTTTCATATCAAAATTTAAATTTTTTTAGGTTTTGGGTGGATTTGTAATTTTTTTGGGGGTGGTCACGAATTAAAGTCCTTTTCGCCCTAGGACGTATATTTAAGGAGATATGGGCAAAATAACTTTTTCATATAAAAATTGAAATTTTTTTAGGTTTTGAGCGGATTATTAAATTTTTTGGGGTGTTACGAATTAAAGTCCTTTTCGCTCTAGGACGCGTATATACGAAGATATGGGCAAAATATGTTTTTCAGATAAAAATTTCAATTTTTTTAGGTTTTGGGAGGATTATTCAATTTTATTGGGGGTGGTCATGAATTAAAGTCCTTTTCGCGCTAGGGCGCTTAGTTTAGGAGATATGGGCAAAATAAATTTTTCATATCAAAATTTAATTTTTTTTAGGTTTTGGGTGGATTTGTCAATTTTTTGGGGGTGGTCACGAATTAAAGTCCTTTTCGCCCTAGGACGTATATTTGAGGAGATATGGGCAAAATAACTTTTTCATATAAAAATTGAAATTTTTTTAGGTTTTGAGCGGATTATTAAATTGTTTGGGGTGTTACGAATTAAAGTCCTTTTCGCTCTAGGACGCGTATATACGAAGATATGGGCAAAATAAGATTTTCAGATAAAAAGTTCAATTTTTTTAGGTTTTGGGAGGATTATTCAATTTTTTTGGGGTGGTCATGAATTAAAGTCCTTTTCGCGCTAGGGCGCTTAGTTTAGGAGATATGGGCAAAATAAGTTTTTCATATCAAAATTTAAATTTTTTTAGGTTTTGGGTGGATTTGTCAATTTTTTGGGGGTGGTCACGAATTAAAGTCCATTTCGCCCTAAGACGCATATTTAAGGAGATATGGGCAAAATAACTTTTTCATATAAAAATTTCAATTTTTTTAGTCCTTTTCGCTCTAGGACGCGTATATACGAAGATATGGGCAAAATAAGATTTTCAGATAAAAATTTCAATTGTTTAGGTTTTGGGAGGATTATTCAATTTTTTTGGGGGTGGTCATGAATTAAAGTCCTTTTCGCGCTAGGGCGCTTAGTTGAGGAGATATGGGCAAAATAAGTTTTTCATATCAAAATTTAAATTTTTTTAGGTTTTGGGTGGATTTGTCAATTTTTTGGGGGTGGTCACGAATTAAAGTCCATTTCGCCCTAAGACGCTTATTTAAATAGATATGGGCAAAATAACTTTTTCATATAAAAATTGCAATTTTTTTAGGTTTTGAGTGGATTATTAAACTTTTTGGGGTGTTACGAATTAAAGTCCTTTTCGCTCTAGGACGCGTGTATATGAAGATATGGGCAAAATAAGTTTTTCAGATAAAAATTTCTATTTTTTTAGGTTTTGGGAGGATTATTCAATTTTTTTGGGCGTGGTCATGAATTAAAGTCCTTTTCGCGCTAGGGCTTAGTTTAGGAGATATAGGCAAAATAAGTTTTTTATATCAAAATTAAAATTTTTTTAGGTTTTGGGTGGATTTGTCAATTTTTTGGGGGTGGTCACAAATTAAAGTCCTTTTCGCCCTAGGACGTATATTTAAGGAGATATGGGCAAAATAACTTTTTCATATAAAAATTGCAATTTTTTAGGTTTTGAGCGGATTATTAAATTTTTTGGGGTGTTACGAATTAAAGTCCTTTTCGCTCTAGAACGCGTATATACGAAGATATGGGCAAAATAAGTTTTTCATATCAAAATTTCAATTTTTTAAGTTTTGGGAGGATTATTCAATTTTTTTGGGGGTGGTCATGAATTAAAGTCCTTTTCGCGCTAGGGCGCTTAGTTTAGGAGATATGGGCAAAATAAGTTTTTCATATCGAAATTTAAATTTTTTTTAGGTTTTGGTTGGATTTGTCAATTTTTTGGGTGTGGTCACGAATTAAAGTCCTTTTCGCCCTAGGACGTATATTTAAGGAGATATGGGCAAAAAAACTTTTTCATATAAAAATTGCAATTTTTTTAGGTTTTGAGCGGATTATTAAATTTTTTGGGGTGTTACGAAATAAAGTCCTTTTCGCTCTAGGACGCGTATATACGAAGATACGGGCAAAATAAATTTTTCAGATAAAAATTTCAATTTTTTTATGTTTTGGGAGGATTATTCATTTTTTTTTTTGGGGTGGTCATGAATTAAAGTCCTTTTTGCGCTAGGGCGCTTAGTTTAGGAGATATGGGCAAAATAAGTTTTTCATATCAAAATTTAAATTTTTTACGTTTTGGGTGGATTTGTCAATTTTTTGGGGGTGGTCACGAATTAAAGTCAATTTCGCCCTAGGACGCATATTTAAGGAGATATGGGCAAAAAACTTTTTCATATAAAAATTGCAATTTTTTTAGGTTTTGAGTGGATTATTAATTTTTGTGGGGTGTTACGAATTAAAGTCCTTTTCGCTCTAGGACGCGTATATACGAAGATATGGGCAAAATAAGATTTTCAGATAAAAATTTCAATTGTTTAGGTTTTGGGAGGATTATTCAATTTTTTTGGGGGTGGTCATGAATTAAAGTCCTTTTCGCGCTAGGGCGCTTAGTTTAGGAGATATGGGCAAAATAAGTTTTTCATATCAAAATTTAAATTTTTTTAGGTTTTGGGTGGATTTGTCAATTTTTTGGGGGTGGTCACGAATTAAAGTCCATTTCGCCCTAAGACGCATATTTAAGGAGATATGGGCAAAATAACTTTTTCATATAAAAATTTCAATTTTTTTTAGGTTTTGAGTGGATTATTAAATTTTTTGGGGTGTTACGAATTAAAGTCCTTTTCGCTCTAGGACGCGTGTATACGAAGATATGGGCAAAATAAGTTTTTCAGATAAAAATTTCAATTTTTTTAATTTTTGGGAGGATTATTCAATTTTTTTGGGGGTGGTCATGAATTAAAGTCCATTTCGCGCTAGGGCGCTTAGTTTAGGAGATATGGGCAAAATAAGTTTTTCATATCAAAATTTAAATTTTTTTTAGGTTTTGGGTGGATTTGTCAATTTTTTGGGTGTGGTCACGAATTAAAATCCTTTTCGCCCTAGGACGTATATTTAAGGAGATATGGGCAAAATAACTTTTTCATATAAAAATTGCAATTTTTTTAGGTTTTGAGCGGATTATTAAATTTTTTGGGGTGTTACGAATTAAAGTCCTTTTCGCTCTAGGACGCGTATATACGAAGATATGGGGAAAATAAGTTTTTCAGATAAAAATTTCAATTTTTTTAGGTTTTGGGAGGATTATTCAATTTTTTTGGGGGTGGTCATGAATTAAAGTCCTTTTCGCGCTAGGGCGTTTAGCTTAGGAGATATGGGCAAAATAAGTTTTTCATATCACAATTTAAATTTTTTTAGGTTTTGGGTGGATGTGTCAATTTTTTGGGGGTGGTCACGAATTAAAGTCCATTTCGACCTAGGACGCATATTTAAGGAGATATGGGCAAAATAACTTTTTCATATAAAAATTGCATTTTTTAAGGTTTTGAATGGATTATTAAATTTTTTGGGGTGTTACGAATTAAAGTCCTTTTCGCTCTAGGACGCGTATATACGAAAATATGGGCAAAATAATTTTTTCAGATAAAAATTTCAATTTTTTAGGTTTTGGGAGGATTATTAAATTTTTTTGGGGGTGGTCATGAATTAAAGTCCTTTTCGCGCTAGGGCGCTTAGTTTAGGAGATATGGGCAAAATAAGTTTTTCATATCGAAATTTAAAATTTTTTTAGGTTTTGGGTGGATTTGTCAATTTTTTGGGTGTGGTCACGAATTAAAGTCCTTTTCGCCCTAGGACGTATATTTAAGGAGATATGGGCAAAAAAACTTTTTCATATAAAAATTGCAATTTTTTAGGTTTTGAGCGGATTATTAAATTTTTTGGGGTGTTACGAATTAAAGTCCTTTTCGCTCTAGGAAGCGTATATACGAAGATACGGGCAAAATAAGTTTTTCAGATAAAAATTTCATTTTTTTTATGTTTTAAGAGGATTATTCATTTTTTTTTGGGGGTGGTCATGAATTAAAGTCCTTTTCGCGCTAGGGCGCTTAGTTTAGGAGATATGGGCAAAATAAGTTTTTCATATCAAAATTTAAATTTTTTTACGTTTTGGGTGGATTTGTCAATTTTTTGGGGGTGGTCACGAATTAAAGTCAATTTCGCCCTAGGACGCATATTTAAGGAGATATGGGCAAAAAACTTTTTCATATAAAAATTGCAATTTTTTTAGGTTTTGAGTGGATTATTAATTTTTGTGGGGTGTTACGAATTAAAGTCCTTTTCGCTCTAGGACGCGTATATACGAAGATATGGGCAAAATAAGATTTTCAGATAAAAATTTCAATTGTTTAGGTTTTGGGAGGATTATTCAATTTTTTTGGGGGTGGTCATGAATTAAAGTCCTTTTCGCGCTAGGGCGCTTAGTTGAGGAGATATGGGCAAAATAAGTTTTTCATATCAAAATTTAAATTTTTTTAGGTTTTGGGTGGATTTGTCAATTTTTTGGGGGTGGTCACGAATTAAAGTCCATTTCGCCCTAAGACGCTTATTTAAATAGATATGGGCAAAATAACTTTTTCATATAAAAATTGCAATTTTTTTAGGTTTTGAGTGGATTATTAAACTTTTTGGGGTGTTACGAATTAAAGTCCTTTTCGCTCTAGGACGCGTGTATATGAAGATATGGGCAAAATAAGTTTTTCAGATAAAAATTTCTATTTTTTTAGGTTTTGGGAGGATTATTCAATTTTTTTGGGCGTGGTCATGAATTAAAGTCCTTTTCGCGCTAGGGCGCTTAGTTTAGGAGATATAGGCAAAATAAGTTTTTTATATCAAAATTAAAATTTTTTTAGGTTTTGGGTGGATTTGTCAATTTTTTGGGGGTGGTCACAAATTAAAGTCCTTTTCGCCCTAGGACGTATATTTAAGGAGATATGGGCAAAATAACTTTTTCATATAAAAATTGCAATTTTTTAGGTTTTGAGCGGATTATTGAATTTTTTGGGGTGTTACGAAGTCCTTTTCGCTCTAGGACGCGTATATACGAAGATATGGGCAAAATATGTTTTTCAGATAAAAATTTCAATTTTTTTAGGTTTTGGGAGGATTATTCAATTTTATTGGGGGTGGTCATGAATTAAAGTCCTTTTCGCGCTAGGGCGCTTAGTTTAGGAGATATGGGCAAAATAAGTTTTTCATATCAAAATTTAAATTTTTTTAGGTTTTGGGTGGATTTGTCAATTTTTTGGGGGTGGTCACGAATTAAAGTCCTTTTCGCCCTAGGACGTATATTTGAGGAGATATGGGCAAAATAACTTTTTCATATAAAAATTGCAATTTTTTTAGGTTTTGAGTGGATTATTAAATTTTTTGGGGTGTTACGAATTAAAGTCCTTTTCGCTCTAGGACGGGTATATACGAAGATATGGGCAAAATAAGTTTTTCAGATAAAAATTTCAATTTTTTTAGGTTTTGGGAGGATTATTCAATTTTTTTGGGGGTGGTCATGAATTAAAGTCCTTTTCGCGCTAGGGCGCTTAGTTTAGGAGATATGGGCAAAATAAGTTTTTCATATCAAAATTTCAATTTTTTAAGTTTTGGGAGGATTATTCAATTTTTTTGGGGGTGGTCATGAATTAAAGTCCTTTTCGCGCTAGGGCGCTTAGTTTAGGAGATATGGGCAAAATGAGTTTTTCATATCGAAATTTAAATTTTTTTTAGGTTTTGGTTGGATTTGTCAATTTTTTGGGTGTGGTCACGAATTAAAGTCCTTTTCGCCCTAGGACGTATATTTAAGGAGATATGGGCAAAAAAACTTTTTCATATAAAAATTGCAATTTTTTTAGGTTTTGAGCGGATTATTAATTTTTTTGGGGTGTTACGAAATAAAGTCCTTTTCGCTCTAGGACGCGTATATACGAAGATACGGGCAAAATAAGTTTTTCAGATAAAAATTTCAATTTTTTTATGTTTTGGGAGGATTACTCATTTTTTTTTTGAGGTGGTCATGAATTAAAGTCCTTTTTCGCTAGGGCGCTTAGTTTAGGAGATATGGGCAAAATAAGTTTTTCATATCAAAATTTAAATTTTTTACGTTTTGGGTGGATTTGTCAATTTTTTGGGGGTGGTCACGAATTAAAGTCAATTTCGCCCTAGGACGCATATTTAAGGAGATATGGGCAAAAAACTTTTTCATATAAAAATTGCAATTTTTTTAGGTTTTGAGTGGATTATTAATTTTTGTGGGGTGTTACGAATTAAAGTCCTTTTCGCTCTAGGACGCGTATATACGAAGATATGGGCAAAATAAGATTTTCAGATAAAAATTTCAATTGTTTAGGTTTTGGGAGGATTATTCAATTTTTTTGGGGGTGGTCATGAATTAAAGTCCTTTTCGCGCTAGGGCGCTTAGTTTAGGAGATATGGGCAAAATAAGTTTTTCATATCAAAATTTAAATTTTTTTAGGTTTTGGGTGGATTTGTCAATTTTTTGGGGGTGGTCACGAATTAAAGTCCATTTCGCCCTAAGACGCTTATTTAAGGAGATATGGGCAAAATAATTTTTTCATATAAAAATTGCAATTTTTTTAGGTTTTGAGTGGATTATTAAACTTTTTGGGGTGTTACGAATTAAAGTCCTTTTCGCTCTAGGACGCGTGTATACGAAGATATGGGCAAAATAAGTTTTTAAGATAAAAATTTCAATTTTTTTAGGTTTTGGGAGGATTATTCAATTTTTTTGGGCGTGGTCATGAATTAAAGTCCTTTTCGTGCTAGGGCGCTTAGTTTTGGAGATATAGGCAAAATAAGTTTTTTATATCAAAATTTAAATTTTTTTAGGTTTTGGGTGGATTTGTCAATTTTTTGGGGGTGGTCACGAATTAAAGTCCTTTTCGCCCTAGGACGTACATTTAAGGAGATATGGGCAAAATAACTTTTTCATATAAAAATTGCAATTTTTTAGGTTTTGAGCGGATTATTAAATTTTTTGGGGTGTTACGAAGTCCTTTTCGCTCTAGGACGCGTATATACGAAGATATGGGCAAAATAAGTTTTTCAGATAAAAATTTCAATTTTTTTAGGTTTTGGGAGGATTATTAAATTTTTTTGGGGATGGTCAGGAATTAAAGTCCTTTTCGCGCTAGGGCGCTTAGTTTAGGAGATATGGGCAAAATAAGTTTTTCATATCAAAATTTAAATTTTTTTAGGTTTTGGGTGGATTTGTCAATTTTTTGGGGGTGGTCACGAATTAAAGTCCTTTTCGCCCTAGGACGTATATTTGAGGAGATATGGGCAAAATAACTTTTTCATATAAAAATTGCAATTTTTTTAGGTTTTGGGAGGATTATTCAATTTTATTCGGGTGGTCATGAATTAAAGTCCTTTTCGCGCTAGGGCGCTTAGTTTAGGAGATATGGGCAAAATAAGTTTTTCATATCAAAATTTAAATTTTTGTAGGTTTTGGGTGGATTTGTCAATTTTTTGGGGGTGGTCACGAATTAAAGTCCTTTTCGCCCTAGGACGTATATTTGAGGAGATATGGGCAAAATAACTTTTTCATATAAAAATTGCAATTTTTTTAGGTTTTGAGCGGATTATTAAATTTTTTGGGGTGTTACGAATTAAAGTCCTTTTCGCTCTAGGACGCGTATATACGAAGATATGGGCAAAATAAGTTTTTCAGATAAAAATTTCAATTTTTTTAGGTTTTGGGAGGATTATTCAATTTTTTTGGGGGTGGTCATGAATTAAAGTCCTTTTCGCGCTAGGGCGCTTAGTTTAGGAGATATGGGCAAAATAAGTTTTTCATATCACAATTTAAATTTTTTTAGGTTTTGGGTGGATTTGTCAATTTTTTGGGGGTGGTCACGAATTAAAGTCCATTTCGCCCTAGGACGCATATTTAAGGAGATATGGGCAAAATAACTTTTTCATATAAAAATTGCAATTTTTTTAGGTTTTGAGTGGATTATTAAATTTTTTGGGGTGTTACGAATTAAAGTCCTTTTCGCTCTAGGACGCGTATATACGAAAATATGGGCAAAATAATTTTTTCAGATAAAAATTTCAATTTTTTAGGTTTTGGGAGGATTATTCAATTTTTTTGGGGGTGGTCATGAATTAAAGTCCTTTTCGCGCTAGGGCGCTTAGTTTAGGAGATATGGGCAAAATAAGTTTTTCATATCGAAATTTAATTTTTTTTAGGTTTTGGGTGGATTTGTCAATTTTTTGGGTGTGGTCACGAATTAAAGTCCTTTTCGCGCTAGGGCGCTTAGTTTAGGAGATATGGGCAAAATAACTTTTTCATATAAAAATTGCAATTTTTTTAGGTTTTGAGCGGATTATTAAATTTTTTGGGGTGTTACGAATTAAAGTCCTTTTCGCTCTAGGAAGCGTATATACGAAGATACGGGCAAAATAAGTTTTTCAGATAAAAATTTCAATTTTTTTAGCTTTTGGGAGGATTATTAATTTTTTTTGGGGGTGGTCATGAATTAAAGTCCTTTTCGCGCTAGGGCGCTTAGTTTAGGAGATATGGGCAAAATAAGTTTTTCATATCAAAATTTAAATTTTTTTAGGTTTTGGGTGGATTTGTCAATTTTTTGGGAGTGGTCACGAATTAAAGTCCATTTCGCCCTAGGACGCATATTTAAGGAGATATGGGCAAAATAACTTTTTCATATAAAAATTGCAATTTTTTTAGGTTTTGAGTGGATTATTAAATTTTTTGGGGTGTTACGAATTAAAGACCTTTTCGCTCTACGACGCGTGTATACGAAGATATGGGCAAAATAAGTTTTTCAGATAAAAATTTCAATTTTTTTAGGTTTTGGGAGGATTATTCAATTTTTTTGGGCGTGGTCATGAATTAAAGTCCTTTTCGCGCTAGGGCGCTTAGTTTAGTAGATATGGGCAAAATAAGTTTTTCATATCACAATTTAAATTTTTTTAGGTTTTGGGTGGATTTGTCAATTTTTTGGGGGTGGTCACGAATTAAAGTCCTTTTCGCCCTAGGACGTATATTTAAGGAGATATGGGCAAAATAACTTTTTCATATAAAAATTGCAATTTTTTTAGGTTTTGAGCGGATTATTAAATTTTTTGGGGTGTTACGAATTAAAGTCCTTTTCGCTCTAGGACGCGTATATACAAAGATATGGGCAAAATAAGTTTTTCAGATAAAAATTTCAATTTTTTTAGGTTTTGGGAGGATTATTCAATTTTTTTGGGGGTGGTCATGAATTAAAGTCCTTTTCACGCTAGGGAGCTTAGTTTAGGAGATATGGGCAAAATAAGTTTTTCATATCAAAATTTAAATTTTTTTTAGGTTTTGGGTGGATTTGTCAATTTTTTGGGTGTGGTCACGAATTAAAATCCTTTTCGCCCTAGGACGTATATTTAAGGAGATATGGGCAAAATAACTTTTTCATATAAAAATTGCAATTTTTTTAGGTTTTGAGCGGATTATTAAATTTTTTGGGGTGTTACGAATTAAAGTCCTTTTCGCTCTAGGACGCGTATATACGAATATATGGGCAAAATAAGTTTTTCAGATAAAAATTTCAATTTTTTTAGGTTTTGGGAGGATTATTCAATTTTTTTGGGGGTGGTCATGAATTAAAGTCTTTTTCGCGCTAGGGCGCTTAGTTTAGGAGATATGGGCAAAATAAGTTTTTCATATCACAATTTATTTTTTTTTAGGTTTTGGGTGGATTTGTCAATTTTTTGGGGGTGGTCACGAATTAAAGTCCATTTCGCCCTAGGACGCATATTTAAGGAGATATGGGCAAAATAACTTTTTCATATAAAAATTGCATTTTTTTAAGGTTTTGAGTGGATTATTAAATTTTTTGGGGTGTTACGAATTAAAGTCCTTTTCGCTCTAGGACGCGTATATACGAAAATATGGGCAAAATAAGTTTTTCAGATAAAAATTTCAATTTTTTAGGTTTTGGGAGGATTATTCAATTTTTTTGGGGGTGGTCATGAATTAAAGTCCTTTTCGCGCTAGGGCGCTTAGTTTAGGAGATATGGGCAAAATAAGTTTTTCATATCAAAATTTAAATTTTTTTAGGTTTTGGGTGGATTTGTCAATTTTTTTGGGGGTGGTCACGAATTAAAGTCCTTTTCGCGCTAGGGCGCTTAGTTTAGTAGATATGGGCAAAATAAGTTTTTCATATCAAAATTTAATTTTTTTTAGGTTTTGAGTGGATTATTAAATTTTTTGGGGTGTTACGCTTTTCGCTCTAGGACGCGTATATACGAAGATATGGGCAAAATAAGTTTTTCAGATAAAAATTTCAATATTTTTAGGTTTTGGGAGGATTATTCAATTTTTTTGGGGGTGGTCATGATTTAAAGTCCTTTTCGCGCTAGGGCGCTTAGTTTAGGAGATATGGGCAAAATAAGTTTTTCATATCAAAATTTAATTTTTTTAGGTTTTGGGTGGATTTGTCAATTTTTTGGGGGTGGTCACGAATTAAAGTCCTTTTCGCCCTAGGACGTATATTTAAGGAGATATGGGCAAAATAACTTTTTCATATAAAAATTGCAATTTTTTTAGGTTTTGAGCGGATTATTACATTTTTTGGGGTGTTACGAATTAAAGTCCTTTTCGCTCTAGGACGCGTATATACGAAGATATGGGCAAAATAGGATTTTCAGATAAAAATTTCAATTTTTTCAGGTTTTGGGAGGATTATTCAATTTTTTTGGGGGTGGTCATGAATTAAAGTCCTTTTCGCGCTAAGGCGCTTAGCTTAGGAGATATGGGCAAAATAAGTTTTTCATATCAAAATTTATTTTTTGTTAGGTTTTGGGTGGATTTGTCAAGTTTTTGGGGGTGGTCACGAATTAAAGTCCATTTCGCCCTAGGGCGCATATTTAAGGAGATATGGGCAAAATAACTTTTTCATATATAAATTGCAATTTTTTTAGGTTTTGAGTGGATGATTACATTTTTTGGGGTGTTACGAATTAAAGTCCTTTTCGATCTAGGACGCGTATATACGAAGATATGGGCAAAATAAGTTTTTTCAGATAAAAATTTCAATTTTTTTAGGTTTTGGGAGGATTATTCAATTTTTTTGGGGGTGGTCATGAATTAAAGTCCTTTTCGCGCTAGGGCGCTTAGTTTAGGAGATATGGGCAAAATAAGTTTTTCATATCAAAATTTAAATTTTTTTAGGTTTTGGGTGGATCTGTCAATTTTTTGGGGGTTAGGTTAGGTTAGGTTAGGTTAAAGTGGCAGCCCGATTAAGATTCAGGCTCACTTAGACTATTCAGTCCATTGTGATACCACATTAACTAAAAGTACCTATTACATATGGGCACTTCTAGTTTTAACCGCTGAACCTTCTTGATTATTTTTCTTTGTTGAACCAACCAGATTGTTCCAAAAACATTAGCAGACTGCTTAAGTTAACGTTTTCCAGATCCGCCAGTAATCTGAAGCTATATGCTCCTAAAAGTTGCTTGCGCTTTACACAAAATGCAGGACACTCACACAAGAGGTGTTTAATTGATTCTTTTTCCTCCGCATCATGACAGCTCATACAATAGTCATTATACTTCGCGCCAATAGTTTTTGCAAAATCGCCTATCAGGCAGCGACCCGTTATAGCAGATATCAGGAGTGATATCTGACGTCTCGAGAACATTAGCATATCTAGCGTGCGGTTTAAGTTGAAATGGGGCCATATTTGCTTGGTGTCGTTACAACCCTTGCAATTCTCCCATCGAACATTTGCCATCCTAACAGCCTTCTCACGCAGCATGAGCTTGCAGGTAGCTAGGGGCATACCAACAAATTCCAGTTCCCCTGGAAAATGTAAGGTAGTCCCTAGCCTTGCCAACTCATCCGCTTCGCAGTTCCCCGGTATGTTCCTATGGCCAGGCACCCATATTAGGTGAATATTGTACTGCTCAGCCATCTCATTGAGAGATTTGCGGCAGTCGATGGCCGTTTTCGAGTTGAGGAACACAGAGTCCAAGGATTTTACTGCAGGTTGACTGTCTGAGTATATATTAATGCCAATATTTGTTGGAACATTACTTCTCAGCCAATTCGCCACCTCTCTTATTGCTAATATTTCAGCCTGAAAAACACTACAGTGATTAGGTAATCTTTTCGCTATTCGAATTTCCAGATCTTTAGAATATACTCCGAACCCCACTTGTCCATTCAATTTGGAGCCATCAGTATAGAAATCTATATATCTTTTATTCCCCGGGGTCTGTGTACACCACGCCTCACTGTTGGGAATTAGAGTTTCAAACTTTTTGTCGAAAAGTGGTTTTGCCAGGGTATAATCCACTACGTTAGGCACATCTGGCATTATTTTGAGGACCGAACTATGACCGTACATTTTTTCCGACCACAGCGATAGCTCGCGCAACCGCACAGCCGTTGTTGCAGCTGACTGTTTGGCCAAAATGTCTAAAGGCAATAGATGTAGCATGACATTAAGGGAGTCTGTTCCTGTCTTACTAAATGCGCCTGAGATACATAAGCTCGCCATACGCCGAACTTTATCTAAACAAGTCGGTTTCTGAAGTGCCGGCCACCAGACTACAACACCATATAGCATTATAGGTCTAACTACTGCAGTGTATAGCCAATGCACAATTTTTGGTTTTAGTCCCCACTTTTTCCCTATTGCCTTTTTGCACGAGTACAAAGCTACCGTGGCTTTTCTCCTTTCTTTTTCTAGGGAAACCAGAAGGTTGTTTATAGCAACATTCCAAAGAAGAGGTGATAGAACTCCTCCTTGGGGAGTGCCTCTGTTCACATACCTTTGTATGTTTGCTTGCCCTAGTGTGGCTGAAATACGTCTCTTTATTAGAAGTTCGTCTAACAGCCTAAGTATACCTGGATCAACATTCAGAGTTGTCAGTCCATTTAATATCGAGCTCGGATGGACATTATTGAACGCCCCTTCGATATCTAGAAACGCCACGATTGTGTATTCTTTGACAGATAGTGAGCTTTCAATAAAGCTGACTAGTTCATGCAATGCGGTCTCAGTAGACCTGCCCTCCGAGTATGCATGCTGTCGTTTCGAGAGCAAACTTGAATCCACGCTAGTTCTAGGATACATGTCTATCATCCTCTCCAGGGTCTTAAGTAGGAATGAGGATAAGCTGATTGGTCGGAAATCCTTCGCACTCGAGTGAGAGGCTTTTCCTGCTTTAGGTATGAAGACGACTTTTGTTTCCCTCCACTTTTCTGGAATATATGCTAAGTTTACACATCGTTTATATATCACCGTCAACCAGGGGATAACTCTTTCAGCCACTGCCTGTAACTCCGCCGGAGTAATTCCATCAGGTCCGGGGGATTTGAATGGTCCAAAGCTATTTAAAGCCCATTTTATTCTAGATTCCGACACAATTTCCTCGATAGGAAATGATCGCTGAGCCTCTGTTACACCGCCGGAACATGGTTCAACCGTCTGATTTCCAGGGAAGTGTGTGTCCAAAAGTACCTCCAACGTCTCCTCACTGGACGTTGTCCAATTTCCCTCCGATGTTTTAATGAAACCTGGAGCGGTGTTAGTGGATGCTAGTACCTTCCGTAGTCTGGAAGCCTCTGACGTATTCTCAATACTGCTACAGTAATCATCCCAAGAGTTTTGTTGAGACCTTCTCAGTTCTCGTTTATATTCTCTCAGATTCATCTTGTAAGTGTCCCAATCCTCCGGAGCTCTTGTGGACTTTGCTTTGTTAAAGAGCTTCCTGCAGGATTTCCTCATATTACTTAACTCCGTAGTCCACCATGGCGGCCGATTTTTTCCCCTTGGCTTTCCTCTAGGGCAAGCAGCTTTCAGTGAAATGTTGAAGGCCTTAGTAATCCGCTCCACTGCGTGTTCGATATCTTGCACAGTGCTCATATTTGTCTCCGGCATTTCCGGTATCATCGTATTGAACGATTCCCTATACCTATTCCAATCAGCTTTCCTAACATTTGGCGGAAATATGGTCTTTGAAGTACGAACAGCCAATCTGAAACTGATGTAGCGATGATCTGAGAAGCTATGTTCCCTCAAAACTTGCCACTCAGATATCTTATCATTCAGTTCCGGAGAGGTCAACGTTACGTCCAAAACCTCTTGTCTGTTCCTGGTGACGAAGGTTGGTGCATCTCCCTTATTGCAAACTACCAGGTTAGTACGCAAAATAAACTCTATTAGCGACTCTCCCCTTGCATTAGTATCACTACTTCCCCAAATACTATGATGTGCATTTGCATCGCATCCCATAATGAGTTTTGTCTTTGTTTTTAGTGACTCCTCAACTAAGGTCTTAACGGCACAGGGTGGCATCTCCCTATCATGTCCCATGTAGACCGAAGATACCCAATATTTGCATGTGGATATCTCTAGACTGGCTACGACAGTGTCTGCATTGCTCAATGAAGGAAGCAGAAACAAGTTTAGTTCGTTTTTAGCAATTATACATGCTCGATTTATATCGGTACCGGTATTATGCAAAAGTTTGAAACCCGGAGTGCTTAATTCACAGATCTTGTTCTTATATATGTATGGTTCTTGAATAAGAACTATATCTATGTCTCCTTTCATCAGGAGAACTTTTAAGGCAGCACAAGCGGCCTTACAATGGTGAAGATTTATCTGGAGGAACCGTAGAACCATCCAAATTTTCAACCACCGTCACATCAGCCGCTTCAATTGAGTCATCAAGGGCTTCCTCTTCACAGATCTCGGTGACTCTCGCAACAATCCGCGGTTCAGTTTTGGTGAGGCTTGAGCCTGTAGAAACTTCCCGCATATGATTTTCGCCATAGTCTGCAGGTTTTATGTCTCCTTCGGCTTCGCTAGGAGATTTTTCCACTGCTGACTCTACCGGAGGCTTGTCCGTTTCGGAATCCTTTGGCTGATCGCTTTTGTATACCTTCATATGGATATCATGAAAGCCATAACTTACGCGTCCTTGGGTCTGGGCTAGATGTGGCAGCGACTCTATGTTTAATATAAACACCGCATGCCGTCTTGGTCCATCCACCTCATCCAAATGACCAACCTTCCAATCGGCGGTTGGAAGATCTGGGTTACATTCTTTTAGTCTCTCTAGTATTGACTCAGGATCAGGAGGGTTTGCCGGTATCCATGCATGTGCTCTAGGTTTAGCCGGTATGTCTTTTTTATCGACTAACTCCAAAGCGGCTCCTTCCCAAACTTCACCAATTAGCATCAATGCAGCTTTAAAGCAATCCATAGACCTCTGGTCTGCAAAAGCTATTAACTTATATCGTCCTTGATACCATCCAGCATCTTGCCGTCGAGGACTTGGTCCGGGAAACTTTTTTCGCACCTCTGAGTAGACACCAGACATCGCGTTCTCAATTTCCCCCCATTTTTGCCTTGGAATCATACCGTCCAATGCTCCTTTATTAATAATAGCCATCACAAGGCTGTCTTTTGCAACTGAGGAAACGATCTTTGATCCCGTTTAGAGGATGGCAGCTCATCCGGTGATCGTTCCCTTTTTCCAGCTTCAAGAATTCCTTGAGCCCATTTTAAGGAATCGCTTTGCTTAGCCGACAACGTGCTTGGGTCGACTGATCCTAATTTCTTTAGGATAAACAAAGCATTTCTTCGTTCCTTGAATCTCTTTCGAGAGGGATTGCCTCCTTTTGATGTCGTCACCTTAGAAAAGGTTCGACTTGCCAAAGTGTCACCGCCAGTCGACCCGTCTACAGGTCGACTAATTGGGCCTGACTCTTGGTCGATGCCCAAATTTATAACTTCAGTCGTTACCCGTCCACTGGGCCCTGAAGTTAGCAACCCAGTGGATGACTTTGAATTTCGCTGCATGGTGGTTTATTATTTCCACCACACGTGAAATTCGTAATAAGTACTTATTACGATGAAATACTCCGCTATTAAAAAACACGTCCGTTCAGTTCGACGGTTGAAGAACAATCTATTTTTTGGGGGTGGTCACGAATTAAAGTCCATTTCGCCCTAGGACGCATATTTAAGGAGATATGGGCAAAATAACTTTTTCATGTAAAAATTGCAATTTTTTTAGGTTTTGAGTGGATTATTAAATTTTTTGGGGTGTTACGAATTAAAGTCCTTTTCGCTCTAGGACGCGTATATACGAAGATATGGGCAAAATAAGTTTTTCAGATAAAAATTTCAATATTTTAAGGTTTGGGAGGATTATTCAATTTTTTTGGGGGTGGTCATGAATTAAAGTCCTTTTCGCGCTAGGGCGCTTAGTTTAGGAGATATGGGCAAAATAAGTTTTACATATCAAAATTTAATTTTTTTTTAGGTTTTGGGTGGATTTGTCAATTTTTTGGGGGTGGTCACGAATTAAAGTCCTTTTCGCCCTAGGACGTATATCTTTTTCATATAAAAATTGCAATTTTTTTAGGTTTTGAGTGGATTATTAAATTTTTTGGGGTGTTACGAATTAAAGTCCTTTTCGCTCTAGGACGCGTATATACGAAGATATGGGCAAAATAAGTTTTTGGGAGGATTTTTGGGAGGATTATTCAATTTTTTTGGGGGTGGTCATGAATTAAAGTCCTTTTCGCGCTAGGGCGCTTAGTTTAGGAGATATGGGCAAAATAAGTTTTTCATATCAAAATTTAAATTTTTTTAGGTTTTGGGTGGATTTGTCAATTTTTTTGGGGGTGGTCACGAATTAAAGTCCATTTAGCCCTAGGACGCATATTTAATAATAATTTTTTCAGATAAAAATTTCAATTTTTTTAGGTTTTGGGAGGATTATTCAATTTTTTTTTTGGGGTGGTCACGAATTAAAGTCCTTTTCGCGCTAGGGCGCTTAGTTTAGTAGATATGGGCAAAATAAGTTTTTCATATCAAAATTTAATTTTTTTTAGGTTTTGAGTGGATTATTAAATTTTTTGGGGTGTTACGCTTTTCGCTCTAGGACGCGTATATACGAAGATATGGGCAAAATAAATTTTACAGATAAAAATTTCAATATTTTTAGGTTTTGGGAGGATTATTCAATTTTTTTGGGGGTGGTCATGAATTAAAGTCCTTTTCGCGCTAGGGCGCTTAGTTTAGGAGATATGGGCAAAATAAGTTTTTCATATCAAAATTTAATTTTTTTTAGGTTTTGGGTGGATTTGTCAATTTTTTGGGGGTGGTCACGAATTAAAGTCCTTTTCGCCCTAGGACGTATATTTAAGGAGATATGGGCAAAATAACTTTTTCATATAAAAATTGCAATTTTTTTAGGTTTTGAGCGGATTATTACATTTTTTGGGGTGTTACGAATTAAAGTCCTTTTCGCTCTAGGACGCGTATATACGAAGATATGGGCAAAATAGGATTTTCAGATAAAAATTTCAATTTTTTCAGGTTTTGGGAGGATTATTCAATTTTTTTGGGGGTGGTCATGAATTAAAGTCCTTTTCGCGCTAAGGCGCTTAGCTTAGGAGATATGGGCAAAATAAGTTTTTCATATCAAAATTTATTTTTTTTTAGGTTTTGGGTGGATTTGTCAAGTTTTTGGGGGTGGTCACGAATTAAAGTCCATTTCGCCCTAGGGCGCATATTTAAGGAGATATGGGCAAAATAACTTTTTCATATATAAATTGCAATTTTTTTAGGTTTTGAGTGGATGATTACATTTTTTGGGGTGTTACGAATTAAAGTCCTTTTCGATCTAGGACGCGTATATACGAAGATATGGGCAAAATAAGTTTTTCAGATAAAAATTTCAATTTTTTTAGGTTTTGGGAGGATTATTCAATTTTTTTGGGGGTGGTCATGAATTAAAGTCCTTTTCGCGCTTGGGCGCTTAGTTTAGGAGATATGGGCAAAATAAGTTTTTCATATCAAAATTTAAATTTTTTTAGGTTTTGGGTGGATTTGTCAATTTTTTGGGGGTGGTCACGAATTAAAGTCCATTTCGCCCTAGGACGCATATTTAAGGAGATATGGGCAAAATAACTTTTTCATGTAAAAATTGCAATTTTTTTAGGTTTTGAGTGGATTATTAAATTTTTTGGGGTGTTACGAATTAAAGTCCTTTTCGCTCTAGGACGCGTATATACGAAGATATGGGCAAAATAAGTTTTTCAGATAAAAATTTAAATTTTTTTAGGTTTTGGGAGGATTATTCAATTTTTTTGGGGGTGGTCATGAATTAAAGTCCTTTCCGCGCTAGGGAGCTTAGTTTAGGAGGTATGGGCAAAATAAGTTTTTCATATAAAAATTTAATTTTTTAGGTTTTGGGTGGATTTGTCAATTTTTTGGGGGTGGTCACAAATTAAAGTCCTTTTCGCCCTAGGACGTATATCTAAGGAGATATGGGCAAAATAACTTTTTCATATAAAAATTGCAATTTTTTTAGGTTTTGAGTGGATTATTAAATTTTTTGGGGTGTTACGAATTAAAGTCCTTTTCTCTCTAGGACGCGTATATACGAAGATATGGGCAAAATAAGTTTTTCAGATAAAAATTTCAATTTTTTTAGGTTTTGGGAGGATTATTCAATTTTTTTGGGGGTGGTCATGAATTAAAGTCCTTTTCGCGCTAGGGCGGTTAGTTTAGGAGATATGGGCAAAATAAGTTTTTCATATCAAAATTTACATTTTTTTAGGTTTTGGGTGGATTTGTCTATTTTTGGGGGTGGTCACGAATTAAAGTCCTTTTCGCCCTATGACGTATATTTAAGGAGATATGGGCAAAATAACTTTTTCATATAAAAATTGCAATGTTTAGGTTTTGAGCGGATTATTAAATTTTTTGGGGTGTTACGAATTAAAGTCCTTTTCGCTCTAGGACGCGTATATACGAAGATATGGGCAAAATAAGTTTTTCAGATAAAAATTTCAATTTTTTTAGGTTTTGGGAGGATTATTCAATTTTTTTTGGTGGTGGTCATGAATTAAAGTCCTTTTCGCGCTAGGGCGCTTAGTTGAGGAGATATGGGCAAAATAAGTTTTTCATATCAAAATTTAAATTTTTTTAGGTTTTGGGTGGATTTGTCAATTTTTTGGGGGTGGTCACGAATTAAAGTCCTTTTCGCCCTAGGACGTATATTTAAGGAGATATGGGCAAAATAACTTTTTCATATAAAAATTGCAATTTTTTTAGGTTTTGAGCGGATTATTAAATTTTTTGGGGTGTTACGAATTAAAGTCCTTTTCGCTCTAGGACGCGTATATACGAAGATATGGGCAAAATAAGATTTTCAGATAAAAATTTCAATTTTTTTAGGTTTTGGGAGGATTATTCAATTTTTTTGGGGTGGTCATGAATTAAAGTCCTTTTCGCGCTAAGGCGCTTAGTTTAGGAGATATGGGCAAAATAAGTTTTTCATATCAAAATTTAAATTTTTTTAGGTTTTGGGTGGATTTGGAAATTTTTTGGGGGTGGTCACGAATTAAAGTCCATTTCGCCCTAGGGCGCATATTCAAGGAGATATGGGCAAAATAACTTTTTCATATAAAAATTGCAATTTTTTTAGGTTTTGAGTGGATTATTAAATTTTTTGGGGTGTTACGAATTAAAGTCCTTTTCGCTCTAGGAGGCGTATATACGAAGATATGGGCAAAATAAGTTTTTCAGATAAAAATTTCAATTTTTTTAGGTTTTGGGAGGATTATTCAATTTTTTTTGGGGGTGGTCATGAATTAAAGTCCTTTTCGCGCTAGGGCGCTTAGTTTAGGAGATATGGGCAAAATAAGTTTTTCATATCAAAATTTAAATTTTTTTAGGTTTTGGGTGGATTTGTCAATTTTTTGGGGATGGTCACGAATTAAAGTCCTTTTCGCCTTAGGACGTATATTTAAGGAGATATGGGCAAAATAACTTTTTCATATAAAAATTGCATTTTTTTTAGGTTTTGAGCGGATTATTAAATTTTTTGGGGTGTTACGAATTAAAGTCCTTTTCGCTCTAGGACGCGTATATACGAAGATATGGGCAAAATAAGATTTTCAGATAAAAATTTCAATTTTTTTAGGTTTTGGGAGGATTATTCAATTTTTTTGGGGGTGGTCATGAATTAAAGTCCTTTTCGCGCTAGGGCGCTTAGTTTAGGAGATATGGGCAAAATAAGTTTTTCATATCAAAATTTAAATTTTTTTTAGTTTTTGGGTGGATTTGTCAATTTTTTGGGTGTGTTCACGAATTAAAGTCCTTTTCGCCCTAGGACGTATATTTAAGGAGATATGGGCAAAATAACTTTTTCATATGAAAATTGCAATTTTTTAGGTTTAGAGCGGATTATTAAATTTTTTGGGGTGTTACGAATTAAAGTCCTTTTCGATCTAGGACGCGTATATACGAAGATATGGGCAAAATAAGTTTTTCAGATAAAAATTTCAATTTTTTTAGGTTTTGGGAGGCTTATTCAATTTTTTTGGGGGTGGTCATGAATTAAAGTCCTTTTCGCGCTAGGGCGCTTAGTTAGGAGATATGGGCAAAATAAGTTTTTCATATCAAAATTTACATTTTTTTAGGTTTTGGGTGGATTTGTCAAATTTTTGGGGGTGGTCACGAATTAAAGTCCTTTTCGCCCTATGACGTATATTTAAGGAGATATGGGCAAAATAACTTTTTCATATAAAAATTGCAATTTTTAGGTTTTGAGCGGATTATTAAACTTTTTGGGGTGTTACGAATTAAAGGCCTTTTCGCTCTAGGACGCGTATATACGAAGATATGGGCAAAATAAGTTTTTCAGATAAAAATTTCAATATTTTTAGGTTTTGGGAGGAATATTCAATTTTTTTGGGGGTGGTCATGAATTAAAGTCCTTTTCGCCCTAGGACGTATATTTAAGGAGATATGGGCAAAATAACTTTTTCATATAAAAATTGCAATTTTGTAGGTTTTGAGTGGATTATTAAATTTTTTGGGGTGTTACGAATTAAAGTCCTTTTCGCTCTAGGACGCGTATATACGAAGATATGGGCAAAATAAGTTTTTCAGATAAAAATTTCAATTTTTTTAGGTTTTGGGAGGATTATTCAATTTTTTTGGGGGTGGTCATGAATTAAAGCCCTTTTCGCGCTAGTTTAGGAGATATGTGGCGCTTAGTTTAGGAGATATGTGCAAAATAAGTTTTTCATATCAAAATTTAAATTTTTTTTAGGTTTGGGTGGATTTGTCAATTTTTTGGGAGTGGTCACGAATTAAAGTCCATTTCGCCCTAGGACGTATATTTAAGGAGATATGGGCAACATAACTTTTTCATATAAAAATTGCAATTTTTTTAGGTTTTGAGCGGATTATTAAATTTTTTGGGGTGTTACGAATTAAAGTCCTCTTCGCTCTAGGACGCGTATATACGAAGATATGGGCAAAATAAGATTTTCAGATAAAAATTTAAATTTTTTTAGGTTTTGGGAGGATTATTCAATTTTTTTGGGGGTGGTCATGAATTAAAGTCCTTTTCGCGCTAGGGCGGTTAGTTTAGGAGATATGGGCAAAATAAGTTTTTCATATCAAAATTTACATTTTTTTAGGTTTTGGGTGGATTTGTCAATTTTTGGGGGGTGGTCACGAATTAAAGTCCTTTTCGCCCTAGGACGAATATTTAAGGAGATATGGGCAAAATAACTTTTTCATATTAAAATTGCAATTTTTTTAGGTTTTGAGTGGATTATTAAATTTTTTGGGGTGTTACGAATTAAAGTCCTTTTCGCTCTAGGACGCGTATATACGAAGATATGGGCAAAATAAATTTTTCAGATAAAAATTTAAATTTTTTTAGGTTTTGGGAGGATTATTCAATTTTTTTGGGGGTGGTCATGAATTAAAGTCCTTTTCGCGCTAGGGCGGTTAGTTTAGGAGATATGGGCAAAATAAGTTTTTCATATCAAAATTTACATTTTTTTTAGGTTTTGGGTGGATTTGTCTATTTTTGGGGGTGGTCACGAATTAAAGTCCTTTTCGCCCTATGACGTATATTTAAGGAGATATGGGCAAAATAACTTTTTCATATAAAAATTGCAATTTTTAGGTTTTGAGCGGATTATTAAATTTTTTGGGGTTTTACGAATTAAAGTCCTTTTCGCTCTAGGACGCGTATATACGAAGATATGGGCAAAATAAGTTTTTCAGATAAAAATTTCAATTTTTTTAGGTTTTGGGAGGATTATTCTTTTTTTTTTTTTGGGTGGTCATGAATTAAAGTCCTTTTCGCGCTAGGGCGCTTAGTTTAGGAGATATGGGCAAAATAAGTTTTTCATATCAAAATTTAAATTTTTTTAGGTTTTGGGAGGATTATTCAATTTTTTTGGGGGTGGTTATGAATTAAAGTCTTTTTCGCGCTAGGGCGCTTAGTTTAGGAGATATGTGCAAAATAAGTTTTTCATATCAAAATTTAATTTTTTTTTAGGTTTTGGGTGGATTTGTCAATTTTTTGGGTGTGGTCACGAATTAAAGTCCATTTCGCCCTAGGACGTATATTTAAGGAGATATGGGCAACATAACTTTTTCATATAAAAATTGCAATTTTTTTAGGTTTTGAGCGGATTATTAAGTTTTTTGGGGTGTTACGAATTAAATTCCTTTTCGCTCTAGGACGCGTATATACGAAGATATTGGCAAAATAAGATTTTTAGATAAACATTTAAATTTTTTTAGGTTTTGGGAGGATTATTCAATTTTTTTTGGGAGTGGTCATGAATTAAAGTCCTTTTCGCGCTAAGGCGCTTAGTTTAGGAGATATGGGCGAAATAAGTTTGTCATATCAAAATTAATTTTTTTTTAGGTTTTTGGTGGATTTGTCAATTTTTTGGGGGTGGTCACGAATTAAAGTCCATTTCGCCCTAGGACGCATATTTAAGGAGATATGGGCAAAATAACTTTTTCATATAAAAATTGCAATTTTTTTAGGTTTTGAGTGGATTATTAAATTTTTTGGGGTGTTACGAATTAAAGTCCTTTTCTCTCTAGGACGCGTATATACGAAGGTATGGGCAAAATAAGTTTTTCAGATAAAAATTTCAATTTTTTTAGGTTTTGGGAGGATTATTCAATTTTTTTGGGGGTGGTCATGAATTAAAGTCCTTTTCGCGCTAGGGCGCTTAGTTTAGGAGATATGGGCAAAATAAGTTTTTCATATCAAAATTTTATTTGTTTTTAGGTTTTGGGTGGATTGTCAATTTTTTTGGGTGTGGTCACGAATTAAAGTCCTTTTCGCCCTAGGACGTATATTTAAGGAGATATGGGCAAAATAACTTTTTCATATGAAAATTGCAAGTTTTTAGGTTTAGAGTGGATTATTAAATTTTTTGGGGTGTTACGAATTAAAGTCCTTTTCGATCTAGGACGCGTATATACGAAGATATGGGCAAAATAAGTTTTTCAGATAAAATTTTCAATTTTTTTAGGTTTTGGGAGGCTTATTCAATTTTATTTAAGGAGATATGGGCAAAATAACTTTTTCATATAAAAATTGCAATTTTTTTAGGTTTTGAGTGGATTATTAAATTTTTTGGGGTGTTACGAATTAAAGTCCTTTTCGCTCTAGGACGCGTATATACGAAGATATGGGCAAAATAAATTTTTCAGATAAAAATTTAAATTTTTTTAGGTTTTGGGAGGATTATTCAATTTTTTTGGGGGTGGTCATGAATTAAAGTCCTTTTCGCGCTAGGGCGGTTAGTTTAGGAGATATGGGCAAAATAAGTTTTTCATATCAAAATTTACGAACTGAACGGACGTGTTTTCTAATAGTGGAGTATTTCATCGTAATAAGTACTTATTACGAATTTCACGTGTGGTGGAAATAATAAACCACCATGCAGCGAAATTCAAAGTCATCCACTGGGTTGCTAACTTCAGGGCCCAGTGGACGGGTAACGACTGAAGTTATAAATTTGGGCAGCGACCAAGAGTCAGGCCCAATTAATCGACCTGTAGACGGGTCGACTGGCGGTGACACTTTGGCAAGTCGAACCTTTTCTAAGGTGACGACATCAAAAGGAGGCAATCCCTCTCGAAAGAGATTCAAGGAACGAAGAAATGCTTTGTTTATCCTAAAGAAATTAGGATCAGTCGACCCAAGCACGTTGTCGGCTAAGCAAAGCGATTCCTTAAAATGGGCTCAAGGAATTCTTGAAGCTGGAAAAAGGGAACGATCACCGGATGAGCTACCATCCTCTAAACGGGATCAAAGATCGTTTGCCTCAGTTGCAAAAGACAGCCTTGTGATGGCTATTATTAATAAAGGAGCATTGGACGGTATAATTCCAAGGCAAAAATGGGGGGAAATTGAGAACGCGATGTCTGGTGTCTACTCAGAGGTGCGAAAAAAGTTTCCCGGACCAAGTCCTCGACGGCAAGATGCTGGATGGTATCAAGGACGATATAAGTTAATAGCTTTTGCAGACCAGAGGTCTATGGATTGCTTTAAAGCTGCATTGATGCTAATTGGTGAAGTTTGGGAAGGAGCCTCTTTGGAGTTAGTCGATAAAAAAGACATACCGGCTAAACCTAGAGCACATGCATGGATACCGGCAAACCCTCCTGATCCTGAGTCAATACTAGAGAGACTAAAAGAATGTAACCCAGATCTTCCAACCGCCGATTGGAAGGTTGGTCGTTTGGATGAGGTGGATGGACCAAGACGACATGCGGTGTTTATATTAAACATAGAGTCGCTGCCACATCTAGCCCAGACCCAAGGACGCGTATGTTATGGCTTTCATGATATCCATATGAAGGTATACAAAAGCGATCAGCCAAAGGATACCGAAACGGACAAGCCTCCGGTAGAGTCAGCAGTGAAAAAATCTCCTAGCGAAGCCGAAGGAGACATAAAACCTGCAGACTATGGCGAAAATCATATGCGGGAAGTTTCTACAGGCTCAAGCCTCACCAAAGCTGAACCGCGGATTGTTGCGAGAGTCACCGAGATCTGTGAAGAGGAAGCCCTTGATGACTCAATTGAAGCGGCTGATGTGACGGTGGTTGAAAATTTGGATGGTTCTACGGTTCCTCCAGATAAATCTTCACCATTGTAAGGCCGCTTGTGCTGCCTTAAAAGTTCTCCTGATGAAAGGAGACATAGATATAGTTCTTATTCAAGAACCATACATATATAAGAACAAGATCTGTGAATTAAGCACTCCGGGTTTCAAACTTTTGCATAATACCGGTAACGATATAAATCGAGCATGTATAATTGCTAAAAACGAACTAAACTTGTTTCTGCTTCCTTCATTGAGCAATGCAGACACTGTCGTAGCCAGTCTAGAGATATCCACATGCAAATATTGGGTATCTTCGGTCTACATGGGACATGATAGGGATATGCCACCCTGTGCCGTTAAGACCTTAGTTGAGGAGTCACTAAAAACAAAGACAAAACTCATTATGGGATGCGATGCAAATGCACATCATAGTATTTGGGGAAGTAGTGATACTAATGCAAGGGGAGAGTCGCTAATAGAGTTTATTTTGCGTACTAACCTGGTAGTTTGCAATAAGGGAGATGCACCAACCTTCGTCACCAGGAACAGACAAGAGGTTTTGGACGTAACGTTGACCTCTCCGGAACTGAATGATAAGATATCTGAGTGGCAAGTTTTGAGGGAACATAGCTCCTCAGATCATCGCTACATCAGTTTCAGATTGGCTGTTCGTACTTCAAAGACCATATTTCCGCCAAATGTTAGGAAAGCTGATTGGAATAGGTATAGGGAATCGTTCAATTTGATGATACCGGAAGTGCCGGAGACAAATATGGGCACTGTGCAAGATATCGAACACGCAGTGGAGCGGATTACTAAGGCCTTCAACATTTCACTGAAAGCTGCATGCCCTAGAGGAAAGCCAAGGGGAAAAAATCGGCCGCCATGGTGGACTACGGAGTTAAGTAATATGAGGAAATCCTGCAGGAAGCTCTTTAACAAAGCAAAGTCCACAAGAGCTCCGGAGGATTGGGACACTTACAAGATGAATCTGAGAGAATATAAACGAGAACTGAGAAGGTCTCAACAAAACTCTTGGGATGATTACTGTAGCAGTATTGAGAATACGTCAGAGGCTTCCAGACTACGGAAGGTACTAGCATCCACTAACACCGCTCCAGGTTTCATTAAAACATCGGAGGGAAATTGGACAACGTCCAGTGAGGAGACGTTGGAGGTACTTTTGGACACACACTTCCCTGGAAATCGGACGGTTGAACCATGTTCCGGCGGTGTAACAGAGGCTCAGCGATCATTTCCTATCGAGGAAATTGTGTCGGAATCTAGAATAAAATGGGCTTTAAATAGCTTTGGACCATTCAAATCCCCCGGTACTGATGGAATTACTCCGGCGGAGTTACAGGCAGTGGCTGGAAGAATTATCCCCTGGTTGACGGTGATATATAAACAATGTGTAAACTTAGCATATATTCCAGAAAAGTGGAGGGAAACAAAAGTCGTCTTCATACCTAAAGCAGGAAAAGCCTCTCACTCGAGTGCGAAGGATTTCCGACCAATCAGCTTATCCTCATTCCTACTTAAGACCCTGGAGAGGATGATAGACATGTATCTTAGAACTACCGTGGATTCAGGTTTGCTCTCGAAACGACAGCATGCATACTCGAAGGGCAGGTCTACTGAGACCGCATTGCATGAACTGGTCAGCTTTATTGAAAGCTCACTATCTTTCAAAGAATACACAATCGTGGCGTTTCTAGACATCGAAGGGGCGTTCAATAATATCCATCCGAGCTCGATATTAAATGGACTGACAACTCTGAATGTTGATCCAGGTATTCTTAGGCTGTTAGACGAACTTCTAATGAAGAGACGTATTTCAGCCACACTAGGGCAAGCAAACATACAAAGGTATGTGAACAGAGGCACTCCCCAAGGAGGAGTTCTATCACCTCTTCTTTGGAATGTTGCTATAAACAACCTTCTGGTTTCCCTAGAAAAAGAAAGGATAAAAGTGGTGGCATACGCAGATGATGTGGCGCTAGCAGTCAGGGGAAAATTCCCATCCACAATCAGAGATATTATACAGAGAGCTCTCCGGATGACTGAGAAATGGGCGAAAGATAATGGTCTTGGTGTAAATCCAGCAAAGACAGAAATAGTCATGTACTGCAAAGATCGCAAAACTCCCACAGTTAGGCCCATTTCCTTAGGGGGTACTGAAATTCCCTTTGGTGAGTGTGCAAAATACCTTGGCGTTATTTTGGACAGGAAGCTGAATTTTAGGCTTAATATTGAAGAGAGGGCGAGAAAAGCCACGGTAGCTTTGTACTCGTGCAAAAAGGCAATAGGGAAAAAGTGGGGACTAAGACCAAAAATTGTGCATTGGCTATACACGGCAGTGGTTAGACCTATAATGCTATATGGTGTTGTAGTCTGGTGGCCGGCACTTCAGAAACCGACTTGTTTAGATAAAGTTCAGCGTATGGCGAGCTTATGTATCTCAGGCGCATTTAGTAAGACAGGAACAGACTCCCTTAATGTCATGCTACATCTATTGCCTTTAGACATTTTGGCCAAACAGTCAGCTGCAACAACGGCTGTGCGGTTGCGCGAGCTATCGCTGTGGTCGGAAAAAATGTACGGTCATAGTTCGGTCCTCAAAGTAATGCCAGATGTGCCTAACGTAGTGGATTACACCCTGGCAAAACCACTTTTCGACAAAAAGTTTGAAACTCTAATTCCCAACAGTGAGGCGTGGTGTACACAGACCCCGGGGAATAAAAGATATATAGATTTCTATACTGATGGCTCCAAATTGAATGGACAAGTGGGGTTCGGAGTATATTCTAAAGATCTGGAAATTCGAATAGCGAAAAGATTACCTAATCACTGTAGTGTTTTTCAGGCTGAAATATTAGCAATAAGAGAGGTGGTGAATTGGCTGAGAAGTAATGTTCCAACAAATATTGGCATTAATATATACTCAGACAGTCAACCTGCAATAAAATCCTTGGACTCTGTGTTCCTTAACTCAAAAACGGCCATAGACTGCCGCAAATCTCTCAACGAGATGGCTGAGCAGTACAATATTCACCTAATATGGGTGCCTGGTCATAGGAACATACCGGGGAACTGTGAAGCAGATGTGTTAGCAAGGCTAGGAACTACCTTACATATTCCAGGGGAACTAGAATCTGTTGGTATGCCTCTGGCCACCTGCAAGCTCTTACTGCGTGAGAAGGCTGTTATGATGGCCAATATTCGATGGGAAAATTGCAAGGGTTGTAACGACACCAAGCAAATATGGCCCCATTTAAACTTAAACCGCACACTAGATATGCTAGTGTTCTCAAGGCGTCAGATAGCACTTCTAATATCTGCTATAACGGGTCGCTGCCTGATAGGCGAATTTGCAAAAACTATAGGTGCGAAGTATAATGACTATTGTATAAGCTGTCATGACGTGGAGGAAAAGGAATCAATTAAACACCTCTTGTGTGAGTGTCCTGCTTTTTGTGTAAGGCGTAAGCGAATTTTAGGAGCATATAGCTTTAGATTACTGGCTGACCTGGATAACGTTAACTTAAGCAGTTTGTTAATGTTTTTGGAGCAATCTGGTTGGTTCCACAAAAGTAAATAATAGAGAAGGTTCAGTGGTTAAGACTAGAAGTGCCCATATGTAATAGGTACTTTTAGTTAAATGTGGTATCACAATGGACTGAATAGTCTAAGTGAGCCTGAAATTTAATCGGGCTGCCACTTTAACCTAACCTAACCTAACCTAGGTTTTGGGTGGATTTGTCTATTTTTGGGGGTGATCACGAATTAAAGTCCTTTTCGCCCTATGACGTATATTTAAGGAGATATGGGCAAAATAAATTTTTCATATAAAAATTGCAATTTTTAGGTTTTGAGCGGATTAATAAATTTTTTGGGGTGTTACGAATTAAAGTCCTTTTCGCTCTAGGACGCGTATATACGAAGATATGGGCAAAATAAGTTTTTCAGATAAAAATTTCAATTTTTTTAGGTTTTGGGAGGATTATTCAATTTTTTTTGGGGGTGGTCATGAATTAAAGTCCTTTTCGCGCTAGGGCGCTTAGTTTAGGAGATATGGGCAAAATAAGTTTTTCATATCAAAATTTAAATTTTTTTTGGGTTTTGGGTGGAATTGTCAATTTTTTGGGTGTGGTCACGAATTAAAGTCCTTTTCGCCCTAGGACGTATATTTAAGAAGATATGGGCAAAATAACTTTTTCATATGAAAATTGCAATTTTTTAGGTTTAGAGCGGATTATTAAATTTTTTGGGGTGTTACGAATTGAAGTCCTTTTCGATCTAGGACGCGTATATACGAAGATATGGGCAAAATAAGTTTTTCAGATAAAAATTTCAATTTTTTTAGGTTTTGGGAGGCTTATTCAATTTTTTTGGGGGTGGTCATGAATTAAAGTCCTTTTCGCGCTAGGGCGGTTAGTTAGGAGATATGGGCAAAATAAGTTTTTCATATCAAAATTTACATTTTTTTAGGTTTTGGGTGAATTTGTCAAATTTTTGGGGGTGGTCACGAATTAAAGTCCTTTTCGCCCTATGACGTATATTTAAGGAGATATGGGCAAAATAACTTTTTCATATAAAAATTGCAATTTTTAGGTTTTGAGCGGATTATTAAATTTTTTGGGGTGTTACGAATTAAAGTCCTTTTCGCTCTAGGACGCGTATATACGAAGATATGGGCAAAATAAGTTTTTCAGATACAAATTTCAATATTTTTAGGTTTTGGGAGGAATATTCAATTTTTTTGGGGGTGGTCACGAATTAAAGTCCATTTCGCCCTAGGACGCATATTTAAGGAGATATGGGCAAAATAACTTTTTCATATAAAAATTGCAATTTTTTTAGGTTTTGGATTATTAAATTTTTTGGGGTGTTACGAATTAAAGTCCTTTTCGCTCTTGGACGCGTATATACGAAGGTATGGGCAAAATAAGTTTTTCAGATAAAAATTTCAATTTTTTTAGGTTTTGGGAGGATTATTCAATTTTTTTGGGGGTGGTCATGAATTAAAGTCCTTTTCGCGCTAGGGCGGTTAGTTAGGAGATATGGGCAAAATAAGTTTTTCATATCAAAATTTAAATTTTTTTAGGTTTTGGGTGGATTTGTCAATTTTTGGGGGGTGGTCACGAATTAAAGTCCTTTTCGCCCTAGGACGCATATTTAAGGAGATATGGGCAAAATAACTTTTTCATATAAAAATTGCAATTTTTTAGGTTTTGAGTGGATTATTAAATTTTTTGGGGTGTTACGAATTAAAGTCCTTTTCGCTCTAGGACGCGTATATACGAAGATATGGGCAAAATAAGTTTTTCAGATAACAATTTCAATTTTTTTAGGTTTTGGGAGGATTATTCAATTTTTTTTTGGGGTGGTCATGAATTAAAGCCCTTTTCGCGCTAGGGCGCTTAGTTTAGGAGATATGGGCAAAATAAGTTTTTCATGTCAAAATTTAAATTTTTTTTAGGTTTTGGGTGGCTTTTTCATTTTTTTGGGTGTGGTCACGACTTAAAGTCCTTTTCGCCCTAGGACGTATATTTAAGGAGATATGGGCAAAATAACTTTTTCATACAAAAATTTCAATTTTTTTAGGTTTTGAGCGGATTATTAAATTTTTTGGGGTGTTACGAATTAAAGTCCTTTTCGCTCTAGGACGCGTATATACGAAGATATGGGCAAAATAAGTTTTTCAGATAAAAATTTCATTTTTTTTAGGTTTTGGGAAGATTATTCAAGTTTTTTGAGGGTGGTCATGAATTAAAGTCCTTTTCGCGCTAGGGCGCTTAGTTTAGGAGATATGGGCAAAATAACTTTTTCATAAAAAATTGCAATTTTTTAGGTTTTGAGTGGATTATTAAATTTTTTGGGGTGTTACGAATTAAAGTCCTTTTCGCTCTAGGACGCGTATATACGAAGATATGGGCAAAATAAGTTTTTCAGATAAAAATTTCAATTTTTTAGGTTTTGGGAGGATTATTCAATTTTTTTGGGGGTGGTCATGAATTAAAGTCCTTTTCGCGCTAGGGCGGTTAGTTTAGGAGATATGGGCAAAATAAGTCTTTCATATCAAAATTTACATTTTTTTAGGTTTTGGGTGGATTTGTCTATTTTTGGGGGTGGTCACGAATTAAAGTCCTTTTCGCCCTATGACGTATATTTAAGGAGATATGGGCAAAATAACTTTTTCATATAAAAATTGCAATTTTTAGGTTTTGAGCGGATTATTAAATTTTTTGGGGTGTTACGAATTAAAGTCCTTTTCGCTCTAGGACGCGTATATACGAAGATATGGGCAAAATAAGTTTTTCAGATAAAAATTTCAATTTTTTAGGTTTTGGGAGGATTATTCAATTTTTTTGGGGTGGTCATGAATTAAAGTCCTTTTCGCGCTAGGGCGGTTAGTTTAGGAGATATGGGCAAAATAAATTTTTCATATCAAAATTAAAATTTTTTTTAGGTTTTGGGTGGATTTGTCAATTTTTTGGGTGTGGTCACGAATTAAAGTCCTTTTCGCCTTAGGACGCATATTTAAGGAGATATGGGAAAAATAACTTTTTCATATAAAAATTGCAATTTTTAGGTTTTGAGCGGATTATTAAATTTTTTGGGGTGTTACGAATTAAAGTCCTTTTCGCTCTAGGACGCAGATATGGGCAAAATAAGTTTTTCATATCAAAAATTAAAATTTTTTAGGTTTTGGGTGGATTATTAAATTTTTTTGGGGGTGGTTATGAATTAAAGTCCTTGTCGCGCTAGGGCGCTTAGTTTAGGAGATATGGGCAAAATAAGTTTTTTATATCAAAATTTAATTTTTTTTTAGGTTTTGGGTGGATTTGTCAATTTTTTGGGTGTGGTCACGAATTAAAGTCCATTTCGCCCTAGGACGTATATTTAGGGAGATATGGGCAACATAACTTTTTCATATAAAAATTGCAATTTTTTAGGTTTTGAGCGGATTATTAAATTTTTTGGGGTGTTACGAATTAAAGTCCTTTTCGCTCTAGGACGCGTATTTACGAAGATATGGGCAAAATAAGATTTTCGGATAAATTTTCAATTTTTTTAGGTTTTGGGAGGATTATTCAATTTTTTTGGGGGTGGTCATGAATTAAAGTCCTTTTCGCGCTAAGGCGCTTAGTTTAGGAGATATGGGCGACATAAGTTTTTCATATCAAAATTTAATTTTTTTTAGGTTTTGGGTGGATTTGTCAATTTTTTGGGTGTGGTCACGAATTAAAGTCCTTTTCGCCCTAGGACGTATATTTAAGGAGATATGGGCAAAATAACTTTTTCATATAAAAATTGCAATTTTTTAGGTTTTGAGTGGATTATTAAATTTTTTGGGGTGTTACGAATTAAGGTCCTTTTCGCTCTAGGACGCGTATATACGAAGATATGGGCAAAATAAGTTTTTCAGATAAAAATTTCAATTTTTTTAGGTTTTGGGAGGATTATTCAATTTTTTTGGGGGTGGTCATGAATTAAAGTCCTTTTCGCGCTAGGGCGCTTAGTTTAGGAGTCCTTTTCGCCCTAGGACGTATATTTATATGAAAAATTTTTATATGAAAAATAACTTTTTCATATAAAAATTGCAATTTTTTTAGGTTTTGAGCGGATTATTTAATTTTTTGGGGTGTTACGAATTAAAGTCCTTTTCGCTCTAGGACGCGTATATACGAAGATATGGGCAAAATAAATTTTTCAGATAAAAATTTAATTTTTTTTAGGTTTTGGGAGGATTATTCAATTTTTTTGGGGGTGGTCATGAATTAAATCCTTTTCGCGCTAGGGCGCTTAGTTTAGGAGATATGGGCAAAATAAGTTTTTCATATCAAAATTTAAATTTTTTTAGGTTTTGGGTGGATTTGTCAATTTTTTGGGGGTGGTCACGAATTAAAGTCCTTTTCGCCCTAGGACGTATATTTAAGGAGATATGGGCAAAATAACTTTTTCATATAAAAATTGCAATTTTTAGGTTTTGAGCGGATTATTAAATTTTTTGGGGTGTTACGAATTAAAGTCCTTTTCGCTCTAGGACGCGTATATACGAAGATATGGGCAAAATAAGTTTTTCAGATAAAAATTTCAATTTTTTAGGTTTTGGGAGGATTATTCAATTTTTTTGGGGTGGTCATGAATTAAAGTCCTTTTCGCGCTAGGGCGGTTAGTTTAGGAGATATGGGCAAAATAAATTTTTCATATCAAAATTAAAATTTTTTTTAGGTTTTGGGTGGATTTGTCAATTTTTTGGGTGTGGTCACGAATTAAAGTCCTTTTCGCCTTAGGACGCATATTTAAGGAGATATGGGAAAAATAACTTTTTCATATAAAAATTGCAATTTTTAGGTTTTGAGCGGATTATTAAATTTTTTGGGGTGTTACGAATTAAAGTCCTTTTCGCTCTAGGACGCAGATATGGGCAAAATAAGTTTTTCATATCAAAAATTAAAATTTTTTAGGTTTTGGGTGGATTATTAAATTTTTTTGGGGGTGGTTATGAATTAAAGTCCTTGTCGCGCTAGGGCGCTTAGTTTAGGAGATATGGGCAAAATAAGTTTTTTATATCAAAATTTAATTTTTTTTTAGGTTTTGGGTGGATTTGTCAATTTTTTGGGTGTGGTCACGAATTAAAGTCCATTTCGCCCTAGGACGTATATTTAGGGAGATATGGGCAACATAACTTTTTCATATAGAAATTGCAATTTTTTAGGTTTTGAGCGGATTATTAAATTTTTTGGGGTGTTACGAATTAAAGTCCTTTTCGCTCTAGGACGCGTATTTACGAAGATATGGGCAAAATAAGATTTTCGGATAAATTTTCAATTTTTTTAGGTTTTGGGAGGATTATTCAATTTTTTTGGGGGTGGTCATGAATTAAAGTCCTTTTCGCGCTAAGGCGCTTAGTTTAGGAGATATGGGCGACATAAGTTTTTCATATCAAAATTTAATTTTTTTTAGGTTTTGGGTGGATTTGTCAATTTTTTGGGTGTGGTCACGAATTAAAGTCCTTTTCGCCCTAGGACGTATATTTAAGGAGATATGGGCAAAATAACTTTTTCATATAAAAATTGCAATTTTTTTAGGTTTTGAGTGGATTATTAAATTTTTTGGGGTGTTACGAATTAAGGTCCTTTTCGCTCTAGGACGCGTATATACGAAGATATGGGCAAAATAAGTTTTTCAGATAAAAATTTCAATTTTTTTAGGTTTTGGGAGGATTATTCAATTTTTTTGGGGGTGGTCATGAATTAAAGTCCTTTTCGCGCTAGGGCGCTTAGTTTAGGAGTCCTTTTCGCCCTAGGACGTATATTTATATGAAAAATTTTTATATGAAAAATAACTTTTTCATATAAAAATTGCAATTTTTTTAGGTTTTGAGCGGATTATTTAATTTTTTGGGGTGTTACGAATTAAAGTCCTTTTCGCTCTAGGACGCGTATATACGAAGATATGGGCAAAATAAATTTTTCAGATAAAAATTTAATTTTTTTTAGGTTTTGGGAGGATTATTCAATTTTTTTGGGGGTGGTCATGAATTAAATCCTTTTCGCGCTAGGGCGCTTAGTTTAGGAGATATGGGCAAAATAAGTTTTTCATATCAAAATTTAAATTTTTTTAGGTTTTGGGTGGATTTGTCAATTTTTTGGGGGTGGTCACGAATTAAAGTCCTTTTCGCCCTAGGACGTATATTTAAGGAGATATGGGCAAAATAACTTTTTCATATAAAAATTGCAATTTTTTTAGGTTTTGAGCGGATTATTAAATTTTTTGGGGTGTTACGAATTAAAGTCCTTTTCGCTCTAGGACGCGTATATACGTAGATATGGGCAAAATAAGTTTTTCAGATAAAAATTTCAATTTTTTAGGTTTTGGGAGGATTATTCAATTTTTTTGGGGTGGTCATGAATTAAAGTCCTTTTCGCGCTAGGGCGCTTAGTTTAGGAGATATGGGCAAAATAAGTTTTTCATATCAAAATTTAAATTTTTTTAGGTTTTGGGTGGATTTGTCAATTTTTTGGGTGTGGTCACGAATTAAAGTCCTTTTCGCCTTAGGACGCATATTTAAGGAGATATGGGAAAAATAACTTTTTCATATAAAAATTGCAATTTTTAGGTTTTGAGCGGATTATTAAATTTTTTGGGGTGTTACGAATTAAAGTCCTTTTCGCTCTAGGACGCAGATATGGGCAAAATAAGTTTTTCATATCAAAAATTAAAATTTTTTAGGTTTTGGGTGGATTATTAAATTTTTTTGGGGGTGGTTATGAATTAAAGTCCTTTTCGCGCTAGGGCGCTTAGTTTAGGAGATATGGGCAAAATAAGTTTTTTATATCAAAATTTAAATTTTTTTTAGGTTTTGGGTGGATTTGTCAATTTTTTGGGTGTGGTCACGAATTAAAGTCCATTTCGCCCTAGGACGTATATTTAGGGAGATATGGGCAACATAACTTTTTCATATAAAAATTGCAATTTTTTTAGGTTTTGAGCGGATTATTAAATTTTTTGGGGTGTTACGAATTAAAGTCCTTTTCGCTCTAGGACGCGTATATACGAAGATATGGGCAAAATAAGATTTTCAGATAAAAATTTCAATTTTTTTAGGTTTTGGGAGGATTATTCAATTTTTTTGGGGGTGGTCATGAATTAAAGTCCTTTTCGCGCTAAAGCGCTTAGTTTAGGAGATATGGGCGACATAAGTTTTTCATATCAAAATTTAATTTTTTTTAGGTTTTGGGAGGATTTGTCAATTTTTTGGGTGTGGTCACGAATTAAAGTCCTTTTCGCCCTAGGACGTATATTTAAGGAGATATGGGCAAAATAACTTTTTCATATAAAAGTTGCAATTTTTTTAGGTTTTGAGCGGATTATTAATTTTTTTTTGGGGTGTTACGAATTAAAGTCCTTTTCGCTCTAGGACGCGTATATACGAAGATATGGGCAAAATAAGATTTTCAGATAAAAATTTCAATTTTTTTAGGTTTTGGGAGGATTATTGAATTTTTTTGGGAGTGGTCATGAATTAAAGTCCTTTTCGCGCTAAGGCGCTTAGTTTAGGAGATATGGGCGAAATAAGTTTTTCATATCAAAATTAAATTTTTTTTAGGTTTTTGGTGGATTTGTCAATTTTTTGGGGGTGGTCACGAATTAAAGTCCATTTCGCCCTAGGACGCATATTTAAGTAGATATGGGCAAAATAACTTTTTCATATAAAAATTGCAATTTTTTTAGGTTTTGAGTGGATTATTAAATTTTTTGGGGTGTTACGAATTAAAGTCCTTTTCTCTCTAGGACGCGTATATACGAAGGTATGGGCAAAATAAGTTTTTCAGATAAAAATTTCAATTTTTTTAGGTTTTGGGAGGATTATTCAATTTTTTTGGGGGTGGTCATGAATTAAAGTCCTTTTCGCGCTAGGGCGCTTAGTTTAGGAGATATGGGCAAAATAAGTTTTTCATATCAAAATTTTATTTGTTTTTAGGTTTTGGGTGGATTGTCAATTTTTTTGGGTGTGGTCACGAATTAAAGTCCTTTTCGCCCTAGGACGTATATTTAAGGAGATATGGGCAAAATAACTTTTTCATATGAAAATTGCAATTTTTTTAGGTTTTGAGCGGATTATTAAATTTTTTGGGGTGTTACGAATTAAAGTCCTTTTCGCTCTAGGACGCGTATATACGTAGATATGGGCAAAATAAGTTTTTCAGATAAAAATTTCAATTTTTTAGGTTTTGGGAGGATTATTCAATTTTTTTGGGGTGGTCATGAATTAAAGTCCTTTTCGCGCTAGGGCGCTTAGTTTAGGAGATATGGGCAAAATAAGTTTTTCATATCAAAATTTAAATTTTTTTAGGTTTTGGGTGGATTTGTCAATTTTTTGGGTGTGGTCACGAATTAAAGTCCTTTTCGCCCTAGGACGTATATTTAAGGAGATATGGGCAAAATAACTTTTTCATATGAAAATTGCAATTTTTTTAGGTTTTGAGCGGATTATTAAATTTTTTGGGGTGTTACGAATTAAAGTCCTTTTCGCTCTAGGACGCGTATATACGAAGATATGGGCAAAATAAGATTTTCAGATAAAAATTTCAATTTTTTTAGGTTTTGGGAGGATTATTCAATTTTTTTGGGAGTGGTCATGAATTAAAGTCCTTTTCGCGCTAAGGCGCTTAGTTTAGGAGATATGGGCGAAATAAGTTTTTCATATCAAAATTAATTTTTTTTTAGGTTTTTGGTGGATTTGTCAATTTTTTGGGGGTGGTCACGAATTAAAGTCCATTTCGCCCTAGGACGCATATTTAAGGAGATATGGGCAAAATAACTTTTTCATATAAAAATTGCAATTTTTTTAGGTTTTGAGTGGATTATTAAATTTTTTGGGGTGTTACGAATTAAAGTCCTTTTCTCTCTAGGACGCGTATATACGAAGGTATGGGCAAAATAAGTTTTTCAGATAAAAATTTCAATTTTTTTAGGTTTTGGGAGGATTATTCAATTTTTTTGGGGGTGGTCATGAATTAAAGTCCTTTTCGCGCTAGGGCGCTTAGTTTAGGAGATATGGGCAAAATAAGTTTTTCATATCAAAATTTTATTTGTTTTTAGGTTTTGGGTGGATTGTCAATTTTTTTGGGTGTGGTCACGAATTAAAGTCCTTTTCGCCCTAGGACGTATATTTAAGGAGATATGGGCAAAATAACTTTTTCATATGAAAATTGCAATTTTTTTAGGTTTTGAGCGGATTATTAAATTTTTTGGGGTGTTACGAATTAAAGTCCTTTTCGCTCTAGGACGCGTATATACGTAGATATGGGCAAAATAAGTTTTTCAGATAAAAATTTCAATTTTTTAGGTTTTGGGAGGATTATTCAATTTTTTTGGGGTGGTCATGAATTAAAGTCCTTTTCGCGCTAGGGCGCTTAGTTTAGGAGATATGGGCAAAATAAGTTTTTCATATCAAAATTTAAATTTTTTTAGGTTTTGGGTGGATTTGTCAATTTTTTGGGGGTGGTCACGAATTAAAGTCCTTTTCGCCCTAGGACGTATATTTAAGGAGATATGGGCAAAATAACTTTTTCATATAAAAATTGCAATTTTTTTAGATTTTGAGCGGATTATTAAATTTTTTGGGGTGTTACGAATTAAAGTCCTTTTCGCTCTACGACGCGTATATACGAAGATATGGGCAAAATAAGATTTTCAGATAAAAATTTCAATTTTTTTAGGTTTTGGGAGGATTATTCAATTTTTTTGGGGGTGGTCATGAATTAAAGTCCTTTTCGCGCTAAAGCGCTTAGTTTAGGAGATATGGGCGACATAAGTTTTTCATATCAAAATTTAATTTTTTTTAGGTTTTGGGAGGATTTGTCAATTTTTTGGGTGTGGTCACGAATTAAAGTCCTTTTCGCCCTAGGACGTATATTTAAGGAGATATGGGCAAAATAACTTTTTCATATAAAAGTTGCAATTTTTTTAGGTTTTGAGCGGATTATTAATTTTTTTTGGGGGTGTTACGAATTAAAGTCCTTTTCGCTCTAGGACGCGTATATACGAAGATATGGGCAAAATAAGATTTTCAGATAAAAATTTAAATTTTTTTAGGTTTTGGGAGGATTATTCAATTTTTTTGGGAGTGGTCATGAATTAAAGTCCTTTTCGCGCTAAGGCGCTTAGTTTAGGAGATATGGGCGAAATAAGTTTTTCATATCAAAATTAAATTTTTTTTAGGTTTTTGGTGGATTTGTCAATTTTTTGGGGGTGGTCACGAATTAAAGTCCATTTCGCCCTAGGACGCATATTTAAGGAGATATGGGCAAAATAACTTTTTCATATAAAAATTGCAATTTTTTTAGGTTTTGAGTGGATTATTAAATTTTTTGGGGTGTTACGAATTAAAGTCCTTTTCGCTCTAGGACGCGTATATACGTAGATATGGGCAAAATAAGTTTTTCAGATAAAAATTTCAATTTTTTAGGTTTTGGGAGGATTATTCAATTTTTTTGGGGTGGTCATGAATTAAAGTCCTTTTCGCGCTAGGGCGCTTAGTTTAGGAGATATGGGCAAAATAAGTTTTTCATATCAAAATTTAAATTTTTTTAGGTTTTGGGTGGATTTGTCAATTTTTTGGGTGTGGTCACGAATTAAAGTCCTTTTCGCCTTAGGACGCATATTTAAGGAGATATGGGAAAAATAACTTTTTCATATAAAAATTGCAATTTTTAGGTTTTGAGCGGATTATTAAATTTTTTGGGGTGTTACGAATTAAAGTCCTTTTCGCTCTAGGACGCAGATATGGGCAAAATAAGTTTTTCATATCAAAAATTAAAATTTTTTAGGTTTTGGGTGGATTATTAAATTTTTTTGGGGGTGGTTATGAATTAAAGTCCTTTTCGCGCTAGGGCGCTTAGTTTAGGAGATATGGGCAAAATAAGTTTTTTATATCAAAATTTAAATTTTTTTTAGGTTTTGGGTGGATTTGTCAATTTTTTGGGTGTGGTCACGAATTAAAGTCCATTTCGCCCTAGGACGTATATTTAGGGAGATATGGGCAACATAACTTTTTCATATAAAAATTGCAATTTTTTTAGGTTTTGAGCGGATTATTAAATTTTTTGGGGTGTTACGAATTAAAGTCCTTTTCGCTCTAGGACGCGTATATACGAAGATATGGGCAAAATAAGATTTTCAGATAAAAATTTCAATTTTTTTAGGTTTTGGGAGGATTATTCAATTTTTTTGGGGGTGGTCATGAATTAAAGTCCTTCTCGCGCTAAAGCGCTTAGTTTAGGAGATATGGGCGACATAAGTTTTTCATATCAAAATTTAATTTTTTTTAGGTTTTGGGAGGATTTGTCAATTTTTTGGGTGTGGTCACGAATTAAAGTCCTTTTCGCCCTAGGACGTATATTTAAGGAGATATGGGCAAAATAACTTTTTCATATAAAAGTTGCAATTTTTTTAGGTTTTGAGCGGATTATTAATTTTTTTTTGGGGTGTTACGAATTAAAGTCCTTTTCGCTCTAGGACGCGTATATACGAAGATATGGGCAAAATAAGATTTTCAGATAAAAATTTCAATTTTTTTAGGTTTTGGGAGGATTATTCAATTTTTTTGGGAGTGGTCATGAATTAAAGTCCTTTTCGCGCTAAGGCGCTTAGTTTAGGAGATATGGGCGAAATAAGTTTTTCATATCAAAATTAATTTTTTTTTAGGTTTTTGGTGGATTTGTCAATTTTTTGGGGGTGGTCACGAATTAAAGTCCATTTCGCCCTAGGACGCATATTTAAGGAGATATGGGCAAAATAACTTTTTCATATAAAAATTGCAATTTTTTTAGGTTTTGAGTGGATTATTAAATTTTTTGGGGTGTTACGAATTAAAGTCCTTTTCTCTCTAGGACGCGTATATACGAAGGTATGGGCAAAATAAGTTTTTCAGATAAAAATTTCAATTTTTTTAGGTTTTGGGAGGATTATTCAATTTTTTTGGGGGTGGTCATGAATTAAAGTCCTTTTCGCGCTAGGGCGCTTAGTTTAGGAGATATGGGCAAAATAAGTTTTTCATATCAAAATTTTATTTGTTTTTAGGTTTTGGGTGGATTGTCAATTTTTTTGGGTGTGGTCACGAATTAAAGTCCTTTTCGCCCTAGGACGTATATTTAAGGAGATATGGGCAAAATAACTTTTTCATATGAAAATTGCAATTTTTTAGGTTTAGAGTGGATTATTAAATTTTTTGGGGTGTTACGAATTAAAGTCCTTTTCGATCTAGGACGCGTATATACGAAGATATGGGCAAAATAAGTTTTTCAGATAAAATGTTCAATTTTTTTAGGTTTTGGGAGGCTTATTCAATTTTATTTAAGGAGATATGGGCAAAATAACTTTTTCATATAAAAATTGCAATTTTTTTAGGTTTTGAGTGGATTATTAAATTTTTTGGGGTGTTACGAATTAAAGTCCTTTTCGCTCTAGGACGCGTATATACGAAGATATGGGCAAAATAAATTTTTCAGATAAAAATTTAAATTTTTTTAGGTTTTGGGAGGATTATTCAATTTTTTTGGGGGTGGTCATGAATTAAAGTCCTTTTCGCGCTAGGGCGGTTAGTTTAGGAGATATGGGCAAAATAAGTTTTTCATATCAAAATTTACATTTTTTTAGGTTTTGGGTGGATTTGTCTATTTTTGGGGGTGATCACGAATTAAAGTCCTTTTCGCCCTATGACGTATATTTAAGGAGATATGGGCAAAATAACTTTTTCATATAAAAATTGCAATTTTTAGGTTTTGAGCGGATTATTAAATTTTTTGGGGTGTTACGAATTAAAGTCCTTTTCGCTCTAGGACGCGTATATACGAAGATATGGGCAAAATAAGTTTTTCAGATAAAAATTTCAATTTTTTTAGGTTTTGGGAGGATTATTCAATTTTTTTTGGGGGTGGTCATGAATTAAAGTCCTTTTCGCGCTAGGGCGCTTAGGTTAGGAGATATGGGCAAAATAAGTTTTTCATATCAAAATTTAAATTTTTTTTGGGTTTTGGGTGGATTTGTCAATTTTTTGGGTGTGGTCACGAATTAAAGTCCTTTTCGCCCTAGGACGTATATTTAAGGAGATATGGGCAAAATAACTTTTTCATATGAAAATTGCAATTTTTTAGGTTTAGAGCGGATTATTAAATTTTTTGGGGTGTTACGAATTGAAGTCCTTTTCGATCTAGGACGCGTATATACGAAGATATGGGCAAAATAAGTTTTTCAGATAAAAATTTCAATTTTTTTAGGTTTTGGGAGGCTTATTCAATTTTTTTGGGGGTGGTCATGAATTAAAGTCCTTTTCGCGCTAGGGCGGTTAGTTAGGAGATATGGGCAAAATAAGTTTTTCATATCAAAATTTACATTTTTTTAGGTTTTGGGTGGATTTGTCAAATTTTTGGGGGTGGTCACGAATTAAAGTCCTTTTCGCCCTATGACGTATATTTAAGGAGATATGGGCAAAATAACTTTTTCATATAAAAATTGCAATTTTTAGGTTTTGAGCGGATTATTAAATTTTTTGGGGTGTTACGAATTAAAGTCCTTTTCGCTCTAGGACGCGTATATACGAAAATATGGGCAAAATAAGTTTTTCAGATAAAAATTTCAATATTTTTAGGTTTTGGGAGGAATATTCAATTTTTTTGGGGGTGGTCACGAATTAAAGTCCATTTCGCCCTAGGACGCATATTTAAGGAGATATGGGCAAAATAAATTTTTCATATAAAAATTGCAATTTTTTTAGGTTTTGAGTGGATTATTAAATTTTTTGGGGTGTTACGAATTAAAGTCCTTTTCGCTCTTGGACGCGTATATACGAAGGTATGGGCAAAATAAGTTTTTCAGATAAAAATTTCAATTTTTTTAGGTTTTGGGAGGATTATTCAATTTTTTTGGGGGTGGTCATGAATTAAAGTCCTTTTCGCGCTAGGGCGCTTAGTTTAGGAGATATGGGCAAAATAAGTTTTTCATATCAAAATTTAAATTTTTTTAGGTTTTGGGTGGATTTGTCAATTTTTGGGGGGTGGTCACGAATTAAAGTCCTTTTCGCCCTAGGACGCATATTTAAGGAGATATGGGCAAAATAACTTTTTCATATAAAAATTGCAATTTTTTAGGTTTTGAGTGGATTATTAAATTTTTTGGGGTGTTACGAATTAAAGTCCTTTTCGCTCTAGGACGCGTATATACGAAGATATGGGCAAAATAAGTTTTTCAGATAACAATTTCAATTTTTTTAGGTTTTGGGAGGATTATTCAATTTTTTTTTGGGGTGGTCATGAATTAAAGCCCTTTTCGCGCTAGGGCGCTTAGTTTAGGAGATATGGGCAAAATAAGTTTTTCATGTCAAAATTTAAATTTTTTTTAGGTTTTGGGTGGCTTTGTCATTTTTTTGGGTGTGGTCACGACTTAAAGTCCTTTTCGCCCTAGGACGTATATTTAAGGAGATATGGGCAAAATAACTTTTTCATACAAAAATTTCAATTTTTTTAGGTTTTGAGCGGATTATTAAATTTTTTGGGGTGTTACGAATTAAAGTCCTTTTCGCTCTAGGACGCGTATATACGAAGATATGGGCAAAATAAGTTTTTCAGATAAAAATTTCATTTTTTTTAGGTTTTGGGAGGATTATTCAAGTTTTTTGAGGGTGGTCATGAATTAAAGTCCTTTTCGCGCTAGGGCGCTTAGTTTAGGAGATATGGGCAAAATAACTTTTTCATAAAAAATTGCAATTTTTTAGGTTTTGAGTGGATTATTAAATTTTTTGGGGTGTTACGAATTAAAGTCCTTTTCGCTCTAGGACGCGTATATACGAAGATATGGGCAAAATAAGTTTTTCAGATAAAAATTTCAATTTTTTTAGGTTTTGGGAGGATTATTCAATCTTTTTGGGGGTGGTCATGAATTAAAGTCCTTTTCGCGCTAGGGCGCTTAGTTTAGGAGTCCTTTTCGCCCTAGGACGTATATTTATATGAAAAATGTTTATATGAAAAATAACTTTTTCATATAAAAATTGCAATTTTTTTAGGTTTTGAGCGCATTATTTAATTTTTTGGGGTGTTACGAATTAAAGTCCTTTTCGCTCTAGGACGCGTATATACGAAGATATGGGCAAAATAAGTTTTTCAGATAAAAATTTCAATTTTTTTAGGTTTTGGGAGGCTTATTCAATTTTTTTGGGGGTGGTCATGAATTAAAGTCCTTTTCGCGCTAGGGCGGTTAGTTAGGAGATATGGGCAAAATAAGTTTTTCATATCAAAATTTACATTTTTTTAGGTTTTGGGTGGATTTGTCAAATTTTTGGGGGTGGTCACGAATTAAAGTCCTTTTCGCCCTATGACGTATATTTAAGGAGATATGGGCAAAATAACTTTTTCATATAAAAATTGCAATTTTTAGGTTTTGAGCGGATTATTAAATTTTTTGGGGTGTTACGAATTAAAGTCCTTTTCGCTCTAGGACGCGTATATACGAAAATATGGGCAAAATAAGTTTTTCAGATAAAAATTTCAATATTTTTAGGTTTTGGGAGGAATATTCAATTTTTTTGGGGGTGGTCACGAATTAAAGTCCATTTCGCCCTAGGACGCATATTTAAGGAGATATGGGCAAAATAACTTTTTCATATAAAAATTGCAATTTTTTTAGGTTTTGAGTGGATTATTAAATTTTTTGGGGTGTTACGAATTAAAGTCCTTTTCGCTCTTGGACGCGTATATACGAAGGTATGGGCAAAATAAGTTTTTCAGATAAAAATTTCAATTTTTTTAGGTTTTGGGAGGATTATTCAATTTTTTTGGGGGTGGTCATGAATTAAAGTCCTTTTCGCGCTAGGGCGCTTAGTTTAGGAGATATGGGCAAAATAAGTTTTTCATATCAAAATTTAAATTTTTTTAGGTTTTGGGTGGATTTGTCAATTTTTGGGGGGTGGTCACGAATTAAAGTCCTTTTCGCCCTAGGACGCATATTTAAGGAGATATGGGCAAAATAACTTTTTCATATAAAAATTGCAATTTTTTAGGTTTTGAGTGGATTATTAAATTTTTTGGGGTGTTACGAATTAAAGTCCTTTTCGCTCTAGGACGCGTATATACGAAGATATGGGCAAAATAAGTTTTTCAGATAACAATTTCAATTTTTTTAGGTTTTGGGAGGATTATTCAATTTTTTTTTGGGGTGGTCATGAATTAAAGCCCTTTTCGCGCTAGGGCGCTTAGTTTAGGAGATATGGGTAAAATAAGTTTTTCATGTCAAAATTTAAATTTTTTTTAGGTTTTGGGTGGCTTTGTCATTTTTTTGGGTGTGGTCACGACTTAAAGTCCTTTTCGCCCTAGGACGTATATTTAAGGAGATATGGGCAAAATAACTTTTTCATACAAAAATTTCAATTTTTTTAGGTTTTGAGCGGATTATTAAATTTTTTGGGGTGTTACGAATTAAAGTCCTTTTCGCTCTAGGACGCGTATATACGAAGATATGGGCAAAATAAGTTTTTCAGATAAAAATTTCATTTTTTTTAGGTTTTGGGAGGATTATTCAAGTTTTTTGAGGGTGGTCATGAATTAAAGTCCTTTTCGCGCTAGGGCGCTTAGTTTAGGAGATATGGGCAAAATAACTTTTTCATAAAAAATTGCAATTTTTTAGGTTTTGAGTGGATTATTAAATTTTTTGGGGTGTTACGAATTAAAGTCCTTTTCGCTCTAGGACGCGTATATACGAAGATATGGGCAAAATAAGTTTTTCAGATAAAAATTTCAATTTTTTTAGGTTTTGGGAGGATTATTCAATCTTTTTGGGGGTGGTCATGAATTAAAGTCCTTTTCGCGCTAGGGCGCTTAGTTTAGGAGTCCTTTTCGCCCTAGGACGTATATTTATATGAAAAATTTTTATATGAAAAATAACTTTTTCATATAAAAATTGCAATTTTTTTAGGTTTTGAGCGCATTATTTAATTTTTTGGGGTGTTACGAATTAAAGTCCTTTTCGCTCTAGGACGCGTATATACGAAGATATGGGCAAAATAAGTTTTTCAGATAAAAATTTAAATTTTTTTAGGTTTTGGGAGGATTATTCAATTTTTTTGGGGGTGGTCATGAATTAAAGTCCTTTTCGCGCTAGGGCGCTTAGTTTAGGAGATATGGGCAAAATAAGTTTTTCATATCAAAATTTAAATTTTTTTAGGTTTTGGGTGGATTTGTCAATTTTTTGGGGGTGGTCACGAATTAAAGTCCTTTTCGCCCTAGGACGTATATTTAAGGAGATATGGGCAAAATAACTTTTTCATATAAAAATTGCAATTTTTTTAGGTTTTGAGCGGATTATTAAATTTTTTGGGGTGTTACGAATTAAAGTCCTTTTCGCTCTAGGACGCGTATATACGTAGATATGGGCAAAATAAGTTTTTCAGATAAAAATTTCAATTTTTTAGGTTTTGGGAGGATTATTCAATTTTTTTGGGGGTGGTCATGAATTAAAGTCCTTTTCGCGCTAGGGCGCTTAGTTTAGGAGATATGGGCAAAATAAGTTTTTCATATCAAAATTTAAATTTTTTTAGGTTTTGGGTGGATTTGTCAATTTTTTGGGTGTGGTCACGAATTAAAGCCCTTTTCGCCCTAGGACGCATATTTAAGGAGATATGGGAAAAATAACTTTTTCATATAAAAATTGCAATTTTTAGGTTTTGAGCGGATTATTAAATTTTTTGGGGTGTTACGAATTAAAGTCCTTTTCGCTCTAGGACGCAGATATGGGCAAAATAAGTTTTTCATATCAAAAATTAAAATTTTTTAGGTTTTGGGTGGATTATTAAATTTTTTTGGGGGTGGCTATGAATTAAAGTCCTTTTCGCGCTAGGGCGCTTAGTTTAGGAGATATGGGCAAAATAAGTTTTTTATATCAAAATTTAAATTTTTTTTAAGTTTTGGGTGGATTTGTCAATTTTTTGGGTGTGGTCACGAATTAAAGTCCATTTCGCCCTAGGACGTATATTTAGGGAGATATGGGCAACATAACTTTTTCATATAAAAATTGCAATTTTTTTAGGTTTTGAGCGGATTATTAAATTTTTTGGGGTGTTACGAATTAAAGTCCTTTTCGCTCTAGGACGCGTATATACGAAGATATGGGCAAAATAAGATTTTCAGATAAAAATTTCAATTTTTTTAGGTTTTGGGAGGATTATTCAATTTTTTGGGGGGTGGTCATGAATTAAAGTCCTTTTCGCGCTAAGGCGCTTAGTTTAGGAGATATGGGCGACATAAGTTTTTCATATCAAAATTTAATTTTTTTTAGGTTTTGGGAGGATTTGTCAATTTTTTGGGTGTGGTCACGAATTAAAGTCCTTTTCGCCCTAGGACGTATATTTAAGGAGATATGGGCAAAATAACTTTTTCATATAAAAGTTGCAATTTTTTTAGGTTTTGAGCGGATTATTAATTTTTTTTGGGGGTGTTACGAATTAAAGTCCTTTTCGCTCTAGGACGCGTATATACGAAGATATGGGCAAAATAAGATTTTCAGATAAAAATTTCAATTTTTTTAGGTTTTGGGAGGATTATTAAATTTTTTTGGGGGTGGTCATGAATTAAAGTCCTTTTCGCGCTAGGGCGCTTAGTTTAGGAGATATGGGCAAAATAAGTTTTTCATATCAAAATTTAAATTTTTTTAGGTTTTGGGTGGATTTGTCAATTTTTTGGGTGTGGTCACGAATTAAAGTCCTTTTCGCCCTAGGACGCATATTTAAGGAGATATGGGAAAAATAACTTTTTCATATAAAAATTGCAATTTTTAGGTTTTGAGCGGATTATTAAATTTTTTGGGGTGTTACGAATTAAAGTCCTTTTCGCTCTAGGACGCAGATATGGGCAAAATAAGTTTTTCATATCAAAAATTAAAATTTTTTAGGTTTTGGGTGGATTATTAAATTTTTTTGGGGGTGGTTATGAATTAAAGTCCTTTTCGCGCTAGGGCGCTTAGTTTAGGAGATATGGGCAAAATAAGTTTTTTATATCAAAATGTAAATTTTTTTTAGGTTTTGGGTGGATTTGTCAATTTTTTGGGTGTGGTCACGAATTAAAGTCCATTTCGCCCTAGGACGTATATTTAGGGAGATATGGGCAACATAACTTTTTCATATAAAAATTGCAATTTTTTTAGGTTTTGAGCGGATTATTAAATTTTTTGGGGTGTTACGAATTAAAGTCCTTTTCGCTCTAGGACGCGTATATACGAAGATATGGGCAAAATAAGATTTTCAGATAAAAATTTCAATTTTTTTAGGTTTTGGGAGGATTATTCAATTTTTTTGGGGGTGGTCATGAATTAAAGTCCTTTTCGCGCTAAGGCGCTTAGTTTAGGAGATATGGGCGACATAAGTTTTTCATATCAAAATTTAATTTTTTTTAGGTTTTGGGAGGATTTGTCAATTTTTTGGGTGTGGTCACGAATTAAAGTCCTTTTCGCCCTAGGACGTATATTTAAGGAGATATGGGCAAAATAACTTTTTCATATAAAAGTTGCATTTTTTTTAGGTTTTGAGCGGATTATTAATTTTTTTTGGGGGTGTTACGAATTAAAGTCCTTTTCGCTCTAGGACGCGTATATACGAAGATATGGGCAAAATAAGATTTTCAGATAAAAATTTCAATTTTTTTAGGTTTTGGGAGGATTATTCAATTTTTTTGGGGGTGGTCATGAATTAAAGTACTTTTCGCGCTAAGGCGCTTAGTTTAGGAGATATGGGCAAAATAAGTTTTTCATATCAAAATTTATTTTTTTTTTAGGTTTTGGGTGGATTTGTCAATTTTTTGGGGGTGGTCACGAATTAAAGTCCTTTTCGCCCTAGGACGTATATTTAAGGAGATATGGGCAAAATAACTTTTTCATATAAAAATTGCAATTTTTTTAGGTTTTGAGTGGATTATTAAATTTTTTGGGGTGTTACGAATTAAAGTCCTTTTCGCTCTAGGACGCGTATATACGAAGATATGGGCAAAATAAGTTTTTCAGATAAAAATTTCAATTTTTTTAGGTTTTGGGAGGATTATTCAATTTTTTTGGGGGTGGTCATGAATTAAAGTCCTTTTCGCGCTAGGGCGCTTAGTTTAGGAGATATGGGCAAAATAAGTTTTTCATATCAAAATTTAAATTTTTTTAGGTTTTGGGTGGATTTGTCAATTTTTTGGGGGTGGTCACGAATTAAAGTCCTTTTCGCCCTAGGACGTATATTTATATGAAAAATTTTTATATGAAAAGTAACTTTTTCATATAAAAATTGCAATTTTTTTAGGTTTTGAGCGGATTATTTAATTTTTTGGGGTGTTACGAATTAAAGTCCTTTTCGCTCTAGGACGCGTATATACGAAGATATGGGCAAAATAAGTTTTTCAGACAAAAATTTCAATTTTTTTGGGTTTTGGGAGGATTATTCAATTTTTTTGGGGGTGGTCATGAATTAAAGTCCTTTTCGCGCTAGGGCGCTTAGTTTAGGAGATATGGGCAAAATAAGTTTTTCATATCAAAATTTAAATTTTTTTAGGTTTTGGGTGGATTTGTCAATTTTTTGGGGGTGGTCACGAATTAAAGTCCTTTTCGCCCTAGGACGTATATTTAAGGAGATATGGGCAAAATAACTTTTTCATATAAAAATTGCAATTTTTTTAGGTTTTGAGCGGATTATTAAATTTTTTGGGGTGTTACGAATTAAAGTCCTTTTCGCTCTAGGACGCGTATATACGTAGATATGGGCAAAATAAGTTTTTCAGATAAAAATTTCAATTTTTTTAGGTTTTGGGAGGATTATTCAATTTTTTTGGGGGTGGTCATAAATTAAAGTCCTTTTCGCGCTAGGGCGCTTAGTTTAGGAGATATGGGCAAAATAAGTTTTTCATATCAAAATTTACATTTTTTTAGGTTTTGGGTGGATTTGTCAATTTTTTGGGGGTGGTCACGAATTAAAGTCCTTTTCGCCCTAGGACGTATATTTAAGGAGATATGGGCAAAATAACTTCTTCATATAAAAATTGCAATTTTTAGGTTTTGAGCGGATTATTAAAATTTTTGGGGTGTTACGAATTAAAGTCCTTTTCGCTCTAGGACGCGTATATACGAAGATATGGGCAAAATAAGTTTTTCAGATAAAAATTTCAATTTTTTTAGGTTTTGGGAGGATTATTCAATTTTTTTGGGGGTGGTCATGAATTAAAGTTCTTTTCGCGCTAGGGCGCTTAGTTTAGGAGATATGGGCAAAATAAGTTTTTCAGATAAAAATTTAAATTTTTTTAGGTTTTGGGAGGATTATTCAAATTTTTTGGGGGTGGTCACGAATTAAAGTCCTTTTCGCCCTAGGACGTATATTTATATGAAAAATTTTTATATGAAAAATAACTTTTTCATATAAAAATTGCAATTTTTTAGGTTTTGAGCGGATTATTAAATTTTTTGGGGTGTTACGAATTAAAGTCCTTTTCGCTCTAGGACGCGTATATACGAAGATATGAGCAAAATAAGTTTTTCAGATAAAAATTTCAATTTTTTTAGGTTTGGGAGGATTATTCAATTTTTTTGGGGGTGGTCATGAATTAAAGTCCTTTTCGCGCTAGGGCGCTTAGTTTAGGAGATATGGGCGAAATAAGTTTTTCGTATCAAAATTTAGATTTTTTAGGTTTTGGGTGGATTTGTAAATTTTTTGGGGGTGGTCACGAATGAAAGTCCATTTCGCCCTAGGACGCATATTTAAGGAGATATGGGCAAAATAACTTTTTCAGATAAAAACTTCAATTTTTTTAGGTTTTGGGAGGATTATTCAATTTTTTTGGGTGCGGTCATGAATTAAAGTCCTTTTCGCGCTAGGACGTATATTTAAGGAGATATGGGCAAAATAACTTTTTCATATAAAAATTGCAATTTTTTTAGGTTTTGAGCGGATTATTAAATTTTTTGGGGTGTTACGAATTAAAGTCCTTTTCGCTCTAGGACGCGTATATACGTAGATATGGGCAAAATAAGTTTTTCAGATAAAAATTTCAATTTCAAAAATTTCCAAAATAACTTTTTCATATAAAAGTTGCAATTTTTTTAGGTTTTGAGCGGATTATTAATTTTTTTGGGGTGTTACGAATTAAAGTCCTTTTCGCTCTAGGACGCGTATATACGTAAATATGGGCAAAATAAGTTTTTCAGATAAAAATTTCAATTTTTTTAGGTTTTGGGAGGATTATTCAATTTTTTTGGGGGTGGTCATGAATTAAAGTCCTTTTCGCGCTAGGGCGCTTAGTTTAGGAGATATGGGCAAAATAAGTTTTTCATATCAAAATTTAAATTTTTTTAGGTTTTGGGTGGATTTGTCATTTCGCGCTAGGGCGCTTAGTTTAGGAGATATGGGCAAAATAAGCTTTTCATATCAAAATTTAAATTTTTTTAGGTTTTGGGTGGATTTGTCAATTTTTTGGGGGTGGTCACGAATTAAAGTCCTTTTCGCCCTAGGACGTATATTTATATGAAAAATTTTTATATGAAAAATAACTTTTTCATATAAAAATTGCAATTTTTTAGGTTTTGAGCGGATTATTAATTTTTTTTGGGGTGTTACGAATTAAAGTCCTTTTCGCTCTAGGACGCGTATATACGAAGATATGAGCAAAATAAGTTTTTCAGATAAAAATTTCAATTTTTTTAGGTTTGGGAGGATTATTCAATTTTTTTGGGGGTGGTCATGAATTAAAGTCCTTTTCGCGCTAGGGCGCTTAGTTTAGGAGATATGGGCGAAATAAGTTTTTCGTATCAAAATTTAAATTTTTTTAGGTTTTGGGTGGATTTGTCAATTTTTTGGGGGTGGTCACGAACTAAAGTCTTTTTCGCCCTAGGACGTATATTTAAGGAGATATGGGCAAAATAACTTTTTCATATAAAAATTGCAATTTTTTTAGGTTTTGAGCGGATCATTAAATTTTTTGGGGTGTTACGAATTAAAGTCCTTTTCGCTCTAGGACGCGTATATACGAAGATATGGGCAAAATAAGTTTTTCAGACAAAAATTTCAATTTTTTTGGGTTTTGGGAGGATTATTCAATTTTTTTGGGGGTGGTCATGAATTAAAGTCCTTTTCGCGCTAGGGCGCTTAGGTTAGGAGATATGGGCAAAATAAGTTTTTCATATCAAAATTTAAATTTTTTTAGGTTTTGGGTGGATTTGTCAATTTTTTGGGGGTGGTCACGAATTAAAGTCCTTTTCGCCCTAGGACGTATATTTAAGGAGATATGGGCAAAATAACTTTTTCATATAAAAATTGCAATTTTTTTAGGTTTTGAGCGGATTATTAAATTTTTTGGGGTGTTACGAATTAAAGTCCTTTTCGCTCTAGGACGCGTATATACGTAGATATGGGCAAAATAAGTTTTTCAGATAAAAATTTCAATTTTTTTAGGTTTTGGGAGGATTATTCAATTTTTTTGGGGGTGGTCATGAATTAAAGTCCTTTTCGCGCTAGGGCGCTTAGTTTAGGAGATATGGGCAAAATAAGTTTTTCATATCAAAATTTACATTTTTTTAGGTTTTGGGTGGATTTGTCAATTTTTTGGGGGTGGTCACGAATTAAAGTCCTTTTCGCCCTAGGACGTATATTTAAGGAGATATGGGCAAAATAACTTCTTCATATAAAAATTGCAATTTTTAGGTTTTGAGCGGATTATTAAAATTTTTGGGGTGTTACGAATTAAAGTCCTTTTCGCTCTAGGACGCGTATATACGAAGATATGGGCAAAATAAGTTTTTCAGATAAAAATTTCAATTTTTTTAGGTTTTGGGAGGATTATTCAATTTTTTTGGGGGTGGTCATGAATTAAAGTTCTTTTCGCGCTAGGGCGCTTAGTTTAGGAGATATGGGCAAAATAAGTTTTTCAGATAAAAATTTAAATTTTTTTAGGTTTTGGGAGGATTATTCAAATTTTTTTGGGGTGGTCACGAATTAAAGTCCTTTTCGCCCTAGGACGTATATTTATATGAAAAATTTTTATATGAAAAATAACTTTTTCATATAAAAATTGCAATTTTTTAGGTTTTGAGCGGATTATTAAATTTTTTGGGGTGTTACGAATTAAAGTCCTTTTCGCTCTAGGACGCGTATATACGAAGATATGAGCAAAATAAGTTTTTCAGATAAAAATTTCAATTTTTTTAGGTTTGGGAGGATTATTCAATTTTTTTGGGGGTGGTAATGAATTAAAGTCCTTTTCGCGCTAGGGCGCTTAGTTTAGGAGATATGGGCGAAATAAGTTTTTCGTATCAAAATTTAGATTTTTTAGGTTTTGGGTGGATTTGTCAATTTTTTGGGGGTGGTCACGAATTAAAGTCCTTTTCGCCCTAGGACGTATATTTAAGGAGATATGGGCAAAATAACTTTTTCATATAAAAATTGCAATTTTTTTAGGTTTTGAGCGGATTATTAAATTTTTTGGGGTGTTACGAATTAAAGTCCTTTTCGCTCTAGGACGCGTATATACGTAGATATGGGCAAAATAAGTTTTTCAGATAAAAATTTCAATTTCAAAAATTTCCAAAATAACTTTTTCATATAAAAATTGCAATTTTTTTAGGTTTTGAGCGGATTATTAATTTTTTTGGGGTGTTACGAATTAAAGTCCTTTTCGCTCTAGGACGCGTATATACGTAAATATGGGCAAAATAAGTTTTTCAGATAAAAATTTCAATTTTTTTAGGTTTTGGGAGGATTATTCAATTTTTTTGGGGGTGGTCATGAATTAAAGTCCTTTTCGCGCTAGGGCGCTTAGTTTAGGAGATATAGGCAAAATAAGCTTTTCATATCAAAATTTAAATTTTTTTAGGTTTTGGGTGGATTTGTCAATTTTTTGGGGGTGGTCACGAATTAAAGTCCTTTTCGCCCTAGGACGTATATTTATATGAAAAATTTTTATATGAAAAATAACTTTTTCATATAAAAATTGCAATTTTTTAGGCTTTGAGCGGATTATTAATTTTTTTGGGGTGTTACTAATTAAAGTCCTTTTCGCTCTAGGACGCGTATATACGAAGATATGAGCAAAATAAGTTTTTCAGATAAAAATTTCAATTTTTTTAGGTTTGGGAGGATTATTCAATTTTTTTGGGGGTGGTCATGAATTAAAGTCCTTTTCGCGCTAGGGCGCTTAGTTTAGGAGATATGGGCAAAATAAGTTTTTCGTATCAAAATTTAAATTTTTTTAGGTTTTGGGTGGATTTGTCAATTTTTTGGGCGTGGTCACGAACTAAAGTCCTTTTCGCCCTAGGACGTATATTTAAGGAGATATGGGCAAAATAACTTTTTCATATAAAAATTGCAATTTTTTTAGGTTTTGAGCGGATCATTAAATTTTTTGGGGTGTTACGAATTAAAGTCCTTTTCGCTCTAGGACGCGTATATACGAAGATATGGGCAAAATAAGATTTTCAGATAAAAATTTCAATTTTTTTAGGTTTTGGGAGGATTATTCAATTTTTTTGGGGGTGGTCATGAATTAAAGTACTTTTCGCGCTAAGGCGCTTAGTTTAGGAGATATGGGCAAAATAAGTTTTTCATATCAAAATTTAATTTTTTTTTAGGTTTTGGGTGGATTTGTCAATTTTTTGGGGGTGGTCACGAATTAAAGTCCTTTTCGCCCTAGGACGTATATTTAAGGAGATATGGGCAAAATAACTTTTTCATATAAAAATTGCAATTTTTTAGGTTTTGAGTGGATTATTAAATTTTTTGGGGTGTTACGAATTAAAGTCCTTTTCGCTCTAGGACGCATATATACGAAGATATGGGCAAAATAAGTTTTTCAGATAAAAATTTCAATTTTTTTAGGTTTTGGGAGGATTATTCAATTTTTTTGGGGGTGGTCATGAATTAAAGTCCTTTTCGCGCTAGGGCGCTTAGTTTAGGAGATATGGGCAAAATAAGTTTTTCATATCAAAATTTAAATTTTTTTAGGTTTTGGGTGGATTTGTCAATTTTTTGGGGGTGGTCACGAATTAAAGTCCTTTTCGCCCTAGGACGTATATTTATATGAAAAATTTTTATATGAAAAATAACTTTTTCATATAAAAATTGAAATTTTTTTAGGTTTTGAGCGGATTATTTAATTTTTTGGGGTGTTACGAATTAAAGTCCTTTTCGCTCTAGGACGCGTATATACGAAGATATGGGCAAAATAAGTTTTTCAGACAAAAATTTCAATTTTTTTGGGTTTTGGGAGGATTATTCAATTTTGGGTGGATTTGTCATTTCGCGCTAGGGCGCTTAGTTTAGGAGATATGGGCAAAATAAGCTTTTCATATCAAAATTTAAATTTTTTTAGGTTTTGGGTGGATTTGTCAATTTTTTGGGGGTGGTCACGAATTAAAGTCCTTTTCGCCCTAGGACGTATATTTATATGAAAAATTTTTATATGAAAAATAACTTTTTCATATAAAAATTGCAATTTTTTAGGTTTTGAGCGGATTGTTAATTTTTTTGGGGTGTTACGAATTAAAGTCCTTTTCGCTCTAGGACGCGTATATACGAAGATATGAGCAAAATAAGTTTTTCAGATAAAAATTTCAATTTTTTTAGGTTTGGGAGGATTATTCAATTTTTTTGGGGGTGGTCATGAATTAAAGTCCTTTTCGCGCTAGGGCGCTTAGTTTAGGAGATATGGGCGAAATAAGTTTTTCGTATCAAAATTTAAATTTTTTTAGGTTTTGGGTGGATTTGTCAATTTTTTGGGGGTGGTCACGAACTAAAGTCCTTTTCGCCCTAGGACGTATATTTAAGGAGATATGGGCAAAATAACTTTTTCATATAAAAATTGCAATTTTTTTAGGTTTTGAGCGGATCATTAAATTTTTTGGGGTGTTACGAATTAAAGTCCTTTTCGCTCTAGGACGCGTATATACGTAGATATGGGCAAAATAAGTTTTTCAGATAAAAATTTCAATTTCAACAATTTCAAAAATAACTTTTTCATATAAAAATTGCAATTTTTTTAGGTTTTGAGCGGATTATTAATTTTTTTGGGGTGTTACGAATTAAAGTCCTTTTCGCTCTAGGACGCGTATATACGTAGATATGGGCAAAATAAGTTTTTCAGATAAAAATTTCAATTTTTTTAGGTTTTGGGAGGATTATTCAATTCTTTTGGGGGTGGTTATGAATTAAAGTCCTTTTCGCGCTAGGGCGCTTAGTTTAGGAGATATGGGCAAAATAAGTTTTTCATATCAAAATTTAAATTTTTTTAGGTTTTGGGTGGATTTGTCAATTTTTTGGGGGTGGTCACGAATTAAAGTCCTATTCGCCCTAGGACGTATATTTATATGAAAAATTTTTATATGAAAAATAACTTTTTCATATAAAAATTGCAATTTTTTTAGGTTTTGAGCGGATTATTTAATTTTTGGGGGTGTTACGAATTAAAGTCCTTTTCGCTCTAGGACGCGTATATACGAAGATATGGGCAAAATAAGTTTTTCAGACAAAAATTTCAATTTTTTTGGGTTTTGGGAGGATTATTCAATTTTTTTGGGGGTGGTCATGAATTAAAGTCCTTTTCGCGATAGTTTAGGAGATATGGGCAAAATAAGTTTTTCATATCAAAATTTAAATTTTTTTAGGTTTTGGGTGGATTTGTCAATTTTTTGGGGGTGGTCACGAATTAAAGTCCTTTTCGCCCTAGGACGTATATTTAAGGAGATATGGGCAAAATAACTTTTTCATATAAAAATTGCAATTTTTTTAGGTTTTGAGCGGATTATTAAATTTTTTGGGGTGTTACGAATTAAAGTCCTTTTCGCTCTAGGACGCGTATATACGTAGATATGGGCAAAATAAGTTTTTCAGATAAAAATTTCAATTTTTTTAGGTTTTGGGAGGATTATTCAATTTTTTTGGGGGTGGTCATGAATTAAAGTCCTTTTCGCGCTAGGGCGCTTAGTTTAGGAGATATGGGCAAAATAAGTTTTTCATATCAAAATTTACATTTTTTTAGGTTTTGGGTGGATTTGTCAATTTTTTGGGGGTGGTCACGAATTAAAGTCCTTTTCGCCCTAGGACGTATATTTAAGGAGATATGGGCAAAATAACTTCTTCATATAAAAATTGCAATTTTTAGGTTTTGAGCGGATTATTAAAATTTTTGGGGTGTTACGAATTAAAGTCCTTTTCGCTCTAGGACGCGTATATACGAAGATATGGGCAAAATAAGTTTTTCAGATAAAAATTTCAATTTTTTTAGGTTTTGGGAGGATTATTCAATTTTTTTGGGGGTGGTCATGAATTAAAGTTCTTTTCGCGCTAGGGCGCTTAGTTTAGCAGATATGGGCAAAATAAGTTTTTCAGATAAAAATTTAATTTTTTTTAGGTTTTGGGAGGATTATTCAAATTTTTTGGGGGTGGTCACGAATTAAAGTCCTTTTCGCCCTAGGACGTATATTTATATGAAAAATTTTTATATGAAAAATAACTTTTTCATATAAAAATTGCATTTTTTTAGGTTTTGAGCGGATTATTAAATTTTTTGGGGTGTTACGAATTAAAGTCCTTTTCGCTCTAGGACGCGTATATACGAAGATATGAGCAAAATAAGTTTTTCAGATAAAAATTTCAATTTTTTTAGGTTTGGGAGGATTATTCAATTTTTTTGGGGGTGGTCATGAATTAAAGTCCTTTTCGCGCTAGGGCGCTTAGTTTAGGAGATATGGGCGAAATAAGTTTTTCGTATCAAAATTTAGATTTTTTAGGTTTTGGGTGGATTTGTCAATTTTTTGGGGGTGGTCACGAATTAAAGTCCTTTTCGCCCTAGGACGTATATTTAAGGAGATATGGGCAAAATAACTTTTTCATATAAAAATTGCAATTTTTTTAGGTTTTGAGCGGATTATTAAATTTTTTGGGGTGTTACGAATTAAAGTCCTTTTCGCTCTAGGACGCGTATATACGTAGATATGGGCAAAATAAGTTTTTCAGATAAAAATTTCAATTTAAAAAATTTCAAAAATAACTTTTTCATATAAAAATTGCAATTTTTTTAGGTTTTGAGCGGATTATTAATTTTTTTGGGGTGTTACGAATTAAAGTCCTTTTCGCTCTAGGACGCGTATATACGTAGATATGGGCAAAATAAGTTTTTCAGATAAATATTTCAATTTTTTAGGTTTTGGGAGGATTATTCAATTTTTTTGGGGGTGGTCATGAATTAAAGTCCTTTTCGCGCTAGGGCGCTTAGTTTAGGAGATTTGGGCAAAATAAGTTTTTCATATCAAAATTTTAATTTTTTTAGGTTTTGGGTGGATTTGTCATTTCGCGCTAGGGCGCTTAGTTTAGGAGATATGGGCAAAATAAGTTTTTCATATCAAAATTTAAATTTTTTTAGGTTTTGGGTGGATTTGTCAATTTTTTGGGGGTGGTCACGAATTAAAGTCCTTTTCGCCCTAGGACGTATATTTATATGAAAAATTTTTATATGAAAAATAACTTTTTCATATTAAAATTGCAATTTTTTTAGGTTTTGAGCGGATTATTTAATTTTTTGGGGTGTTACGAATTAAAGTCCTTTTCGCTCTAGGACGCGTATATACGAAGATATGGGCAAAATAAGATTTTCAGATAAAAATTTCAATTTTTTGGGTTTTGGGAGGATTATTCAATTTTTTTGGGGGTGGTCATGAATTAAAGTCCTTTTCGCGCTAGGGCGCTTAGTTTAGGAGATATGGGCAAAATAAGTTTTTCATATCAAAATTTAAATTTTTTTAGGTTTTGGGTGGATTTGTCAATTTTTTGGGGGTGGTCACGAATTAAAGTCCTTTTCGCCCTAGGACGTATATTTAAGGAGATATGGGCAAAATAACTTTTTCATATAAAAATTGCAATTTTTTTAGGTTTTGAGCGGATTATTAAATTTTTTGGGGTGTTACGAATTAAAGTCCTTTTCGCTCTAGGACGCGTATATACGTAGATATGGGCAAAATAAGTTTTTCAGATAAAAATTTCAATTTTTTTAGGTTTTGGGAGGATTATTCAATTTTTTTGGGGGTGGTCATGAATTAAAGTCCTTTTCGCGCTAGGGCGCTTAGTTTAGGAGATATGGGCAAAATAAGTTTTTCATATCAAAATTTACATTTTTTTAGGTTTTGGGTGGATTTGTCAATTTTTTTGGGGGTGGTCACGAATTAAAGTCCTTTTCGCCCTAGGACGTATATTTAAGGAGATATGGGCAAAATAACTTTTTCATATAAAAATTGCAATTTTTAGGTTTTGAGCGGATTATTAAAATTTTTGGGGTGTTACGAATTAAAGTCCTTTTCGCTCTAGGACGCGTATATACGAAGATATGGGCAAAATAAGTTTTTCAGATAAAAATTTCAATTTTTTTAGGTTTTGGGAGGATTATTCAATTTTTTTGGGGGTGGTCATGAATTAAAGTTCTTTTCGCGCTAGGGCGCTTAGTTTAGGAGATATGGGCGAAATAAGTTTTTCAGATAAAAATTTCAATTTTTTTTGGTTTTGGGAGGATTATTCAAATTTTTTGGGGTTGGTCACGAATTAAAGTCCTTTTAGCGCTAGGGCGCTTAGTTTAGGAGATATGGGCGAAATAAGTTTTTCGTATCAAAATTTAAATTTTTTTAGGTTTTGGGTGGATTTGTCAATTTTTTGGGGGTGGTCACGAATTAAAGTCCTTTTCGCCCTAGGACGTATATTTATATGAAAAATTTTTATATGAAACATAAATTTTTCATATAAAAATTGCAATTTTTTAGGTTTTGAGCGGATTATTAAATTTTTTGGGGTGTTACGAATTAAAGTCCTTTTCGCTCTAGGACGCGTATATACGAAGATATGAGCAAAATAAGTTTTTCAGATAAAAATTTCAATTTTTTTAGGTTTGAGAGGATTATTCAATTTTTTTGGGGGTGGTCATGAATTAAAGTCCTTTTAGCGCTAGGGCGCTTAGTTTAGGAGATATGGGCGAAATAAGTTTTTCGTATCAAAATTTAAATTTTTTTAGGTTTTGGGTGGATTTGTCAATTTTTTGGGGGTGGTCACGAATTAAAGTCCTTTTCGCCCTAGGACGTATATTTAAGGAGATATGGGCAAAATAACTTTTTCATATAAAAATTGCAATTTTTTTAGGTTTTGAGCGGATTATTAAATTTTTTGGGGTGTTACGAATTAAAGTCCTTTTCGCTCTAGGACGTGTATATACGTAGATATGGGCAAAATAAGTTTTTCAGATAAAAATTTCAATTTAAAAAATTTCAAAAATAACTTTTTCATATAAAAATTGCAATTTTTTTAGGTTTTGAGCGGATTATTAATTTTTTTGGGGTGTTACGAATTAAAGCCCTTTTCGCTCTAGGACGCGTATATACGTAGATATGGGCAAAATAAGTTTTTCAGATAAAAATTTCAATTTTTTTAGGTTTTGGGAGGATTATTCAATTTTTTTTGGGGGTGGTCATGAATTAAAGTCCTTTTCGCGCTAGGGCGCTTAGTTTAGGAGATATGGGCAAAATAAGTTTTTCATATCAAAATTTAATTTTTTTTAGGTTTTGGGTGGATTTGTCATTTCGCGCTAGGGCGCTTAGTTTAGGAGATATGGGCAAAATAAGTTTTTCATATCAAAATTTAAATTTTTTTAGGTTTTGGGTGGATTTGTCAATTTTTTGGGGGTGGTCACGAATTAAAGTCCTTTTCGCCCTAGGACGTATATTTATATGAAAAATTTTTATATGAAAAATAAATTTTTCATATAAAAATTGCAATTTTTTAGGTTTTGAGCGGATTATTAAATTTTTTGGGGTGTTACGAATTAAAGTCCTTTTCGCTCTAGGACGCGTATATACGAAGATATGAGCAAAATAAGTTTTTCAGATAAAAATTTCAATTTTTTTAGGTTTGAGAGGATTATTCAATTTTTTTGGGGGTGGTCATGAATTAAAGTCCTTTTAGCGCTAGGGCGCTTAGTTTAGGAGATATGGGCGAAATAAGTTTTTCGTATCAAAATTTAAATTTTTTTAGGTTTTGGGTGGATTTGTCAATTTTTTGGGGGTGGTCACGAATTAAAGTCCTTTTCGCCCTAGGACGTATATTTAAGGAGATATGGGAAAAATAACTTTTTCATATAAAAATTGCAATTTTTTTAGGTTTTGAGCGGATTATTAAATTTTTTGGGGTGTTACGAATTAAAGTCCTTTTCGCTCTAGGACGCGTATATACGTAGATATGGGCAAAATAAGTTTTTCAGATAAAAATTTCAATTTCAAAAATTTCAAAAATAACTTTTTCATATAAAAATTGCAATTTTTTAGGTTTTGAGCGGATTATTAAATTTTTTGGGGTGTTTCGAATTAAAGTCCTTTTCGCTCTAGGACGCGTATATACGTAGATATGGGCAAAATAAGTTTTTCATATCAAAATTTAAATTTTTTAGGTTTTGGGTGGATTTGTCATTTTTTGGGGGTGGTCACGAATTAAAGTCCTTTTCGCCCTAGGACGTATATTTAAGGAGATATGGGCAAAATAACTTTTTCATATAAAAATTGCAATTTTTAGGTTTTGAGCGGATTATTAAATTTTTTGGGGTGTTACGAATTAAAGTCCTTTTCGCTCTAGGACGCGTATATACAAGATATGGGCAAAATAAATTTTTCAGATAAAAATTTCATTTTTTGTAGGTTTTGGGAGGATTATTCAATTTTTTTGGGGGGTTGTCATGAATTAAAGTCCTTTTCGCGCTAGGGCGCTTAGTTTAGGAGATATGGGCAAAATAAGTTTTTCATATCAAAATTTAAATTTTTTTTAGGTTTTGGGAGGATTTGTCAATTTTTTGGGTGTGGTCACGAATTAAAGTCCTTTTCGCCCTAGGACGTATATTTAAGTAGATATGGGCAAAATAACTTTTTCATATAAAAATTGCAATTTTTTTAGGTTTTGAGCGGATTATTAAATTTTTTTGGGGGTGTTACGAATTAAAGTCCTTTTCGCTCTAGGACGCGTATATACGAAGATATGGGAAAAATAAGATTTTCAGATAAAAATGTCAATTTTTTTAGGTTTTTGGAGGATTGTTCAATTTTTTTGGGGGTGGTCATGAATTAAAGTCCTTTTCGCGCTAGGGCGCTTAGTTTAGGAGATATGGGCAAAATAAGTTTTTCATATCAAAATTTAAATTTTTTTAGGTTTTGGGTGGATTTGTCAATTTTTTGGGGGTGGTCACGAATTAAAGTCCTTTTCGCCCTAGGACGTATATTTAAGGAGATATGGGCAAAATAACTTTTTCATATAAAAATTGCAATTTTTTTAGGTTTTGAGCGGATTATTAAATCTTTTGGGGTGTTACGAATTAAAGTCCTTTTCGCTCTAGGACGCGTATATACGAAGATATGGGCAAAATAAGTTTTTCAGATAAAAATTTCAATTTTTTTAGGTTTTGGGAGGATTATTCAATTTTTTTGGGGGTGGTCATGAATTAAAGTCCTTTTCGCGCTAGGGCGCTTAGTTTAGGAGATATGGGTAAAATAAGTTTTTCGTATCAAAATTTAAATTTTTTTAGGTTTTGGGTGGATTTGTCAATTTTTTGGGTGTGGTCACGAATTAAAGTCCATTTCGCAATAGGACGCATATTTAAGGAGATATGGGCAAAATAACTTTTTCATATAAAATTGCAATTTTTTAGGTTTTGAGTGGATTATTAAATTTTTTGGGGTGTTACGAATTAAAGTCCTTTTCGCTCTAGGACGCGTATATACGAAGATATGGCAAAATAAGTTTTTCAGATAAAAATTTCAATTTTTTTAGGTTTTGGGAGGATTATTCAATTTTTTTTGGGGTGTTCATGAATTAAAGTCCTTTTCGCGCTAAGGCGCGTAGTTTAGGAGATATGGGCGACGTAAGTTTTTCATATCAAAATTTAATTTTTTTTTAGCTTTTGGGTGGATTTGTCAATTTTTTGGGTGTGGTCAGGAATTAAAGTCCTTTTCGCCCTAGGACGTATATTTAAGGAGATATGGGCAAAATAACTTTTTCATATAAAAATTGCAATTTTTTTAGGTTTTGAGCGGATTATTAAATTTTTTTGGGGGTGTTACGAATTAAAGTCCTTTTCGCTCTAGGACGCGTATATACGAAGATATGGGCAAAATAAGATTTTCAGATAAAAATTTCAATTTTTTTAGGTTTTGGGAGGATTATTCAATTTTTTTGGGGGTGGTCACGAATTAAAGTCCTTTTCGCCCTAGGACGTATATTTAAGGAGATATGGGCAAAATAACTTTTTCATATAAAAATTGCAATTTTTTTAGGTTTTGAGTGGATTATTAAATTTTTTGGGGTGTTACGAATTAAAGTCCTTTTCACTCTAGGACGCGTATATACGAAGATATGGGCAAAATAAGTTTTTCAGATAAAAATTTCAATTTTTTTAGGTTTTGGGAGGATTATTCAATTTTTTTGGGGGTGGTCATGAATTAAAGTCCTTTTCGCGCTAGGGCGCTTAGTTTAGGAGATATGGGCAAAATAAGTTTTTCATATCAAAATTTAAATTTTTTTAGGTTTTGGGTGGATTTGTCAATTTTTTGGGGGTGGTCACGAATTAAAGTCCTTTTCGCCCTAGGACGTATATTTAAGGAGATATGGGCAAAATAACTTTTTCATATAAAAATTGCAATTTTTTTAGGTTTTGAGCGGATTATTAAATTTTTTGGGGTGTTACGACTTAAAGTCCTTTTCGCTCTAGGACGCGTATATACGTAGATATGGGCAAAATAAGTTTTTCAGATAAAAACTTCAATTTTTTTAGGTTTTGGGAGGATTATTGAATTTTTTTGGGGGTGGTCATGAATTAAAGTCCTTTTCGCGCTAGGGCGCTTAGTTTAGGAGATATGGGCAAAATAAGTTTTTCATATCAAAATTTAAATTTTTTAGGTTTTGGGTGGATTTGTCATTTCGCGCTAGGGCGCTTAGTTTAGGAGATATGGGCAAAATAAGTTTTTCATATCAAAATTTAAGTTTTTTTAGGTTTTGGGAGGATTTGTCAATTTTTTGGGGGTGGTCACGAATTAAAGTCCTTTTCGCCCTAGGACGTATATTTATATGAAAAAATTTTATATGAAAAATAACTTTTTCACATAAAAATTGCAATTTTTTTAGGTTTTGAGCGGATTATTAAATTTTTTGGGGTGTTACGAATTAAAGTCCTTTTCGCTCTAGGACGCGTATATACGTAGATATGGGCAAAATAAGTTTTTCAGATAAAAATTTCAATTTTTTTAGGTTTTGCGAGGATTATTCAATTTTTTGGGGGTGGTCATGAATTAAAGTCCTTTTCGCGCTAGGGCGCTTAGTTTAGGAGATATGGGCAAAATAAGTTTTTCGTATCAAAATTTAAATTTTTTTAGGTTTTGGGTGTATTTGTCAATTTTTTGGGTGTGGTCACGAATTAAAGTCCATTTCGCACTAGGACGCATATTTAAGGAGATATGGGCAAAATAACTTTTTCATATAAAATTGCAATTTTTTTAGGTTTTGAGTGGATTATTAAATTTTTTGGGGTGTTACGAATTAAAGCCCTTTTCGCTCTAGGACGCGTATATACGAAGATATGGCAAAATAAGTTTTTCAGATAAAAATTTCAATTTTTTTAGGTTTTGGGAGGATTATTCAATTTTTTTTTTTGGGGTGGTCATGAATTAAAGTCCAGTTCGCGTTAGGGCGCTTAGTTTAGGAGATATGGGCAACATAAGTTTTTCATATCAAAATTTAAATTTTTTTAGGTTTTGGGTGGATTTGTCAATTTTTTGGGGGTGGTCACGAATTAAAGTCCTTTTCACCCTAGGACGTATATTTAAGGAGATATGGGCAAAATAACTTTTTCATATAAAAATTGCAATTTTTTTAGGTTTTGAGCGGATTATTAAATTTTTGGGGTGTTACGAATTAAAGTCCTTTTCGCTCTAGGACGCGTATATACGAAGATATGGGCAAAATAAGTTTTTCAGATAAAAATTTCAATTTTTTTAGGTTTTGGGAGGATTATTCAATTTTTTCGGGGGTGGTCATGAATTAAAGTCCTTTTCGCGCTAGGGCGCTTAGTTTAGGAGATATGGGCAAAATAAATTTTTCATATCAAAATTTAATTTTTTTAGGTTTTGGGTGGATTTGTCAATTTTTTGGGGGTGGTCACGAATTAAAGTCCATTTCGCCCTAGGACGCATATTTAAGGAGATACGGGCAAAATAACTTTTTCATATAAAATTGCAATTTTTTTAGGTTTTGAGTGGATTATTAAATTTTTTGGGGTGTTACGAATTAAAGCCCTTTTCGCTCTAGGACGCGTATATATGAAGATATGGGCAAAATAAGTTTTTCAGATAAAAATTTCAATTTTTTTAGGTTTTGGGAGGATTATTCAATTTTTTTGGGGGTGGTCATGAATTAAAGTCCTTTTCGCGCTAGGGCGCTTAGTTTAGGAGATATGGGCAAAATAAGTTTTCCATATCAAAATTTAAATTTTTTTAGGTTTTGGGTGGATTTGTCAATTTTTTGGGGGTGGTCACGAATTAAAGTCCATTTCGCCCTAGGACGCATATTTAAGGAGATATGGGCAAAATAACTTTTTCACATAAAAATTGCAATTTTTTTAGGTTTTGAGCGGATTATTAATTTTTTTGGGGTGTTACGAATTAAAGTCCTTTCGCTCTAGGACGCGTATATACGAAGATATGGGCAAAATAAGTTTTTCAGATAAAAATTTAAATGTTTTTAGGTTTTGGGAGGATTATTCAATTTTTTTGGGGGTGGTCATGAATTAAAGTCCTTTTCGCACTAGGGCGCTTAGTTTTTTTTGGGGTGGTCATGAATTAAAGTCCTTTTCGCGCTAGGGCGCTTAGGTTAGGAGATATGGCAAAATAAGTTTTTCATATCAAAATTTATTTTTTTTTAGGTTTTGGGTGGATTTGTCAATTTTTTGGGGGTGGTCACGAATTAAAGTCCATTCCGCCCTAGGACGCATATTTAAGGAGATATGGGCAAAATAACTTTTTCATATAAAAATTGAAATTTTTTTAGGTTTTGAGTGGATTATTAAATTTTTGGGGTGTTACGAATTAAAGTCCTTTTCGCTCTAGGACGCGTATATACGAAGATATGGGCAAAATAAGTTTTTCAGATAAAAAATTCAATTTTTTTAGGTTTTGGGAGGATTATTCAATTTTTTTGGGGGTTGTCATGAATTAAACTCCTTTTCGCACTAGGGCGCTTAGTTTAGAAGATATGGACAAAATAAGTTTTTCATATCAAAATTTAAATTTTTTTAGGTTTTGGGTGGATTTGTCAATTTTTTGGGGGTGGTCACGAATTAAAGTCCTTTTCGCCCCAGGACGCATATTTAAGGAGATATGGGCAAAATAACTTTTTCATATAAAAATTGAAATTTTTTAGGTTTTGAGTGGATTATTAAATTTTTGGGGTGTTACGAATTAAAGTAATTTTCGCTCTAGGACGCGTATATACGAAGATATGGGCAAAATAAGTTTTTCAGATAAAAAATTCAATTTTTTTAGGTTTTGGGAGGATTATTCAATTTTTTTGGGGGTGGTCATGAATTAAACTCCTTTTCGCACTAGGGCGCTTAGTTTAGAAGATATGGACAAAATAAGTTTTTCATATCAAAATTTAAATTTTTTTAGGTTTTGGGTGGATTTGTCAATTTTTTGGGGGTGGTCACGAATTAAAGTCCTTTTCGCCCTAGGACGCATATTTAAGGAGATATGGGCAAAATAACTTTTTCATATAAAAACTGAAATTTTTTTAGGTTTTGAGTGGATTATTAAATTTTTGGGGTGTTACGAATTAAAGTCCTTTTCGCTCTAGGACGCGTATATACGAAGATATGGGCAAAATAAGATTTTCAGATAAAAATTTCAATTTTTTTAGGTTTTGGGAGGATTACTCATTTTTTTGGGGGTGGTCATGAATTAAAGTCCTTTTCGCGCTAGGGCGCTTAGTTTAGGAGATATGGGCAAAATAAGTTTTTCATATCAAAATTAAAATTTTTTTTAGGTTTTGCGTGGATTTGTCAATTTTTTGGGTGTGGTCACGAATTAAAGTCCATTTCGCCCTAGGACGCATATTTAAGGAGATATGGGCAAAATAACTTTTTCATATAAAAATTGCAATTTTTTTAGGTTTTGAATGGATTATTAAATTTTTTGGGGTGTTACGAATTAAAGGCCTTTTCGCTCTAGGACGCGTATATACGAAGATATGGGCAAAATAAGTTTTTCAGATAAAAATTTCAATTTTTTTAGGTTTTGGGAGGATTATTCAATTTTTTTGGGGTGGTCATGAATTAAAGTCCTTTTCGCGCTAGGGCGCTTAGTTTAGGAGATATGGGCAAAATAAGTTTTTCATATCAAAATTTAAATTTTTTTAGGTTTTGGGTAGATTTGTCAATTTTTTGGGGGTGGTCACGAATTAAAGTCCTTTTCGCCCTAGGACGTATATTTAAGGAGATATGGGCAAAATAACTTTTTCATATAAAAATTGCAATTTTTTTAGGTTTTGAGTGGATTATTAAATTTTTTGGGGTGTTACGAATTAAAGTCCTTTTCGCTCTAGGACGCGTATATACGAAGATATGGGCAAAATAAATTTTTCAGATAAAAATTTCAATTTTTTTAGGTTTTGGGAGGATTATTCAATTTTTTTGGGGGTGGTCATGAATTAAAGTCCTTTTCGCGCTAGGGCGCTTAGTTTAGGAGATATGGGCAAAATAAGTTTTTCATATCAAAATTTAAATTTTTTTAGGTTTTGGGTGGATTTGTCAATTTTTTGGGGGTGGTCACCAATTAAAGTCCTTTTCGCCTTAGGATGTATATTTAAGGATATATGGGCAAAATAACTTTTTCATATACAAATTGCAATTTTTAGGTTTTGAGCGGATTATTGAATTTTTTGGGGTGTTACGAATTAAAGTCCTTTTCGCTCTAGGACGCGTATATACGAAGATATGGGCAAAATTGGTTTTTCAGATAAAACTTTCAATTTTTTTAAGTTTTGGGAGGATTATTCAATTTTTTTGGGGTGGTCATGAATTAAAGTCCTTTTCGCGCTAGGGTGCTTAGGTTAGGAGATATGGGCAAAATAAGTTTTTCATATCAAAATTTAATTTTTTTTAGGTTTTGGTTGGATTTGTCAATTTTTTGGGGGTGGTCACGAATTAAAGTCCATTTCGCCCTAGGACGCATAGTAAAGGAGATATGGGCAAAATAACTTTTTCATATAAAAATTGCAATTTTTTTAGGTTTTGAGTGGATTATTAAATTTTTTGGGGTGTTACGAATTAAAGTCCTTTTCGCTCTAGGACGCGTATATACGAAGATATGGGCAAAATAAGTTTTTCAGATAAAAATTTCAATTTTTTTAGGTTTTGGGAGGATTATTCAATTTTTTTGGGGGTGGTCATGAATTAAAGTCCTTTTCGCGCTAGGGCGCTTAGTTTAGGAGATATGGGCAAAATAAGTTTTTCATATCAAAATTAATTTTTTTTTAGGTTTTGGGTAGATTTATCAATTTTTTGGGTGTGGTCACGAATTAATGTCCTTTTCGCCCTAGGGCGTATATTTAAGGAGATATGGGCAAAATAACTTTTTCATATAAAAATTGCAATTTTTTTAGGTTTTGAGCGGATTATTAAATTTTTTGGGGTGTTACGAATTAAAGTCCTTTTCGCTCTAGGACGCGTATATACGAAGATATGGGCAAAATAAGATTTTCAGATAAAAATTTCAATTTTTTTAGGTTTTGGGAGGATTATTCAATTTTTTTGGGGGTGGTCATGAATTAAAGTCCTTTTCGCGCTAGGGCGCTTAGTTTAGGAGATATGGGCAAAATAAGTTTTTCGTATCAAAATTTAATTTTTTTTAGGTTTTGGGTAGATTTATCAATTTTTTGGGTGTGGTCACGAATTAATGTCCTTTTCGCCCTAGGGCGTATATTTAAGGAGATATGGGCAAAATAACTTTTTCATATAAAAATTGCAATTTTTTTAGGTTTTGAGCGGATTTTTAATTTTTTTGGGGTGTTACGAATTAAAGTCCTTTTCGCTCTAGGACGCGTATATACGAAGATATGGGCAAAATAAGATTTTCAGATAAAAATTTCAATTTTTTTAGGTTTTGGGAGGATTATTCAATTTTTTTGGGGGTGGTCATGAATTAAAGTCCTTTTCGCGCTAGGGCGCTTAGTTTAGGAGATATGGGCAAAATAAGTTTTTCATATCAAAATTTAAATTTTTTTAGGTTTTGGGTGGATTTTTCAATTTTTTGGGGGTGGTCACGAATTAAAGTCCATTTCGCCCTAGGACGCATATTTAAGGAGATATGGGCAAAATAACTTTTTCATATAAAAATTGCAATTGTTTTAGGTTTTGAGTGGATTATTAAATTTTTTGGGGTGTTACGAATTAAAGTCCTTTTCGCTCTAGGACGCGTATATACGAAGATATGGGCAAAATAAGTTTTTCAGATAAAAATTTAAATGTTTTTAGGTTTTGGGAGGATTATTCAATTTTTTTGGGGGTGGTCATGAATTAAAGTCCTTTTCGCGCTAGGGCGCTTAGTTTAGGAGATATGGGCAAAATAAGTTTTTCATATCAAAATTTAAATTTTTTTAGGTTTTGGGTGGATTTGTCAATTTTTTGGGGGTGGTCACGAATTAAAGTCCATTTCGCCCTAGGACGCATATTTAAGGAGATATGGGCAAAATAACTTTTTCATATAAAAATTGCAATTTTTTTAGGTTTTGAGCGGATTATTAAATTTTTTGGGGTGTTACGAATTAAAGTCCTTTTCGCTGTAGGACGCGTATATACGAAGATATGGGCAAAATAAGTTTTTCAGATAAAAATTTAAATTTTTTTAGGTTTTGGTAGGATTATTCAATTTTTTTGGGGGTGGTCATGAATTAAAGTCCTTTTCGCGCTAGGGCGCTTAGTTTAGGAGATATGGGCAAAATTAAGTTTTTCATATCAAACTTTAAATTTTTTTAGGTCTTGGGTGGATTTGTAAATTTTTTGGGGGTGGTCACGAATTAAAGTCCTTTTCGCCCTAGGACGTATATTTAAGGAGATATGGGCAAAAAACTTTTTCATATAAAAATTGCAATTTTTTTAGGTTTTGAGTGGATTATTAAATTTTTTGGGGTGTTACGAATTAAAATCCTTTTCGTTCTAGGACGCGTATATACGAAGATATGGGCAAAATAAGTTTTTCAGATAAAAATTTCAAATTTTTTAGGTTTTGTGAGGATTATTCAATTTTTTGGGGGTGGTCATGAATTAAAGTCCTTTTCGCGCTAGGGCGCTTAGTTTAGGAGATATGGGCAAAATAAGTTTTTCATATCAAAATTTAAATTTTTTCAGGTTTTGGGTGGATTTGTCAATTTTTTGGGGGTGGTCACCAATTAAAGTCCTTTTCGCCCTAGGACGTATATTTAAGGAGATATGGGCAAAATAACTTTTTCATATAAAAATTGCAATTTTTAGGTTTTGAGCGGATTATTAAATTTTTTGGGGTGTTACGAATTAAAGTCCTTTTCGCTCTAGGACGCGTATATACGAAGATATGGGCAAAATATGTTTTTCAGATAAAACTTTAAATTTTTTTAGGTTTTGGGAGGATTATTCAATTTTTTTGGGGTGGTCATGAATTAAAGTCCTTTTCGCGCTAGGTTAGGAGATATGGGCAAAATAAGTTTTTCATATCAAAATTTAATTTTTTTTAGGTTTTGGGTGGATTTGTCAATTTTTTGGGGGTGGTCACGAATTAAAGTCCATTTCGCCCTAGGACGCATATTTAAGGAGATATGGGCAAAATAACTTTTTCATATAAAAATTGCAATTTTTTTAGGTTTTGAGTGGATTATTAAATTTTTTGGGGTGTTACGAATTAAAGTCATTTTCGCTCTAGGACGCGTATATACGAAGATATGGGCAAAATAAGATTTTCAGATAAAAATTTCAATTTTTTTAGGTTTTGGGAGGATTATTCAATTTTTTTGGGGGTGGTCATGAATTAAAGTCCTTTTCGCGCTAGGGCGCTTAGTTTAGGAGATATGGGCAAAATAAGTTTTTCATATCAAAATTTAATTTTTTTTAGGTTTTGGGTAGATTTATCAATTTTTTGGGTGTGGTCACGAATTAATGTCCTTTTCGCCCTAGGGCGTATATTTAAGGAGATATGGGCAAAATAACTTTTTCATATAAAAATTGCAATTTTTTTAGGTTTTGAGCGGATTTTTAATTTTTTTGGGGTGTTACGAATTAAAGTCCTTTTCGCTCTAGGACGCGTATATACGAAGATATGGGCAAAATAAGATTTTCAGATAAAAATTTCAATTTTTTTAGGTTTTGGGAGGATTATTCAATTTTTTTGGGGGTGGTCATGAATTAAAGTCCTTTTCGCGCTAGGGCGCTTAGTTTAGGAGATATGGGCAAAATAAGTTTTTCATATCAAAATTTAAATTTTTTTAGGTTTTGGGTGGATTTTTCAATTTTTTGGGGGTGGTCACGAATTAAAGTCCATTTCGCCCTAGGACGCATATTTAAGGAGATATGGGCAAAATAACTTTTTCTTATAAAAATTGCAATTGTTTTAGGTTTTGAGTGGATTATTAAATTTTTTGGGGTGTTACGAATTAAAGTCCTTTTCGCTCTAGGACGCGTATATACGAAGATATGGGCAAAATAAGTTTTTCAGATAAAAATTTAAATGTTTTTAGGTTTTGGGAGGATTATTCAATTTTTTTGGGGGTGGTCATGAATTAAAGTCCTTTTCGCGCTAGGGCGCTTAGTTTAGGAGATATGGGCAAAATAAGTTTTTCATATCAAAATTTAAATTTTTTTAGGTTTTGGGTGGATTTGTCAATTTTTTGGGGGTGGTCACGAATTAAAGTCCATTTCGCCCTAGGACGCATATTTAAGGAGATATGGGCAAAATAACTTTTTCATATAAAAATTGCAATTTTTTTAGGTTTTGAGCGGATTATTAAATTTTTTGGGGTGTTACGAATTAAAGTCCTTTTCGCTCTAGGACGCGTATATACGAAGATATGGGCAAAATAAGTTTTTCAGATAAAAATTTAAATTTTTTTAGGTTTTGGTAGGATTATTCAATTTTTTTGGGGGTGGTCATGAATTAAAGTCCTTTTCGCGCTAGGGCGCTTAGTTTAGGAGATATGGGCAAAATTAAGTTTTTCATATCAAACTTTAAATTTTTTTAGGTCTTGGGTGGATTTGTAAATTTTTTGGGGGTGGTCACGAATTAAAGTCCTTTTCGCCCTAGGACGTATATTTAAGGAGATATGGGCAAAAAACTTTTTCATATAAAAATTGCAATTTTTTTAGGTTTTGAGTGGATTATTAAATTTTTTGGGGTGTTACGAATTAAAATCCTTTTCGTTCTAGGACGCGTATATACGAAGATATGGGCAAAATAAGTTTTTCAGATAAAAATTTCAAATTTTTTAGGTTTTGTGAGGATTATTCAATTTTTTGGGGGTGGTCATGAATTAAAGTCCTTTTCGCGCTAGGGCGCTTAGTTTAGGAGATATGGGCAAAATAAGTTTTTCATATCAAAATTTAAATTTTTTCAGGTTTTGGGTGGATTTGTCAATTTTTTGGGGGTGGTCACCAATTAAAGTCCTTTTCGCCCTAGGACGTATATTTAAGGAGATATGGGCAAAATAACTTTTTCATATAAAAATTGCAATTTTTAGGTTTTGAGCGGATTATTAAATTTTTTGGGGTGTTACGAATTAAAGTCCTTTTCGCTCTAGGACGCGTATATACGAAGATATGGGCAAAATATGTTTTTCAGATAAAACTTTCAATTTTTTTAGGTTTTGGGAGGATTATTCAATTTTTTTGGGGTGGTCATGAATTAAAGTCCTTTTCGCGCTAGGGTGCTTAGGTTAGGAGATATGGGCAAAATAAGTTTTTCATATCAAAATTTAATTTTTTTTAGGTTTTGGGTGGATTTGTCAATTTTTTGGGGGTGGTCACGAATTAAAGTCCATTTCGCCCTAGGACGCATATTTAAGGAGATATGGGCAAAATAACTTTTTCATATAAAAATTGCAATTTTTTTAGGTTTTGAGTGGATTATTAAATTTTTTGGGGTGTTACGAATTAAAGTCATTTTCGCTCTAGGACGCGTATATACGAAGATATGGGCAAAATAAGTTTTTCAGATAAAAATTTCAATTTTTTTAAGGTTTGGGAGGATTATTCAATTTTTTGGGGGTGGTCATGAATTAAAGTCCTTTTCGAGCTAGGGCGCTTAGTTTAGGAGATATGGGCAAAATAAGTTTTTCATATCAAAATTTAAATTTTATTAGGTTTTGGGTGGATTTGTCAATTTTTTGGGGGTGGTCACGAATTAAAGTCCTTTTTGCCCAAGGACGTATATTTAAGGAGATATGGGCAAAATAACTTTTTTATATAAAAATTGCAATTTTTTTAGGTTTTGAGCGAATTATTAAATTTTTTGGGGTGTTACGAATTAAAGTCCTTTTCGCTCTAGGACGCGTATATACGAAGATATGGGCAAAATAAGTTTTTCAGATAAAAATTTCAATTATTTTAGGTTTTGGGAGGATTATTCTATTTTTTTGGGGGTGGTCATGAATTAAAGTCCTTTTCGCGCTAGGGCGCTTAGTTTAGGAGATATGGGCAAAATAAGTTTTTCATATCAAAATTTAAATTTTTTTAGGTTTTGGGTGGATTTGTAAATTTTTTGGGGGTGGTCACGAATTAAAGTCCTTTTCGCGCTAGGGCGCTTAGTTTAGGAGATATGGGCAAAATAAGTTTTTCATATCAAAATTTTAATTTTTTTAGGTTTTGGGTGGATTTGTAAATTTTTTGGGGGTGGTCACGAATTAAAGTCCATTTCGCCCTAGGACGCATATTTAAGGAGATATGGGCAAAATAAGTTTTTCAGATAAAAATTTAAATTTTTTTAGGTTTTGGGAGGATTATTCAATTTTTTTGGGGGTGGTCATGAATTAAAGTCCTTTTCGCGCTAGGGCGCTTAGTTTAGGAGATATGGACAAAACAAGTTTTTCATATCAAAATTTAATTTTTTTTTAGGTTTTGGGTGGATTTGTCAATTTTTTGGGGGTGGTCACGAATAAAGTCCATATTTAAGGAGATATGGGCAAAATAACTTTTTCAGATAAAAATTTCAATTTTTTTAGGTTTTGGGAGGATTATTAAATTTTTTTGGGGGTGGTCATGAATTAAAGTCCTTTTCGCGCTAGGGCGCTTAGTTTAGGAGATATGGGCAAAATAAGTTTTTCATATCAAAATTTCAATTTTTTTAGGTTTTGGGTGGATTTGTCAATTTTTTGGGAGTGGTCACGAATTATATTCCTTTTCGCCCTAGAACGTATATTTAAGGAGATATGGGCAAAATAACTTTTTCATATAAAAATTGCAATTTTTTTAGGTTTTGAGCGGATTATTAAATTTTTTGGGGTGTTACGAATTAAAGTCCTTTTCGCTCTAGGACGCGTATATACGAAGATATGGGCAAAATAAGATTTTCAGATAAAAATTTCAATTTTTTTAGGTTTTGGGAGGATTACTCAATTTTTTGGGGGGGTGGTCATGAATTAAAGTTCTTTTCGCGCTAGGGCGCTTAGTTTAGGAGATATGGGCAAAATAAGTTTTTCATATAAAAATTGCAATTTTTTTAGGTTTTGAGCGGATTATTAAATTTTTATGGGTGTTACGAATTAAAGTCCTTTTCGCTCTAAGACGCGTATATACGAAGATAAGTTTTTCAGATAAAAATTTCAATTTTTTTAGGTTTTGGGAGGATTATTCAATTTTTTTGGGGGTGGTCATGAATTAAAGTCCTTTTCGCGCTAGGGCGCTTAGTTTAGGAGATATGGGCAAAATAAGTTTTTCATATCAAAATTTTAATTTTTTAGGTTTTGGGTGGATTTGTCAATTTTTTGGGGGAGGTTACGAATTAAAGTCCATTTCGCCCTAGGACGCATATTTAAGGAGATATGGGCAAAATAACTTTTTCATATAAAAATTGCAATTTTTTTAGGTTTTGTGTGGATTATTAAATTTTTTGGGGTGTTACGAATTAAAGTCCTTTTCGCGCTAGGGCGCTTAGTTTAGGAGATATGGGCAAAATAAGTTTTTCATATCAAAATTTAAATTTTTTTAGGTTTTGGGTGGATTTGTCAATTTTTTGGGGGTGGTCACGAATTAAAGTGCATTTCGCCCTAGGACGTATATTTAAGGAGATATGGGCAAAATAACTTTTTCTTATAAAAATTGCAATTTTTTTAGGTTTTGAGCGGATTAGTAAATGTTTTGGGGTGTTACGAATTAAAGTCCTTTTCGGTCTAGGACGCGTATATACGAAGATAAGTTTTTCAGATAAAAATTTCAATTTTTTTAGGTTTTGGGAGGATTATTCAATTTTTTTGGGGGTGGTCATGAATTAAAGTCCTTTTCGCGCTAGGGCGCTTAGTTTAGGAGATATGGGCAAAATAAGTTTTTCATATCAAAATTTAATTTTTTTTTAGGTTTTGGGTGGATTTGTCAATTTTTTGGGTGTGGTCACGAATTAAAGTCTTTTGCGCCCTAGGACGTATATTTAAGGAGATATGGGCAAAATAACTTTTTCATATAAAAATTGCAATTTTTTAGGTTTTGAGCGGATTATTAAATGTTTTGGGGTGTTACGAATTAAAGTCCTTTTCGGTCTAGGACGCGTATATACGAAGATAAGTTTTTCAGATAAAAATTTCAATTAATTTAGGTTTTGGGAGGATTATTCAATTTTTTGGGGGGTGGTCATGAATTAAAGTCCTTTTCGCGCTAGGGCGCTTAGTTTAGGAGATATGGACAAAATAAGTTTTTCATATCAAAATTTAAATTTTTTAGATTTTGGGTGGATTTGTCAATTTTTTTGGGGTGGTTACGAATTAAAGTCCATTTCGCCCTAGGACGCATATTTAAGGAGATATGGGCAAAATAACTTTTTCATATAAAAATTGCAATTTTTTAGGTTTTGTGTGGATTATTAAATTTGTTGGGGTGTTACGAATTAAAGTCCTTTTCGGGCTAGGGCGCTTAGTTTAGGAGATATGGGCAAAATAAGTTTTTCATATCAAAATTTAAATTTTTTTAAGTTTTGGGTGGATTTGTCAATTTTTTGGGGGTGGTCACGAATTAAAGTCCATTTTGCCCTAGGACGTATATTTAAGGAGATATGGGCAAAATAACTTTTTCATATAAAAATTGCAATGTTTTTAGGTTTTGTGTGGATTATTAATTTTTTTGGGGTGTTACGAATTAAAGTGGATTTGTCAATTTTTTTGGTGTGGTCACGAATTAAAGTCCTTTTCGCCCTAGGACGTATATTTAAGGAGATATGGCCAAAATAACTTTTTCATATAAAAATTGCAATTTTTTTAGGTTTTAAGCGGATTACTAAATTTTTTGGGGTGTTACGAATTAAAGTCCTTTTCGCTCTAGGACGCGTATATACGAAGATATGGGCAAAATAAATTTTTCAGATAAAAATTTCAATTTTTTTAGGTTTTTGGAGGATTATTCAATTTTTTTGGGGGTGGTCATGAATTAAAGTCCTTTTCGCGCTAGGGCGCTTAGTTTAGGAGATATGGGCAAAATAAGTTTTTCATATCAAAATTTAAATTTTTTTAGGTTTTGGGAGGATTATTCAATTTTTTTGGGGGTGGTCATGAATTAAAGTCCTTTTCGCGTTAGGGCGCTTAGTTTAGGAGATATGGGCAAAATAAGTTTTTCATATCAAAATTTAAATTTTTTAGGTTTTGGGTGGATTTGTCAATTTTTTGGGGGTGGTCACGAATTAAAGTCCATTTCGCCCTAGGACGCATATTTAAGGAGATATGGGCAAAATAAGTTTTTCAGATAAAAATTTAAATTTTTTTAGGTTTTGGGAGGATTATTCAATTTTTTTGGGGGTGGTCATGAATTAAAGTCCTTTTCGCGCTAGGGCGCTTAGTTTAGGAGATATGGACAAAACAAGTTTTTCATATCAAAATTTAATTTTTTTTTAGGTTTTGGGTGGATTTGTCAATTTTTTGGGGGTGGTCACGAATAAAGTCCATATTTAAGGAGATATGGGCAAAATAACTTTTTCAGATAAAAATTTCAATTTTTTTAGGTTTTGGGAGGATTATTAAATTTTTTTGGGGGTGGTCATGAATTAAAGTCCTTTTCGCGCTAGGGCGCTTAGTTTAGGAGATATGGGCAAAATAAGTTTTTCATATCAAAATTTCAATTTTTTTAGGTTTTGGGTGGATTTGTCAATTTTTTGGGAGTGGTCACGAATTATAGTCCTTTTCGCCCTAGAACGTATATTTAAGGAGATATGGGCAAAATAACTTTTTCATATAAAAATTGCAATTTTTTTAGGTTTTGAGCGGATTATTAAATTTTTTGGGGTGTTACGAATTAAAGTCCTTTTCGCTCTAGGACGCGTATATACGAAGATATGGGCAAAATAAGATTTTCAGATAAAAATTTCAATTTTTTTAGGTTTTGGGAGGATTACTCAATTTTTTGGGGGGGTGGTCATGAATTAAAGTCCTTTTCGCGCTAGGGCGCTTAGTTTAGGAGATATGGGCAAAATAAGTTTTTCATATAAAAATTGCAATTTTTTTAGGTTTTGAGCGGATTATTAAATTTTTATGGGTGTTACGAATTAAAGTCCTTTTCGCTCTAAGACGCGTATATACGAAGATAAGTTTTTCAGATAAAAATTTCAATTTTTTTAGGTTTTGGGAGGATTATTCAATTTTTTTGGGGGTGGTCATGAATTAAAGTCCTTTTCGCGCTAGGGCGCTTAGTTTAGGAGATATGGGCAAAATAAGTTTTTCATATCAAAATTTTAATTTTTTAGGTTTTGGGTGGATTTGTCAATTTTTTGGGGGAGGTTACGAATTAAAGTCCATTTCGCCCTAGGACGCATATTTAAGGAGATATGGGCAAAATAACTTTTTCATATAAAAATTGCAATTTTTTTAGGTTTTGTGTGGATTATTAAATTTTTTGGGGTGTTACGAATTAAAGTCCTTTTCGCGCTAGGGCGCTTAGTTTAGGAGATATGGGCAAAATAAGTTTTTCATATCAAAATTTAAATTTTTTTAGGTTTTGGGTGGATTTGTCAATTTTTTGGGGGTGGTCACGAATTAAAGTGCATTTCGCCCTAGGACGTATATTTAAGGAGATATGGGCAAAATAACTTTTTCTTATAAAAATTGCAATTTTTTTAGGTTTTGAGCGGATTATTAAATGTTTTGGGGTGTTACGAATTAAAGTCCTTTTCGGTCTAGGACGCGTATATACGAAGATAAGTTTTTCAGATAAAAATTTCAATTTTTTTAGGTTTTGGGAGGATTATTCAATTTTTTTGGGGGTGGTCATGAATTAAAGTCCTTTTCGCGCTAGGGCGCTTAGTTTAGGAGATATGGGCAAAATAAGTTTTTCATATCAAAATTTAATTTTTTTTAGGTTTTGGGTGGATTTGTCAATTTTTTGGGTGTGGTCACGAATTAAAGTCTTTTGCGCCCTAGGACGTATATTTAAGGAGATATGGGCAAAATAACTTTTTCATATAAAAATTGCAATTTTTTTAGGTTTTGAGCGGATTATTAAATGTTTTGGGGTGTTACGAATTAAAGTCCTTTTCGGTCTAGGACGCGTATATACGAAGATAAGTTTTTCAGATAAAAATTTCAATTAATTTAGGTTTTGGGAGGATTATTCAATTTTTTGGGGGGTGGTCATGAATTAAAGTCCTTTTCGCGCTAGGGCGCTTAGTTTAGGAGATATGGACAAAATAAGTTTTTCATATCAAAATTTAAATTTTTTAGATTTTGGGTGGATTTGTCAATTTTTTTGGGGTGGTTACGAATTAAAGTCCATTTCGCCCTAGGACGCATATTTAAGGAGATATGGGCAAAATAACTTTTTCATATAAAAATTGCAATTTTTTTAGGTTTTGTGTGGATTATTAAATTTGTTGGGGTGTTACGAATTAAAGTCCTTTTCGGGCTAGGGCGCTTAGTTTAGGAGATATGGGCAAAATAAGTTTTTCATATCAAAATTTAAATTTTTTTAAGTTTTGGGTGGATTTGTCAATTTTTTGGGGGTGGTCACGAATTAAAGTCCATTTCGCCCTAGGACGTATATTTAAGGAGATATGGGCAAAATAACTTTTTCATATAAAAATTGCAATTTTTTTAGGTTTTGTGTGGATTATTAAATTTTTTGGGGTGTTACGAATTAAAGTGGATTTGTCAATTTTTTTGGTGTGGTCACGAATTAAAGTCCTTTTCGCCCTAGGACGTATATTTAAGGAGATATGGCCAAAATAACTTTTTCATATAAAAATTGAAATTTTTTTAGGTTTTAAGCGGATTACTAAATTTTTTGGGGTGTTACGAATTAAAGTCCTTTTCGCTCTAGGACGCGTATATACGAAGATATGGGCAAAATAAATTTTTCAGATAAAAATTTCAATTTTTTTAGGTTTTTGGAGGATTATTCAATTTTTTTGGGGGTGGTCATGAATTAAAGTCCTTTTCGCGCTAGGGCGCTTAGTTTAGGAGATATGGGCAAAATAAGTTTTTCATATCAAAATTTAAATTTTTTTAGGTTTTGGGTGGATTTGTCAATTTTTTGGGGGTGGTCACGAATTAAAGTCCTTGCGCCCTAGGACGTATATTTAAGGAGATATGGGCAAAATTACTTGTTCATATAAAAATTGCAATTTTTTTAGGTTTTGATCGGATTATTAAATTTTTTGGGGTGTTACGAATTAGAGGTGTGCGCGTGACACGAAATTCTCTTGACACGCGTGATTCACGCGTGAATCACGTGAGTCGTGAACAAAATCCAAAGCAAGTCTCGTGAATGTGCGTGAATGGGACTAAAATAAATATGTCGTGCGTGAGAAATAAAATCGGTTCGTGAATAAAATTTCCGCAAAATCACACTCACGAAAAAATCGAGATTTAATTCATACTCGCATTTTAACTGAAATTAATTTAGCTTTCGTACTATATTCTATTTTTGAAGTTTGTTACCTTCGCAGATTTCCGTTTGGAAAATGTCGTGAGGTTTGTGAATTTGTCGTGAATCACGGGAATTGTCGTGAATCGTTCGTGAACGTGAGTCTTTAAAAGTAGTTCGTGCGTGAGCGTGCGTGAGTACTGCTTTTCATTTCGTGAATGTGCGTGAGCGGGATTGGCTACAACACTTATCGTGCGTGAGCGTGCGTGAATAAACATGTTGTTTCGTGAATGTGCGTGAGTGTGAGTGAAATTTCGGTCACGCGCACACCTCTATTTCGAATTAAAGTCCTTTTCGCTCTAGGACGCGTATATACGAAGATAAGTTTTTCAGATAAAAATTTCAATTTTTTTAGGTTTTGGGAGGATTATTCAATTTTTTTGGGGGTGGTCATGAATAAAAGTCCTTTTCGCGCTAGGGCGCTTAGTTTAGGAGATATGGGCAAAATAAGTGTTTAATATCAAAATTTAATTTTTTTTTTAGGTTTTGGGTGGAATTGTCAATTTTTTGGGGGTGGTCACGAATTAAAGTCCATTTCGCCCTAGGACGCATATTTAAGGAGATATGGCCAAAATAACTTTTTCATATAAAAATTGCAATTTTTTTAGGTTTTGTGTGGATTATTAAATTTTTTGGGGTGTTACGAATTAAAGTCCTTTTCGCTCTAGGACGCGTATATACGAAGATATGGGCAAAATAAGTTTTTCAGATAAAAATTTCAATTTTTTTAGGTTTTGGGAGGATTATTCAATTTTTTTTGGGGGTGGTCATGAATTATATTCCTTTTCGCGCTAGGGCGCTTAGTTTAGGAGATATGGGCAAAATAAGTTTTTCATATCAAAATTAAAATTTTTTTAGGTTTTGGGTGGATTTGTCAATTTTTTGGGGGTGGTCACGAATTAAAGTCCATTTCGCCCTAGGACGCATATTTAAGGAGATATGGCCAAAATAACTTTTTCATATAAAAATTGCAATTTTTTTAGGTTTTGTGTGGATTATTAAATTTTTTGGGGTGTTACGAATTAAAGTCCTTTTCGCTCTAGGACGCGTATATACGAAGATATGGGCAAAATAAGTTTTTCAGATAAAAAATTCAATTTTTTTAGGTTTTTGGAGGATTATTCAATTTTTTTGGGGGTGGTCATGAATTAAAGTCCTTTTCGCGCTAGGGCGCTTAGTTTAGGAGATATGGGCAAAATAAGTTTTTCATAGCAAAAATTGCAATTTTTTAGGTTTTGGGTGGATTTGTCAATTTTTTGGGGGTGGTCACGAATTAAAGTCCTTGTCGTCCTAGGACGTATATTTAAGGAGATATGGGCAAAATAACTTTTTCATATAAAAATTGCAATTTTTTTAGGTTTTGAGCGGATTATTAAATTTTCTGGGGTGTTACGAATTAAAGTCCTTTTCGCTCTAGGACGCGTATATACGAAGATATGGGCAAAATAAGTTTTTCAGATAAAAATTCAATTTTTTTAGGTTTTGGGAGGATTATTCAATTTTTTGGGGGGTGGTCATTAATTATATTCCTTTTCGCGCTAGGGCGCTTAGTTTAGGAGATTTGGGCAAAATAAGTTTTTCATATCAAAATTTAAATTTTTTTAGGTTTTGGGTGGATTTGTAAATTTTTTGGGGGTGGTCACGAATTAAAGTCCATTTCGCCCTAGGACGCATATTTAAGGAGATATGGGCAAAATAACTTTTTCAGATAAAAATTTCAATTTTTTTAGGGTTTGGGAGGATTATTCAATTTTTTTGGGGGTGGTCATGAATTAAAGTCCTTTTCGCGCTAGGGCGCTTAGTTTAGGAGATATGGGCAAAATAAGTTTTTCATATCAAAATTTAAATTTTTTTAGGTTTTGGGTGGATTTGTCAATTTTTTGGGTGTGGTCACGAATTAAAGTCCGTTTCGCCCTAGGACGCATATTTAAGGAGATATGGGAAAAATAACTTTTTCATAAAAAAATTGCAATTTTTTTAGGTTTTGAGCGGATTATTAAATTTTCTGGGGTGTTACGAATTAAAGTCCTTTTCGCTCTAGGACGCGTATATACGAAGATATGGACAAAATAAGTTTTTCAGATAAAAATTTCAATTTTTTGAGGTTTTTGGAGGATTATTCAATTTTTTTGGGGGTGGTCATGAATTAAAGTCCTTTTTGCGCTAGGGCGCTTAGTTTAGGAGATATGGGCAAAATAAGTTTTTCATATCACAATTTAAATTTTTTTAGGTTTTGGGTGGATTTGTCAATTTTTTGGGGGTGGTCACGAATTAAAGTCCTTGTCGCCCTAGGACGTATATTTAAGGAGATATGGGCAAAATAACTTTTTCATATAAAAATTGCATTTTTTTTAGGTTTTGAGCGGATTATTAAATTTTCTGGGGTGTTACGAATTAAAGTCCTTTTCACTCTAGGACGCGTATATACGAAGATATGGGCAAAATAAGTTTTTCAGATAAAAATTTCAATTTTTTTAGGTTTTGGGAGGATTACTCAATTTTTTTTGGGGGTGGTCATGAATTATATTCCTTTTCGCGCTGGGGCGCTTAGTTTAGGAGATATGGGCAAAATAAGTTTTTCATATCAAAATTTAAATTTTTTTAGGTTTTGGGTGGATTTGTCAATTTTTTGGGGGTGGTCACGAATTAAAGTCCTTGTCGCCCTAGGACGTATATTTAAGGAGATATGGGCAAAATAACTTGTTCATACAAAAATTGCAATTTTTTTAGGTTTTGTGTGGATTATTAAATTTTTTGGGGTGTTACGAATTAAAGTCCTTTTCGCTCTAGGACGCGTATATACGAAGATATGGGCAAAATAAGTTTTTCAGATAAAAATTTCAATTTTTTTAGGTTTTTGGAGGATTATTCAATTTTTTGGGGGGTGGTCATGAATTAAAGTCCTTTTCGCGCTAGGGCGCTTAGTTTAGGAGATATGGGCAAAATAAGTTTTTCATAGCAAAAATTGCAATTTTTTAGGTTTTGGGTGGATTTGTCAATTTTTTGGGGGTGGTCACGAATTAAAGTCCTTGTCGTCCTAGGACGTATATTTAAGGAGATATGGGCAAAATAACTTTTTCATATAAAAATTGCAATTTTTTTAGGTTTTGAGCGGATTATTACATTTTCTGGGGTGTTACGAATTAAAGTCCTTTTCGCTCTAGGACGCGTATATACGAAGATATGGGCAAAATAAGTTTTTCAGATAAAAATTCAATTTTTTTAGGTTTTGGGAGGATTATTCAATTTTTTTTGGGGGTGGTCATTAATTATATTCCTTTTCGCGCTAGGGCGCTTAGTTTAGGAGATATGGGCAAAATAAGTTTTTCATATCAAAATTTAAATTTTTTTAGGTTTTGGGTGGATTTGTCAATTTTTTGGGGGTGGTCACGAATTAAAGTCCTTGTCGCCCTAGGACGTAAATTTAAGGAGATATGGGCAAAATAACTTGTTCATATAAAAATTGCAATTTTTTTAGGTTTTGAATGGATTATTAATTTTTTTGGGGTGTTACGAATTAGAGGTGTGCGCGTGACACGAAATTCTCGTGACACGCGTGATTCACGCGTGAATCACGTGAGTCGTGAACAAAATCCAAAGCAAGTCTCGTGAATGTGCGTGAATGGGACTAAAATAAATATGTCGTGCGTGAGAAATAAAATCGGTTCGTGAATAAAATTTCCGCAAAATCACACTCACGAAAAAATCGAGATTTAATTCATACTCGTATTTTAACTGAAGTTAATTTAGCTTTCGAACTATATTCTATTTTTAAAGTTTGTTACCTTCGCAGATTTCCGTTTGGAAAATGTCGTGAGGTTTGTGAATTTGTCGTGAATCACGGGAATTGTCGTGAATCGTTCGTGAACGTGAGTCTTTAAAAGTAGTTCATGCGTGAGCGTGCGTGATTACTGGTTTTCACTTCGTGAATGTGCGTGAGTGGGATTGGCTACAACACGTATCGTGCGTGAGCGTGCGTGAATAAACATGTTGTTTCGTGAATGTGCGTGAGTGTGAGTGAAATTTCGGTCACGCGCACACCTCTATTACGAATTAAAGTAATTTTCGCTCTAGGACGCGTATATACGAAGATAAGTTTTTCAGATAAAAATTTCAATTTTTTTAGGTTTTGGGAGGATTATTCAATTTTTTTGGGGGTGGTCATGAATTAAAGTCCTTTTCGCTCTAGGGCGCTTAGTTTAGGAGATATGGGCAAAATAAGTTTTTCATATCAAAATTTAAATCTTTTAGGTTTTGGGTGGATTTGTCAATTTTTTGGGGGTGGTTACGAATTAAAGTCCATTTCGCCCTAGGACGCATATTTAAGGAGATATGGGCAAAATAACTTTTTCATATAAAAATTGCAATTTTTTTAGGTTTTGAGTGGATTATTAAATTTTTTTGGGGTGTTACGAATTAAAGTCCTTTTCGCTCTAGGACGCGATATACGAAGATATGGGCAAAATAAGTTTTTCAGATAAAAATTCAATTTTTTTAAGTTTTGGGAGGATTATTCAATTTTTTTGGGGGTGGTAATGAATTATATTCCTTTTCGCGCTAGGGCGCTTAGTTTAGGAGATATGGGCAAAATAAGTTTTTGATATCAAAATTTAATTTTTTTTAGGTTTTGGGTGAAATTGTCAATTTTTTGGGGGTGGTCACGAATTAAAGTCCATTTCGCCCAAGGACGCATATTTAAGGAGATATGGGCAAAATAACTTTTTCATATAAAAATTGCAATTTTTTTAGGTTTTGAGTGGATTATTAAATTTTTTGAGGTGTTACGAATTAAAGTCCTTTTCGCTCTAGGAAGCGTATATACGAAGATATGGGAAAAATAAGTTTTTCAGATAAAAAATTCAATTTTTTTAGGTTTTGGGAGGATTATTCAATTTTTTTGGGGGTGGTCATGAATTAAATTCCTTTTCGCGCTAGGACGCTTAGTTTAGGAGATATGGGCAAAATAACTTTTTCATATAAAAATTGCAATTTTTTTAGATTTTGAGTGGATTATTAAATTTTTTGGGGTGTTACGAATTAAAGTCCTTTTCGCTCTAGGACGCGTATATACGAAGATAAGTTTTTCAGATAAAAATTTAAATTTTTTTAGGTTTTGGGTGGATTATTCAATTTTTTGGGGGGTGGTCATGAGTTAAAGTCCTTTTCGCGCTAGGGCGCTTAGTTTAGGAGATATGGGCAAAATAAGTTTTTCATATCAAAATTTAAATTTTTTTAGGTTTTGGGTGGATTTGTAAATTTTTTGGGGGTGGTCACGAATTAAAGTCCATTTCGCCCTAGGACGCATATTTAAGGAGATATGGGCAAAATAACTTTTTCAGATAAAAATTTAAATTTTTTTAGGTTTTGGGTGGATTATTCAATTTTTTTTTTGGGGGTGGTCATGAATTAAAGTCCTTTTCGCGCTAGGGCGCTTAGTTTAGGAGATATGGGCAAAATAAGTTTTGCATATCAAAATTTAAATTTTTTTAGGTTTTGGGTGGATTTGTAAATTTTTTGGGGGTCGTCACGAATTAAAGTCCATTTCGCCCTAGGACGCATATTTAAGGAGATATGGGCAAAATAACTTTTTCAGATAAAAATTTCAATTTTTTTAGGTTTTGGGAGGATTATTCAATTTTTTTGGCGCGTATATACGAAGGTAAGTTTTTCAGATAAAAATTTAAATTTTTTTAGGTTTTGGGAGGATTATTCAATTTTTTTGGGGGTGGTCATGAATTAAAGTCCTTTTCGCGCTAGGGCGCTTAGTTTAGGAGATATGGGCAAAATAAGTTTTTCATATCAAAATTTAAATTTTTTTAGGTTTTGGGTGGATTTGTCAATTTTTTTGGTGTGGTCACGAATTAAAGTCCTTTTCGCCCTAGGACGTATATTTAAGGAGATATGGGCAAAATAACTTTTTCATATAAAAATTGCAATTTTTTTAGGTTTTAAGCGGATTATTAAATTTTTTGGGGTGTTACGAATTAAAGTCCTTTTCGCTCTAGGACGCGTATATACGAAGATAAATTTTTCAGATAAAAATTTAAATTTTTTTAGGTTTTGGGAGGATTATTCAATTTTTTTCGGGGGTGGTCATGAATTAAAGTCCTTTTCGCGCTAGGGCGCTTAGTTTAGGAGATATGGGCAAAATAAGTTTTTCATATAAAAATTTAAATCTTTTAGGTTTTGGGTGGATTTGTCAATTTTTTGGGGGTGGTTACGAATTAAAGTCCATTTCGCCCTAGGACGCATATTTAAGGAGATATGGGCAAAATAACTTTTTCATATAAAAATTGCAATTTTTTTAGGTTTTGTGTGGATTATTAAATTTTGTGGGGTGTTACGAATTAAAGTCCTTTTCGCGCTAGGGCGCTTAGTTTAGGAGATATGGGCAAAATAAGTTTTTCATATCAAAATTGAAATTTTTTTAGGTTTTGGGTGGATTTGTCAATTTTTTGGGGGTGGTCACGAATTAAAGTCCATTTCGCCCTAGGACGTATATTTAAGGAGATATGGGCAAAATAACTTTTTCATATAAAAATTGCAATTTTTTTAGGTTTTGTGTGGATTATTAAATTTTTTGGGGTGTTACGAATTAAAGTCCTTTTCGCTCTAGGACGCGTATATACGAAGATATGGGCAAAATAAGTTTTTCAGATAAAAATTCAATTTTTTTAGGTTTTGGGAGGACTATTCAATTTTTTTGGGGGTGGTCATGAATTATATTCCTTTTCGCGCTAGGGCGCTTAATTTAGGAGATATGGGCAAAATAAGTTTTTCATATCAAAATTTAAATTTTTTTAGGTTTTGGGTGGATTTGTCAATTTTTTGGGGGTGGTCACGAATTAAAGTCCTTGTCGCCCTAGGACGTATATTTAAGGAGATATGGGCAAAATAACTTGTTCATATAAAAATTGCAATTTTTTTAGGTTTTGATTATTAAATTTTTTGGGGTGTTACGAATTAAAGTCCTTTTCGCTCTAGGACGCGTATATACGAAGATATGGGCAAAATAAGTTTTTCAGATAAAAAATTCAATTTTTTTAGGTTTTGGGAGGATTATTCAATTTTTTTGGGGGTGGTCATGAATCAAAGTCCTTTTCGCGCTAGGGCGCTTAGTTTAGGAGATATGGCCAAAATAAGTTTTTCATATCAAAATTTAATTTTTTTAGGTTTTGGGTGGATTTGTCAATTTTTTGAGGGTGGTTACGAATTAAAGTCCATTTCGCCCTGGGACGCATATTTAAGGAGATATGGGCAAAATAACTTTTTCATATAAAAATTGCAATTTTTTTAGGTTTTGAGCGGATTATTAAATTTTTTGGGGTGTTACGAATTAAAGTCCTTTTCGCTCTAGGACGCGTATATACGAAGATATGGGCAAAATAAGTTTTTCAGATAAAAAATTCAATTTTTTTAGGTTTTGGGAGGATTATTAAATTTTTTTGGGGGTGGTCATGAATTAAATTCCTTTTCGCGCTAGGATGCTTAGTTTAGGAGATATGGGGAAAATAACTTTTTCGTATAAAAATTGCAATTTTTTTAGGTTTTGAGTGGATTATTAAATTTTTTGGGGTGTTACGAATTAAAGTCCTTTTCGCTCTAGGACGCGTATATACGAAGATAAGTTTTTCAGATAAAAATTTAAATTTTTTTAGGTTTTGGGAGGATTATTCAATTTTTTTGGGGGTGGTCATGAATTAAAGTCCTTTTCGCGCTAGGGCGCTTAGTTTAGGAGATATGGGCAAAGTAAGTTTTTCATATCAAAATTTAAATTTTTTAGGTTTTGGGTGGATTTGTCAATTTTTTGGGGGTGGTCACGAATTAAAGTCCATTTCGCCCTAGGACGCATATTTAAGGAGATATGGGCAAAATAACTTTTTCATATAAAAATTGCAATTTTTTTAGGTTTTGTGTGGATTATTAAATTTTTTGGGGTGTTACGAATTAAAGTCCTTTTCGCTCTAGGACGCGTATATACGAAGATATGGGCAAAATAAGTTTTTCAGATAAAAATTTAAATTTTTTAGGTTTTGGGAGGATTATTCAATTTTTTGGGGGTGGTCATGAATTAAAGTCCTTTTCGCGCTAGGGCGCTTAGTTTAGGAGATATGGGCAAAATAAGTTTTTCATATCAAAATTTAAATTTTTTTAGGTTTTGGGTGGATTTGTAAATTTTTTTGGTGTGGTCACGAATTAAAGTCCTTTTCGCCCTAGGACGTATATTTAAGGAGATATGGCCAAAATAACTTTTTCATATAAAAATTGCAATTTTTTTAGGTTTTAAGCGGATTATTAAATTTTTTGAGGTGTTACGAATTAAAGTCCTTTTCGCTCTAGGACGCGTATATACGAAGATATGGGCAAAATAAATTTTTCAGATAAAAATTTCAATTTTTTTAGGTTTTTGGAGGATTATTAAATTTTTTTGGGGGTGGTCATGAATTAAAGTCCTTTTCGCGCTAGGGCGCTTAGTTTAGGAGATATGGGCAAAATAAGTTTTTCATATCAAAATTTAAATTTTTTTAGGTTTTGGGTGGATTTGTAAATTTTTTGGGGGTGGTCACGAATTAAAGTCCATTTCGCCCTAGGACGCGTATATACGAAGATAAGTTTTTCAGATAAAAATTTAAATTTTTTTAGGTTTTGGGAGGATTATTCAATATTTTTGGGGGTGGTCATGAATTAAAGTCCTTTTCGCGCTAGGGCGCTTAGTTTAGGAGATATGGGCAAAATAAGTTTTTCATATCAAAATTTAATTTTTTTTAGGTTTTGGGTGGATTTGTAAATTTTTTGGGGGTGGTCACGAATTAAAGTCCATTTCGCCCTAGGACGCATATTTAAGGAGATATGGGCAAAATAACTTTTTCAGATAAAAATTTCAATTGTTTTAGGTTTTGGGAGGATTATTCAATTTTTTTGGCGCGTATATACGAAGATAAGTTTTTCAGATAAAAATTTAAATTTTTTTAGGTTTTGGGAGGATTATTCAATTTTTTTGGGGGTGGTCATGAATTAAAGTCCTTTTCGCGCTAGGGCGCTTAGTTTAGGAGATATGGGCAAAATAAGTTTTTCATATCAAAATTTAAATTTTTTAGGTTTTGGGTGGATTTGTCAATTTTTTTGGTGTGGTCACGAATTAAAGTCCTTTTCGCCCTAGGACGTATATTTAAGGAGATTTGGCCAAAATAACTTTTTCATATAAAAATTGCAATTTTTTTAGGTTTTAAGCGGATTATTAAATTTTTTGGGGTGTTACGAATTAAAGTCCTTTTCGCTCTAGGACGCGTATATACGAAGATAAGTTTTTCAGATAAAAATTAAAATTTTTTTAGGTTTTGGGAGGATTATTCAATTTTTTTGGGGGTGGTCATGAATTAAAGTCCTTTTCGCGCTAGGGCGCTTAGTTTAGGAGATATGGGCAAAATAAGTTTTTCATATCAAAATTTAAATCTTTTAGGTTTTGGGTGGATTTGTCAATTTTTTGGGGGTGGTTACGAATTAAAGTCCATTTCGCCCCAGGACGCATATTTAAGGAGATATGGGCAAAATAACTTTTTCATATAAAAATTGCAATTTTTTTAGGTTTTGTGTGGATTATTAAAAATTTTGGGGTGTTACGAATTAAAGTCCTTTTCGCGCTAGGGCGCTTAGTTTAGGAGATATGGGCAAAATAAGTTTTTCATATCAAAATTTAAATTTTTTTAGGTTTTGGGTGGATTTGTCAATTTTTTGGGGGTGGTCACGAATTAAAGTCCATTTCGCCCTAGGACGTATATTTAAGGAGATATGGGCAAAATAACTTTTTCATATAAAAATTGCAATTTTTTTAGGTTTTGAGCGGATTATTAAATGTTTTGGGGTGTTACGAATTAAAGTCCTTTTCGCTCTAGGACGCGTATATACGAAGATAAGTTTTTCAGATAAAAATTTAAATTTTTTTAGGTTTTGGGAGGATTATTCAATTTTTTTGGGGGTGGTCATGAATTAAAGTCCTTTTCGCGCTAGGGCGCTTAGTTTAGGAGGTATGGGCAAAATAAGTTTTTCATATCAAAATTTAATTTTTTTAGGTTTTGGGTGGATTTGTCAATTTTTTGAGGGTGGTTACGAATTAAAGTCCATTTCGCCCTGGGACGCATATTTAGGGAGATATGGGCAAAATAACTTTTTCATATAAAAATTGCAATTTTTTTAGGTTTTGTGTGGATTATTTTTTTTTTGGGAGGATTATTCAATTTTTTTGGGGGTGGTCATGAATTAAAGTCCTTTTCGCGCTAGGGCGCTTAGTTTAGGAGATATAGGCAAAATAAGTTTTTCATATCAAAATTTAAATTTTTTTAGGTTTTGGGTGGATTTGTCAATTTTTTTGGTGTGGTCACGAATTAAAGTTCTTTTCGCCCTAGGACGTATATTTAAGGAGATATGGGCAAAATAACTTTTTCATATAAAAATTGCAATTTTTTTAGGTCTTAAGCGGATTATTAAATTTTTTGGGGTGTTACGAATTAAAGTCCTTTTCGCTCTAGGACGCGTATATACGAAGATATGGGCAAAATAAGTTTTTCACATAAAAATTTCAATTTTTTTAGGTTTTTGGAGGATTATTCAATTTTTTTGGGGGTGGTCATGAATTAAAGTCCTTTTCGCGCTAGGGCGCTTAGTTTAGGAGATATGGGCAAAATAAGTTTTTCATATCAAAATTTAAATTTTTTAGGTGTTGGGTGGATTTGTCAATTTTTTGGGGGTGGTCACGAATTAAAGTCCTTGTCGCCCTAGGACGTATATTTAAGGAGATATGGCCAAAATAACTTTTTCATATAAAAATTGCAATTTTTTTAGGTTTTGAGCGGATTATTAAATTTTCTGGGGTGTTACGAATTAAAGTCCTTTTCGCTCTAGGACGCGTATATACGAAGATATGGGCAAAATAAGTTTTTCAGTTTTCCTCTTTTGGGAGTTTTCCTCTTTTGGGAGGATTATTCAATTTTTTTGGGGGTGGTCATGAATTATATTCCTTTTCGCGCTAGGGCGCTTAGTTTAGGAGATATGGGCAAAATAAGTTTTTCATATCAAAATTTAAATTTTTTTAGGTTTTGGGTGGATTTGTCAATTTTTTGGGGGTGGTCACGAATTAAAGTCCTTGTCGCCCTAGGATGTATATTAAAGGAGATATGGGCAAAATAACTTGTTCATATAAAAATTGCAATTTTTTAGGTTTTGAGCGGATTATTAAATTTTTTGGGGTGTTACGAATTAAAGTCCTTTTCGCTCTAGGACGCGTATATACGAAGATAAGTTTTTCAGATAAAAAATTAAATTTTTTTAGGTTTTTGGAGGATTATTCAATTTTTTTGGGGGTGGTCATGAATTAAAGTCCTTTTCGCCCTAGGACGTATATTTAAGGAGATATGGGCAAAATAACTTTTTCATATAAAAATTGCAATTTTTTTAGGTTTTAAGCGGATTATTAAATTTTTTGGGGTGTTACGAATTAAAGTCCTTTTCGCTCTAGGACGCGTATATACGAAGATAAGTTTTTCAGATAAAAATTTAAATTTTTTTAGGTTTTTGGAGGATTATTCAATTTTTTTGGGGGTGGTCATGAATTAAAGTCCTTTTCGCCCTAGGACGTATATTTAAGGAGATATGGGCAAAATAACTTTTTCATATAAAAATTGCAATTTTTTTAGGTTTTAAGCGGATTATTAAATTTTTTGGGGTGTTACGAATTAAAGTCCTTTTAGCTCTAGGACGCGTATATACGAAGATATGGGCAAAATAAGTTTTTCAGATAAAAAATTAAATTTTTTTAGGTTTTGGGAGGATTATTCAATTTTTTTGGGGGTGGTCATGAATTAAATTCCTTTTCGCGCTAGGGCGCTTAGTTTACGAGATATGGGCAAAATAAGTTTTTCATATCAAAATTTAAATTTTTTAGGTTTTGGGTGGATTTGTAAATTTTTTGGGGGTGGTCACGAATTAAAGTCCATTTCGCCCTAGAACGCATATTTAAGGAGATATGGGCAAAATAACTTTTTCAGATAAAAATTTCAATTTTTTTAGGTTTTGGGAGGATTATTCAATTTTTTGGGGGTGGTCATGGATTAAAGTCCTTTTCGCGCTAGGGCGCTTAGTTTAGGAGATATGGGCAAAATAAGTTTTTCATATCAAAATTTAAATTTTTTAGGTTTTGGGTGGGTTTGTCAATTTTTTGAGGGTGGTTACGAATTAAAGTCCATTTCGCCCTAGGACGCATATTTAAGGAGATATGGGCAAAATAACTTTTTCATATAAAAATTGCAATTTTTTTAGGTTTTGTGTGGATTATTAAATTTTTTGGGGTGTTACGAATTAAAGTCCTTTTCGCTCTAGGACGCGTATATACGAAGATATGGGCAAAATAAGTTTTTCAGATAAAAATTTCAATTTTTTTAGGTTTTGGGAGGATTATTCAATTTTTTTGGGGGTGGTCATGAATTAAGGTCCTTTTCGCGCTAGGGCGCTTAGTTTAGGAGATATGGGCAAAATAAGTTTTTCATATCAAAATTTAAATTTTTTTAGGTTTTGGGTGGATTTGTCAATTTTTTTGGTGTGGTCACGAATTAAAGTCCTTTTCGCCCTAGGACGTATATTTAAGGAGATATGGGCAAAATAACTTTTTCATATAAAAATTGCAATTTTTTTAGGTTTTAAGCGGATTATTAAATTTTTTGGGGTGTTACGAATTAAAGTCCTTTTCGCTCTAGGACGCGTATATACGAAGATAAGTTTTTCAGATAAAAATTTAAATTTTTTTAGGTTTTTGGAGGATTATTCAATTTTTTTGGGGGTGGTCATGAATTAAAGTCCTTTTCGCGCTAGGGCGCTTAGTTTAGGAGATATGGGCAAAATAAGTTTTTCATATCAAAATTTAAATTTTTTAGGTTTTGGGTGGATTTGTAAATTTTTTGGGGGTGGTCACGAATTAAAGTCCATTTCGCCCTAGAACGCATATTTAAGGAGATATGGGCAAAATAACTTTTTCAGATAAAAATTTCAATTTTTTTAGGTTTTGGGAGGATTATTCAATTTTTTGGGGGTGGTCATGGATTAAAGTCCTTTTCGCGCTAGGGCGCTTAGTTTAGGAGATATGGGCAAAATAAGTTTTTCATATCAAAATTTAAATTTTTTTAGGTTTTGGGTGGATTTGTCAATTTTTTTGGTGTGGTCACGAATTAAAGTCCTTTTCGCCCTAGGACGTATATTTAAGGAGATATGGGCAAAATAACTTTTTCATATAAAAATTGCAATTTTTTTAGGTTTTAAGCGGATTATTAAATTTTCTGGGGTGTTACGAATTAAAGTCCTTTTCGCTCTAGGACGCGTATATACGAAGATATGGGCAAAATAAGTTTTTCAGTTTTCCTCTTTTGGGAGTTTTCCTCTTTTGGGAGGATTATTCAATTTTTTTGGGGGTGGTCATGAATTATATTCCTTTTCGCGCTAGGGCGCTTAGTTTAGGAGATATGGGCAAAATAAGTTTTTCATATCAAAATTTAAATTTTTTTAGGTTTTGGGTGGATTTGTCAATTTTTTGGGGGTGGTCACGAATTAAAGTCCTTGTCGCCCTAGGATGTATATTAAAGGAGATATGGGCAAAATAACTTGTTCATATAAAAATTGCAATTTTTTAGGTTTTGAGCGGATTATTAAATTTTTTGGGGTGTTACGAATTAAAGTCCTTTTAGCTCTAGGACGCGTATATACGAAGATATGGGCAAAATAAGTTTTTCAGATAAAAAATTCAATTTTTTTAGGTTTTGGGAGGATTATTCAATTTTTTTGGGGGTGGTCATGAATTAAATTCCTTTTCGCGCTAGGGCGCTTAGTTTACGAGATATGGGCAAAATAAGTTTTTCATATCAAAATTTAAATTTTTTAGGTTTTGGGTGGATTTGTAAATTTTTTGGGGGTGGTCACGAATTAAAGTCCATTTCGCCCTAGAACGCATATTTAAGGAGATATGGGCAAAATAACTTTTTCAGATAAAAATTTCAATTTTTTTAGGTTTTGGGAGGATTATTCAATTTTTTGGGGGTGGTCATGGATTAAAGTCCTTTTCGCGCTAGGGCGCTTAGTTTAGGAGATATGGGCAAAATAAGTTTTTCATATCAAAATTTAAATTTTTTAGGTTTTGGGTGGGTTTGTCAATTTTTTGAGGGTGGTTACGAATTAAAGTCCATTTCGCCCTAGGACGCATATTTAAGGAGATATGGGCAAAATAACTTTTTCATATAAAAATTGCAATTTTTTTAGGTTTTGTGTGGATTATTAAATTTTTTGGGGTGTTACGAATTAAAGTCCTTTTCGCTCTAGGACGCGTATATACGAAGATATGGGCAAAATAAGTTTTTCAGATAAAAATTTCAATTTTTTTAGGTTTTGGGAGGATTATTCAATTTTTTTGGGGGTGGTCATGAATTAAGGTCCTTTTCGCGCTAGGGCGCTTAGTTTAGGAGATATGGGCAAAATAAGTTTTTCATATCAAAATTTAAATTTTTTTAGGTTTTGGGTGGATTTGTCAATTTTTTTGGTGTGGTCACGAATTAAAGTCCTTTTCGCCCTAGGACGTATATTTAAGGAGATATGGGCAAAATAACTTTTTCATATAAAAATTGCAATTTTTTTAGGTTTTAAGCGGATTATTAAATTTTTTGGGGTGTTACGAATTAAAGTCCTTTTCGCTCTAGGACGCGTATATACGAAGATAAGTTTTTCAGATAAAAATTTAAATTTTTTTAGGTTTTTGGAGGATTATTCAATTTTTTTGGGGGTGGTCATGAATTAAAGTCCTTTTCGCGCTAGGGCGCTTAGTTTAGGAGATATGGGCAAAATAAGTTTTTCATATCAAAATTTAAATTTTTTAGGTTTTGGGTGGATTTGTCAATTTTTTGAGGGTGGTTACGAATTAAAGTCCATTTCGCCCTAGGACGCATATTTAAGGAGATATGGGCAAAATAACTTTTTCATATAAAAATTGCAATTTTTTTAGGTTTTGTGTGGATTATTAAATTTTTTGGGGTGTTACGAATTAAAGTCCTTTTCGCTCTAGGACGCGTATATACGAAGATATGGGCAAAATAAGTTTTTCAGATAAAAATTTAAATTTTTTTAGGTTTTGGGAGGATTATTAAATTTTTTTGGGGGTGGTCATGAATTAAAGTCCTTTTCGCGCTAGGGCGCTTAGTTTAGGAGATATGGGCAAAATAAGTTTTTCATATCAAAATTTAAATTTTTTTAGGTTTTGGGTGGATTTGTCAATTTTTTTGGTGTGGTCACGAATTAAACTCCTTTTCGCCCTAGGACGTATATTTAAGGAGATATGGCCAAAATAACTTTTTCATATAAAAATTGCAATTTTTTTAGGTTTTGAGCGGATTATTAAATTTTCTGGGGTGTTACGAATTAAAGTCCTTTTCGCTCTAGGACGCGTATATACGAAGATATGGGCAAAATAAGTTTTTCAGATAAAAATTCAATTTTTTTAGGTTTTGGGAGGTTTATTCAATATTTTTGGGGGTGGTCATGAATTAAATTTCTTTTTCGCGCTAGTGCGCTTAGTTTAGGAGATATGGGCAAAATAAGTTTTTCATATCAAAATTTAATTTTTTTTAGGTTTTGGGTGGATTTGTCAATTTTTTGGGGGTGGTCACGAATTAAAGTCCTTGTCGCCCTAGGACGTATAGTTAAGGAGGTATGGGCAAAATAACTTGTTCATATAAAAATTGCAATTTTTTAGGTTTTGAGCGGATTATTAAATTTTTTGGGGTGTTACGAATTAAAGTCCTTTTCGCTCTAGGACGCGTATATACGAAGATAAGTTTTTCAGATAAAAATTTAAATTTTTTTAGGTTTTGGGTGGATTATTCAATTTTTTTGGGGGTGTTCATGAATTAAAGTCCTTTTCGCGCTAGGGCGCTTAGTTTAGGAGATATGGGCAAAATAAGTTTTTCATATCAAAATTTAAATTTTTTTAGGTTTTGGATGGATTTGTAAATTTTTTGGGGGTGGTCACGAATTAAAGTCCATTTCACCCTAGGACGCATATTTAAGGAGATATGGGCAAAATAACTTTTTCAGATAAAAATTTCAATTTTTTTAGGTTTTGGGAGGATTATTCAATTTTTTTGGCGCGTATATACGAAGATAAGTTTTTCAGATAAAAATTTAAATTTTTTTAGGTTTTGGGTGGATTATTCAATTTGTTTGGGGGTGGTCATGAATTAAAGTCCTTTTCGCGCTAGGGCGCTTAGTTTAGGAGATATGGGCAAAATAAGTTTTTCATATCAAAATTTAAATTTTTTAGGTTTTGGGTGGATTTGTCAATTTTTTGAGGGTGGTTACGAATTAAAGTCCATTTCGCCCTAGGACGCAAATTTAAGGAGATATGGGCAAAATAACTTTTTCATATAAAAATTGCAATTTTTGAGGTTTTGTGTGGATTATTAAATTTTTTGGGGTGTTACGAATTAAAGTCCTTTTCGCTCTAGGACGCGTATATACGAAGATATGGGCAATATAAGTTTTTAAGATAAAAATTTCAATTTTTTTAGGTTTTTGGAGGATTATTCAATTTTTTTGGGGGTGGTCATGAATTAAAGTCCTTTTCGCGCTAGGGCGCTTAGTTTAGGAGATATGGGCAAAATAAGTTTTTCATATCAAAATTTAAATTTTTTTAGGTTTTGGGTGGATTTGTCAATTTTTTGAGGGTGGTTACGAATTAAAGTCCTTTTCGCCCTAGGACGTATATTTAAAGAGATATGGCCAAAATAACTTTTTCATATAAAAATTGCAATTTTTTTAGGTTTTAAGCGGATTATTAAATTTTTTGGGGTGTTACGAATTAAAGTCCTTTTCGCTCTAGGACGCGTATATACGAAGATATGGGCAAAATAAGTTTTTCAGATAAAAATTTCAATTTTTTTTAGGTTTTTGGAGGATTATTCAATTTTTTTGGGGGTGGTCATGAATTAAAGTCCTTTTCGCGCTAAATTTTTTTAGGCTTTGGGTGGATTTGTCAATTTTTTGGGGGTGGTCACGAATTAAAGTCCATTTCGCCCTAGGACGCATATTTAAGGAGATATGGGCAAAATAACTTTTTCAGATAAAAATTTCAATTTTTTTAGGTTTTGGGAGGATTATTCAATTTTTTTGGGGGTGGTCATGAATTAAAGTCCTTTTCGCGCTAGGGCGCTTAGTTTAGGAGATATGGGCAAAATAAGTTTTTCATATCAAAATTTAAATTTTTTTAGGTTTTGGGTGGATTTGTCAATTTTTTGGGGGTGGTCACGAATTATAGTCCTTTTCGCCCTAGAACGTATATTTAAGGAGATATGGGCAAAATAACTTTTTCTTATAAAAATTGCAATTTGTTAGGTTTTGAGCGGATTATTAAATTTTTTGGGGTGTTACGAATTAAAGTCCTTTTCGCTCTAGGACGCGTATATACGAAGATATGGGCAAAATAAGTTTTTCAAATAAAAATTTAAATTTTTTTAGGTTTTGGGAGGATTATTCAATTTTTTTGGGGGTGGTCATGAATTAAAGTCCTTTTCGCGCTAGGGCGCTTAGTTTAGGAGATATGGGCAAAATAAGTTTTTCATATCAAAATTTAAATTTTTTTAGGTTTTGGGTGGATTTGTCAATTTTTTGGGGGTGGTCACGAATTAAAGTCCATTTCGCCCTAGGACGTATATTTAAGGAGATATGGGCAAAATAACTTTTTCATATAAAAATTGCAATTTTTTTAGGTTTTGAGCTGATTATTAAATTTTTTGGGGTGTTACGAATTAAAGTCCTTTTCGCTCTAGGACGCGTATATACGAAGATAAATTTTTCAGATAAAAATTTAATTTTTTTTAGGTTTTGGGTGGATTTGTCAATTTTTTGGGGGTGGTTACGAATTAAAGTCCATTTCGCCCTAGGACGCATATTTAAGGAGATATGGGCAAAATAACTTTTTCATATAAAAATTGCAATTTTTTTAGGTTTTGTGTGGATTATTAAATTTTTTGGGGTGTTACGAATTAAAGTCCTTTTCGCGCTAGGGCGCTTAGTTTAGGAGATATGGGCAAAATAAGTTTTTCATATCAAAATTTAAATTTTTTAGGTTTTGGGTGGATTTGTCAATTTTTTGGGGGTGGTCACGAATTAAAGTCCATTTCGCCCTAGGACGCATATTTAAGGAGATATGGGCAAAATAACTTTTTCATATAAAAATTGCAATTTTTTTAGGTTTTGAATGGATTATTAATTTTTTGGGGTGTTACGAATTAGAGGTGTGCGCGTGACACGCGTGATTCACGCGTGAATCACGTGAGTCGTGAACAAAATCCAAAGCAAGTCTCGTGAATGTGCGTGAATGGGACTAAAATAAATATGTCGTGCGTGAGAAATAAAATCGGTTCGTGAATAAAATTTCCGCAAAATCACACTCACGAAAAAATCGAGATTTAATTCATACTCGTATTTTAACTGAAATTAATTTAGCTTTCGAATTATATTCTATTTTTGAAGTTTTTTACCTTCGCAGATTTCCGTTTGGAAAATGTCGTGAGGTTTGTGAATTTGTCGTGAATCACGTGAATTGTCGTGAATCGTTCGTGAACGTGAGTCTTTAAAAGTAGTTCGTGCTTGAGCGTGCGTGAGTACTGGTTTTCATTTCGTGAATGTGCGTGAGTGGGATTGGCTACAACACGTATCGTGCGTGAGCGCGCGTGAATAAACATGTTGTTTCGTGAATGTGCGTGAGTGTGAGTGAAATTTCGGTCACGCGCACACCTCTATTACGAATTAAAGTAATTTTCGCTCTAGGACGCGTATATACGAAGATAAGTTTTTCAGATAAAAATTTCAATTTTTTTAGGTTTTGGGAGGATTATTCAATTTTTTTGGGGGTGGTCATGAATTAAAGTCCTTTTCGCGCTAGGGCGCTTAGTTTAGGAGATATGGGCAAAATAAGTTTTTCATATCAAAATTTAATTTTTTTAGGTTTTGGGTGGATTTGTCAATTTTTTGGGGGTGGTCACGAATTAAAGTCCATTTCGCCCTAGGACGCATATTTAAGGAGATATGGGCAAAATAACTTTTTTATATAAAAATTGCAATTTTTTAGGTTTTGAGTGGATTATTAAATTTTTTGGGGTGTTACGAATTAAAGTCCTTTTCGCTCTAGGACGCGATATACGAAGATATGGGCAAAATAAGATTTCCAGATAAAAATTCAATTTTTTTAAGTTTTGGGAGGATTATTCAATTTTTTTGGGGGTGGTAATGAATTATATTCCTTTTCGCGCTAGGGCGCTTAGTTTAGGAGATATGGGCAAAATAAGTTTTTGATATCAAAATTTAATTTTTTTTAGGTTTTGGGTGAAATTGTCAATTTTTTGGGGGTGGTCACGAATTAAAGTCCATTTCGCCCAAGGACGCATATTTAAGGAGATATGGGCAAAATAACTTTTTCAGATAAAAATTTCAATTTTTTTAGGTTTTGGGAGGATTATTCAATTTTTTTGGGGGTGGTCATGAATTAAAGTCCTTTTCGCGCTAGGGCGCTTAGTTTAGGAGATATGGGCAAAATAAGTTTTTCATATCAAAATTTAAATTTTTTTAGGTTTTGGGTGGATTTGTCAATTTTTTTGGTGTGGTCACGAATTAAAGTCCATTTCGCCCTAGGACGCATATTTAAGGAGATATGGGCAAAATAACTTTTTCATATAAAAATTCCAATTTTTTTAGGTTTTGAGCGGATTATTAAATTTTTTGGGGTGTTACGAATTAAAGTCCTTTTCGCGCTAGGACGCGTATATACGAAGATAAGTTTTTCAGATAAAAATTTAAATTTTTTAGGTTTTGGGAGGATTATTCAATTTTTTTTTGGGTGTGGTCATGAATTAAAGTCCTTTTCGCGCTAGGGCGCTTAGTTTAGGAGATATGGGCAAAATAAGTTTTTCATATCAAAATTTAAATTTTTTAGGTTTTGGGTGGATTTGTCAATTTTTTGGGGGTGGTTACGAATTAAAGTCCATTTCGCCCTAGGACGCATATTTAAGGAGATATGGGCAAAATAACTTTTTCATATAAAAATTGCAATTTTTTTAGGTTTTGCGTGGATTATTAAATTTTTTGGGGTGTTACGAATTAAAGTCCTTTTCGCTCTAGGACGCGTATATACGAAGATATGGGCAAAATAAGTTTTTCAGATAAAAATTTCAATTTTTTTAGGTTTTGGGAGGATTATTCAATTTTTTTTGGGGGTGGTCATGAATTAAAGTCCTTTTCGCGCTAGGGCGCTTAGTTTAGGAGATTTGGGCAAAATAAGTTTTTCATATCAAAATTTAATTTTTTTTAGGTTTTGGGTGGATTTGTCAATTTTTTTGGTGTGGTCACGAATTAAAGTCCTTTTCGCCCTAGGACGTATATTTAAGGAGATATGGCCAAAATAACTTTTTCATATAAAAATTGCATTTTTTTAGGTTTTAAGCGGATTATTATATTTTTTGGGGTGTTACGAATTAAAGTCCTTTTCGCTCTAGGACGCGTATATACGAAGATATGGGCAAAATAAGTTTTTCAGATAAAAATTTCAATTTTTTTTGGTTTTTGGAGGATTATTCAATTTTTTGGGGGTGTTCATGAATTAAAGTCCTTTTCGCGCTAGGGCGCTTAGTTTAGGAGATATGGGCAAAATAAGTTTTTCATATCAAAATTTAAATTTTTTTAGGTTTTGGGTGGATTTGTCAATTTTTTGGGGGTGGTCACGAATTAAAGTCCTTGTCGCCCTAGGACGTATATTTAAGGAGATATGGGCAAAATAACTTTTTCATATAAAAATTGCAATTTTTTTAGGTTTTGAGCGGATTATTAAATTTTCTGGGGTGTTACGAATTAAAGTCCTTTTCGCTCTAGGACGCGTATATACGAAGATATGGGCAAAATAAGTTTTTCAGATAAAAATTTAAATTTTTTTAGGTTTTGGGAGGATTATTCAATTTTTTTGGGTGTGGTCATGAATTAAAGTCCTTTTTGCGCTAGGGCGCTTAGTTTAGGAGATATGGGCAAAATAAGTTTTTCATATCAAAATTTAAATTTTTTAGGTTTTGGGTGGATTTGTCAATTTTTTGGGGGTGGTTACGAATTAAAGTCCATTTCGCCCTAGGACGCATATTTAAGGAGATCTGGGCAAAATAACTTTTTCATATAAAAATTGCAATTTTTTTAGGTTTTGTGTGGATTATTAAATTTTTTGGGGTGTTACGAATTAAAGTCTTTTTCGCTCTAGGACGCGTATATACGAAGATAAGTTTTTCAGATAAAAATTTAATTTTTTTTAGGTTTTGGGAGGATTATTCAATTTTTTTGGGGGTGGTCATGAATTAAAGTCCTTTTCGCGCTAGGGCGCTTAGTTTAGGAGATATGGGCAAAATAAGTTTTTCATATCAAAATTTAAACTTTTTAGGTTTTGGGTGGATTTGTCAATTTTTTGGGGGTGGTTACGAATTAAAGTCCATTTCGCCCTAGGACGCATATTTAAGGAGATATGGGCAAAATAACTTTTTCATATAAAAATTGCAATTTTTTTAGGTTTTGTGTGGATTATTAAATTTTTTGGGGTGTTACGAATTAAAGTCCTTTTCGCTCTAGGACGCGTATATACGAATATATGGGCAAAATAAGTTTTTCAGATAAAAATTTAAAATTTTTAGGTTTTGGGAGGATTATTCAATTTTTTTGGGGGTGGTCATGAATTAAAGTCCTTTTCGCGCTAGGCCGCTTAGTTTAGGAGATATGGGCAAAATAAGTTTTTCATATCAAAATTTAAATTTTTTTAGGTTTTGGGTGGATTTGTCAATTTTTTTGGTGTGGTCACGAATTAAAGTCCTTTTCGCCCTAGGACGTATATTTAAGGAGATATGGCCAAAATAACTTTTTCATATAAAAATTGCAATTTTTTTAGGTTTTAAGCGGATTATTAAATTTTTTGGGGTGTTACGAATTAAAGTCCTTTTCGCTCTAGGACGCGTATATACGAAGATATGGGCAAAATAAATTTTTCAGATAAAAATTTAAATTTTTTTAGGTTTTTGGAGGATTATTCAATTTTTTTGGGGGTGGTTATGAATTAAAGTCCTTTTCGCGCTAGGGCGCTTAGTTTAGGAGATATGGGCAAAATAAGTTTTTCATATCAAAATTTAAATTTTTTTAGGTTTTGGGTGGATTATTCAATTTTTTGGGGGTGGTCACGAATTAAAGTCCTTGTCGCCCTAGGACGTATATTTAAGGAGATATGGGCAAAATAACTTTTTCATATAAAAATTGCAATTTTTTTAGGTTTTGAGCGGATTATTAAATTTTCTGGGGTGTTACGAATTAAAGTCCTTTTCGCTCTAGGACGCGTATATACGAAGATATGGGCAAAATAAGTTTTTCAGATAAAAATTCAATTTTTTTAGGTTTTGGGAAGATTATTCAATTTTTTTGGGGGTGGTCATGAATTATATTCCTTTTCGCGCTAGGGCGCTTAGTTTAGGAGATATGGGCAAAATAAGTTTTTCATATCAAAATTTAATTTTTTTTAGGTTTTGGGTGGATTTGTCAATTTTTTGGGGGTGGTCACGAATTAAAGTCCTTTTCGCCCTAGGACGTATATTTGAGGAGATATGGGCAAAATAACTTTTTCATATAAAAATTGCAATTTTTTTAGGTTTTGAGCGGATTACTAAATTTTTTGGGGTGTTACGAATTAAAGTCCTTTTCGCTCTAGGACGCGTATATACGAAGATATGGGCAAAATAAGTTTTTCAGATAAAAATTTCAATTTTTTTAGGTTTTGGGAGGATTATTCAATTTTTTTGGGGGTGGTCATGAATTAAAGTCCTTTTCGCGCTAGGGCGCTTAGTTTAGGAGATATGGGCAAAATAAGTTTTTCATATCACAATTTAAATCTTTTTAGGTTTTGGGTGGATTTGTCAATTTTTTGGGGGTGGTCACGAATTAAAGTCCTTGCGCCCTAGGACGTATATTTAAGGAGATATGGGCAAAATAACTTGTTCATATAAAAATTGCAATTTTTTTAGGTTTTGATTGGATTATTAAATTTTTTGGGGTGTTACGAATTAGAGGTGTGCGCGTGACACGAAATTCTCGTGACGCGCGTGATTCACGCGTGAATCACGTGAGTCGTGAACAAAATCCAAAGCAAGTCTCGTGAATGTGCGTGAATGGGACTAAAATAAATATGTCGTGCGTGAGAAATAAAATCGGTTCGTGAATAAAATTTCCGCAAAATCACACTCACGAAAAAAAAAATCACGAAAATTCATACTCGTATTTTAACTGAAATTAATTTAGCTTTCGAATTATATTCTATTTTTGAAGTTTGTTACCTTCGCAGATTTCCGTTTGGAAAATGTCGTGAGGTTTGTGAATTTGTCGTGAATCACGGGAATTGTCGTGAATCGTTCGTGAACGTGAGTCTTTAAAAGTAGTTCGTGCGTGAGCGTGCGTGAGTACTGGTTTTCATTTCGTGAATGTGCGTGAGTGGGATTGGCTACAACACGTATCGTGCGTGAGCGTGCGTGAATAAACATGTTGTTTCGTGAATGTGCGTGAGTGTGAGTGAAATTTCGGTCACGCGCACACCTCTATTACGAATTAAAGTCCTTTTCGCTCTAGGACGCGTATATACGAAGATAAGTTTTTCAGATAAAAATTTCAATTTTTTTAGGTTTTGGGAGGATTATTCAATTTTTTTGGGGGTGGTCATGAATTAAAGTCCTTTTCGCTCTAGGACGCGTATATACGAAGATATGGGCAAAATAAGTTTTTCAGATAAAAATTTCAATTTTTTAGGTTTTGGGAGGATTATTCAATTTTTTTTGGGGGTGTTCATGAATTAAATTCCTTTTCGCGCTAGGGCGCTTAGTTTAGGAGATATGGGCAAAATAAGTTTTTCATATCAAAATTTAAATTTTTTTAGGTTTTGGGTGGATTTGTAAATTTTTTGGGGGTGGTCACGAATTAAAGTCCATTTCGCCCTAGGACGCATATTTAAGGAGATATGGGCAAAATAACTTTTTCAGATAAAAATTTCAATTTTTTTAGGTTTTGGGACGATTATTCAATTTTTTTGGGGGTGGTCATGAATTAAAGTCCTTTTCGCGCTAGGGCGCTTAGTTTAGGAGATATGGGCAAAATAAGTTTTTCATATCAAAATTTAAATTTTTTTAGGTTTTGAGTGGATTTGTCAATTTTTTGGGGGTGGTCACGAATTAAAGTCCATTTCGCCCTAGGACGCATATTTAAGGAGATACACGCAAAGAAAAAAAACGTTTGGAAAACGTGTACCGAAAACGTTTTTCTTTTGTTAGAGTTTTTTGATTTGCTTCGAAAATTTTAAACTTTTATCACCAACAAAATTCGTTTGTTACAAAATTTTTATTTTTTCAATAAAAAAGTTATTTTTGAAATAACAACACAGTCCATTTCGTTTATATCAAACACTGTTCTTTTCTGACTTTAGGTCTTTAATAAGACACATTTTACAGTTCAAAATTTAATATAGTACAATGTAATGTTGAACATTTTTTCGGAATCTTCCGAATATATCTGGAATATATGTAAAAAAAAAAACAAAAGCAAAAAAAAATTTTTGGCCGAAGCAGGGATCGAACCCATGACCCTTGGCATGAGAGTCGGACGTAGCTACCACTGCTCCACGGTGCCAAACTAAATGTTTGTTTCTGTTAAATAAACTTTGTTTATTCGGTTCGTGGGCGCCGCAAGCTATGCTATATAAATATAACTTATATGGATATTTATCTATTGATGACCATAACAGGTACATAGCTCAGTGGTTAGTGTGTTGGCTTACAATGTGCATGGTCCGCGGTTCGATTCTCCGTCCAGGCGAAAGGTAAAAAAATTTTAAAAATTTATAAAATCGTATAATTTCTTCTACATTGTTGGTATTACAGGAAAAGGTGTTAAGAACTAAAAATCCTCGTGGATGTGAGAAAGATGTGAGGGACAATGCAATTAGCAAGAAAATAACGTTTTTTTTTTGAGCTAGTCTTTATGAAATTGTTTTTACATTCTGGAAAAGAATAAACGTTTATCACAAAAAGTATATACTTTTCTTCCAAAGACACTTCTTTACAGCGAAAAGCAAATGAGAAACGAACTTTGTTTGTCTAAAATTTCGTTTGGGAGGAAAGAATTATTTTTTTGCGTGTATGGGCAAAATAACTTGTTCATATAAAAATTGCAATTTTTTTAGGTTTTGAGCGGATTATTAAATTTTTTGGGGTGTTACGAATTAAAGTCCTTTTCGCTCTAGGACGCGTATATACGAAGATAAGTTTTTCAGATAAAAATTTAAATTTTTTTAGGTTTTGGGAGGATTATTCAATTTTTTTGGGTGTGGTCATGAATTAAAGTCCTTTTCGCGCTAGGGCGCTTAGTTTAGGAGATATGGGCAAAATAAGTTTTTCATATCAAAATTTAAATTTTTTAGGTTTTGGGTGGATTTGTCAATTTTTTGGGTGTGGTTACGAATTAAAGTCCATTTCGCCCTAGGATGCATATTTAAGGAGATATGGGCAAAATAACTTTTTCATATAAAAATTGCAATTTTTTTAGGTTTTGTGTGGATTATTAAATTTTTTGGGGTGTTACGAATTAAAGACATTTTCGCTCTAGGACGCGTATATACGAAGATATGGGCAAATAAGTTTTTCAGATAAAAATTTCAATTTTTTTAGGTTTTGGGAGGATTATTCAATTTTTTTGGGGGTGGTCATGAATTAAAGTCCTTTTCGCGCTAGGGCGCTTAGTTTAGGAGATATGGGCAAAATAAGTTTTTCATATCAAAATTTAAATTTTTTTAGGTTTTGGGTGGATTTGTCAATTTTTTGGGGGTGGTCACGAATTAAAGTCCTTGTCGCCCTAGGACGTATATTTAAGGAGATATGGGCAAAATAACTTGTTCATATAAAAATTGCAATTTTTTTAGGTTTTGAATGGATTATAAATTTTTTTGGGGTGTTACGAATTAGAGGTGTGCGCGTGACACGAATTTCTCGTGACACGCGTGATTCACGCGTGAATCACGTGAGTCGTGAACAAAATCCAAAGCAAGTCTCGTGAATGTGCGTGAATGGGACTAAAATAAATATGTCGTGCGTGAGAAATAAAATCGGTTCGTGAATAAAATTTCCGCAAAATCACACTCACGAAAAAATCGAGATTTAATTCATACTCGTATTTTAACTGAAATTAATTTAGCTTTCGAACTATATTCTATTTTTGACGTTTGTTACCTTCGCAGATTTCCGTTTGGAAAATGTCGTGAGGTTTGTGAATTTGTCGTGAATCACGGGAATTGTCGTGAATCGTTCGTGAACGTGAGTCTTTAAAAGTAGTTCGTGCGTGAGCGTGCGTGAGTACTGGTTTTCATTTCGTGAATGTGCGTGAGTGGGATTGGCTACAACACGTATCGTGCGTGAGCGCGCGTGAATAAACATGTTGTTTCGTGAATGTGCGTGAGTGTGAGTGAAATTTCGGTCACGCGCACACCTCTATTACGAATTAAAGTCCTTTTCGCTCTAGGACGCGTATATACGAAGATAAGTTTTTCAGATAAAAATTTCAATTTTTTTAGGTTTTGGGAGGATTATTCAATTTTTTTGGGGGTGGTCATGAATTAAAGTCCTTTTCGCTCTAGGACGCGTATATACGAAGATATGGGCAAAATAAGTTTTTCAGATAAAAATTTCAATTTTTTAGGTTTTGGGAGGATTATTCAATTTTTTTTGGGGGAGTTCATGAATTAAATTCCTTTTCGCGCTAGGGCGCTTAGTTTAGGAGATATGGGCAAAATAAGTTTTTCATATCAAAATTTAAATTTTTTTAGGTTTTGGGTGGATTTGTAAATTTTTTGGGGGTGGTCACGAATTAAAGTCCATTTCGCCCTAGGACGCATATTTAAGGAGATATGGGCAAAATAACTTTTTCAGATAAAAATTTCAATTTTTTTAGGTTTTGGGACGATTATTCAATTTTTTTGGGGGTGGTCATGAATTAAAGTCCTTTTCGCGCTAGGGCGCTTAGTTTAGGAGATATGGGCAAAATAAGTTTTTCATATCAAAATTTAAATTTTTTTAGGTTTTGAGTGGATTTGTCAATTTTTTGGGGGTGGTCACGAATTAAAGTCCATTTCGCCCTAGGACGCATATTTAAGGAGATATGGGCAAAATAACTTGTTCATATAAAAACTGCAATTTTTTTAGGTTTTGAGCGGATTATTAAATTTTTTGGGGTGTTACGAATTAAAGTCCTTTTCGCTCTAGGACGCGTATATACGAAGATAAGTTTTTCAGATAAAAATTTAAATTTTTTTAGGTTTTGGGAGGATTATTCAATTTTTTTGGGTGTGGTCATGAATTAAAGTCCTTTTCGCGCTAGGGCGCTTAGTTTAGGAGATATGGGCAAAATAAGTTTTTCATATCAAAATTTAAATTTTTTAGGTTTTGGGTGGATTTGTCAATTTTTTGGGTGTGGTTACGAATTAAAGTCCATTTCGCCCTAGGATGCATATTTAAGGAGATATGGGCAAAATAACTTTTTCATATAAAAATTGCAATTTTTTTAGGTTTTGTGTGGATTATTAAATTTTTTGGGGTGTTACGAATTAAAGACATTTTCGCTCTAGGACGCGTATATACGAAGATATGGGCAAATAAGTTTTTCAGATAAAAATTTCAATTTTTTTAGGTTTTGGGAGGATTATTCAATTTTTTTGGGGGTGGTCATGAATTAAAGTCCTTTTCGCGCTAGGGCGCTTAGTTTAGGAGATATGGGCAAAATAAGTTTTTCATATCAAAATTTAAATTTTTTTAGGTTTTGGGTGGATTTGTCAATTTTTTTGGTGTGGTCACGAATTAAAGTCCTTTTCGCCCTAGGACGTATATTTAAGGAGATATGGCCAAAATAACTTTTTCATATAAAAATTGCATTTTTTTTAGGCTTTAAGCGGATTATTAAATTTTTTGGGGTGTTACGAATTAAAGTCCTTTTCGCTCTAGGACGCGTATATACGAAGATATGGGCAAAATAAGTTTTTCAGATAAAAATTTCAATTTTTTTAGGTTTTTGGAGGATTATTCAATTTTTTTGGGGGTGGTCATGAATTAGTCCTTTTCGCGCTAGGGCGCTTAGTTTAGGAGATATGGGCAAAATAAGTTTTTCATATCAAAATTTAATTTTTTTTAGGTTTTGGGTGGATTTGTCAATTTTTTGGGGGTGGTCACGAATTAAAGTTCTTGTCGCCCTAGGACGTATATTTAAGGAGATATGGGCAAAATAACTTTTTCATATAAAAATTGCAATTTTTTTAGGTTTTGAGCGGATTATTAAATTTTCTGGGGTGTTACGAATTAAAGTCCTTTTCGCTCTAGGACGCGTATATACGAAGATATGGGCAAAATAAGTTTTTCATATAAAAATTTCAATTTTTTTAGGTTTTGGGAGGATTATTCAATTTTTTTGGGGTTGGTCATGAATTATATTCCTTTTCGCGCTAGGGCGCTTAGTTTAGGAGATATGGGCAAAATAAGTTTTTCATATCAAAATTTAAATTTTTTTAGGTTTTGGGTGGATTTGTAAATTTTTTGGGGGTGGTCACGAATTAAAGTCCATGTCGCCCTAGGACGCATATTTAAGGAGATATGGGCAAAATAACTTTTTCATGTAAAAATTGCAATTTTTTTAGGTTTTGAGTGGATTATTAAATTTTTTGGGGTGTTACGAATTAAAGTCCTTTTCGCTCTAGGACGCGTATATACGAATATATGGGCAAAATAAGTTTTTCAGATAAATATTTAAATTTTTTTAGGTTTTGGGAGGATTATTCAATGTTTTTTGGGGTGGTCATGAATTAAAGTCCTTTTCGCGCTAGGGCGCTTAGGTTAGGAGATATGGGCAAAATAAGTTTTTCATATCAAAATTTAATTTTTTTAGGTTTTGGGTGGATTTGTCAATTTTTTGGGGGTGGTCACGAATTAAAGTCCATTTCGCCCTAGGACGCATATTTAAGGAGATATGGGCAAAATAACTTTTTCATATAAAAATTGCAATTTTTTTAGGTTTTGAGTGGATTATTAAATTTGTTGGGGTGTTACGAATTAAAGTCCTTTTCGCTCTAGGACGCGTATATACGAAGATATGGGCAAAATAAGATTTTCAGATAAAAATTTCAATTTTTTTTAGGTTTTGGGAGGATTATTCAATTTTTTTGGGGGTGGTCATGAATTAAAGTCCTTTTCGCGCTAGGGCGCTTAGTTTAGGAGATATGGGCAAAATAAGTTTTTCATATCAAAATTTAAATTTTTTTAGGTTTTGGGTGGATTTGTCAATTTTTTGGGGGTGGTCACGAATTATAGTCCTTTTCGCCCTAGAACGTATATTTAAGGAGATCTGGGCAAAATAACTTCTTCATATAAAAATTGCAATTTTTTTAGGTTTTGAGCGGATTATTAAATTTTTTGGGGTGTTACGAATCGAAGTCCTTTTCGCTCTAGGACGCGTATATACGAAGATATGGGCAAAATAAGTTTTTCAGATAAAAATTTCAATTTTTTTAGGTTTTGGGAGAATTATTCAATTTTTTTGGGGGTGGTCATGAATTAAAGTCCTTTTCGCGCTAGGGCGCTTAGTTTAGGAGATATGGGCAAAATAAGTTTTTCATATCAAAATTTAAATTTTTTTAGGTTTTGGGTGGATTTGTCAATTTTTTGGGGGTGGTCACGAATTATAGTCCTTTTCGCCCTAGAACGTATATTTAAGGAGATATGGGCAAAATAACTTTTTCATATAAAAATTGCAATCTTTTTAAGTTTTGAGCGGATTACTAAATTTTTTGGGGTGTTACGAATCAAAGTCCTTTTCGCTCTAGGACGCGTATATACGAAGATATGGGCAAAATAAGTTTTTCAGATAAAAATGTCAATTTTTTTAGGTTTTGGGAGGATTATTCAATGTTTTTTGGGGTGGTCATGATTTAAAGTCCTTTTCGCGCTAGGGCGCTTAGTTTAGGAGATATGGGCAAAATAAGTTTTTCATATCAAAATTTAATTTTTTTAGGTTTTGGGTGGATTTGTTAATTTTTTGGGGGTGGTCACGAATTAAAGTCCATTTCGCCCTATGACGCATATTTAAAGAGATATGGGCAAAATAACTTTTTCATATAAAAATTGCAATTTTTTTAGGTTTTGAGTGGATTATTAAATTTTCTGGGGTGTTACGAATTAAAGTCCTTTTCGCTCTAGGACGCGTATATACGAAGATATGGGCAAAATAAGTTTTTCAGATAAAAATTTCAATTTTTTAGGTTTTGGGAGGATTATTCAATTTTTTTGGGGGTGTTCATGAATTAAATTCCTTTTCGCGCTAGGGCGCTTAGTTTAGGAGATATGGGCAAAATAAGTTTTTCATATCAAAATTTAAATTTTTTTAGGTTTTGGGTGGATTTGTCAATTTTTTGGGGGTGGTCACGAATTAAAGTCCATTTCGCCCTAGGACGCATATTTAAGGAGATATGGGCAAAATAACTTTTTCAGATAAAAATTTCAATTTTTTTAGGTTTTGGGAGGATTATTCAATTTTTTTGGGGGTGGTCATGAATTAAAGTCCTTTTCGCGCTAGGGCGCTTAGTTTAGGAGATATGGGCAAAATAAGTTTTTCATATCAAAATTTAATTTTTTTTAGGTTTTGGGTGGATTTGTCAATTTTTTTGGTGTGGTCACGAATTAAAGTCCATTTCGCCCTAGGACGCATATTTAAGGAGATATGGGCAAAATAACTTTTTCATATAAAAATTGCAATTTTTTTAGGTTTTGAGCGGATTATTAAATTTTTTGGGGTGTTACGAATTAAAGTCCTTTTCGCTCTAGGACGCGTATATACGAAGATAAGTTTTTCAGATAAAAATTTAAATTTTTTTAGGTTTTGGGAGGATTATTCAATTTTTTTGGGTGTGGTCATGAATTAAAGTCCTTTTCGCGCTAGGGCGCTTAGTTTAGGAGATATGGGCAAAATAAGTTTTTCATATCAAAATTTAAATTTTTTAGGTTTTGGGTGGATTTGTCAATTTTTTGGGTGTGGTTACGAATTAAAGTCCATTTCGCCCTAGGATGCATATTTAAGGAGATATGGGCAAAATAACTTTTTCATATAAAAATTGCAGTTTTTTTAGGTTTTGTGTGGATTATTAAATTTTTTGGGGTGTTACGAATTAAAGTCCTTTTCGCTCTTTCGTATATACGAAGATATGGGCAAATAAGTTTTTCAGATAAAAATTTCAATTTTTTTAGGTTTTGGGAGGATTATTCAATTTTTTTGGGGGTGGTCATGAATTAAAGTCCTTTTCGCGCTAGGGCGCTTAGTTTAGGAGATATGGGCAAAATAAGTTTTTCATATCAAAATTTAAATTTTTTTAGGTTTTGGGTGGATTTGTCAATTTTTTTGGTGTGGTCACGAATTAAAGTCCTTTTCGCCCTAGGACGTATATTTAAGGAGATATGGCCAAAATAAATTTTTCATATAAAAATTGCATTTTTTTAGGCTTTAAGCGGATTATTAATTTTTTTGGGGTGTTACGAATTAAAGTCCTTTTCGCTCTAGGACGCGTATATACGAAGATATGGGCAAAATAAGTTTTTCAGATAAAAATTTCAATTTTTTTAGGTTTTTGGAGGATTATTCAATTTTTTTGGGGGTGATCATGAATTAGTCCTTTTCGCGCTAGGGCGTTTAGTTTAGGAGATATGGGCAAAATAAGTTTTTCATATCAAAATTTAATTTTTTTTTAGGTTTTGGGTGGATTTGTCAATTTTTTGGGGGTGGTCACGAATTAAAGTTCTTGTCGCCCTAGGACGTATATTTAAGGAGATATGGGCAAAATAACTTTTTCATATAAAAATTTCAATTTTTTTAGGTTTTGAGCGGATTATTAAATTTTCTGGGGTGTTACGAATTAAAGTCCTTTTCGCTCTAGGACGCGTTTATACGAAGATATGGGCAAAATAAGTTTTTCATATAAAAATTTCAATTTTTTTTAGGTTTTGGGAGGATTATTCAATTTTTTTGGGGGTGGTCATGAATTATATTCCTTTTCGCGCTAGGGCGCTTAGTTTAGGAGATATGGGCAAAATAAGTTTTTCATATCAAAATTTAAATTTTTTTAGGTTTTGGGTGGATTTGTAAATTTTTTGGGGGTGGTCACGAATTAAAGTCCATTTCGCCCTAGGACGCATATTTAAGGAGATATGGGCAATCTAACTTTTTCATATAAAAATTGCAATTTTTTTAGGTTTTGAGCGGATTATTAAATTTTTTGGGGTGTTACGAATTAAAGTCCTTTTCGCTCTAGGACGCGTATATACGAAGATATGGGCAAAATAAGTTTTTCAGATAAAAATTTCAATTTTTTTAGGTTTTGGGAGGATTATTCAACGTTTTTGGGGTGGTCATGAATTAAAGTCCTTTTCGCGCTAGGGCGCTTAGTTTAGGAGATATGGGCAAAATAAGTTTTTCATATCAAAATTTAATTTTTTTTAGGTTTTGGGTGGATTTGTCAATTTTTTGGGGGTGGTCACGAATTAAAGTCCATTTCGCCCTAGGACGCATATTTAAGGAGATATGGGCAAAATAACTTTTTCATATAAAAATTGCAATTTTTTAGGTTTTGAGTGGATTACTAAATTTTTTGGGGTGTTACGAATTAAAGTCCTTTTCGCTCTAGGACGCGTATATACGAAGATATGGCCAAAATAAGATTTTCAGATAAAAATTTCAATTTGTTTAGGTTTTGGGAGGATTATTCAATTTTTTTGGGGGTGGTCATGAATTAAAGTCCTTTTCGCGCTAGGGCGCTTAGTTTAGGAGATATGGGCAAAATAAGTTTTTCATATCAAAATTTAATTTTTTTTAGGTTTTGGGTGGATTTGTCAATTTTTTGGGGGTGGCCACGAATTAAAGTCCATTTCGCCCTAGGACGCATATTTAAGGAGATATGGGCAAATAACTTTTTCATATAAAAATTGCAATTTTTTTAGGTTTTGAGTGGATTATTAAATTTTTTGGGGTGTTACGAATTAAAGTACTTTTCGCTCTAGGACGCGTATATACGAAGATATGGGCAAAATAAGTTTTTCAGATAAAAATTTCAATTTTTTTAGGTTTTGGGAGGATTATTCAATTTTTTTGGGGGTGGTCATGAATTAAAGTCCTTTTCGCGCTAGGGCGCTTAGTTTAGGAGATGTGGGCAAAATAAGTTTTTCATATCAAAATTTAATTTTTTTTAGGTTTTGGGTGGATTTGTCAATTTTTTGGGGGTGGTCACGAATTAAAGTCCATTTCGCCCTAGGACGCATATTTAAGGAGATATGGGCAAAATAACTTTTTCATGTAAAAATTGCAATTTTTTTAGGTTTTGAGTGGATTATTAAATTTTTTGGGGTGTTACGAATTAAAGTCCTTTTCGCTCTAGGACGCGTATATACGAAGATATGGGCAAAATAACTTTTTCAGATAAAAATTTCAATTTTTTTAGGTTTTGGGAGGATTATTCAATTTTTTTGGGGGTGGTCATGAATTAAAGTCCTTTTCGCGCTAGGGCGCTTAGTTTAGGAGATATGGGCAAAATAAGTTTTTCATATAAAAATTGCAATTTTTTTAAGTTTTGAGCGGATTACTAAATTTTTTGGGGTGTTACGAATCAAAGTCCTTTTCGCTCTAGGACGCGTATATACGAAGATATGGGCAAAATAAGTTTTTCAGATAAAAATGTCAATTTTTTTAGGTTTTGGGAGGATTATTCAATGTTTTTTGGGGTGGTCATGATTTAAAGTCCTTTTCGCGCTAGGGCGCTTAGTTTAGGAGATATGGGCAAAATAAGTTTTTCATATCAAAATTTAATTTTTTTAGGTTTTGGGTGGATTTGTCAATTTTTTGGGGGTGGTCACGAATTAAAGTCCATTTCGCCCTATGACGCATATTTAAAGAGATATGGGCAAAATAACTTTTTCATATAAAAATTGCAATTTTTTTAGGTTTTGAGTGGATTATTAAATTTTCTGGGGTGTTACGAATTAAAGTCCTTTTCGCTCTAGGACGCGTATATACGAAGATATGGGCAAAATAAGTTTTTCAGATAAAAATTTCAATTTTTTAGGTTTTGGGAGGATTATTCAATTTTTTTGGGGGTGTTCATGAATTAAATTCCTTTTCGCGCTAGGGCGCTTAGTTTAGGAGATATGGGCAAAATAAGTTTTTCATATCAAAATTTAAATTTTTTTAGGTTTTGGGTGGATTTGTCAATTTTTTGGGGGTGGTCACGAATTAAAGTCCATTTCGCCCTAGGACGCATATTTAAGGAGATATGGGCAAAATAACTTTTTCAGATAAAAATTTCAATTTTTTTAGGTTTTGGGAGGATTATTCAATTTTTTTGGGGGTGGTCATGAATTAAAGTCCTTTTCGCGCTAGGGCGCTTAGTTTAGGAGATATGGGCAAAATAAGTTTTTCATATCAAAATTTAATTTTTTTTAGGTTTTGGGTGGATTTGTCAATTTTTTTGGTGTGGTCACGAATTAAAGTCCATTTCGCCCTAGGACGCATATTTAAGGAGATATGGGCAAAATAACTTTTTCATATAAAAATTGCAATTTTTTTAGGTTTTGAGCGGATTATTAAATTTTTTGGGGTGTTACGAATTAAAGTCCTTTTCGCTCTAGGACGCGTATATACGAAGATAAGTTTTTCAGATAAAAATTTAAATTTTTTTAGGTTTTGGGAGGATTATTCAATTTTTTTGGGTGTGGTCATGAATTAAAGTCCTTTTCGCGCTAGGGCGCTTAGTTTAGGAGATATGGGCAAAATAAGTTTTTCATATCAAAATTTAAATTTTTTAGGTTTTGGGTGGATTTGTCAATTTTTTGGGTGTGGTTACGAATTAAAGTCCATTTCGCCCTAGGATGCATATTTAAGGAGATATGGGCAAAATAACTTTTTCATATAAAAATTGCAATTTTTTTAGGTTTTGTGTGGATTATTAAATTTTTTGGGGTGTTACGAATTAAAGTCCTTTTCGCTCTAGGACGCGTATATACGAAGATATGGGCAAATAAGTTTTTCAGATAAAAATTTCAATTTTTTTAGGTTTTGGGAGGATTATTCAATTTTTTTGGGGGTGGTCATGAATTAAAGTCCTTTTCGCGCTAGGGCGCTTAGTTTAGGAGATATGGGCAAAATAAGTTTTTCATATCAAAATTTAAATTTTTTTAGGTTTTGGGTGGATTTGTCAATTTTTTTGGTGTGGTCACGAATTAAAGTCCTTTTCGCCCTAGGACGTATATTTAAGGAGATATGGCCAAAATAACTTTTTCATATAAAAATTGCATTTTTTTAGGCTTTAAGCGGATTATTAAATTTTTTGGGGTGTTACGAATTAAAGTCCTTTTCGCTCTAGGACGCGTATATACGAAGATATGGGCAAAATAAGTTTTTCAGATAAAAATTTCAATTTTTTTAGGTTTTTGGAGGATTATTCAATTTTTTTGGGGGTGATCATGAATTAGTCCTTTTCGCGCTAGGGCGCTTAGTTTAGGAGATATGGGCAAAATAAGTTTTTCATATCAAAATTTAATTTTTTTTAGGTTTTGGGTGGATTTGTCAATTTTTTGGGGGTGGTCACGAATTAAAGTTCTTGTCGCCCTAGGACGTATATTTAAGGAGATATGGGCAAAATAACTTTTTCATATAAAAATTTCAATTTTTTTAGGTTTTGAGCGGATTATTAAATTTTCTGGGGTGTTACGAATTAAAGTCCTTTTCGCTCTAGGACGCGTTTATACGAAGATATGGGCAAAATAAGTTTTTCATATAAAAATTTCAATTTTTTTTAGGTTTTGGGAGGATTATTCAATTTTTTTGGGGGTGGTCATGAATTATATTCCTTTTCGCGCTAGGGCGCTTAGTTTAGGAGATATGGGCAAAATAAGTTTTTCATATCAAAATTTAAATTTTTTTAGGTTTTGGGTGGATTTGTAAATTTTTTGGGGGTGGTCACGAATTAAAGTCCATTTCGCCCTAGGACGCATATTTAAGGAGATATGGGCAAACTAACTTTTTCATATAAAAATTGCAATTTTTTTAGGTTTTGAGCGGATTATTAAATTTTTTGGGGTGTTACGAATTAAAGTCCTTTTCGCTCTAGGACGCGTATATACGAAGATATGGGCAAAATAAGTTTTTCAGATAAAAATTTCAATTTTTTTAGGTTTTGGGAGGATTATTCAACGTTTTTGGGGTGGTCATGAATTAAAGTCCTTTTCGCGCTAGGGCGCTTAGTTTAGGAGATATGGGCAAAATAAGTTTTTCATATCAAAATTTAATTTTTTTTAGGTTTTGGGTGGATTTGTCAATTTTTTGGGGGTGGTCACGAATTAAAGTCCATTTCGCCCTAGGACGCATATTTAAGGAGATATGGGCAAAATAACTTTTTCATATAAAAATTGCAATTTTTTAGGTTTTGAGTGGATTACTAAATTTTTTGGGGTGTTACGAATTAAAGTCCTTTTCGCTCTAGGACGCGTATATACGAAGATATGGCCAAAATAAGATTTTCAGATAAAAATTTCAATTTGTTTAGGTTTTGGGAGGATTATTCAATTTTTTTGTGGTCATGAATTAAAGTCCTTTTCGCGCTAGGGCGCTTAGTTTAGGAGATATGGGCAAAATAAGTTTTTCATATCAAAATTTAATTTTTTTTAGGTTTTGGGTGGATTTGTCAATTTTTTGGGGGTGGCCACGAATTAAAGTCCATTTCGCCCTAGGACGCATATTTAAGGAGATATGGGCAAATAACTTTTTCATATAAAAATTGCAATTTTTTTAGGTTTTGAGTGGATTATTAAATTTTTTGGGGTGTTACGAATTAAAGTCCTTTTCGCTCTAGGACGCGTATATACGAAGATATGGGCAAAATAAGTTTTTCAGATAAAAATTTCAATTTTTTTAGGTTTTGGGAGGATTATTCAATTTTTTTGGGGGTGGTCATGAATTAAAGTCCTTTTCGCGCTAGGGCGCTTAGTTTAGGAGATGTGGGCAAAATAAGTTTTTCATATCAAAATTTAATTTTTTTTAGGTTTTGGGTGGATTTGTCAATTTTTTGGGGGTGGTCACGAATTAAAGTCCATTTCGCCCTAGGACGCATATTTAAGGAGATATGGGCAAAATAACTTTTTCATGTAAAAATTGCAATTTTTTTAGGTTTTGAGTGGATTATTAAATTTTTTGGGGTGTTACGAATTAAAGTCCTTTTCGCTCTAGGACGCGTATATACGAAGATATGGGCAAAATAACTTTTTCAGATAAAAATTTAAATTTTTTTAGGTTTTGGGAGGATTATTCAATTTTTTTGGGGGTGGTCATGAATTAAAGTCCTTTTCGCGCTAGGGCGCTTAGTTTAGGAGATATGGGCAAAATAAGTTTTTCATATCAAAATTTAATTTTTTTTTAGGTTTTGGGTGGATTTGTCAATTTTTTGGGGGTGGTCGCGAATTATAGTCCTTTTCGGCCTAGAACGTATATTTAAGAAGATATGGGCAAAATAACTTTTTCATATAAAAATTGCAATTTTTTTAGGTTTTGGGAGGATTATTCAATTTTTTGGGGTGTTGCGAATTAAAGTCCTTTTCGCTCTAGGACTATTAAATTTTGTGGGGTGTTATTAAATTTTGTGGGGTGTTACGAATTAAAGTCCTGTTCGCTCTAGGACGCGTATATACGAAGATATGGGCAAAATAAGTTTTTCAGATAAAAATTTCAATTTTTTTAGGTTTTGGGATGATTATTCAATTTTTTTGGGGGTGGTCATGAATTAAAGTCCTTTTCGCGCTAGGGCGCTTAGTTTAGGAGATATGGGCAAAATAAGTTTTTCATATCAAAATTTAATTTTTTTAGGTTTTGGGTGGATTTGTCAATTTTTTGGGTGTGGTCGCGAATTAAAGTCCTTTTCGCCCTAGGACGTATATTTAAGGAGATATGGGCAAAATAACTTTTTCATATAAAAATTGCAATTTTTTTAGGTTTTGAGTGGATTATTAAATTTTTTGGGGTGTTACGAATTAAAGTCCTTTTCGCTCTAGGACGCGTATATACGAAGATATGGGCAAAATAACTTTTTCAGATAAAAATTTCAATTTTTTTAGGTTTTGGGAGGATTATTCAATTTTTTTGGGGGTGGTCATGAATTAAAGTCCTTTTCGCGCTAGGGCGCTTAGTTTAGGAGATATGGGCAAAATAAGTTTTTCATATCAAAATTTAAATTTTTTTTAGGTTTTGGGTGGATTTGTCAATTTTTTGGGGGTGGTCACGAATTATAGTCCTTTTCGGCCTAGAACGTATATTTAAGAAGATATGGGCAAAATAACTTTTTCATATAAAAATTGCAATTTTTTTAGGTTTTGAGCGGATTATTAAATTTTTTGGGGTGTTGCGAATTAAAGTCCTTTTCGCTCTAGGACGCGTATATACGAAGATATGGGCAAAATAAGTTTTTCAGATAAATATTTAAATTTTTTTAGGTTTTGGGAGGATTATTCAATGTTTTTTGGGGTGGTCATGAATTAAAGTCCTTTTCGCGCTAGGGCGCTTAGTTTAGGAGATATGGGCAAAATAAGTTTTTCATATCAAAATTTAAATTTTTTTAGGTTTTGGGTGGATTTGTCAATTTTTTGGGGGTGGTCACGAATTAAAGTCCATTTCGCCCTAGGACGCATATTTAAGGAGATATGGGCAAAATAACTTTTTCATATAAAAATTGCAATTTTTTTAGGTTTTGAGTGGATTATTAAATTTGTTGGGGTGTTACGAATTAAAGTCCTTTTCGCTCTAGGACGCGTATATACGAAGATATGGGCAAAATAAGATTTTCAGATAAAAATTTCAATTTTTTTAGGTTTTGGGAGGATTATTCAATTTTTTTGGGGGTGGTCATGAATTAAAGTCCTTTTCGCGCTAGGGCGCTTAGTTTAGGAGATATGGGCAAAATAAGTTTTTCATATCAAAATTTAAATTTTTTTAGGTTTTGGGTGGATTTGTCAATTTTTTGGGGGTGGTCACGAATTATAGTCCTTTTCGCCCTAGAAAGTATATTTAAGGAGATATGGGCAAAATAGCTTTTTCATATAAAAATTGCAATTTTTTTAGGTTTTGAGCGGATTACTAAATTTTTTGGGGTGTTACGAATCAAAGTCCTTTTCGCTCTAGGTCGCGTATATACGAAGATATGGGCAAAATAAGTTTTTCAGATAAAAATATCAATTTTTTTAGGTTTTGGGAGGATTATTCAATGTTTTTTGGGGTGGTCATGATTTAAAGTCCTTTTCGCGCTAGGGCGCCTAGTTTAGGAGATATGGGCAAAATAAGTTTTTCATATCAAAATTTAATTTTTTTAGGTTTTGGGTGGATTTGTCAATTTTTTGGGGGTGGTCACGAATTAAAGTCCATTTCGCCCTAGGACGCATATTTAAAGAGATATGGGCAAAATAACTTTTTCATATAAAAATTGCAATTTTTTTAGGTTTTGAGTGGATTATTAAATTTTTTGGGGTGTTACGAATTAAAGTCCTTTTCGCTCTAGGACGCGTATATACGAAGATATGGGCAAACTAAGTTTTTCAGATAAAAATTTCAATTTTTTTAGGTTTTGGGAGGATTATTCAATTTTTTTGGGGGTGGTCATGAATTAAAGTCCTTTTCGCGCTAGGGCGCTTAGTTTAGGAGATATGGGCAAAATAATTTTTTCATATCAAAATTTAATTTTTTTTTAGGTTTTGGGTGGATTTGTCAATTTTTTGGGGGTGGTCGCGAATTATAGTCCTTTTCGGCCTAGAACGTATATTTAAGAAGATATGGGCAAAATAACTTTTTCATATAAAAATTGCAATTTTTTTAGGTTTTGGGAGGATTATTCAATTTTTTGGGGTGTTGCGAATTAAAGTCCTTTTCGCTCTAGGACTATTAAATTTTGTGGGGTGTTATTAAATTTTGTGGGGTGTTACGAATTAAAGTCCTTTTCGCTCTAGGACGCGTATATACGAAGATATGGGCAAAATAAGTTTTTCAGATAAAAATTTCAATTTTTTTAGGTTTTGGGATGATTATTCAATTTTTTTGGGGGTGGTCATGAATTAAAGTCCTTTTCGCGCTAGGGCGCTTAGTTTAGGAGATATGGGCAAAATAAGTTTTTCATATCAAAATTTAATTTTTTTAGGTTTTGGGTGGATTTGTCAATTTTTTGGGTGTGGTCGCGAATTAAAGTCCTTTTCGCCCTAGGACGTATATTTAAGGAGATATGGGCAAAATAACTTTTTCATATAAAAATTGCAATTTTTTTAGGTTTTGAGTGGATTATTAAATTTTTTGGGGTGTTACGAATTAAAGTCCTTTTCGCTCTAGGACGCGTATATACGAAGATATGGGCAAAATAACTTTTTCAGATAAAAATTTCAATTTTTTTAGGTTTTGGGAGGATTATTCAATTTTTTTGGGGGTGGTCATGAATTAAAGTCCTTTTCGCGCTAGGGCGCTTAGTTTAGGAGATATGGGCAAAATAAGTTTTTCATATCAAAATTTAAATTTTTTTTAGGTTTTGGGTGGATTTGTCAATTTTTTGGGGGTGGTCACGAATTATAGTCCTTTTCGGCCTAGAACGTATATTTAAGAAGATATGGGCAAAATAACTTTTTCATATAAAAATTGCAATTTTTTTAGGTTTTGAGCGGATTATTAAATTTTTTGGGGTGTTGCGAATTAAAGTCCTTTTCGCTCTAGGACGCGTATATACGAAGATATGGGCAAAATAAGTTTTTCAGATAAATATTTAAATTTTTTTAGGTTTTGGAAGGATTATTCAATGTTTTTTGGGGTGGTCATGAATTAAAGTCCTTTTCGCGCTAGGGCGCTTAGTTTAGGAGATATGGGCAAAATAAGTTTTTCATATCAAAATTTAAATTTTTTTAGGTTTTGGGTGGATTTGTCAATTTTTTGGGGGTGGTCACGAATTAAAGTCCATTTCGCCCTAGGACGCATATTTAAGGAGATATGGGCAAAATAACTTTTTCATATAAAAATTGCAATTTTTTTAGGTTTTGAGTGGATTATTAAATTTGTTGGGGTGTTACGAATTAAAGTCCTTTTCGCTCTAGGACGCGTATATACGAAGATATGGGCAAAATAAGATTTTCAGATAAAAATTTCAATTTTTTTAGGTTTTGGGAGGATTATTCAATTTTTTTGGGGGTGGTCATGAATTAAAGTCCTTTTCGCGCTAGGGCGCTTAGTTTAGGAGATATGGGCAAAATAAGTTTTTCATATCAAAATTTAAATTTTTTTAGGTTTTGGGTGGATTTGTCAATTTTTTGGGGGTGGTCACGAATTATAGTCCTTTTCGCCCTAGAAAGTATATTTAAGGAGATCTGGGCAAAATAACTTTTTCATATAAAAATTGCAATTTTTTTAGGTTTTGAGCGAATTATTAAATTTTTTGGGGTGTTACGAATCAAAGTCCTTTTCGCTCTAGGACGCGTATATACGAAGATATGGGCAAAATAAGTTTTTCAGATAAAAATTTCAATTTTTTTAGGTTTTGGGAGAATTATTCAATTTTTTTGAGGGTGGTCATGAATTAAAGTCCTTTTCGCGCTAGGGCGCTTAGTTTAGGAGATATTGGCAAAATAAGTTTTTCATATCAAAATTTAATTTTTTTTAGGTTTTGGGTGGATTTGCCAATTTTTTGGGGGTGGTCACGAATTATAGTCCTTTTCGCCCTAGAACGTATATTTAAGGAGATATGGGCAAAATAGCTTTTTCATATAAAAATTGCAATTTTTTTAGGTTTTGAGCGGATTACTAAATTTTTTGGGGTGTTACGAATCAAAGCCCTTTTCGCTCTAGGTCGCGTATATACGAAGATATGGGCAAAATAAGTTTTTCAGATAAAAATATCAATTTTTTTAGGTTTTGGGAGGATTATTCAATGTTTTTTGGGGTGGTCATGATTTAAAGTCCTTTTCGCGCTAGGGCGCCTAGTTTAGGAGATATGGGCAAAATAAGTTTTTCATATCAAAATTTAATTTTTTTAGGTTTTGGGTGGATTTGTCAATTTTTTGGGGGTGGTCACGAATTAAAGTCCATTTCGCCCTAGGACGCATATTTAAAGAGATATGGGCAAAATAACTTTTTCATATAAAAATTGCAATTTTTTTAGGTTTTGAGTGGATTATTAAATTTTTTGGGGTGTTACGAATTAAAGTCCTTTTCGCTCTAGGACGCGTATATACGAAGATATGGGCAAACTAAGTTTTTCAGATAAAAATTTCAATTTTTTTAGGTTTTGGGAGGATTATTCAATTTTTTTGGGGGTGGTCATGAATTAAAGTCCTTTTCGCGCTAGGGCGCTTAGTTTAGGAGATGTGGGCAAAATAAGTTTTTCATATCAAAATTTAATTTTTTTTAGGTTTTGGGTGGATTTGTCAATTTTTTGGGGGTGGTCACGAATTAAAGTCCATTTCGCCCTAGGACGCATATTTAAGGAGATATGGGCAAAATAACTTTTTCATGTAAAAATTGCAATTTTTTTAGGTTTTGAGTGGATTATTAAATTTTTTGGGGTGTTACGAATTAAAGTCCTTTTCGCTCTAGGACGCGTATATACGAAGATATGGGCAAAATAAGTTTTTCAGATAAAAATTTCAATTTTTTTAGGTTTTGGGAGGATTATTCAATTTTTTTTTGGGGGTGGTCATGAATTAAAGTCCTTTTCGCGCTAGGGCGCTTAGTTTAGGAGATATGGGCAAAATAAGTTTTACATATCAAAATTTAATTTTTTTTAGGTTTTGGGTGGATTTGTCAATTTTTTGGGTGTGGTCGCGAATTAAAGTCCTTTTCGCCCTAGGACGTATATTTAAGGAGATTTTACGAATTAAAGGAGTGTCGTGTTACGAATAAGGAGTGTTACGAATTAAAGTCCTTTTCGCTCTAGGACGCGTATATACGAAGATATGGGCAAAATAAGTTTTTCAGATAAAAATTTAAATTTTTTTAGGTTTTGGGAGGATTATTCAATTTTTTTGGGGGTGGTCATGAAATAAAGTCCTTTTCGCGCTAGGGCGCTTAGTTTAGGAGATATGGGCAAAATAAGTTTTTCATATCAAAATTTAATTTTTTTAGGTTTTGGGTGGATTTGTCAATTTTTTGGGTGTGGTCGCGAATTAAAGTCCTTTTCGCCCTAGGACGTATTTTTAAGGAGATATGGGCAAAATAACTTTTTCATATAAAAATTGCAATTTTTTTAGGTTTTGAGTGGATTATTAAATTTTTTGGGGTGTTACGAATTAAAGTCCTTTTCGCTCTAGGACGCGTATATACGAAGATATGGGCAAAATAAGATTTTCAGATAAAAATTTCAATTTTTTTAGGTTTTGGGAGGATTATTCAATTTTTTTGGAGGTGGTCATGAATTAAAGTCCTATTCGCGCTAGGGCGCTTAGTTTAGGAGATATGGGCAAAATAAGTTTTTCATATCAAAATTTAAATTTTTTTAGGTTTTGGGTGGATTTGTCAATTTTTTGGGGGTGGTCACGAATTAAAGTCCATTTCGCCCTAGGACGCATATTTAAGGAGATATGGGCAAAATAAGTTTTTCAGATAAAAATTTAAATTTTTTTAGGTTTTGGGAGGATTATTCACTTTTTTTGGGGGTGGTCATGAATTAAAGTCCTTTTCGCGCTAGGGCGCTTAGTTTAGGAGATATGGGCAAAACAAGTTTTTCATATCAAAATTTAAATTTTTTTAGGTTTTGGGTGGATTATTGGGGGTGGTCACGAATTCAAGTCCTTTTCGCACTAGAACGTATATTTAAGGAGATATGGGCAAAATAACTTTTTCATATAAAAATTGCAATTTTTTTAGGTTTTGAGCGGATTATTAAATTTTTTGGGGTGTTACGAATTAAAGTCCTTTTCGCTCTAGGACGCGTATATACGAAGATATGGGCAAAATAAGTTTTTCAGATAAAAATTTCAATTTTTTTAGGTTTTGGGAGGATTATTCAATTTTTTTGGGGGTGGTCATGAATTAAAGTCCTTTTCGCGCTAGGGCGCTTAGTTTAGGAGATATGGACAAAATAAGTTTTTCATATCAAAATTTAAATTTTTTTAGGTTTTGGGTGGATTTGTCAATTTTTTGGGGTGGTCACGAATTACAGTCCATTTCGCCCTAGGACGCATATTTAAGGAGATATGGGCAAACTAACTTTTTCATATAAAAATTTAAATTTTTTTAGGTTTTGAGCGGATTATAAAATTTTTTGGGGTGTTACGAATTAAAGTCTTTTTCGCTCTAGGACGCGTATATACGAAGATATGGGCAAAATAAGTTTTTCAGATAAAAATTTCAATTTTTTTAGGTTTTGGGAGGATTATTCAATTTTTTTGCGGGTGGTCATGAATTAAAATCCTTTTCGCGCTAGGGCGCTTAGTTTAGGAGATATGGGCAAAATAAGTTTTTCATATCAAAATTTAAATTTTTTTAGGTTTTGGGTGGATTTGTCAATTTTTTGGGGGTGGTCACGAATTAAAGTCCTTTTCGCCCTAGGACGTATATTTAAGGAGATATGGGCAAAATAACTTTTTCATATAAAAATTGCAATTTTTTTAGGTTTTGAGCGGATTATGAATTTTTTTGGGGTGTTACGAATTAAAGTCCTTTTCGCTCTAGGACGCGTATATACGAAGATATGGCTAAAATGAGTTTTTCAGATAAAAATATCAATTTTTTTAGGTTTTGGGAGGATTATTCAATTTTTTTGGGGGTGGTCATGAATTAAAGTCCTTTTCGCGCTAGGGCGCTTAGTTTAGGAGATATGGGCAAAATAAGTTTTCATATCAAAATTTAAATGTTTTTAGGTTTTGGGTGGATTTGTCAATTTTTTGGGGGTGGTCACGAATTAAAGTCCTTTTCGCCCTAGGACGTATATTTAGAAGATATGGGCAAAATAACTTTTTTTAGGTTTTGAGCGGATTATTACATTTTTTGGGGTGTTACGAATTAAAGTCCTTTTCGCGCTAGGGCGCTTAGTTTAGGAGATATGGGCAAAATAAGTTTTTCATATCAAAATTTAAATTTTTTTAGGTTTTGGGTGGATTTGTCAATTTTTTGGGGGTGGTCACGAATTAAAGTCCCTTTCGCCCTAGGACGTATATTTAGGAGATATGGGCAAAATAACTTTTTTTAGGTTTTGAGCGGATTATTAAATTTTTTGGGGTGTTACGAATTAAAGTCCTTTTCGCTCTAGGACGCGTATATACGAAGATATGAGCAAAATAAGTTTTTCAGATAAAAATTTAAATTTTTTTAGGTTTTTGGAGGATTATTCAATTTTTTCGGGGGTGGTCATGAATTAAAGTCCTTTTCGCCCTAGGGCGCTTAGTTTAGGAGATATGGGCAAAATAAGTTTTTCATATCAAAATTTAATTTTTTTAGGTTTTGGGTGGATTTGTCAATTTTTTGGGTGTGGTCGCGAATTAAAGTCCTTTTCGCCCTAGGACGTATATTTAAGGAGATATGGGCAAAATAACTTTTTCATATAAAAATTGCAATTTTTTTAGGTTTTGAGTGGATTATTAAATTTTTTGGGGTGTTACGAATTAAAGTCCTTTTCGCTCTAGGACGCGTATGTACGAAGATATGGGCAAAATAAGTTTTTCAGATAAAAATTTCAATTTTTTTAGGTTTTGGGAGGATTATTCAATTTTTTTGGAGGTGGTCATGAATTAAAGTCCTATTCGCGCTAGGGCGCTCAGTTTAGGAGATATGGGCAAAATAAGTTTTTCATATCAAAATTTAAATTTTTTTAGGTTTTGGGTGGATTTGTCAATTTTTTGGGGGTGGTCACGAATTAAAGTCCATTTCGCCCTAGGACGCATATTTAAGGAGATATGGGCAAAATAAGTTTTTCAGATAAAAATTTCAATTTTTTTAGGTTTTGGGAGGATTATTCACTTTTTTTGGGGGTGGTCATGAATTAAAGTCCTTTTCGCGCTAGGGCGCTTAGTTTAGGAGATATGGGCAAAACAAGTTTTTCATATCAAAATTTAAATTTTTTTAGGTTTTGGGTGGATTATTGGGGGTGGTCACGAATTCAAGTCCTTTTCGCCCTAGAACGTATATTTAAGGAGATATGGGCAAAATAACTTTTTCATATAAAAATTGCAATTTTTTTAGGTTTTGAGCGGATTATTAAATTTTTTGGGGTGTTACGAATTAAAGTCCTTTTCGCTCTAGGACGCGTATATACGAAGATATGGGCAAAATAAGTTTTTCAGATAAAAATTTAAATTTTTTTAGGTTTTGGGAGGATTATTCAATTTGTTCGGGGGTGGTCATGAATTAAAGTCCTTTTCGCGCTAGGGCGCTTAGTTTAGGAGATATGGGCAAAATAAGTTTTTCATATCAAAATTTAAATTTTTTTAGGTTTTGGGTGGATTTGTCAATTTTTTGGGTGTGGTCACGAATTAAAGTCCTTTTCGCCCTAGGACGTATATTTAGGAGATATGGGCAAAATAACTTTTTTTAGGGTTTGAAAGTCCTTTTCGCCCTAGGACGCATATTTAAGGAGATATGGGCAAAATAACTTTTTCATATAAAAATTGCCATTTTTTTAGGTTTTGAGCGGATTATTAAATTTTTTGGGGTATTACGAATTAAAGTCCTTTTCGCTCTAGGACGCGTATATACGAAGATATGGGCAAAATGAGTTTTTCAGATAAAAATTTCAATTTTTTTAGGTTTTGGGAGGATTATTCAATTTTTTTGGGGGTGGTCACGAATTAAAGTCCTTTTCGCCCTAGGACGTATATTTAAGGAGATATGTGCAAAATAACTTTTTCATATAAAAATTGCAATTTTTTTAGGTTTTGAGCGGATTATTAAATTTTTTGGGGTGTTACGAATTAAAGTCCTTTTCGCTCTAGGACGCGTATATACGAAGATATGGGCAAAATAACTTTTTCATATAAAAATTGCAATTTTTTTAGGTTTTGAGTGGATTATTAAATTTTTTGGGGTGTTACGATTTAAAGTCCTTTTCGCTCTAGGACGCGTATATACGAAGATATGGGCAAAATAAATTTTTCAGATAAAATTTTCAATTTTTTTAGGTTTTGGGGGGATTATTCAATTTTTTTGGGGGTGGTCATGAATTAAAGTCCTTTTCGCCCTAGGACGTATATTTAGGAAATATGGGCAAAATAACTTTTTTTAGGTTTTGAACGGATTATTAAATTTTTTGGGGTGTTACGAATAAAAGTCCTTTTCGCGCTAGGGCGCTTAGTTTAGGAGATATGGGCAAAATAAGTTTTTCATATCAAAATTTAAATTTTTTTAGGTTTTGGGTGGATTTGTCAATTTTTTGGGTGTGGTCACGAATTAAAGTCCATTTCGCCCTAGGACGTATATTTAAGGAGATATGGGCAAAATAACTTTTTCATATAAAAATTGCAATTTTTTTAGGTTTTGAGCGGATTATTAAATTTTTTGGGGTGTTACGAATTAAAGTCCTTTTCGCGCTAGTGCGCTTAGTTTAGGAGATATGGGCAAAATAACTTTTTCATATAAAAATTGCAATTTTTTTAGGTTTTGAGCGGATTATTAATTTTTTTGGGGTGTTACGAATTAAAGTCCTTTTCGCGCTAGTGCGCTTAGTTTAGGAGATATGGGCAAAATAACTTTTTCATATAAAAATCGCAATTTTTTTAGGTTTTGAGCGGATTATTAAATTTTTTGGGGTGTTACGAATTAAAGTCCTTTTCGCGCTAGGGCGCTTAGTTTAGGAGATATGGGCAAAATAAGTTTTTCATATCAAAATTTAAATTTTTTTTAGGTTTTGGGTGGATTTGTCACTTTTTTGAGGGTGGTCACGAATTAAAGTCCTTTTCGCCCTAGGACGCATATTTAAGGAGATATGGGCAAAATAACTTTTTCATATAAAAATTGCAATTTTTTAGGTTTTGAGCGGATTATTAAATTTTTTGGGGTGTTACGAATTAAAGTCCTTTTCGCTCTAGGACGCGTATATACGAAGATATGGGCAAAATAAGTTTTTCAGATAAAAATTTCAATTTTTTTAGGTTTTGGGAGGATTATTCAATTTTTTTGGGGGTGGTCATGAATTAAAGTCCTTTTCGCGCTAGGGCGCTTAGTTTAGGAGATATAGGCAAAATAAGTTTTTCATATCAAAATGTAAATTTTTTTTAGGTTTTGGGTGGATTTGTCAATTTTTTGGGGGTGGTCACGAATTAAAGTCCTTTTCGCCCTAGGACGTATATTTAAGGAGATATGGGCAAAATAATTTTTTTTAGGTTGTGAGCGGATTATTAAATTTTTTGGGGTGTTACGAATTAAAGTCCTTTTCGCGCTAGGGCGCTTAGTTTAGGAGATATGGGCAAAATAAGTTTTTCATATCAAAATTTAAATTTTTTTAGGTTTTGGGTGGATTTGTCAATTTTTTGGAGGTGGTCACGAATTAAAGTCCATTTCGCCCTAGGACGTATATTTAAGGAGATATGGGCAAAATAACTTTTTCATATAAAAATTGCAATTTTTTTAGGTTTTGAGTGGATTATTAAATTTTTTGGGGTGTTACGAATTAAAGTCCTTTTCGCTCTAGGACGCGTATATACGAAGATATGGGCAAAATAACTTTTTCATATAAAGATTTAAATTTTTTTAGGTTTTGGGAGGATTATTCAATTTTTTCGGGGGTGGTCATGAATTAAAGTCCTTTTCGCGCTAGGGCGCTTAGTTTAGGAGATATGGGCAAAATAAGTTTTTCAGATAAAAATTTCAATTTTTTTAGGTTTTGGGAGGATTATTCAATTTTTTTGGGGGTGGTCACGAATTAAAGTCCTTTTCGCCCTAGGACGTATATTTAAGGAGATATTGGCAAAATAATTTTTCATATAAAAATTGCAATTTTTTTAGGTTTTGAGCGGATTATTAAATTTTTTTTGGGTGTTACGAATTAAAGTCCTTTTCGCTCTAGGACGCGTATATACGAAGATATGGGCAAAATAAGTTTTTCAGATAAAAATATCAATTTTTTTAGGTTTTGGGAGGATTATTCAATTTTTTTGGGGGTGGTCATGAATTAAAGTCCTTTTCGCGCTAGGGCGCTTAGTTTAGGAGATATAGGCAAAATAAGTTTTTCATATCAAAATTTAAATTTTTTTTAGGTTTTGGGTGGATTATTCAATTTTTTGGGTGTGGTCACGAATTAAAGTCCTTTTCGCCCTAGGACGTATATTTAGGAGATATGGGCAAAATAACTTTTTTTAGGTTTTGAGCGGATTATTAAATTTTTTGGGGTGTTACGAATTAAAGTCCTTTTCGCTCTAGGACGCGTATATACGAAGATATGGGCAAAATAAGTTTTTCAGATAAAAATTTAAATTTTTATAGGTTTTGGGAGGATTATTCAATTTTTTTGGGGGTGGTCATGAATTAAAGTCCTTTTCGCGCTAGGGCGCTTAGTTTAGGAGATATGGGCAAAATAAGTTTTTCATATCAAAATTTAATTTTTTTTTAGGTTTTGGGTGGATTTGTCAATTTTTTGGGTGTGGTCACGAATTAAAGTCCTTTTCGCCCTAGGACGTATATTTAAGGAGATATGGGCAAAATAACTTTTTCATATAAAAATTGCAATTTTTTTAGGTTTTGAACGGATTATTAAATTTTTTGGGGTGTTACGAATTAAAGTCCTTTTCGCTCTAGGACGCGTATTTACGAAGATATGGGCAAAATAAGTTTTTCAGATAAAAATTTCAATTTTTTTAGGTTTTGGGAGGATTATTCAATTTTTTGGGGGTGGTCATGAATTAAAGTCCTTTTCGCGCTAGGGCGCTTAGTTTAGGAGATATGGGCAAAATAAGTTTTTCATATTAAAATTTAAATTTTTTTAGGTTTTGGGTGGATTTGTCAATTTTTTGGGGGTGGTCACGAATTAAAGTCCATTTCGCCCTAGGACGTATATTTAAGGAGATATGGGCAAAATAACTTTTTCATATAAAAATTGCAATTTTTTTAGGTTTTGAGTGGATTATTAAATTTTTTGGGGTGTTACGAATTAAAGTCCTTTTCGCTCTAGGACCCGTATATACGAAGATATGGGCAAAATAAGTTTTTCAGATAAAAATTTAAATTTTTATAGGTTTTGGGAGGATTATTCAATTTTTTTGCGGGTGGTCATGGGTCATGAATTAAAGTCCTTTTCGCGCTAGGGCGCTTAGTTTAGGAGATATAGGCAAAATAAGTTTTTCATATCAAATTTTAAATTTTTTTTAGGTTTTGGGTGGATTTGTCAATTTTTTGGGTGTGGTCACGAATTAAAGTCCTTTTCGCCCTAGGACGCATATTTAGGAGATATGGGCAAAATAACTTTTTTTAGGTTTTGAGCGGATTATTAAATTTTTTGGGGTGTTACGAATTAAAGTCCTTTTCGCTCTAGGACGACGTATATTTAAGGAGATATGGGCAAAATAACTTTTTCATATAAAAATTGCAATGTTTTTAGGTTTTGAGTGGATTATTAAATTTTTTGGGGTGTTACGAATTAAAGTCCTTTTCGCTCTAGGACGCGTATATACGAAGATATGGGCAAAATAAGTTTTTCAGATAAAAATTTAAATTTTTATAGGTTTTGGGAGGATTATTCAATTTTTTTGGGGGTGGTCATGAATTAAAGCCCTTTTCGCGCTAGGGCTCTTAGTTTAGGAGATATGGGCAAAATAAGTTTTTCAGATAAAAATTTAAATTTTTATAGGTTTTGGGAGGATTATTCAATTTTTTTGGGGGTGGTCATGGGCAAAATAACTTTTTCATATAAAAATTGCAATTTTTTTAGGTTTTGAGTGGATTATTAAATTTTTTGGGGTGTTACGAATTAAAGTCCTTTTCGCTCTAGGACGCGTATATACGAAGATATGGGCAAAATAAGCTTTTCAGATAAAAATATCAATTTTTTTAGGTTTTGGGAGGATTATTCAATTTTTTTGGGGGTGGTCATGAATTAAAGTCCTTTTCGCGCTAGGGCGCTTAGTTTAGGAGATATAGGCAAAATAAGTTTTTCATATCAAATTTTAAATTTTTTTTAGGTTTTGGGTGGATTTGTCAATTTTTTGGGTGTGGTCACGAATTAAAGTCCTTTTCGCCCTAGGACGCATATTTAGGAGATATGGGCAAAATAACTTTTTTTAGGTTTTGAGCGGATTATTAAATTTTTTGGGGTGTTACGAATTAAAGTCCTTTTCGCTCTAGGACGCGTATATACGAAGATATGGGCAAAATAAGTTTTTCAGATAAAAATTTAAATTTTTATAGGTTTTGGGAGGATTACTCAATTTTTTTGGGGGTGGTCATGAATTAAAGCCCTTTTCGCGCTAGGGCGCTTAGTTTAGGAGATATGGGCAAAATAAGTTTTTCATATCAAAATTTAATTTTTTTTTTAGGTTTTGGGTGGATTTGTCAATTTTTTGGGTGTGGTCACGAATTAAAGTCCTTTTCGCCCTAGGACGTATATTTAAGGAGATATGGGCAAAATAACTTTTTCATATAAAAATTGCAATTTTTTTAGGTTTTGAACGGATTATTAAATTTTTTGGGGTGTTACGAATTAAAGTCCTTTTCGCTCTAGGACGCGTATTTACGAAGATATGGGCAAAATAAGTTTTTCAGATAAAAATTTCAATTTTTTTAGGTTTTGGGAGGATTATTCAATTTTTTGGGGGTGGTCATGAATTAAAGTCCTTTTCGCGCTAGGGCGCTTAGTTTAGGAGATATGGGCAAAATAAGTTTTTCATATCAAAATTTAATTTTTTTTAGGTTTTGGGTGGATTTGTCAATTTTTTGGGGGTGGTCACGAATTAAAGTCCATTTCGCCCTAGGACGTATATTTAAGGAGATATGGGCAAAATAACTTTTTCATATAAAAATTGCAATTTTTTTAGGTTTTGAGTGGATTATTACATTTTTTGGGGTGTTACGAATTAAAGTCCTTTTCGCTCTAGGACGCGTATATACGAAGATATGGGCAAAATAAGTTTTTCAGGGGTGGTCATGAATTAAAGTCCTTTTCGCGTTAGGGCGCTTAGTTTAGGAGATATGGGCAAAATAAGTTTTTCATATCAAAATTTAAATTTTTTTAGGTTTTGGGTGGATTTGTCAATTTTTTGGGGGTGGTCACGAATTAAAGTCCTTTTCGCGCTAGGGCGCTTAGTTTAGGAGATATGGGCAAAATAACTTTTTTTTAGGTTTTGAGCGGATTATTAAATTTTTGGGGTGTTACGAATTAAAGTCCTTTTCGCGCTAGGGCGCTTAGTTTAGGAGATATGGGCAAAATAAGTTTTTCATATCAAAATTTAAATTTTTTTAGGTTTTGGGTGGATTTGTCAATTTTTTGGGGGTGGTCACGAATTAAAGTCCATTTCGCCCTAGGACGTATATTTAAGGAGATATGGGCAAAATAACTTTTTCATATAAAAATTGCAATTTTTTTAGGTTTTGAGTGGATTATTAAATTTTTTGGGGTGTTACGAATTAAAGTCCTTTTCGCTCTAGGACGCGTATATACGAAGATATGGGCAAAATAAGTTTTTCAGATAAAAATTTAAATTTTTTTAGGTTTTGGGAGGATTATTCAATTTTTTCGGGGGTGGTCATGAATTAAAGTCCTTTTCGCGCTAGGGCGCTTAGTTTAGGAGATATTGGCAAAATAAGTTTTTCATATCAAAATTTAAATATTTTTTAGGTTTTGGGTGGATTTGTCAATTTTTTGGGTGTGGTCACGAATTAAAGTCCTTTTCGCCCTAGGACGTATATTTAAGGAGATATGGGCAAAATAAGTTTTTTTAGGTTTTGAGCGGATTATTAAATTTTTTGGGGTGTTACGAATTAAAGTCCTTTTCGCCCTAGGACGAATATTTAAGGAGATATGGGCAAAATGTTTTCATATAAAAATTGCAATTTTTTTAGGTTTTGAGCGGATTATTAAATTTTTTGGGGTGTTACGAATTAAAGTCCTTTTCGCTCTAGGACGCGTATATACGAAGATATGGGCAAAATAAGTTTTTCAGATAAAAATATCAATTTTTTTTAGGTTTTGGGAGGATTATTCAATTTTTTTTGGGGGGTGGTCATGAATTAAAGTCCTTTTCGCGCTAGGGCGCTTAGTTTAGGAGATATGGACAAAATAAGTTTTTCATATCAAAATATAAATTTTTTTAGGTTTTGGGTGGATTTGTCAATTTTTTGGGTGTGGTCACGAATTAAAGTCCTTTTCGCCCTAGGACGTATATTTAAGGAGATATGGGCAAAATAACTTTTTCATATAAAAATTGCAATTTTTTTAGGTTTTGAGCGGATTATTAAATTTTTTGGGGTGTTACGAATTAAAGTCCTTTTCGCTCTAGAACGCGTATATACGAAGATATGAGCAAAATAAGTTTTTCAGATAAAAATTTCAATTTTTTTAGGTTTTGGGAGGATTATTCAATTTTTTTGGGGGTGGTCATGAATTAAAGTCCTTTTCGCGCTAGGGCGCTTAGTTTAGGAGATATGGGCAAAATAAGTTTTTCATATCAAATTTTAAATTTTTTTAGGTTTTGGGTGGATTTGTCAATTTTTTGTGGGTGGTCACGAATTAAAGTCCTTTTCGCCCTAGGACGTATATTTAGGAGATATTGGCAAAACAACTTTTTTTAGGTTTTGAGCGGATTATTAAATTTTTTGGGGTGTTACGAATTAAAGTCCTTTTCGCGCTAGGGCGCTTAGTTTAGGAGATATGGGCAAAATAAGCTTTTCATATCAAAATTTAAATTTTTGGAGGGTATCCATCATAGGATGGGGGTATATTAACTTTGTCATTCCGTTTGTAACACATCGAAATATTGCTCTAAGACCCCATAAAGTATATATATTCTGGGTCGTGGTGAAATTCTGAGTCGATCTAAGCATGTCCGTCCGTCTGTTGAAATCACGCTAACTTCCGAACGAAACAAGCTATCGACTTGAAACTTGGCACAAGTAGTTGTTATTGATGTAGGTCGTCGGATGGTATTGAAAATGGGCCATATCGGTCCACTTTTACGTATAGCCCCCATATAAAGGGACCCTCAGATTTGGCTTGTGGAGCCTCTAACAGAAGCATATTTCATCATATATTGGTATATGGTCTCTAACAACCATGCAAAAATTGGTCCACATCGGTCCATAATTATATACAGCCCCCATATAAACCGATCCCCAGATTTGGCTTGCGGATCCTAAAAGAGAATCAAATTTCATCCGATCCGGCTGAAATTTGGTACATAGTGTTGGTATATGGTCTCTAACAACCATGCAAAAGTTGGTCCACATCGGTCCATAATTATATATAGCGCCCATATAAACCGATCCCCAGATTTGGGTTGCGGAGCCTCAAAGAGAAGCAAATTTCATCCGATCCGGCAGAAATTTGGTACATGATGTTGGTATATGGTATCTAACAACCATGCAAAAATTGGTCCATATCGGTCCTTAATTATATATAGCCCCCATATAAGCCGATCCCCAGATTTGGCTTGTGGAGCCTCTAAGAGAAGCATATTCCATCCGATCCGGCTGAAATTTGGTACATGGTGTTGGTATATGGACTCTAATAATCATGCAATAATTGGTCCACATCGGTCCATAATTATATATAGCGCCCATATAAACCGATCCCCAGATTTGGGTTGCGGAGCCTCAAAGAGAAGCAAATTTCATCCGATCCGCCTGAAATTTGGTACATGATATTGGTATATAGTCTCTAACAACCATGCAAAAATTGGTCCACATCGGTTTATAATTATATATAGCCCCGATATAAACCGATCCGCAGATTTGGCTTGCGAAGTCTCCAAGAGAAGCAAATTTCATCCAATCCGGTTGCAATTTGGAACATGGTGTTAGTATATGATCTTTAACAACCGTGCCATAATTGGTCCATATCTGTCCATAATAATATATAGCCCCCATATAAAACGTTCTCCAGATTTGACCTCCGGAGCCTCTTGGAGGAGCAAAATTCATCCGATCCGGTTCAAATTAGGAACGTGGTGTTAGTATATGGTCGCTAACAACCATACCAAAAGTGGTCCAATCACACAAAAATTGGTCCATATCGGTTCATAATCATGGTTGCCACTAGAGCCAAAAATAATCTACCAAAATTTTATTTCTATAGAAAATTTTGTCAAAATTTTATTTCTATAGAAAATTTGGTTCAAATTTTATTCGGTTCATAATCATGGTTGCCAATCGAGCCAAAAATAATCTACCAAGATTATATTTCTATAGAAAATTTTGTCAAAAGTTTATTTCTATAGAAACTTTTGTTAAAATTTTATTTCTGTAGAAATTTTTGTCAAAATTTTGTTTCTATAGAAAATTTTGTCAAAAGTTTTATTTCTATAGAAAATTTGGTGAAAATTTTATTTCTATATAAAATTTTGTTAAAATTTTATTTCTGTAGAAAATTTTGTCAAAATTTTATGTCTACTTTGTCAAACTGAATTATATACGTATTGGATCGATCTTTTTTGATTTAATATATACCACGTATGGACTTACATACAATTTAGAAGATGGTGTTAGGAGGTTTTAAGATACCTTACCATCGGCAAGCGTTACCGCAACTTAAGTAATTCGATTGTGGATGGCAGTGTTTAGAAGAAGTTTCTACGCAATCCATGATGGAGGGTACATAAGCTTCGGCCTGGCCGAACTTACGGCCGTATATACTTGTTTAGGTTTTGGGTGGATTTGTCAATTTTTTGGGGGTGGTCACGAATTAAAGTCCATTTCGCCCTAGGACGTATATTTAGGGAGATATGGGCAAAATAACTTTTTCATATAAAAATTGCAATTTTTTTAGGTTTTGAGTGGATTATTAAATTTTTTGGGGTGTTACGAATTAAAGTCCTTTTCGCTCTAGGACGCGTATATACGAAGATATGGGCAAAATAAGTTTTTCAGATAAAAATTTCAATTTTTTTAGGTTTTGGGAGGATTATTCATTTTTTTCGGGGGTGGTCATGAATTAAAGTCCTTTTCGCGCTAGGGCGCTTAGTTTAGGGATATGGGCAAAATAAGTTTTTCATATCAAAATTTAAATTTTTTTTAGGTTTTGGGTGGATTTGTCAATTTTTTGGGGTGGTCACGAATTAAAGTCCTTTTCGCCCTAGGACGTATATTTAAGGAGATATGGGCAAAATAACTTTTTCATATAAAAATTGCAATTTTTTTAGGTTTTGAGCGGATTATTAAATTTTTTGGGGTGTTACGAATTAAAATCCTTTTCGCTCTAGGACGCGTATATACGAAGATATGGGCAAAATAAGTTTTTCAGATAAAAATTTAAATTTTTTAGGTTTTGGGAGGATTATTCAATTTTTTTGGGGGTGGTCATGAATTAAAGTCCTTTTCGCGCTAGGGCGCTTAGTTGAGGAGATATGGGCAAAATAAGTTTTTCATACCAAAATTTAAATTTTTTTAGGTTTTGGGTGGATTTGTCAATTTTTTGGGGGTGGTCACGAATTAAAGTCCTTTTCGCCCTAGGACGTATATTTAAGGAGATATGGGCAAAATAACTTTTTCATATAAAAATTGCAATTTTTTTAAGTTTTGAGCGGATTATTAAATTTTTTGGGGTGTTACGAATTAAAGTCCTTTTCGCTCTAGGACGCGAAAGATATGGGCAAAATAAGTTTTTCAGATAAAAATTTCAATTTTTTAGGTTTTGGGAGGATTATTCAATTTTTTTGGGGGTGGTCATGAATTAAAGTTCTTTTCGCGCTAGGGCGCTTAGTTTAGGAGATATGGGCAAAATAAGTTTTTCATGTAAAAATTTAAATTTTTGTAGGTTTTGGGTGGATTTGTCAATTTTTTGGGGGTGGTCACGAATTAAAGTCCATTTCGCCCTAGGACGCATATTTAAGGAGATATGGGCAAAAAAACTTTTTCATATAAAGATTGCAATTTTTTTAGGTTTTGAGTGGATTATTAAATTTTTTGGGGTGTTATGAATTAAAGTCCATTTCGCTCTAGGACGCGTATATACGAAGATATGGGCAAAATAAGATTTTCAGATAAAAATTTCAATTTTTTTAGGTTTTGGGAGGATTATTCAATTTTTTTGGGGGTGGTCATGAATTAAAGTCCTTTTCGCGCTAGGGCGCTTAGTTTAGGAGATATGGGCAAAATAAGTTTTTCATGTCAAAATTTAAATTTTTTAGGTTTTGGGTGGATTTGTCAATTTTTTGGGAGTGGTCACGAATTAAAGTCCATTTCGCCCTAGGACGTATATTTAAGGAGATATGGGCAAAATAAATTTTTCATATAAAAATTGCAATTTTTTTAGGTTTTGAGTGGATTATTAAATTTTTTGGAGTATTACGAATTAAAGTCCTTTTCGCGCTAGGGCGCTTAGTTTAGGAGATATGGGCAAAATAAGTTTTTCATATCAAAATTTAAATTTTTTTAGGTTTTGGGTGGATTTGTCAATTTTTTGGGGGTGGTCACGAATTAAAGTCCATTTCGCCCTAGGAGGCATATTTATGGAGATATGGGCAAAATAACTTTTTCATATAAAAATTGCAATTTTTTTAGGTTTTGAGCGGATTATTAAATTTTTTGGGGTGTTACGAATTAAAGTTCTTTTCGCTCTAGGACGCGTATATACGAAGATATGGGCAAAATAAGTTTTTCAGATAAAAATTTAAATTTTTTTTAGGTTTTGGGAGGATTATGAATTAAAGTCCTTTTCGCGCTAGGGCGCTTAGTTTAGGAGATATGGGCAAAATAAGTTTTTCATATCAAAATTTAAATTTTTTAGGTTTTGGGTGGATTTGTCAATTTTTTGGGGGTGGTCACGAATTAAAGTCCTTTTCGCCCTAGGACGTATATTTAGGAGATATGGGCAAAATAACTTTTTTTAGGTTTTGAGCGGATTATTAAATTTTTTGGGGTGTTACGAATTAAAGTCCTTTTCGCGCTAGGGCGCTTAGTTTAGGAGATATGGGCAAAATAAGTTTTTCATATCAAAATTTAATTTTTTTTAGGTTTTGGGTGGATTTGTCAATTTTTTTGGGGGTGGTCACGAATTAAAGTCCATTTCGCCCTAGGACGTATATTTAAGGAGATATGGGCAAAATAACTTTGTCATATAAAAATTGCAATTTTTTTAAGTTTTTAGTGGATTATTAAATTTTTTGGGGTGTTACGAATTAAAGTCCTTTTCGCTCTAGGACGCGAAAGATATGGGCAAAATAAGTTTTTCAGATAAAAATTTCAATTTTTTAGGTTTTGGGAGGATTATTCAATTTTTTTGGGGGTGGTCATGAATTAAAGTTCTTTTCGCGCTAGGGCGCTTAGTTTAGGAGATATGGGCAAAATAAGTTTTTCATGTCAAAATTTAAATTTTTTTAGGTTTTGGGTGGATTTGTCAATTTTTTTGGGGTGGTCACGAATTAAAGTCCATTTCGCCCTAGGACGCATATTTAAGGAGATATGGGCAAAAAAACTTTTTCATATAAAGATTGCAATTTTTTTAGGTTTTGAGTGGATTATTAAATTTTTTGGGGTGAATTAAAGTCCATTTCGCTCTAGGACGCGTATATACGAAGATATGGGCAAAATAAGATTTTCAGATAAAAATTTCAATTTTTTTAGGTTTTGGGAGGATTATTCAATTTTTTTGGGGGTGGTCATGAATTAAAGTCCTTTTCGCGCTAGGGCGCTTAGTTTAGGAGATATGGGCAAAATAAGTTTTTCATGTCAAAATTTAAATTTTTTAGGTTTTGGGTGGATTTGTCAATTTTTTGGGAGTGGTCACGAATTAAAGTCCATTTCGCCCTAGGACGTATATTTAAGGAGATATGGGCAAAATAAATTTTTCATATAAAAATTGCAATTTTTTTAGGTTTTGAGTGGATTATTAAATTTTTTGGAGTATTACGAATTAAAGTCCTTTTCGCGCTAGGGCGCTTAGTTTAGGAGATATGGGCAAAATAAGTTTTTCATATCAAAATTAAAATTTTTTTAGGTTTTGGGTGGATTTGTCAATTTTTTGGGGGTGGTCACGAATTAAAGTCCATTTCGCCCTAGGAGGCATATTTATGGAGATATGGGCAAAATAACTTTTTCATATAAAAATTGCAATTTTTTTAGGTTTTGAGCGGATTATTAAATTTTTTGGGGTGTTACGAATTAAAGTTCTTTTCGCTCTAGGACGCGTATATACGAAGATATGGGCAAAATAAGTTTTTCAGATAAAAATTTAAATTTTTTTTAGGTTTTGGGAGGATTATGAATTAAAGTCCTTTTCGCGCTAGGGCGCTTAGTTTAGGAGATATGGGCAAAATAAGTTTTTCATATCAAAATTTAAATTTTTTAGGTTTTGGGTGGATTTGTCAATTTTTTGGGGGTGGTCACGAATTAAAGTCCTTTTCGCCCTAGGACGTATATTTAGGAGATATGGGCAAAATAACTTTTTTTAGGTTTTGAGCGGATTATTAAATTTTTTGGGGTGTTACGAATTAAAGTCCTTTTCGCGCTAGGGCGCTTAGTTTAGGAGATATGGGCAAAATAAGTTTTTCATATCAAAATTTAATTTTTTTTAGGTTTTGGGTGGATTTGTCAATTTTTTTGGGGGTGGTCACGAATTAAAGTCCATTTCGCCCTAGGACGTATATTTAAGGAGATATGGTCAAAATAACTTTTTCATATAAAAATTGCATTTTTTTTAGGTTTTGAGTGGATTATTAAATTTTTTGGGGTGTTACGAATTAAAGTCCTTTTCGCTCTAGGACGCGTATATACGAAGATATGGGCAAAATAAGTTTTTCAGATAAAAATTTAAATTTTTTTAGGTTTTGGGAGGATTATTCAATTTTTTCGGGGGTGGTCATGAATTAAAGTCCTTTTCGCGCTAGGGCGCTTAGTTTAGGAGATATGGGCAGAATAAGTTTTTCATATCAAAATTTAAATTTTTTTTAGGTTTTGGGTGGATTTGTCAATTTTTTGGGGGTGGTCACGAATTAAAGTCCTTTTCGCCCTAGGGCGTATATTTAAGGAGATATGGGCAAAATAACTTTTTCATATAAAAATTGCAATTTTTTTTAGGTTTTGAGCGGATTATTAAATTTTTTGGGGTGTTACGAATTAAAGTCCTTTTCGCTCTAGGACGCGTATATACGAAGATATGGGCAAAATAAGTTTTTCAGATAAAAATTTCAATTTTTTTAGGTTTTGGGAGGATTTGTCAATTTTTTGGGGGTGGTCACGAATTAAAGTCCTTTTCGCGCTAGGGCGCTTAGTTTAGGAGATATGGGCAAAATAAGTTTTTCATATCAAAATTTAAATTTTTTTAGGTTTTGGGTGGATTTGTCAATTTTTTGGGGGTGGTCACGAATTAAAGTCCATTTCGCCCTAGGACGCATATTTAAGGAGATATGGGCAAAATAACTTTTTCATATAAAAATTGCAATTTTTTTAGGTTTTGAGTGGATTATTAAATTTTTTGGGGTGTTACGAATTAAAGTCCTTTTCGCTCTAGGACGCGTATATACGAAGATATAGGCAAAATAACTTTTTCAGATAAAAATTTCAATTTTTTTAGGTTTTGGGAGGATTATTCAATTTTTTTGGGGGTGGTCATGAATTAAAGTCCTTTTCGCGCTAGGGCGCTTAGTTTAGGAGATATGGGCAAAATAAGTTTTTCATATCAAAATTTAAATTTTTTTAGGTTTTGGGTGGATTTGTCAATTTTTTGGGGGTGGTCACGAATTAAAGTCCATTTCGCCCTAGGACGCATATTTAAGGAGATATGGGCAAAATAACTTTTTCATATAAAAATTGCAATTTTTTTAGGTTTTGAGTGGATTATTAAATTTTTTGGGGTGTTACGAATTAAAGTCCTTTTCGCTCTAGGACGCGTATATACGAAGATATAGGCAAAATAACTTTTTCAGATAAAAATTTCAATTTTTTTAGGTTTTGGGAGGATTATTCAATTTTTTTGGGGGTGGTCATGAATTAAAGTCCTTTTCGCGCTAGGGCGCTTAGTTTAGGAGATATGGGCAAAATAAGTTTTTCATATAAGATTTTCAGATAAAAATTTCAATTTTTTTAGGTTTTGGGAGGATTATTCAATTTTTTTGGGGGGTGGTCATGAATTAAAGTCCTTTTCGCGCTAGGGCGCTTAGTTTAGGAGATATGGGCAAAATAAGTTTTTCATATCAAAATTTAAATTTTTTTAGGTTTTGGGTGGATTTGTCAATTTTTTGGGGGTGGTCACGAATTAAAGTCCATTTCGCCCTAGGACGCATATTTAAGGAGATATGGGCAAAATAACTTTTTCATATAAAAATTGCAATTTTTTTAGGTTTTGAGTGGATTATTAAATTTTTTGGGGTGTTACGAATTAAAGTCCTTTTCGCTCTAGGACGCGTATATACGAAGATATGGGCAAAATAAGTTTTTCAGATAAAAATTTAAATTTTTTTAGGTTTTGGGAGGATTATTATTTTTTCGGGGGTGGTCATGAATTTTAAGTCCTTTTCGCGCTAGGGCGCTTAGTTTAGGAGATATGGGCAAAATAAGTTTTTCGTATCAAAATTTAAATTTTTTGAGGTTTTGGGTGGATTTGTCAATTTTTTGGGGGTGGTCACGAATTAAAGTCCTTTTCGCCCTAGGACGTATATTTAGGAGATATGGGCAAAATAACTTTTTTTAGGTTTTGAGCAGATTATTAAATTTTTTGGGGTGTTACGAATTAAAGTCCTTTTCGCGCTAGGGCGCTTAGTTTAGGAGATATGGGCAAAATAAGTTTTTCATATCAAAATTTAATTTTTTTTAGGTTTTGGGTGGATTTGTCAATTTTTTTTGGGGTGGTCACGAATTAAAGTCCATTTCGCCCTAGGACGTATATTTAAGGAGATATGGGCAAAATAACTTTTTCATATAAAAATTGCAATTTTTTTAGGTTTTGAGTGGATTATTAAATTTTTTGGGGTGTTACGAATTAAAGTCCTTTTCGCTCTAGGACGCGTATATACGAAGATATGGGCAAAATAAGTTTTTCAGATAAAAATTTCAATTTTGTTAGGTTTTGGGAGGATTATTCAATTATTAAATTTTTGGGGTGTTACGAATTAAAGTCCTTTTCGCGCTAGGGCGCTTAGTTTAGGAGATATGGGCAAAATAAGTTTTTCATATCAAAATTTAATTTTTTTTAAGTTTTGGGTGGATTTGTCAATTTTTTTGGGGGTGGTCACGAATTAAAGTCCATTTCGCCCTAGGACGTATATTTAGGAGATATGGGCAAAATAACTTTTTCATATAAAAATTGCAATTTTTTTAGGTTTTGAGTGGATTATTAAATTTTTTGGGGTGTTACGAATTAAAGTCCTTTTCGCTCTAGGACGCGTATATACGAAGATATGGGCAAAATAAGTTTTTCAGATAAAAATTTCAATTTTGTTAGGTTTTGGGAGGATTATTCAATTATTAAATTTTTTGGGGTGTTACGAATTAAAGTCCTTTTCGCGCTACGGCGCTTAGTTTAGGATATATGGGCAAAATAAGTTTTTCATATCAAAATTTAATTTTTTTTAGGTTTTGGGTGGATTTGTCAATTTTTTTGGGGGTGGTCACGAATTAAAGTCCATTTCGCCCTAGGACGTATATTTAAGGAGATATGGGCAAAATAACTTTTTCATATAAAAATTGCAATTTTTTTAGGTTTTGAGTGGATTATTAAATTTTTTGGGGTGTTACGAATTAAAGTCCTTTTCGTTCTAGGACGCGTATATACGAAGATATGGGCAAAATAAGTTTTTCAGATAAAAATTTCAATTTTGTTAGGTTTTGGGAGGATTATTCAATTTTTTTGGGGGTGGTCATGAATTAAAGTCCTTTTCGCGCTAGGGCGCTTAGTTTAGGAGATATGGGCAAAATAAGTTTTTCATATCAAAATTTAAATTTTTTTAGGTTTTGGGTGGATTTGTCAATTTTTTGGGGGTGGTCACGAATTAAAGTTCTTTTCGCCCTAGAACGTATATTTAAGGAGATATGGGCAAAATAACTTTTTCATATAAAAATTGCAATTTTTTTAGGTTTTGAGCGGATTATTAAATTTTTTGGGGTGTTACGAATTAAAGTCCTTTTCGCTCTAGGACGCGTAAATACGAAGATATGGGCAAAATAAGTTTTTCAGATAAAAATTTCATTTTTTTAGGTTTTGGGAGGATTATTCAATTTTTTGGGGGGTGGTCATGAATTAAAGTCCTTTTCGCGCTAGGGCGCTCAGTTTAGGAGATATGGGCAAAATAAGTTTTTCATATCAAAATTTAAATTTTTTTAGGTTTTGGGTGGATTTGTCAATTTTTTGGGGGTGGTCACGAATTAAAGTCCATTTCGCCCTAGGACGCATATTTAAGGAGATATGGGCAAAATAACTTTTTCATATAAAAATTGCAATTTTTTTAGGTTTTGAGTGGATTATTAAATTTTTTGGGGTGTTACGAATTAAAGTCCTTTTCGCTCTAGAACGCGTATATACGAAGATATAGGCAAAATAACTTTTTCAGATAAAAATTTCAATTTTTTTAGGTTTTGGGAGGATTATTCAATTTTTTTGGGGGTGGTCATGAATTAAAGTCCTTTTCGCGCTAGGGCGCTTAGTTTAGGAGATATGGGCAAAATAAGTTTTTCATATAAGATTTTCAGATAAAAATTTCAATTTTTTTAGGTTTTGGGAGGATTATTCAATTTTTTTGGGGGGTGGTCATGAATTAAAGTCCTTTTTGCGCTAGGGCGCTTAGTTTAGGAGATATGGGCAAAATAAGTTTTTCATATCAAAATTTAAATTTTTTTAGGTTTTGGGTGGATTTGTCAATTTTTTGGGGGTGGTCACGAATTAAAGTTCTTTTCGCCCTAGAACGTATATTTAAGGAGATATGGGCAAAATAACTTTTTCATATAAAAATTGCAATTTTTTTAGGTTTTGAGTGGATTATTAAATTTTTTGGGGTGTTACGAATTAAAGTCCTTTTCGCCCTAGGACGTATATATACGAAGATATGGGCAAAATAAGTTTTTCAGATAAAAATTTCAATTTTTTTAGGTTTTGGGAGGATTATTCCATTTTTTGGGGGTGGTCATGAATTAAAGTCCATTTCGCGCTAGGGCGCTTAGTTTAGGAGATATGGGCAAAATAAGTTTTTCATATCAAAATTTATTTTTTTTTAGGTTTTGGGTGGATTTGTCAATTTTTTTGGGGGTGGTCACGAATTAAAGTCCATTTCGCCCTAATACGTATATTTAAGGAGATATGGGCAAAATAACTTTTTCATATAAAAATTGCAATTTTTTTAGGTTTTGAGTGGATTATTAAATTTTTTGGGGTGTTACGAATTAAAGTCCTTTTCGTTCTAGGACGCGTATATACGAAGATATGGGCAAAATAAGTTTTTCAGATAAAAATTTCAATTTTGTTAGGTTTTGGGAGGATTATTCAATTTTTTTGGGGGTGGTCATGAATTAAAGTCCTTTTCGCGCTAGGGCGCTTAGTTTAGGAGATATGGGCAAAATAAGTTTTTCATATCAAAATTTAAATTTTTTTAGGTTTTGGGTGGATTTGTCAATTTTTTGGGGGTGGTCACGAATTAAAGTTCTTTTCGCCCTAGAACGTATATTTAAGGAGATATGGGCAAAATAACTTTTTCATATAAAAATTGCAATTTTTTTAGGTTTTGAGCGGATTATTAAATTTTTTGGGGTATTACGAATTAAAGTCCTTTTCGCTCTAGGACGCGTAAATACGAAGATATGGGCAAAATAAGTTTTTCAGATAAAAATTTCATTTTTTTAGGTTTTGGGAGGATTATTCAATTTTTTGGGGGGTGGTCATGAATTAAAGTCCTTTTCGCGCTAGGGCGCTCAGTTTAGGAGATATGGGCAAAATAACTTTTTCATATCAAAATTTAAATTTTTTTAGGTTTTGGGTGGATTTGTCAATTTTTTGGGGGTGGTCACGAATTAAAGTCCATTTCGCCCTAGGACGCATATTTAAGGAGATATGGGCAAAATAACTTTTTCATATAAAAATTGAAATTTTTTTAGGTTTTGAGTGGATTATTAAATTTTTTGGGGTGTTACGAATTAAAGTCCTTTTCGCTCTAGGACGCGTATATACGAAGATATAGGCAAAATAACTTTTTCAGATAAAAATTTCAATTTTTTTAGGTTTTGGGAGGATTATTCAATTTTTTTGGGGGTGGTCATGAATTAAAGTCGTTTTCGCGCTAGGGCGCTTAGTTTAGGAGATATGGGCAAAATAAGTTTTTCATATAAGATTTTCAGATAAAAATTTCAATTTTTTTAGGTTTTGGGAGGATTATTCAATTTTTTTGGGGGGTGGTCATGAATTAAAGTCCTTTTTGCGCTAGGGCGCTTAGTTTAGGAGATATGGGCAAAATAAGTTTTTCATATCAAAATTTAAATTTTTTTAGGTTTTGGGTGGATTTGTCAATTTTTTGGGGGTGGTCACGAATTAAAGTCCATTTCGCCCTAGGACGCATATTTAAGGAGATATGGGCAAAATAACTTTTTCATATAAAAATTGCAATTTTTTTAGGTTTTGAGTGGATTATTAAATTTTTTGGGGTGTTACGAATTAAAGTCCTTTTCGCTCTAGAACGCGTATATACGAAGATATAGGCAAAATAACTTTTTCAGATAAAAATTTCAATTTTTTTAGGTTTTGGGAGGATTATTAAATTTTTTTGGGGGTGGTCATGAATTAAAGTCCTTTTCGCGCTAGGGCGCTTAGTTTAGGAGATATGGGCAAAATAAGTTTTTCATATAAGATTTTCAGATAAAAATTTCAATTTTTTTAGGTTTTGGGAGGATTATTCAATTTTTTTGGGGGGTGGTCATGAATTAAAGTCCTTTTTGCGCTAGGGCGCTTAGTTTAGGAGATATGGGCAAAATAAGTTTTTCATATCAAAATTTAAATTTTTTTAGGTTTTGGGTGGATTTGTCAATTTTTTGGGGGTGGTCACGAATTAAAGTTCTTTTCGCCCTAGAACGTATATTTAAGGAGATATGGGCAAAATAACTTTTTCATATAAAAATTGCAATTTTTTTAGGTTTTGAGTGGATTATTAAATTTTTTGGGGTGTTACGAATTAAAGTCCTTTTCGCCCTAGGACGTATATATACGAAGATATGGGCAAAATAAGTTTTTCAGATAAAAATTTCAATTTTTTTAGGTTTTGGGAGGATTATTCCATTTTTTGGGGGTGGTCATGAATTAAAGTCCATTTCGCGCTAGGGCGCTTAGTTTAGGAGATATGGGCAAAATAAGTTTTTCATATCAAAATTTAATTTTTTTTAGGTTTTGGGTGGATTTGTCAATTTTTTTGGGGGTGGTCACGAATTAAAGTCCATTTCGCCCTAGGACGTATATTTAAGGAGATATGGGCAAAATAACTTTTTCATATAAAAATTGCAATTTTTTTAGGTTTTGAGTGGATTATTAAATTTTTTGGGGTGTTACGAATTAAAGTCCTTTTCGTTCTAGGACGCGTATATACGAAGATATGGGCAAAATAAGTTTTTCAGATAAAAATTTCAATTTTGTTAGGTTTTGGGAGGATTATTCAATTTTTTTGGGGGTGGTCATGAATTAAAGTCCTTTTCGCGCTAGGGCGCTTAGTTTAGGAGATATGGGCAAAATAAGTTTTTCATATCAAAATTTAAATTTTTTTAGGTTTTGGGTGGATTTGTCAATTTTTTGGGGGTGGTCACGAATTAAAGTTCTTTTCGCCCTAGAACGTATATTTAAGGAGATATGGGCAAAATAACTTTTTCATATAAAAATTGCAATTTTTTTAGGTTTTGAGCGGATTATTAAATTTTTTGGGGTATTACGAATTAAAGTCCTTTTCGCTCTAGGACGCGTAAATACGAAGATATGGGCAAAATAAGTTTTTCAGATAAAAATTTCATTTTTTTAGGTTTTGGGAGGATTATTCAATTTTTTGGGGGGTGGTCATGAATTAAAGTCCTTTTCGCGCTAGGGCGCTCAGTTTAGGAGATATGGGCAAAATAACTTTTTCATATCAAAATTTAAATTTTTTTAGGTTTTGGGTGGATTTGTCAATTTTTTGGGGGTGGTCACGAATTAAAGTCCATTTCGCCCTAGGACGCATATTTAAGGAGATATGGGCAAAATAACTTTTTCATATAAAAATTGAAATTTTTTTAGGTTTTGAGTGGATTATTAAATTTTTTGGGGTGTTACGAATTAAAGTCCTTTTCGCTCTAGGACGCGTATATACGAAGATATAGGCAAAATAACTTTTTCAGATAAAAATTTCAATTTTTTTAGGTTTTGGGAGGATTATTCAATTTTTTTGGGGGTGGTCATGAATTAAAGTCGTTTTCGCGCTAGGGCGCTTAGTTTAGGAGATATGGGCAAAATAAGTTTTTCATATAAGATTTTCAGATAAAAATTTCAATTTTTTTAGGTTTTGGGAGGATTATTCAATTTTTTTGGGGGGTGGTCATGAATTAAAGTCCTTTTTGCGCTAGGGCGCTTAGTTTAGGAGATATGGGCAAAATAAGTTTTTCATATCAAAATTTAAATTTTTTTAGGTTTTGGGTGGATTTGTCAATTTTTTGGGGGTGGTCACGAATTAAAGTTCTTTTCGCCCTAGAACGTATATTTAAGGAGATATGGGCAAAATAACTTTTTCATATAAAAATTGCAATTTTTTTAGGTTTTGAGTGGATTATTAAATTTTTTGGGGTGTTACGAATTAAAGTCCTTTTCGCCCTAGGACGTATATATACGAAGATATGGGCAAAATAAGTTTTTCAGATAAAAATTTCAATTTTTTTAGGTTTTGGGAGGATTATTCCATTTTTTGGGGGTGGTCATGAATTAAAGTCCTTTTCGCGCTAGGGCGCTTAGTTTAGGAGATATGGGCAAAATAAGTTTTTCATATCAAAATTTAAATTTTTTTTAGGTTTTGGGTGGATTTGTCAATTTTTTGGGGGTGGTCACGAATTAAAGTCCTTTTCGCCCTAGGGCGTATATTTAAGGAGATATGGGCAAAATAATTTTTTCATATAAAAATTGCAATTTTTTTTAGGTTTTGAGCGGATTATTAAATTTTTTGGGGTGTTACGAATTAAAGTCCTTTTCGCTCTAGGACGCGTATATACGAAGATATGGGCAAAATAAGTTTTTCAGATAAAAATTTCAATTTTTTTAGGTTTTGGGAGGATTTGTCAATTTTTTGGGGGTGGTCACGAATTAAAGTCCTTTTCGCGCTAGGGCGCTTAGTTTAGGAGATATGGGCAAAATAAGTTTTTCATATCAAAATTTAAATTTTTTTAGGTTTTGGGTGGATTTGTCAATTTTTTGGGGGTGGTCACGAATTAAAGTCCATTTCGCCCTAGAACGTATATTTAAGGAGATATGGGCAAAATAACTTTTTCATATAAAAATTGCAATTTTTTTAGGTTTTGAGTGGATTATTAAATTTTTTGGGGTGTTACGAATTAAAGTCCTTTTCGCTCTAGGACGCGTATATACGAAGATATAGGCAAAATAACTTTTTCAGATAAAAATTTCAATTTTTTTAGGTTTTGGGAGGATTATTCAATTTTTTTGGGGGTGGTCATGAATTAAAGTCCTTTTCGCGCTAGGGCGCTTAGTTTAGGAGATATGGGCAAAATAAGTTTTTCATATAAAAATTTAAATTTTTTTAGGTTTTGGGTGGATTTGTCAATTTTTTGGGGGTGGTCACGGATTAAAGTCCATTTCGCCCTAGGACGCATATTTAAGGAGATATGGGCAAAATAACTTTTTCATATAAAAATTGCAATTTTTTTAGGTTTTGAGTGGATTATTAAATTTTTTGGGGTGTTACGAATTAAAGTCCTTTTCGCTCTAGGACGCGTATATACGAAGATATAGGCAAAATAACTTTTTCAGATAAAAATTTCAATTTTTTTAGGTTTTGGGAGGATTATTCAATTTTTTTGGGGGTGGTCATGAATTAAAGTCCTTTTCGCGCTAGGGCGCTTAGTTTAGGAGATATGGGCAAAATAAGTTTTTCATATAAGATTTTCAGATAAAAATTTCAATTTTTTTAGGTTTTGGGAGGATTATTCAATTTTTTTGGGGGGTGGTCATGAATTAAAGTCCTTTTCGCGCTAGGGCGCTTAGTTTAGGAGATATGGGCAAAATAAGTTTTTCATATCAAAATTTAAATTTTTTTAGGTTTTGGGTGGATTTGTCAATTTTTTGGGGGTGGTCACGAATTAAAGTCCATTTCGCCCTAGGACGCATATTTAAGGAGATATGGGCAAAATAACTTTTTCATATAAAAATTGCAATTTTTTTAGGTTTTGAGTGGATTATTAAATTTTTTGGGGTGTTACGAATTAAAGTCCTTTTCGCTCTAGGACGCGTATATACGAAGATATGGGCAAAATAAGTTTTTCAGATAAAAATTTAAATTTTTTTAGGTTTTGGGAGGATTATTATTTTTTCGGGGGTGGTCATGAATTTTAAGTCCTTTTCGCGCTAGGGCGCTTAGTTTAGGAGATATGGGCAAAATAAGTTTTTCGTATCAAAATTTAAATTTTTTGAGGTTTTGGGTGGATTTGTCAATTTTTTGGGGGTGGTCACGAATTAAAGTCCTTTTCGCCCTAGGACGTATATTTAGGAGATATGGGCAAAATAACTTTTTTTAGGTTTTGAGCAGATTATTAAATTTTTTGGGGTGTTACGAATTAAAGTCCTTTTCGCGCTAGGGCGCTTACTTTAGGAGATATGGGCAAAATAAATTTTTCATATCAAAATTTAATTTTTTTTAGGTTTTGGGTGGATTTGTCAATTTTTTTTGGGGTGGTCACGAATTAAAGTCCATTTCGCCCTAGGACGTATATTTAAGGAGATATGGGCAAAATAACTTTTTCATATAAAAATTGCAATTTTTTTAGGTTTTGAGTGGATTATTAAATTTTTTGGGGTGTTACGAATTAAAGTCCTTTTCGCTCTAGGACGCGTATATACGAAGATATGGGCAAAATAAGTTTTTCAGATAAAAATTTCAATTTTGTTAGGTTTTGGGAGGATTATTCAATTATTAAATTTTTTGGGGTGTTACGAATTAAAGTCCTTTTCGCGCTAGGGCGCTTAGTTTAGGAGATATGGGCAAAATAAGTTTTTCATATCAAAATTTAATTTTTTTTAAGTTTTGGGTGGATTTGTCAATTTTTTTGGGGGTGGTCACGAATTAAAGTCCATTTCGCCCTAGGACGTATATTTAAGGAGATATGGGCAAAATAACTTTTTCATATAAAAATTGCAATTTTTTTAGGTTTTGAGTGGATTATTAAATTTTTTGGGGTGTTACGAATTAAAGTCCTTTTCGCTCTAGGACGCGTATATACGAAGATATGGGCAAAATAAGTTTTTCAGATAAAAATTTCAATTTTGTTAGGTTTTGGGAGGATTATTCAATTATTAAATTTTTTGGGGTGTTACGAATTAAAGTCCTTTTCGCGCTACGGCGCTTAGTTTAGGAGATATGGGCAAAATAAGTTTTTCATATCAAAATTTAATTTTTTTTAGGTTTTGGGTGGATTTGTCAATTTTTTTGGGGGTGGTCACGAATTAAAGTCCATTTCGCCCTAGGACGTATATTTAAGGAGATATGGGCAAAATAACTTTTTCATATAAAAATTGCAATTTTTTTAGGTTTTGAGTGGATTATTAAATTTTTTGGGGTGTTACGAATTAAAGTCCTTTTCGTTCTAGGACGCGTATATACGAAGATATGGGCAAAATAAGTTTTTCAGATAAAAATTTCAATTTTGTTAGGTTTTGGGAGGATTATTCAATTTTTTTGGGGGTGGTCATGAATTAAAGTCCTTTTCGCGCTAGGGCGCTTAGTTTAGGAGATATGGGCAAAATAAGTTTTTCATATCAAAATTTAAATTTTTTTAGGTTTTGGGTGGATTTGTCAATTTTTTGGGGGTGGTCACGAATTAAAGTTCTTTTCGCCCTAGAACGTATATTTAAGGAGATATGGGCAAAATAACTTTTTCATATAAAAATTGCAATTTTTTTAGGTTTTGAGCGGATTATTAAATTTTTTGGGGTGTTACGAATTAAAGTCCTTTTCGCTCTAGGACGCGTAAATACGAAGATATGGGCAAAATATGTTTTTCAGATAAAAATTTCATTTTTTTAGGTTTTGGGAGGATTATTCAATTTTTTGGGGGGTGGTCATGAATTAAAGTCCTTTTCGCGCTAGGGCGCTCAGTTTAGGAGATATGGGCAAAATAACTTTTTCATATCAAAATTTAAATTTTTTTAGGTTTTGGGTGGATTTGTCAATTTTTTGGGGGTGGTCACGAATTAAAGTCCATTTCGCCCTAGGACGCATATTTAAGGAGATATGGGCAAAATAACTTTTTCATATAAAAATTGCAATTTTTTTAGGTTTTGAGTGGATTATTAAATTTTTTGGGGTGTTACGAATTAAAGTCCTTTTCGCTCTAGAACGCGTATATACGAAGATATAGGCAAAATAACTTTTTCAGATAAAAATTTCAATTTTTTTAGGTTTTGGGAGGATTATTCAATTTTTTTGGGGGTGGTCATGAATTAAAGTCCTTTTCGCGCTAGGGCGCTTAGTTTAGGAGATATGGGCAAAATAAGTTTTTCATATCAAAATTTAAATTTTTTTAGGTTTTGGGTGGATTTGTCAATTTTTTGGGGGTGGTCACGAATTAAAGTTCTTTTCGCCCTAGAACGTATATTTAAGGAGATATGGGCAAAATAACTTTTTCATATAAAAATTGCAATTTTTTTAGGTTTTGAGTGGATTATTAAATTTTTTGGGGTGTTACGAATTAAAGTCCTTTTCGCCCTAGGACGTATATATACGAAGATATGGGCAAAATAAGTTTTTCAGATAAAAATTTCAATTTTTTTAGGTTTTGGGAGGATTATTCCATTTTTTGGGGGTGGTCATGAATTAAAGTCCATTTCGCGCTAGGGCGCTTAGTTTAGGAGATATGGGCAAAATAAGTTTTTCATATCAAAATTTAATTTTTTTTAGGTTTTGGGTGGATTTGTCAATTTTTTTGGGGGTGGTCACGAATTAAAGTCCATTTCGCCCTAGGACGTATATTTAAGGAGATATGGGCAAAATAACTTTTTCATATAAAAATTGCAATTTTTTTAGGTTTTGAGTGGATTATTAAATTTTTTGGGGTGTTACGAATTAAAGTCCTTTTCGTTCTAGGACGCGTATATACGAAGATATGGGCAAAATAAGTTTTTCAGATAAAAATTTCAATTTTGTTAGGTTTTGGGAGGATTATTCAATTTTTTTGGGGGTGGTCATGAATTAAAGTCCTTTTCGCGCTAGGGCGCTTAGTTTAGGAGATATGGGCAAAATAAGTTTTTCATATCAAAATTTAAATTTTTTTAGGTTTTGGGTGGATTTGTCAATTTTTTGGGGGTGGTCACGAATTAAAGTTCTTTTCGCCCTAGAACGTATATTTAAGGAGATATGGGCAAAATAACTTTTTCATATAAAAATTGCAATTTTTTTAGGTTTTGAGCGGATTATTAAATTTTTTGGGGTGTTACGAATTAAAGTCCTTTTCGCTCTAGGACGCGTAAATACGAAGATATGGGCAAAATAAGTTTTTCAGATAAAAATTTCATTTTTTTAGGTTTTGGGAGGATTATTCAATTTTTTGGGGGGTGGTCATGAATTAAAGTCCTTTTCGCGCTAGGGCGCTCAGTTTAGGAGATATGGGCAAAATAACTTTTTCATATCAAAATTTAAATTTTTTTAGGTTTTGGGTGGATTTGTCAATTTTTTGGGGGTGGTCACGAATTAAAGTCCATTTCGCCCTAGGACGCATATTTAAGGAGATATGGGCAAAATAACTTTTTCATATAAAAATTGAAATTTTTTTAGGTTTTGAGTGGATTATTAAATTTTTTGGGGTGTTACGAATTAAAGTCCTTTTCGCTCTAGGACGCGTATATACGAAGATATAGGCAAAATAACTTTTTCAGATAAAAATTTCAATTTTTTTAGGTTTTGGGAGGATTATTCAATTTTTTTGGGGGTGGTCATGAATTAAAGTCCTTTTCGCGCTAGGGCGCTTAGTTTAGGAGATATGGGCAAAATAAGTTTTTCATATAAGAATTTCAGATAAAAATTTCAATTTTTTTAGGTTTTGGGAGGATTATTCAATTTTTTTGGGGGGTGGTCATGAATTAAAGTCCTTTTTGCGCTAGGGCGCTTAGTTTAGGAGATATGGGCAAAATAAGTTTTTCATATCAAAATTTAAATTTTTTTAGGTTTTGGGTGGATTTGTCAATTTTTTGGGGGTGGTCACGAATTAAAGTTCTTTTCGCCCTAGAACGTATATTTAAGGAGATATGGGCAAAATAACTTTTTCATATAAAAATTGCAATTTTTTTAGGTTTTGAGTGGATTATTAAATTTTTTGGGGTGTTACGAATTAAAGTCCTTTTCGCTCTAGGACGCGTATATACGAAGATATGGGCAAAATAAGTTTTTCAGATAAAAATTTCAATTTTTTTAGGTTTTGGGAGGATTATTCCATTTTTTGGGGGTGGTCATGAATTAAAGTCCTTTTCGCGCTAGGGCGCTTAGTTTAGGAGATATGGGCAAAATAAGTTTTTCATATCAAAATTTAAATTTCTTTAGGTTTTGAGTGGATTTGTCAATTTTTTGGGGGTGGTCACGAATTAAAGTCCATTTCGCCCTAGGACCCATATTTAAGGAGATATGGGCAAAATAACTTTTTCATATAAAAATTGCAATTTTTTAGGTTTTGAGTGGATTATTAAATTTTTTGGGGTGTTACGAATTAAAGTCCTTTTCGCTCTAGGACGCGTATATACGAAGATATGGGCAAAATAAGTTTTTCAGATAAAAATTTAAATTTTTTTAGGTTTTGGGAGGATTATTCAATTTTTTCGGGGGTGGTCATGAATTTTAAGTCCTTTTCGCGCTAGGGCGCTTAGTTTAGGAGATATGGGCAAAATAAGTTTTTCATATCAAAATTTAAATTTTTTTAGGTTTTGGGTGGATTTGTCAATTTTTTGGGGGTGGTCACGAATTAAAGTCCTTTTCGCCCTAGGACGTATATTTAGGAGATATGGGCAAAATAACTTTTTTTTAGGTTTTGAGCAGATTATTAAATTTTTTGGGGTGTTACGAATTAAAGTCCTTTTCGCGCTAGGGCGCTTAGTTTAGGAGATATGGGCAAAATAAGTTTTTCATATCAAAATTTAAATTTTTTTAGGTTTTGGGTGGATTTGTCAATTTTTTTGGGGGTGGTCACGAATTAAAGTCCATTTCGCCCTAGGACGTATATTTAAGGAGATATGGGCAAAATAACTTTTTCATATAAAAATTGCAATTTTTTTAGGTTTTGAGTGGATTATTAAATTTTTTGGGGTGTTACGAATTAAAGTCCTTTTCGCTCTAGGGCGCGTATATACGAAGATATGGACAAAATAAGTTTTTCAGATAAAAATTTCAATTTTTTTAGGTTTTGGGAGGATTATTCAATTTTTTTGGGGGTGGTCATGAATTAAAGTCCTTTTCGCGCTAGGGCGCTTAGTTTAGGAGATATGGGCAAAATAAGTTTTTCATATCAAAATTTAAATTTTTTTAGGTTTTGGGTGGATTTGTCAATTTTTTGGGGGTGGTCACGAATTAAAGTCCATTTCGCCCTAGGACGCATATTTAAGGAGATATGGGCAAAATAACTTTTTCAGATAAAAATTTCAATTTTTTTTAGGTTTTGGGAGGATTATTCAATTTGTTTGGGGGTGGTCATGAGTTAAAGTCCTTTTCGCGCTAGGGAGCTTAGTTTAGGAGATATGGGCAAAATAAGTTTTTCATATCAAAATTTAATTTTTTCTTAGGTTTTGGGTGGATTTGTCAATTTTTTGGGGGTGGTCACGAATTAAAGTTCTTTTCGCCCTAGAACGTATATTTAAGGAGATATGGGCAAAATAACTTTTTCATATAAAAATTGCAATTTTTTTAGGTTTTGAGCGGATTATTAAATTTTTGGGGTGTTACGAATTAAAGTCCTTTTCGCTCTAGGACGCGTATATACGAAGATATGGGCAAAATAAGTTTTTCAGATAAAAATTTCATTTTTTTAGGTTTTGGGAGGATTATTCAATTTTTTGGGGGGTGGTCATGAATTAAAGTCCTTTTCGCGCTAGGGCGCTCAGTTTAGGAGATATGGGCAAAATAACTTTTTCATATCAAAATTTAAATTTTTTTAGGTTTTGGGTGGATTTATCAATTTTTTGGGTGTGGTCACGAATTAATGTCCTTTTCGCCCTACGACGCATATTTAAGGAGATATGGGCAAAATAACTTTTTCATATAAAAATTGCATTTTTTTAGGTTTTGAGTGGATTATTAAATTTTTTGGGGTGTTACGAATTAAAGTCCTTTTCGCTCTAGGACGCGTATATACGAAGATATGGGCAAAATAAGTTTTTCAGATAAAAATTTCAATTTTTTTAGGTTTTGGGAGGATTATTCCATTTTTTGGGGGTGGTCATGAATTAAAGTCCTTTTCGCGCTAGGGCGCTTAGTTTAGGAGATATGGGCAAAATAAATTTTTCATATCAAAATTTAATTTTTTTAGGTTTTGAGTGGATTTGTTAATTTTTTGGGGGTGGTCACAAATTAAAGTCCATTTCGCCCTGGGACGCATATTTAAGGAGATATGGGCAAAATAACTTTTTCATATAAAAATTTCAATTTTTTTAGGTTTTGGGAGGATTATTCAATTTGTTTGGGGGTGGTCATGAATTAAAGTCCTTTTCGCGCTAGGGCGCTCAGTTTAGGAGATATGGGCAAAATAAGTTTTTCATATCAAAATTTAAATTTTTTTAGGTTTTGGGTGGATTTGTCAATATGTTGGGGGTGGTCACGAATTAAAGTCCATTTCGCCCTAGGACGCATATTTAAGGAGATATGGGCAAAATAACTTTTTCATATAAAAATTGCAATGTTTTTAGGTTTTGAGCGGATTATTAAATTTTTTGGGGTGTTACGAATTAAAGTCCTTTTCGTTCTAGGACGCGTATATACGAAGATATGGGCAAAATAAGTTTTTCAGATAAAAATTTCAATTTTTTTAGGTTTTGGGAGGATTATTCAATTTTTTTGGGGGTGGTCATGAATTAAAGTCCTTTTCGCGCTAGGGCGCTTAGTTTAGGAGATATGGGCAAAATAAGTTTTTCATATCAAAATTTAAATTTTTTTAGGTTTTGGGTGGATTTGTCAATTTTTTGGGGGTGGTCACGAATTAAAGTCCTTTTCGCCCTAGGACGTATATTTAAGGAGATATGGGAAAAATAACTTTTTCATATAAAAATTGCAATTTTTTTAGGTTTTGAGTGGATTATTAAATTTTTTGGGGTGTTACGAATTAAAGTCCTTTTCGCTCTAGGACGCGTATATACGAAGATATGGGCAAAATAAGATTTTCAGATAAAAATTTCAATTTTTTTTAGGTTTTGGGAGGATTATTCAATTTTTTTTTGGGGGTGGTCATGAATTATATTCCTTTTCGCGCTAGGGCGCTTAGTTTAGGAGATATGGGCAAAATAAGTTTTTCATATCAAAATTTAAATTATTTTAGGTTTTGGGTGGATTTGTCAATTTTTTGGGGGTGGTAAATTTTTTTAGGTTTTGGGTGGATTTGTCAATTTTTTGGGGGTGGTCACGAATTAAAGTCCTTTTCGCCCTAGGACGTGTATTTAAGGAGATATGGACAAAATAACTTTTTCATATAAAAATTGCAATTTTTTTAGGTTTTGAGTGGATTATTAAATTTTTTGGGCTGTTACGAATTAAAGTCTTTTTCGCTCTAGGACGCGTATGTACGAAGATATGGGCAAAATAAGTTTTTCAGATAAAAATTTCAATTTTTTTAGGTTTTGGGAGGATTATTCCATTTTTTGGGGGTGGTCATGAATTAAAGTCCTTTTCGCGCTAGGGCGCTTAGTTTAGGAGATATGGGCAAAATAAGTTTTTCATATCAAAATTAAAATTTTTTAGGTTTTGGGTGGATTTGTCAATTTTTTTGGGGGTGGTCACGAATTAAGCGCTAGGGCGCTTAATTTAGGAGATATGGGCAAAATAAGTTTTTCATATCAAAATTTATTTTTTTTTTAGGTTTTGGGTGGATTTGTCAATTTTTTAGGGGTGGTCACGAATTAAAGTCCTTTTCGCCCTAGGACGTATATTTAAGGAGATATGGGCAAAATAACTTTTTCATATAAAAATTGCAATTTTTTTAGGTTTTGAGCGGATTATTAAATTTTTTGGGGTGTTACGAATTAAAGTCCTTTTCGCTCTAGGACGCGTATATACGAAGATATGGGCAAGATAAGATTTTCAGATAAAAATTTCAATTTTTTTAGGTTTTGGGAGGATTATTCAATTTTTTTGGCGGTGGTCATGAATTAAAGTCCTTTTCGCGCTAGTGCGCTTAGTTTAGGAGATATGGGCAAAATAAGTTTTTCATATCAAAATTTAAATTTTTTAGGTTTTGGGTGGATTTGTCAATTTTTTGGGGGTGGTCACGAATTAAAGTCCATTTCGCCCTAGGACGCATATTTAAGGAGATATGGGCAAAATAAGTTTTTCATATAAAAATTGAAATTTTTTTAGGTTTTGAGTGGATTATTAAATTTTTTGGGGTGTTACGAATTAAAGTCCTTTTCGCTCTAGAACGCGTATATACGAAGATATGGGCAAAATAAGTTTTTCAGATAAAAATTTAATTTTTTTTAGGTTTTGGGAGGATTATTCAATTTTTTTGGGGGTGGTCATGAATTAAAGTCCTTTTCGCGCTAGGGCGCTTAGTTTAGGAGATATGGGCAAAATAAGTTTTTCAGATAAAAATTTCAATTTTTTTAGGTTTTGGGTGGATTTGTCAATTTTTTTGGGGTGGTCACGAATTAAAGTCCTTTTCGCCCTAGGACGTATATTTAAGGAGATATGGGCAAAATAACTTTTTCATATAAAAATTGCAATTTTTTTAGGTTTTGAGCGGATTATTAAATTTTTTGGGGTGTTATGAATTAAAGTCCTTTTCGCTCTAGGACGCGTATATACGAAGATATGGGCAAAATAAGATTTTCAGATAAAAATTTCAATTTTTTTAGGTTTTGGGAGGAATATTCAATTTTTTTTTGTGGGTGGTCATGAAATAAAGTCCTTTTCGCGCTAGGGCGCTTAGTTTAGGAGATATGGGCAAAATAAGTTTTTCATATCAAAATTGCAATTTTTTTAGGTTTTGAGTGGATTATTAAATTTTTTGGGGTGTTACGAATTAAAGTCCTTTTCGCTCTAGGGCGCGCATATACGAAGATATGGGCAAAATAAGTTTTTCAGATAAAAATTTCAATTTTGTTAGGTTTTGGGAGGATTATTCAATTTTTTTGGGGGTGGTCATGAATTAAAGTCCTTTTCGCGCTAGGGCGCTTAGTTTAGGAGATATGGGCAAAATAAGTTTTTCATATCAAAATTTAAATTTTTTTAGGTTTTGGGTGGATTTGTCAATTTTTTGGGGGTGGTCACGAATTAAAGTCCTTTTCGCCCTAGGACGTATATTTAAGGAGATATGGGCAAAATAACTTTTTCATATAAAAATTGCAATTTTTTTAGGTTTTGAGTGGATTATTAAATTTTTTGGGGTGTTACGAATTAAAGTCCTTTTCGCTCTAGGACGCGTATATACGAAGATATGGGCAAAATAAGTTTTTCGGATAAAAATTTCAATTTTTTTGGGTTTCGGGAGGATTATTAAATTTTTTTGGGGGTGGTCATGAATTAAAGTCCTTTTCGCGCTAGGGCGCTTAGTTTAGGAGATATGGGCAAAATAAGTTTTTCATATCAAAATTTAAATTTTTTTAGGTTTTGGGTGGATTTGTCAATTTTTTGGGGGTGGTCACGAATTAAAGTCCTTTTCGCCCTAGGACGTATATTTAAGGAGATATGGGCAAAATAACTTTTTCATATAAAAATTGCAATTTTTTTAGGTTTTGAGCGGATTATTAAATTTTTTGGGGTGTTACGAATTAAAGTCCTTTTCGCTCTAGGACGCGTATATACGAAGATATGGGCAAAATAAGTTTTTCAGATCAAAATTTCAATTTTTTTAGGTTTTGGGAGGATTATTCAATTTTTTTGGGGGTGGTCATGAATTAAAGTCCTTTTCGCGCTAGGGCGCTTAGTTTAGAAGATATGAGCAAAATAAGTTTTTCATATCAAAATTTATTTTTTTTTAGGTTTTGGGTGGATTTGTCAATTTTTTTGGGTGTGTTCACGAATAAAAGTCCTTTTCGCCCTAGGACGTATATTTAAGGAGATATGGGCAAAATAACTTTTTCATATAAAAATTGCAATTTTTTTAGGTTTTAAGTGGATTATTAAATTTTTTGGGGTGTTACGAATTAAAGTCCTTTTCGCTCTAGGACGCGTATATACGAAGATATGGGCAAAATAAGATTTTCAGATAAAAATTTCAATTTTTTTTAGGTTTTGGGAGGATTATTCAATTTTTTTGGGGTGGTCGTGAATTAAAGTCCTTTTCGCGCTAGGGCGCTTAGTTTAGGAGATATGGGCAAAATAAGTTTTTCATATCAAAATTTATTTTTTTTTAGGTTTTGGGTGGATTTGTCAATTTTTTGGGGGTGGTAAATTTTTTTAGGTTTTGGGTGGATTTGTCAATTTTTTGGGGGTGGTCACGAATTAAAGTCCATTTCGCCCTAGGACGCATATTTAAGGAGATATGGGCAAAATAGCTTTTTCATATAAAAATTGCAATTTTTTTAGGTTTTGAGTGGATTATTAAATTTTTTGGGGTGTTACAAATTAAAGTCCTTTTCGCTCTAGGACGCGTATATACGAAGATATGGGCAAAATAAGTTTTTCAGATAAAAATTTCATTTTTTTAGGTTTTGGGAGGATTATTCAATTTTTTGGGGGGTGGTCATGAATTAAAGTCCTTTTCGCGCTAGGGCGCTTAATTTAGGAGATATGGGCAAAATAAGTTTTTCATATCAAAATTTAATTTTTTTTAGGTTTTGGGTGGATTTGTCAATTTTTTAGGGGTGGTCACGAATTAAAGTCCATTTCGCCCTAGGACGTATATTTAAGGAGATATGGGCAAAATAACTTTTTCATATAAAAATTGCAATGTTTTTAGGTTTTGAGCGGATTATTAAATATTTTGGTGTTACGAATTAAAGTCCTTTTCGCTCTAAGACACGTATATACGAAGATATGGGCAAAATAAGTTTTTCGGATAAAAATTTCAATTTTTTTAGGTTTCGGGATGATTATTCAATTTTTTTGGGGGTGGTCGTGAATTAAAGTCCTTTTCGCGCTAGGGCGCTTAGTTTAGGAGATATGGGCAAAATAAGTTTTTCATATCAAAATTTAATTTTTTTTAGGTTTTGGGTGGATTTGTCAATTTTTTGGGGGTGGTAAATTTTTTTAGGTTTTGGGTGGATTTGTCAATTTTTTGGGGGTGGTCACGAATTAAAGTCCATTTCGCCCTAGGACGCATATTTAAGGAGATATGGGCAAAATAACTTTTTCATATAAAAATTGCAATTTTTTTTAGGTTTTGAGTGGATTATTAAATTTTTTGGGGTGTTACGAATTAAAGTCCTTTTCGCTCTAGGACGCGTATATACGAAGATATGGGCAAAATAAGTTTTTCAGATAAAAATTTCAATTTTTTTAGGTTTGGGAGGATTATTAATTTTTTTTGGGGGTGGTCATGAATTAAAGTCCTTTTCGCGCTAGGGCGCTTAGTTTAGGAGATATGGGCAAAATAAGTTTTTCATATCAAAATTAAATTTTTTTTAGGTTTTGGGTGGATTTGTCAATTTTTTGGGGGTGGTCACGAATTAAGCGCTAGGGCGCTTAATTTAGGAGATATGGGCAAAATAAGTTTTTCATATCAAAATTTAATTTTTTTTAGGTTTTGGGTGGATTTGTCAATTTTTTAGGGGTGGTCACGAATTAAAGTCCATTTCGCCCTAGGACGTATATTTAAGGAGATATGGGCAAAATAACTTTTTCATATAAAAATTGAATTTTTTTTAGATTTTGAGCGGATTATTAAATATTTTGGTGTTACGAATTAAAGTCCTTTTCGCTCTAAGACGCGTATATACGAAGATATGGGCAAAATAAGTTTTTCGGATAAAAATTTCAATTTTTTTAGGTTTCGGGATGATTATTCAATTTTTTTGGGGGTGGTCATGAATTAAAGTCCTTTTCGCGCTAGGGCGCTTAGTTTAGGAGATATCGGCAAAATAAGTTTTTCATATCAAAATTTAAATTTTTTTAGGTTTTGGGTGGATTTGTCAATTTTTTGGGGGTGGTCACGAATTAAAGTCCTTTTCGCCCTAGGACGTATATTTAAGGAGATATGGGCAAAATAACTTTTTCATATAAAAATTGCAATTTTTTTAGGTTTTGAGCGGATTATTAAATTTTTTGGGGTGTTACGAATTAAAGTCCTTTTCGCTCTAGGACGCGTATATACGAAGATATGGGCAAAATAAGTTTTTCAGATAAAAATTTCAATTTTTTTAGGTTTTGGGAGGATTATTCAATTTTTTTGGGGGTGGTCATGAATTAAAGTCCTTTTCGCGCTAGGGCGCTTAGTTTAGGAGATATGAGCAAAATAAGTTTTTCATATCAAAATTTAAATTTTTTTTTAGGTTTTGGGTGGATTTGTCAATTTTTTTGGGGGTGGTCACGAATTAAGCGCTAGGGCGCTTAATTTAGGAGATATGGGCAAAATAAGTTTTTCATATCAAAATTTAAATTTTTTTAGGTTTTGGGTGGATTTGTCAATATGTTGGGGGTGGTCACGAATTAAAGTCCTTTTCGCCCTAGGACGTATATTTAAGGAGATATGGGCAAAATAACTTTTTCATATAAAAATTGCAATTTTTTTAGGTTTTGAGCGGATTATTAAATTTTTTGGGGTGTTACGAATTAAAGTCCTTTTCGCTCTAGGACGCGTATATACGAAGATATGGGCAAAATAAGTTTTTCAGCTCAAAATTTCAATTTTTTTAGGTTTTGGGAGGATTATTCAATTTTTTTGGGGGTGGTCATGAATTAAAGTCCTTTTCGCGCTAGGGCGCTTAGTTTAGGAGATATGAGAAAAATAAGTTTTTCATATCAAAATTTATTTTTTTTAGGTTTTGGGTGGATTTGTCAATTTTTTTGGGTGTGTTCACGAATAAAAGTCCTTTTCGCCCTAGGACGTATATTTAAGGAGATATGGGCAAAATAACTTTTTCATATAAAAATTGCAATTTTTTTAGGTTTTGAGTGGATTATTAAATTTTTTGGGGTGTTACGAATTAAAGTCCTTTTCGCTCTAGGGCGCGTATATACGAAGATATGGGCAAAATAAGATTTTCAGATAAAAATTTCAATTTTTTTTAGGTTTTGGGAGGATTATTCAATTTTTTTGGGGTGGTCGTGAATTAAAGTCCTTTTCGCGCTAGGGCGCTTAGTTTAGGAGATATGGGCAAAATAAGTTTTTCATATCAAAATTTATTTTTTTTTTTAGGTTTTGGGTGGATTTGTCAATTTTTTGGGGGTGGTAAATTTTTTTAGGTTTTGGGTGGATTTGTCAATTTTTTGGGGGTGGTCACGAATTAAAGTCCATTTCGCCCTAGGACGCATATTTAAGGAGATATGGGCAAAATAGCTTTTTCATATAAAAATTGCAATTTTTTTAGGTTTTGAGTGGATTATTAAATTTTTTGGGGTGTTACAAATTAAAGTCCTTTTCGCTCTAGGACGCGTATATACGAAGATATGGGCAAAATAAGATTTTCAGATAAAAATTTCAATTTTTTTAGGTTTTGGGAGGATTATTCAATTTTTTTGGGGGTGGTCATGAATTAAAGTCCTTTTCGCGCTAGGGCGCTTAATTTAGGAGATATGGGCAAAATAAGTTTTTCATATCAAAATTTAATTTTTTTTAGGTTTTGGGTGGATTTGTCAATTTTTTAGGGGTGGTCACGAATTAAAGTCCATTTCGCCCTAGGACGTATATTTAAGGAGATATGGGCAAAATAACTTTTTCGTATAAAAATTGCAATGTTTTTAGGTTTTGAGCGGATTATTAAATATTTTGGTGTTACGAATTAAAGTCCTTTTCGCTCTAAGACGCGTATATACGAAGATATGGGCAAAATAAGTTTTTCGGATAAAAATTTCAATTTTTTTAGGTTTCGGGATGATTATTCAATTTTTTTGGGGGTGGTCGTGAATTAAAGTCCTTTTCGCGTTAGGGCGCTTAGTTTAGGAGATATGGGCAAAATAAGTTTTTCATATCAAAATTTAAATTTTTTTAGGTTTTGGGTGGATTTGTCAATTTTTTGGGGGTGGTAAATTTTTTTAGGTTTTGGGTGGATTTGTCAATTTTTTGGGGGTGGTCACGAATTAAAGTCCATTTCGCCCTAGGACGCATATTTAAGGAGATATGGGCAAAATAACTTTTTCATATAAAAATTGCAATTTTTTTAGGTTTTGAGTGGATTATTAAATTTTTTTGGGGTGTTACGAATTAAAGTCCTTTTCGCTCTAGGACGCGTATATACGAAGATATGGGCAAAATAAGTTTTTCAGATAAAAATTTCAATTTTTTTAGGTTTTGGGAGGATTATTAATTTTTTTTGGGGGTGGTCATGAATTAAAGTCCTTTTCGCGCTAGGGCGCTTAGTTTAGGAGATATGGGCAAAATAAGTTTTTCATATCAAAATTAAATTTTTTTTAGGTTTTGGGTGGATTTGTCAATTTTTTGGGGGTGGTCACGAATTAAGCGCTAGGGCGCTTAATTTAGGAGATATGGGCAAAATAAGTTTTTCATATCAAAATTTAATTTTTTTAGGTTTTGGGTGGATTTGTCAATTTTTTAGGGGTGGTCACGAATTAAAGTCCATTTCGCCCTAGGACGTATATTTAAGGAGATATGGGCAAAATAACTTTTTCATATAAAAATTGAATTTTTTTTAGGTTTTGAGCGGATTATTAAATATTTTGGTGTTATGAATTAAAGTCCTTTTCGCTCTAAGACGCGTATATACGAAGATATGGGCAAAATAAGTTTTTCGGATAAAAATTTCAATTTTTTTAGGTTTCGGGATGATTATTCAATTTTTTTGGGGGTGGTCATGAATTAAAGTCCTTTTCGCGCTAGGGCGCTTAGTTTAGGAGATATCGGCAAAATAAGTTTTTCATATCAAAATTTAAATTTTTTTAGGTTTTGGGTGGATTTGTCAATTTTTTGGGGGTGGTCACGAATTAAAGTCCTTTTCGCCCTAGGACGTATATTTAAGGAGATATGGGCAAAATAACTTTTTCATATAAAAATTGCAATTTTTTTAGGTTTTGAGCGGATTATTAAATTTTTTGGGGTGTTACGAATTAAAGTCCTTTTCGCTCTAGGACGCGTATATACGAAGATATGGGCAAAATAAGTTTTTCAGATAAAAATTTCAATTTTTTTAGGTTTTGGGAGGATTATTCAATTTTTTTGGGGGTGGTCATGAATTAAAGTCCTTTTCGCGCTAGGGCGTTTAGTTTAGGAGATATGAGCAAAATAAGTTTTTCATATCAAAATTTAAATTTTTTTTTAGGTTTTGGGTGGATTTGTCAATTTTTTTGGGGGTGGTCACGAATTAAGCGCTAGGGCGCTTAATTTAGGAGATATGGGCAAAATAAGTTTTTCATATCAAAATTTAAATTTTTTTAGGTTTTGGGTGGATTTGTCAATATGTTGGGGGTGGTCACGAATTAAAGTCCATTTCGCCCTAGGACGTATATTTAAGGAGATATGGGCAAAATAACTTTTTCAAATAAAAATTGCAATGTTTTTAGGTTTTGAGCGGATTATTAAATTTTTTGGGGTGTTACGAATTAAAGTCCTTTTCGCTCTAGGACGCGTATATACGAAGATATGGGCAAAATAAGATTTTCAGATAAAAATTTCAATTTTTTTAGGTTTTGGGAGGATTATTCAATTTTTTTTGGGGGTGGTCATGAAATAAAGTCCTTTTCGCGCTAGGGCGCTTAGTTTAGGAGATATGGGCAAAATAAGTTTTTCATATCAAAATTTAAATTTTTTTTAGGTTTTGGGTGGATTTGTCAATTTTTTGGGTGTGTTCACGAATAAAAGTCCTTTTCGCCCTAGGACGCATATTTAAGGAGATATGGGCAAAATAACTTTTTCAGATAAAAATTTCAATTTTTTTAGGTTTTGGGAGGATTATTCAATTTGTTTGGTGGTGGTCATGAATTAAAGTCCTTTTCGCGCTAGGGCGCTTAGTTTAGGAGATATGGGCAAAATAAGTTTTTCATATCAAAATTTAAATTTTTTTAGATTTTGGGTGGATTTGTCAATTTTTTGGGGGTGGTCACGAATTAAAGTCCTTTTCGCCCTAGAACGTATATTTAAGGAGATATGGGTAAAATAACTTTTTCATATAAAAATTGCAATTTTTTTAGGTTTTGAGCGGATTATTAAATTTTTTGAGGTGTTACGAATTAAAGTCCTTTTCGCTCTAGGACGCGTATATACGAAGATATGGGCAAAATAAGTTTTTCAGATAAAAATTTCAATTTTTTTAGGTTTTGGGAGGATTATTCAATTTTTTGGGGGGTGGTCATGAATTAAAGTCCTTTTCGCGCTAGGGCGCTTAGTTTAGGAGATATGGGCAAAATAAGTTTTTCATATCAAAATTTAAATTTTTTTAGGTTTTGGGTGGATTTGTCAATTTTTTGGGGGTGGTCACGAATTAAAGTCCATTTCGCCCTAGGACGCATATTTAAGGAGATATGGGCAAAATAACTTTTTCATATAAAAATTGCAATTTTTTAGGTTTTGAGCGGATTATTAAATTTTTTGGGGTATTACGAATTAAAGTCCTTTTCGCTCTAGGACGCGTATATACGAAGATATGGGCAAAATAAGTTTTTCAGATAAAAATTTCAATTTTTTTAGGTTTTGGGAGGATTATTCAATTTTTTTGGGGTGGTCATGAATTAAAGTCCTTTTCGCGCTAGGGCGCTTAGTTTAGGAGATATGGGCAAAATAAGTTTTCCATATCAAAATTTAAATTTTTTTAGGTTTTGGGTGGATTTGTCATTTTTTTGGGGGTGGTCACGAATTAAAGTAATTTTCGCCCTAGGACGTATATTTAGGAGATATGGGCAAAATAACTTTTTCATATAAAAATTGCAATTTTTTTAGGTTTTGAGCGGATTATTAAATTTTTTGGTGTTACGAATTAAAGTCCTTTTCGCTCTAGGACGCGTATATACGAAGATATGGGCAAAATAAGATTTTCAGATAAAAATTTCAATTTTTTTTAGGTTTTGGGAGGATTATTCAATTTTTTTGGGGTGGTCGTGAATTAAAGTCCTTTTCGCGCTAGGGCGCTTAGTTTAGGAGATATGGGCAAAATAAGTTTTTCATATCAAAATTTATTTTTTTTTTTAGGTTTTGGGTGGATTTGTCAATTTTTTGGGGGTGGTAAATTTTTTTAGGTTTTGGGTGGATTTGTCAATTTTTTGGGGGTGGTCACGAATTAAAGTCCATTTCGCCCTAGGACGCATATTTAAGGAGATATGGGCAAAATAGCTTTTTCATATAAAAATTGCAATTTTTTTAGGTTTTGAGTGGATTATTAAATTTTTTGGGGTGTTACAAATTAAAGTCCTTTTCGCTCTAGGACGCGTATATACGAAGATATGGGCAAAATAAGATTTTCAGATAAAAATTTCAATTTTTTTAGGTTTTGGGAGGATTATTCAATTTTTTTGGGGGTGGTCATGAATTAAAGTCCTTTTCGCGCTAGGGCGCTTAATTTAGGAGATATGGGCAAAATAAGTTTTTCATATCAAAATTTAATTTTTTTTAGGTTTTGGGTGGATTTGTCAATTTTTTAGGGGTGGTCACGAATTAAAGTCCATTTCGCCCTAGGACGTATATTTAAGGAGATATGGGCAAAATAACTTTTTCGTATAAAAATTGCAATGTTTTTAGGTTTTGAGCGGATTATTAAATATTTTGGTGTTACGAATTAAAGTCCTTTTCGCTCTAAGACGCGTATATACGAAGATATGGGCAAAATAAGTTTTTCGGATAAAAATTTCAATTTTTTTAGGTTTCGGGATGATTATTCAATTTTTTTGGGGGTGGTCGTGAATTAAAGTCCTTTTCGCGTTAGGGCGCTTAGTTTAGGAGATATGGGCAAAATAAGTTTTTCATATCAAAATTTAAATTTTTTTAGGTTTTGGGTGGATTTGTCAATTTTTTGGGGGTGGTAAATTTTTTTAGGTTTTGGGTGGATTTGTCAATTTTTTGGGGGTGGTCACGAATTAAAGTCCATTTCGCCCTAGGACGCATATTTAAGGAGATATGGGCAAAATAACTTTTTCATATAAAAATTGCAATTTTTTTAGGTTTTGAGTGGATTATTAAATTTTTTGGGGTGTTACGAATTAAAGTCCTTTTCGCTCTAGGACGCGTATATACGAAGATATGGGCAAAATAAGTTTTTCAGATAAAAATTTCAATTTTTTTAGGTTTTGGGAGGATTATTAATTTTTTTTGGGGGTGGTCATGAATTAAAGTCCTTTTCGCGCTAGGGCGCTTAGTTTAGGAGATATGGGCAAAATAAGTTTTTCATATCAAAATTAAATTTTTTTTAGGTTTTGGGTGGATTTGTCAATTTTTTGGGGGTGGTCACGAATTAAGCGCTAGGGCGCTTAATTTAGGAGATATGGGCAAAATAAGTTTTTCATATCAAAATTTAATTTTTTTAGGTTTTGGGTGGATTTGTCAATTTTTTAGGGGTGGTCACGAATTAAAGTCCATTTCGCCCTAGGACGTATATTTAAGGAGATATGGGCAAAATAACTTTTTCATATAAAAATTGAATTTTTTTTAGGTTTTGAGCGGATTATTAAATATTTTGGTGTTATGAATTAAAGTCCTTTTCGCTCTAAGACGCGTATATACGAAGATATGGGCAAAATAAGTTTTTCGGATAAAAATTTCAATTTTTTTAGGTTTCGGGATGATTATTCAATTTTTTTGGGGGTGGTCATGAATTAAAGTCCTTTTCGCGCTAGGGCGCTTAGTTTAGGAGATATCGGCAAAATAAGTTTTTCATATCAAAATTTAAATTTTTTTAGGTTTTGGGTGGATTTGTCAATTTTTTGGGGGTGGTCACGAATTAAAGTCCTTTTCGCCCTAGGACGTATATTTAAGGAGATATGGGCAAAATAACTTTTTCATATAAAAATTGCAATTTTTTTAGGTTTTGAGCGGATTATTAAATTTTTTGGGGTGTTACGAATTAAAGTCCTTTTCGCTCTAGGACGCGTATATACGAAGATATGGGCAAAATAAGTTTTTCAGATAAAAATTTCAATTTTTTTAGGTTTTGGGAGGATTATTCAATTTTTTTGGGGGTGGTCATGAATTAAAGTCCTTTTCGCGCTAGGGCGTTTAGTTTAGGAGATATGAGCAAAATAAGTTTTTCATATCAAAATTTAAATTTTTTTTTAGGTTTTGGGTGGATTTGTCAATTTTTTTGGGGGTGGTCACGAATTAAGCGCTAGGGCGCTTAATTTAGGAGATATGGGCAAAATAAGTTTTTCATATCAAAATTTAAATTTTTTTAGGTTTTGGGTGGATTTGTCAATATGTTGGGGGTGGTCACGAATTAAAGTCCATTTCGCCCTAGGACGTATATTTAAGGAGATATGGGCAAAATAACTTTTTCAAATAAAAATTGCAATTTTTTTAGGTTTTGAGCGGATTATTAAATTTTTTGGGGTGTTACGAATTAAAGTCCTTTTCGCTCTAGGACGCGTATATACGAAGATATGGGCAAAATAAGATTTTCAGATAAAAATTTCAATTTTTTTAGGTTTTGGGAGGATTATTCAATTTTTTTTGGGGGTGGTCATGAAATAAAGTCCTTTTCGCGCTAGGGCGCTTAGTTTAGGAGATATGGGCAAAATAAGTTTTTCATATCAAAATTTAAATTTTTTTTAGGTTTTGGGTGGATTTGTCAATTTTTTGGGTGTGTTCACGAATAAAAGTCCTTTTCGCCCTAGGACGCATATTTAAGGAGATATGGGCAAAATAACTTTTTCAGATAAAAATTTCAATTTTTTTAGGTTTTGGGAGGATTATTCAATTTGTTTGGTGGTGGTCATGAATTAAAGTCCTTTTCGCGCTAGGGCGCTTAGTTTAGGAGATATGGGCAAAATAAGTTTTTCATATCAAAATTTAAATTTTTTTAGATTTTGGGTGGATTTGTCAATTTTTTGGGGGTGGTCACGAATTAAAGTCCTTTTCGCCCTAGAACGTATATTTAAGGAGATATGGGTAAAATAACTTTTTCATATAAAAATTGCAATTTTTTTAGGTTTTGAGCGGATTATTAAATTTTTTGAGGTGTTACGAATTAAAGTCCTTTTCGCTCTAGGACGCGTATATACGAAGATATGGGCAAAATAAGTTTTTCAGATAAAAATTTCAATTTTTTTAGGTTTTGGGAGGATTATTCAATTTTTTGGGGGGTGGTCATGAATTAAAGTCCTTTTCGCGCTAGGGCGCTTAGTTTAGGAGATATGGGCAAAATAAGTTTTTCATATCAAAATTTAAATTTTTTTAGGTTTTGGGTGGATTTGTCAATTTTTTGGGGGTGGTCACGAATTAAAGTCCATTTCGCCCTAGGACGCATATTTAAGGAGATATGGGCAAAATAACTTTTTCATATAAAAATTGCAATTTTTTAGGTTTTGAGCGGATTATTAAATTTTTTGGGGTATTACGAATTAAAGTCCTTTTCGCTCTAGGACGCGTATATACGAAGATATGGGCAAAATAAGTTTTTCAGATAAAAATTTCAATTTTTTTAGGTTTTGGGAGGATTATTCAATTTTTTTGGGGTGGTCATGAATTAAAGTCCTTTTCGCGCTAGGGCGCTTAGTTTAGGAGATATGGGCAAAATAAGTTTTCCATATCAAAATTTAAATTTTTTTAGGTTTTGGGTGGATTTGTCATTTTTTTGGGGGTGGTCACGAATTAAAGTAATTTTCGCCCTAGGACGTATATTTAGGAGATATGGGCAAAATAACTTTTTCATATAAAAATTGCAATTTTTTTAGGTTTTGAGCGGATTATTAAATTTTTTGGTGTTACGAATTAAAGTCCTTTTCGCTCTAGGACGCGTATATACGAAGATATGGGCAAAATAAGTTTTTCAGATAAAAATTTCAATTTTGTTAGGTTTTGGGAGGATTATTCAATTTTTTGGGGGTGGTCATGAATTAAAGTCCTTTTCGCGCTAGGGCGCTTGGTTTAGGAGATATGGGCAAAATAAGTTTTTCATATCAAAATTTAAATTTTTTCAGGTTTTGGGTGGATTTGTCAATTTTTTGGGGGTGGTCACGAATTAAAGTCCATTTCGCCCTAGGACGCATATTTAAGGAGATATGGGCAAAATAACTTTTTCATATAAAAATTGCAATTTTTTAGGTTTTGAGCGGATTATTAAAATTTTTGGGGTATTAGGACGTATATTTAAGGAGATATGGGCAAAATAACTTTTTTTAGGTTTTGAGCGGATTATTAAATTTTTTGGGGTGTTACGAATTAAAGTCCTTTTCGCTCTAGGACGCGTATATACGAAGATATGGGCAAAATAACTTTTTCAGATAAAAATTTCAATTTTTTTAGGTTTTGAGCGGATTATTAAATTTTTTGGTGTTACGAATTAAAGTCCTTTTCGCTCTAGGACGCGTATATACGAAGATATGGGCAAAATAAGTTTTTCGGATAAAAATTTCAATTTTTTTAGGTTTCGGGAGGATTATTCAATTTTTTTGGGGGTGGTCATGAATTAAAGTCCTTTTCGCGCTAGGGCGCTTAGTTTAGGAGATATGGGCAAAATAAGTTTTTCATATCAAAATTTAATTTTTTTTAGGTTTTGGGTGGATTTGTCAATTTTTTTGGGGTGGTCACGAATTAAAGTCCTTTTCGCCCTAGGACGTATATTTAAGGAGATATGGGCAAAATAACTTTTTCATATAAAAATTGCAATTTTTTTAGGTTTTGAGTGGATTATTAAATTTTGTGGGGTGTTACGAATTAAAGTCCTTTTCGCTCTAGGACGCGTATATACGAAGATATATGCAAAATAAGTTTTTCAGATAAAAATTTCAATTTTTTTAGGTTTTGGGAGGATTATTCAACTTTTTGGGGGGTGGTCATGAATTAAAGTCCTTTTCGCGCTAGGGCGCTTAGTTTAGGAGATATGGGCAAAATAAGTTTTTCATATCAAAATTTAAATTTTTTTAGGTTTTGGGTGGATTTGTCAATTTTTTGGGGGTGGTCACGAATTAAAGTCCATTTCGCCCTAGGACGCATATTTAAGGAGATATGGGCAAAATAACTTTTTCATATAAAAATTGCAATTTTTTAGGTTTTGAGCGGATTATTAAATTTTTTGGGGTATTAGGACGTATATTTAAGGAGATATGGGCAAAATAACTTTTTTTAGGTTTTGAGCGGATTATTAAATTTGTTGGGGTGTTACGAATTAAAGTCCTTTTCGCTCTAGGACGCGTATATACGAAGATATGGGCAAAATAACTTTTTCAGATAAAAATTTCAATTTTTTTTAGGTTTTAGGAGGATTATTCAATTTGTTTGGTGGTGGTCATGAATTAAAGTCATTTTCGCGCTAGGGCGCTTAGTTTAGGAGATATGGGCAAAATAAGTTTTTCATATCAAAATTTAAATTTTTTTAGATTTTGGGTGGATTTGTCAATTTTTTGGGGGTGGTCACGAATTAAAGTCCTTTTCGCCCTAGAACGTATATTTAAGGAGATATGGGTAAAATAACTTTTTCATATAAAAATTGCAATTTTTTTAGGTTTTGAGCGGATTATTAAATTTTTTGAGGTGTTACGAATTAAAGTCCTTTTCGCTCTAGGACGCGTATATACGAAGATATGGGCAAAATAAGTTTTTCAGATAAAAATTTCAATTTTTTTAGGTTTTGGGAGGATTATTCAATTTTTTTGGGGGTGGTCATGAATTAAAGTCCTTTTCGCGCTAGGGCGCTTAGTTTAGGAGATATGGGCAAAATAAGTTTTCCATATCAAAATTTAAATTTTTTTAGGTTTTGGGTGGATTTGTCATTTTTTTGGGGGTGGTCACGAATTAAAGTCCTTTTCGCCCTAGGACGTATATTTAGGAGATATGGGCAAAATAACTTTTTCATATAAAAATTGCAATTTTTTTAGGTTTTGAGCGGATTATTAAATTTTTTGGTGTTACGAATTAAAGTCCTTTTCGCTCTAGGACGCGTATATACGAAGATATGGGCAAAATAAGATTTTCAGATAAAAATTTAAATTTTGATAGGTTTTGGGAGGATTATTCAATTTTTTTGGGGGTGGTCATGAATTAAAGTCCTTTTCGCGCTAGGGCGCTTGGTTTAGGAGATATGGGCAAAATAAGTTTTTCATATCAAAATTTAAATTTTTTCAGGTTTTGGGTGGATTTGTCAATTTTTTGGGGGTGGTCACGAATTAAAGTCCTTTTCGCCCTAGGACGTATATTTAAGGAGATATGGGCAAAATAACTTTTTCATATAAGAATTGCAATTTTTTTAGGTTTTGAGCGGATTATTAAATTTTTTGGTGTTACGAATTAAAGTCCTTTTCGCTCTAGGACGCGTATATACGAAGATATGGGCAAAATAAGTTTTTCGGATAAAAATTTCAATTTTTTTAGGTTTCGGGAGGATTATTCAATTTTTTTGGGGGTGGTCATGAATTAAAGTCCTTTTCGCGCTAGGGCGCTTAGTTTAGGAGATATGGGCAAAATAAGTTTTTCATATAAAAATTTAATTTTTTTTAGGTTTTGGGTGGATTTGTCAATTTTTTTGGGGTGGTCACGAATTAAAGTCCTTTTCGCCCTAGGACGTATATTTAAGGAGATATGGGCAAAATAACTTTTTCATATAAAAATTGCAATTTTTTTAGGTTTTGAGTGGATTATTAAATTTTTTGGGGTGTTACGAATTAAAGTCCTTTTCGCTCTAGGACGCGTATATACGAAGATATATGCAAAATAAGTTTTTCAGATAAAAATTTCAATTTTTTTAGGTTTTGGGAGGATTATTCAATTTTTTGGGGGGTGGTCATGAATTAAAGTCCTTTTCGCGCTAGGGCGCTTAGTTTAGGAGATATGGGCAAAATAAGTTTTTCATATCAAAATTTAAATTTTTTTAGGTTTTGGGTGGATTTGTCAATTTTTTGGGGGTGGTCACGAATTAAAGTCCATTTCGCCCTAGGACGCATATTTAAGGAGATATGGGCAAAATAACTTTTTCATATAAAAATTGCAATTTTTTAGGTTTTGAGCGGTTTATTAAATTTTTTGGGGTATTAGGACGTATATTTAAGGAGATATGGGCAAAATAACTTTTTTTAGGTTTTGAGCGGATTATTAAATTTTTTGGGGTGTTACGAATTAAAGTCCTTTTCGCTCTAGGACGCGTATATACGAAGATATGGGCAAAATAAGTTTTTCAGATAAAAATTTCAATTTTTTTTAGGTTTTAGGAGGATTATTCAATTTTTTTGGGGGTGGTCATGAATTAAAGTCCTTTTCGCGCTAGGGCGCTTAGTTTCGGAGATATGGGCAAAATAAGTTTTTCATATAAAAATTGTAATTTTTTTAGGTTTTGAGTGGATTATTAAATTTTTTGGGGTGTTACGAATTAAAGTCCTTTTCGCTCTAGGACGCGTATATACGAAGATATGGGCAAAATAAGTTTTTCAGATAAAAATTTCAATTTTTTTAGGTTTTGGGAGGATTATTCAATTTGTTTGGGGGTGGTCATGAATTAAAGTCATATTCGCGCTAGGGCGCTTAGTTTAGGAGATATGGGCAAACTAAGTTTTTCATATCAAAATTTAAATTTTTTTAGGTTTTGGGTGGATTTGTCAATTTTTTGGGGGTGGTCACGAATTAAAGTCCTTTTCGCCCTAGGACGTATATTTAAGGAGATATGGGCAAAATAACTTTTTCATATAAAAATTGACATTTTTTTAGGTTTTGAGTGGATTATTAAATTTTTTGGGGTGCTACGAATTAAAGTCCTTTTCGTTCTAGGACGCGTATATACGAAGATATGGGCAAAATAAGTTTTTCAGATAAAAATTTCAATTTTTTTAGGTTTTGGGAGGATTATTCAATTTTTTTGGGGGTGGTCATGAATTAAAGTCCTTTTCGCGCTAGGGCGCTTAGTTTAGGAGATATGGGCAAAATAAGTTTTTCATATCAAAATTTAAATTTGTTTAGGTTTTGGGTGGATTTGTCAATTTTTTGGGGGTGGTAACGAATTAAAGTCCTTTTCGCCCTAGAACGTATATTTAAGGATTTATGGGCAAAATAACTTTTTCATATAAAATTTGCAATTTTTTTAGGTTTTGAGTGGATTATTAAATTTTTTGGGGTGTTACGAATTAAAGTCCTTTTCGCTCTAGGACGCGTATATACGAAGATATGGGCAAAATAAGTTTTTCAGATAAAAATTTCAATTTTTTTAGGTTTTGGGAGGATTATTCAATTTTTTTGGGGGTGGTCATGAATTAAAGTCCTTTTCGCGCTAGGGCGCTTAGTTTAGGAGATATGAGCAAAATAAGTTTTTCATATCAAAATTTAATTTTTTTTTAGGTTTTGGGTGGATTTGTCAATTTTTTGGTGTGTTCACGAATAAAAGTCCTTTTCGCCCTAGGACGTATATTTAAGGAGATATGGGCAAAATAACTTTTTCATATAAAAATTGCAATTTTTTTAGGTTTTGAGCGGATTATTAAATTTTTTGGGGTGTTACGAATTAAAGTCCTTTTCGCTCTAGGACGCGTATATACGAAGATATGGGCAAAATAAGTTTTTCAGATAAAAATTTCAATTTTTTTAGGTTTTGGGAGGATTATTCAATTTTTTTGGGGGTGGTCATGAATTAAAGTCCTTTTCGCGCTAGGGCGCTTAGTTTAGGAGATATGAGCAAAATAAGTTTTTCATATCAAAATTTAATTTTTTTTTAGGTTTTGGGTGGATTTGTCAATTTTTTGGGTGTGTTCACGAATAAAAGTCCTTTTCGCCCTAGGACGTATATTTAAGGAGATATGGGCAAAATAACTTTTTCATATAAAAATTGCAATTTTTTTAGGTTTTGAGCGGATTATTAAATTTTTTGGGGTGTTACGAATTAAAGTCCTTTTCGCTCTAGGACGCGTATATACGAAGATATGGGCAAAATAAGTTTTTCAGATAAAAATTTCAATTTTTTTAGGTTTTGGGAGGATTATTCAATTTATTGGGAGGTGGTCATGAATTAAAGTCCTTTTCGCGCTAGGGCGCTTAGTTTAGGAGATATGGGCAACATAAGTTTTTCATACCAAAATTTAAATTTTTTTAGGTTTTGGGTGGATTTGTCAATTTTTTGGGGGTGGTCACGAATTAAAGTCCTTTTCGCCCTAGGACGTATATTTAAGGAGATATGGGCAAAATAACTTTTTTTAAGGTTTTGAGCGGATTATTAAATTTTTTGGGGTGTTACGAATTAAAGTCCTTTTTGCTCTAGGACGCGTATATACGAAGATATAGGCAAAATAAGATTTTCAGATAAAAATTTCAATTTTTTTAGGTTTTAGGAGGATTATTAAATTTTTTTGGGGGTGGTCACGAATTAAAGTCCATTTCGCCCTAGGACGCATATTTAAGGAGATATGGGCAAAATAACTTTTTCATATAAAAATTGCAATTTTTTTAGGTTTTGAGTGGATTATTAAATTTTTTGGGGTGTTACGAATTAAAGTCATTTTCGCTCTAGGAAGCGTATATACGAAGATATGGGCAAAATAAGTTTTTCAGATAAAAATTTCAATTTTTTTAGGTTTTGGGAGGATTATTCAATTTTTTTGGGGGTGGTCATGAATTAAAGTCCTTTTCGCGCTAGGGCGCTTAGTTTAGGAGATATGGGCAAAATAAGTTTTTCATATCAAAATTTAAATTTGTTTAGGTTTTGGGTGGATTTGTCAATTTTTTGGGGGTGGTAACGAATTAAAGTCCTTTTCGCCCTAGAACGTATATTTAAGGATTTATGGGCAAAATAACTTTTTCATATAAAAATTGCAATTTTTTTAGGTTTTGAGTGGATTATTAAATTTTTTGGGGTGTTACGAATTAAAGTCCTTTTCGCTCTAGGACGCGTATATACGAAGATATGGGCAAAATAAGTTTTTCAGATAAAAATTTAAATTTTTTTAGGTTTTGGGAGGATTATTCAATTTTTTTGGGGGTGGTCATGAATTAAAGTCCTTTTCGCGCTAGGGCGCTTAGTTTAGGAGATATGAGCAAAATAAGTTTTTCATATCAAAATTTAATTTTTTTTTAGGTTTTGGGTGGATTTATCAATTTTTTGGTGTGTTCACGAATAAAAGTCCTTTTCGCCCTAGGACGTATATTTAAGGAGATATGGGCAAAATAACTTTTTCATATAAAAATTGCAATTTTTTTAGGTTTTGAGCGGATTATTAAATTTTTTGGGGTGTTACGAATTAAAGTCCTTTTCGCTCTAGGACGCGTATATACGAAGATATGGGCAAAATAAGTTTTTCAGATAAAAATTTCAATTTTTTTAGGTTTTGGGAGGATTATTCAATTTTTTTGGGGGTGGTCATGAATTAAAGTCCTTTTCGCGCTAGGGCGCTTAGTTTAGGAGATATGGGCAAAATAAGTTTTTCATATCAAAATTTAATTTTTTTTTAGGTTTTGGGTGGATTTGTCAATTTTTTGGGTGTGTTCACGAATAAAAGTCCTTTTCGCCCTAGGACGTATATTTAAGGAGATATGGGCAAAATAACTTTTTCATATAAAAATTGCAATTTTTTTAGGTTTTGAGCGGATTATTAAATTTTTTGGGGTGTTACGAATTAAAGTCCTTTTCGCTCTAGGACGCGTATATACGAAGATATGGGCAAAATAAGTTTTTCAGATAAAAATTTCAATTTTTTTAGGTTTTGGGAGGATTATTCAATTTATTGGGAGGTGGTCATGAATTAAAGTCCTTTTCGCGCTAGGGCGCTTAGTTTAGGAGATATGGGCAACATAAGTTTTTCATATCAAAATTTAAATTTTTTTAGGTTTTGGGTGGATTTGTCAATTTTTTGGGGGTGGTCACGAATTAAAGTCCTTTTCGCCCTAGGACGTATATTTAAGGAGATATGGGCAAAATAACTTTTTTTAAGGTTTTGAGCGGATTATTAAATTTTTTGGGGTGTTACGAATTAAAGTCCTTTTTGCTCTAGGACGCGTATATACGAAGATATAGGCAAAATAAGATTTTCAGATAAAAATTTCAATTTTTTTAGGTTTTAGGAGGATTATTAAATTTTTTTGGGGGTGGTCACGAATTAAAGTCCATTTCGCCCTAGGACGCATATTTAAGGAGATATGGGCAAAATAACTTTTTCATATAAAAATTGCAATTTTTTTAGGTTTTGAGTGGATTATTAAATTTTTTGGGGTGTTACGAATTAAAGTCCTTTTCGCTCTAGGAAGCGTATATACGAAGATATGGGCAAAATAAGTTTTTGAGATAAAAATTTCAATTTTTTTAGGTTTTGGGAGGATTACAAAAATTTTTTTTTTGGGGGTGGTCATGAATTAAAGTCCTTTTCGCGCTAGGGCGCTTAGGTTAGGAGATATGGGCAAAATAAGTTTTTCATATCAAAATTTAATTTTTTTTAGGTTTTGGGTGGATTTGTCAATTTTTTGGGGTGGTCACGAATTAAAGTCCTTTTCGCCCCAGGACGTATATTTAAGGAGATATGGGCAAAATAACTTTTTCATATAAAAATTGAAATTTTTTTAGGTTTTGAGCGGATTATTAAATTTTTTGGGGTGTTACGAATTAAAGTCCTTTTCGCTCTAGGACGCGTATATACGAAGATATGGGCAAAATAAGTTTTTCAGATAAAAATTTCAATTTTTTTAGGTTTTGGGAGGATTATTCAATTTTTTTGGGGGTGGTCATGAATTAAAGTCCTTTTCGCGCTAGGGCGCTTAGTTTAGGAGATATGGGCAAAATAAGTTTTTCATATCAAAATTTAAATTTGTTTAGGTTTTGGGTGGATTTGTCAATTTTTTGGGGGTGGTAACGAATTAAAGTCCTTTTCGCCCTAGAACGTATATTTAAGGATTTATGGGCAAAATAACTTTTTCATATAAAAATTGCAATTTTTTTAGGTTTTGAGTGGATTATAAAATTTTTTGGGGTGTTACGAATTAAAGTCCTTTTCGCTCTAGGACGCGTATATACGAAGATATGGGCAAAATAAGTTTTTCAGATAAAAATTTCAATTTTTTTAGGTTTTGGGAGGATTATTCAATTTTTTTGGGGGTGGTCATGAATTAAAGTCCTTTTCGCGCTAGGGCGCTTAGTTTAGGAGATATGAGCAAAATAAGTTTTTCATATCAAAATTTAATTTTTTTTTAGGTTTTGGGTGGATTTGTCAATTTTTTGGTGTGTTCACGAATAAAAGTCCTTTTCGCCCTAGGACGTATATTTAAGGAGATATGGGCAAAATAACTTTTTCATATAAAAATTGCAATTTTTTTAGGTTTTGAGCGGATTATTAAATTTTTTGGGGTGTTACGAATTAAAGTCCTTTTCGCTCTAGGACGCGTATATACGAAGATATGGGCAAAATAAGTTTTTCAGATAAAAATTTCAATTTTTTTAGGTTTTGGGAGGATTATTCAATTTTTTTGGGGGTGGTCATGAATTAAAGTCCTTTTCGCGCTAGGGCGCTTAGTTTAGGAGATATGAGCAAAATAAGTTTTTCATATCAAAATTTAATTTTTTTTTAGGTTTTGGGTGGATTTGTCAATTTTTTGGGTGTGTTCACGAATAAAAGTCCTTTTCGCCCTAGGACGTATATTTAAGGAGATATGGGCAAAATAACTTTTTCATATAAAAATTGCAATTTTTTTAGGTTTTGAGCGGATTATTAAATTTTTTGGGGTGTTACGAATTAAAGTCCTTTTCGCTCTAGGACGCGTATATACGAAGATATGGGCAAAATAAGTTTTTCAGATAAAAATTTCAATTTTTTTAGGTTTTGGGAGGATTATTCAATTTATTGGGAGGTGGTCATGAATTAAAGTCCTTTTCGCGCTAGGGCGCTTAGTTTAGGAGATATGGGCAACATAAGTTTTTCATATCAAAATTTAAATTTTTTTAGGTTTTGGGTGGATTTGTCAATTTTTTGGGGGTGGTCACGAATTAAAGTCCTTTTCGCCCTAGGATGTATATTTAAGGAGATATGGGCAAAATAACTTTTTTTAAGGTTTTGAGCGGATTATTAAATTTTTTGGGGTGTTACGAATTAAAGTCCTTTTCGCTCTAGGACGCGTATATACGAAGATATAGGCAAAATAAGATTTTCAGATAAAAATTTCAATTTTTTTTAGGTTTTAGGAGGATTATTAAATTTTTTTGGGGGTGGTCACGAATTAAAGTCCATTTCGCCCTAGGACGCATATTTAAGGAGATATGGGCAAAATAACTTTTTCATATAAAAATTGCAATTTTTTTAGGTTTTGAGTGGATTATTAAATTTTTTGGGATGTTACGAATTAAAGTCCTTTTCGCTCTAGGAAGCGTATATACGAAGATATGGGCAAAATAAGTTTTTGAGATAAAAATTTCAATTTTTTTAGGTTTTGGGAGGATTACAAAAATTTTTTTTTTTGGGGGTGGTCATGAATTAAAGTCCTTTTCGCGCTAGGGCGCTTAGGTTAGGAGATATGGGCAAAATAAGTTTTTCATATCAAAATTTAATTTTTTTTAGGTTTTGGGTGGATTTGTCAATTTTTTGGGGTGGTCACGAATTAAAGTCCTTTTCGCCCCAGGACGTATATTTAAGGAGATATGGGCAAAATAACTTTTTCATATAAAAATTGAAATTTTTTTAGGTTTTGAGCGGATTATTAAATTTTTTGGGGTGTTACGAATTAAAGTCCTTTTCGCTCTAGGACGCGTATATACGAAGATATGGGCAAAATAAGTTTTTCAGATAAAAATTTCAATTTTTTTAGGTTTTGGGAGGATTATTCAATTTTTTTGGGGGTGGTCATGAATTAAAGTCCTTTTCGCGCTAGGGCGCTTAGTTTAGGAGATATGGGCAAAATAAGTTTTTCATATCAAAATTTAAATTTGTTTAGGTTTTGGGTGGATTTGTCAATTTTTTGGGGGTGGTAACGAATTAAAGTCCTTTTCGCCCTAGAACGTATATTTAAGGATTTATGGGCAAAATAACTTTTTCATATAAAAATTGCAATTTTTTTAGGTTTTGAGTGGATTATTAAATTTTTTGGGGTGTTACGAATTAAAGTCCTTTTCGCTCTAGGACGCGTATATACGAAGATATGGGCAAAATAAGTTTTTCAGATAAAAATTTCAATTTTTTTAGGTTTTGGGAGGATTATTCAATTTTTTTGGGGGTGGTCATGAATTAAAGTCCTTTTCGCGCTAGGGCGCTTAGTTTAGGAGATATGAGCAAAATAAGTTTTTCATATCAAAATTTAATTTTTTTTTAGGTTTTGGGTGGATTTGTCAATTTTTTGGTGTGTTCACGAATAAAAGTCCTTTTCGCCCTAGGACGTATATTTAAGGAGATATGGGCAAAATAACTTTTTCATATAAAAATTGCAATTTTTTTAGGTTTTGAGCGGATTATTAAATTTTTTGGGGTGTTACGAATTAAAGTCCTTTTCGCTCTAGGACGCGTATATACGAAGATATGGGCAAAATAAGTTTTTCAGATAAAAATTTCAATTTTTTTAGGTTTTGGGAGGATTATTCAATTTTTTTGGGGGTGGTCATGAATTAAAGTCCTTTTCGCGCTAGGGCGCTTAGTTTAGGAGATATGAGCAAAATAAGTTTTTCATATCAAAATTTAATTTTTTTTTAGGTTTTGGGTGGATTTGTCAATTTTTTGGGTGTGTTCACGAATAAAAGTCCTTTTCGCCCTAGGACGTATATTTAAGGAGATATGGGCAAAATAACTTTTTCATATAAAAATTGCAATTTTTTTAGGTTTTGAGCGGATTATTAAATTTTTTGGGGTGTTACGAATTAAAGTCCTTTTCGCTCTAGGACGCGTATATACGAAGATATGGGCAAAATAAGTTTTTCAGATAAAAATTTCAATTTTTTTAGGTTTTGGGAGGATTATTCAATTTTTTTGGGGGTGGTCATGAATTAAAGTCCTTTTCGCGCTAGGGCGCTTAGTTTAGGAGATATGAGCAAAATAAGTTTTTCATATCAAAATTTAATTTTTTTTTAGGTTTTGGGTGGATTTGTCAATTTTTTGGTGTGTTCACGAATAAAAGTCCTTTTCGCCCTAGGACGTATATTTAAGGAGATATGGGCAAAATAACTTTTTCATATAAAAATTGCAATTTTTTTAGGTTTTGAGCGGATTATTAAATTTTTTGGGGTGTTACGAATTAAAGTCCTTTTCGCTCTAGGACGCGTATATACGAAGATATGGGCAAAATAAGTTTTTCAGATAAAAATTTCAATTTTTTTAGGTTTTGGGAGGATTATTCAATTTTTTTGGGGGTGGTCATGAATTAAAGTCCTTTTCGCGCTAGGGCGCTTAGTTTAGGAGATATGAGCAAAATAAGTTTTTCATATCAAAATTTAATTTTTTTTTAGGTTTTGGGTGGATTTGTCAATTTTTTGGGTGTGTTCACGAATAAAAGTCCTTTTCGCCCTAGGACGTATATTTAAGGAGATATGGGCAAAATAACTTTTTCATATAAAAATTGCAATTTTTTTAGGTTTTGAGCGGATTATTAAATTTTTTGGGGTGTTACGAATTAAAGTCCTTTTCGCTCTAGGACGCGTATATACGAAGATATGGGCAAAATAAGTTTTTCAGATAAAAATTTCAATTTTTTTAGGTTTTGGGAGGATTATTCAATTTATTGGGAGGTGGTCATGAATTAAAGTCCTTTTTGCGCTAGGGCGCTTAGTTTAGGAGATATGGGCAACATAAGTTTTTCATATCAAAATTTAAATTTTTTTAGGTTTTGGGTGGATTTGTCAATTTTTTGGGGGTGGTCACGAATTAAAGTCCTTTTCGCCCTAGGACGTATATTTAAGGAGATATGGGCAAAATAACTTTTTTTAAGGTTTTGAGCGGATTATTAAATTTTTTGGGGTGTTACGAATTAAAGTCCTTTTCGCTCTAGGACGCGTATATACGAAGATATAGGCAAAATAAGATTTTCAGATAAAAATTTCAATTTTTTTAGGTTTTGGGAGGATTACAAAAAATTTTTTTTTGGGGGTGGTCATGAATTAAAGTCCTTTTCGCGCTAGGGCGCTTAGGTTAGGAGATATGGGCAAAATAAGTTTTTCATATAAAAATTGCAATTTTTTTAGGTTTTGAGTGGATTATTAAATTTTTTGGGGTGTTACGAATTAAAGTCCTTTTCGCTCTAGGAAGCGTATATACGAAGATATGGGCAAAATAAGTTTTTGAGATAAAAATTTCAATTTTTTTAGGTTTTGGGAGGATTACAAAAAATTTTTTTTTGGGGGTGGTCATGAATTAAAGTCCTTTTCGCGCTAGGGCGCTTAGGTTAGGAGATATGGGCAAAATAAGTTTTTCATATCAAAATTTAATTTTTTTTAGGTTTTGGGTGGATTTGTCAATTTTTTGGGGTGGTCACGAATTAAAGTCCTTTTCGCCCCAGGACGTATATTTAAGGAGATATGGGCAAAATAACTTTTTCATATAAAAATTGAAATTTTTTTAGGTTTTGAGCGGATTATTAAATTTTTTGGGGTGTTACGAATTAAAGTCCTTTTCGCTCTAGGACGCGTATATACGAAGATATGGGCAAAATAAGTTTTTCAGATAAAAATTTCAATTTTTTTAGGTTTTGGGAGGATTATTCAATTTTTTTGGGGGTGGTCATGAATTAAAGTCCTTTTCGCGCTAGGGCGCTTAGTTTAGGAGATATGAGCAAAATAAGTTTTTCATATCAAAATTTAAATTTTTTTAGGTTTTGGGTGGATTTGTCAATTTTTTGGGTGTGTTCACGAATAAAAGTCCTTTTCGCCCTAGGACGTATATTTAAGGAGATATGGGCAAAATAACTTTTTCATATAAAAATTGCAATTTTTTTAGGTTTTGAGTGGATTATTAAATTTTTTGGGGTGTTACGAATTAAAGTCCTTTTCGCTCTAGGACGGGTATATACGAAGATATGGGCAAAATAAGATTTTCAGATAAAAATTTCAATTTTTTTAGGTTTTGGGAGGATTATTCAATTTTTTTGGGGGTGGTCATGAATTAAAGTCCTTTTCGCGCTAGGGCGCGTAGTTCAGGAGATATGGGCAAAATAAGTTTTTCATATCAAAATTTAAATTTTTTTAGGTTTTGGGTGGATTTGTCAATTTTTTGGGGGTGGTAAATTTTTTTAGGTTTTGGGTGGATTTGTCAATTTTTTGGGTGTGTTCACGAATAAAAGTCCTTTTCGCCCTAGGACGTATATTTAAGGAGATATGGGCAAAATAACTTTTTCATATAAAAATTGCAATTTTTTTAGGTTTTGAGCGGATTATTAAATTTTTTGAGGTGTTACGAATTAAAGTCCTTTTCGCTCTAGGACGCGTATATACGAAGATATGGGCAAAATAAGTTTTTCAGATAAAAATTTCAATTTTTTTAGGTTTTGGGAGGATTATTCAATTTATTGGGAGGTGGTCATGAATTAAAGTCCTTTTCGCGCTAGGGCGCTTAGTTTAGGAGATATGGGCAAAATAAGTTTTTCATATCAAAATTTAATTTTTTTTAGGTTTTGGGTGGATTTGTCAATTTTTTGGGGGTGGTCACGAATTAAAGTCCTTTTCGCCCTAGGACGTATATTTAAGGAGATATGGGCAAAATAACTTTTTTTAAGGTTTTGAGCGGATTATTAAATTTTTTGGGGTGTTACGAATTAAAGTCCTTTTCGCTCTAGGACGCGTATATACGAAGATATAGGCAAAATAAGATTTTCAGATAAAAATTTCAATTTTTTTAGGTTTTAGGAGGATTATTCAATTTTTTTGGGGGTGGTCACGAATTAAAGTCCATTTCGCCCTAGGACGCATATTTAAGGAGATATGGGCAAAATAACTTTTTCATATAAAAATTGCAATTTTTTTAGGTTTTGAGTGGATTATTAAATTTTTTGGGGTGTTACGAATTAAAGTCCTTTTCGCTCTAGGACGCGTATATACGAAGATATGGGCAAAATAAGTTTTTCAGATAAAAATTTCAATTTTTTTAGGTTTTGGGAGGATTATTCAATTTTTTTGGGGGTGGTCATGAATTAAAGTCCTTTTCGCGCTAGGGCGCTTAGTTTAGGAGATATGAGCAAAATAAGTTTTTCATATCAAAATTTAATTTTTTTTTAGGTTTTGGGTGGATTTGTCAATTTTTTGGTGTGTTCACGAATAAAAGTCCTTTTCGCCCTAGGACGTATATTTAAGGAGATATGGGCAAAATAACTTTTTCATATAAAAATTGCAATTTTTTTAGGTTTTGAGCGGATTATTAAATTTTTTGGGGTGTTACGAATTAAAGTCCTTTTCGCTCTAGGACGCGTATATACGAAGATATGGGCAAAATAAGTTTTTCAGATAAAAATTTCAATTTTTTTAGGTTTTGGGAGGATTATTCAATTTTTTTGGGGGTGGTCATGAATTAAAGTCCTTTTCGCGCTAGGGCGCTTAGTTTAGGAGATATGAGCAAAATAAGTTTTTCATATCAAAATTTAATTTTTTTTTAGGTTTTGGGTGGATTTGTCAATTTTTTGGTGTGTTCACGAATAAAAGTCCTTTTCGCCCTAGGACGTATATTTAAGGAGATATGGGCAAAATAACTTTTTCATATAAAAATTGAAATTTTTTTAGGTTTTGAGCGGATTATTAAATTTTTTGGGGTGTTACGAATTAAAGTCCTTTTCGCTCTAGGACGCGTATATACGAAGATATGGGCAAAATAAGTTTTTCAGATAAAAATTTCAATTTTTTTAGGTTTTGGGAGGATTATTCAATTTATTGGGAGGTGGTCATGAATTAAAGTCCTTTTCGCGCTAGGGCGCTTAGTTTAGGAGATATGGGCAACATAAGTTTTTCATATCAAAATTTAAATTTTTTTAGGTTTTGGGTGGATTTGTCAATTTTTTGGGGGTGGTCACGAATTAAAGTCCTTTTCGCCCTAGGACGTATATTTAAGGAGATATGGGCAAAATAACTTTTTTTAAGGTTTTGAGCGGATTATTAAATTTTTTGGGGTGTTACGAATTAAAGTCCTTTTCGCTCTAGGACGCGTATATACGAAGATATAGGCAAAATAAGATTTTCAGATAAAAATTTCAATTTTTTTAGGTTTTAGGAGGATTATTCAATTTTTTTGGGGGTGGTCACGAATTAAAGTCCATTTCGCCCTAGGACGCATATTTAAGGAGATATGGGCAAAATAACTTTTTCATATAAAAATTGCAATTTTTTTAGGTTTTGAGTGGATTATTAAATTTTTTGGGGTGTTACGAATTAAAGTCCTTTTCGCTCTAGGACGCGTATATACGAAGATATAGGCAAAATAAGTTTTTGAGATAAAAATTTCAATTTTTTTAGGTTGTGGGAGGATTACAAAAATTTTTTTTTTGGGGGTGGTCATGAATTAAAGTCCTTTTCGCGCTAGGGCGCTTAGGTTAGGAGATATGGGCAAAATAAGTTTTTCATATCAAAATTTAATTTTTTTTAGGTTTTGGGTGGATTTGTCAATTTTTTGGGGTGGTCACGAATTAAAGTCCTTTTCGCCCCAGGACGTATATTTAAGGAGATATGGGCAAAATAACTTTTTCATATAAAAATTGAAATTTTTTTAGGTTTTGAGCGGATTATTAAATTTTTTGGGGTGTTACGAATTAAAGTCCTTTTCGCTCTAGGACGCGTATATACGAAGATATGGGCAAAATAAGTTTTTCAGATAAAAATTTCAATTTTTTTAGGTTTTGGGAGGATTATTCAATTTTTTTGGGGGTGGTCATGAATTAAAGTCCTTTTCGCGCTAGGGCGCTTAGTTTAGGAGATATGAGCAAAATAAGTTTTTCATATCAAAATTTAAATTTTTTTAGGTTTTGGGTGGATTTGTCAATTTTTTGGGTGTGTTCACGAATAAAAGTCCTTTTCGCCCTAGGACGTATATTTAAGGAGATATGGGCAAAATAACTTTTTCATATAAAAATTGCAATTTTTTTAGGTTTTGAGTGGATTATTAAATTTTTGGGGTGTTACGAATTAAAGTCCTTTTCGCTCTAGGACGGGTATATACGAAGATATGGGCAAAATAAGATTTTCAGATAAAAATTTCAATTTTTTTAGGTTTTGGGAGGATTATTCAATTTTTTTGGGGGTGGTCATGAATTAAAGTCCTTTTCGCGCTAGGGCGCGTAGTTCAGGAGATATGGGCAAAATAAGTTTTTCATATCAAAATTTAAATTTTTTTAGGTTTTGGGTGGATTTGTCAATTTTTTGGGGGTGGTAAATTTTTTTAGGTTTTGGGTGGATTTGTCAATTTTTTGGGTGTGTTCACGAATAAAAGTCCTTTTCGCCCTAGGACGTATATTTAAGGAGATATGGGCAAAATAACTTTTTCATATAAAAATTGCAATTTTTTTAGGTTTTGAGCGGATTATTAAATTTTTTGGGGTGTTACGAATTAAAGTCCTTTTCGCTCTAGGACGCGTATATACGAAGATATGGGCAAAATAAGTTTTTCAGATAAAAATTTCAATTTTTTTAGGTTTTGGGAGGATTATTCAATTTATTGGGAGGTGGTCATGAATTAAAGTCCTTTTCGCGCTAGGGCGCTTAGTTTAGGAGATATGGGCAAAATAAGTTTTTCATATCAAAATTTAAATTTTTTTAGGTTTTGGGTGGATTTGTCAATTTTTTGGGGGTGGTCACGAATTAAAGTCCTTTTCGCCCTAGGACGTATATTTAAGGAGATATGGGCAAAATAACTTTTTTTAAGGTTTTGAGCGGATTATTAAATTTTTTGGGGTGTTACGAATTAAAGTCCTTTTCGCTCTAGGACGCGTATATACGAAGATATAGGCAAAATAAGATTTTCAGATAAAAATTTCAATTTTTTTAGGTTTTAGGAGGATTATTCAATTTTTTTGGGGGTGGTCACGAATTAAAGTCCATTTCGCCCTAGGACGCATATTTAAGGAGATATGGGCAAAATAACTTTTTCATATAAAAATTGCAATTTTTTTAGGTTTTGAGTGGATTATTAAATTTTTTGGGGTGTTACGAATTAAAGTCCTTTTCGCTCTAGGACGGGTATATACGAAGATATGGGCAAAATAAGATTTTCAGATAAAAATTTCAATTTTTTTAGGTTTTAGGAGGATTATTCAATTTTTTTGGGGGTGGTCATGAATTAAAGTCCTTTTCGCGCTAGGGCGCTTAGTTCAGGAGATATGGGCAAAATAAGTTTTTCATATCAAAATTTAAATTTTTTTAGGTTTTGGGTGGATTTGTCAATTTTTTGGGGGTGGTAAATTTTTTTAGGTTTTGGGTGGATTTGTCAATTTTTTGGGGGTGGTCACGAATTAAAGTCCATTTCGCCCTAGGACGCATATTTAAGGAGATATGGGCAAAATATTTAAGGAGATATGGGCAAAATAACTTTTTCATATAAAAATTGCAATTTTTTTAGGTTTTGAGTGGATTATTAAATTTTTTGGGGTGTTACGAATTAAAGTCCTTTTCGCTCTAGGACGCGTATATACGAAGATATGGGCAAAATAAGTTTTTGAGATAAAAATTTCAATTTTTTTAGGTTTTGGGAGGATTACAATTTTTTTTTTGGGGTGGTCATGAATTAAAGTCCTTTTCGCGCTAGGGCGCTTAGGTTAGGAGATATGGGCAAAATAAGTTTTTCATATCAAAATTTAAATTTTTTTAGGTTTTGGGTGGATTTGTCAATTTTTTGGGGGTGGTCACGAATTAAAGTCCATTTCGCCCTAGGACGCATATTTAAGGAGATATGGGCAAAATAACTTTTTCATATAAAAATTGCAATTTTTTAGGTTTTGAGCGGATTATTAAATTTTTTGGGGTATTAGGACGTATATTTAAGGAGATATGGGCAAAATAACTTTTTTTAGGTTTTGAGCGGATTATTAAATTTTTTGGGGTGTTACGAATTAAAGTCCTTTTCGCTCTAGGACGCGTATATACGAAGATATGGGCAAAATAAGTTTTTCAGATAAAAATTTCAATTTTTTTTTAGGTTTTAGGAGGATTATTCAATTTTTTTGGGGGTGGTCATGAATTAAAGTCCTTTTCGCGCTAGGGCGCTTAGTTTCGGAGATATGGGCAAAATAAGTTTTTCATATAAAAATTGTAATTTTTTTAGGTTTTGAGTGGATTATTAAATTTTTTGGGGTGTTACGAATTAAAGTCCTTTTCGCTCTAGGACGCGTATATACGAAGATATGGGCAAAATAAGTTTTTCAGATAAAAATTTCAATTTTTTTAGGTTTTGGGAGGATTATTCAATTTGTTTGGGGGTGGTCATGAATTAAAGTCATATTCGCGCTAGGGCGCTTAGTTTAGGAGATATGGGCAAACTAAGTTTTTCATATCAAAATTTAAATTTTTTTAGGTTTTGGGTGGATTTGTCAATTTTTTGGGGGTGGTCACGAATTAAAGTCCTTTTCGCGCTAGGACGTATATTTAAGGAGATATGGGCAAAATAACTTTTTCATATAAAAATTGAAATTTTTTTTAGGTTTTGAGCGGATTATTAAATTTTTTGGGGTGTTACGAATTAAAGTCCTTTTCGCTCTAGGACGCGTATATACGAAGATATGGGCAAAATAAGTTTTTCAGATAAAAATTTCAATTTTTTTAGGTTTTGGGAGGATTATTCAATTTTTTTGGGGGTGGTCATGAATTAAAGTCCTTTTCGCGCTAGGGCGCTTAGTTTAGGAGATATGGGCAAAATAAGTTTTTCATATCAAAATTTAATTTTTTTTTAGGTTTTGGGTGGATTTGTCAATTTTTTGGTGTGTTCACGAATAAAAGTCCTTTTCGCCCTAGGACGTATATTTAAGGAGATATGGGCAAAATAACTTTTTCATATAAAAATTGAAATTTTTTTAGGTTTTGAGCGGATTATTAAATTTTTTGGGGTGTTACGAATTAAAGTCCTTTTCGCTCTAGGACGCGTATATACGAAGATATGGGCAAAATAAGTTTTTCAGATAAAAATTTCAATTTTTTTAGGTTTTGGGAGGATTATTCAATTTATTGGGAGGTGGTCATGAATTAAAGTCCTTTTCGCGCTAGGGCGCTTAGTTTAGGAGATATGGGCAACATAAGTTTTTCATATCAAAATTTAAATTTTTTTAGGTTTTGGGTGGATTTGTCAATTTTTTGGGCGTGGTCACGAATTAAAGTCCTTTTCGCCCTAGGACGTATATTTAAGGAGATATGGGCAAAATAACTTTTTTTAAGGTTTTGAGCGGATTATTAAATTTTTTGGGGTGTTACGAATTAAAGTCCTTTTCGCTCTAGGACGCGTATATACGAAGATATAGGCAAAATAAGATTTTCAGATAAAAATTTCAATTTTTTTAGGTTTTAGGAGGATTATTCAATTTTTTTGGGGGTGGTCACGAATTAAAGTCCATTTCGCCCTAGGACGCATATTTAAGGAGATATGGGCAAAATAACTTTTTCATATAAAAATTGCAATTTTTTTAGGTTTTGAGTGGATTATTAAATTTTTTGGGGTGTTACGAATTAAAGTCCTTTTCGCTCTAGGACGCGTATATACGAAGATATGGGCAAAATAAGTTTTTGAGATAAAAATTTCAATTTTTTTAGGTTTTGGGAGGATTACAAAAATTTTTTTTTTGGGGGTGGTCATGAATTAAAGTCCTTTTCGCGCTAGGGCGCTTAGGTTAGGAGATATGGGCAAAATAAGTTTTTCATATCAAAATTTAATTTTTTTTAGGTTTTGGGTGGATTTGTCAATTTTTTGGGGTGGTCACGAATTAAAGTCCTTTTCGCCCCAGGACGTATATTTAAGAAGATATGGGCAAAATAACTTTTTCATATAAAAATTGAAATTTTTTTAGGTTTTGAGCGGATTATTAAATTTTTTGGGGTGTTACGAATTAAAGTCCTTTTCGCTCTAGGACGCGTATATACGAAGATATGGGCAAAATAAGTTTTTCAGATAAAAATTTCAATTTTTTTAGGTTTTGGGAGGATTATTCAATTTTTTTGGGGGTGGTCATGAATTAAAGTCCTTTTCGCGCTAGGGCGCTTAGTTTAGGAGATATGAGCAAAATAAGTTTTTCATATCAAAATTTAAATTTTTTTAGGTTTTGGGTGGATTTGTCAATTTTTTGGGTGTGTTCACGAATAAAAGTCCTTTTCGCCCTAGGACGTATATTTAAGGAGATATGGGCAAAATAACTTTTTCATATAAAAATTGCAATTTTTTTAGGTTTTGAGTGGATTATTAAATTTTTGGGGTGTTACGAATTAAAGTCCTTTTCGCTCTAGGACGGGTATATACGAAGATATGGGCAAAATAAGATTTTCAGATAAAAATTTCAATTTTTTTAGGTTTTGGGAGGATTATTCAATTTTTTTGGGGGTGGTCATGAATTAAAGTCCTTTTCGCGCTAGGGCGCGTAGTTCAGGAGATATGGGCAAAATAAGTTTTTCATATCAAAATTTAAATTTTTTTAGGTTTTGGGTGGATTTGTCAATTTTTTGGGGGTGGTAAATTTTTTTAGGTTTTGGGTGGATTTGTCAATTTTTTGGGTGTGTTCACGAATAAAAGTCCTTTTCGCCCTAGGACGTATATTTAAGGAGATATGGGCAAAATAACTTTTTCATATAAAAATTGCAATTTTTTTAGGTTTTGAGCGGATTATTAAATTTTTTGGGGTGTTACGAATTAAAGTCCTTTTCGCTCTAGGACGCGTATATACGAAGATATGGGCAAAATAAGTTTTTCAGATAAAAATTTCAATTTTTTTAGGTTTTGGGAGGATTATTCAATTTATTGGGAGGTGGTCATGAATTAAAGTCCTTTTCGCGCTAGGGCGCTTAGTTTAGGAGATATGGGCAAAATAAGTTTTTCATATCAAAATTTAAATTTTTTTAGGTTTTGGGTGGATTTGTCAATTTTTTGGGGGTGGTCACGAATTAAAGTCCTTTTCGCCCTAGGACGTATATTTAAGGAGATATGGGCAAAATAACTTTTTTTAAGGTTTTGAGCGGATTATTAAATTTTTTGGGGTGTTACGAATTAAAGTCCTTTTCGCTCTAGGACGCGTATATACGAAGATATAGGCAAAATAAGATTTTCAGATAAAAATTTCAATTTTTTTAGGTTTTAGGAGGATTATTCAATTTTTTTGGGGGTGGTCACGAATTAAAGTCCATTTCGCCCTAGGACGCATATTTAAGGAGATATGGGCAAAATAACTTTTTCATATAAAAATTGCAATTTTTTTAGGTTTTGAGTGGATTATTAAATTTTTTGGGGTGTTACGAATTAAAGTCCTTTTCGCTCTAGGACGGGTATATACGAAGATATGGGCAAAATAAGATTTTCAGATAAAAATTTCAATTTTTTTAGGTTTTGGGAGGATTATTCAATTTTTTTGGGGGTGGTCATGAATTAAAGTCCTTTTCGCGCTAGGGCGCTTAGTTCAGGAGATATGGGCAAAATAAGTTTTTCATATCAAAATTTAAATTTTTTTAGGTTTTGGGTGGATTTGTCAATTTTTTGGGGGTGGTAAATTTTTTTAGGTTTTGGGTGGATTTGTCAATTTTTTGGGGGTGGTCACGAATTAAAGTCCATTTCGCCCTAGGACGCATATTTAAGGAGATATGGGCAAAATATTTAAGGAGATATGGGCAAAATAACTTTTTCATATAAAAATTGCAATTTTTTTAGGTTTTGAGTGGATTATTAAATTTTTTGGGGTGTTACGAATTAAAGTCCTTTTCGCTCTAGGACGCGTATATACGAAGATATGGGCAAAATAAGTTTTTGAGATAAAAATTTCAATTTTTTTAGGTTTTGGGAGGATTACAATTTTTTTTTTGGGGTGGTCATGAATTAAAGTCCTTTTCGCGCTAGGGCGCTTAGGTTAGGAGATATGGGCAAAATAAGTTTTTCATATCAAAATTTAAATTTTTTTAGGTTTTGGGTGGATTTGTCAATTTTTTGGGGGTGGTCACGAATTAAAGTCCATTTCGCCCTAGGACGCATATTTAAGGAGATATGGGCAAAATAACTTTTTCATATAAAAATTGCAATTTTTTAGGTTTTGAGCGGATTATTAAATTTTTTGGGGTATTAGGACGTATATTTAAGGAGATATGGGCAAAATAACTTTTTTTAGGTTTTGAGCGGATTATTAAATTTTTTGGGGTGTTACGAATTAAAGTCCTTTTCGCTCTAGGACGCGTATATACGAAGATATGGGCAAAATAAGTTTTTCAGATAAAAATTTCAATTTTTTTTAGGTTTTAGGAGGATTATTCAATTTTTTTGGGGGTGGTCATGAATTAAAGTCCTTTTCGCGCTAGGGCGCTTAGTTTCGGAGATATGGGCAAAATAAGTTTTTCATATAAAAATTGTAATTTTTTTAGGTTTTGAGTGGATTATTAAATTTTTTGGGGTGTTACGAATTAAAGTCCTTTTCGCTCTAGGACGCGTATATACGAAGATATGGGCAAAATAAGTTTTTCAGATAAAAATTTCAATTTTTTTAGGTTTTGGGAGGATTATTCAATTTGTTTGGGGGTGGTCATGAATTAAAGTCATATTCGCGCTAGGGCGCTTAGTTTAGGAGATATGGGCAAACTAAGTTTTTCATATCAAAATTTAAATTTTTTTAGGTTTTGGGTGGATTTGTCAATTTTTTGGGGGTGGTCACGAATTAAAGTCCTTTTCGCGCTAGGACGTATATTTAAGGAGATATGGGCAAAATAACTTTTTCATATAAAAATTGAAATTTTTTTTAGGTTTTGAGCGGATTATTAAATTTTTTGGGGTGTTACGAATTAAAGTCCTTTTCGCTCTAGGACGCGTATATACGAAGATATGGGCAAAATAAGTTTTTCAGATAAAAATTTCAATTTTTTTAGGTTTTGGGAGGATTATTCAATTTTTTTGGGGGTGGTCATGAATTAAAGTCCTTTTCGCGCTAGGGCGCTTAGTTTAGGAGATATGGGCAAAATAAGTTTTTCATATCAAAATTTAATTTTTTTTAGGTTTTGGGTGGATTTGTCAATTTTTTGGTGTGTTCACGAATAAAAGTCCTTTTCGCCCTAGGACGTATATTTAAGGAGATATGGGCAAAATAACTTTTTCATATAAAAATTGAAATTTTTTTAGGTTTTGAGCGGATTATTAAATTTTTTGGGGTGTTACGAATTAAAGTCCTTTTCGCTCTAGGACGCGTATATACGAAGATATGGGCAAAATAAGTTTTTCAGATAAAAATTTCAATTTTTTTAGGTTTTGGGAGGATTATTCAATTTATTGGGAGGTGGTCATGAATTAAAGTCCTTTTCGCGCTAGGGCGCTTAGTTTAGGAGATATGGGCAACATAAGTTTTTCATATCAAAATTTAAATTTTTTTAGGTTTTGGGTGGATTTGTCAATTTTTTGGGGGTGGTCACGAATTAAAGTCCTTTTCGCCCTAGGACGTATATTTAAGGAGATATGGGCAAAATAACTTTTTTTAAGGTTTTGAGCGGATTATTAAATTTTTTGGGGTGTTACGAATTAAAGTCCTTTTCGCTCTAGGACGCGTATATACGAAGATATAGGCAAAATAAGATTTTCAGATAAAAATTTCAATTTTTTTAGGTTTTAGGAGGATTATTCAATTTTTTTGGGGGTGGTCACGAATTAAAGTCCATTTCGCCCTAGGACGCATATTTAAGGAGATATGGGCAAAATAACTTTTTCATATAAAAATTGCAATTTTTTTAGGTTTTGAGTGGATTATTAAATTTTTTGGGGTGTTACGAATTAAAGTCCTTTTCGCTCTAGGACGCGTATATACGAAGATATGGGCAAAATAAGTTTTTGAGATAAAAATTTCAATTTTTTTAGGTTTTGGGAGGATTACAAAAATTTTTTTTTTGGGGGTGGTCATGAATTAAAGTCCTTTTCGCGCTAGGGCGCTTAGGTTAGGAGATATGGGCAAAATAAGTTTTTCATATCAAAATTTAATTTTTTTTAGGTTTTGGGTGGATTTGTCAATTTTTTGGGGTGGTCACGAATTAAAGTCCTTTTCGCCCCAGGACGTATATTTAAGGAGATATGGGCAAAATAACTTTTTCATATAAAAATTGAAATTTTTTTAGGTTTTGAGCGGATTATTAAATTTTTTGGGGTGTTACGAATTAAAGTCCTTTTCGCTCTAGGACGCGTATATACGAAGATATGGGCAAAATAAGTTTTTCAGATAAAAATTTCAATTTTTTTTAGGTTTTAGGAGGATTATTCAATTTTTTTGGGGGTGGTCATGAATTAAAGTCCTTTTCGCGCTAGGGCGCTTAGTTTCGGAGATATGGGCAAAATAAGTTTTTCATATAAAAATTGTAATTTTTTTAGGTTTTGAGTGGATTATTAAATTTTTTGGGGTGTTACGAATTAAAGTCCTTTTCGCTCTAGGACGCGTATATACGAAGATATGGGCAAAATAAGTTTTTCAGATAAAAATTTCAATTTTTTTAGGTTTTGGGAGGATTATTCAATTTGTTTGGGGGTGGTCATGAATTAAAGTCATATTCGCGCTAGGGCGCTTAGTTTAGGAGATATGGGCAAACTAAGTTTTTCATATCAAAATTTAAATTTTTTTAGGTTTTGGGTGGATTTGTCAATTTTTTGGGGGTGGTCACGAATTAAAGTCCTTTTCGCGCTAGGACGTATATTTAAGGAGATATGGGCAAAATAACTTTTTCATATAAAAATTGAAATTTTTTTAGGTTTTGAGCGGATTATTAAATTTTTTGGGGTGTTACGAATTAAAGTCCTTTTCGCTCTAGGACGCGTATATACGAAGATATGGGCAAAATAAGTTTTTCAGATAAAAATTTCAATTTTTTTAGGTTTTGGGAGGATTATTCAATTTTTTTGGGGGTGGTCATGAATTAAAGTCCTTTTCGCGCTAGGGCGCTTAGTTTAGGAGATATGGGCAAAATAAGTTTTTCATATCAAAATTTAAATTTTTTTAGGTTTTGGGTGGATTTGTCAATTTTTTGGTGTGTTCACGAATAAAAGTCCTTTTCGCTCTAGGACGCGTATATACGAAGATATGGGCAAAATAAGTTTTTGAGATAAAAATTTCAATTTTTTTAGGTTTTGAGCGGATTATTAAATTTTTTGGGGTGTTACGAATTAAAGTCCTTTTCGCTCTAGGACGCGTATATACGAAGATATGGGCAAAATAAGTTTTGCAGATAAAAATTTCAATTTTTTTAGGTTTTGGGAGGATTATTCAATTTATTGGGAGGTGGTCATGAATTAAAGTCCTTTTCGGTTTTAGGAGGATTATTCAATTTTTTTGGGGGTGGTCACGAATTAAAGTCCATTTCGCCCTAGGACGCATATTTAAGGAGATATGGGCAAAATAACTTTTTCATATAAAAATTGCAATTTTTTTAGGTTTTGAGTGGATTATTAAATTTTTTGGGGTGTTACGAATTAAAGTCTTTTTCGCTCTAGGACGGGTATATACGAAGATATGGGCAAAATAAGTTTTGCAGATAAAAATTTCAATTTTTTTAGGTTTTGGGAGGATTATTCAATTTATTGGGAGGTGGTCATGAATTAAAGTCCTTTTCGCGCTAGGGCGCTTAGTTTAGGAGATATGGGCAAAATAAGTTTTTCATATAAGATTTTCAGATAAAAATTTCAATTTTTTTAGGTTTTGGGAGGATTATTCAATTTTTTGGGGGGTGGTCATGAATTAAAGTCCTTTTCGCGCTAGGGCGCTTAGTTTAGGAGATATGGGCAAAATAAGTTTTTCATATCAAAATTTAAATTTTTTAGGTTTTGGGTGGATTTGTCAATTTTTTGGGGGTGGTAAATTTTTTTAGGTTTTGGGTGGATTTGTCAATTTTTTGGGTGTGTTCACGAATAAAAGTCCTTTTCGCCCTAGGACGTATATTTAAGGAGATATGGGCAAAATAACTTTTTCATATACAAATTGCAATTTTTTTAGGTTTTGAGCGGATTATTAAATTTTTTGGGGTGTTACGAATTAAAGTCCTTTTCGCTCTAGGACGCGTATATACGAAGATATGGGCAAAATAAGTTTTGCAGATAAAAATTTCAATTTTTTTAGGTTTTGGGAGGATTATTCAATTTATTGGGAGGTGGTCATGAATTAAAGTCCTTTTCGCGCTAGGGCGCTTAGTTTAGGAGATATGGGCAAAATAAGTTTTTCATATCAAAATTTAAATTTTTTTAGGTTTTGGGTGGATTTGTCAATTTTTTGGGGGTGGTCACGAATTAAAGTCCTTTTCGCCCTAGGACGTATATTTAAGGAGATATGGGCAAAATAACTTTTTTTAAGGTTTTGAGCGGATTATTAAATTTTTTGGGGTGTTACGAATTAAAGTCCTTTTCGCTCTAGGACGCGTATATACGAAGATATAGGCAAAATAAGTTTTTCATATCAAAATTTAAATTTTTTTAGGTTTTGGGTGGATTTGTCAATTTTTTTGGGGGTGGTCACGAATTAAAGTCCTTTTCGCCCCAGGACGTATATTTAAGGAGATATGGGCAAAATAACTTTTTCATATAAAAATTGCAATTTTTTTAGGTTTTGAGTGGATTATTAAATTTTTTGGGGTGTTACGAATTAAAGTCCTTTTCGCTCTAGGACGGGTATATACGAAGATATGGGCAAAATAAGATTTTCAGATAAAAATTTCAATTTTTTTAGGTTTTGGGAGGATTACAATTTTTTTTTTTGGGGTGGTCATGAATTAAAGTCCTTTTCGCGCTAGGGCGTTTAGTTCAGGAGATATGGGCAAAATAAGTTTTTCATATCAAAATTTAAATTTTTTAGGTTTTGGGTGGATTTGTCAATTTTTTGGGGGTGGTAAATTTTTTTAGGTTTTGGGTGGATTTGTCAATTTTTTGGGGGTGGTCACGAATTAAAGTCCATTTCGCCCTAGGACGCATATTTAAGGAGATATGGGCAAAATATTTAAGGAGATATGGGCAAAATAACTTTTTCATATCAAAATTTAAATTTTTTTAGGTTTTGGGTAGATTTGTCAATTTTTTGGGGGTGGTCACGAATTAAAGTCCTTTTCGCCCTAGGACGTATATTTAAGGAGATATGGGCAAAATAACTTTTTTTAAAGTTTTGAGCGGATTATTAAATTTTTTGGGGTGTTACGAATTAAAGTCATTTTCGCTCTAGGACGCGTATATACGAAGATATAGGCAAAATAAAATTTTCAGATAAAAATTTCAATTTTTTTTAGGTTTTAGGAGGATTATTCAATTTTTTTTGGGGGTGGTCACGAATTAAAGTCCATTTCGCCCTAGGACGCATATTTAAGGAGATATGGGCAAAATAACTTTTTCATATAAAAATTGCAATTTTTTTAGGTTTTGAGTGGATTATTAAATTTTTTGGGGTGTTACGAATTAAAGTCCTTTTCGCTCTAGGACGCGTATATACGAAGATATGGGCAAAATAAGTTTTTGAGATAAAAATTTCAATTTTTTTAGGTTTTGGGAGGATTACAAAAATTTTTTTTTTGGGTGGTCATGAATTAAAGTCCTTTTCGCGCTAGGGCGCTTAGGTTAGGAGATATGGGCAAAATAAGTTTTTCATATCAAAATTTAAATTTTTTTAGGTTTTGGGTGGATTTGTCAATTTTTTGGGGGTGGTCACGAATTAAAGTCCTTTTCGCCCCAGGACGTATATTTAAGGAGATATGGGCAAAATAACTTTTTCATATAAAAATTGCAATTTTTTTTAGGTTTTGAGCGGATTATTAAATTTTTTGGGGTGTTACGAATTAAAGTCCTTTTCGCTCTAGGACGCGTATATACGAAGATATGGGCAAAATAAGTTTTTCAGATAAAAATTTCAATTTTTTTAGGTTTTGGGAGGATTATTCAATTTTTTTGGGGGTGGTCATGAATTAAAGTCCTTTTCGCGCTAGGGCGCTTAGTTTAGGAGATATGAGCAAAATAAGTTTTTCATATCAAAATTTAAATTTTTTTAGGTTTTGGGTGGATTTGTCAATTTTTTGGGTGTGTTCACGAATAAAAGTCCTTTTCGCCCTAGGACGTATATTTAAGGAGATATGGGCAAAATAACTTTTTCATATAAAAATTGCAATTTTTTTAGGTTTTGAGTGGATTATTAAATTTTTTGGGGTGTTACGAATTAAAGTCCTTTTCGCTCTAGGACGCGTATATACGAAGATATGGGCAAAATAAGATTTTCAGATAAAATTTTCACTTTTTTTAGGTTTTGGGAGGATTATTAATTTTTTTTTGGGGTGGTCATGAATTAAAGTCCTTTTCGCGCTAGGGCGCTTAGTTTAGGAGATATGGGCAAAATAAGTTTTTCATATCAAAATTTAAATTTTTTTAGGTTTTGGGTGGATTTGTCAATTTTTTGGGGGTGGTCACGAATTAAAGTCCTTTTCGCCCTAGGACGTATATTTAAGGAGATATGGGCAAAATAACTTTTTCATATAAAAATTGCAATTTTTTTAGGGTTTGAGCGGATTATTAATTTTTTGGGGTGTTACGAATTAAAGACCTTTTCGCTCTAGGACGCGTATATACGAAGATATGGGAAAAATAAGTTTTTCAGATAAAAATTTCAATTTTTTTAGGTTTTGGGAGGATTATTCAAATTTTTTGGGGGTGGTCATGAATTAAAGTCCTTTTCGCGCTAGGGCGCTTAGTTTAGGAGATATGGGCAAAATAAGTTTTTCATATCAAAATTTAAATTTTTTTAGGTTTTGGGTGGATTTGTCAATTTTTTGGGTGTGTTCACGAATAAAAGTCCTTTTCGCCCTAGGACGTATATTTAAGGAGATATGGGCAAAATAACTTTTTCATATAAAAATTGCAATTTTTTTAGGTTTTGAGTGGATTATTAAATTTTTTGGGGTGTTACGAATTAAAGTCCTTTTCGCTCTAGGACGCGTATATACGAAGATATGGGCAAAATAAGATTTTCAGATAAAATTTTCAATTTTTTTAGGTTTTGGGAGGATTATTAATTTTTTTTTGGGGTGGTCATGAATTAAAGTCCTTTTCGCGCCAGGGCGCTTAGTTTAGGAGATATGGGCAAAATAAGTTTTTCATATCAAATTTTAATTTTTTTTAGGTTTTGGGTGGATTTGTCAATTTTTTGGGGGTGGTCACGAATTAAAGTCCTTTTCGCCCTAGGACGTATATTTAAGGAGATATGGGCAAAATAACTTTTTCATATAAAAATTGATTTTTTTTAGGTTTTGAGCGGATTATTAAATTTTTTGGGGTGTTACGAATTAAAGTCCTTTTCGCTCTAGGACGCGTATATATGAAGATATGGGCAAAATAAGTTTTTCAGATAAAAATTTCAATTTTTTTAGGTTTTGGGAGGATTATTCAATTTTTTTGGGGGTGGTCATGAATTAAAGTCCTTTTCGCGCTAGGGCGCTTAGTTTAGGAGATATGAGCAAAATAAGTTTTTCATATCAAAATTTAAATTTTTTTTAGGTTTTGGGTGGATTTGTCAATTTTTTGGGTGTGTTCACGAATAAAAGTCCTTTTCGCCCTAGGACGTATATTTAAGGAGATATGGGCAAAATAACTTTTTCATATAAAAATTGCAATTTTTTTAGGTTTTGAGTGGATTATTAAATTTTTTGGGGTGTTACGAATTAAAGTCGTTTTCGCTCTAGGACGCGTATATACGAAGATATGGGCAAAATAAGATTTTCAGATAAAAATTTCAATTTTTTAGGTTTTGGGAGGATTATTCAATTTTTTTGGGGGTGGTCATGAATTAAAGTCCTTTTCGCGCTAGGGCGCTTAGGTTAGGAGATATGGGCAAAATAAGTTTTTCATATCAAAATTTAAATTTTTTTAGGTTTTGGGTGGATTTGTCAATTTTTTGGGGGTGGTCACGAATTAAAGTCCTTTTCGCCCCAGGACGTATATTTAAGGAGATATGGGCAAAATAACTTTTTCATATAAAAATTGAAATTTTTTAGGTTTTGAGCGGATTATTAAATTTTTTGGGGTGTTACGAATTAAAGTCCTTTTCGCTCTAGGACGCGTATATACGAAGATATGGGCAAAATAAGTTTTTCAGATAAAAATTTCAATTTTTTTAGGTTTTGGGAGGATTATTCAATTTTTTTGGGGGTGGTCATGAATTAAAGTCCTTTTCGCGCTAGGGCGCTTAGTTTAGGAGATATGAGCAAAATAAGTTTTTCATATCAAAATTTAATTTTTTTTTAGGTTTTGAGTGGATTTGTCAATTTTTTGGGTGTGTTCACGAATAAAAGTCCTTTTCGCCCTAGGACGTATATTTAAGGAGATATGGGCAAAATAACTTTTTCATATAAAAATTGCAATTTTTTTAGGTTTTGAGTGGATTATTAAATTTTTTGGGGTGTTACGAATTAAAGTCCTTTTCGGTCTAGGACGCGTATATACGAAGATATGGGCAAAATAAGATTTTCAGATAAAATTTTCAATTTTTTTAGGTTTTGGGAGGATTATTAATTTTTTTTTGGGGTGGTCATGAATTAAAGTCCTTTTCGCGCTAGGGCGCTTAGTTTAGGAGATATGGGCAAAATAAGTTTTTCATATCAAAATTTAAATTTTTTTAGGTTTTGGGTGGATTTGTCAATTTTTTGGGGGTGGTCACGAATTAAAGTCCTTTTCGCCCTAGGACGTATATTTAAGGAGATATGGGCAAAATAACTTTTTCATATAAAAATTGCAATTTTTTTAGGTTTTGAGCGGATTTTTAATTTTTTTGGGGTGTTACGAATTAAAGTCCTTTTCGCTCTAGGACGCGTATATACGAAGATATGGGCAAAATAAGATTTTCAGATAAAAATTTAAATTTTTTTAGGTTTTGGGAGGATTATTCAATATTTTTGGGGGTGGTCATGAATTAAAGTCCTTTTCGCGCTAGGGCGCTTAGTTTAGGAGATATGGGCAAAATAAGTTTTTCATATCAAAATTTAAATTTTTTTAGGTTTTGGGTGGATTTGTCAATTTTTTGGGGGTGGTCACGAATTAAGCGCTAGGGCGCTTAATTTAGGAGATATGGGCAAAATAAGGTTTTCATATCAAAATTTAATTTTTTTTAGGTTTTGGGTGGATTTGTCAATTTTTTAGGGGTGGTCACGAATTAAAGTCCTTTTCGCCCTAGGACGTATATTTAAGGAGATATGGGCAAACTAACTTTTTCATATAAAAATTGCAATTTTTTTAGGTTTTGAGGGGATTATTAAATTTTTTGTGGTGTTACGAATTAAAGTCCTTTTCGCTCTAGGACGCGTATATACGAAGATATGGGCAAGATAAGATTTTCAGATAAAAATTTAAATTTTTTTAGGTTTTGGGAGGATTATTCAATTTTTTTTGGCGGTGGTCATGAATTACCGTCCTTTTCGCGATAGGGCGCTTAGTTTAGGAGATATGGGCAAAATAAGTTTTTCATATCAAAATTTAAATTTTTTTAGGTTTTGGGTGGATTTGTCAATTTTTTTGGGGGTGGTCACGAATTAAAGTCCATTTCGCCCTAGGACGCATATTTAAGGAGATATGGGCAAAATAACTTTTTCATATAAAGATTGCAATTTTTTTAGGTTTTGAGTGGATTATTAAATTTTTTGGGGTGTTACGAATTAAAGTCCTTTTCGCTCGAGGACGCGTATTTACGAAGATATGGGCAAAATAAGTTTTTCAGATAAAAATTTCAATTTTTTTAGGTTTTGGGAGGATTATTCAATTTTTTTGGGGGTGGTCATGAATTAAAGTCCTTTTCGCGCTAGGGCGCTTAGTTTAGGAGATATGGGCAAAATAAGGTTTTCATATCAAAATTTAAATTTTTTTAGGTTTTGGGTGGATTTGTCAATTTTTTGGGGGTGGTCACGAATTAAAGTCCTTTTCGCCCTAGGACGTATATTTAAGGAGATATCGGCAAAATAACTTTTTCATATAAAAATTGAATTTTTTTTAGGTTTTGAGCGGATTATTAAATTTTTTGGGGTGTTACGAATTAAAGTCCTTTTCGCTCTAGGACGCGTATATATGAAGATATGGGCAAAATAAGTTTTTCAGATAAAAATTTCAATTTTTTTTAGGTTTTGGGAGGATTATTCAATTTTTTTGGGGGTGGTCATGAATTAAAGTCCTTTTCGCGCTAGGGCGCTTAGTTTAGGAGATATGAGCAAAATAAGTTTTTCATATCAAAATTTAAATTTTTTTTAGGTTTTGGGTGGATTTGTCAATTTTTTGGGTGTGTTCACGAATAAAAGTCCTTTTCGCCCTAGGACGTATATTTAAGGAGATATGGGCAAAATAACTTTTTCATATAAAAATTGCAATTTTTTTAGGTTTTGAGTGGATTATTAAATTTTTTGGGGTGTTACGAATTAAGGTCCTTTTCGCTCTAGGACGCGTATATACGAAGATATGGGCAAAATAAGATTTTCAGATAAAAATTTCAATTTTTTAGGTTTTGGGAGGATTATTCAATTTTTTTTGGGGGTGGTCATGAATTAAAGTCCTTTTCGCGCTAGGGCGCTTAGTTTAGGAGATATGGGCAAAATAAGTTTTTCATATCAAAATTTAAATTTCTTTAGGTTTTGGGTGGATTTGTCAATTTTTTGGGGTGGTAAATTTTTTTAGGTTTTGGGTGGATTTGTCAATTTTTTGGGGGTGGTCACGAATTAAAGTCCATTTCGCCCTAGGACGCATATGTAAGGAGATATGGGCAAAATAACTTTTTCATATAAAAATTGCAATTTTTTTAGGTTTTGAGTGGATTATTAAATTTTTTGGGGTGTTACGAATTAAAGTCCTTTTCGCTCTAGGACGCGTATATACGAAGATATCGGCAAAATAAGTTTTTCAGATAAAAATTTCAATTTTTTTAGGTTTTGGGAGGATTATTAATTTTTTTTGGGGGTGGTCATGAATTAAAGTCCTTTTCGCGCTAGGGCGCTTTGTTTAGGAGATATGGGCAAAATAAGTTTTTCATATCAAAATTAAAATTTTTTTTAGGTTTTGGGTGGATTTGTCAATTTTTTGGGGTGGTCACGAATTAAAGTCCTTTTCGCCCCAGGACGTATATTTAAGGAGATATGGGCAAAATAACTTTTTCATATAAAAATTGCAATTTTTTTAGGTTTTGAGTGGATTATTAAATTTTTTGGGGTGTTACGAATTAAAGTCCTTTTCGCTCTAGGACGGGTATATACGAAGATATGGGCAAAATAAGATTTTCAGACAAAAATTTCAATTTTTTTAGGTTTTGGGAGGATTATTCAATTTTTTTGGGGGTGGTCATGAATTAAAGTCCTTTTCGCGCTAGGGCGCTTAGTTTAGGAGATATGGGCAAAATAAGTTTTTCATATCAAAATTTAAATTTTTTTAGGTTTTGGGTGGATTTGTCAATTTTTTGGGGGTGGTCACGAATTAAAGTCCTTTTCGCCCTAGGACGCATATTTAAGGAGATATGGGCAAAATAACTTTTTCATATAAAAATTGCAATTTTTTTAGGTTTTGAGCGGATTATTAATTTTTTTGGGGTGTTACGAATTAAAGTCCTTTTCGCTCTAGGACGCGTATATACGAAGATATGGGCAAAATAAGATTTTCAGATAAAAATTTCAATTTTTTTAGGTTTTGGGAGGATTATTCAATTTTTTTGGGGGTGGTCATGAATTAAAGTCTTTTTCGCGCTAGGGCGCTTAGTTTAGGAGATATGGGCAAAATAAGTTTTTCATATCAAAATTAAAATTTTTTTAGGTTTTGGGTGGATTTGTCAATTTTTTGGGGGTGGTCACGAATTAAGCGCTAGGGCGCTTAATTTAGGAGATATAGGCAAAATAAGGTTTTCATATCAAAATTTAATTTTTTTTAGGTTTTGGGTGGATTTGTCAATTTTTTGGGGGTGGTCACGAATTAAAGTCCTTTTCGCCCTAGGACGTATATTTAAGGAGATATGGGCAAAATAACTTTTTCATATAAAAATTGAATTTTTTTTAGGTTTTGAGCGGATTATTAAATTTTTTGGGGTGTTACGAATTAAAGTCCTTTTCGCTCTAGGACGCGTATATACGAAGATATGGGCAAGATAAGATTTTCAGATAAAAATTTCAATTTTTTTAGGTTTTGGGAGGATTATTCAATTGTTTTGGCGGTGGTCATGAATTCCCGTCCTTTTCGCGCTAGGGCGCTTAGTTTAGGAGATATGGGCAAAATAAGTTTTTCATATCAAAATTTAAATTTTTTTTTAGGTTTTGGGTGGATTTGTCAATTTTTTGGGGGTGGTCACGAATTAAAGTCCATTTCGCCCTAGGACGCATATTTAAGGAGATATGGGCAAAATAACTTTTTCATATAAAAATTGCAATTTTTTTAGGTTTTGAGTGGATTATTAAATTTTTTGGGGTGTTACGAATTAAAGTCCTTTTCGCTCGAGGACGCGTATTTACGAAGATATGGGCAAAATAAGTTTTTCAGATAAAAATTTCAATTTTTTTAGTTTTTGGGAGGATTATTCAATTTTTTTGGGGGTGGTCATGAATTAAAGTCCTTTTCGCGCTAGGGCGCTTAGTTTAGGAGATATGGGCAAAATAAGTTTTTCATATCAAAATTTAAATTTTTTTAGGTTTTGGGTGGATTTGTCAATTTTTTGGGGGTGGTCACGAATTAAAGTCCTTTTCGCCCTAGGACGTATATTTAAGGAGATATGGGCAAAATAACTTTTTCATATAAAAATTGAATTTTTTTTAGGTTTTGAGCGGATTATTAAATTTTTTGGGGTGTTACGAATTAAAGTCCTTTTCGCTCTAGGACGCGTATATATGAAGATATGGGCAAAATAAGTTTTTCAGATAAAAATTTCAATTTTTTTAGGTTTTGGGAGGATTATTCAATTTTTTTGGGGGTGGTCATGAATTAAAGTCCTTTTCGCGCTAGGGCGCTTAGTTTAGGAGATATGAGCAAAATAAGTTTTTCATATCAAAATTTAAATTTTTTTTAGGTTTTGGGTGGATTTGTCAATTTTTTGGGTGTGTTCACGAATAAAAGTCCTTTTCGCTCTAGGACGTATATTTAAGGAGATATGGGCAAAATAACTTTTTCATATAAAAATTGCAATTTTTTTAGGTTTTGAGTGGATTATTAAATTTTTTGGGGTGTTACGAATTAAAGTCCTTTTCGCTCTAGGACGCGTATATACGAAGATATGGGCAAAATAAGATTTTCAGATAAAAATTTCAATTTTTTTAGGTTTTGGGAGGATTATTCAATTTTTTTGGGGGTGGTCATGAATTAAAGTCCTTTTCGCGCTAGGGCGCTTAGTTTAGGAGATATGGGCAAAATAAGTTTTTCATATCAAAATTTAAATTTCTTTAGGTTTTGGGTGGATTTGTCAATTTTTTGGGGGTGGTAAATTTTTTTAGGTTTTGGGTGGATTTGTCAATTTTTTGGGGGTGGTCACGAATTAAAGTCCATTTCGCCCTAGGACGCATATGTAAGGAGATATGGGCAAAATAACTTTTTCATATAAAAATTGCAATTTTTTTAGGTTTTGAGTGGATTATTAAATTTTTTGGGGTGTTACGAATTAAAGTCCTTTTCGCTCTAGGACGCGTATATACGAAGATATCGGCAAAATAAGTTTTTCAGATAAAAATTTCAATTTTTTTAGGTTTTGGGAGGATTATTAATTTTTTTTGTGGGTGGTCATGAATTAAAGTCCTTTTCGCGCTAGGGCGCTTAGTTTAGGAGATATGGGCAAAATAAGTTTTTCATATCAAAATTTAAATTTTTTTAGGTTTTGGGTGGATTTGTCAATTTTTTAGGGGTGGTCACGAATTAAAGTCCTTTTCGCCCTAGGACGTATATTTAAGGAGATATGGGCAAACTAACTTTTTCAGATAAAAATTGCAATTTTTTTAGGTTTTGAGCGGATTATTAAATTTTTTGGGGTGTTACGAATTATAGTCCTTTTCGCTCTAGGACGCGTATATACGAAGATATGGGCAAGATAAGATTTTCAGATAAAAATTTCAATTTTTTTAGGTTTTGGAAGGATTATTCAATTTTTTTGGCGGTGGTCATGAATTAACGTCCTTTTCGCGCTAGAGCGCTTAGTTTAGGAGATATGGGCAAAATAAGTTTTTCATATCAAAATTTAAATTTTTTAGGTTTTGGGTGGATTTGTCAATTTTTTAGGGGTGGTCACGAATTAAAGTCCTTTTCCCTCTAGGACGCGTATATACGAAGATATGGGCAAATAAGATTTTCAGATAAAAATTTCAATGTTATTTCAACCGTCGAACGGAACGGACGTATTTTTTTAATAGCGGATAAAATCATCGTAATAAGTACCTACTACGAATTTCAAGTGTGGTGGGATATTAGGCCACCATGCAGAGAAATTCAAAGACATCCACTGGGTTGCTAACTTCAGGGCCCAGTGGACGGGTATCGACTGGAGTTATAAATTTGGGCAATGACCAAGAGTTAGGCCCAATTAGTCGACCTGTAGACGGGTCGACAGGTGGCGACAATTTGACAAGTCGGACCTTTTCCAAGGTAACGGCATCAAAAGGAGGTAATCCCTTACGAAAGAGATTCAAAGAACGCAGAAATGCTTTGTTTATACTAAAGAAATTAGGATCAGTCGACCCAAGCACGTTGTCGGCTAAACAAAGCGATTCCTTAAAATGGGCTCAAGGAATTCTTGAGGCTGGAAAAAGGGAACGATCACCGGATGAGCTGCCATCCCCCAAAAGGGATCAACGATCGTTTGCCTCAGTTGCTAAAGACAGCCTTGTGATGGCTATCATAAATAAAGGAGCATTGTACGGTATGGTTCCAAAGCAAAAATGGGGGAAATTGAGAATGCTTTGTCTGGCGTCTACTCACAGGTGCTGGAAAAGTTTCCCGGCCCAGATCCTCGACACCAAGAGGCTGGTTGGTATCAAGGACGATTGAAGCTAGTCGCATTTGAGGACCAGAGGTCTATAGAATGTTTTAAAGCTGCTCTGATACTAATTGGTGAAGTTTGGGAAGGAGCTGCTCTAGAGTTAGTCGAGAAGAAAGACATACCGGCTAGACCAAGAGCACATGCGTGGATACCTGCAAACCCTCCTGACCCTGAATCTATTTTAAATAGACTGAAACAATGCAATCCAGATCTTCCAACAGCTGATTGGAAGGTTGGCCGTTTGGATGAAGTGGATGGGCCAAGACGGCATGTAGTGTTTATATTGAACACTCAGTCTTTGCCACATCTAGCAAAGTCCCAGGGCCGTGTATGTTATGGCTTTCATTATATCCAAATGAAGGTGTATAAAAACGATCAGCTAAAGGATTCAGAAATGGACAAGCCTCTGTCTGAATCAGAAGTAAGCGGATCCTCTTGCGAAGTCGAGGGGGATACCAAGACATTTGAAGACATGGATAGATACCGTATGCGTGAGGAGGCTTCTACTGCCTCAGAACTCACCAAAGTTGAACCTATGGTTATTGCGAGAGTCACCGATATCTCTGAAGAGGACATTCTTGATGACTCGATTGAAGCGGCTGATGTGACGGTTGTTGAAAATCTCGATGGTCCTACGGATCCTCCAGATAAATCTTCATCATTGTAAGGCTGCATGTGCTGCCTTAAAAGTTATCCTGATGAAAGGGGACATAGATATAGTTCTTATTCAAGAACCATATGTTTATAAAAACAAAATATGTGAATTAAGTACTCCGGGGTTCAAACTATTGCAGTATACTGGTAATGATGTAAATCGAGCCTGTATAATTGCTAAAAACGAGCTCAACTTGTTTCTGCTTCCTTCAATGTGCAATACAGACACTGTTGTTGCAAGTTTAGAAATAGCCAAATGCAAATATTGGGTATCTTCGGTCTACATGGGACATGACAGGGAGATGCCTCCATATGCCGTTAAGACCTTAGTGGAGGAGTCACTGAAAACAAAGACGAAACTCATTATGGGATGCGGTGCGAATGCACATCATAGTATATGGGGAAGTAGTGATACTAATGCAAGGGGAGAGTCGCTAATAGAGTTTATTTTGCGTACTAATCTGGTAGTTTGCAACAAGGGAGATGTCCCAACCTTTGTCACTAAAAACAGGCAAGAGGTTTTGGACATCACCTTGGCCTCGCAAGAACTGAATGAAATGATATCTGAGTGGCAGGTTTTAAGTGAACACAGCTTCTCAGATCATCGCTACATCAGTTTCAAATTTGATGTTCATATCACCAAGATCATATTTCCGCCAAATGTTAGGAAAGCTGACTGGAATAGGTATAGGGAATCGTTCAATATGATGATACCGGAAATAACAGAGACAAATATGAGAAATGTGCAAGATATCGAACACGCAGTGGAGCGGATTACTAAGGCCTTCAACATCTCACTGAAAGCTGCATGCCCTAGAGGAAAGCCAAGGGGGAAACATCGACCACCATGGTGGTCTACGGAATTAAGTAATATGAGGAAATCCTGCAGGAAGCTCTTTAACAAGGCAAAGTCCACCAGAGCCCCTGAGGACTGGGACGCTTACAAGAAGAATCTGAGAGGATACAAGCGAGAACTGAGAAAGGCTCAGCATAACTCTTGGAATGCTTACTGCAGCAGTATTGAGAATACGTCCGAGGCTTCCAGACTACGGAAGGTTCTAGCATCCACCAACTCCGCTCCAGGTTTCATTAAAACATCGGAGGGCAATTGGACAACGTCCAGTGAGGAGACGCTGGAGGTACTATTGGACACACATTTTCCTGGAAATCAGACGGTTGAACCATGTACTGGCGGTGCCACAGTTGCTCAGCGGTCGTTTCCTGTCGAGGAAATTGTATCGGAAACTAGAATAAGATGGGCGCTAAATAGCTTTGGACCATTCAAATCCCCTGGACCTGATGGAATTACTCCGGCGGAGTTACAAGCTGTAACTGACAAAATTATCCCCTGGTTGTCGGTGATATATAAAGGATGTATCAACTTATCATATATCCCAGGAAAGTGGAGGGAAACAAAAGTCGTTTTCATACCTAAAGCGGGAAAAGCATCTCACTCGAGGGCGAAGGATTTCCGACCAATCAGCTTATCCTCATTCCTACTTAAGACTCTGGAGAGGATGATAGATATTTATCTTAGAACTAGCATCGATTCAAGTTTGTTCTCGAAACGACAGCATGCATACTCGAAGGGCAGGTCTACTGAGACCGCACTACATGAACTAGTCAGCTTTATTGAAAGCTTACTATCTGTCAAAGAATACACAATCGTGGCGTTTCTAGACATCGAAGGGGCATTCAATAATGTCCATCCGAGCTCGATATTAAATGGACTGACAACTCTGAATGTTGATCCATGTATACTCAGGCTGTTAGACGAACTGCTAATGAAGAGACGTATTTCAGCCACACTAGGACAAGCAAACATACAAAAGTATGTGAACAGAGGCACTCCCCAAGGAGGAGTTCTATCACCTCTTCTTTGGAATGTTGCTATAAATAGCCTTCTGGTTACTCTGGACTGGTTTAGATAAAGTTCAGCGTATGGCGTGTTTGTGTATTTCAGGCGCATTCAGCAAGACAGGAACAAATTCCCTTAATGTCATGCTGCATCTATTGCCTTTAGACATTTTGGCCAAACAGTCAGCTGCAACAACGGCTGTGCGGTTGCGCGAACTATCGCTGTGGTCGGAAAATGGTTACGGTCACAGTTCTGTCCTCAAAATAATGTCAGATGTGCCTAACGTCGTGGATTACACTTTGGCGAGTCCACTTTTCGACAAAAAGTTTGAGACTCTAATCCCCAACAGTGAGGCGCGTTGCACACAGACCCCGGGGAATAAAGAATATATAGATGTCTACACTGATGGCTCCAAATTGGTTGGACAAGTGGGTTTCGGAGTATATTCTAATGATCTGGAACTTCAAATAGCGAAAAGATTACCTAATCACTGTAGTGTTTTTCAGGCTGAAATATTAGCAATTAGAGAGGTGGCGAATTGGCTGAGAAGTAATGTTCCAAAAAATGTGGGCATTAATATATACTCAGACAGTCAACCTGCAATAAAATCCTTGGACTCTGTGTTCCTCAACTCGAAAACGGCCATCGATTGCCGCAAATCTCTCAATGAGATGGCTGAGCAGTACAATATTCACCTAATATGGGTGCCTGGCCATAGGAACATACCGGGGAACTGCGAAGCGGATGAGTTGGCGAGGCTAGGGACTACCTTACATATTCCAGGGGAACTAGAATTTGTTGGTATGCCCCTAGCTACCTGCAAGCTCATGCTGCGTGAGAAGGCTGTTATGATGGCAAATGTTCGATGGGAGAATTGCAAGGGTTGTAACGACACCAAGCAACTATGGCCCCATTTCAACTTAAACCGCACACTAGATATGCTAGTGTTCTCGAGACGTCAGATATCACTCCTGATATCTGCTATAACGGGTCGCTGCCTGATAGGAGATTTTGCAAAAACTATTGGCGCGAAGTATAATGACTATTGTATGAGCTGTGATGATGCGGAGGAAAAAGAATCAATTAAACACCTCTTGTGTGAGTGTCCTGCATTTTGTGTAAAGCGCAAGCAACTTTTAGGAGCATATAGCTTCAGATTACTGGCGGATCTGGAAATCGTTAACTTAAGCAGTCTGCTAATATTTTTGGAACAATCTGGTTGGTTCAACAAAGAAAAATAATCAAGAAGGTTCAGCGGTTAAAACTAGAAGTGCCCATATGTAATAGGTACTTTTAGTTAATGTGGTATCACAATGGACTGAATAGTCTAAGTGAGCCTGAATCTTAATCGGGCTGCCACTTTAACCTAACCTATTAAAGTCCTTTTCGCGCTAGGGCGCTTAGTTTAGGAGATATGGGCAAAATAAGTTTTTCATATCAAAATTTAATTTTTTTTAGGTTTTGGGTGAATTTGTCAATTTTTTTTGGGGTGGTCGCGAATTAAAGTCCTTTTCGCCCTAGGACGTATATTTAAGGAGAAATGGGCAAAATAACTTTTTCATATAAAAATTTGTTGAAATATTCGAAGTACTTTGCATAAAATATACTTTAAGAAATTTTTTCTAACTTAATCTTAGTAGGCTATGAAACTGATGAAAAACAATTTATGTTGTCAAATAGATTTTTACACATTCTCATTGTACTTTTGATTTCTAAAATAAACGTTTGGCTAAATAAACAATAGGTTATGGGCCCAGAATAAAAGTGTTGGGCAAATTGTGCATGAATAAAGATAAAATAGTGAAACCGCGAGCTGTACACAAAGGAAAAAATTAGTCATGTCTGGAAATATTGTTCGCATAGAGCCGTTAAATGCCGGAAATTATGATACTTGGAAACTTCAAATGAGGGCTATATTGATTAAAAACGACTTATGGTCATATGTGGATGGCACAATAATATGTCCAAATGGTGATGCCGCAGCGAAATGGAAAACGACAGACCAGAAGGCTTGTGCAGATTTATTGTTATCAATTGCGCCCTCAGAATTGGGCTTAATTTCCGAATGCTCGACATCGCGAGAAATCTGGTTAAAGTTGGAAGCAACATTTCAATCTAAGGGTCCTGCAAGAAAAGCAACGTTGTTGAAAAGAGTTGCATTGGCTCGAATGAAAGAAAATGAAAGTGCTCGTGACCACATCAATGATTTCTTTGACGCAGTGAGTAAACTGAAGGAAATAAATGTGACTATTGGGGACGACCTGCTTGCAATTTTGCTGTTATACAGCTTGCCTGATTCTTTTGAGACATTTCGATGTGCTCTCGAAACAAGGGATGAATTGCCGACTCCAGACGTATTGAGAGTCAAAATTTTGGAAGAAGACCAGTCCCGTAGAGCAAAATCAGAGCGAAATGATCAAAATGCCTTGTACACAAAGCATAGGAAAAACGAAGCAAATTCCAAACAATTCACTGAAAGAAGAGGAAGACAAAATGTAGACTCTAGCAAGAAGAAGCAGGGATGCTTTAAATGTGGTAAATTTGGACATTTTGCGAGAAACTGTCGATCAAAACAAAATGCTAATTTGGCTGATGAAGAGGAAAAGCGATTTGAAAATTCGTTGTTTAATACCACGGACGTATCTTTAAGTTGTTTGGACGCATCCAACGATTGGTGCCTATATAGCGGGTGTACTTCCCACATGACAGCTAATAAAGAAGGATTTCTGCAAATGAGGGCTATAGATAAAAATTTATGTCTTGCAAATGGAGATTTGAGTAAAATTACAGGTATGGGTGACGTGAGAATTAAAGTGATTGAAAATGGGCAAGAGCAAAGCTTTGTGGTAAGAGATGCTATGTATGTCAAAGACTTGAAAACAAATTTATTGTCCATATCCAAGCTAACTGATAAAGGATACAAAGTCAATTTTAATAAAAATGAAGCCCACATTATGAAGGGAAATGATGTTTTATGTAAAGCAGTGCGTAAAGGTAACTTGTATTTTTTACAACAAAATCAAGATGTTTCAAATATAGCAACGGAAAATTACAATGACATGGACATATGGCATCAGCGTTTAGGCCACTTAAATGAGCGGGATATAAAAATCCTTGCTGAAGGTAAAAAGGCACACGGAATAAAAATCAAATCTGGTCACCGTTTATCTGATTGTAAGGTATGTATGGCTGAAAAGCAGACACGAAATCGTTTCGGGAAAGGCAGTGAAAATCGTACAAATGAATTATTAGAAATAGTTCACTCTGATGTATGTGGACCAATGCGAGTCAGCTCCCATTCAAATTACAAATACTTTGTCACATTTATCGACGACTACTCAAGGTATTGCGAGGTCTTTTTCTTGAAAAGCAAATCTGAGGTATTGAACGCCTTCAAGAAATACAAAAATTCGGCTGAACTATTCACAGGAAAGAAAATCAAGTTTTTGCAATCAGATAATGGTACCGAATACCTTAACAAAGAATTTAATGACTACTTGGAAAAATTTGGTATAAAAAGAAGATTGTTAGCTCCATACACACCACAACAGAACGGGGTTTCGGAGAGGAAAAATAGAACTCTTCAAGAAATGGCAAGGTGTTTGATGAAACAAGCAGGAGTTTCGCAAACATTTTGGGCTGAAGCTATAAATGCGGCAAATTACGTCAGGAATAGATGCCCAACAAGTTATCTTAATGGAGAATTACCAATAAAGTTATGGACAGGGAAGATCCCTTCAATCAAACACTTGAGGCCGTTTGGCCTGAAAGCATATGTTTTGATCAAAGATAAATCAAACGGTAAGTTCGATTCACGATCTGAAGAATGTATTTTAGTTGGGTACTCTGAAGAGGCCAAGGCTTATCGTTTATGGTCACCTAACAAATGTCATATTGTGATTAGCCGTGACGTACAATTTACTAATAAATTCAATAAAGATGAAAACCTGATTGATGTCGATTTGTCAGCTCACATTAATTATGAGAATGCCATTGATGATAATAACGCCGAATCAGAAGATATAGAAATGGATTCATCAGAAGAGGAAGTTGAAGTACCACAGGCTCAAGTTCAAGGTAGTAGAGGCAGACGACGTATTATACGTACTGGTAAGAGAGGTCGACCAAGAAAAGTGCCAGCTAATACTAATCAAATAATGGACGTAAATACGGTTAGCAGAGAAAACGATACCACAGACGAACATGAGGATGCTGAGTTGTTTGAAGACTGCGAATTTCTCAATGCGGTTTTTACAGACGATCCATCTAGTTATGAAGAAGCTATAAATTCAGCTGAGGGTGAAAAATGGCGATTAGCGATTGAAGACGAATATATAGCTCAAATATTGAATGGAACTTGGGAAATAACAGAACGGGCAAAAGATCGGAAAATAATTGGAAATAGACTTATTCTTAGAACTAAATTGGATAACAAAAAGAAAGCACGTCTAGTAGCAAAAGGCTGCTCCCAACGTCCAGGGGAGGATTTTTCCGATACATATTCGCCAGTGGTAAGAGCTTCAACTATTCGCCTACTATCGGCTGTAGCTGTCGAAAATGATCTTGAAATACACCAACTAGATTTTGTAACTGCTTATTTGAATGGTGATCTAGAAAAGCATGTATTTATGGAAATTCCAGAATATTTGGATGAAGTTCTCAAAAAATTTGCAAAAGGTGAAACAGTTGGAACTTGTACACATAAAAGTAATCGAGCAAAAGCTATTGCGAAAAAATGGATGAATAAAATTAAAAACTGCCAAGATCCCGTATGTAAACTTTCAAAAGCGCTGTATGGTCTGCGACAGTCCGGATTGAAGTGGTATCAAAAACTTAAAATTAAATTGGAACAAATTGGACTATTTTCATCAAAAGTTGACCCATGCCTATTCATATGTAAAAAAGAAGACAAACTCACTTTGGTGACAGTTTATGTTGACGATCTGCTAATTGCAACGAATGACAAATATTTATTGAGTAAGATCAAAAATTTTTTGGCTGAGTCATTTGAAATGAAAGACCTTGGTAACGTTAGAAAATATGTTGGTATTGAATTCAATCAAGATTTAACTAGAGGTGAAATAGCGTTAAATCAGAAAGAATATATAGAATCAATCCTTGAAAAATTTGGTATGCAAAATTGTAAACCTGTAAAAACACCAATAGAACAACAATGCAAGTTAACAAAACCTTCACAACCAGATATTGAGACAATGGAAAAATATCCATTTCAAAATTTAATTGGCGCTCTTATGTATTTAGCCGTAAACACGAGACCAGATATTGCGTACTCTGTAAATTTTTTGAGCCAGTTTAATTCAAACTATACTATGGAACATTGGCAAGCCGCTAAGCGAATCTTACGCTATTTAAAGGGAACAATTGATAAAGGACTTCTATACAGAAAAAATGAAATACCATTATATGGAATTGTGGATGCCGATTGGGGTTCAAACTTATGTGATAGACGATCATTTTCAGGATCTGCATTCATAATGTCTTTTGGAGCAATATCATGGGAAGCCCGTAAACAAAAGACCGTAGCTCTATCGAGTACAGAGGCAGAACTTCTTGCTATTACTGATGCCGTTAAGGAAGCTACTTATCTAAAACGTATAACCGAAGAAATTGGATATGCAAAATCACAGCTAACAATTTTCAATGACAGTCAAAGCGCACAAAAATTAATTCAAAGTATCGGCCACCATTCCAGAACAAAACATATTGATGTGAAAATATCAAGTTGGAATATAGAAGAACAGAAGAAATGGCTGCGGACGTACTCAAAAAAGGGTTAAGCTTTACCAAACATCAACAACATATTCGAGAATTAGGAGTTTTCTGAAATATTTATAAACGGCGTACTTCGAGGGGAGGTGTTGAAATATTCGAAGTACTTTGCATAAAATATACTTTAAGAAATTTTTTCTAACTTAATCTTAGTAGGCTATGAAACTGATGAAAAACAATTTATGTTGTCAAATAGATTTTTACACATTCTCATTGTACTTTTGATTTCTAAAATAAACGTTTGGCTAAATAAACAATAAAATTGCAATTTTTTAGGTTTTGAGCGGATTATTAAATTTTTTGGGGTGTTACGAATTAAAGTCTTTTTCGCTCTAGGACGCGTATATACGAAGATATGGGCAAAATAAGTTTTTCAGATAAAAATTTCAATTTTTTTAGGTTTTGGAAGGATTATTCAATTTTTTTGGGGGTGGTCATGAATTAAAGTCCTTTTCGCGCTAGGGCGCTTAGTTTAGGAGATATGGGCAAATAAGTTTTTCATATCAAAATTTAAATTTTTTTTTAGGTTTTGGGTGGATTTGTCAATTTTTTGGGTGTGTTCACGAATAAAAGTCCTTTTCGCCCTAGGACGTATATTTAAGGAGATATGGGCAAAATAAGTTTTTCATATCAAAATTTAAATTTTTTTAGGTTTTGGGTGGATTTGTCAATTTTTTTGGGGTGGTCACGAATTAAAGTCCTTTTCGCCCTAGGACGTATATTTAAGGAGATATGGGCAAAAGAACTTTTTCATATAAAAATTGCAATTTTTTTAGGTTTTGAGCGGATTATTACATTTTTTGGGGTGTTACGAATTAAAGTCCCTTTCGCTCTAGGACGCGTATATACGAAGATATGTGCAAAATAAGATTTTCTGATAAAATTTTCAAATTTGTAGGTTTTGGGAGGATTATTCAATTTTTTTGGCGGTGGTCATGAATTAAAGTCCTTTTCGCGCTAGGGCGCTTAGTTTAGGAGATATGGGCAAAATAGGTTTTTCATATCAAAATTTAAATTTTTTTAGGTTTTGGGTGGATTTGTCAATTTTTTGGGGGTGGTCACGAATTAAAGTCCATTTCGCCCTAGGACGCATATTTAAGGAGATATGGGCAAAATAACTTTTTCATATAAAAATTGCAATTTTGTTAGGTTTTGAGTGGATTATTAAATTTTTTGGGGTGTTACGAATTAAAGTCCTTTTCGCTCTAGGACGCGCATATACGAAGATATGGGCAAAATAAGTTTTTCAGATAAAAATTTCAATTTTGCTAGGTCTTGAGCGGATTATTAATTTTTTTTGGGGGTGGTCATGAATTAAAGTCCTTTTCGCGCTAGGGCGCTTAGTTTAGGAGATATGGGCAAAATAAGTTTTTCATATCAAAATTAATTTTTTTTTAGGTTTTGGGTGGATTTGTCAATTTTTTGGGGGTGGTCACGAATTAAGCGCTAGGGCGCTTAATTTAGGAGATATGGGCAAAATAAGTTTTTCATATCAAAATTTATTTTTTTTTAGGTTTTGGGTGGATTTGTCAATTTTTTAGGGGTGGTCACGAATTAAAGTCCTTTTCGCCCTAGGACGTATATATAAGGAGATATGGGCAAACTAACTTTTTCATATAAAAATTGCAATTTTTTTAGGTTTTGAGCGGATTATTAAATTTTTTGGGGTGTTACGAATTAAAGTCCTTTTCGCTCTAGGACGCGTATATACGGAGATATGGGCAAAATAAGATTTTCAGATAAAAATTTCAATTTTTTTAGGTTTGGGAGGATTATTCAATTTTTTTTTTTGGCGGTGGTCATGAATTAAAGTCCTTTTCGCGCTAGGGCGCTTAGTTTAGGAGATATGGGCAAAATAAGTTTTTCATATCAAAATTTAATTTTTTTTAGGTTTTGGGTGGATTTGTCAATTTTTTTGGGGTGGTCACGAATTAAAGTCCATTTCGCCCTAGGACGTATATTTAAGGAGATATGGGCAAAATAACTTTTTCATATAAAAATTGCAATTTTTTTAGGTTTTGGGGGGATTATTCAATTTTTTTGGGGGTGGTCATGAATTAAAGTCCTTTTCGCGCTAGGGCGCTTAGTTTAGGAGATATGGGCAAAATAAGTTTTTCATATCAAAATTTAAATTTTTTTAGGTTTTGGGTGGATTTGTCAATTTTTTTGGGGTGGTCACGAGTTAAAGTCCTTTTCGCCCTAGGACGTATATTTAAGGAGATATGGGCAAAATAACTTTTTCATATAAAAATTGCAATTTTTTTAGGTTTTGAGCGGATTATTAAATTTTTTGGGGTGTTACGAATTAAAGTCCTTTTCGCTCTAGGACGCGTATATACGAAGATATGGGCAAAATAAGATTTTCAGATAAAAATTTCAATTTTTTTAGGTTTGGGAGGATTATTCAATTTTTTTGGGGGTGGTCATGAATTAAAGTCCTTTTCGCGCTAGGGCGCTTAGTTTAGGAGATATGGGTAAAATAAGTTTTTCATATCAAAATTTAAATTTTTTTAGGTTTTGGGTGGATTTGTCAATTTTTTGGGGGTGGTCACGAATTAAAGTCCATTTCGCCCTAGGACGCATATTTAAGGAGATTGGGCAAAATAACTTTTTCCTATAAAAATTGCAATTTTTTTTAGGATTTGAGTGGATTATTAAATATTTTGGGGTTTACGAATTAAAGTCCTTTTCGCTCTAGGACGCGTATATACGAAGATATGGGCAAAATAAGTTTTTCAGATAAAAATTTAAATTTTTTTAGGTTTTGGGAGGATTATTCAATTTTTTTTGGGGGTGGTCATGAATTAAAGTCCTTTTCGCGCTAGGGCGCTTAGTTTAGGAGATATGGGCAAAATAAGTTTTCCATACCAAAATTTAAATTTTTTTAGGTTTTGGGTGGATTTGTCTATTTTTTTGGGGGTGGTCACGAATTAAAGTCCTTTTCGCCCTAGGACGTATATTAAGGAGAAATGGGCAAAATAACTTTTTCATATAAAAATTGCAATTTTTTTAGGTTTTGAGCGGATTATTAAATTTTTTGGGGTGTTACGAATTAAAGTCCTTTTCGCTCTAGGACGCGTATATACGAAGATATGGGAATTAAAGTCCTTTTCGCGCTAGGGCGCTTAGTTTAGGAGATATGGGCAAAATAAGTTTTTCATATCAAAATTTAAATTTTTTTAGGTTTTGGGTGGATTTGTCAATTTTTTGGGGGTGGTCACGAATTAAAGTCCATTTCGCCCTAGGACGCATATTTAAGGAGATTGGGCAAAATAACGTTTTCATATAAAAATTGCAATTTTTTTAGGTTTTGAGTGGATTATTAAATTTTTTGGGGTGTTACGAATTGAAGTCCTTTTCGCTCTAGGACGCGTATATACGAAGATATGGGCAAAATAAGTTTTTTAGATAAAAATTTCTATTTTTTTAGGTTTTGGGAGGATAATTCAATTTTTTTGTGGGTCATGAATTAAAGTCATTTTCGCGCTAGGGCGCTTAGTTTAGGAGATATGGGCAAAGTAAATTTTTCATACCAAAATTTAAATTTTTTAGGTTTTGGGTGGATTTGTCAATTTTTTGGGGGTGGTCACGAATTAAAGTCCTTTTCGCCCTAGGACGTATATTTAAGGAGATATGGGCAAAATAACTTTTTCATATAAAAAATGCAATTTTTTTAGGTTTTGAGCGGATTATTAAATTTTTTGGGGTGTTACGAATTAAAGTCCTTTTCGCTCTAGGACGCGTATATACGAAGATATGGGCAAAATAAGTTTTTCAGATAAAAATTTAAATTTTTTTAGGTTTTGGGAGGATTATTCAATTTTTTTTGGGGTGGTCATGAATTAAAGTCCTTTTCGCGCTAGGGCGCTTAGTTTAGGAGATATGGGCAAATAAGTTTTTCATATCAAAATTTAAATTTTTTTTAAGGTTTTGGGTGGATTTGTCAATTTTTTGGGTGTGTTCACGAATAAAAGTCCTTTTCGCCCTAGGACGTATATTTAAGGAGATATGGGCAAAATAAGTTTTTCATATCAAAATTTAAATTTTTTTAGGTTTTGGGTGGATTTGTCAATTTTTTTGGGGTGGTCACGAATTAAAGTCCTTTTCGCCCAAGGACGTATATTTAAGGAGATATGGGCAAATGAACTTTTTCATATAAAAATTGCAATTTTTTTAGGTTTTGAGCGGATTATTAAATTTTTTGGGGTGTTACGAATTAAAGTCCCTTTCGCTCTAGGACGCGTATATACGAAGATATGTGCAAAATAAGATTTTCAGATAAAATTTTCAAATTTGTAGGTTTTGGGAGGATTATTCAATTTTTTTGGCGGTGGTCATGAATTAAAGTCCTTTTCGCGCTAGGGCGCTTAGTTTAGGAGATATGGGCAAAATAGGTTTTTCATATCAAAATTTAAATTTTTTTAGGTTTTGGGTGGATTTGTCAATTTTTTGGGGGTGGTCACGAATTAAAGTCCTTTTCGCCCTAGGACGCATATTTAAGGAGATATGGGCAAAATAACTTTTTCATATAAAAATTGCAATTTTTTTAGGTTTTGAGTGGATTGGTGTTACGAATTAAAGTCCTTTTCGCTCTAGGACGCGCATATACGAAGATATGGGCAAAATAAGTTTTTCAGATAAAAATTTCAATTTTGTTAGGTTTTGAGAGGATTATTAATTTTTTTTGGGGGTGGTCATGAATTAAAGTCCTTTTCGCGCTAGGGCGCTTAGTTTAGGAGATATGGGCAAAATAAGTTTTTCATATCAAAATTAATTTTTTTTTTTAGGTTTTGGGTGGATTTGTCAATTTTTTGGGGGTGGTCACGAATTAAGCGCTAGACTCGATTTCCAGTATAAATTATGCTATGCTTAAATAAAAAACTTCTTTATAATAAAGTTTTGAAAAACATGTCCTATATTTGAACGATTTTTGCTTTGTAGTCAAGATGCAACAAATTTAAAGACAATTTCATAAAATTTAAAAAAATTTCTGAATTATTAAAGTCAAGTTGACCTTAGACCAAAACATTTTTTCTTTCATGTTATGATACCCATTTTTAAGTAAAATCACTTAATTATAAGGACAATACGACTTCATTGAAAAGTTTATCGACTTTTGGACAAGGAAAAAAAACTATATATTAGAGAAATGCGTCTTCAATGCTAAGCAAAATTTGCATTAGTATTTTAAAGGCATGAAATCTTTGACCTCACGACAATATTTTTTTCAGTGTTGGCTGTTAGACGAACTTCTAACGATCGGTCGTATTTCAGCCACATTAGCACAAGCAAACATTGAAAGGTATGTAAACAGAGGCACTCCCCAAGGAGGAGTTTTATCGTCGCTTCTTTGGACAATTGCTATAAACTATCTTCTAGTTTCCTTAGAAAATGCACAGATAAAAGTGGTGTCATACGCTGATGACTTGGCTTTGCCTGTCAGGGAAAAATTCTCCTCCACAATTAAAGAGATCCCCTTGGATGACTGAGAGATGGGCGAAGGCAAATCCTGCACAGAAAGAGTTAGTCATATACTGCAAAGTCCACAAAGACAGTTACACTCAAAAAAAATGCTTACTTGGATCCAAAGATTTTGACCTTCCTTTAAGGATTTTGGTATTGATCCCGAGCCAAAGATGCGGGTTCTTTAAAATAAGGAAATTTTTTTTGTGACCTATCTGGTTTGAAATCTAGGATCTATAAAATTAAAATTAGGATAGAGATCTCATTTATCGAATTTTCATTCTATTTTTCCGGTATATTAATAAAGCTATTCATGTACAAACAAATGCCAGTTTAAAAATCCAAATTATAACGGATACTTCGAAGTAAAAAATATTTTCTTAATTCCAAAAAAGCTTTAAACCAGAGATAAATCCTCAAAATAAGTCTTAGCCTATATTTGAAGCGTTTTTATCTTAAATCTAAAGATTCAATATTTCAGCTAATTTAAGGGCGATTTCTTTAAATCAAAAATGTGTTTCTTTACTTTAAGGAAAATTTGCCTTAGTTTAAAGACATGCAAGTTTAACGAAGGGATGCAAATTTTCAAATGTGAGTCCTAAATTTAATGAGAACATTTTCGAAGCAAAGATTATAAACTTTCTTTCGATTAAAATATCATTATTTTAAAGAAATTTGTTCTTGATAGTGTGTAAATTGCGCATATTAAAATTAAGGTTGCGTAATCTTTAATATCACGTAAATATTTTTTTCAGTGTAAGCACATTTCCTTAGGTGGTATTGAAATTCCCTTTGGTGAGTGTGCAAAATACCTCGGAGTTATATTTTAAGCTTAATACTGAAGAAAGGGTACGAAAAGCCACAGTAGGCAAAAGGTTGGGACTAAAATCGAAAATTGTGTATTGGCTGTATACGACAGTGGTTAGACCTATGCTATATAGTGTTGTGGTCTGGTGGCCGGCACTTCGCAGACGACAAGTTTAGATAAAGCTCAACGAACGGTGCGTTTGTGTATCTCAGGCAAATTTAGCGAGACAGGAACAGATTCCCTTAATGTCATGCTGTATCTATTGCCTTTAGACCAAACAGGCCAAACGGTCAACTGCAACAACGACTGTGCGGTTGTGGTCGGAAAGAAGCACTGTTACAGATCGGTCCTCAAAATAATGCCAAATTTGACAAACGTAGTTTATTACACTTTGCCAGAGTGCTGCTTTTCGACAAAAAATTTTAAACACAAATTCCCAACAGTGCACTGGGCAAACTAACTTTTTCATATAAAAATTGCAATTTTTTTAGGTTTTGAGCGGATTATTAAATTTTTTGGGGTGTTACGAATTAAAGTCCTTTTCGCTCTAGGACGCGTATATACGAAGATATGGGCAAAATAAGATTTTCAGATAAAAATTTCAATTTTTTTAGGTTTGGGAGGATTATTCAATGTTTTTGGCGGTGGTCATGAATTAAAGTCCTTTTCGCGCTAGGGCGCTTAGTTTAGGAGATATGGGCAAAATAAGTTTTTCATATCAAAATTTAATTTTTTTTTAGGTTTTGGGTGGATTTGTCAATTTTTTGGGGGTGGTCACGAATTAAAGTCCATTTCGCCCTAGGACGTATATTTAAGGAGATATGGGCAAAATAACTTTTTCATATAAAAATTTCAATTTTTTTAGGTTTTGGGAGGATTATTCAATTTTTTTGGGGGTGGTCATGACTTAAAGTCCTTTTCGCGCTAGGGCGCTTAGTTTAGGAGATATGGGCAAAATAAGTTTTTCATATCAAAATTTAAATTTTTTTAGGTTTTGGGTGGATTTGTCAATTTTTTTGGGGTGGTCACGAGTTAAAGTCCTTTTCGCCGTAGGACGTATATTTAAGGAGAAATGGGCAAAATAACTTTTTCATATAAAAATTGCAATTTTTTAGGTTTTGAGCGGATTATTAAATTTTTTGGGGTGTTACGAATTAAAGTCTTTTTCGCTCTAGGACGCGTATATACGAAGATATGGGCAAAATAAGTTTTTCAGATAAAAATTTCAATTTTTTTAGGTTTTGGGAGGATTATTCAATTTTTTTGGGGGTGGTCATGAATTAAAGTCCTTTTCGCGCTAGGGCGCTTAGTTTAGGAGATATGGGTAAAATAAGTTTTTCATATCAAAATTTAAATTTTTTTAGGTTTTGGGTGGATTTGTCAATTTTTTGGGGGTGGTCACGAATTAAAGTCCATTTCGCCCTAGGACGCATATTTAAGGAGATTGGGCAAAATAACTTTTTTTTTTAGGTTTTGAGTGGATTATTAAATATTTTGGGGTTTACGAATTAAAGTCCTTTTCGCTCTAGGACGCGTATATACGAAGATATGGGCAAAATAAGTTTTTCAAATAAAAATTTCAATTTTTTTAGGTTTTGGGAGGATTATTCAATTTTTTTTGGGGGTGGTCATGAATTAAAGTCCTTTTCGCGCTAGGGCGCTTAGTTTAGGAGATATGGGCAAAATAAGTTTTCCATACCAAAATTTAAATTTTTTTAGGTTTTGGGTGGATTTGTCAATTTTTTTTGGGGGTGGTCACGAATTAAAGTCCTTTTCGCCCTATGACGTATATTTAAGGAGAAATGGGCAAAATAACTTTTTCATATAAAAATTGCAATTTTTTTAGGTTTTGAGCGGATTATTAAATTTTTTGGGGTGTTACGAATTAAAGTCCTTTTCGCTCTAGGACGCGTATATACGAAGATATGGGAATTAAAGTCCTTTTCGCGCTAGGGCGCTTAGTTTAGGAGATATGGGCAAAATAAGTTTTTCATATCAAAATTTAATTTTTTTTTAGGTTTTGGGTGGATTTGTCCATTTTTTGGGGGTGGTCACGAATTAAAGTCCATTTCGCCCTAGGACGCATATTTAAGGAGATTGGGCAAAATAACGTTTTCATATAAAAATTGCAATTTTTTTAGGTTTTGAGCGGATTATTAAATTTTTTGGGGTGTTACGAATTGAAGTCCTTTTCGCTCTAGGACGCGTATATACGAAGATATGGGCAAAATAAGTTTTTTAGATAAAAATTTCTATTTTTTTAGGTTTTGGGAGGATAATTCAATTTTTTTGTGGGTCATGAATTAAAGTCATTTTCGCGCTAGGGCGCTTAGTTTAGGAGATATGGGCACAGTAAATTTTTCATACCAAAATTTAAATTTTTTTAGGTTTTGGGTGGATTTGTCAATTTTTTGGGGGTGGTCACGAATGAAAGTCCTTTTCGCCCTAGGACGTATATTTAAGGAGATATGGGCAAAATAACTTTTTCATATAAAAAATGCAATTTTTTTAGGTTTTGAGCGGATTATTAAATTTTTTGGGGTGTTACGAATTAAAGTCCTTTTCGCTCTAGGACGCGTATATACGAAGATATGGGCAATATAAGTTTTTCAGATAAAAATTTAAATTTTTTTAGGTTTTGGGAGGATTATTCAATTTTTTTTGGGGTGGTCATGAATTAAAGTCCTTTTCGCGCTAGGGCGCTTAGTTTAGGAGATATGGGCAAATAAGTTTTTCATATCAAAATTTAAATTTTTTTTTAGGTTTTGGGTGGATTTGTCAATTTTTTGGGTGTGTTCACGAATAAAAGTCCTTTTCGCCCTAGGACGTATATTTAAGGAGATATGGGCAAAATAAGTTTTTCATATCAAAATTTAAATTTTTTTAGGTTTTGGGTGGATTTGTCAATTTTTTTGGGGTGGTCACGAATTAAAGTCCTTTTCGCCCAAGGACGTATATTTAAGGAGATATGGGCAAAAGAACTTTTTCATATAAAAATTGCAATTTTTTTAGGTTTTGAGCGGATTATTAAATTTTTTGGGGTGTTACGAATTAAAGTCCCTTTCGCTCTAGGACGCGCATATACGAAGATATGTGCAAAATAAGATTTTCAGATAAAATTTTCAAATTTGTAGGTTTTGGGAGGATTATTCAATTTTTTTGGCGGTGGTCATGAATTAAAGTCCTTTTCGCGCTAGGGCGCTTAGTTTAGGAGATATGGGCAAAATAGGTTTTTCATATCAAAATTTAAATTTTTTTAGGTTTTGGGTGGATTTGTCAATTTTTTGGGGGTGGTCACGAATTAAAGTCCATTTCGCCCTAGGACGCATATTTAAGGAGATATGGGCAAAATAACTTTTTCATATAAAAATTGCAATTTTTTAGGTTTTGAGTGGATTATTAAATTTTTTGGGGTGTTACGAATTAAAGTCCTTTTCGCTCTAGGACGCGCATATACGAAGATATGGGCAAAATAAGTTTTTCAGATAAAAATTTCAATTTTGTTAGGTTTTGAGAGGATTATTAATTTTTTTTGGGGGTGGTCATGAATTAAAGTCCTTTTCGCGCTAGGGCGCTTAGTTTAGGAGATATGGACAAAATAAGTTTTTCATATCAAAATTAATTTTTTTTTTAGGTTTTGGGTGGATTTGTCAATTTTTTGGGGGTGGTCACGAATTAAGCGCTAGGGCGCTTAATTTAGGAGATATGGGCAAAATAAGTTTTTCATATCAAAATTTATTTTTTTTTAGGTTTTGGGTGGATTTGTCAATTTTTTAGGGGTGGTCACGAATTAAAGTCCTTTTCGCCCTAGGACGTATATTTAAGGAGATATGGGCAAACTAACTTTTTCATATAAAAATTGCAATTTTTTTAGGTTTTGAGCGGATTATTAAATTTTTTGGGGTGTTACGAATTAAAGTCCTTTTCGCTCTAGGACGCGTATATACGAAGATATGGGCAAAATAAGATTTTCAGATAAAAATTTCAATTTTTTTAGGTTTGGGAGGATTATTCAATTTTTTTGGCGGTGGTCATGAATTAAAGTCATTTTCGCGCTAGGGCGCTTAGTTTAGGAGATATGGGCAAAATTAGTTTTTCATATCAAAATTTAATTTTTTTTAGGTTTTGGGTGGATTTGTCAATTTTTTGGGGGTGGTCAGGAATTAAAGTCCATTTCGCCCTAGGACGTATATTTAAGGAGATATGGGCAAAATAACTTTTTCATATAAAAATTGCAATTTTTTAGGTTTTGAGCGGATTATTAAATTTTTTGGGGTGTTATGAATTAAAGTCCTTTTGGCTCTAGGACGCGTATATACGAAGATATGGGCAAAATAAGATTTTCAGATAAAAATTTAAATTTTTTTAGGTTTTGGGAGGATTATTCAATTTTTTTGGGGGTGGTCATGAAATAAAGTCCTTTTCGCGCTAGGGCGCTTAGTTTAGGAGATATGGGCAAAATAAGGTTTTCATATCAAAATTTAAATTTTTTTAGGTTTTGGGTAGATTTGCCAATTTTTTAGGGGTGGACACGAATTAAAGTTCTTTTCGCCCTAGGACGTATATTTAATGAGATATGGGCAAAATAACTTTTTCATATAAAAATTGCAATTTTTTTAGGTTTTGAGCGGATTATTAAATTTTTTGGGGTGTTACGAATTAAAGTCCTTTTCGCTCTAGGACGCGTATATACGAAGATATGGGCAAAATAAGTTTTTCAGATAAAAATTTCAATTTTTTTAGGTTTTGGGAGGATTATTCAATTTTTTTGGGGGTGGTCATGAATTAAAGTCCTTTTCGCGCTAGGGCGCTTAGTTTAGGAGATATGGGCAAAATAAGTTTTTCATATCAAAATTTAATTTTTTTTAGGTTTTGGGTGGATTTGTCAATTTTTTGGGGGTGGTCACGAATTAAAGTCCATTTCGCCCTAGGACGTATATTTAAGGAGATATGAGCGGATTATTAAATTTTTTGTAGGACGTATATTTAAGGAGATATGGGCAAAATAACTTTTTCATATAAAAATTGCAATTTTTTAGGTTTTGAGCGGATTATTAAATTTTTTGGGGTGTTATGAATTAAAGTCCTTTTCGCTCTAGGACGCGTATATACGAAGATATGGGCAAAATAAGATTTTCAGATAAAAATTTAATTTTTTTTAGGTTTTGGGAGGATTATTCAATTTTTTTGGGGGTGGTCATGAAATAAAGTCCTTTTCGCGCTAGGGCGCTTAGTTTAGGAGATATGGGCAAAATAAGTTTTTCATATCAAAATCTAATTTTTTTTAGGTTTTGGGTGGATTTGCCAATTTTTTAGGGGTGGACACGAATTAAAGTTCTTTTCGCCCTAGGACGTATATTTAATGAGATATGGGCAAAATAACTTTTTCATATAAAAATTGCAATTTTTTAGGTTTTGAGCGGGTTATTAAATTTTTTGGGGTGTTACGAATTAAAGTCCTTTTCGCTCTAGGACGCGTATATACGAAGATATGGGCAAAATAAGTTTTTCAGATAAAAAATTAATTTTTTTTTAGGTTTTGGGTGGATTTGTCAATTTTTTGGGTGTGTTCACGAATAAAAGTCCTTTTCGCCCTAGGACGTATATTTGGAGATATGGGCAAAATAACTTTTTCATATAAAAATTGCAATTTTTTTAGGTTTTGAGCGGATTATTAAATTTTTTGGGGTGTTACGAATTAAAGTCCTTTTCGCCCTAGGACGTATATTTAAGGAGATATGGGCAAAATAAGTTTTTCAGATAAAAATTTCAATTTTTTTAGGTTTTGAGAAGATTATTAATTTTTTTTTTGGCGGTGGTCATGAATTAAAGTCCTTTTCGCGCTAGGGCGCTTAGTTTAGGAGATATGGGCAAAATAAGTTTTTCATATCAAAATTTAAATTTTTTTAGGTTTTGGGTGGATTTGTCAATTTTTTGGGGGTGGTCACGAATTAAAGTCCATTTCGCCATAGGACGTATATTTAAGGAGATATGGGCAAAATAACTTTTTCATAAAAAAATTGCAATTTTTTTAGGTTTTGAGTGGATTATTAAATTTTTTGGGGTGTTACGAATTAAAGTCCTTTTCGCTCTAGGACGCGTATATACGAAGATATGGGCAAAATAAGTTTTTCAGATAAAAATTTCAATTTTTTTAGGTTTTGGGAGGATTATTCAATTTTTTTGGGGGTGGTCATGAATTAAAGTCCTTTTCGCGCTAGGGCGCTTAGTTTAGGAGATATGGGCAAAATAAGTTTTTCATATCAAAATTTAATTTTTTTTTAGGTTTTGGGTGGATTTGTCAATTTTTTTGGGGTGGTCACGAGTTAAAGTCCTTTTCGCCCTAGGACGTATATTTAAGGAGATATGGGCAAAATAACTTTTTTATATAAAAATTGCAATTTTTTAGGTTTTGAGTGGATTATTAAATTTTTTGGGGTGTTACGAATTAAAGTCCTTTTCGCTCTAGGACGCGTATATACGAAGATATGGGCAAAATAAGTTTTTCAGATAAAAATTTCAATTTTTTTAGGTTTTGGGAGGATTATTCAATTTTTTTGGGGGTGGTCATGAATTAAAGTCCTTTTCGCGCAAGGGCGCTTAGTTTAGGAGATATGGGCAAAATAAGTTTTTCATATCAAAATTTAATTTTTTTTAGGTTTTGGGTGGATTTGTCAATTTTTTTGGGGTGGTCACGAGTTAAAGTCCTTTTCGCCCTAGGACGTATATTTAAGGAGATATGGGCAAAATAACTTTTTCATATAAAAATTGCAATTTTTTAGGTTTTGAGCGGATTATTAAATTTTTTGGGGTGTTATGAATTAAAGTCCTTTCCGCTCTAGGACGCGTATATACGAAGATATGGGCAAAATAAGATTTTCAGATAAAAATTTCAATTTTTTTAGGTTTGGGAGAATTATTCAATTTTTTTGGCGGTGGTCATGAATTAAAGTCCTTTTCGCGCTAGGGCGCTTAGTTTAGGAGATATGGGCAAAATAAGTTTTTCATATCAAAATTTAATTTTTTTTAGGTTTTGGGTGGATTTGTCAATTTTTTGGGGGTGGTCACGAATTAAAGTCCATTTCGCCCTAGGACGTATATTTAAGGAGATATGGGCAAAATAACTTTTTCATATAAAAATTTCAATTTTTTTAGGTTTTGGGAGGATTATTCAATTTTTTTGGGGGTGGTCATGAATTAAAGTCCTTTTCGCGCTAGGGCGCTTAGTTTAGGAGATATGGGCAAAATAAGTTTTTCATATCAAAATTTAAATTTTTTTAGGTTTTGGGTGGATTTGTCAATTTTTTGGGGGTGGTCACGAATTAAAGTCCATTTCGCCCTAGGACGTATATTTAAGGAGATATGGGCAAAATAACTTTTTCATATAAAAATTGCATTTTTTTTAGGTTTTGAGTGGATTATTAAATTTGTTGGGGTGTTACGAATTAAAGTCCTTTTCGCTCTAGGACGCGTATATACGAAGATATGGGCAAAATAAGTTTTTCAGATAAAAATTTCAATTTTTTTAGGTTTTGGGAGGATTATTCAATTTTTTTGGGGGTGGTCATGAAATAAAGTCCTTTTCGCGCTAGGGCGCTTAGTTTAGGAGATATGGGCAAAATAAGTTTTTCATATCAAAATCTAATTTTTTTTAGGTTTTGGGTGGATTTGCCAATTTTTTAGGGGTGGACACGAATTAAAGTTCTTTTCGCCCTAGGACGTATATTTAATGAGATATGGGCAAAATAACTTTTTCATATAAAAATTGCAATTTTTTTAGGTTTTGAGCGGATTATTAAATTTTTTGGGGTGTTACGAATTAAAGTCCTTTTCGCTCTAGGACGCGTATATACGAAGATATGGGCAAAATAAGTTTTTCAGATAAAAATTTAATTTTTTTTTAGGTTTTGGGTGGATTTGTCAATTTTTTGGGTGTGTTCACGAATAAAAGTCCTTTTCGCCCTAGGACGTATATTTGGAGATATGGGCAAAATAACTTTTTCATATAAAAATTGCAATTTTTTTAGGTTTTGAGCGGATTATTAAATTTTTTGGGGTGTTACGAATTAAAGTCCTTTTCGCCCTAGGACGTATATTTAAGGAGATATGGGCAAAATAAGTTTTTCAGATAAAAATTTCAATTTTTTTAGGTTTTGAGAGGATTATTAATTTTTTTTTTGGCGGTGGTCATGAATTAAAGTCCTTTTCGCGCTAGAGCGCTTAGTTTAGGAGATATGGGCAAAATAAGTTTTTCATATCAAAATTTAAATTTTTTTAGGTTTTGGGTGGATTTGTCAATTTTTTGGGGGTGGTCACGAATTAAAGTCCATTTCGCCATAGGACGTATATTTAAGGAGATATGGGCAAAATAACTTTTTCATATAAAAATTGCAATTTTTTTAGGTTTTGAGTGGATTATTAAATTTTTTGGGGTGTTACGAATTAAAGTCCTTTTCGCTCTAGGACGCGTATATACGAAGATATGGGCAAAATAAGTTTTTCAGATAAAAATTTCAATTTTTTTAGGTTTTGGGAGGATTATTCAATTTTTTTGGGGGTGGTCATGAATTAAAGTCCTTTTCGCGCTAGGGCGCTTAGTTTAGGAGATATGGGCAAAATAAGTTTTTCATATCAAAATTTAATTTTTTTTTAGGTTTTGGGTGGATTTGTCAATTTTTTTGGGGTGGTCACGAGTTAAAGTCCTTTTCGCCCTAGGACGTATATTTAAGGAGATATGGGCAAAATAACTTTTTTATATAAAAATTGCAATTTTTTAGGTTTTGAGTGGATTATTAAATTTTTTGGGGTGTTACGAATTAAAGTCCTTTTCGCTCTAGGACGCGTATATACGAAGATATGGGCAAAATAAGTTTTTCAGATAAAAATTTCAATTTTTTTAGGTTTTGGGAGGATTATTCAATTTTTTTGGGGGTGGTCATGAATTAAAGTCCTTTTCGCGCAAGGGCGCTTAGTTTAGGAGATATGGGCAAAATAAGTTTTTCATATCAAAATTTAATTTTTTTTGGGTTTTGGGTGGATTTGTCAATTTTTTTGGGGTGGTCACGAGTTAAAGTCCTTTTCGCGCTAGGACGTATATTTAAGGAGATATGGGCAAAATAACTTTTTCATATAAAAATTGCAATTTTTTAGGTTTTGAGCGGATTATTAAATTTTTTGGGGTGTTATGAATTAAAGTCCTTTCCGCTCTAGGACGCGTATATACGAAGATATGGGCAAAATAAGATTTTCAGATAAAAATTTCAATTTTTGTAGGTTTGGGAGAATTATTCAATTTTTTTGGCGGTGGTCATGAATTAAAGTCCTTTTCGCGCTAGGGCGCTTAGTTTAGGAGATATGGGCAAAATAAGTTTTTCATATCAAAATTTAATTTTTTTTAGGTTTTGGGTGGATTTGTCAATTTTTTGGGGGTGGTCACGAATTAAAGTCCATTTCGCCCTAGGACGTATATTTAAGGAGATATGGGCAAAATAACTTTTTCATATAAAAATTTCAATTTTTTTAGGTTTTGGGAGGATTATTCAATTTTTTTGGGGGTGGTCATGAATTAAAGTCCTTTTCGCGCTAGGGCGCTTAGTTTAGGAGATATGGGCAAAATAAGTTTTTCATATCAAAATTTAAATTTTTTTAGGTTTTGGGTGGATTTGTCAATTTTTTGGGGGTGGTCACGAATTAAAGTCCATTTCGCCCTAGGACGTATATTTAAGGAGATATGGGCAAAATAACTTTTTCATATAAAAATTGCAATTTTTTTAGGTTTTGAGTGGATTATTAAATTTTTTGGGGTGTTACGAATTAAAGTCCTTTTCGCTCTAGGACGCGTATATACGAAGATATGGGCAAAATAAGTTTTTCAGATAAAAATTTCAATTTTTTTAGGTTTTGGGAGGATTATTCAATTTTTTTGGGGGTGGTCATGAATTAAAGTCCTTTTCGCGCTAGGGCGCTTAGTTTAGGAGATATGGGCAAAATAAGTTTTTCATATCAAAATTTAATTTTTTTTAGGTTTTGGGTGGATTTGTCAATTTTTTTGGGGTGGTCACGAGTTAAAGTCCTTTTCGCCCTAGGACGTATATTTAAGGAGATATGGGCAAAATAACTTTTTTATATAAAAATTGCAATTTTTTAGGTTTTGAGTGGATTATTAAATTTTTTGGGGTGTTACGAATTAAAGTCCTTTTCGCTCTAGGACGCGTATATACGAAGATATGGGCAAAATAAGTTTTTCAGATAAAAATTTCAATTTTTTTAGGTTTTGGGAGGATTATTCAATTTTTTTGGGGGTGGTCATGAATTAAAGTCCTTTTCGCGCAAGGGCGCTTAGTTTAGGAGATATGGGCAAAATAAGTTTTTCATATCAAAATTTAATTTTTTTTAGGTTTTGGGTGGATTTGTCAATTTTTTTGGGGTGGTCACGAGTTAAAGTCCTTTTCGCCCTAGGACGTATATTTAAGGAGATATGGGCAAAATAACTTTTTCATATAAAAATTGCAATTTTTTAGGTTTTGAGCGGATTATTAAATTTTTTGGGGTGTTATGAATTAAAGTCCTTTCCGCTCTAGGACGCGTATATACGAAGATATGGGCAAAATAAGATTTTCAGATAAAAATTTCAATTTTTTTAGGTTTGGGAGAATTATTCAATTTTTTTGGCGGTGGTCATGAATTAAAGTCCTTTTCGCGCTAGGGCGCTTAGTTTAGGAGATATGGGCAAAATAAGTTTTTCATATCAAAATTTATTTTTTTTTAGGTTTTGGGTGGATTTGTCAATTTTTTGGGGGTGGTCACGAATTAAAGTCCATTTCGCCCTAGGACGTATATTTAAGGAGATATGGGCAAAATAACTTTTTCATATAAAAATTTCAATTTTTTTAGGTTTTGGGAGGATTATTCAATTTTTTTGGGGGTGGTCATGAATTAAAGTCCTTTTCGCGCTGGGGCGCTTAGTTTAGGAGATATGGGCAAAATAAGTTTTTCATATCAAAGTTTAATTTTTTTAGGTTTTGGGTGGATTTGTCAATTTTTTTGGGGTGGTCACGAGTTAAAGTCCTTTTCGCCCTAGGACGTATATTTAAGGAGATATGGGCAAAATAACTTTTTCATATAAAAATTGAAATTTTTTTAGGTTTTGAGTGGATTATTAAATTTTTTGGGGTGTTACGAATTAAAGTCCTTTTCGCTCTAGGACGCGTATATACGAAGATATGGGCAAAATAAGTTTTTCAGATAAAAATTTCAATTTTTTTAGGTTTTGGGAGGATTATTCAATTTTTTTGGGGGTGGTCATGAATTAAAGTCCTTTTCGCGCTAGGGCGCTTAGTTTAGGAGATATGGGCAAATAAGTTTTTCATATCAAAATTTAATTTTTTTTAGGTTTTGGGTGGATTTGTCAATTTTTTTTTGGGGTGGCCACGAGTTAAAGTCCTTTTCGCCCTAGGACGTATATTTAAGAAATATGGGCAAAATAACTTTTTCATATAAAAATTGCAATTTTTTAGGTTTTGAGCGGATTATTAAATTTTTTGGGGTGTTACGAATTAAAGTCCTTTTCGCTCTAGGACGCGTATATACGAAGATATGGGCAAAATAAGATTTTCAGATAAAAATTTCAATTTTTTTAGGTTTTGGGAGGATTATTTAATTTTTTGGGGTGGTCATGAATTAAAGTCCTTTTCGCGCTAGGGCGCTTAATTTAGGAGATATGGGCAAAATAAGTTTTTCATATCAAAATTTAATTTTTTTTAGGTTTTGGGTGGATTTGTCAATTTTTTTTTGGGGGTGGTCACGAATTAAAGTCCTTTTCGCCCTAGGACGTATATTTAAGGAGATATGGGCAAAATAACTTTTTCATATAAAAATTGCAATTTTTTTAGGTTTTGAGTGGATTATTAAATTTTTTGGGGTGTTACGAATTAAAGTCCTTTTCGCTCTAGGACGCGTATATACGAAGACAAAATAAGTTTTTCAGATAAAAATTTCAATTTTTTTAGGTTTTGGGAGGATTATTCAATTTTTTTGGGGGTGGTCAAGAATTAAAGTCCTCTTCGCGCTTGGGCGCTTAGTTTAGGAGATATGGGCAAAATAAGTTTTTCATATCAAAATTTAAATTTTTTTAGGTTTTGGGTGGATTTGTCAATTTTTTGGGGGTGGTCACGAATTAAAGTCCTTTTCGCCCTAGGACGTATATTTAAGGAGATATGGGCAAAATAACTTTTTCATATAAAAATTGCAATTTTTTTAGGTTTTGAGCGGATTATTAAATTTTTTGGGGTGTTACGAATTAAAGTCCTTTTCGCTCTAGGACGCGCATATACGGAGATATGGGCAAAATAAGTTTTTCAGATAAAAATTTCAATTTTTTTAGGTTTTGAAAGGATTATTAATTTTTTTTGGCGGTGGTCATGAATTAAAGTCCTTTTCGCGCTAGGGCGCTTAGTTTAGGAGATATGGGCAAAATAAGTTTTTCATATCAAAATTTAAATTTTTTTAGGTTTTGGGTGGATTTGTCAATTTTTGGGGGTGGTCACGAATTAAAGTCCATTTCGCCCTAGGACGTATATTTAAGGAGATATGGGCAAAATAACTTTTTCATATAAAAATTGAAATTTTTTTAGGTTTTGAGTGGATTATTAAATTTTTTGGGGTGTTACGAATTAAAGTCCTTTTCGCTCTAGGACGCGTATATACGAAGATATGGGCAAAATAAGTTTTTCAGATAAAAATTTCAATTTTTTTAGGTTTTGGGAGGATTATTCAATTTTTTTGGGGGTGGTCATGAATTAAAGTCCTTTTCGCGCTAGGGCGCTTAGTTTAGGAGATATGGGCAAAATAAGTTTTTCATATCAAAATTTAATTTTTTTTTAGGTTTTGGGTGGATTTGTCAATTTTTTTGGGGTGGTCACGAGTTAAAGTCCTTTTCGCCCTAGGACGTATATTTAAGGAGATATGGACAAAATAACTTTTTCATATAAAAATTGCAATTTTTTTAGGTTTTGAGTGGATTATTAAATTTTTTGGGGTGTTACGAATTAAAGTCCTTTTCGCTCTAGGACGCGTATATACGAAGACAAAATAAGTTTTTCAGATAAAAATTTCAATTTTTTTAGGTTTTGGGAGGATTATTCAATTTTTTTGGGGGTGGTCATGAATTAAAGTCCTTTTCGCGCTAGGGCGCTTAGTTTAGGAGATATGGGCAAAATAAGTTTTTCATATCTAAATTTAAATTTTTTTTTAGGTTTTGGGTGGATTTGTCAATTTTTTGGGTGTGTTCACGAATAAAAGTCCTTTTCGCCCTATGACGTATATTTAAGGAGATATGGGCAAAATAACTTTTTCATATAAAAATTGCATTTTTTTTAGGTTTTGAGCGGATTATTAAATTTTTTGGGGTGTTACGAATTAAAGTCCTTTTCGCTCTAGGAAGCGTATATACGAAGATATGGGCAAAATAAGATTTTCAGATAAAAATTTCAATTTTTTTAGGTTTTGGGAGGATTATTCAATTTTTTTTGGCGGTGGTCATGAATTAAAGTCCTTTTCGCGCTAGGGCGCTTAGTTTAGGAGATATGGGCAAAATACGTTTTTCATATCAAAATTTATATTTTTTTAGGTTTTGGGTGGATTTGTCAATTTTTTGGGGGTGGTCACGAATTAAAGTCCATTTTGCCCTAGGACGCATATTTAAGGAGATATGGGCAAAATAACTTTTTCATATAAAAATTGCAATTTTTTTAGGTTTTGAGTGGATTATTAAATTTTTTGGGGTGTTACGAATTAAAGTCCTTTTCGCTCTAGGACGCGTATATACGAAGATATGGGCAAAATAAGTTTTTCAGATAAAAATTTCAATTTTTTTAGGTTTTGGGAGGATTATTCAATTTTTTTGGGGGTGGTCATGAATTAAAGTCCTTTTCGCGCTAGGGCGCTTAGTTTAGGAGATATGGGTAAAATAAGTTTTTCATATCAAAATTTAATTTTTTTTAGGTTTTGGGTGGATTTGTCAATTTTTTTTGGGGTGGCCACGAGTTAAAGTCCTTTTCGCCCTAGGACGTATATTTAAGAAATATGGGCAAAATAACTTTTTCATATAAAAATTGCAATTTTTTAGGTTTTGAGCGGATTATTAAATTTTTTGGGGTGTTACGAATTAAAGTCCTTTTCGCTCTAGGAAGCGTATATACGAAGATATGGGCAAAATAAGATTTTCAGATAAAAATTTCAATTTTTTTAGGTTTTGGGAGGATTATTTAATTTTTTGGGGTGGTCATGAATTAAAGTCCTTTTCGCGCTAGGGCGCTTAATTTAGGAGATATGGGCAAAATAAGTTTTTCATATCAAAATTTAATTTTTTTTAGGTTTTGGGTGGATTTGTCAATTTTTTTTTGGGGGTGGTCACGAATTAAAGTCCTTTTCGCCCTAGGACGTATATTTAAGGAGATATGGGCAAAATAACTTTTTCATATAAAAATTGCAATTTTTTTAGGTTTTGAGTGGATTATTAAATTTTTTGGGGTGTTACGAATTAAAGTCCTTTTCGCTCTAGGACGCGTATATACGAAGACAAAATAAGTTTTTCAGATAAAAATTTCAATTTTTTTAGGTTTTGGGAGGATTATTCAATTTTTTTGGGGGTGGTCAAGAATTAAAGTCCTCTTCGCGCTTGGGCGCTTAGTTTAGGAGATATGGGCAAAATAAGTTTTTCATATCAAAATTTAAATTTTTTTAGGTTTTGGGTGGATTTGTCAATTTTTTGGGGGTGGTCACGAATTAAAGTCCTTTTCGCCCTAGGACGTATATTTAAGGAGATATGGGCAAAATAACTTTTTCATATAAAAATTGCAATTTTTTTAGGTTTTGAGCGGATTATTAAATTTTTTGGGGTGTTACGAATTAAAGTCCTTTTCGCTCTAGGACGCGCATATACGGAGATATGGGCAAAATAAGTTTTTCAGATAAAAATTTCAATTTTTTTAGGTTTTGAAAGGATTATTAATTTTTTTTGGCGGTGGTCATGAATTAAAGTCCTTTTCGGGCTAGGGCGCTTAGTTTAGGAGATATGGGCAAAATAAGTTTTTCATATCAAAATTTAAATTTTTTTAGGTTTTGGGTGGATTTGTCAATTTTTTGGGGGTGGTCACGAATTAAAGTCCATTTCGCCCTAGGACGTATATTTAAGGAGATATGGGCAAAATAACTTTTTCATATAAAAATTGAAATTTTTTTAGGTTTTGAGTGGATTATTAAATTTTTTGGGGTGTTACGAATTAAAGTCCTTTTCGCTCTAGGACGCGTATATACGAAGATATGGGCAAAATAAGTTTTTCAGATAAAAATTTCAATTTTTTTAGGTTTTGGGAGGATTATTCAATTTTTTTGGGGGTGGTCATGAATTAAAGTCCTTTTCGCGCTAGGGCGCTTAGTTTAGGAGATATGGGCAAAATAAGTTTTTCATATCAAAATTTAATTTTTTTTAGGTTTTGGGTGGATTTGTCAATTTTTTTGGGGTGGTCACGAGTTAAAGTCCTTTTCGCCCTAGGACGTATATTTAAGGAGATATGGGCAAAATAACTTTTTCATATAAAAATTGCAATTTTTTTAGGTTTTGAGCGGATTATTAATTTTTTTGGGGTGTTACGAATTAAAGTCCTTTTCGCTCTAGGACGCGTATATACGAAGATATGGGCAAAATAAGATTTTCAGATAAAAATTTAAATTTTTTTAGGGTTTGGGAGGATTATTCAATTTTTTTGGGGGTGGTCATGAATTAAAGTCCTTTTCGCGCTAGGGCGCTTAGTTTAGGAGATATGGGCAAAATAAGTTTTTCATATCTAAATTTAAATTTTTTTTTAGGTTTTGGGTGGATTTGTCAATTTTTTGGGTGTGTTCACGAATAAAAGTCCTTTTCGCCCTATGACGTATATTTAAGGAGATATGGGCAAAATAACTTTTTCATATAAAAATTGCATTTTTTTTAGGTTTTGAGCGGATTATTAAATTTTTTGGGGTGTTACGAATTAAAGTCCTTTTCGCTCTAGGAAGCGTATATACGAAGATATGGGCAAAATAAGATTTTCAGATAAAAATTTCAATTTTTTTAGGTTTTGGGAGGATTATTCAATTTTTTTTGGCGGTGGTCATGAATTAAAGTCCTTTTCGCGCTAGGGCGCTTAGTTTAGGAGATATGGGCAAAATACGTTTTTCATATCAAAATTTATATTTTTTTAGGTTTTGGGTGGATTTGTCAATTTTTTGGGGGTGGTCACGAATTAAAGTCCATTTTGCCCTAGGACGCATATTTAAGGAGATATGGGCAAAATAACTTTTTCATATAAAAATTGCAATTTTTTTAGGTTTTGAGTGGATTATTAAATTTTTTGGGGTGTTACGAATTAAAGTCCTTTTCGCTCTAGGACGCGTATATACGAAGATATGGGCAAAATAAGATTTTCAGATAAAAATTTCAATTTTTTTAGGTTTTGGGAGGATTATTCAATTTTTTTGGGGGTGGTCAAGAATTAAAGTCCTCTTCGCGCTTGGGCGCTTAGTTTAGGAGATATGGGCAAAATAAGTTTTTCATATCAAAATTTAATTTTTTTTAGGTTTTGGGTGGATTTGTCAATTTTTTTGGGGTGGTCACGAATTAAAGTCCTTTTCGCCCTAGGACGTATATTTAAGGAGATATGGGCAAAAGAACTTTTTCATATAAAAATTGCATTTTTTTTAGGTTTTGGGAGGATTATTCAATTTTTTTTGGGGGTGGTCATGAATTAAAGTCCTTTTCGCGCTAGGGCGCTTAGTTTAGGAGATATGGGCAAAATAAGTTTTTCATATCAAAATTTAAATTTTTTTAGGTTTTGGGTGGATTTGTCAATTTTTTGGGGGTGGTCACGAATTAAAGTCCTTTTCGCCCTAGGACGTATATTTAAGGAGATATGGGCAAAATAACTTTTTCAAATAAAAATTGCAATTTTTTTAGGTTTTGGGAGGATTATTCAATTTTTTTGGGGGTGGTCATGAATTAAAGTCCTTTTCGCGCTAGGGCGCTTAGTTTAGGAGATATGGGCAAAATAAGTTTTTCATATCAAAATTTAAATTTTTTTAGGTTTTGGGTGGATTTGTCAATTTTTTGGGGGTGGTCACGAATTAAAGTCCTTTTCGCCCTAGGACGTATATTTAAGGAGATATGGGCAAAATAACTTTTTCAAATAAAAATTGCAATTTTTTTAGGTTTTGAGTGGATTATTAAATTTTTTGGGGTGTTACGAATTAAAGTCCTTTTCGCTCTAGGACGCGTATATACGAAGATATGAGCAAAATAAGATTTTCAGATAAAAATTTCAATTTTTTTAGGGAGGATTATTCAATTTTTTTGGGGGTGGTCATTAATTAAAGTCCTTTTCGCGCTAGGGCGCTTAGTTTAGGAGATATGGGCAAAATAAGTTTTTCATATCAAAATTTAATTTTTTTTTAGGTTTTGGGTGGATTTGTCAATTTTTTGGGGGTGGTCACGAATTAAAGTCCTTTTCGCCCTAGGAGATATGGGCGCGCTAGGGCGCTTAGTTTAGGAGATATGGGCAAAATAAGTTTTTCATATAAAAATTAAATTTTTTTTAGGTTTTGGGTGGATTTGTCAATTTTTTGGGGGTGGTCACGAATTAAAGTCCTTTCTCCCTAGGACGTATATTTAAGGAGATATGGGCAAAATAACTTTTTTAGGTTTTGAGCGGATTATTAAATTTTTTGGGGTGTTACGAATTAAAGTCCATTTCGCCCTACGACGCATATTTAAGGAGATATGGGCAAAATAAATTTTTCATATAAAATTTGCAATTTTTTTAGGTTTTGAGTGGATTATTAAATTTTTTGGGGTGTTACGAATTAAAGTCCTTTTCGCTCTAGGACGCGTATATAGGAAGATATGGGCAAAATAAGATTTTCAGATAAAAATTTCAATTTTTTTAGGTTTTGGGAGGATTATTCAATTTTTTTGGGGGTGGTCATGAATTAAAGTCCTTTTCGCGCTAGGGCGCTTAGTTTAGGAGATACGGCAAAATAAGTTTTTCATATCAAAATTAATTTTTTTTTAGGTTTTGGGTGGATTTGTCAATTTTTTGGGGGTGGTCACGAATTAAGCGCTAGGGCGCTTAATTTAGGAGATATGGGCAAAATAAGTTTTTCATATCAAAATTTTAATTTCTTTAGGTTTTGGGTGGATTTGTCAATTTTTTGGGGGTGGTCACGAATTAAAGTCCATTTCGCCCTAGGACGCATATTTAAGGAGATATGGGCAAAATAACTTTTTCAGATAAAAATTGCAATGTTTTTAGGTTTTGAGTGGATTATTAATTTTTTTGGGGTGTTACGAATTAAAGTCCTTTTCGCTCTAGGACGCGTATATACGAAGATATGGGCAAAATAAGTTTTTCAGATAAAAATTTAAATTTTTTTAGGTTTTGGGAGGATTATTCAATTTTTTTGGGGGTGGTCATGAATTAAAGTCCTTTTCGCGCTAGGGCGCTTAGTTTAGGAGATATGAGCAAAATAAGTTTTTCATATCAAAATTTAAATTTTTTTTAGGTTTTGAGTGGATTTGTCAATTTTTTGGGTGTGTTCACGAATAAAAGTCCTTTTCGCCCTAGGACGTATATTTAAGGAGATATGGGCAAAATAACTTTTTCATATAAAAATTGCAATTTTTTAGGTTTTGAGTGGATTATTAAATTTTTTGGGGTGTTACGAATTAAAGTCCTTTTCGCTCTAGGACGCGTATATACGAAGATATGGGCAAAATAAGATTTTCAGATAAAAATTTCAATTTTTTTAGGTTTTGGGAGGATTATTCAATTTTTTTGGGGGTGGTCATGAATTAAAGTCCTTTTCGCGCTAGGTCGCTTAGTTTAGGAGATATGGGCAAAATAAGTTTTTCATATCAAAATTTAATTTTTTTTAGGTTTTGGGTGGATTTGTCAATTTTTTAGGGGTGGTCACGAATTAAAGTCCTTTTCGCCCTAGGACGTATATTTAAGGAGATATGGGCAAAATAAATTTTTCATATCAAAATTGCAATTTTTTTAGGTTTTGAGTGGATTATTAAATTTTTTGGGGTGTTACGAATTAAAGTCCTTTTCGCTCTAGAACGCGTATATACGAAGATATGGGCAAAATAAGTTTTTCAGATAAAAATTTCAATTTTTTTAGGTTTTGGGAGGATTATTCAATTTTTTTGGGGGTGGTCATGAATTAAAGTCCTTTTCGCGCTAGGGCGCTTAGTTTAGGAGATATGGGCAAAATAAGTTTTTCATATCAAAATTTAATTTTTTTTAGGTTTTGGGTGGATTTGTCAATTTTTTTGGGGTGGTCACGAATTAAAGTCCTTTTCGCCCTAGGACGTATATTTAAGGAGATATGGGCAAAATAACTTTTTCATATAAAAATTGCAATTTTTTTAGGTTTTGAGTGGTTTATTAAATTTTTTGGGGTGTTACGAATTAAAGTCCTTTTCGCTCTAGGACGCGTATATACGAAGATATGGGCAAAATAAGATTTTCAGATAAAAATTTCAATTTTTTTAGGTTTTGGGAGGATTATTCAATTTTTTTGGTGGTGGTCATGAATTAAAGTCCTTTTCGCGCTAGGTCGCTTAGTTTAGGAGATATGGGCAAAATAAGTTTTTCATATCAAAATTTAATTTTTTTTAGGTTTTGGGTGGATTTGTCAATTTTTTGGGGGTGGTCACGAATTAAAGTCCATTTCGCCCTAGGACGCATATTTAAGGAGATATGGGAAAAATAACTTTTTCATATAAAAATTGCAATTTTTTTATTTTTTGAGTGGATTATTAAATTTTTTGGGGTGTTCCGAATTAAAGTCCTTTTCGCTCTAGGACGCGTATATACGAAGATATGGGCAAAATAAGTTTTTCAGATAAAAATTTCAATTTTTTTAGGTTTTGGGAGGATTATTAATTTTTTTTGGGGGTGGTCATGAATTAAAGTCCTTTTCGCGCTAGGGCGCTTAGTTTAGGAGATATGGGCAAAATAAGTTTTTCATATCAAAATTAAAATTTTTTTAGGTTTTGGGTGGATTTGTCAATTTTTTGGGGGTGGTCACGAATTAAGCGCTAGGGCGCTTAATTTAGGAGATATGGGCAAAATAAGTTTTTCATATCAAAATTTAAATTTTTTTAGGTTTTGGGTGGATTTGTCAATTTTTTGGGGGTGGTCACGAATTAAAGTCCATTTCGCCCTAGGACGTATATTTAAGGAGATATGGGCAAAATAACTTTTTCATATAAAAATTGCAATTTTTTTAGGTTTTGAGCGGATTATTAAATTTTTTGGGGTGTTAAGAATTAAAGTCCTTTTCGCTCTAGGACGCGTATATACGAAGAGATGGGCAAAATAAGTTTTTCAGATAAAAATTTCAATTTTTTTAGGTTTTGGGAGGATTATTCAATTTTTTTGGGGGTGGTCATGAATTAAAGTCCTTTTCGCGCTAGGGCGCTTAGTTTAGGAGATATGAGCAAAATAAGTTTTTCATATCAAAATTTAAATTTTTTTTAGGTTTTGAGTGGATTTGTCAATTTTTTGGGTGTGTTCACGAATAAAAGTCCTTTTCGCCCTAGGACGTATATTTAAGGAGATATGGGCAAAATAACTTTTTCATATAAAAATTGCAATTTTTTTAGGTTTTGAGTGGATTATTAAATTTTTTGGGGTGTTACGAATTAAAGTCCTTTTCGCTCTAGGACGCGTATATACGAAGATATGGGCAAAATAAGATTTTCAGATAAAAATTTCAATTTTTTTAGGTTTTGGGAGGATTATTCAATTTTTTTGGGGGTGGTCATGAATTAAAGTCCTTTTCGCGCTAGGTCGCTTAGTTTAGGAGATATGGGCAAAATAAGTTTTTCATATCAAAATTTAATTTTTTTTAGGTTTTGGGTGGATTTGTCAATTTTTTAGGGGTGGTCACGAATTAAAGTCCTTTTCGCCCTAGGACGTATATTTAAGGAGATATGGGCAAAATAAATTTTTCATATCAAAATTGCAATTTTTTTAGGTTTTGAGTGGATTATTAAATTTTTTGGGGTGTTACGAATTAAAGTCCTTTTCGCTCTAGAACGCGTATATACGAAGATATGGGCAAAATAAGTTTTTCAGATAAAAATTTCAATTTTTTTAGGTTTTGGGAGGATTATTCAATTTTTTTGGGGGTGGTCATGAATTAAAGTCCTTTTCGCGCTAGGGCGCTTAGTTTAGGAGATATGGACAAAATAAGTTTTTCATATCAAAATTTAATTTTTTTTAGGTTTTGGGTGGATTTGTCAATTTTTTTGGGGTGGTCACGAATTAAAGTCCTTTTCGCCCTAGGACGTATATTTAAGGAGATATGGGCAAAATAACTTTTTCATATAAAAATTGCAATTTTTTTAGGTTTTGAGTGGATTATTAAATTTTTTGGGGTGTTACGAATTAAAGTCCTTTTCGCTCTAGGACGCGTATATACGAAGATATGGGCAAAATAAGATTTTCAGATAAAAATTTCAATTTTTTTTGGTTTTGGGAGGATTATTCAATTTTTTTGGGGGTAGTCATGAATTAAAGTCCTTTTCGCGCTAGGTCGCTTAGTTTAGGAGATATGGGCGTATATACGAAGATATGGGCAAAATAAGTTTTTCAGATAAAAATTTCAATTTTTTTACGTTTTGGGAGGATTATTCAATTTTTTTGGGGGTGGTCATGAATTAAAGTCCTTTTCGCGCTAGGGCGCTTAGTTTAGGAGATATGGGCAAAATAAGTTTTTCATATCAAAATTTAATTTTTTTTAGGTTTTGGGTGGATTTGTCAATTTTTTTGGGGTGGTAACGAATTAAAGTCCTTTTCGCCCTAGGACGTATATTTAAGGAGATATGGGCAAAATAACTTTTTCATATAAAAATTGCAATTTTTTTAATTATTAATTAAAGTCCTTTTCGCGCTAGGTCGCTTAGTTTAGGAGATATGGGCAAAATAAATTTTTCATATCAAAATTGCAATTTTTTTAGGTTTTGAGTGGATTATTAAATTTTTTGGGGTGTTACGAATTAAAGTCCTTTTCGCTCTAGAACGCGTATATACGAAGATATGGGCAAAATAAGTTTTTCAGATAAAAATTTCAATTTTTTTAGGTTTTGGGAGGATTATTCAATTTTTTTGGGGGTGGTCATGAATTAAAGTCCTTTTCGCGCTAGGGCGCTTAGTTTAGGAGATATGGGCAAAATAAGTTTTTCATATCAAAATTTAATTTTTTTTAGGTTTTGGGTGGATTTGTCAATTTTTTTGGGGTGGTCACGAATTAAAGTCCTTTTCGCCCTTGGACGTATATTTAAGGAGATATGGGCAAAATAACTTTTTCATATAAAAATTGCAATTTTTTTAGGTTTTGAGTGGATTATTAAATTTTTTGGGGTGTTACGAATTAAAGTCCTTTTCGCTCTAGGACGCGTATATACGAAGATATGGGCAAAATAAGATTTTCAGATAAAAATTTCAATTTTTTTAGGTTTTGGGAGGATTATTCAATTTTTTGGGGGTAGTCATGAATTAAAGTCCTTTTCGCGCTAGGTCGCTTAGTTTAGGAGATATGGGCAAAATAAGTTTTTCGTATCAAAATTTAATTTTTTTAGGTTTTGGGTGGATTTGTCAATTTTTTGAAGGTGGTCACGAATTAAGCGCTAGGGCGCTTAATAAAATAAGTTTTTCATATCAAAATTTAATTTTTTTTATGTTTTGGGTGGATTTGTCAATTTTTTTGGGGTGGTAACGAATTAAAGTCCTTTTCGCCCTAGGACGTATATTTAAGGAGATATGGGCAAAATAACTTTTTCATATAAAAATTGCAATTTTTTTAATTATTAATTAAAGTCCTTTTCGCGCTAGGTCGCTTAGTTTAGGAGATATGGGCAAAATAAGTTTTTCATATCAAAATTTAATTTTTTTAGGTTTTGGGTGGATTTGTCAATTTTTTGGAGGTGGTCACGAATTAAAGTCCATTTCGCCCTAGGACGCATATTTAAGGAGATATGGGAAAAATAACTTTTTCATATAAAAATTGCAATTTTTTTAGGTTTTGAGTGGATTATTAAATTTTTTGGGGTGTTACGAATTAAAGTCCTTTTCGCTCTAGGACGCGTATATACGAAGATATGGGCAAAATAAGTTTTTCAGATAAAAATTTAAATTTTTTTAGGTTTTGGGAGGATTATTAATTTTTTTTGGGGGTGGTCATGAATTAAAGTCCTTTTCGCGCTAGGGCGCTTAGTTTAGGAGATATGGGCAAAATAAGTTTTTCATATCAAAATTAAAATTTTTTTAGGTTTTGGGTGGATTTGTCAATTTTTTGGGGGTGGTCACGAATTAAGCGCTAGGGCGCTTAATTTAGGAGATATGGGCAAAATAAGTTTTTCATATCAAAATTTTATTTTTTTTAGGTTTTGGGTGGATTTGTCAATTTTTTGGGGGTGGTCACGAATTAAAGTCCATTTCGCCCTAGGACGCATATTTAAGGAGATATGGGCAAAATAACTTTTTCAGATAAAAATTGCAATGTTTTTAGGTTTTGAGTGGATTATTAAATTTTTTGGGGTGTTACGCATTAAAGTCCTTTTCGCTCTAGGTCGGGTATATACGAAGATATGGGCAAAATAAGTTTTTCAGATAAAAATTTCAATTTTTTTAGGTTTTGGGAGGATTATTCAATTTTTTTGGGGGGTGGTCATGAATTAAAGTCCTTTTCGCGCTAGGGCGCTTAGTTTAGGAGATATGGGCAAAATAAGTTTTTCATATCAAAATTTAATTTTTTTTAGGTTTTGGGTGGATTTGTCAATTTTTTTGGGGTGGTCACGAATTAAAGTCCTTTTCGCCCTAGGACGTATATTTAAGGAGATATGGGCAAAATAACTTTTTCATATAAAAATTGCAATTTTTTTAGGTTTTGAGTGGATTATTAAATTTTTTGGGGTGTTACGAATTAAAGTCCTTTTCGCTCTAGGACGCGTATATACGAAGATATGGGCAAAATAAGTTTTTCAGATAAAAATTTCAATTTTTTTAGGTTTTGGGAGGATTATTAATTTTTTTTGGGGGTGGTCATGAATTAAAGTCCTTTTCGCGCTAGGGCGCTTAGTTTAGGAGATATGGGCAAAATAAGTTTTTCATATCAAAATTAAAATTTTTTTAAGGTTTTGGGTGGATTTGTCAATTTTTTGGGGGTGGTCACGAATTAAGCGCTAGGGCGCTTAATTTAGGAGATATGGGCAAAATAAGTTTTTCATATCAAAATTTAATTTTTTTTAGGTTTTCGGTGGATTTGTCAATTTTTTGGGGGTGGTCACGAATTAAAGTCCATTTCGCCCTAGGACGCATATTTAAGGAGATATGGGCAAAATAACTTTTTCATATAAAAATTGCAATTTTTTTAGGTTTTGAGTGGATTATTAAATTTTTTGGGGTGTTACGAATTAAAGTCCTTTTCGCTCTAGGACGCGTATATACGAAGATATGGGCAAAATAAGTTTTTCAGATAAAAATTTCAATTTTTTTAGGTTTGGGAGGATTATTCAATTTTTTTGGGGTGGTCATGAATTAAAGTCCTTTTCGCGCTAGGGCGCTTAATTTAGGAGATATGGGCAAAATAAGTTTTTCATATCAAAATTTAATTTTTTTTAGGTTTTGGGTGGATTTGTCAATTTTTTGGGGGTGGTCACGAATTAAAGTCCCTTTCGCCCTAGGACGTATATTTAAGGAGATATGGGCAAAATAACTTTTTCATATAAAAATTGCAATTTTTTAAGGTTTTGAGCGGATTATTAAATTTTTTGGGGTGTTACGAATTAAAGTCCCTTTTGCTCTAGGACGCGTATATACGAAGATATGGGCAAAATAAGATTTTCAGATAAAATTTTCAATTTTTTTAGGTTTTGGGAGGATTATTCAATTTTTTTGGCGGTGGTCATGAATTAAAGTCCTTTTCGCGCTAGGGCGCTTAGTTTAGGAGATATGGGCAAAATACGTTTTTCATATCAAAATTTAAATTTTTTTAGGTTTTGGGTGGATTTGTCAATTTTTTGGGGGTGGTCACGAATTAAAGTCCATTTCGCCCTAGGACGCATATTTAAGGAGATATGGGAAAAATAACTTTTTCATATAAAAATTGCAATTTTTTTAGGTTTTGAGTGGATTATTAAATTTTTTGGGGTGTTACGAATTAAAGTCCTTTTCGCTCTAGGACGCGTATATACGAAGATATGGGCAAAATAAGTTTTTCAGATAAAAATTTCAATTTTTTTAGGTTTTGGGAGGATTATTAATTTTTTTTGGGGGTGGTCATGAATTAAAGTCCTTTTCGCGCTAGGGCGCTTAGTTTAGGAGATATGGGCAAAATAAGTTTTTCATATCAAAATTAAAATTTTTTTAAGGTTTTGGGTGGATTTGTCAATTTTTTGGGGGTGGTCACGAATTAAGCGCTAGGGCGCTTAATTTAGGAGATATGGGCAAAATAAGTTTTTCATATCAAAATTTAATTTTTTTTAGGTTTTGGGTGGATTTGTCAATTTTTTGGGGGTGGTCACGAATTAAAGTCCATTTCGCCCTAGGACGCATATTTAAGGAGATATGGGCAAAATAACTTTTTCATATAAAAATTGCAATTTTTTTAGGTTTTGAGTGGATTATTAAATTTTTTGGGGTGTTACGAATTAAAGTCCTTTTCGCTCTAGGACGCGTATATACGAAGATATGGGCAAAATAAGTTTTTCAGATAAAAATTTCAATTTTTTTAGGTTTGGGAGGATTATTCAATTTTTTTGGGGTGGTCATGAATTAAAGTCCTTTTCGCGCTAGGGCGCTTAATTTAGGAGATATGGGCAAAATAAGTTTTTCATATCAAAATTTAATTTTTTTTAGGTTTTGGGTGGATTTGTCAATTTTTTGGGGGTGGTCACGAATTAAAGTCCCTTTCGCCCTAGGACGTATATTTAAGGAGATATGGGCAAAATAACTTTTTCATATAAAAATTGCAATTTTTTTAGGTTTTGAGCGGATTATTAAATTTTTTGGGGTGTTACGAATTAAAGTCCCTTTGGCTCTAGGACGCGTATATACGAAGATATGGGCAAAATAAGATTTTCAGATAAAATTTTCAATTTTTTTAGGTTTTGGGAGGATTATTCAATTTTTTTGGCGGTGGTCATGAATTAAAGTCCTTTTCGCGCTAGGGCGCTTAGTTTAGGAGATATGGGCAAAATACGTTTTTCATATCAAAATTTAAATTTTTTTAGGTTTTGGGTGGATTTGTCAATTTTTTGGGGGTGGTCACGAATTAAAGTCCATTTCGCCCTAGGACGCATATTTAAGGAGATATGGGCAAAATAACTTTTTCATATAAAAATTGCAATTTTTTTAGGTTTTGAGTGGATTATTAAATTTTTTGGGGTGTTACGAATTAAAGTCCTTTTCGCTCTAGGACGCGTATATACGAAGATATGGGCAAAATAAGTTTTTCAGATAAAAATTTCAATTTTTTTACGTTTTGGGAGGATTACTCAATTTTTTTGGGGGTGGTCATGAATTAAAGACCTTTTCGCGCTAGGGCGCTTAGTTTAGGAGATATGGGCAAAATAAGTTTTTCATATCAAAATTTAAATTTTTTTAGGTTTTGGGTGGATTTGTCAATTTTTTTGGGGTGGTCACGAATTAAAGTCCTTTTCGCCCTAGGACGTATAGTTAAGGAGATATGGGCAAAAGAACTTTTTCATATAAAAATTGCAATTTTTTTAGGTTTTGAGCGGAATATTAAATTTTTTGGGGTGTTACGAATTAAAGTCCTTTTCGCTCTAGGACGCGTATATACGAAGATATGGGCAAAATAAGTTTTTCAGATAAAAATTTCATTTTTTTGAGGTTTTGGGAGGATTATTCAATTTTTTTGGGGGTGGTCATGAATTAAAGTCCTTTTCGCGCTAGGGCGCTTAGTTTAGGAGATATTGGCAAAATAAGTTTTTCATATCAAAATTTAAATTTTTTTTAGGTTTTGGGTGGATTTTTCAATTTTTTGGGTGTGGTCACGAATTAAAGTCCTTTTCGCCCTAGGACGTATATTTAAGGAGATATGGGCAAAATAACTTTTTCATATAAAAATTGCAATTTTTTTTTGTTTTGAGCGGATTATTAAATTTTTTGGGGTGTTACAAATTAAAGTCCTTTTCGTTCTAGGACGCGTATATACGAAGATATGGGCAAAATAAGTTTTTCAGATAAAAATTTCATTTTTTTTAGGTTTTGGGAGGATTATTCATTTTTTTGGGGGTAGTCATGAATTAAAATCCTTTTCGCGCTAGGGCGCTTAGTTTAGGAGATATGGGCAAAATAAGTTTTTCATATCAAAATTTAATTTTTTTTAGGTTTTGGGTGGATTTGTCAATTTTTTTGGGGTGGTCACGAATTAAAGTCCATTTCGCCCTAGGACGCATATTTGAGGAGATATGGGCAAACTAACTTTTTCATATAAAAATTGCAATTTTTTTAGGTTTTGAGCGGATTATTAAATTTTTTGGGGTGTTACGAATTAAAGTCCTTATCGCTCTAGGACGCGTATATACGAAGATATGGGCAAAATAAGATTTTCAGATAAAAATTTCAATTTTTTTAGGTTTTGGGAGGATTACTCAATTTTTTTGGGGGTGGTCATGAATTAAAGTCCTTTTCGCGCTAGGGCGCTTAATTTAGGAGATATGGGCAAAATAAGTTTTTCATATCAAAATTTAATTTTTTTTAGGTTTTGGGTGGATTTTTCAATTTTTTAGGGGTGGTCACGAATTAAAGTCCTTTTCGACCTAGGACGTATATTTAAGGAGATATGGGCAAAATAACTTTTTCATATAAAAATTGCAATTTTTTTAGGTTTTGAGCGGATTATTAAATTTTTTGGGGTGTTACGAATTAAAGTCCTTTTCGCTCTAGGACGCGTATATACGAAGATATGGGCAAAATAAGTTTTTCAGATAAAAATTTCAATTTTTTTAGGTTTTGGGAGGATTATTCAATTTTTTTTGGCGGTGGTCATGAATTAAAGTCCTTTTCGCGCTAGGGCGCTTAGTTTAGGAGATATGGGCAAAATAAGTTTTTCATATCAAAATTTAAATTTTTTAGGTTTTGGGTGGATTTGTCAATTTTTTGGGGGTGGTCACGAATTAAAGTCCATTTCGCCCTAGGACGCATATTTAAGGAGATATGGGCAAAATAAATTTTTCATATAAAAATTGCAATATTTTTAGGTTTTGAGTGGATTATTAAATTTTTTGGGGTGTTACGAATTAAATTCCTTTTCGCTCTAGGACGCGTATTTACGAAGATATGGGCAAAATAAGTTTTTCAGATAAAAATTTCAATTTTTTTAGGTTTTGGGAGGATTATTCAATTTTTTTGGGGGTGGTCATGAATTAAAGTCCTTTTAGCGCTAGGGCGCTTAGTTTAGGAGATATGGGCAAAATAAGTTTTTCATATAAAAATTGCAATTTTTTTAGGTTTTGAGCGGATTATTAAATTTTTTGGGGTGTTACGAAGTAAAGTCCTTTTCGCTCTAAGACGCGTATATACGAAGATATGGGCAAAATAAGATTTTCAGATAAAAATTTCAATTTTTTTAGGTTTTGGGAGGATTATACAATTTTTTTGGGGGTGGTCATGAATTAAAGTCCTTTTCGCGCTAGGGCGCTTAGTTTAGGAGATATGGGGGCAAAATAAGTTTTTCATATCAAAATTTAAATTTTTTTAGGTTTTGGGTGGATTTGTCAATTTTTTGGGGGTGATCACGAATTAAAGTCCATTTCGCCCTAGGACGCATATATGAGGAGATATGGGCAAAATAACTTTTTCATATAAAAATTGCAATTTTTTTAGGTTTTGAGCGGATTATTAAATTTTTTGGGGTGTTACGAATTAAAGTCCTTTTCGCTCTAGGACGCGTATATACGAAGATATGGGCAAAATAAGATTTTCAGATAAAAATTTCAATTTTTTTAGGTTTTGGGAGGATTATTCATTTTTTTTTTTTGGGGTGGTCATGAATTAAAGTCCTTTTCGCGCTAGGGCGCTTAGTTTAGGAGATATGGGCAAAATAAGTTTTTCATATCAAAATTTAAATTTTTTTAGGTTTTGGGTGGATTTGTCAATTTTTTGGGGGTGGTCACGAATTAAAGTCCTTTTCGCCCTAGGACGTATATTTAAGGAGATATGGGCAAAATAACTTTTTCATATAAAAATTGCAATTTTTTTAAGTTTTGAGCGGATTATTAAATTTTTTGGGGTGTTACGAATTAAAGTCCTTTTCGCTCTAGGACGCGTATATACGAAGATATGGGCAAAATAAGATTTTCAGATAAAATTTTCAATTTTTTTAGGTTTTGGGAGGATTATACAATTTTTTTGGGGGTGGTCATGAATTAAAGTCCTTTTCGCGCTAGGGCGCTTAGTTTAGGAGATATGGGCAAAATAAGTTTTTCATATCAAAATTTAAATTTTTTTAGGTTTTGGGTGGATTTGTCAATTTTTTGGGGGTGGTCACGAATTAAAGTCCATTTCGCCCTAGGACGCATATTTGAGGAGATATGGGCAAAATAACTTTTTCATATAAAAATTGCAATTTTTTTAGGTTTTGAGCGGATTATTAAATTTTTTGGGGTGTTACGAATTAAAGTCCTTTTCAGATAAAAATTTCAATTTTTTTAGGTTTTGGGAGGATTACTCATTTTTTTTTGGGGGTGGTCATGAATTAAAGTCCTTTTCGCGCTAGGGCGCTTAATTTAGGAGATATGGGCGAAATAAGTTTTTCATATCAAAATTTAATTCTTTTTTTAGGTTTTGGGTGGATTTGTCAATTTTTTAGGGGTGGTCACGAATTAAAGTCCTTTTCGACCTAGGACGAATATTTAAGGAGATATGGGCAAAATAACTTTTTCATATAAAAATTGCAATTTTTTTAGGTTTTGAGCGGATTATTAAATTTTTTGGGGTGTTACAAATTAAAGTCCTTTTCGCTCTAGGACGCGTATATACGAAGACATGGGCAAAATAAGATTTTCAGATCAAAATTTCAATTTTTTTAGGTTTTGGGAGGATTTAGGAGATATGGACAAAATAAGTTTTTCATATCAAAATTTAAATTTTTTTAGGTTTTGGGTGGATTTGTCAATTTTTTGGGGGTGGTCACGAATTAAAGTCCATTTCGCCCTAGGACGCATATTTGAGGAGATATGGGCAAAATAACTTTTTCATATAAAAATTGCAATTTTTTTAGGTTTTGAGCGGATTATTAAATTTTTTTGGGGTGTTACGAATTAAAGTCCTTTTCGCTCTAGGACGCGTATATACGAAGATATGGCAAAATAAGATTTTCATATAAAAATTTCAATTTTTTTAGGTTTTGGGAGGATTACTCAATTTTTTTGGGGGTGGTCATGAATTAAAGTCCTTTTCGCGCTAGGGCGCTTAATTTAGGAGATATGGGCAAACTAAGTTTTTCATATAAAAATTTAATTTTTTTTAGGTTTTGGGTGGATTTGTCAATTTTTTAGGGGTGGTCACGAATTAAAGTCCTTTTCGACCTAGGACGTATATTTAAGGAGATATGGGCAAAATAACTTTTTCATATAAAAATTGCAATTTTTTTAGGTTTTGAGCGGATTATTAAATTTTTGGGGTGTTACGAATTAAAGTCCTTTTCGCTCTAGGACGCGTATATACGAAGATATGGGCAAAATAAGTTTTTCAGATAAAAATTTCAATTTTTTTAGGTTTTGGGAGGATTATTCAATTTTTTTGGGGGTGGTCATGAATTAAAGTCCTTTTCGCGCTAGGGCGCTTAGTTTAGGAGATATGGGCAAAATAAGTTCTTCATATCAAATTTTAAATTTTTTAGGTTTTGGGTGGATTTGTCAATTTTTTGGGGGTGGTCACGAATTAAAGTCCATTTCGCCCTAGGACGCATATTTAAGGAGATATGGGCAAAATAACTTTTTCATATAAAAATTGCAATATTTTTAGGTTTTGAGTGGATTATTAAATTTTTTGGGGTGTTACGAATTAAAATCCTTTTCGCTCTAGGACGCGTATATACGAAGATATGGGCAAAATAAGTTTTTCATATCAAAATTTAAATTTTTTTAGGTTTTGGGTGGATTTGTCAATTTTTTGGGTGTGGTCACGAATTAAAGTTCTTTTCGCCCTAGGACGTATATTTAAGGAGATATGGGCAAAATAACTTTTTCATATAAAAATTGCAATTTTTTTGTTTTGAGCGGATTATTAAATTTTTTGGGGTGTTACGAATTAAAGTCCTTTTCGTTCTAGGACGCGTATATACGAAGATATGGGCAAAATAAGTTTTTCAGATAAAAATTTCAATTTTTTTAGGTTTTGGGAGGATTATTCATTTTTTTTGGGGGTGGTCATGAATTAAAGTCCTTTTCGCGCTAGGGCGCTTAGTTTAGGAGATATGGGCAAAATAAGTTTTTCATATCAAAATTTAAATTTTTTTAGGTTTTGGGTGGATTTGTCAATTTTTTGGGTGTGGTCACGAATTAAAGTTCTTTTCGCCCTAGGACGTATATTTAAGGAGATATGGGCAAAATAACTTTTTCATATAAAAATTGCAATTTTTTTTTGTTTTGAGCGGATTATTAAATTTTTTGGGGTGTTACGAATTAAAGTCCTTTTCGTTCTAGGACGCGTATATACGAAGATATGGGCAAAATAAGTTTTTCAGATAAAAATTTCAATTTTTTTAGGTTTTGGGAGGATTATTCATTTTTTTGGGGGTGGTCATGAATTAAAGTCCTTTTCGCGCTAGGGCGCTTAGTTTAGGAGATATGGGCAAAATAAGTTTTTCTTATCAAAATTTAATTTTTTTTAGGTTTTGGGTGGATTTGTCAATTTTTTGGGGGTGGTCACGAATTAAAGTCCATTTCGCCCTAGGACGCATATTTGAGGAGATATGGGCAAAATAACTTTTTCATATAAAAATTGCAATTTTTTTAGGTTTTGAGCGGATTATTAAATTTTTTTGGGGTGTTACGAATTAAAGTCCTTTCCGCTCTAGGACGCGTATATACGAAGATATGGCAAAATAAGATTTTCATATAAAAATTTCAATTTTTTTAGGTTTTGGGAGGATTACTCAATTTTTTTGGGGGTGGTCATGAATTAAAGTCCTTTTCGCGCTAGGGCGCTTAATTTAGGAGATATGGGCAAAATAAGTTTTTCATATCAAAATTTAATTTTTTTTTAGGTTTTGGGTGGATTTGTCAATTTTTTAGGGGTGGTCACGAATTAAAGTCCTTTTCGACCTAGGACATATATTTAAGGAGATATGGGCAAAATAACTTTTTCATATAAAAATTGCAATTTTTTTAGGTTTTGAGCGGATTATTAAATTTTTGGGGTGTTACGAATTAAAGTCCTTTTCGCTCTAGGACGCGTATATACGAAGATATGGGCAAAATAAGTTTTTCAGATAAAAATTTCAATTTTTTTAGGTTTTGGGAGGATTATTCAATTTTTTTGGCGGTGGTCATGAATTAAAGTCCTTTTCGCGCTAGGGCGCTTAGTTTAGGAGATATGGGCAAAATAAGTTCTTCATATCAAATTTTAAATTTTTTAGGTTTTGGGTGGATTTGTCAATTTTTTGGGGGAGGTCACGAATTAAAGTCCATTTCGCCCTAGGACGCATATTTAAGGAGATATGGGCAAAATAACTTTTTCATATAAAAATTGCAATATTTTTAGGTTTTGAGTGGATTATTAAATTTTTTGGGGTGTTACGAATTAAAATCCTTTTCGCTCTAGGATGCGTATATACGAAGATATGGGCAAAATAAGTTTTTCATATCAAAATTTAATTTTTTTTAGGTTTTGTGTGGATTTGTCAATTTTTTGGGTGTGGTCACGAATTAAAGTTCTTTTCGCCCTAGGACGTATATTTAAGGAGATATGGGCAAAATAACTTTTTCATATAAAAATTGCAATTTTTTTTGTTTTGAGCGGATTATTAAATTTTTTGGGGTGTTACGAATTAAAGTCCTTTTCGTTCTAGGACGCGTATATACGAAGATATGGGCAAAATAAGTTTTTCAGATAAAAATTTCAATTTTTTTAGGTTTTGGGAGGATTATTCATTTTTTTTGGGGGTGGTCATGAATTAAAGTCCTTTTCGCGCTAGGGCGCTTAGTTTAGGAGATATGGGCAAAATAAGTTTTTCATATCAAAATTTAAATTTTTTTAGGTTTTGGGTGGATTTGTCAATTTTTTGGGTGTGGTCACGAATTAAAGTTCTTTTCGCCCTAGGACGTATTTTAAGGAGATATGGGCAAAATAACTTTTTCATATAAAAATTGCAATTTTTTTTTTGTTTTCAGCGGATTATTAAATTTTTTGGGGTGTTACGAATTAAAGTCCTTTTCGTTCTAGGACGCGTATATACGAAGATATGGGCAAAATAAGTTTTTCAGATAAAAATTTCAATTTTTTTAGGTTTTGGGAGGATTACTCAATTTTTTTGGGGGTGGTCATGAATTAAAGTCCTTTTCGCGCTAGGGCGCTTAATTTAGGAGATATGGGCAAAATAAGTTTTTCATATCAAAATTTAATTTTTTTTAGGTTTTGGGTGGATTTGTCAATTTTTTAGGGGTGGTCACGAATTAAAGTCCTTTTCGACCTAGGACGTATATTTAAGGAGATATGGGCAAAATAACTTTTTCATATAAAAATTGCAATTTTTTTAGGTTTTGAGCGGATTATTAAATTGTTTGGGGTGTTACGAATTAAAGTCCTTTTCGCTCTAGGACGCGTATATACGAAGATATGGGCAAAATAAGTTTTTCATATCAAAATTTAAATTTTTTTAGGTTTTGGGTGGATTTGTCAATTTTTTGGGTGTGGTCACGAATTAAAGTTCTTTTCGCCCTAGGACGTATATTTAAGGAGATATGGGCAAAATAACTTTTTCATATAAAAATTGCAATTTTTTTTTGTTTTGAGCGGATTATTAAAATTTTTGGGGTGTTACGAATTAAAGTCCTTTTCGTTCTAGGACGCGTATATACGAAGATATGGGCAAAATAAGTTTTTCAGATAAAAATTTCAATTTTTTTAGGTTTTGGGAGGATTATTCATTTTTTTTGGGGGTGGTCATGAATTAAAGTCCTTTTCAATTTTTTTAGGTTTTGGGAGGATTATTCATTTTTTTTGGGGGTGGTCATGAATTAAAGTCCTTTTCGCGCTAGGGCGCTTAGTTTAGGAGATATGGGCAAAATAAGTTTTTCATATCAAAATTTAAATTGTTTTAGGTTTTGGGCGGATTTGTCAATTTTTTGGGTGTGGTCACGAATTAAAGTTCTTTTCGCCCTAGGACGTATATTTAAGGAGATATTGGCAAAATAACTTTTTCATATAAAAATTGCAATTTTTTTTTTGTTTTGAGCGGATTATTAAATTTTTTGGGGTGTTACGAATTAAAGTCCTTTTCGTTCTAGGACGCGTATATACGAAGATATGGGCAAAATAAGTTTTTCAGATAAAAATTTCAATTTTTTTAGGTTTTGGGAGGATTATTCATTTTTTTTTGGGGGTGGTCATGAATTAAAGTCCTTTTCGCGCTAGGGCGCTTAGTTTAGGAGATATGGGCAAATTAAGTTTTTCATATCAAAATTTAAATTTTTTTAGGCTTTGGGTGGATTTGTCAATTTTTTGGGGGTGGTCACGAATTAAAGTCCATTTCGCCCTAGGACGCATATTTGAGGAGATATGGGCAAAATAACTTTTTCATATAAAAATTGCAATTTTTTTAGGTTTTGAGCGGATTATTAAATTTTTTTGGGGTGTTACGAATTAAAGTCATTTTCGCTCTAGGGCGCGTATATACGAAGATATGGCAAAATAAGATTTTCATATAAAAATTTCAATTTTTTTAGGTTTTGGGAGGATTACTCAATTTTTTGGGGGGGTGGTCATGAATTAAAGTCATTTTCGCGCTAGGGCGCTTAATTTAGGAGATATGGGCAAAATAAGTTTTTCATATCAAAATTTAATTTTTTTTTAGGTTTTGGGTGGATTTGTCAATTTTTAGGGGTGGTCACGAATTAAAGTCCTTTTCGCTCTAGGACGCGTATATACGAAGATATGGGCAAAATAAGTTTTTCAGATAAAAATTTCAATTTTTTTAGGTTTTGGGAGGATTATTCAATTTTTTTGGCGGTGGTCATGAATTAAAGTCCTTTTCGCGCTAGGGCGCGATAAAGGACTTTTTCAGATAAAAATTTCAGATAAAAATTTCAATTTTTTAGGTTTTGGGAGGATTACTCAATTTTTTTGGGGGTGGTCATGAATTAAAGTCCTTTTCGCGCTAGGGCGCTTAATTTAGGAGATATGGGCAAAATAAGTTTTTCATATCAAAATTTAATTTTTTTTTAGGTTTTGGGTGGATTTGTCAATTTTTTAGGGGTGGTCACGAATTAAAGTCCTTTTCGACCTAGGACGTATATTTAAGGAGATATGGGCAAAATAACTTTTTCATATAAAAATTGAATTTTTTTTAGGTTTTGAGCGGATTATTAAATTTTTTGGGGTGTTACGAATTAAAGTCCTTTTCGCTCTAGGACGCGTATATACGAAGATATGGGCAAAATAAGTTTTTCATATAAAAATTTAAATTTTTTTAGGTTTTGGGTGGATTTGTCAATTTTTTGGGGGTGGTCACGAATTAAAGTCCATTTCGCCCTAGGACGCATATTTGAGGAGATATGGGCAAAATAACTTTTTCATATAAAAATTGCAATTTTTTTAGGTTTTGAGTGGATTATTAAATTTTTTGGGGTGTTACGAATTAAAGTCCTTTTCGCTCTAGGACGCGTATATACGAAGATATGGGCAAAATAAGTTTTTCAGATAAAAATTTCAATTTTTATAGGTTTTGGGAGGATTATTCAATTTTTTTGGGGGTGGTCATGAATTAAAGTCCTTTTCGCGCTAGGGCGCTTAGTTTAGGAGATATGGGCAAAATAACTTTTTCATATAAAAATTGCAATTTTTTTAGGTTTTGAGCGGATTATTAAATTTTTTGGGGTGTTAGGAATTAAAGTCCTTTTCGCTCTAGGACGCGTATATACGAGGATATGGGCAAAATAAGATTTTCAGATAAAAATTTCAATTTTTTTAGGTTTTGGGAGGATTACTCAATTTTTTTGTGTGTGGTCATGAATTAAAGTTCTTTTCGCGCTAGGGCGCTTAATTTAGGAGATATGGGCAAAATAAGTTTTTCATATCAAAATTTAATTTTTTTTTAGGTTTTGGGTGGATTTGTCAATTTTTTAGGGGTGGTCACGAATTAAAGTCCTTTTCGACCTAGGACGTATATTTAAGGAGATATGGGCAAAATAACTTTTTCATATAAAAATTACAATTTTTTTAGGTTTTGAGCGGATTATTAAATTTTTTGGGGTGTTACGATTTCGCCCTAGGACGCATATTTAAGGAGATATGGGCAAAATAACTTTTTCATATAAAAATTGCAATATTTTTAGGTTTTGAGTGGATTATTAAATTTTTTGGGGTGTTACGAATTAAAATCCTTTTCGCTCTAGGATGCGTATATACGAAGATATGGGCAAAATAAGTTTTTCATATCAAAATTTAATTTTTTTTAGGTTTTGTGTGGATTTGTCAATTTTTTGGGTGTGGTCACGAATTAAAGTTCTTTTCGCCCTAGGACGTATATTTAAGGAGATATGGGCAAAATAACTTTTTCATATAAAAATTGCAATTTTTTTTGTTTTGAGCGGATTATTAAATTTTTTGGGGTGTTACGAATTAAAGTCCTTTTCGTTCTAGGACGCGTATATACGAAGATATGGGCAAAATAAGTTTTTCAGATAAAAATTTCAATTTTTTTAGGTTTTGGGAGGATTATTCATTTTTTTTGGGGGTGGTCATGAATTAAAGTCCTTTTCGCGCTAGGGCGCTTAGTTTAGGAGATATGGGCAAAATAAGTTTTTCATATCAAAATTTAAATTTTTTTAGGTTTTGGGTGGATTTGTCAATTTTTTGGGTGTGGTCACGAATTAAAGTTCTTTTCGCCCTAGGACGTATTTTAAGGAGATATGGGCAAAATAACTTTTTCATATAAAAATTGCAATTTTTTTTTTGTTTTCAGCGGATTATTAAATTTTTTGGGGTGTTACGAATTAAAGTCCTTTTCGTTCTAGGACGCGTATATACGAAGATATGGGCAAAATAAGTTTTTCAGATAAAAATTTCAATTTTTTTAGGTTTTGGGAGGATTACTCAATTTTTTTGGGGGTGGTCATGAATTAAAGTCCTTTTCGCGCTAGGGCGCTTAATTTAGGAGATATGGGCAAAATAAGTTTTTCATATCAAAATTTAATTTTTTTTAGGTTTTGGGTGGATTTGTCAATTTTTTAGGGGTGGTCACGAATTAAAGTCCTTTTCGACCTAGGACGTATATTTAAGGAGATATGGGCAAAATAACTTTTTCATATAAAAATTGCAATTTTTTTAGGTTTTGAGCGGATTATTAAATTTTTTGGGGTGTTACGAATTAAAGTCCTTTTCGCTCTAGGACGCGTATATACGAAGATATGGGCAAAATAAGTTTTTCATATCAAAATTTAAATTTTTTTAGGTTTTGGGTGGATTTGTCAATTTTTTGGGTGTGGTCACGAATTAAAGTTCTTTTCGCCCTAGGACGTATATTTAAGGAGATATGGGCAAAATAACTTTTTCATATAAAAATTGCAATTTTTTTTTGTTTTGAGCGGATTATTAAAATTTTTGGGGTGTTACGAATTAAAGTCCTTTTCGTTCTAGGACGCGTATATACGAAGATATGGGCAAAATAAGTTTTTCAGATAAAAATTTCAATTTTTTTAGGTTTTGGGAGGATTATTCATTTTTTTTGGGGGTGGTCATGAATTAAAGTCCTTTTCAATTTTTTTAGGTTTTGGGAGGATTATTAATTTTTTTTGGGGGTGGTCATGAATTAAAGTCCTTTTCGCGCTAGGGCGCTTAGTTTAGGAGATATGGGCAAAATAAGTTTTTCATATCAAAATTTAAATTGTTTTAGGTTTTGGGCGGATTTGTCAATTTTTTGGGTGTGGTCACGAATTAAAGTTCTTTTCGCCCTAGGACGTATATTTAAGGAGATATTGGCAAAATAACTTTTTCATATAAAAATTGCAATTTTTTTTTTGTTTTGAGCGGATTATTAAATTTTTTGGGGTGTTACGAATTAAAGTCCTTTTCGTTCTAGGACGCGTATATACGAAGATATGGGCAAAATAAGTTTTTCAGATAAAAATTTCAATTTTTTTAGGTTTTGGGAGGATTATTCATTTTTTTTTGGGGGTGGTCATGAATTAAAGTCCTTTTCGCGCTAGGGCGCTTAGTTTAGGAGATATGGGCAAATTAAGTTTTTCATATCAAAATTTAAATTTTTTTAGGCTTTGGGTGGATTTGTCAATTTTTTGGGGGTGGTCACGAATTAAAGTCCATTTCGCCCTAGGACGCATATTTGAGGAGATATGGGCAAAATAACTTTTTCATATAAAAATTGCAATTTTTTTTGTTTTGAGCGGATTATTAAATTTTTTGGGGTGTTACGAATTAAAGTCCTTTTCGTTCTAGGACGCGTATATACGAAGATATGGGCAAAATAAGTTTTTCAGATAAAAATGTCAATTTTTTTAGGTTTTGGGAGGATTACTCAATTTTTTGGGGGGGTGGTCATGAATTAAAGTCATTTTCGCGCTAGGGCGCTTAATTTAGGAGATATGGGCAAAATAAGTTTTTCATATCAAAATTTAATTTTTTTTTAGGTTTTGGGTGGATTTGTCAATTTTTAGGGGTGGTCACGAATTAAAGTCCTTTTCGCTCTAGGACGCGTATATACGAAGATATGGGCAAAATAAGTTTTTCAGATAAAAATTTCAATTTTTTTAGGTTTTGGGAGGATTATTCAATTTTTTTGGCGGTGGTCATGAATTAAAGTCCTTTTCGCGCTAGGGCGCGATAAAGGACTTTTTCAGATAAAAATTTCAGATAAAAATTTCAATTTTTTAGGTTTTGGGAGGATTACTCAATTTTTTTGGGGGTGGTCATGAATTAAAGTCCTTTTCGCGCTAGGGCGCTTAATTTAGGAGATATGGGCAAAATAAGTTTTTCATATCAAAATTTAATTTTTTTTAGGTTTTGGGTGGATTTGTCAATTTTTTAGGGGTGGTCACGAATTAAAGTCCTTTTCGACCTAGGACGTATATTTAAGGAGATATGGGCAAAATAACTTTTTCATATAAAAATTGAATTTTTTTTAGGTTTTGAGCGGATTATTAAATTTTTTGGGGTGTTACGAATTAAAGTCCTTTTCGCTCTAGGACGCGTATATACGAAGATATGGGCAAAATAAGTTTTTCATATAAAAATTTAAATTTTTTTAGGTTTTGGGTGGATTTGTCAATTTTTTGGGGGTGGTCATGAATTAAAGTCCTTTTCGCGCTAGGGCGCTTAGTTTAGGAGATATGGGCAAAATAACTTTTTCATATAAAAATTGCAATTTTTTTAGGTTTTGAGCGGATTATTAAATTTTTTGGGGTGTTAGGAATTAAAGTCCTTTTCGCTCTAGGACGCGTATATACGAGGATATGGGCAAAATAAGATTTTCAGATAAAAATTTCAATTTTTTTAGGTTTTGGGAGGATTACTCAATTTTTTTGTGTGTGGTCATGAATTAAAGTTCTTTTCGCGCTAGGGCGCTTAATTTAGGAGATATGGGCAAAATAAGTTTTTCATATCAAAATTTAATTTTTTTTAGGTTTTGGGTGGATTTGTCAATTTTTTAGGGGTGGTCACGAATTAAAGTCCTTTTCGACCTAGGACGTATATTTAAGGAGATATGGGCAAAATAACTTTTTCATATAAAAATTACAATTTTTTTAGGTTTTGAGCGGATTATTAAATTTTTTGGGGTGTTACGAATTAAAGTCCTTTTCGCTCTAGGACGCGTATATACGAAGATATGGGCAAAATAAGTTTTTCAGATAAAAATTTCAATTTTTTTAGGTTTTGGGAGGATTATTCATTTTTTTTTGGGGGTGGTCATGAATTAAAGTCCTTTTCGCGCTAGGGCGCTTAGTTTAGGAGATATGGGCAAATTAAGTTTTTCATATCAAAATTTAAATTTTTTTAGGCTTTGGGTGGATTTGTCAATTTTTTGGGGGTGGTCACGAATTAAAGTCCATTTCGCCCTAGGACGCATATTTGAGGAGATATGGGCAAAATAACTTTTTCATATAAAAATTGCAATTTTTTTTGTTTTGAGCGGATTATTAAATTTTTTGGGGTGTTACGAATTAAAGTCCTTTTCGTTCTAGGACGCGTATATACGAAGATATGGGCAAAATAAGTTTTTCAGATAAAAATGTCAATTTTTTTAGGTTTTGGGAGGATTACTCAATTTTTTGGGGGGGTGGTCATGAATTAAAGTCATTTTCGCGCTAGGGCGCTTAATTTAGGAGATATGGGCAAAATAAGTTTTTCATATCAAAATTTAATTTTTTTTTAGGTTTTGGGTGGATTTGTCAATTTTTAGGGGTGGTCACGAATTAAAGTCCTTTTCGCTCTAGGACGCGTATATACGAAGATATGGGCAAAATAAGTTTTTCAGATAAAAATTTCAATTTTTTTAGGTTTTGGGAGGATTATTCAATTTTTTTGGCGGTGGTCATGAATTAAAGTCCTTTTCGCGCTAGGGCGCGATAAAGGACTTTTTCAGATAAAAATTTCAGATAAAAATTTCAATTTTTTAGGTTTTGGGAGGATTACTCAATTTTTTTGGGGGTGGTCATGAATTAAAGTCCTTTTCGCGCTAGGGCGCTTAATTTAGGAGATATGGGCAAAATAAGTTTTTCATATCAAAATTTAATTTTTTTTAGGTTTTGGGTGGATTTGTCAATTTTTTAGGGGTGGTCACGAATTAAAGTCCTTTTCGACCTAGGACGTATATTTAAGGAGATATGGGCAAAATAACTTTTTCATATAAAAATTGAATTTTTTTTAGGTTTTGAGCGGATTATTAAATTTTTTGGGGTGTTACGAATTAAAGTCCTTTTCGCTCTAGGACGCGTATATACGAAGATATGGGCAAAATAAGTTTTTCATATAAAAATTTAAATTTTTTTAGGTTTTGGGTGGATTTGTCAATTTTTTGGGGGTGGTCATGAATTAAAGTCCTTTTCGCGCTAGGGCGCTTAGTTTAGGAGATATGGGCAAAATAACTTTTTCATATAAAAATTGCAATTTTTTTAGGTTTTGAGCGGATTATTAAATTTTTTGGGGTGTTAGGAATTAAAGTCCTTTTCGCTCTAGGACGCGTATATACGAGGATATGGGCAAAATAAGATTTTCAGATAAAAATTTCAATTTTTTTAGGTTTTGGGAGGATTACTCAATTTTTTTGTGTGTGGTCATGAATTAAAGTTCTTTTCGCGCTAGGGCGCTTAATTTAGGAGATATGGGCAAAATAAGTTTTTCATATCAAAATTTAATTTTTTTTAGGTTTTGGGTGGATTTGTCAATTTTTTAGGGGTGGTCACGAATTAAAGTCCTTTTCGACCTAGGACGTATATTTAAGGAGATATGGGCAAAATAACTTTTTCATATAAAAATTACAATTTTTTTAGGTTTTGAGCGGATTATTAAATTTTTTGGGGTGTTACGAATTAAAGTCCTTTTCGCTCTAGGACGCGTATATACGAAGATATGGGCAAAATAAGTTTTTCAGATAAAAATTTAAATTTTTTTAGGTTTTGGGAGGATTATTCAAATTTTTTGGGGGTGGTCATGAATTAAAGTCCTTTTCGCGCTAGGGCGCTTAGTTTAGGAGATATGGGCAAAATAAGTTTTTCATATAAAAATTGCAATTTTTTTAGGTTTTGAGCGGATTATTAAATTTTTTGGGGTGTTACGAATTAAAGTCCTTTTCGCTCTAGGACGCGTATATACGAAGATATGGGCAAAATCATTTTTTCAGATAAAAATTTCATTTTTTTTAGGTTTTGGAAGGATTATTCAATTTTTTTGGGGTGGTCATGAATTAAAGTCCTTTTCGCGCTAGGGCGCTTAGTTTAGGAGATATGGGCAAAATAAGTTTTTCATATCAAAATTTAAATTTTTTTAGGTTTTGGGTGGATTTGTCAATTTGTTGGGTGTGGTCACGAATTAAAGTCCTTTTCGCCCTAGGACGTATATTTAAGGAGATATGGGCAAAATAACTTTTCATATAAAAATTGCAATTTTTTTTGTTTTGAGCGGATTATTAAATTTTTTGGGGTGTTACGAATTAAAGTCCTTTTCGTTCTAGGACGCGTATATACGAAGATATGGGCAAAATAAGTTTTTCAGATAAAAATTTCAATTTTTTTAGGTTTTGGGAGGATTATTCATTTTTTTGGGGGGTGGTCATGAATTAAAGTCCTTTTCGCGCTAGGGCGCTTAGTTTAGGAGATATGGGCAAAATAAGTTTTTCATATCAAAATTTAAATTTTTTTAGGTTTTGGGTGGATTTGTCAATTTTTTGGGGGTGGTCACGAATTAAAGTCCTTTTCGACCTAGGACGTATATTTAAGGAGATATGGGCAAAATAACTTTTTCATATAAAAATTGCAATTTTTTTAGGTTTTGAGCGGATTATTAAATTTTTTGGGGTGTTACGAATTAAAGTCCTTTTCGCTCTAGGACGCGTATATACGAAGATATGGGCAAAATAAGTTTTTCAGATAAAAAAATCATTTTTTTTAGGTTTTGGGAGGATTATTCATTTTTTTTGGGGGTGGTCATGAATTAAAGACCTTTTCGCGCTAGGGCGCTTAGTTTAGGAGATATGGGCAAAATAAGTTTTTCATATCAAAATTTAATTTTTTTTTAGGTTTTGGGTGGATTTGTCAATTGTTTGGGTGTGTTCACGAATAAAAGTCCTTTTCGCCCTAGGACGTATATTTAAGGAGATATGGGCAAAATATCTTTTTCATATAAAAATTGCAATTTTTTTAGGTTTTGAGCGGATTATTAAATTTTTTGGGGTGTTACGAATTAAAGTCCTTTTCGCTCTAGGACGCGTATATACGAAGATATGGGCAAAATAAGTTTTTCAGATACAAATTTCAATTTTTTGAGGTTTGGGGAGGATTATTCAATTTTTTTGGGGGTGGTCATGAATTAAAGTCCTTTTCGCGCTAGGGCGCTTAGTTTAGGAGATATGGGCAAAATAAGTTTTTCATATCAAAATTTAAATTTTTTTAGGTTTTGGGTGGATTTGTCAATTTTTTGGGGGTGGTCACGAATTAAAGTCCATTTCGCCCTAGGACGCATATTTGAGGAGATATAGGCAAAATAACTTTTTCATATAAAAATTGCAATTTTTTAGGTTTTGAGCGGATTATTAAATTTTTTGGGGTGTTACGAATTAAAGTCCTTTTCGTTCTAGGACGCGTATATACGAAGATATGGGCAAAATAAGTTTTTCAGATAAAAATTTCAATTTTTTTAGGTTTTGGGAGGATTATTGATTTTTTTGGGGGGTGGTCATGAATTAAAGTCCTTTTCGCGCTAGGGCGCTTAGTTTAGGAGATATGGGCAAAATAAGTTTTTCATATCAAAATTTAAATTTTTTTAGGTTTTGGGTGGATTTGTCAATTTTTTGGGGGTGGTCACGAATTAAAGTCCTTTTCGACCTAGGACGTATATTTAAGGAGATATGGGCAAAATAACTTTTTCATATAAAAATTGCAATTTTTTTAGGTTTTGAGCGGATTATTAAATTTTTTGGGGTGTTACGAATTAAAGTCCTTTTCGCTCTAGGACGCGTATATACGAAGATATGGGCAAAATAAGTTTTTCAGATAAAAAAATCATTTTTTTTAGGTTTTGGGAGGATTATTCATTTTTTTTGGGGGTGGTCATGAATTAAAGACCTTTTCGCGCTAGGGCGCTTAGTTTAGGAGATATGGGCAAAATAAGTTTTTCATATCAAAATTTAATTTTTTTTTAGGTTTTGGGTGGATTTGTCAATTGTTTGGGTGTGTTCACGAATAAAAGTCCTTTTCGCCCTAGGACGTATATTTAAGGAGATATGGGCAAAATATCTTTTTCATATAAAAATTGCAATTTTTTTAGGTTTTGAGCGGATTATTAAATTTTTTGGGGTGTTACGAATTAAAGTCCTTTTCGCTCTAGGACGCGTATATACGAAGATATGGGCAAAATAAGTTTTTCAGATACAAATTTCAATTTTTTGAGGTTTGGGGAGGATTATTCAATTTTTTTGGGGGTGGTCATGAATTAAAGTCCTTTTCGCGCTAGGGCGCTTAGTTTAGGAGATATGGGCAAAATAAGTTTTTCATATCAAAATTTAAATTTTTTTAGGTTTTGGGTGGATTTGTCAATTTTTTGGGGGTGGTCACGAATTAAAGTCCATTTCGCCCTAGGACGCATATTTGAGGAGATATAGGCAAAATAACTTTTTCATATAAAAATTGCAATTTTTTAGGTTTTGAGCGGATTATTAAATTTTTTGGGGTGTTACGAATTAAAGTCCTTTTCGCTCTAGGACGCGTATATACGAAGATATGGGCAAAATAAGTTTTTCAGATAAAAATTTCAATTTTTTTAGGTTTTGGGAGGATTATTCAAATTTTTTGGGGGTGGTCATGAATTAAAGTCCTTTTCGCGCTAGGGCGCTTAGTTTAGGAGATATGGGCAAAATAAGTTTTTCATATAAAAATTGCAATTTTTTTAGGTTTTGAGCGGATTATTAAATTTTTTGGGGTGTTACGAATTAAAGTCCTTTTCGCTCTAGGACGCGTATATACGAAGATATGGGCAAAATCATTTTTTCAGATAAAAATTTCATTTTTTTTAGGTTTTGGAAGGATTATTCAATTTTTTTGGGGGTGGTCATGAATTAAAGTCCTTTTCGCGCTAGGGCGCTTAGTTTAGGAGATATGGGCAAAATAAGTTTTTCATATCAAAATTTAAATTTTTTTAGGTTTTGGGTGGATTTGTCAATTTGTTGGGTGTGGTCACGAATTAAAGTCCTTTTCGCCCTAGGACGTATATTTAAGGAGATATGGGCAAAATAACTTTTCATATAAAAATTGCAATTTTTTTTGTTTTGAGCGGATTATTAAATTTTTTGGGGTGTTACGAATTAAAGTCCTTTTCGTTCTAGGACGCGTATATACGAAGATATGGGCAAAATAAGTTTTTCAGATAAAAATTTCAATTTTTTTAGGTTTTGGGAGGATTATTCATTTTTTTGGGGGGTGGTCATGAATTAAAGTCCTTTTCGCGCTAGGGCGCTTAGTTTAGGAGATATGGGCAAAATAAGTTTTTCATATCAAAATTTAAATTTTTTTAGGTTTTGGGTGGATTTGTCAATTTTTTGGGGGTGGTCACGAATTAAAGTCCTTTTCGACCTAGGACGTATATTTAAGGAGATATGGGCAAAATAACTTTTTCATATAAAAATTGCAATTTTTTTAGGTTTTGAGCGGATTATTAAATTTTTTGGGGTGTTACGAATTAAAGTCCTTTTCGCTCTAGGACGCGTATATACGAAGATATGGGCAAAATAAGTTTTTCAGATAAAAAAATCATTTTTTTTAGGTTTTGGGAGGATTATTCATTTTTTTTGGGGGTGGTCATGAATTAAAGACCTTTTCGCGCTAGGGCGCTTAGTTTAGGAGATATGGGCAAAATAAGTTTTTCATATCAAAATTTAATTTTTTTTTAGGTTTTGGGTGGATTTGTCAATTGTTTGGGTGTGTTCACGAATAAAAGTCCTTTTCGCCCTAGGACGTATATTTAAGGAGATATGGGCAAAATATCTTTTTCATATAAAAATTGCAATTTTTTTAGGTTTTGAGCGGATTATTAAATTTTTTGGGGTGTTACGAATTAAAGTCCTTTTCGCTCTAGGACGCGTATATACGAAGATATGGGCAAAATAAGTTTTTCAGATACAAATTTCAATTTTTTGAGGTTTGGGGAGGATTATTCAATTTTTTTGGGGGTGGTCATGAATTAAAGTCCTTTTCGCGCTAGGGCGCTTAGTTTAGGAGATATGGGCAAAATAAGTTTTTCATATCAAAATTTAAATTTTTTTAGGTTTTGGGTGGATTTGTCAATTTTTTGGGGGTGGTCACGAATTAAAGTCCATTTCGCCCTAGGACGCATATTTGAGGAGATATAGGCAAAATAACTTTTTCATATAAAAATTGCAATTTTTTAGGTTTTGAGCGGATTATTAAATTTTTTGGGGTGTTACGAATTAAAGTCCTTTTCGCTCTAGGACGCGTATATACGAAGATATGGGCAAAATAAGTTTTTCAGATAAAAATTTCAATTTTTTTAGGTTTTGGGAGGATTATTCAAATTTTTTGGGGGTGGTCATGAATTAAAGTCCTTTTCGCGCTAGGGCGCTTAGTTTAGGAGATATGGGCAAAATAAGTTTTTCATATAAAAATTGCAATTTTTTTAGGTTTTGAGCGGATTATTAAATTTTTTGGGGTGTTACGAATTAAAGTCCTTTTCGCTCTAGGATGCGTATATACGAAGATATGGGCAAAATCATTTTTTCAGATAAAAATTTCATTTTTTTTAGGTTTTGGAAGGATTATTCAATTTTTTTGGGGGTGGTCATGAATTAAAGTCCTTTTCGCGCTAGGGCGCTTAGTTTAGGAGATATGGGCAAAATAAGTTTTTCATATCAAAATTTAAATTTTTTTAGGTTTTGGGTGGATTTGTCAATTTGTTGGGTGTGGTCACGAATTAAAGTCCTTTTCGCCCTAGGACGTATATTTAAGGAGATATGGGCAAAATAACTTTTCATATAAAAATTGCAATTTTTTTTGTTTTGAGCGGATTATTAAATTTTTTGGGGTGTTACGAATTAAAGTCCTTTTCGTTCTAGGACGCGTATATACGAAGATATGGGCAAAATAAGTTTTTCAGATAAAAATTTCAATTTTTTTAGGTTTTGGGAGGATTATTCATTTTTTTGGGGGGTGGTCATGAATTAAAGTCCTTTTCGCGCTAGGGCGCTTAGTTTAGGAGATATGGGCAAAATAAGTTTTTCATATCAAAATTTAAATTTTTTTAGGTTTTGGGTGGATTTGTCAATTTTTTGGGGGTGGTCACGAATTAAAGTCCTTTTCGACCTAGGACGTATATTTAAGGAGATATGGGCAAAATAACTTTTTCATATAAAAATTGCAATTTTTTTAGGTTTTGAGCGGATTATTAAATTTTTTGGGGTGTTACGAATTAAAGTCCTTTTCGCTCTAGGACGCGTATATACGAAGATATGGGCAAAATAAGTTTTTCAGATAAAAAAATCATTTTTTTTAGGTTTTGGGAGGATTATTCATTTTTTTTGGGGGTGGTCATGAATTAAAGACCTTTTCGCGCTAGGGCGCTTAGTTTAGGAGATATGGGCAAAATAAGTTTTTCATATCAAAATTTAATTTTTTTTTAGGTTTTGGGTGGATTTGTCAATTGTTTGGGTGTGTTCACGAATAAAAGTCCTTTTCGCCCTAGGACGTATATTTAAGGAGATATGGGCAAAATATCTTTTTCATATAAAAATTGCAATTTTTTTAGGTTTTGAGCGGATTATTAAATTTTTTGGGGTGTTACGAATTAAAGTCCTTTTCGCTCTAGGACGCGTATATACGAAGATATGGGCAAAATAAGTTTTTCAGATACAAATTTCAATTTTTTGAGGTTTGGGGAGGATTATTCAATTTTTTTGGGGGTGGTCATGAATTAAAGTCCTTTTCGCGCTAGGGCGCTTAGTTTAGGAGATATGGGCAAAATAAGTTTTTCATATCAAAATTTAAATTTTTTTAGGTTTTGGGTGGATTTGTCAATTTTTTGGGGGTGGTCACGAATTAAAGTCCATTTCGCCCTAGGACGCATATTTGAGGAGATATAGGCAAAATAACTTTTTCATATAAAAATTGCAATTTTTTAGGTTTTGAGCGGATTATTAAATTTTTTGGGGTGTTACGAATTAAAGTCCTTTTCGCTCTAGGACGCGTATATACGAAGATATGGGCAAAATAAGTTTTTCAGATAAAAATTTCAATTTTTTTAGGTTTTGGGAGGATTATTCAAATTTTTTGGGGGTGGTCATGAATTAAAGTCCTTTTCGCGCTAGGGCGCTTAGTTTAGGAGATATGGGCAAAATAAGTTTTTCATATAAAAATTGCAATTTTTTTAGGTTTTGAGCGGATTATTAAATTTTTTGGGGTGTTACGAATTAAAGTCCTTTTCGCTCTAGGATGCGTATATACGAAGATATGGGCAAAATCATTTTTTCAGATAAAAATTTCATTTTTTTTAGGTTTTGGAAGGATTATTCAATTTTTTTGGGGGTGGTCATGAATTAAAGTCCTTTTCGCGCTAGGGCGCTTAGTTTAGGAGATATGGGCAAAATAAGTTTTTCATATCAAAAATTTAAATTTTTTTAGGTTTTGGGTGGATTTGTCAATTTGTTGGGTGTGGTCACGAATTAAAGTCCTTTTCGCCCTAGGACGTATATTTAAGGAGATATGGGCAAAATAACTTTTCATATAAAAATTGCAATTTTTTTTGTTTTGAGCGGATTATTAAATTTTTTGGGGTGTTACGAATTAAAGTCCTTTTCGTTCTAGGACGCGTATATACGAAGATATGGGCAAAATAAGTTTTTCAGATAAAAATTTCAATTTTTTTAGGTTTTGGGAGGATTATTCATTTTTTTGGGGGGTGGTCATGAATTAAAGTCCTTTTCGCGCTAGGGCGCTTAGTTTAGGAGATATGGGCAAAATAAGTTTTTCATATCAAAATTTAAATTTTTTTAGGTTTTGGGTGGATTTGTCAATTTTTTGGGGGTGGTCACGAATTAAAGTCCTTTTCGACCTAGGACGTATATTTAAGGAGATATGGGCAAAATAACTTTTTCATATAAAAATTGCAATTTTTTTAGGTTTTGAGCGGATTATTAAATTTTTTGGGGTGTTACGAATTAAAGTCCTTTTCGCTCTAGGACGCGTATATACGAAGATATGGGCAAAATAAGTTTTTCAGATAAAAAAATCATTTTTTTTAGGTTTTGGGAGGATTATTCATTTTTTTTGGGGGTGGTCATGAATTAAAGACCTTTTCGCGCTAGGGCGCTTAGTTTAGGAGATATGGGCAAAATAAGTTTTTCATATCAAAATTTAATTTTTTTTTAGGTTTTGGGTGGATTTGTCAATTGTTTGGGTGTGTTCACGAATAAAAGTCCTTTTCGCCCTAGGACGTATATTTAAGGAGATATGGGCAAAATATCTTTTTCATATAAAAATTGCAATTTTTTTAGGTTTTGAGCGGATTATTAAATTTTTTGGGGTGTTACGAATTAAAGTCCTTTTCGCTCTAGGACGCGTATATACGAAGATATGGGCAAAATAAGTTTTTCAGATACAAATTTCAATTTTTTGAGGTTTGGGGAGGATTATTCAATTTTTTTGGGGGTGGTCATGAATTAAAGTCCTTTTCGCGCTAGGGCGCTTAGTTTAGGAGATATGGGCAAAATAAGTTTTTCATATCAAAATTTAAATTTTTTTAGGTTTTGGGTGGATTTGTCAATTTTTTGGGGGTGGTCACGAATTAAAGTCCATTTCGCCCTAGGACGCATATTTGAGGAGATATAGGCAAAATAACTTTTTCATATAAAAATTGCAATTTTTTAGGTTTTGAGCGGATTATTAAATTTTTTGGGGTGTTACGAATTAAAGTCCTTTTCGCTCTAGGACGCGTATATACGAAGATATGGGCAAAATAAGTTTTTCAGATAAAAATTTCAATTTTTTTAGGTTTTGGGAGGATTATTCAAATTTTTTGGGGGTGGTCATGAATTAAAGTCCTTTTCGCGCTAGGGCGCTTAGTTTAGGAGATATGGGCAAAATAAGTTTTTCATATAAAAATTGCAATTTTTTTAGGTTTTGAGCGGATTATTAAATTTTTTGGGGTGTTACGAATTAAAGTCCTTTTCGCTCTAGGACGCGTATATACGAAGATATGGGCAAAATCATTTTTTCAGATAAAAATTTCATTTTTTTTAGGTTTTGGAAGGATTATTCAATTTTTTTGGGGGTGGTCATGAATTAAAGTCCTTTTCGCGCTAGGGCGCTTAGTTTAGGAGATATGGGCAAAATAAGTTTTTCATATCAAAATTTAAATTTTTTTAGGTTTTGGGTGGATTTGTCAATTTGTTGGGTGTGGTCACGAATTAAAGTCCTTTTCGCCCTAGGACGTATATTTAAGGAGATATGGGCAAAATAACTTTTCATATAAAAATTGCAATTTTTTTTGTTTTGAGCGGATTATTAAATTTTTTGGGGTGTTACGAATTAAAGTCCTTTTCGTTCTAGGACGCGTATATACGAAGATATGGGCAAAATAAGTTTTTCAGATAAAAATTTCAATTTTTTTAGGTTTTGGGAGGATTATTCATTTTTTTGGGGGGTGGTCATGAATTAAAGTCCTTTTCGCGCTAGGGCGCTTAGTTTAGGAGATATGGGCAAAATAAGTTTTTCATATCAAAATTTAAATTTTTTTAGGTTTTGGGTGGATTTGTCAATTTTTTGGGGGTGGTCACGAATTAAAGTCCTTTTCGACCTAGGACGTATATTTAAGGAGATATGGGCAAAATAACTTTTTCATATAAAAATTGCAATTTTTTTAGGTTTTGAGCGGATTATTAAATTTTTTGGGGTGTTACGAATTAAAGTCCTTTTCGCTCTAGGACGCGTATATACGAAGATATGGGCAAAATAAGTTTTTCAGATAAAAAAATCATTTTTTTTAGGTTTTGGGAGGATTATTCATTTTTTTTGGGGGTGGTCATGAATTAAAGACCTTTTCGCGCTAGGGCGCTTAGTTTAGGAGATATGGGCAAAATAAGTTTTTCATATCAAAATTTAATTTTTTTTTAGGTTTTGGGTGGATTTGTCAATTGTTTGGGTGTGTTCACGAATAAAAGTCCTTTTCGCCCTAGGACGTATATTTAAGGAGATATGGGCAAAATATCTTTTTCATATAAAAATTGCAATTTTTTTAGGTTTTGAGCGGATTATTAAATTTTTTGGGGTGTTACGAATTAAAGTCCTTTTCGCTCTAGGACGCGTATATACGAAGATATGGGCAAAATAAGTTTTTCAGATACAAATTTCAATTTTTTGAGGTTTGGGGAGGATTATTCAATTTTTTTGGGGGTGGTCATGAATTAAAGTCCTTTTCGCGCTAGGGCGCTTAGTTTAGGAGATATGGGCAAAATAAGTTTTTCATATCAAAATTTAAATTTTTTTAGGTTTTGGGTGGATTTGTCAATTTTTTGGGGGTGGTCACGAATTAAAGTCCATTTCGCCCTAGGACGCATATTTGAGGAGATATAGGCAAAATAACTTTTTCATATAAAAATTGCAATTTTTTAGGTTTTGAGCGGATTATTAAATTTTTTGGGGTGTTACGAATTAAAGTCCTTTTCGCTCTAGGACGCGTATATACGAAGATATGGGCAAAATAAGTTTTTCAGATAAAAATTTCAATTTTTTTAGGTTTTGGGAGGATTATTCAAATTTTTTGGGGGTGGTCATGAATTAAAGTCCTTTTCGCGCTAGGGCGCTTAGTTTAGGAGATATGGGCAAAATAAGTTTTTCATATAAAAATTGCAATTTTTTTAGGTTTTGAGCGGATTGTTAAATTTTTTGGGGTGTTACGAATTAAAGTCCTTTTCGCTCTAGGACGCGTATATACGAAGATATGGGCAAAATCATTTTTTCAGATAAAAATTTCATTTTTTTTAGGTTTTGGAAGGATTATTCAATTTTTTTGGGGGTGGTCATGAATTAAAGTCCTTTTCGCGCTAGGGCGCTTAGTTTAGGAGATATGGGCAAAATAAGTTTTTCATATCAAAATTTAAATTTTTTTAGGTTTTGGGTGGATTTGTCAATTTGTTGGGTGTGGTCACGAATTAAAGTCCTTTTCGCCCTAGGACGTATATTTAAGGAGATATGGGCAAAATAACTTTTCATATAAAAATTGCAATTTTTTTTGTTTTGAGCGGATTATTAAATTTTTTGGGGTGTTACGAATTAAAGTCCTTTTCGTTCTAGGACGCGTATATACGAAGATATGGGCAAAATAAGTTTTTCAGATAAAAATTTCAATTTTTTTAGGTTTTGGGAGGATTATTCATTTTTTTGGGGGGTGGTCATGAATTAAAGTCCTTTTCGCGCTAGGGCGCTTAGTTTAGGAGATATGGGCAAAATAAGTTTTTCATATCAAAATTTAAATTTTTTTAGGTTTTGGGTGGATTTGTCAATTTTTTGGGGGTGGTCACGAATTAAAGTCCTTTTCGACCTAGGACGTATATTTAAGGAGATATGGGCAAAATAACTTTTTCATATAAAAATTGCAATTTTTTTAGGTTTTGAGCGGATTATTAAATTTTTTGGGGTGTTACGAATTAAAGTCCTTTTCGCTCTAGGACGCGTATATACGAAGATATGGGCAAAATAAGTTTTTCAGATAAAAAAATCATTTTTTTTAGGTTTTGGGAGGATTATTCATTTTTTTTGGGGGTGGTCATGAATTAAAGACCTTTTCGCGCTAGGGCGCTTAGTTTAGGAGATATGGGCAAAATAAGTTTTTCATATCAAAATTTAATTTTTTTTTAGGTTTTGGGTGGATTTGTCAATTGTTTGGGTGTGTTCACGAATAAAAGTCCTTTTCGCCCTAGGACGTATATTTAAGGAGATATGGGCAAAATATCTTTTTCATATAAAAATTGCAATTTTTTTAGGTTTTGAGCGGATTATTAAATTTTTTGGGGTGTTACGAATTAAAGTCCTTTTCGCTCTAGGACGCGTATATACGAAGATATGGGCAAAATAAGTTTTTCAGATACAAATTTCAATTTTTTGAGGTTTGGGGAGGATTATTCAATTTTTTTGGGGGTGGTCATGAATTAAAGTCCTTTTCGCGCTAGGGCGCTTAGTTTAGGAGATATGGGCAAAATAAGTTTTTCATATCAAAATTTAAATTTTTTTAGGTTTTGGGTGGATTTGTCAATTTTTTGGGGGTGGTCACGAATTAAAGTCCATTTCGCCCTAGGACGCATATTTGAGGAGATATAGGCAAAATAACTTTTTCATATAAAAATTGCAATTTTTTAGGTTTTGAGCGGATTATTAAATTTTTTGGTGTGTTACGAATTAAAGTCCTTTTCGCTCTAGGACGCGTATATACGAAGATATGGGCAAAATAAGTTTTTCAGATAAAAATTTCAATTTTTTTAGGTTTTGGGAGGATTATTCAAATTTTTTGGGGGTGGTCATGAATTAAAGTCCTTTTCGCGCTAGGGCGCTTAGTTTAGGAGATATGGGCAAAATAAGTTTTTCATATAAAAATTGCAATTTTTTTAGGTTTTGAGCGGATTATTAAATTTTTTGGGGTGTTACGAATTAAAGTCCTTTTCGCTCTAGGACGCGTATATACGAAGATATGGGCAAAATCATTTTTTCAGATAAAAATTTCATTTTTTTAGGTTTTGGAAGGATTATTCAATTTTTTTGGGGGTGGTCATGAATTAAAGTCCTTTTCGCGCTAGGGCGCTTAGTTTAGGAGATATGGGCAAAATAAGTTTTTCATATCAAAATTTAAATTTTTTTAGGTTTTGGGTGGATTTGTCAATTTGTTGGGTGTGGTCACGAATTAAAGTCCTTTTCGCCCTAGGACGTATATTTAAGGAGATATGGGCAAAATAACTTTTCATATAAAAATTGCAATTTTTTTTGTTTTGAGCGGATTATTAAATTTTTTGGGGTGTTACGAATTAAAGTCCTTTTCGTTCTAGGACGCGTATATACGAAGATATGGGCAAAATAAGTTTTTCAGACAAAAATTTCAATTTTTTTAGGTTTTGGGAGGATTATTCATTTTTTTGGGGGGTGGTCATGAATTAAAGTCCTTTTCGCGCTAGGGCGCTTAGTTTAGGAGATATGGGCAAAATAAGTTTTTCATATCAAAATTTAAATTTTTTTAGGTTTTGGGTGGATTTGTCAATTTTTTGGGGGTGGTCACGAATTAAAGTCCTTTTCGACCTAGGACGTATATTTAAGGAGATATGGGCAAAATAACTTTTTCATATAAAAATTGCAATTTTTTTAGGTTTTGAGCGGATTATTAAATTTTTTGGGGTGTTACGAATTAAAGTCCTTTTCGCTCTAGGACGCGTATATACGAAGATATGGGCAAAATAAGTTTTTCAGATAAAAAAATCATTTTTTTTAGGTTTTGGGAGGATTATTCATTTTTTTTGGGGGTGGTCATGAATTAAAGACCTTTTCGCGCTAGGGCGCTTAGTTTAGGAGATATGGGCAAAATAAGTTTTTCATATCAAAATTTAATTTTTTTTTAGGTTTTGGGTGGATTTGTCAATTGTTTGGGTGTGTTCACGAATAAAAGTCCTTTTCGCCCTAGGACGTATATTTAAGGAGATATGGGCAAAATATCTTTTTCATATAAAAATTGCAATTTTTTTAGGTTTTGAGCGGATTATTAAATTTTTTGGGGTGTTACGAATTAAAGTCCTTTTCGCTCTAGGACGCGTATATACGAAGATATGGGCAAAATAAGTTTTTCAGATACAAATTTCAATTTTTTGAGGTTTGGGGAGGATTATTCAATTTTTTTGGGGGTGGTCATGAATTAAAGTCCTTTTCGCGCTAGGGCGCTTAGTTTAGGAGATATGGGCAAAATAAGTTTTTCATATCAAAATTTAAATTTTTTTAGGTTTTGGGTGGATTTGTCAATTTTTTGGGGGTGGTCACGAATTAAAGTCCATTTCGCCCTAGGACGCATATTTGAGGAGATATAGGCAAAATAACTTTTTCATATAAAAATTGCAATTTTTTAGGTTTTGAGCGGATTATTAAATTTTTTGGGGTGTTACGAATTAAAGTCCTTTTCGCTCTAGGACGCGTATATACGAAGATATGGGCAAAATAAGATTTTCAGATAAAAATTTCAATTTTTTTAGGTTTTGGGAGGATTATACAATTTTTTTGGGGGTGGTCATGAATTAAAGTCCTTTTCGCGCTAGGGCGCTTAGTTTAGGAGATATGGGCAAAATAAGTTTTTCATATCAAAATTAAAATTTTTTTAGGTTTTGGGTGGATTTGTCAATTTTTTGGGGGTGGTCACGAATTAAAGTCCATTTCGCCCTAGGACGCATATTTGAGGAGATATGGGCAAAATAACTTTTTCATATAAAAATTGCAATTTTTTTAGGTTTTGAGCGGATTATTAAATTTTTTGGGGTGTTACGAATTAAAGTCCTTTTCGCTCTAGGACGCGTATATACGAAGATATGGGCAAAATAAGATTTTCAGATAAAAATTTCAATTTTTTTAGGTTTTGGGAGGATTACTCAATTTTTTGGGGGTGTGGTCATGAATTAAAGTCCTTTTCGACCTAGGACGTATATTTAAGGAGATATGGGCAAAATAACTTTTTCATATAAAAATTGCAATTTTTTTAGGTTTTGAGCGGATTATTAAATTTTTTGGGGTGTTACGAATTAAAGTTCTTTTCGCTCTAGGACGCGTATATACGAAGATATAGGCAAAATAAGTTTTTCAGATAAAAATTTCAATTGTTTTAGGTTTTGGGAGGATTATTCAATTTTTTTGGCGGTGGTCATGAATTAAAGTCCTTTTCGCGCTAGGGCGCTTAGTTTAGGAGATATGGGCAAAATAAGTTCTTCATATCAAAATTTAAATTTTTTAGGTTTTGGGTGGATTTGTCAATTTTTTGGGGGTGGTCACGAATTAAAGTCCATTTCGCCCTAGGACGCATATTTAAGGAGATATGGGCAAAATAACTTTTTCATATAAAAATTGCAATATTTTTAGGTTTCGAGTGGATTATTAAATTTTTTGGGGTGTTACGAATTAAAGTCCTTTTCGCTCTAGGACGCGTATTTACGAAGATATGGGCAAAATAAGTTTTATTTAGTTTAGGAGATATGGGCAAAATAACTTTTTCATATAAAAATTGCAATATTTTTAGGTTTTGAGTGGATTATTAAATTTTTTGGGGTGTTACGAATTAAAGTCCTTTTCGCTCGAGGACGCGTATTTACGAAGATATGGGCAAAATAAGTTTTTCAGATAAAAATTTCAATTTTTTTAGGTTTTGGGAGGATTATTCAATTTTTTTGGGGGTGGTCATGAATTAAAGTCCTTTTCGCGCTAGGGCGCTTAGTTTAGGAGATATGGGCAAAATAAGTTTTTCATATCAAAATTTAAATTTTTTTAGGTTTTGGGTGGATTTATCAATTTTTTGGGTGTGGTCACGAATTAATGTCCGTTTCGCCCTAGGACGTATATTTAAGGAGATATGGGCAAAATAACTTTTTCATATAAAAATTGCAATTTTTTTAGGTTTTGGAAGGATTATTAAATTTTTTGGGGTGTTACGAATTAAAGTCCTTTTCGTTCTAGGACGCGTATATACGAAGATATGGGCAAAATAAGTTTTTCAGATAAAAATTTCAATTTTTCTAGGTTTTGGGAGGATTATTCAATTTTTTTGGGGGTGGTCATGAAATAAAGTCCTTTTCGCGCTAGGGCGCTTAGTTTAGGAGATATGGGCAAAATAAGTTTTTCTAATCAAAATTTAAATTTTTTTAGGTTTTGTCAATTTTTTGGGGGTGGTCACGAATTAAAGTCCTTTTCGCCCTGGGACGTATATTTAAGGAGATATGGGCAAAATAACTTTTTCATATAAAAATTGCAATTTTTTTAGGTTTTGAGCGGATTATTAAATTTTTTGGGGTGTTACGAATTAAAGTCCTTTTCGCTCTAGGACGCGTATATACGAAGATATGGGCAAAATAAGTTTTTCAGATAAAAATTTCAATTTTTTTAGGTTTTGGGAGGATTATTCAATTTTTTTGGCGGTGGTCATGAATTAAAGTCCTTTACGCGCTAGGGCGCTTAGTTTAGGAGATATGGGCAAAATAAGTTTTTCATATAAAAATTGCAATTTTTTTAGGTTTTGAGCGGATTATTAAATTTTTTGGGGTGTTACGAATTAAAGTCCTTTTCGCTCTAGGACGCGTATATACAAAGATATGGGCAAAATAATTTTTTCAGATAAAAATTTCATTTTTTTTAGGTTTTGGAAGGATTATTCAATTTTTTTGGGGGTGGTCATGAATTAAAGTCCTTTTCGCGCTAGGGCGCTTAGTTTAGGAGATATGGGCAAAATAAGTTTTTCATATCAAAATTTAAATTTTTTTATGTTTTGGGTGGATTTGTCAATTTTTTGGGTGTGGTCACGAATTAAAGTCCTTTTCGCCCTAGGACGTATATTTAAGGAGATATGGGCAAAATAACTTTTTCATATAAAAATTGCAATTTTTTTGTTTTGAGTGGATTATTAAATTTTTTGGGGTTTTACGAATTAAAGTCCTTTTCGCTCTAGGACGCGTATATACGAAGATATGGGCAAAATAATTTTTTCAGATAAAAATTTCATTTTTTTTAGGTTTTGGAAGGATTATTCAATGTTTTTGGGGGTGGTCATGAATTAAAGTCCTTTTCGCGCTAGGGCGCTTAGTTTAGGAGATATGGGCAAAATAAGTTTTTCATATCAAAATTTAAATTTTTTTAGGTTTTGGGTGGATTTGTAACTTTTTTGGGGGTGGTCACGAATTAAAGTCCTTTTCGCCCTAGGACGTATATTTAAGGAGATATGGGCAAAATAACTTTTTCATATAAAAATTGCAATTTTTTTGTTTTGAGCGGATTATTAAATTTTTTGTGGTGTTACGAATTAAAGTCCTTTTCGCTCTAGGACGCGTATATACGAAGATATGGGCAAAATAAGTTTTTCAGAAAAAAATTTCAATTTTTTTAGGCTTTGGGAGGATTATTCATTTTTTTGGGGGTGGTCATGAATTAAAGTCCTTTTCGCGCTAGGGCGCTTAGTTTAGGAGATATGGGCAAAATAAGTTTTTCATATCAAAATTTAAATTTTTTTAGGTTTTGGGTGGATTTGTCAATTTTTTGGGGGTGGTCACGAATTAAAGTCCTTTTCGCCCTAGGACGTATATTTAAGGAGATATGGGCAAAATAACTTTTTCATATAAAAATTGCAATTTTTTTAGGTTTTGAGCGGATTATTAAATTTTTTGGGGTGTTACGAATTAAAGTCCTTTTCGCTCTAGGACGCATATACGAAGATATGGGCAAAATAAGATTTTCAGATAAAAATTTCAATTTTTTTAGGTTTTGGGAGGATTATTAAATTTTTTTTGGGGGTGGTCATGAATTAAAGTCCTTTTCGCGCTAGGGCGCTTAGTTTAGGAGATATGGGCAAAATAAGTTTTTCATATCAAAATTTAAATTTTTTTAGGTTTTGGGTGGATTTGTCAATTTTTTGGGGGTGGTCACGAATTAAAGTCCATTTCGCCCTAGGACGCATATTTTAGGAGATATGGGCAAAATAACTTTTTCATATAAAAATTGCAATTTTTTAGGTTTTGAGCGGATTATTAAATTTTTTGGAGTGTTACGAATTAAAGTCCTTTTCGCTCTAGGACGCGTATATACGAAGATATGGGCAAAATAAGTTTTTCAGATAAAAATTTCAATTTTTTTAGGTTTTGGGAGGATTATTAAATTTTTTTGGGGGTGGTCATGAATTAAAGTTCTTTTCGCGCTAGGGCGCTTAGTTTAGGAGATATGGGCAAAATAAGTTTTTCATATAAAAATTGCAATTTTTTTAGGTTTTGAGCGGATTATTAATTTTTTTGGGGGTGGTCATGAATTAAAGTCCTTTTCGCGCTAGGGCGCTTAGTTTAGGAGATATGGGCAAAATAAGTTTTTTATATAAAAATTGCAATTTTTTAGGTTTTGAGCGGATTATTAAATTTTTTGGGGTGTTACGAATTAAAGTCCTTTTCGCTCTAGGACGCGTATATACGAAGATATGGGCAAAATAATTTTTTCAGATAAAAATTTCATTTTTTTAGGTTTTGGAAGGATTATTCAATTTTTTTGGGGGTGGTCATGAATTAAAGTTCTTTTCGCGCTAGGGCGCTTAGTTTAGGAGATATGGGCAAAATAAGTTTTTCATATCAAAATTTAAATTTTTTTAGGTTTTGGGTGGATTTGTCAATTTTTTGGGGGTGGTCACGAATTAAAGTCCATTTCGCCCTAGGACGCATATTTTAGGAGATATGGGCAAAATAACTTTTTCATATAAAAATTGCAATTTTTTAGGTTTTGAGCGGATTATTAAATTTTTTGGAGTGTTACGAATTAAAGTCCTTTTCGCTCTAGGACGCGTATATACGAAGATATGGGCAAAATAAGTTTTTCAGATAAAAATTTCAATTTTTTTAGGTTTTGGGAGGATTATTCATTTTTTTGGGGGGTGGTCATGAATTAAAGTCCTTTTCGCGCTAGGGCGCTTAGTTTAGGAGATATGGGCAAAATAAGTTTTTCATATCAAAATTTAAATTTTTTTAGGTTTTGGGTGGATTTGTCAATTTTTTGGGAGTGGTCACGAATTAAAGTCCATTTCGCCCTAGGACGCATATTTGAGGAGATATGGGCAAAATAAGTTTTTCAGATAAAAATTTCAATTTTTTTAGGTTTTGAGCGGATTATTAAATTTTTTGGGGTGTTACGAATTAAAGTCCTATTCGCTCTAGGACGCGTATATACGAAGATATGGGCAAAATAAGTTTTTCAGATACAAATTTCAATTTTTTGAGGTTTTGGGAGGATTATTCAATTTTTTTGGGGGTGGTCATGAATTGAAGTCCTTTTCGCGCAAGGGCGCTTAGTTTAGGAGATATGGGCAAAATAAGTTTTTCATATCAAAATTTAAATTTTTTTTAGGTTTTGGGTGGATTTGTCAATTTTTTGGGTGTGGTCACGAATTAAAGTCCTTTTCGCCCTACACACAAAAAATTATCACCAACATTTTTTCAATTAAACACTTAATTGAATTTGGAAACGGATTCAATTAATATGTTAATTGATCCAATTAAAATATTAATTGATTCAATCACTTTGTTAATCAATTCGGAAATAATTTTCAATTACAAACGTGATTGAAATTTTTTCCGTTTCCAATTACACATGTGATTGATTCAATCACTTTTGTGATTGAAATTGAATAATTTTGAGCAATGGAAAGAGCGAAAAGAGAACAAGAGAATGGGTATTTATTCAACAATGTATGATGGAGAGATCAGTCTGTAGAAGTAACTTGTAACGAACGGTTGGGTTTTTGTTTTTCGCGTAAATTGAAAAACATGATTGGCGACATTCTGTCTGCTGCATTGAAAATGTGTAGATAAATATTTTGAACGCAACAACAAATCATAGCAAAGGGTTGAAATAAATAAAGTGTGCAACAACAAATGGCCACGTGGTAAAGGTTTGAAAAAATATATGAGAGAACGCATTTGAAATTACCTGTGTTTGTGTTTTGTGGTATTGTAAAAATGGAAAACAATCTACGTTTATTGAAGGTAAGAAATTGTGAAATGTGAATACCGTTTTCCATTGAAGCCTGTTTACATTAAACGGACTAAAATAATATATTTTTTATTCATTTCTTTTAGTAACCAATTTTATTTCGTGAAATTGACCAATCAATCCCATCAACTCCATCATTTTATCAAATATGTAAGAATATGTTTGCAACAAAAAAGTGGGTACCGTATTGATCTTTTAAAATTATAATTTTTTTTCACTCCTAGTTTTCTTAAAACCAAGAGCGGTATGGGTTTGTTGGAAGATTCACCTTGAAGTTGCGAAGTGGCGTTGGCATTAAATTGTATTTTTGTTTTACCTGGCTTTTTCAGTTTGAACCCAAGTAGAGAGCAGTATATCTGATATATAAACTAATGAGCTGAATTATGTAATGGTAAAAAAGTTCTTTCATTTGGATTTAAAAATATGAAAAATATCCCAAAATAATAAAAATATGTATTTCCCATTTATATATATTTTCTATATTTAGAATTTGCAAAGTATCATCAATATAATACCAAATATTACATTGCTTTCCCATTATTTTTGTCTATGATTGGTTCAAATTTTAATAGACGATTTCAATGTGCGGAAATTTTAGAAAGGAATTGTTACTAAAATTAAATTACCGAGCTCCTTAATACACCTTTTTATGCTAAAAGACTACAACTGCAAAAGAAGATTATAAATCTGCAACCTGGAACTAAGAATTGAACTTGATATTCTATGCAGGTAATGTTTAACAAAATTAACTTTTAATTTAACAAAATTAAATTCGAATTATTCTGTTTACTTTCAGAAAAACTAATTTAGCTTACAGCCTGCTGATTTATTGGAAATCTAGGCGCATCTACATATTAGAAGGACCATGCTAACATGGTTATTATTATAAGGAAGATAATGATTTATATAATTTATGTAATTGTATTTGTAAGTTATGTTAGAACAAACCACAAATGACAAGAACCAAATTTATTTGTCTATTGCATAATTCAAAAAATAATAAAATATTAAATATGTTTTATAAGAAACACATATTTTCTTTTATTTCAAATAAAATTAAATACGATTTTGGGGTCGCAATATATAAATTTTTTGATTGAAATTTATAGCCAATTTCAATTAATTATTTAATTGAATGAATCAAATAGTTGATTGATTTTTGTCGCGAAATTAATTAAAATGTTAATTGATTCAATTAAAACTGTGATTGAATTTTATGTTAAAAATCAATCACGTTTTTAATTGATTTAATCACACAATTAATTGATTCCGTGACAAAAGTCAATTAAATTTTTAATTGAAAATCGTGTTGGTTTTCAATCAAAATGGGTGATTGATACTATCATTTTCGTGATTGAAGACATTTCAATTAAAAAAATGATTGAATCCGCGATTTTCGTGATTGAAATCAAAAAAATTTTTTTGTGTGTAGGACGTATATTTAAGGAGATATGGGCAAAATAACTTTTTCATATAAAAATTGCAATTTTTTTTGTTTTGAGCGGATTATTAAATTTTTTGGGGTGTTACGAATTAAAGTCCTTTTCGCTCTAGGACGCGTATATACGAAGATATGGGCAAAATAAGTTTTTCAGATAAAAATTTCAATTTTTTTAGGTTTTGGGAGGATTATTCATTTTTTTGGGGGTGGTCATGAATTAAAGTCCTTTTCGCGCTAGGGCGCTTAGTTTAGGAGATATGGGCAAAATAAGTTTTTCATATCAAAATTTAAATTTTTTTAGGTTTTGGGTGGATTTGTAACTTTTTTGGGGGTGGTCACGAATTAAAGTCCTTTTCGCCCTAGGACGTATATTTAAGGAGATATGGGCAAAATAACTTTTTCATATAAAAATTGCAATTTTTTTTTACGAATTAAAGTCCTTTTCGCTCTAGGACGCGTATATACGAAGATATGGGCAAAATAAGATTTTCAGATAAAAATTTCAATTTTTTTAGGTTTTGGGAGGATTATTCAGTTTTTTTGGGGGTGGTCATGAATTAAAGTCCTTTTCGCGCTAGGGCGCTTAGTTTAGGAGATATGGGCAAAATAAGTTTTTCATATCAAAATTTAAATTTTTTTAGGTTTTGGGTGGATTTGTCAATTTTTTGGGAGTGGTCACGAATTAAAGTCCATTTCGCCCTAGGACGCATATTTGAGGAGATATGGGCAAAATAAGTTTTTCAGATAAAAATTTCAATTTTTTTAGGTTTTGAGCGGATTATTAAATTTTTTGGGGTGTTACGAATTAAAGTCCTATTCGCTCTAGGACGCGTATATACGAAGATATGGGCAAAATAAGTTTTTCAGATACAAATTTCAATTTTTTGAGGTTTTGGGAGGATTATTCAATTTTTTTGGGGGTGGTCATGAATTGAAGTCCTTTTCGCGCAAGGGCGCTTAGTTTAGGAGATATGGGCAAAATAAGTTTTTCATATCAAAATTTAAATTTTTTTTAGGTTTTGGGTGGATTTGTCAATTTTTTGGGTGTGGTCACGAATTAAAGTCCTTTTCGCCCTACACACAAAAAATTATCACCAACATTTTTTCAATTAAACACTTAATTGAATTTGGAAACGGATTCAATTAATATGTTAATTGATCCAATTAAAATATTAATTGATTCAATCACTTTGTTAATCAATTCGGAAATAATTTTCAATTACAAACGTGATTGAAATTTTTTCCGTTTCCAATTACACATGTGATTGATTCAATCACTTTTGTGATTGAAATTGAATAATTTTGAGCAATGGAAAGAGCGAAAAGAGAACAAGAGAATGGGTATTTATTCAACAATGTATGATGGAGAGATCAGTCTGTAGAAGTAACTTGTAACGAACGGTTGGGTTTTTGTTTTTCGCGTAAATTGAAAAACATGATTGGCGACATTCTGTCTGCTGCATTGAAAATGTGTAGATAAATATTTTGAACGCAACAACAAATCATAGCAAAGGGTTGAAATAAATAAAGTGTGCAACAACAAATGGCCACGTGGTAAAGGTTTGAAAAAATATATGAGAGAACGCATTTGAAATTACCTGTGTTTGTGTTTTGTGGTATTGTAAAAATGGAAAACAATCTACGTTTATTGAAGGTAAGAAATTGTGAAATGTGAATACCGTTTTCCATTGAAGCCTGTTTACATTAAACGGACTAAAATAATATATTTTTTATTCATTTCTTTTAGTAACCAATTTTATTTCGTGAAATTGACCAATCAATCCCATCAACTCCATCATTTTATCAAATATGTAAGAATATGTTTGCAACAAAAAAGTGGGTACCGTATTGATCTTTTAAAATTATAATTTTTTTTTCACTCCTAGTTTTCTTAAAACCAAGAGCGGTATGGGTTTGTTGGAAGATTCACCTTGAAGTTGCGAAGTGGCGTTGGCATTAAATTGTATTTTTGTTTTACCTGGCTTTTTCAGTTTGAACCCAAGTAGAGAGCAGTATATCTGATATATAAACTAATGAGCTGAATTATGTAATGGTAAAAAAGTTCTTTCATTTGGATTTAAAAATATGAAAAATATCCCAAAATAATAAAAATATGTATTTCCCATTTATATATATTTTCTATATTTAGAATTTGCAAAGTATCATCAATATAATACCAAATATTACATTGCTTTCCCATTATTTTTGTCTATGATTGGTTCAAATTTTAATAGACGATTTCAATGTGCGGAAATTTTAGAAAGGAATTGTTACTAAAATTAAATTACCGAGCTCCTTAATACACCTTTTTATGCTAAAAGACTACAACTGCAAAAGAAGATTATAAATCTGCAACCTGGAACTAAGAATTGAACTTGATATTCTATGCAGGTAATGTTTAACAAAATTAACTTTTAATTTAACAAAATTAAATTCGAATTATTCTGTTTACTTTCAGAAAAACTAATTTAGCTTACAGCCTGCTGATTTATTGGAAATCTAGGCGCATCTACATATTAGAAGGACCATGCTAACATGGTTATTATTATAAGGAAGATAATGATTTATATAATTTATGTAATTGTATTTGTAAGTTATGTTAGAACAAACCACAAATGACAAGAACCAAATTTATTTGTCTATTGCATAATTCAAAAAATAATAAAATATTAAATATGTTTTATAAGAAACACATATTTTCTTTTATTTCAAATAAAATTAAATACGATTTTGGGGTCGCAATATATAAATTTTTTGATTGAAATTTATAGCCAATTTCAATTAATTATTTAATTGAATGAATCAAATAGTTGATTGATTTTTGTCGCGAAATTAATTAAAATGTTAATTGATTCAATTAAAACTGTGATTGAATTTTATGTTAAAAATCAATCACGTTTTTAATTGATTCAATCACACAATTAATTGATTCCGTGACAAAAGTCAATTAAATTTTTAATTGAAAATCGTGTTGGTTTTCAATCAAAATGGGTGATTGATACTATCATTTTCGTGATTGAAGACATTTCAATTAAAAAAATGATTGAATCCGCGATTTTCGTGATTGAAATCAAAAAAATTTTTTTGTGTGTAGGACGTATATTTAAGGAGATATGGGCAAAATAACTTTTTCATATAAAAATTGCAATTTTTTTTGTTTTGAGCGGATTATTAAATGTTTTGGGGTGTTACGAATTAAAGTCCTTTTCGCTCTAGGACGCGTATATACGAAGATATGGGCAAAATAAGTTTTTCAGATAAAAATTTCAATTTTTTTAGGTTTTGGGAGGATTATTCATTTTTTTGGGGGTGGTCATGAATTAAAGTCCTTTTCGCGCTAGGGCGCTTAGTTTAGGAGATATGGGCAAAATAAGTTTTTCATATCAAAATTTAAATTTTTTTAGGTTTTGGGTGGATTTGTCAATTTTTTGGGGGTGGTCACGAATTAAAGTCCTTTTCGCCCTAGGACGTATATTTAAGGAGATATGGGCAAAATAACTTTTTCATATAAAAATTGCAATTTTTTTAGGTTTTGAGCGGATTATTAAATTTTTTGGGGTGTTACGAATTAAAGTCCTTTTCGCTCTAGGACGCATATACGAAGATATGGGCAAAATAAGATTTTCAGATAAAAATTTCAATTTTTTTAGGTTTTGGGAGGATTATTAAATTTTTTTTGGGGGTGGTCATGAATTAAAGTCCTTTTCGCGCTAGGGCGCTTAGTTTAGGAGATATGGGCAAAATAAGTTTTTCATATCAAAATTTAAATTTTTTTAGGTTTTGGGTGGATTTGTCAATTTTTTGGGGGTGGTCACGAATTAAAGTCCATTTCGCCCTAGGACGCATATTTTAGGAGATATGGGCAAAATAACTTTTTCATATAAAAATTGCAATTTTTTAGGTTTTGAGCGGATTATTAAATTTTTTGGAGTGTTACGAATTAAAGTCCTTTTCGCTCTAGGACGCGTATATACGAAGATATGGGCAAAATAAGTTTTTCAGATAAAAATTTCAATTTTTTTAGGTTTTGGGAGGATTATTAAATTTTTTTGGGGGTGGTCATGAATTAAAGTTCTTTTCGCGCTAGGGCGCTTAGTTTAGGAGATATGGGCAAAATAAGTTTTTCATATAAAAATTGCAATTTTTTTAGGTTTTGAGCGGATTATTAATTTTTTTGGGGGTGGTCATGAATTAAAGTCCTTTTCGCGCTAGGGCGCTTAGTTTAGGAGATATGGGCAAAATAAGTTTTTTATATAAAAATTGCAATTTTTTAGGTTTTGAGCGGATTATTAAATTTTTTGGGGTGTTACGAATTAAAGTCCTTTTCGCTCTAGGACGCGTATATACGAAGATATGGGCAAAATAATTTTTTCAGATAAAAATTTCATTTTTTTAGGTTTTGGAAGGATTATTCAATTTTTTTGGGGGTGGTCATGAATTAAAGTCCTTTTCGCGCTAGGGCGCTTAGTTTAGGAGATATGGGCAAAATAAGTTTTTCATATCAAAATTTAAATTTTTTTAGGTTTTGGGAGGATTATTCAATTTTTTTGGGGGTGGTCATGAATTAAAGTCCTTTTCGCGCTAGGGCGCTTAGTTTAGGAGATATGGGCAAAATAAGTTTTTCATATCAAAATTTAAATTTTTTTAGGTTTTGGGTGGATTTGTCAATTGTTTGGGTGTGGCCACGAATTAAAGTCCTTTTCGCCCTAGGACGTATATTTAAGGAGATATGGGCAAAATAAGTTTTTCATATAAAAATTACAATTTTTTTTTGTTTTGAGCGGATTATTAAATTTTTTGGGGTGTTACGAATTAAAGTCCTTTTCGTTCTAGGACGCGTATATACGAAGATATGGGCAAAATAAGTTTTTCAGATAAAAATTTCAATTTTTTTAGGTTTTGGGAGGATTTGTCAATTTTTTGGGGGTGGTCACGAATTAAAGTCCTTTTCGCCCTAGGACGTATATTTAAGGAGATATTTTTCATATAAAAATTGCAATTTTTTAGGTTTTGAGCGGATTATTAAATTTTTTGGGGTGTTACGAATTAAAATCCTTTTCGCTCTAGGACGCATATACGAAGATATGGGCAAAATAAGATTTTCAGATAAAAATTTCATTTTTTTTAGGTTTTGGGTGGATTTGTCAATTTTTTGGGGGTGGTCACGAATTAAAGTCCTTTTCGCGCTAGGGCGCTTGGTTAGGAGATATGGGCAAAATAAGTTTTTCATATCAAAATTTAAATTTTTTTAGGTTTTGGGTGGATTTGTCAATTTTTTGGGGGTGGTCACGAATTAAAGTCCATTTCGCCCTAGGACGCATATTTTAGGAGATATGGGCAAAATAACTTTTTCATATAAAAATTGCAATTTTGTTAGGTTTTGAGCGGATTATAAAATTTTTTGGGGTGTTACGAATTAAAGTCCTTTTCGCTCTAGGACGCGTATATACGAGGATATGTGCAAAATAAGTTTTTCAGATAAAAATGTCAATTTTTTTAGGTTTTGGGAGGATTATTCAATTTTTTTGGGGGTGGTCATGAATTAAAGTCCTTTTCGCGCTAGGGCGCTTAGTTTAGGAGATATGGGCAAAATAAGTTTTTCATATCAAAATTTAATTTTTTTTAGGTTTTGGGTGGATTTGTCAATTTTTTGGGTGTGGTCACGAATTAAAGTCCTTTCCGTCCTAGGACGTATATTTAAGGAGATATGGGCAAAATATCTTTTTTATATAAAAATTTCAATTTTTTTAGGTTTTGAGCGGATTATTAAATTTTTTGGGGTATTACGAATTAAAGTCCTTTTCGCTTTAGGACGCGTATATACGAAGATATGGGCAAAATAAGTTTTTCGGATAAAAATTTCAATTTTTTTAGGTTTTGGGAGGATTATTCAATTTTTTTGGCGGTGGTCATGAATTAAAGTCCTTTTCGCGCTAGGGCGCTTAGTTTAGGAGATATGGGCAAAATAAGTTTTTCATATCAAAATTTAAATTTTTTTAGGTTTTGGGTGGATTTGTCAATTTTTTGGGGGTGGTCACGAATTAAAGTCCTTTTCGCCCTAGGACGTATATTTAAGGAGATATGGGCAAAATAACTTTTTCATATAAAAATTGCAATTTTTTTAGGTTTTGAGCGGATTATTAAATTTTTTGGGGTATTACGAATTAAAGTCCTTTTCGCTCTAGGACGCGTATATACGAAGATATGGGCAAAATAAGTTTTTCAGATAAAAATTTCATTTTTTTTAGGTTTTGGGAGGATTATTCAATTTTTTTGGGGGGGTGGTCATGAATTAAAGTCCTTTTCGCGCTAGGGCGCTTAGTTTAGAAGATATGGGCAAAATAAGTTTTTCATATCAAAATTTAATTTTTTTTAGGTTTTGGGTGGATTTGTCAATTTTTTGGGGGTGGTCACGAATTAAAGTCCTTTTCGCCCTAGGACGTATATTTAAGGAGATATGGGCAAAATAACTTTTTCATATAAAAATTGCAATTTTGTTAGGTTTTGAGCGGATTATTAAATTTTTTTGGGGTGTTACGAATTAAAGTCCTTTTCGCTCTAGGACGCGTATATACGAAGATATGGGCAAAATAAGTTTTTCAGATAAAAAATTCAATTTTTTTACTTTTTGGGAGGATTATTCATTTTTTTTGGGGGTGGTCATGAATTAAAGTCCTTTTCGCGCTAGGGCGCTTAGTTTAGGAGATATGGGCAAAATAAGTTTTTCATATCAAAATTTAAATTTTTTTTAGGTTTTGGGTGGATTTGTCAATTTTTTTTGGGTGTGTTCACGAATAAAAGTCCTTTTCGCCCTAGGACGTATATTTAAGGAGATATGGGCAAAATAACTTTTTCATATAAAAATTGCAATTTTTTTAGGTTTTGAGCGGATTATTAAATTTTTTGGGGTGTTACGAATTAAAGTCCTTTTCGCTCTAGGACGCGTATATACGAAGATATGGGCAAAATAAGTTTTTCAGATAAAAATTTCAATTTTTTGAGGTTTTGGGAGGATTATTCAATTTTTTTGGGGGTGGTCATGAATTAAAGTCCTTTTCGCGCTAGGGCGCTTAGTTTAGGAGATATGGGCAAAATAAGTTTTTCATATAAAATTGCAATTTTTTTTAGGTTTTGAGCGGATTATTAAATTTTTTGGGGTGTTACGAATTAAAGTCCTTTTCGCTCTAGGACGCGTATATACGAAGATATGGGCAAAATAATTTTTTCAGATAAAAATTGCATTTTTTTTAGGTTTTGGAAGGATTATTCAATTTTTTTGGGGGTGGTCATGAATTAAAGTCCTTTTCGCGCTAGGGCGCTTAGTTTAGGAGATATGGGCAAAATAAGTTTTTCATATCAAAATTTAAATTTTTTTTAGGTTTTGGGTGGATTTGTCAATTTTTTTGGGTGTGTTCACGAATAAAAGTCCTTTTCGCCCTAGGACGTATATTTAAGGAGATATGGGCAAAAGAACTTTTTCATATAAAAATTGCAATTCTTTTAAGTTTTTAGCGTATTATTAAATTATTTGGGGTGTTACGAATTAAAGTCCTTTTCGCTCTAGGACGCGTATATACGAAGATATGGGCAAAATAAGATTTTCAGATAAAAATTTCAATTTTTTTAGGTTTTGGGAGGATTACTCAATTTTTTTGGGGGTGGTCATGAATTAAAGTCCTTTTCGCGCTAGGGCGCTTAGTTTAGGAGATATGGGCAAAATAAGTTTTTCATATCAAAATTTAAATTTTTTTAGGTTTTGGGTGGATTTGTCAATTTTTTGGGGGTGGTCACGAATTAAAGTCCTTTTCGCCCTAGGACGTATATTTAAGGAGATATGGGCAAAATAACTTTTTCATATAAAAATTGCAATTTTGTTAGGTTTTGAGCGGATTATAAAATTTTTTGGGGTGTTACGAATTAAAGTCCTTTTCGCTCTAGGACGCGTATATACGAAGATATGGGCAAAATAAGTTTTTCAGATAAAAATTTCAATTTTTTTAGGTTTTGGGAGGATTATTCAATTTTTTTGGGGGTGGTCATGAATTAAAGTCCTTTTCGCGCTAGGGCGCTTAGTTTAGGAGATATGGGCAAAATAAGTTTTTCAGATAAAAATTTAAATTTTTTTAGGTTTTGGGTGGATTTGTCAATTTTTTGGGGGTGGTCACGAATTAAAGTCCTTTTCGCCCTAGGACGTATATTTAAGGAGATATGGGCAAAATAACTTTTTCATATAAAAATTGCAATTTTTTTAGGTTTTGAGCGGATTATTAAATTTTTTGGGGTGTTACGAATTAAAGTCCTTTTCGCTCTAGGACGCGTATTTACGAAGATATGGGCAAAATAAGATTTTCAGATAAAAATTTCAATTTTTTTAGGTTTTGGGAGGATTATACAAATTTTTTGGGGGTGGTCATGAATTAAAGTCCTTTTCGCGCTAGGGCGCTTAGTTTAGGAGATATGGGCAAAATAAGTTTTTCATATCAAAATTTAAATTTTTTTAGGTTTTGGGTGGATTTGTCAATTTTTTGGGGGTGGTCACGAATTAAAGTCCATTTCGCCCTAGGACGCATATTTTAGGAGATATGGGCAAAATAACTTTTTCATATAAAAATTGCAATTTTTTTAGGTTTTGAGCGGATTATTAAATTTTTTGGGGTGTTACGAATTAAAGTCCTTTTCGCTCTAGGACGCGTATATACGAAGATATGGGCAAAATAAGTTTTTCAGATAAAAATTTCAATTTTTTTAGGTTTTGGGAGGATTATTTAATTTTTTTGAATGAAAGTCCTTTTCGCGCTAGGGCGCTTAGTTTAGGAGATATGGGCAAAATAAGTTTTTCATATCAAAATTTAAATTTTTTTAGGTTTTGGGTGGATTTGTCAATTTTTTGGGGGTGGTCACGAATTAAAGTCCTTTTCGCCCTAGGACGTATATTTAAGGAGATATGGGCAAAATAACTTTTTCATATAAAAATTGCAATTTTTTTAGGTTTTGAGCGGATTATTAAATTTTTTTGGGGTGTTACGAATTAAAGTCCTTTTCGCTCTAGGACGCGTATATACGAAGATATGGGCAAAATAAGTTTTTCAGATAAAAAATTCAATTTTTTTACTTTTTGGGAGGATTATTCATTTTTTTTGGGGGTGGTCATGAATTAAAGTCCTTTTCGCGCTAGGGCGCTTAGTTTAGGAGATATGGGCAAAATAAGTTTTTCATATCAAAATTTAAATTTTTTTTAGGTTTTGGGTGGATTTGTCAATTTTTTTGGGTGTGTTCACGAATAAAAGTCCTTTTCGCCCTAGGACGTATATTTAAGGAGATATGGGCAAAATAACTTTTTCATATAAAAATTGCAATTTTTTTAGGTTTTGAGCGGATTATTAAATTTTTTGGGGTGTTACGAATTAAAGTCCTTTTCGCTCTAGGACGCGTATATACGAAGATATGGGCAAAATAAGTTTTTCAGATAAAAATTTCAATTTTTTGAGGTTTTGGGAGGATTATTCAATTTTTTTGGGGGTGGTCATGAATTAAAGTCCTTTTCGCGCTAGGGCGCTTAGTTTAGGAGATATGGGCAAAATAAGTTTTTCATATAAAATTGCAATTTTTTTTAGGTTTTGAGCGGATTATTAAATTTTTTGGGGTGTTACGAATTAAAGTCCTTTTCGCTCTAGGACGCGTATATACGAAGATATGGGCAAAATAATTTTTTCAGATAAAAATTGCATTTTTTTTAGGTTTTGGAAGGATTATTCAATTTTTTTGGGGGTGGTCATGAATTAAAGTCCTTTTCGCGCTAGGGCGCTTAGTTTAGGAGATATGGGCAAAATAAGTTTTTCATATCAAAATTTAAATTTTTTTTAGGTTTTGGGTGGATTTGTCAATTTTTTTGTGTGTGTTCACGAATAAAAGTCCTTTTCGCCCTAGGACGTATATTTAAGGAGATATGGGCAAAATAACTTTTTCATATAAAAATTGCAATTCTTTTAGGTTTTTAGCGTATTATTAAATTATTTGGGGTGTTACGAATTAAAGTCCTTTTCGCTCTAGGACGCGTATATACGAAGATATGGGCAAAATAAGATTTTCAGATAAAAATTTCAATTTTTTTAGGTTTTGGTAGGATTACTCAATTTTTTTGGGGGTGGTCATGAATTAAAGTCCTTTTCGCGCTAGGGCGCTTAGTTTAGGAGATATGGGCAAAATAATTTTTTCATATCAAAATTTAATTTTTTTTTTAGGTTTTGGGTGGATTTGTCAATTTTTTTGGGTGTGTTCACGAATAAAAGTCCTTTTCGCCCTAGGACGTATATTTAAGGAGATATGGGCAAAATAACTTTTTCATATAAAAATTGCAATTTTTTTAGGTTTTGAGCGGATTATTAAATTTTTTGGGGTGTTACGAATTAAAGTCCTTTTCGCTCTAGGACGCGTATTTACGAAGATATGGGCAAAATAAGATTTTCAGATAAAAATTTCAATTTTTTAGGTTTTGGGAGGATTATACAAATTTTTTGGGGGTGGTCATGAATTAAAGTCCTTTTCGCGCTAGGGCGCTTAGTTTAGGAGATATGGGCAAAATAAGTTTTTCATATCAAAATTTAAATTTTTTTAGGTTTTGGGTGGATTTGTCAATTTTTTGGGGGTGGTCACGAATTAAAGTCCATTTCGCCCTAGGACGCATATTTTAGGAGATATGTGCAAAATAACTTTTTCATATAAAAATTGCAATTTTTTAGGTTTTGAGCGGATTATTAAATTTTTTGGGGTGTTACGAATTAAAGTCCTTTTCGTTCTAGGACGCGTATATACGAAGATATGGGCAAAATAAGTTTTTCAGATAAAAATTTCAATTTTTTAGGTTTTGGGAGGATTATTCATTTTTTTTGGGGGTGGTCATGAATTAAAGTCCTTTTCGCGCTAGGGCGCTTAGTTTAGGAGATATGGGCAAAATAAGTTTTTCATATCAAAATTTAAATTTTTTTAGGTTTTGGGTGGATTTGTCAATTTTTTGGGTGTGGTCACGAATTAAAGTCCTTTTCGCCCTAGGACGTATATTTAAGGAGATATGGGCAAAATAACTTTTTCATATAAAAATTGCATTTTTTTTAGGCTTTGAGCGGATTATTAAATTTTTTGGGGTGTTACGAATTAAAGTCCTTTTCGCTCTAGGACGCGTATATACGAAGATATGGGCAAAATAAGATTTTCAGATAAAAATTTCAATTTGTTTAGGTTTTGGGAGGATTATTCAATTTTTTTGGGGGTGGTCATGAATTAAAGTCCTTTTCGCGCTAGGGCGCTTAGTTTAGGAGACATGGGCAAAATAAGTTTTTCATATCAAAATTTAAATTTTTTTAGGTTTTGGGTGGGTTTGTCAATTTTTTGGGGGTGGTCACGAATTAAAGTCCATTTCGCCCTAGGACGCATATTTGAGGAGATATGGGCGAAATAACTTTTTCATATAAAAATTGCAATTCTTTTAGGTTTTGAGCGTATTATTAAATTATTTGGGGTGTTACGAATTAAAGTCCTTTTCGCTCTAGGACGCGTATATACGAAGATATGGGCAAAATAAGATTTTCAGATAAAAATTTCAATTTTTTTTAGGTTTTGGGAGGATTACTCAATTTTTTTGGGGGTGGTCATGAATTAAAGTCCTTTTCGCGCTAGGGCGCTAATTTAGGAGATATGGGCAAAATAAGTTTTTCATATCAAAATTTAATTTTTTTGTTAGGTTTTGGGTGGATTTGTCAATTTTTTGGGGGTGGTCACGAATTAAAGTCCTTTTCGACCTAGGACGTATATTTAAGGAGATATGGGCAAAATAACTTTTTCATATAAAAATTGCAATTTTTTTAGGTTTTGAGCGGATTATTAAATTTTTTGGGGTGTTACGAATTAAAGTCCTTTTCGCTCTAGGACGCGTATATACGAAGATATGGGCACAATAAGTTTTTCAGATAAAAATTTCAATTTTTTTAGGTTTTGGGAGGATTATTCAATTTTTTTGGCGGTGGTCATGAATTAAAGTCCTTTTCGCGCTAGGGCGCTTAGTTTAGGAGATATGGGCAAAATAATTTTTTCATATCAAAATTTAATTTTTTTTTAGGTTTTGGGTGGATTTGTCAATTTTTTTGGGTGTGTTCACGAATAAAAGTCCTTTTCGCCCTAGGACGTATATTTAAGGAGATATGGGCAAAATAACTTTTTCATATAAAAATTTCAATTTTTTTAGGTTTTGAGCGGATTATTAAATTTTTTGGGGTGTTACGAATTAAAGTCCTTTTCGCTCTAGGACGCGTATTTACGAAGATATGGGCAAAATAAGATTTTCAGATAAAAATTTCAATTTTTTAGGTTTTGGGAGGATTATACAAATTGTTTGGGGGTGGTCATGAATTAAAGTCCTTTTCGCGCTAGGGCGCTTAGTTTAGGAGATATGGGCAAAATAAGTTTTTCATATCAAAATTTAATTTTTTTTAGGTTTTGGGTGGATTTGTCAATTTTTTGGGGGTGGTCACGAATTAAAGTCCTTTTCGCCCTAGGACGTATATTTAAGGAGATATGGGCAAAATAACTTTTTCATATAAAAATTGCAATTTTGTTAGGTTTTGAGCGGATTATTAAATTTTTTTGGGGTGTTACGAATTAAAGTCCTTTTCGTTCTAGGACGCGTATATACGAAGATATGGGCAAAATAATTTTTTCAGATAAAAATTGCATTTTTTTTAGGTTTTGGAAGGATTATTCAATTTTTTTGGGGGTGGTCATGAATTAAAGTCCTTTTCGCGCTAGGGCGCTTAGTTTAGGAGATATGGGCAAAATAAGTTTTTCATATCAAAATTTAATTTTTTTTAGGTTTTGGGTGGATTTGTCAATTTTTTGGGGGTGGTCACGAATTAAAGTCCTTTTCGCCCTAGGACGTATATTTAAGGAGATATGGGCAAAATAACTTTTTCATATAAAAATTGCAATTTTGTTAGGTTTTGAGCGGATTATTAAATTTTTTTGGGGTGTTACGAATTAAAGTCCTTTTCGCTCTAGGACGCGTATATACGAAGATATGGGCAAAATAAGTTTTTCAGATAAAAAATTCAATTTTTTTACTTTTTGGGAGGATTATTCATTTTTTTTGGGGGTGGTCATGAATTAAAGTCCTTTTCGCGCTAGGGCGCTTAGTTTAGGAGATATGGGCAAAATAAGTTTTTCATATCAAAATTTAAATTTTTTTTAGGTTTTGGGTGGATTTGTCAATTTTTTTTGGGTGTGTTCACGAATAAAAGTCCTTTTCGCCCTAGGACGTATATTTAAGGAGATATGGGCAAAATAACTTTTTCATATAAAAATTGCAATTTTTTTAGGTTTTGAGCGGATTATTAAATTTTTTGGGGTGTTACGAATTAAAGTCCTTTTCGCTCTAGGACGCGTATATACGAAGATATGGGCAAAATAAGTTTTTCAGATAAAAATTTCAATTTTTTGAGGTTTTGGGAGGATTATTCAATTTTTTTGGGGGTGGTCATGAATTAAAGTCCTTTTCGCGCTAGGGCGCTTAGTTTAGGAGATATGGGCAAAATAAGTTTTTCATATAAAATTGCAATTTTTTTTAGGTTTTGAGCGGATTATTAAATTTTTTGGGGTGTTACGAATTAAAGTCCTTTTCGCTCTAGGACGCGTATATACGAAGATATGGGCAAAATAATTTTTTCAGATAAAAATTGCATTTTTTTTAGGTTTTGGAAGGATTATTCAATTTTTTTGGGGGTGGTCATGAATTAAAGTCCTTTTCGCGCTAGGGCGCTTAGTTTAGGAGATATGGGCAAAATAAGTTTTTCATATCAAAATTTAAATTTTTTTTAGGTTTTGGGTGGATTTGTAAATTTTTTTGGGTGTGTTCACGAATAAAAGTCCTTTTCGCCCTAGGACGTATATTTAAGGAGATATGGGCAAAAGAACTTTTTCATATAAAAATTGCAATTCTTTTAAGTTTTTAGCGTATTATTAAATTATTTGGGGTGTTACGAATTAAAGTCCTTTTCGCTCTAGGACGCGTATATACGAAGATATGGGCAAAATAAGATTTTCAGATAAAAATTTCAATTTTTTTAGGTTTTGGGAGGATTACTCAATTTTTTTGGGGGTGGTCATGAATTAAAGTCCTTTTCGCGCTAGGGCGCTTAGTTTAGGAGATATGGGCAAAATAAGTTTTTCATATCAAAATTTAAATTTTTTTAGGTTTTGGGTGGATTTGTCAATTTTTTGGGGGTGGTCACGAATTAAAGTCCTTTTCGCCCTAGGACGTATATTTAAGGAGATATGGGCAAAATAACTTTTTCATATAAAAATTGCAATTTTGTTAGGTTTTGAGCGGATTATAAAATTTTTTGGGGTGTTACGAATTAAAGTCCTTTTCGCTCTAGGACGCGTATATACGAAGATATGGGCAAAATAAGTTTTTCAGATAAAAATTTCAATTTTTTTAGGTTTTGGGAGGATTATTCAATTTTTTTGGGGGTGGTCATGAATTAAAGTCCTTTTCGCGCTAGGGCGCTTAGTTTAGGAGATATGGGCAAAATAAGTTTTTCAGATAAAAATTTAAATTTTTTTAGGTTTTGGGTGGATTTGTCAATTTTTTGGGGGTGGTCACGAATTAAAGTCCTTTTCGCCCTAGGACGTATATTTAAGGAGATATGGGCAAAATAACTTTTTCATATAAAAATTGCAATTTTTTTAGGTTTTGAGCGGATTATTAAATTTTTTGGGGTGTTACGAATTAAAGTCCTTTTCGCTCTAGGACGCGTATTTACGAAGATATGGGCAAAATAAGATTTTCAGATAAAAATTTCAATTTTTTTAGGTTTTGGGAGGATTATACAAATTTTTTGGGGGTGGTCATGAATTAAAGTCCTTTTCGCGCTAGGGCGCTTAGTTTAGGAGATATGGGCAAAATAAGTTTTTCATATCAAAATTTAAATTTTTTTAGGTTTTGGGTGGATTTGTCAATTTTTTGGGGGTGGTCACGAATTAAAGTCCATTTCGCCCTAGGACGCATATTTTAGGAGATATGGGCAAAATAACTTTTTCATATAAAAATTGCAATTTTTTTAGGTTTTGAGCGGATTATTAAATTTTTTGGGGTGTTACGAATTAAAGTCCTTTTCGCTCTAGGACGCGTATATACGAAGATATGGGCAAAATAAGTTTTTCAGATAAAAATTTCAATTTTTTTAGGTTTTGGGAGGATTATTTAATTTTTTTGGGGGGTGGTCATGAATTAAAGTCCTTTTCGCGCTAGGGCGCTTAGTTTAGGAGATATGGGCAAAATAAGTTTTTCATATCAAAATTTAAATTTTTTTAGGTTTTGGGTGGATTTGTCAATTTTTTGGGGGTGGTCACGAATTAAAGTCCTTTTCGCCCTAGGACGTATATTTAAGGAGATATGGGCAAAATAACTTTTTCATATAAAAATTGCAATTTTTTTAGGTTTTGAGCGGATTATTAAATTTTTTTGGGGTGTTACGAATTAAAGTCCTTTTCGCTCTAGGACGCGTATATACGAAGATATGGGCAAAATAAGTTTTTCAGATAAAAAATTCAATTTTTTTACTTTTTGGGAGGATTATTCATTTTTTTTGGGGGTGGTCATGAATTAAAGTCCTTTTCGCGCTAGGGCGCTTAGTTTAGGAGATATGGGCAAAATAAGTTTTTCATATCAAAATTTAAATTTTTTTTAGGTTTTGGGTGGATTTGTCAATTTTTTTGGGTGTGTTCACGAATAAAAGTCCTTTTCGCCCTAGGACGTATATTTAAGGAGATATGGGCAAAATAACTTTTTCATATAAAAATTGCAATTTTTTTAGGTTTTGAGCGGATTATTAAATTTTTTGGGGTGTTACGAATTAAAGTCCTTTTCGCTCTAGGACGCGTATATACGAAGATATGGGCAAAATAAGTTTTTCAGATAAAAATTTCAATTTTTTGAGGTTTTGGGAGGATTATTCAATTTTTTTGGGGGTGGTCATGAATTAAAGTCCTTTTCGCGCTAGGGCGCTTAGTTTAGGAGATATGGGCAAAATAAGTTTTTCATATAAAATTGCAATTTTTTTTAGGTTTTGAGCGGATTATTAAATTTTTTGGGGTGTTACGAATTAAAGTCCTTTTCGCTCTAGGACGCGTATATACGAAGATATGGGCAAAATAATTTTTTCAGATAAAATTTGCATTTTTTTTAGGTTTTGGAAGGATTATTCAATTTTTTTGGGGGTGGTCATGAATTAAAGTCCTTTTCGCGCTAGGGCGCTTAGTTTAGGAGATATGGGCAAAATAAGTTTTTCATATCAAAATTTAAATTTTTTTTAGGTTTTGGGTGGATTTGTCAATTTTTTTGGGTGTGTTCACGAATAAAAGTCCTTTTCGCCCTAGGACGTATATTTAAGGAGATATGGGCAAAATAACTTTTTCATATAAAAATTGCAATTCTTTTAGGTTTTTAGCGTATTATTAAATTATTTGGGGTGTTACGAATTAAAGTCCTTTTCGCTCTAGGACGCGTATATACGAAGATATGGGCAAAATAAGATTTTCAGATAAAAATTTCAATTTTTTTAGGTTTTGGTAGGATTACTCAATTTTTTTGGGGGTGGTCATGAATTAAAGTCCTTTTCGCGCTAGGGCGCTTAGTTTAGGAGATATGGGCAAAATAATTTTTTCATATCAAAATTTAATTTTTTTTTAGGTTTTGGGTGGATTTGTCAATTTTTTTGGGTGTGTTCACGAATAAAAGTCCTTTTCGCCCTAGGACGTATATTTAAGGAGATATGGGCAAAATAACTTTTTCATATAAAAATTGCAATTTTTTTAGGTTTTGAGCGGATTATTAAATTTTTTGGGGTGTTACGAATTAAAGTCCTTTTCGCTCTAGGACGCGTATTTACGAAGATATGGGCAAAATAAGATTTTCAGATAAAAATTTCAATTTTTTAGGTTTTGGGAGGATTATACAAATTTTTTGGGGGTGGTCATGAATTAAAGTCCTTTTCGCGCTAGGGCGCTTAGTTTAGGAGATATGGGCAAAATAAGTTTTTCATATCAAAATTTAAATTTTTTTAGGTTTTGGGTGGATTTGTCAATTTTTTGGGGGTGGTCACGAATTAAAGTCCATTTCGCCCTAGGACGCATATTTTAGGAGATATGGGCAAAATAACTTTTTCATATAAAAATTGCAATTTTTTAGGTTTTGAGCGGATTATTAAATTTTTTGGGGTGTTACGAATTAAAGTCCTTTTCGTTCTAGGACGCGTATATACGAAGATATGGGCAAAATAAGTTTTTCAGATAAAAATTTCAATTTTTTAGGTTTTGGGAGGATTATTCATTTTTTTTGGGGGTGGTCATGAATTAAAGTCCTTTTCGCGCTAGGGCGCTTAGTTTAGGAGATATGGGCAAAATAAGTTTTTCATATCAAAATTTAAATTTTTTTAGGTTTTGGGTGGATTTGTCAATTTTTTGGGTGTGGTCACGAATTAAAGTCCTTTTCGCCCTAGGACGTATATTTAAGGAGATATGGGCAAAATAACTTTTTCATATAAAAATTGCATTTTTTTTAGGCTTTGAGCGGATTATTAAATTTTTTGGGGTGTTACGAATTAAAGTCCTTTTCGCTCTAGGACGCGTATATACGAAGATATGGGCAAAATAAGATTTTCAGATAAAAATTTCAATTTGTTTAGGTTTTGGGAGGATTATTCAATTTTTTTGGGGGTGGTCATGAATTAAAGTCCTTTTCGCGCTAGGGCGCTTAGTTTAGGAGACATGGGCAAAATAAGTTTTTCATATCAAAATTTAAATTTTTTTAGGTTTTGGGTGGGTTTGTCAATTTTTTGGGGGTGGTCACGAATTAAAGTCCATTTCGCCCTAGGACGCATATTTGAGGAGATATGGGCAAAATAACTTTTTCATATAAAAATTGCAATTCTTTTAGGTTTTGAGCGTATTATTAAATTATTTGGGGTGTTACGAATTAAAGTCCTTTTCGCTCTAGGACGCGTATATACGAAGATATGGGCAAAATAAGATTTTCAGATAAAAATTTCAATTTTTTTTAGGTTTTGGGAGGATTACTCAATTTTTTTGGGGGTGGTCATGAATTAAAGTCCTTTTCGCGCTAGGGCGCTAATTTAGGAGATATGGGCAAAATAAGTTTTTCATATCAAAATTTAATTTTTTTGTTAGGTTTTGGGTGGATTTGTCAATTTTTTGGGGGTGGTCACGAATTAAAGTCCTTTTCGACCTAGGACGTATATTTAAGGAGATATGGGCAAAATAACTTTTTCATATAAAAATTGCAATTTTTTTAGGTTTTGAGCGGATTATTAAATTTTTTGGGGTGTTACGAATTAAAGTCCTTTTCGCTCTAGGACGCGTATATACGAAGATATGGGCACAATAAGTTTTTCAGATAAAAATTTCAATTTTTTTAGGTTTTGGGAGGATTATTCAATTTTTTTGGCGGTGGTCATGAATTAAAGTCCTTTTCGCGCTAGGGCGCTTAGTTTAGGAGATATGGGCAAAATAATTTTTTCATATCAAAATTTAATTTTTTTTTAGGTTTTGGGTGGATTTGTCAATTTTTTTGGGTGTGTTCACGAATAAAAGTCCTTTTCGCCCTAGGACGTATATTTAAGGAGATATGGGCAAAATAACTTTTTCATATAAAAATTTCAATTTTTTTAGGTTTTGAGCGGATTATTAAATTTTTTGGGGTGTTACGAATTAAAGTCCTTTTCGCTCTAGGACGCGTATTTACGAAGATATGGGCAAAATAAGATTTTCAGATAAAAATTTCAATTTTTTAGGTTTTGGGAGGATTATACAAATTGTTTGGGGGTGGTCATGAATTAAAGTCTTTTTCGCGCTAGGGCGCTTAGTTTAGGAGATATGGGCAAAATAAGTTTTTCATATCAAAATTTAAATTTTTTTAGGTTTTGGGTGGATTTGTCAATTTTTTGGGGGTGGTCACGAATTAAAGTCCATTTCGCCCTAGGACGCATATTTTAGGAGATATGGGCAAAATAACTTTTTCATATAAAAATTGCAATTTTTTAGGTTTTGAGCGGATTATTAAATTTTTTGGGGTGTTACGAATTAAAGTCCTTTTCGTTCTAGGACGCGTATATACGATGATATGGGCAAAATAATTTTTTCAGATAAAAATTGCATTTTTTTTAGGTTTTGGAAGGATTATTCAATTTTTTTGGGGGTGGTCATGAATTAAAGTCCTTTTCGCGCTAGGGCGCTTAGTTTAGGAGATATGGGCAAAATAAGTTTTTCATATCAAAATTTAAATTTTTTTAGGTTTTGGGTGGATTTGTCAATTTTTTGGGTGTGGTCACGAATTAAAGTCCTTTTCGCCCTAGGACGTATATTTAAGGAGATATGGGCAAAATAACTTTTTCATATAAAAATTGCAATTTTTTTAGGCTTTGAGCGGATTATTAAATTTTTTGGGGTGTTACGAATTAAAGTCCTTTTCGCTCTAGGACGCGTATATACGAAGATATGGGCAAAATAAGATTTTCAGATAAAAATTTCAATTTTTTTAGGTTTTGGGAGGATTATTCAATTTTTTTGGGGGTGGTCATGAATTAAAGTCCTTTTCGCGCTAGGGCGCTTAGTTTAGGAGATATGGGCAAAATACGTTTTTCATATCAAAATTTAAATTTTTTTAGGTTTTGGGTGGGTTTGTCAATTTTTTGGGGGTGTTCACGAATTAAAGTCCATTTCGCCCTAGGACGCATATTTGAGGAGATATGGGCAAAATAACTTTTTCATATAAAAATTGCAATTCTTTTAGGTTTTGAGCGGATTATTAAATTTTTTGGGGTGTTACGAATTAAAGTCCTTTTCGCTCTAGGACGCGTATATACGAAGATATGGGCAAAATAAGATTTTCAGATAAAAATTTCAATTTTTTTAGGTTTTGGGAGGATTACTCAATTTTTTTGGGGGTGGTCATGAATTAAAGTCCTTTTTGCGCTAGGGCGCTTAATTTAGGAGATATGGGCAAAATAAGTTTTTCATATCAAAATTTATTTTTTTTTTAGGTTTTGGGTGGATTTGTCAATTTTTTGGGGGTGGTCACGAATTAAAGTCCTTTTCGACCTAGGACGTATATTTAAGGAGATATGGGCAAAATAACTTTTTCATATAAAAATTGCAATTTTTTAGGTTTTGAGTGGATTATTAAATTTTTTGGGGTGTTACGAATTAAAGTCCTTTTCGCTCTAGGACGCGTATATACGAAGATATGGGCACAATAAGTTTTTCAGATAAAAATTTCAATTTTTTTAGGTTTTGGGAGGATTATTCAATTTTTTTGGCGGTGGTCATGAATTAAAGTCCTTTTCGCGCTAGGGCGCTTAGTTTAGGAGATATGGGCAAAATAAGTTTTTCATATAAAATTGCAATTTTTTTTAGGTTTTGAGCGGATTATTAAATTTTTTGGGGTGTTACGAATTAAAGTCCTTTTCGCTCTAGGACGCGTATATACGAAGATATGGGCAAAATAATTTTTTCAGATAAAAATTGCATTTTTTTAGGTTTTGGAAGGATTATTCAATTTTTTTGGGGGTGGTCATGAATTAAAGTCCTTTTCGCGCTAGGGCGCTTAGTTTAGGAGATATGGGCAAAATAAGTTTTTCATATCAAAATTTAAATTTTTTTAGGTTTTGGGTGGATTTGTCAATTTTTTGGGTGTGGTCACGAATTAAAGTCCTTTTCGCCCTAGGACGTATATTTAAGGAGATATGGGCAAAATAACTTTTTCATATAAAAATTGCAATTTTTTTAGGCTTTGAGCGGATTATTAAATTTTTTGGGGTGTTACGAATTAAAGTCCTTTTCGCTCTAGGACGCGTATATACGAAGATATGGGCAAAATAAGATTTTCAGATAAAAATTTCAATTTTTTTAGGTTTTGGGAGGATTATTCAATTTTTTTGGGGGTGGTCATGAATTAAAGTCCTTTTCGCGCTAGGGCGCTTAGTTTAGGAGATATGGGCAAAATAAGTTTTTCATATCAAAATTTAAATTTTTTTTAGGTTTTGGGTGGGTTTGTCAATTTTTTGGGGATGGTCACGAATTAAAGTCCATTTCGCCCTAGGACGCATATTTGAGGAGATATGGGCAAAATAACTTTTTCATATAAAAATTGCAATTCTTTTAGGTTTTGCGCGGATTATTAAATTTTTGGGGTGTTACGAATTAAAGTCCTTTTCGCTCTAGGACGCGTATATACGAAGATATGGGCAAAATAAGATTTTCAGATAAAAATTTCATTTTTTTTAGGTTTTGGGAGGATTACTCAATTGTTTTGGGGGTGGTCATGAATTAAAGTCCTTTTCGCGCTAGGGCGCTTAATTTAGGAGATATGGGCAAAATAATTTTTTCATATCAAAATTTAAATTTTTTAGGTTTTGGGTGGATTTGTCAATTTTTTTGGTGTGGTCACGAATTAAAGTCCTTTTCGCCCTAGGACGTATATTTAAGGAGATATGGGCAAAATAACTTTTTCATATAAAAATTGCAATTTTTTTTTGTTTTGAGCGGATTATTAAATTTTTTGCGGTGTTACGAATTAAAGTCCTTTTCGCTCTAGGACGCGTATATACGAAGATATGGGCACAATAAGTTTTTCAGATAAAAATTTCAATTTTTTTAGGTTTTGGGAGGATTATTCAATATTTTTGGCGGTGGTCATGAATTAAAGTCCTTTTCGCGCTAGGGCGCTTAGTTTAGGAGATATGGGCAAAATAATTTTTTCATATCAAAATTTAAATTTTTTAGGTTTGGGTGGATTTGTCAATTTTTTGGGGGTGGTCACGAATTAAAGTCCATTTCGCCCTAGGACGCATATTTTAGGAGATATGGGCAAAATAACTTTTTCATATAAAAATTGCAATTTTTTTTTGTTTTGAGCGGATTATTAAATTTTTTGGGGTGTTACGAATTAAAGTCCTTTTCGTTCTAGGACGCGTATATACGAAGATATGGGCAAAATAAGTTTTTCAGATAAAAATTTCAATTTTTTTAGGTTTTGGGAGGATTATTCATTTTTTTTTTTTGGGTGGTCATGAATTAAAGTCCTTTTCGCGCTAGGGCGCTTAGTTTAGGAGATATGGGCAAAATAAGTTTTTCATATCAAAATTTAAATTTTTTTTAGGGTTTGGGTGGATTTGTCAATTTTTTTGGGGGTGGTCACGAATTAAAGTCCATTTCGCCCTAGGACGTATATTTAAGGAGATATGGGCAAAATAACTTTTTCATATAAAAATTGCAATTTTTTTTTGTTTTGAGCGGATTATTAAATTTTTTGGGGTGTTACGAATTAAAGTCCTTTTCGTTCTAGGACGCGTATATACGAAGATATGGGCAAAATAAGTTTTTCAGATAAAAATTTCAATTTTTTTAGGTTTTGGGAGGATTATTCATTTTTTTTTTGGGTGGTCATGAATTAAAGTCCTTTTCGCGCTAGGGCGCTTAGTTTAGGAGATATGGGCAAAATAAGTTTTTCATATCAAAATTTAAATTTTTTTAGGTTTTGGGTGGATTTGTCAATTTTTTGGGAGTGGTCACGAATTAAAGTCCATTTCGCCCTAGGACGCATATTTGAGGAGATATGGGCAAAATAAGTTTTTCATATAAAAATTGCAATTTTTTTAGGTTTTGAGCGGATTATTAAATTTTTTGGGGTGTTACGAATTAAAGTCCTTTTCGCTCTAGGACGCGTATATACGAAGATATGGGCACAATAAGTTTTTCAGATAAAAATTTCAATTTTTTTAGGTTTTGGGAGGATTATTCAATTTTTTTGGCGGTGGTCATAAATTAAAGTCCTTTTCGCGCTAGGGCGCTTAGTTTAGGAGATATGGGCAAAATAAGTTTTTCATATAAAATTGCAATTTTTTTTAGGTTTTGAGCGGATTATTAAATTATTTGGGGTGTTACGAATTAAAGTCCTTTTCGCTCTAGGACGCGTATATACGAAGATATGGGCAAAATAATTTTTTCAGATAAAAATTGCATTTTTTTAGGTTTTGGAAGGATTATTCAATTTTTTTGGGGGTGGTCATGAATTAAAGTCCTTTTCGCGCTAGGGCGCTTAGTTTAGGAGATATGGGCAAAATAAGTTTTTCATATCAAAATTTAAATTTTTTTAGGTTTTGGGTGGATTTTTCAATTTTTTAGGGGTGGTCACGAATTAAAGTCCTTTTCGACCTAGGACGTATATTTAAGGAGATATGGGCAAAATAACTTTTTCATATAAAAATTGCAATTTTTTTAGGTTTTGAGCGGATTATTAAATTTTTTGGGGTGTTACGAATTAAAGTCCTTTTCGCTCTAGGACGCGTATATACGAAGATATGGGCAAAATAAGTTTTTCAGATAAAAATTTCAATTTTTTTAGGTTTTGGGAGGATTATTCAATTTTTTTTGGCGGTGGTCATGAATTAAAGTCCTTTTCGCGCTAGGGCGCTTAGTTTAGGAGATATGGGCAAAATAAGTTTTTCATATCAAAATTTAAATTTTTTTAGGTTTTGGGTGGATTTGTCAATTTTTTGGGTGTGGTCACGAATTAAAGTCCTTTTCGCCCTAGGACGTATATTTAAGGAGATATGGGCAAAATAACTTTTTCATATAAAAATTGCAATTTTTTTAGGCTTTGAGCGGATTATTAAATTTTTTGGGGTGTTACGAATTAAAGTCCTTTTCGCTCTAGGACGCGTATATACGAAGATATGGGCAAAATAAGATTTTCAGATAAAAATTTCAATTTTTTTAGGTTTTGGGAGGATTATTCAATTTTTTTGGGGGTGGTCATGAATTAAAGTCCTTTTCGCGCTAGGGCGCTTAGTTTAGGAGATATGGGCAAAATAAGTTTTTCATATCAAAATTTAAATTTTTTTAGGTTTTGGGTGGGTTTGTCAATTTTTTGGGGGTGGTCACGAATTAAAGTCCATTTCGCCCTAGGACGCATATTTGAGGAGATATGGGCAAAATAACTTTTTCATATAAAAATTGCAATTCTTTTAGGTTTTGCGCGGATTATTAAATTTTTGGGGTGTTACGAATTAAAGTCCTTTTCGCTCTAGGACGCGTATATACGAAGATATGGGCAAAATAAGATTTTCAGATAAAAATTTCATTTTTTTTAGGTTTTGGGAGGATTACTCAATTGTTTTGGGGGTGGTCATGAATTAAAGTCCTTTTCGCGCTAGGGCGCTTAATTTAGGAGATATGGGCAAAATAATTTTTTCATATCAAAATTTAAATTTTTTAGGTTTTGGGTAGATTTGTCAATTTTTTTGGTGTGGTCACGAATTAAAGTCCTTTTCGCCCTAGGACGTATATTTAAGGAGATATGGGCAAAATAACTTTTTCATATAAAAATTGCAATTTTTTTTTGTTTTGAGCGGATTATTAAATTTTTTGCGGTGTTACGAATTAAAGTCCTTTTCGCTCTAGGACGCGTATATACGAAGATATGGGCACAATAAGTTTTTCAGATAAAAATTTCAATTTTTTTAGGTTTTGGGAGGATTATTCAATATTTTTGGCGGTGGTCATGAATTAAAGTCCTTTTCGCGCTAGGGCGCTTAGTTTAGGAGATATGGGCAAAATAATTTTTTCATATCAAAATTTAAATTTTTTAGGTTTGGGTGGATTTGTCAATTTTTTGGGGGTGGTCACGAATTAAAGTCCATTTCGCCCTAGGACGCATATTTTAGGAGATATGGGCAAAATAACTTTTTCATATAAAAATTGCAATTTTTTTAGGTTTTGAGCGGATTATTAATTTTTTGGGGTGTTACGAATTAAAGTCCTTTTCGCTCTAGGACGCGTATATACGAAGATATGGGCAAAATAAGTTTTTCAGATAAAAATTTAAATTTTTTTAGGTTTTGGGAGGATGATGAATTAAAGTCGTTTTCGCGCTAGGGCGCTTAGTTTAGGAGATATGGGCAAAATAAGTTTTTCATATCAAAATTTAAATTTTTTTTAGGGTTTGGGTGGATTTGTCAATTTTTTTGGGGGTGGTCACGAATTAAAGTCCATTTCGCCCTAGGACGTATATTTAAGGAGATATGGGCAAAATAACTTTTTCATATAAAAATTGCAATTTTTTTTTGTTTTGAGCGGATTATTAAATTTTTTGGGGTGTTACGAATTAAAGTCCTTTTCGTTCTAGGACGCGTATATACGAAGATATGGGCAAAATAAGTTTTTCAGATAAAAATTTCAATTTTTTTAGGTTTTGGGAGGATTATTCATTTTTTTTTTGGGTGGTCATGAATTAAAGTCCTTTTCGCGCTAGGGCGCTTAGTTTAGGAGATATGGGCAAAATAAGTTTTTCATATCAAAATTTAAATTTTTTTAGGTTTTGGGTGGATTTGTCAATTTTTTGGGAGTGGTCACGAATTAAAGTCCATTTCGCCCTAGGACGCATATTTGAGGAGATATGGGCAAAATAAGTTTTTCATATAAAAATTGCAATTTTTTTAGGTTTTGAGCGGATTATTAAATTTTTTGGGGTGTTACGAATTAAAGTCCTTTTCGCTCTAGGACGCGTATATACGAAGATATGGGCACAATAAGTTTTTCAGATAAAAATTTCAATTTTTTTAGGTTTTGGGAGGATTATTCAATTTTTTTTGGCGGTGGTCATAAATTAAAGTCCTTTTCGCGCTAGGGCGCTTAGTTTAGGAGATATGGGCAAAATAAGTTTTTCATATAAAATTGCAATTTTTTTTAGGTTTTGAGCGGATTATTAAATTATTTGGGGAGTTACGAATTAAAGTCCTTTTCGCTCTAGGACGCGTATATACGAAGATATGGGCAAAATAATTTTTTCAGATAAAAATTGCATTTTTTTAGGTTTTGGAAGGATTATTCAATTTTTTTGGGGGTGGTCATGAATTAAAGTCCTTTTCGCGCTAGGGCGCTTAGTTTAGGAGATATGGGCAAAATAAGTTTTTCATATCAAAATTTAAATTTTTTTAGGTTTTGGGTGGATTTTTCAATTTTTTAGGGGTGGTCACGAATTAAAGTCCTTTTCGACCTAGGACGTATATTTAAGGAGATATGGGCAAAATAACTTTTTCATATAAAAATTGCAATTTTTTTAGGTTTTGAGCGGATTATTAAATTTTTTGGGGTGTTACGAATTAAAGTCCTTTTCGCTCTAGGACGCGTATATACGAAGATATGGGCAAAATAAGTTTTTCAGATAAAAATTTCAATTTTTTTAGGTTTTGGGAGGATTATTCAATTTTTTTTGGCGGTGGTCATGAATTAAAGTCCTTTTCGCGCTAGGGCGCTTAGTTTAGGAGATATGGGCAAAATAAGTTTTTCATATCAAAATTTAAATTTTTTAGGTTTTGGGTGGATTTGTCAATTTTTTGGGGGTGGTCACGAATTAAAGTCCTTTTCGCTCTAGGACGCGTATATACGAAGATATGGGCAAAATAAGTTTTTCAGATAAAAATTTCAATTTTTTTAGGTTTTGGGAGGATTATTCAATTTTTTTGGGGGTGGTCATGAATTAAAGTCCTTTTCGCGCTAGGGCGCTTAGTTTAGGAGATATGGGCAAAATAAGTTTTTCATATCAAAATTTAAATTTTTTTTAGGGTTTGGGTGGATTTGTCAATTTTTTTGGGGGTGGTCACGAATTAAAGTCCATTTCGCCCTAGGACGTATATTTAAGGAGATATGGGCAAAATAACTTTTTCATATAAAAATTGCAATTTTTTTTTGTTTTGAGCGGATTATTAAATTTTTTGGGGTGTTACGAATTAAAGTCCTTTTCGTTCTAGGACGCGTATATACGAAGATATGGGCAAAATAAGTTTTTCAGATAAAAATTTCAATTTTTTTAGGTTTTGGGAGGATTATTCATTTTTTTTTTGGGGTGGTCATGAATTAAAGTCCTTTTCGCGCTGGGCGCTTAGTTTAGGAGATATGGGCAAAATAAGTTTTTCATATCAAAATTTAAATTTTTTTTTAGGGTTTGGGTGGATTTGTCAATTTTTTGGGGGTGGTCACGAATTAAAGTCCATTTCGCCCTAGGACGCATATTTAAGGAGATATGGGCAAAATAACTTTTTCATATAAAAATTGCAATTTTTTTAGGTTTTGAGTGGATTATTAAATTTTTTGGGGTGTTACGAATTAAAGTCCTTTTCGCTCTAGGACGCGTATATACGAAGATATGGGCAAAATAAGTTTTTCAGATAAAAATTTCAATTTTTTTACTTTTTGGGAGGATTATTCATTTTTTTTGGGGGTGTTCATGAATTAAAGTCCTTTTCGCGCTAGGGCGCTTAGTTTAGGAGATATGGGCAAAATAAGTTTTTCATATCAAAATTTAAATTTTTTTTTAGGGTTTGGGTGGATTTGTCAATTTTTTGGGGGTGGTCACGAATTAAAGTCCATTTCGCCCTAGGACGCATATTTAAGGAGATATGGGCAAAATAACTTTTTCATATAAAAATTGCAATTTTTTTAGGTTTTGAGCGGATTATTAAATTTTTTGGGGTGTTACGAATTAAAGTCCTTTTCGCTCTAGGACGCGTATATACGAAGATATGGGCAAAATAATTTTTTCAGATAAAAATTGCATTTTTTTAGGTTTTGGAAGGATTATTCAATTTTTTTTGGGGGTGGTCATGAATTAAAGTCCTTTTCGCGCTAGGGCGCTTAGTTTAGGAGATATGGGCAAAATAAGTTTTTCATATCAAAATTTAAATTTTTTTAGGTTTTGGGTGGATTTGTCAATTTTTTGGGGGTGGTCACGAATTAAAGTCCATTTCGCCCTAGGACGCATATTTAAGGAGATATGGGCAAAATAACTTTTTCATATAAAAATTGCAATTTTTTTAGGTTTTGAGCGGATTATTAAATTTTTTGGGGTGTTACGAATTAAAGTCCTTTTCGCTCTAGGACGCGTATATACGAAGATATGGGCAAAATAAGTTTTTCAGATCAAAATTTAAATTTTTTGAGGTTTTGGGAGGATTATTCAATTTTTTTGGGGGTGGTCATGAATTAAAGTCCTTTTCGCGCTAGGGCGCTTAGTTTAGGAGATATGGGCAAAATAAGTTTTTCATATCAAAATTTAAATTTTTTTTAGGGTTTGGGTGGATTTGTCAATTTTTTTGGGGGTGGTCACGAATTAAAGTCCATTTCGCCCTAGGACGTATATTTAAGGAGATATGGGCAAAATAACTTTTTCATATAAAAATTGCAATTTTTTAGGTTTTGAGCGGATTATTAAATTTTTTGGGGTGTTACGAATTAAAGTCCTTTTCGCTCTAGGACGCGTATATACGAAGATATGGGCACAATAAGTTTTTCAGATAAAAATTTCAATTTTTTTAGGTTTTGGGAGGATTATTCAATTTTTTTGGCGGTGGTCATAAATTAAAGTCCTTTTCGCGCTAGGGCGCTTAGTTTAGGAGATATGGGCAAAATAAGTTTTTCATATAAAATTGCAATTTTTTTAGGATTTGAGCGGATTATTAAATTATTTGGGGTGTTACGAATTAAAGTCCTTTTCGCTCTAGGACGCGTATATACGAATATATGGGCAAAATAATTTTTTCAGATAAAAATTGCATTTTTTTAGGTTTTGGAAGGATTATTCAATTTTTTTGGGGGTGGTCATGAATTAAAGTCCTTTTCGCGCTAGGGCGCTTAGTTTAGGAGATATGGGCAAAATAAGTTTTTCATATCAAAATTTAAATTTTTTTAGGTTTTGGGTGGATTTGTCAATTTTTTTGGTGTGGTCACGAATTAAAGTCCTTTTCGCCCTAGGACGTATATTTAAGGAGATATGGGCAAAATAACTTTTTCATATAAAAATTGCAATTTTTTTTTGTTTTGAGCGGATTATTAAATTTTTTGGGGTGTTACGAATTAAAGTCCTTTTCGTTCTAGGACGCGTATATACGAAGATATGGGCAAAATAAGTTTTTCAGATAAAAATTTCAATTTTTTTAGGTTTTGGGAGGATTATTCAATTTTTTTGGGGGTGGTCATGAATTAAAGTCCTTTTCGCGCTAGGGCGCTTAGTTTAGGAGATATGGGCAAAATAAGTTTTTCATATCAAAATTTAAATTTTTTTTAGGGTTTGGGTGGATTTGTCAATTTTTTTGGGGGTGGTCACGAATTAAAGTCCATTTCGCCCTAGGACGTATATTTAAGGAGATATGGGCAAAATAACTTTTTCATATAAAAATTGCAATTTTTTTTTGTTTTGAGCGGATTATTAAATTTTTTGGGGTGTTACGGTGTTAAGTCCATTTCGCCCTAGGACGCATATTTAAGGAGATATGGGCAAAATAACTTTTTCATATAAAAATTGCAATTTTTTTAGGTTTTGAGTGGATTATTAAATTTTTTGGGGTGTTACGAATTAAAGTCCTTTTCGCTCTAGGACGCGTATATACGAAGATATGGGCAAAATAAGTTTTTCAGATAAAAATTTCAATTTTTTAGGTTTTGGGAGGATTATTAAATTTTTTTTGGGGGTGGTCATGAATTAAAGTCCTTTTCGCGCTAGGGCGCTTAGTTTAGGAGATATGGGCAAAATAAGTTTTTCATATCAAAATTTAAATTTTTTTTAGGGTTTGGGTGGATTTGTCAATTTTTTTGGGGGTGGTCACGAATTAAAGTCCATTTCGCCCTAGGACGTATATTTAAGGAGATATGGGCAAAATAACTTTTTCATATAAAAATTGCAATTTTTTAGGTTTTGAGCGGATTATTAAATTTTTTGGGGTGTTACGAATTAAAGTCCTTTTCGCTCTAGGACGCGTATATACGAAGATATGGGCAAAATAAGATTTTCAGATAAAAATTTCAATTTTTTTAGGTTTTGGGAGGATTATTCAGTTTTTTTGGGGGTGGTCATGAATTAAAGTCCTTTTCGCGCTAGGGCGCTTAGTTTAGGAGATATGGGCAAAATAAGTTTTTCATATCAAAATTTAAATTTTTTTAGGTTTTGGGTGGATTTGTCAATTTTTTGGGAGTGGTCACGAATTAAAGTCCATTTCGCCCTAGGACGCATATTTGAGGAGATATGGGCAAAATAAGTTTTTCATATAAAAATTGCAATTTTTTTAGGTTTTGAGCGGATTATTAAATTTTTTGGGGTGTTACGAATTAAAGTCCTTTTCGCTCTAGGACGCGTATATACGAAGATATGGGCACAATAAGTTTTTCAGATAAAAATTTCAATTTTTTTAGGTTTTGGGAGGATTATTCAATTTTTTTGGCGGTGGTCATAAATTAAAGTCCTTTTCGCGCTAGGGCGCTTAGTTTAGGAGATATGGGCAAAATATGTTTTTCATATAAAATTGCAATTTTTTTAGGTTTTGAGCGGATTATTAAATTATTTGGGGTGTTACGAATTAAAGTCCTTTTCGCTCTAGGACGCGTATATACGAAGATATGGGCAAAATAATTTTTTCAGATAAAAATTGCATTTTTTTAGGTTTTGGAAGGATTTTTCAATTTTTTTGGGGGTGGTCATGAATTAAAGTCCTTTTCGCGCTAGGGCGCTTAGTTTAGGAGATATGGGCAAAATAAGTTTTTCATATCAAAATTTAAATTTTTTTAGGTTTTGGGTGGATTTGTCAATTTTTTTGGTGTGGTCACGAATTAAAGTCCTTTTCGCCCTAGGACGTATATTTAAGGAGATATGGGCAAAATAACTTTTTCATATAAAAATTGCAATTTTTTTTTGTTTTGAGCGGATTATTAAATTTTTTGGGGTGTTACGAATTAAAGTCCTTTTCGTTCTAGGACGCGTATATACGAAGATATGGGCAAAATAAGTTTTTCAGATAAAAATTTCAATTTTTTTAGGTTTTGGGAGGATTATTCAATTTTTTTGGGGGTGGTCATGAATTAAAGTCCTTTTCGCGCTAGGGCGCTTAGTTTAGGAGATATGGGCAAAATAAGTTTTTCATATCAAAATTTAAATTTTTTTTAGGGTTTGGGTGGATTTGTCAATTTTTTTGGGGGTGGTCACGAATTAAAGTCCATTTCGCCCTAGGACGTATATTTAAGGAGATATGGGCAAAATAACTTTTTCATATAAAAATTGCAATTTTTTTTTGTTTTGAGCGGATTATTAAATTTTTTGGGGTGTTACGAATTAAAGTCCTTTTCGTTCTAGGACGCGTATATACGAAGATATGGGCAAAATAAGTTTTTCAGATAAAAATTTCAATTTTTTTAGGTTTTGGGAGGATTATTCATTTTTTTTTTGGGGTGGTCATGAATTAAAGTCCTTTTCGCGCTAGGGCGCTTAGTTTAGGAGATATGGGCAAAATAAGTTTTTCATATCAAAATTTAAATTTTTTTTTAGGGTTTGGGTGGATTTGTCAATTTTTTGGGGGTGGTCACGAATTAAAGTCCATTTCGCCCTAGGACGCATATTTAAGGAGATATGGGCAAAATAACTTTTTCATATAAAAATTGCAATTTTTTTAGGTTTTGAGTGGATTATTAAATTTTTTGGGGTGTTACGAATTAAAGTCCTTTTCGCTCTAGGACGCGTATATACGAAGATATGGGCAAAATACGTTTTTCAGATAAAAATTTCAATTTTTTAGGTTTTGGGAGGATTATTAAATTTTTTTTGGGGGTGGTCATGAATTAAAGTCCTTTTCGCGCTAGGGCGCTTAGTTTAGGAGATATGGGCAAAATAAGTTTTTCATATCAAAATTTAAATTTTTTTAGGTTTTGGGTGGATTTGTCAATTTTTTGGGGGTGGTCACGAATTAAAGTCCATTTCGCCCTAGGACGCATATTTAAGGAGATATGGGCAAAATAACTTTTTCATATAAAAATTGCAATTTTTTTAGGTTTTGAGTGGATTATTAAATTTTTTGGGGTGTTACGAATTAAAGTCCTTTTCGCTCTAGGACGCGTATATACGAAGATATGGGCAAAATAAGTTTTTCAGATCAAAATTTCAATTTTTTGAGGTTTTGGGAGGATTATTCAATTTTTTTGGGGGTGGTCATGAATTAAAGTCCTTTTCGCGCTAGGGCGCTTAGTTTAGGAGATATGGGCAAAATAAGTTTTTCATATCAAAATTTAAATTTTTTTTAGGTTTTTGGTGGATTTGTCAATTTGTTTGGTGTGGTCACGAATTAAAGTCCTTTTCGCCCTAGGACGTATATTTAAGGAGATATGGGCAAAATAACTTTTTCATATAAAAATTGCAATTTTTTTTTGTTTTGAGCGGATTATTAAATTTTTTGGGGTGTTACGAATTAAAGTCCTTTTCGTTCTAGGACGCGTATATACGAAGATATGGGCAAAATAAGTTTTTCAGATAAAAATTTCAATTTTTTAGGTTTTGGGAGGATTATTCATTTTTTTTGGGGGTGGTCATGAATTAAAGTCCTTTTCGCGCTAGGGCGCTTAGTTTAGGAGATATGGGCAAAATAAGTTTTTCATATCAAAATTTAAATTTTTTTAGGTTTTGGGTGGATTTGTCAATTTTTTGGGGGTGGTCACGAATTAAAGTCCTTTTCGCCCTAGGACGTATATTTAAGGAGATATGGGCAAAATAACTTTTTCATATAAAAAAAATCAATTTTTTTAGGTTTTGAGCGGATTATTAAATTTTTTGGGGTGTTACGAATTAAAGTCCTTTTCGCTCTAGGACGCGTATATACGAAGATATGGGCAAAATAAGATTTTCAGATAAAAATTTCAATTTTTTTAGGTTTTGGGAGGATTATTCAGTTTTTTTTTGGGGTGGTCATGAATTAAAGTCCTTTTCGCGCTAGGGCGCTTAGTTTAGGAGATATGGGCAAAATAAGTTTTTCATATCAAAATTTAAATTTTTTTAGGTTTTGGGTGGATTTGTCAATTTTTTGGGAGTGGTCACGAATTAAAGTCCATTTCGCCCTAGGACGCATATTTGAGGAGATATGGGCAAAATAACTTTTTCATATAAAAATTGCAATTTTTTTAGGTTTTGAGCGGATTATTAAATTTTTTGGGGTGTTACGAATTAAAGTCCTTTTCGCTCTAGGACGCGTATATACGAAGATATGGGCAAAATAAGATTTGCAGATAAAAATTTCAATTTTTTTAGGTTTTGGGAGGATTACTCAATTTTTTTGGGGGTGGTCATGAATTAAAGTCCTTTTCGCGCTAGGGCGCTTAATTTAGGAGATATGGGCAAAATAAGTTTTTCATATCAAAATTTAATTTTTTTTTAGGTTTTGGGTGGATTTGTCAATTTTTTGGGGGTGGTCACGAATTAAAGTCCTTTTCGCCCTAGGACGTATATTTAAGGAGATATGGGCAAAATAACTTTTTCATATAAAAATTGCAATTTTTTAGGTTTTGAGCGGATTATTAAATTTTTTGGGGTGTTACGAATTAAAGTCCTTTTCGCTCTAGGACGCGTATATACGAAGATATGGGCAAAATAAGATTTTCAGATAAAAATTTCAATTTTTTTAGGTTTTGGGAGGATTATTCAGTTTTTTTGGGGGTGGTCATGAATTAAAGTCCTTTTCGCGCTAGGGCGCTTAGTTTAGGAGATATGGGCAAAATAAGTTTTTCATATCAAAATTTAAATTTTTTTAGGTTTTGGGTGGATTTGTCAATTTTTTGGGTGTGGTCACGAATTAAAGTCCTTTTCGCCCTAGGACGTATATTTAAGGAGATATGGGCAAAATAACTTTTTCATATAAAAATTGCAATTTTTTTAGGCTTTGAGCGGATTATTAAATTTTTTGGGGTGTTACGAATTAAAGTCCTTTTCGCTCTAGGACGCGTATATACGAAGATATGGGCAAAATAAGTTTTTCAGATAAAAATTTCAATTTTTTTAGGTTTTGGGAGGATTATTCAATTTTTTTGGGGGTGGTCATGAATTAAAGTCCTTTTCGCGCTAGGGCGCTTAGTTTAGGAGATATGGGCAAAATAAGTTTTTCATATCAAAATTTAAATTTTTTTTAGGGTTTGGGTGGATTTGTCAATTTTTTGGGGGTGGTCACGAATTAAAGTCCATTTCGCCCTAGGACGCATATTTAAGGAGATATGGGCAAAATAACTTTTTCATATAAAAATTGCAATTTTTTTAGGTTTTGAGTGGATTATTAAATTTTTTGGGGTGTTACGAATTAAAGTCCTTTTCGCTTTAGGACGCGTATATACGAAGATATGGGCAAAATAAGTTTTTCAGATAAAAATTTCAATTTTTTTAGGTTTTGGGAGGATTATTAAATTTTTTTTGGGGTGGTCATGAATTAAAGTCCTTTTCGCGCTAGGGCGCTTAGTTTAGGAGATATGGGCAAAATAAGTTTTTCATATCAAAATTTAAATTTTTTTAGGTTTTGGGTGGATTTGTCAATTTTTTGGGGGTGGTCACGAATTAAAGTCCATTTCGCCCTAGGACGCATATTTAAGGAGATATGGGCAAAAAAACTTTTTCATATAAAAATTGCAATTTTTTTAGGTTTTGAGCGGATTATTAAATTTTTTGGGGTGTTACGAATTAAAGTCCTTTTCGCTCTAGGACGCGTGTATACGAAGATATGGGCAAAATAAGTTTTTCAGATCAAAATTTCAATTTTTTGAGGTTTTGGGAGGATTATTCAATTTTTTTGGGGGTGGTCATGAATTAAAGTCCTTTTCGCGCTAGGGCGCTTAGTTTAGGAGATATGGGCAAAATAAGTTTTTCATATCAAAATTTAAATTTTTTTTAGGTTTTTGGTGGATTTGTCAATTTTTTTGGTGTGGTCACGAATTAAAGTCCTTTTCGCCCTAGGACGTATATTTAAGGAGATATGGGCAAAATAACTTTTTCATATAAAAATTGCAATTTTTTTTTGTTTTGAGCGGATTATTAAATTTTTTGGGGTGTTACGAATTAAAGTCCTTTTCGTTCTAGGACGCGTATATACGAAGATATGGGCAAAATAAGTTTTTCAGATAAAAATTTCAATTTTTTAGGTTTTGGGAGGATTATTCATTTTTTTTGGGGGTGGTCATGAATTAAAGTCCTTTTCGCGCTAGGGCGCTTAGTTTAGGAGATATGGGCAAAATAAGTTTTTCATATCAAAATTTAAATTTTTTTAGGTTTTGGGTGGATTTGTCAATTTTTTGGGAGTGGTCACGAATTAAAGTCCATTTCGCCCTAGGACGCATATTTGAGGAGATATGGGCAAAATAACTTTTTCATATAAAAATTGCAATTTTTTTTTGTTTTGAGCGGATTATTAAATTTTTTGGGGTGTTACGAATTAAAGTCCTTTTCGTTCTAGGACGCGTATATACGAAGATATGGGCAAAATAAGATTTTCAGATAAAAATTTCAATTTTTTTAGGTTTTGGGAGGATTATTCAGTTTTTTTTTGGGGTGGTCATGAATTAAAGTCCTTTTCGCGCTAGGGCGCTTAGTTTAGGAGATATGGGCAAAATAAGTTTTTCATATCAAAATTTAAATTTTTTTAGGTTTTGGGTGGATTTGTCAATTTTTTGGGAGTGGTCACGAATTAAAGTCCATTTCGCCCTAGGACGCATATTTGAGGAGATATGGGCAAAATAACTTTTTCATATAAAAATTGCAATTTTTTTTTGTTTTGAGCGGATTATTAAATTTTTTGGGGTGTTACGAATTAAAGTCCTTTTCGTTCTAGGACGCGTATATACGAAGATATGGGCAAAATAACTTTTTCATATAAAAATTTCAATTTTTTAGGTTTTGGGAGGATTATTCATTTTTTTTGGGGGTGGTCATGAATTAAAGTCCTTTTCGCGCTAGGGCGCTTAGTTTAGGAGATATGGGCAAAATAAGTTTTTCATATCAAAATTTAAATTTTTTTAGGTTTTGGGTGGATTTGTCAATTTTTTGGGGGTGGTCACGAATTAAAGTCCTTTTCGCCCTAGGACGTATATTTAAGGAGATATGGGCAAAATAACTTTTTCATATAAAAAAAATCAATTTTTTTAGGTTTTGAGCGGATTATTAAATTTTTTGGGGTGTTACGAATTAAAGTCCTTTTCGTTCTAGGACGCGTATATACGAAGATATCGGCAAAATAAGTTTTTCAGATAAAAATTTCAATTTTTTAGGTTTTGGGAGGATTATTCATTTTTTTTTTGGGGTGGTCATGAATTAAAGTCCTTTTCGCGCTAGGGCGCTTAGTTTAGGAGATATGGGCAAAATAAGTTTTTCATATCAAAATTTAAATTTTTTTAGGTTTTGGGTGGATTTGTCAATTTTTTGGGGGTGGTCACGAATTAAAGTCCATTTCGCCCGAGGACGTATATTTAAGGAGATATGGGCAAAATAACTTTTTCATATAAAAATTGCAATTTTTTTAGGTTTTGAGCGGATTATTAAATTTTTTGGGGTGTTACGAATTAAAGTCCTTTTCGCTCTAGGACGCGTATATACGAAGATATGGGCAAAATAAGATTTTCAGATAAAAATTTCAATTTTTTTAGGTTTTGGGAGGATTATTCAGTTTTTTTTGGGGGTGGTCATGAATTAAAGTCCTTTTCGCGCTAGGGCGCTTAGTTTAGGAGATATGGGCAAAATAAGTTTTTCATATCAAAATTTAAATTTTTTTAGGTTTTGGGTGGATTTGTCAATTTTTTGGGAGTGGTCACGAATTAAAGTCCATTTCGCCCTAGGACGCATATTTGAGGAGATGTGGGCAAAATAACTTTTTCATATAAAAATTGCAATTTTTTTAGGTTTTGAGCGGATTATTAAATTTTTTGGGGTGTTACGAATTAAAGTCCTTTTCGCTCTAGGACGCGTATATACGAAGATATAGGCAAAATAAGATTTTCAGATAAAAATTTCAATTTTTTTAGGTTTTGGGAGGATTACTCAATTTTTTTTGGGGGTGGTCATGAATTAAAGTCCTTTTCGCGCTAGGGCGCTTAATTTAGGAGATATGGGCAAAATAAGTTTTTCATATCAAAATTTAATTTTTTTTTAGGTTTTGGGTGGATTTGTCAATTTTTTAGGGGTGGTCACGAATTAAAGTCCTTTTCGACCTAGGACGTATATTTAAGGAGATATGGGCAAAATAACTTTTTCATATAAAAATTGCATTTTTTTTAGGTTTTGAGCGGATTATTAAATTTTTTGGGGTGTTACGAATTAAAGTCCTTTTCGTTCTAGGACGCGTATATACGAAGATATGGGCAAAATAAGTTTTTCAGATAAAAATTTCAATTTTTTTAGGTTTTGGGAGGATTATTCAATTTTTTTGGGGGTGGTCATGAATTAAAGTCCTTTTCGCGCTAGGGCGCTTAGTTTAGGAGATATGGGCAAAATAAGTTTTTCATATCAAAATTTAAATTTTTTTTAGGGTTTGGGTGGATTTGTCAATTTTTTGGGGGTGGTCACGAATTAAAGTCCATTTCGCCCTAGGACGCATATTTAAGGAGATATGGGCAAAATAATTTTTTCATATAAAAATTGCAATTTTTTTAGGTTTTGAGTGGATTATTAAATTTTTTGGGGTGTTACGAATTAATGTCCTTTTCGCTCTAGGACGCGTATATACGAAGATATGGGCAAAATAAGTTTTTCAGATAAAAATTTCAATTTTTTTAGGTTTTGGGAGGATTATTCATTTTTTTTGGGGGTGGTCATGAATTAAAGTCCTTTTCGCGCTAGGGCGCTTAGTTTAGGAGATATGGGCAAAATAAGTTTTTCATATCAAAATTTAAATTTTTTTAGGTTTTGGGTGGATTTGTCAATTTTTTGGGGGTGGTCACGAATTAAAGTCCATTTCGCCCTAGGACGCATATTTAAGGAGATATGGGCAAAATAACTTTTTCATATAAAAATTGCAATTTTTTTAGGTTTTGAGCGGATTATTAAATTTTTTGGGGTGTTACGAATTAAAGTCCTTTTCGCTCTAGGACGCGTATATACGAAGATATGGGCAAAATAAGTTTTTCAGATCAAAATTTCAATTTTTTGAGGTTTTGGGAGGATTATTCAATTTTTTTGGGGGTGGTCATGAATTAAAGTCCTTTTCGCGCTAGGGCGCTTAGTTTAGGAGATATGGGCAAAATAAGTTTTTCATATCAAAATTTAAATTTTTTTTAGGTTTTGGGTGGATTTGTCATTTTTTTGGTGTGGTCACGAATTAAAGTCCTTTTCGCCCTAGGACGTATATTTAAGGAGATATGGGCAAAATAACTTTTTCATATAAAAATTGCAATTTTTTTTGTTTTGAGCGGATTATTAAATTTTTTGGGGTGTTACGAATTAAAGTCCTTTTCGTTCTAGGACGCGTATATACGAAGATATGGGCAAAATAAGTTTTTCAGATAAAAATTTAAATTTTTTAGGTTTTGGGAGGATTATCATATTTTTTTGGGGGTGGTCATGAATTAAAGTCCTTTTCGCGCTAGGGCGCTTAGTTTAGGAGATATGGGCAAAATAAGTTTTTCATATCAAAATTTATATTTTTTTAGGTTTTGGGTGGATTTGTCAATTTTTTGGGGGTGGTCACGAATTAAAGTCCTTTTCGCCCTAGGACGTATATTTAAGGAGATATGGGCAAAATAACTTTTTCATATAAAAATTGCAATTTTTTTAGGTTTTGAGCGGATTATTAAATTTTTTGGGGTGTTACGAATTAAAGTCCTTTTCGCTCTAGGACGCGTATATACGAAGATATGGGCAAAATAAGATTTTCAGATAAAAATTTCAATTTTTTTAGGTTTTGGGAGGATTATTCAGTTTTTTTTTTGGGGTGGTCATGAATTAAAGTCCTTTTCGCGCTAGGGCGCTTAATTTAGGAGATATGGGCAAAATAAGTTTTTCATATCAAAATTTAATTTTTTAGGTTTTGGGTGGATTTGTCAATTTTTTAGGGGTGGTCACGAATTAAAGTCCTTTTCGACCTAGGACGTATATTTAAGGAGATATGGGCAAAATAACTTTTTCATATAAAAATTGCAATTTTTTTAGGTTTTGAGCGGATTATTAAATTTTTTGGGGTGTTACGAATTAAAGACCTTTTCGTTCTAGGACGCGTATATACGAAGATATGGGCAAAATAAGTTTTTCAGATAAAAATTTCAATTTTTTTAGGTTTTGGGAGGATTATTCAATTTTTTTGGGGGTGGTCATGAATAGTCCTTTTCGCGCTAGGGCGCTTAGTTTAGGAGATATGGGCAAAATAAGTTTTTCATATCAAAATTTAAATTTTTTTTAGGGTTTGGGTGGATTTGTCAATTTTTTGGGGGTGGTCACGAATTAAAGTCCATTTCGCCCTAGGACGCATATTTAAGGAGATATGGGCAAAATAATTTTTTCATATAAAAATTGCAATTTTTTTAGGTTTTGAGTGGATTATTAAATTTTTTGGGGTGTTACAAATTAAAGTCCTTTTCGCTCTAGGACGCGTATATACGAAGATATGGGCAAAATAAGTTTTTCAGATAAAAATTTCAATTTTTTTAGGTTTTGGGAGGATTATTCATTTTTTTTGGGGGTGGTCATGAATTAAAGTCCTTTTCGCGCTAGGGCGCTTAGTTTAGGAGATATGGGCAAAATAAGTTTTTCATATCAAAATTTAAATTTTTTTAGGTTTTGGGTGGATTTGTCAATTTTTTGGGGGTGGTCACGAATTAAAGTCCTTTTCGCCCTAGGACGTATATTTAAGGAGATATGGGCAAAATAACTTTTTCATATAAAAATTGCAATTTTTTAGGTTTTGAGCGGATTATTAAATTTTTTGGGGTGTTACGAATTAAAGTCCTTTTCGCTCTAGGACGCGTATATACGAAGATATGGGCAAAATAAGATTTTCAGATAAAAATTTCAATTTTTTTAGGTTTTGGGAGGATTATTCAGTTTTTTGGGGGGTGGTCATGAATTAAAGTCCTTTTCGCGCTAGGGCGCTTAGTTTAGGAGATATGGGCAAAATAAGTTTTTCATATCAAAATTTAAATTTTTTTGGTTTTGGGTGGATTTGTCAATTTTTTGGGAGTGGTCACGAATTAAAGTCCATTTCGCCCTAGGACGCATATTTGAGGAGATATGGGCAAAATAACTTTTTCGTATAAAAATTGCAATTTTTTTAGGTTTTGAGCGGATTATTAAATTTTTTGGGGTGTTACGAATTAAAGTCCTTTTCGCTCTAGGGCGCGTATATACGAAGATATGGGCAAAATAACTTTTTCATATAAAAATTGCAATTTTTTTAGGTTTTGAGCGGATTATTAAATTTTTTGGGTGTTACGAATTAAAGTCCTTTTCGCTCTAGGACGCGTATATACGAAGATATGGGCAAAATAAGATTTTCAGATAAAAATTTCAATTTTTTTAGGTTTTGGGAGGATTATTCAGTTTTTTTTTGGGGGTGGTCATGAATTAAAGTCCTTTTCGCGCTAGGGCGCTTAGTTTAGGAGATATGGGCAAAATAAGTTTTTCATATCAAAATTTAAATTTTTTTAGGTTTTGGGTGGATTTGTCAATTTTTTGGGAGTGGTCACGAATTAAAGTCCATTTCGCCCTAGGACGCATATTTGAGGAGATATGGGCAAAATAACTTTTTCGTATAAAAATTGCAATTTTTTTAGGTTTTGAGCGGATTATTAAATTTTTTGGGGTGTTACGAATTAAAGTCCTTTTCGCTCTAGGACGCGTATATACGAAGATATGGGCAAAATAAGATTTTCAGATAAAAATTTCAATTTTTTTAGGTTTTGGGAGGATTACTCAATTTTTTGGGGGTGGTCAGGAATTAAAGTCCTTTTCGCGCTAGGGCGCTTAATTTAGGAGATATGGGCAAAATAAGTTTTTCATATCAAAATTTAATTTTTTAGGTTTTGGGTGGATTTGTCAATTTTTTGGGGGTGGTCACGAATTAAAGTCCTTTTCGACCTAGGACGTATATTTAAGGAGATATGGGCAAAATAACTTTTTCATATAAAAATTGCAATTTTTTTAGGTTTTGAGCGGATTATTAAATTTTTTGGGGTGTTACGAATTAAAGACCTTTTCGTTCTAGGACGCGTATATACGAAGATATGGGCAAAATAAGTTTTTCAGATAAAAATTTCAATTTTTTTTAGGGTTTGGGTGGATTTGTCAATTTTTTGGGGGTGGTCACGAATTAAAGTCCATTTCGCCCTAGGACGCATATTTAAGGAGATATGGGCAAAATAATTTTTTCATATAAAAATTGCAATTTTTTTAGGTTTTGAGTGGATTATTAAATTTTTTGGGGTGTTACAAATTAAAGTCCTTTTCGCTCTAGGACGCGTATATACGAAGATATGGGCAAAATAAGTTTTTCAGATAAAAATTTCAATTTTTTTAGGTTTTGGGAGGATTATTCATTTTTTTTGGGGGTGGTCATGAATTAAAGTCCTTTTCGCGCTAGGGCGCTTAGTTTAGGAGATATGGGCAAAATAAGTTTTTCATATCAAAATTTAAATTTTTTTAGGTTTTGGGTGGATTTGTCAATTTTTTGGGGGTGGTCACGAATTAAAGTCCTTTTCGCCCTAGGACGTATATTTAAGGAGATATGGGCAAAATAACTTTTTCATATAAAAATTGCAATTTTTTAGGTTATGAGCGGATTATTAAATTTTTTGGGGTGTTACGAATTAAAGTCCTTTTCGCTCTAGGACGCGTATATACGAAGATATGGGCAAAATAAGATTTTCAGATAAAAATTTCAATTTTTTTAGGTTTTGGGAGGATTATTCAGTTTTTTGGGGGGTGGTCATGAATTAAAGTCCTTTTCGCGCTAGGGCGCTTAGTTTAGGAGATATGGGCAAAATAAGTTTTTCATATCAAAATTTAAATTTTTTTGGTTTTGGGTGGATTTGTCAATTTTTTGGGAGTGGTCACGAATTAAAGTCCATTTCGCCCTAGGACGCATATTTGAGGAGATATGGGCAAAATAACTTTTTCGTATAAAAATTGCAATTTTTTTAGGTTTTGAGCGGATTATTAAATTTTTTGGGGTGTTACGAATTAAAGTCCTTTTCGCTCTAGGACGCGTATATACGAAGATATGGGCAAAATAACTTTTTCATATAAAAATTGCAATTTTTTTAGGTTTTGAGCGGATTATTAAATTTTTTGGGGTGTTACGAATTAAAGTCCTTTTCGCTCTAGGACGCGTATATACGAAGATATGGGCAAAATAAGATTTTCAGATAAAAATTTCAATTTTTTTAGGTTTTGGGAGGATTATTCAGTTTTTTTTTGGGGGTGGTCATGAATTAAAGTCCTTTTCGCGCTAGGGCGCTTAGTTTAGGAGATATGGGCAAAATAAGTTTTTCATATCAAAATTTAAATTTTTTTAGGTTTTGGGTGGATTTGTCAATTTTTTGGGAGTGGTCACGAATTAAAGTCCATTTCGCCCTAGGACGCATATTTGAGGAGATATGGGCAAAATAACTTTTTCGTATAAAAATTGCAATTTTTTTAGGTTTTGAGCGGATTATTAAATTTTTTGGGGTGTTACGAATTAAAGTCCTTTTCGCTCTAGGACGCGTATATACGAAGATATGGGCAAAATAAGATTTTCAGATAAAAATTTCAATTTTTTTAGGTTTTGGGAGGATTACTCAATTTTTTGGGGGGTGGTCAGGAATTAAAGTCCTTTTCGCGCTAGGGCGCTTAATTTAGGAGATATGGGCAAAATAAGTTTTTCATATCAAAATTTAATTTTTTAGGTTTTGGGTGGATTTGTCAATTTTTTAGGGGTGGTCACGAATTAAAGTCCTTTTCGACCTAGGACGTATATTTAAGGAGATATGGGCAAAATAACTTTTTCATATAAAAATTGCAATTTTTTTAGGTTTTGAGCGGATTATTAAATTTTTTGGGGTGTTACGAATTAAAGACCTTTTCGTTCTAGGACGCGTATATACGAAGATATGGGCAAAATAAGTTTTTCAGATAAAAATTTCAATTTTTTTAGGTTTTGGGAGGATTATTCAATTTTTTTGGGGGTGGTCATGAATTAAAGTCCTTTTCGCGCTAGGGCGCTTAGTTTAGGAGATATGGGCAAAATAAGTTTTTCATATCAAAATTTAAATTTTTTTTAGGGTTTGGGTGGATTTGTCAATTTTTTGGGGGTGGTCACGAATTAAAGTCCATTTCGCCCTAGGACGCATATTTAAGGAGATATGGGCAAAATAATTTTTTCATATAAAAATTGCAATTTTTTTAGGTTTTGAGTGGATTATTAAATTTTTTGGGGTGTTACAAATTAAAGTCCTTTTCGCTCTAGGACGCGTATATACGAAGATATGGGCAAAATAAGATTTTCAGATAAAAATTTCAATTTTTTTAGGTTTTGGGAGGATTACTCAATTTTTTGGGGGGTGGTCAGGAATTAAAGTCCTTTTCGCGCTAGGGCGCTTAATTTAGGAGATATGGGCAAAATAAGTTTTTCATATCAAAATTTAATTTTTTAGGTTTTGGGTGGATTTGTCAATTTTTTGGGGGTGGTCACGAATTAAAGTCCTTTTCGACCTAGGACGTATATTTAAGGAGATATGGGCAAAATAACTTTTTCATATAAAAATTGCAATTTTTTTAGGTTTTGAGCGGATTATTAAATTTTTTGGGGTGTTACGAATTAAAGACCTTTTCGTTCTAGGACGCGTATATACGAAGATATGGGCAAAATAAATTTTTCAGATAAAAATTTCAATTTTTTTAGGTTTTGGGAGGATTATTCAATTTTTTTGGGGGTGGTCATGAATTAAAGTCCTTTTCGCGCTAGGGCGCTTAGTTTAGGAGATATGGGCAAAATAAGTTTTTCATATCAAAATTTAAATTTTTTTTAGGGTTTGGGTGGATTTGTCAATTTTTTGGGGGTGGTCACGAATTAAAGTCCATTTCGCCCTAGGACGCATATTTAAGGAGATATGGGCAAAATAATTTTTTCATATAAAAATTGCAATTTTTTTAGGTTTTGAGTGGATTATTAAATTTTTTGGGGTGTTACAAATTAAAGTCCTTTTCGCTCTAGGACGCGTATATACGAAGATATGGGCAAAATAAGTTTTTCAGATAAAAATTTCAATTTTTTTAGGTTTTGGGAGGATTATTCATTTTTTTTGGGGGTGGTCATGAATTAAAGTCCTTTTCGCGCTAGGGCGCTTAGTTTAGGAGATATGGGCAAAATAAGTTTTTCATATCAAAATTTAAATTTTTTTAGGTTTTGGGTGGATTTGTCAATTTTTTGGGGGTGGTCACGAATTAAAGTCCTTTTCGCCCTAGGACGTATATTTAAGGAGATATGGGCAAAATAACTTTTTCATATAAAAATTGCAATTTTTTAGGTTTTGAGCGGATTATTAAATTTTTTGGGGTGTTACGAATTAAAGTCCTTTTCGCTCTAGGACGCGTATATACGAAGATATGGGCAAAATAAGATTTTTAGATAAAAATTTCAATTTTTTTAGGTTTTGGGAGGATTATTCAGTTTTTTGGGGGGTGGTCATGAATTAAAGTCCTTTTCGCGCTAGGGCGCTTAGTTTAGGAGATATGGGCAAAATAAGTTTTTCATATCAAAATTTAAATTTTTTTGGTTTTGGGTGGATTTGTCAATTTTTTGGGAGTGGTCACGAATTAAAGTCCATTTCGCCCTAGGACGCATATTTGAGGAGATATGGGCAAAATAACTTTTTCGTATAAAAATTGCAATTTTTTTAGGTTTTGAGCGGATTATTAAATTTTTTGGGGTGTTACGAATTAAAGTCCTTTTCGCTCTAGGACGCGTATATACGAAGATATGGGCAAAATAACTTTTTCATATAAAAATTGCAATTTTTTTAGGTTTTGAGCGGATTATTAAATTTTTTGGGGTGTTACGAATTAAAGTCCTTTTCGCTCTAGGACGCGTATATACGAAGATATGGGCAAAATAAGATTTTCAGATAAAAATTTCAATTTTTTTAGGTTTTGGGAGGATTATTCAGTTTTTTTTTGGGGGTGGTCATGAATTAAAGTCCTTTTCGCGCTAGGGCGCTTAGTTTAGGAGATATGGGCAAAATAAGTTTTTCATATCAAAATTTAAATTTTTTTAGGTTTTGGGTGGATTTGTCAATTTTTTGGGAGTGGTCACGAATTAAAGTCCATTTCGCCCTAGGACGCATATTTGAGGAGATATGGGCAAAATAACTTTTTCGTATAAAAATTGCAATTTTTTTAGGTTTTGAGCGGATTATTAAATTTTTTGGGGTGTTACGAATTAAAGTCCTTTTCGCTCTAGGACGCGTATATACGAAGATATGGGCAAAATAAGATTTTCAGATAAAAATTTCAATTTTTTTAGGTTTTGGGAGGATTACTCAATTTTTTGGGGGGTGGTCAGGAATTAAAGTCCTTTTCGCGCTAGGGCGCTTAATTTAGGAGATATGGGCAAAATAAGTTTTTCATATCAAAATTTAATTTTTTAGGTTTTGGGTGGATTTGTCAATTTTTTAGGGGTGGTCACGAATTAAAGTCCTTTTCGCCCTAGGACGTATATTTAAGGAGATATGGGCAAAATAACTTTTTCATATAAAAATTGCAATTTTTTAGGTTTTGAGCGGATTATTAAATTTTTTGGGGTGTTACGAATTAAAGTCCTTTTCGCTCTAGGACGCGTATATACGAAGATATGGGCAAAATAAGATTTTCAGATAAAAATTTCAATTTTTTTAGGTTTTGGGAGGATTATTCAGTTTTTTTGGGGGTGGTCATGAATTAAAGTCCTTTTCGCGCTAGGGCGCTTAGTTTAGGAGATATGGGCAAAATAAGTTTTTCATATCAAAATTTAATTTTTTTTGGTTTTGGGTGGATTTGTCAATTTTTTGGGAGTGGTCACGAATTAAAGTCCATTTCGCCCTAGGACGCATATTTGAGGAGATATGGGCAAAATAACTTTTTCATATAAAAATTGCAATTTTTTTAGGTTTTGAGCGGATTATTAAATTTTTTGGGGTGTTACGAATTAAAGTCCTTTTCGCTCTAGGACGCGTATATACGAAGATATGGGCAAAATAAGATTTGCAGATAAAAATTTCAATTTTTTTAGGTTTTGGGAGGATTATTCAATTTTTTTGGGGGTGGTCATGAATTAAAGTCCTTTTCGCGCTAGGGCGCTTAGTTTAGGAGATATGGGCAAAATAAGTTTTTCATATCAAAATCATGAATTAAAGTCCTTTTCGCGCTAGGGCGCTTAGTTTAGGAGATATGGGCAAAATAAGTTTTTCATATCAAAATTTAAATTTTTTTTAGGTTTTGGATGGATTTGTCATTTTTTTGGTGTGGTCACGAATTAAAGTCCATTTCGCCCTAGGACGCATATTTGAGGAGATATGGGCAAAATAACTTTTTCGTATAAAAATTGCAATTTTTTTAGGTTTTGAGCGGATTATTAAATTTTTTGGGGTGTTACGAATTAAAGTCCTTTTCGCTCTAGGACGCGTATATACGAAGATATGGGCAAAATAACTTTTTCATATAAAAATTGCAATTTTTTTAGGTTTTGAGCGGATTATTAAATTTTTTGGGGTGTTACGAATTAAAGTCCTTTTCGCTCTAGGACGCGTATATACGAAGATATGGGCAAAATAAGATTTTCAGATAAAAATTTCAATTTTTTTAGGTTTTGGGAGGATTATTCAGTTTTTTTTTGGGGGTGGTCATGAATTAAAGTCCTTTTCGCGCTAGGGCGCTTAGTTTAGGAGATATGGGCAAAATAAGTTTTTCATATCAAAATTTAAATTTTTTTAGGTTTTGGGTGGATTTGTCAATTTTTTGGGAGTGGTCACGAATTAAAGTCCATTTCGCCCTAGGACGCATATTTGAGGAGATATGGGCAAAATAACTTTTTCGTATAAAAATTGCAATTTTTTTAGGTTTTGAGCGGATTATTAAATTTTTTGGGGTGTTACGAATTAAAGTCCTTTTCGCTCTAGGACGCGTATATACGAAGATATGGGCAAAATAAGATTTTCAGATAAAAATTTCAATTTTTTTAGGTTTTGGGAGGATTACTCAATTTTTTGGGGGGTGGTCAGGAATTAAAGTCCTTTTCGCGCTAGGGCGCTTAATTTAGGAGATATGGGCAAAATAAGTTTTTCATATCAAAATTTAATTTTTTAGGTTTTGGGTGGATTTGTCAATTTTTTAGGGGTGGTCACGAATTAAAGTCCTTTTCGACCTAGGACGTATATTTAAGGAGATATGGGCAAAATAACTTTTTCATATAAAAATTGCAATTTTTTTAGGTTTTGAGTGGATTATTAAATTTTTTGGGGTGTTACGAATTAAAGACCTTTTCGTTCTAGGACGCGTATATACGAAGATATGGGCAAAATAAGTTTTTCAGATAAAAATTTCAATTTTTTTAGGTTTTGGGAGGATTATTCAATTTTTTTGGGGGTGGTCATGAATTAAAGTCCTTTTCGCGCTAGGGCGCTTAGTTTAGGAGATATGGGCAAAATAAGTTTTTCATATCAAAATTTAAATTTTTTTTAGGGTTTGGGTGGATTTGTCAATTTTTTGGGGGTGGTCACGAATTAAAGTCCATTTCGCCCTAGGACGCATATTTAAGGAGATATGGGCAAAATAATTTTTTCATATAAAAATTGCAATTTTTTAGGTTTTGAGCGGATTATTAAATTTTTTGGGGTGTTACGAATTAAAGTCCTTTTCGCTCTAGGACGCGTATATACGAAGATATGGGCAAAATAAGATTTTCAGATAAAAATTTCAATTTTTTTAGGTTTTGGGAGGATTATTCAGTTTTTTTGGGGGTGGTCATGAATTAAAGTCCTTTTCGCGCTAGGGCGCTTAGTTTAGGAGATATGGGCAAAATAAGTTTTTCATATCAAAATTTAAATTTTTTTGGTTTTGGGTGGATTTGTCAATTTTTTGGGAGTGGTCACGAATTAAAGTCCATTTCGCCCTAGGACGCATATTTGAGGAGATATGGGCAAAATAACTTTTTCATATAAAAATTGCAATTTTTTTAGGTTTTGAGCGGATTATTAAATTTTTTGGGGTGTTACGAATTAAAGTCCTTTTCGCTCTAGGACGCGTATATACGAAGATATGGGCAAAATAAGATTTGCAGATAAAAATTTCAATTTTTTTAGGTTTTGGGAGGATTATTCAATTTTTTTGGGGGTGGTCATGAATTAAAGTCCTTTTCGCGCTAGGGCGCTTAGTTTAGGAGATATGGGCAAAATAAGTTTTTCATATCAAAATCATGAATTAAAGTCCTTTTCGCGCTAGGGCGCTTAGTTTAGGAGATATGGGCAAAATAAGTTTTTCATATCAAAATTTAAATTTTTTTTAGGTTTTGGATGGATTTGTCATTTTTTTGGTGTGGTCACGAATTAAAGTCCTTTTCGCCCTAGGACGTATATTTAAGGAGATATGGGCAAAATAACTTTTTCATGTAAAAATTGCAATTTTTTTTTTGTTTTGAGCGGATTATTAAATTTTTTGGGGTGTTACGAATTAAAGTCCTTTTCGTTCTAGGACGCGTATATACGAAGATATGGGCAAAATAAGTTTTTCAGATAAAAATTTCAATTTTTTTAGGTTTTGGGAGGATTATTCATTTTTTTTTTGGGGGGTGGTCATGAATTAAAGTCCTTTTCGCGCTAGGGCGCTTAGTTTAGGAGATATGGGCAAAATAAGTTTTTCATATCAAAATTTAAATTTTTTTAGGTTTTGGGTGGATTTGTCAATTTTTTGGGGGTGGTCACGAATTAAAGTCCTTTTCGCCCTAGGACGTATATTTAAGGAGATATGGGCAAAATAACTTTTTCATATAAAAATTGCAATTTTTTTAGGTTTTGAGCGGATTATTAAATTTTTTGGGGTGTTACGAATTAAAGTCCTTTTCGCTCTAGGACGCGTATATACGAAGATATGGGCAAAATAAGATTTTCAGATAAAAATTTCAATTTTTTTAGGTTTTGGGAGGATTATTCAGTTTTTTTTGGGGGTGGTCATGAATTAAAGTCCTTTTCGCGCTAGGGCGCTTAGTTTAGGAGATATGGGCAAAATAAGTTTTTCATATCAAAATTTAAATTTTTTTAGGTTTTGGGTGGATTTGTCAATTTTTTGGGAGTGGTCACGAATTAAAGTCCATTTCGCCCTAGGACGCATATTTGAGGAGATATGGGCAAAATAACTTTTTCGTATAAAAATTGCAATTTTTTTAGGTTTTGAGCGGATTATTAAATTTTTTAGGGTGTTACGAATTAAAGTCCTTTTCGCTCTAGGACGCGTATATACGAAGATATGGGCAAAATAAGATTTTCAGATAAAAATTTCAATTTTTTTAGGTTTTGGGAGGATTACTCAATTTTTTTGGGGGTGGTCATGAATTAAAGTCCTTTTCGCGCCAGGGCGCTTAATTTAGGAGATATGGGCAAAATAAGTTTTTCATATCAAAATTTAATTTTTTAGGTTTTTGGGTGGATTTGTCAATTTTTTAGGGGTGGTCACGAATTAAAGTCCTTTTCGACCTAGGACGTATATTTAAGGAGATATGGGCAAAATAACTTTTTCATATAAAAATTGCAATTTTTTAGGTTTTGAGCGGATTATTAAATTTTTTGGGGTGTTACGAATTAAAGTCCTTTTCGTTCTAGGACGCGTATATACGAAGATATGGGCAAAATAAGTTTTTCAGATAAAAATTTCAATTTTTTTAGGTTTTGGGAGGATTATTCAATTTTTTTGGGGGTGGTCATGAATTAAAGTCCTTTTCGCGCTAGGGCGCTTAGTTTAGGAGATATGGGCAAAATAAGTTTTTCATATCAAAATTTAAATTTTTTTAGGGTTTGGGTGGATTTGTCAATTTTTTGGGGGTGGTCACGAATTAAAGTCCATTTCGCCCTAGGACGCATATTTAAGGAGATATGGGCAAAATAATTTTTTCATATAAAAATTGCAATTTTTTTAGGTTTTGAGTGGATTATTAAATTTTTTGGGGTGTTACGAATTAAAGTCCTTTTCGCTCTAGGACGCGTATATACGAAGATATGGGCAAAATAAGTTTTTCAGATCAAAATTTCAATTTTTTGAGGTTTTGGGAGGATTATTCAATTTTTTGGGGGGTGGTCATGAATTAAAGTCCTTTTCGCGCTAGGGCGCTTAGTTTAGGAGATATGGGCAAAATAAGTTTTTCATATCAAAATTTAAATTTTTTTAGGTTTTGGGTGGATTTGTCAATTTTTTGGGGGTGGTCACGAATTAAAGTCCTTTTCGCCCTAGGACGTATATTTAAGGAGATATGGGCAAAATAACTTTTTCTTATAAAAATTGCAATTTTTTAGGTTTTGAGCGGATTATTAAATTTTTTGGGGTGTTACGAATTAAAGTCCTTTTCGCTCTAGGACGCGTATATACGGAGATATGGGCAAAATAAGATTTTCAGATAAAAATTTCAATTTTTTTAGGTTTTGGGAGGATTATTCAGTTTTTTTGGGGGTGGTCATGAATTAAAGTCCTTTTCGCGCTAGGGCGCTTAGTTTAGGAGATATGGGCAAAATAAGTTTTTCATATCAAAATTTAAATTTTTTTAGGTTTTGGGTGGATTTGTCAATTTTTTGGGAGTGGTCACGAATTAAAGTCCATTTCGCCCTAGGACGCATATTTGAGGAGATATGGGCAAAATAACTTTTTCATATAAAAATTGCGATTTTTTTAGGTTTTGAGCGGATTATTAAATTTTTTGGGGTGTTACGAATTAAAGTCCTTTTCGCTCTAGGACGCGTATATACGAAGATATGGGCAAAATAAGATTTTCAGATAAAAATTTCAATTTTTTTAGGTTTTGGGAGGATTATTCAATTTTTTTGGGGGTGGTCATGAATTAAAGTCCTTTTCGCGCTAGGGCGCTTAGTTTAGGAGATATGGGCAAAATAAGTTTTTCATATCAAAATTTAAATTTTTTTTAGGTTTTGGGTGGATTTGTCAATTGTTTGGGGGTGGTCACGAATTAAAGTCCATTTCGCCCTAGGACGCATATTTAAGGAGATATGGGCAAAATAACTTTTTCATATAAAAATTGCAATTTTTTTAGGTTTTGAGTGGATTATTAAATTTTTTGGGGTGTTACGAATTAAAGTCCTTTTCGCTCTAGGACGCGTATATACGAAGATATGGGCAAAATAAGTTTTTCAGATAAAAATTTCAATTTTTTTAGGTTTTGGGAGGATTATTAAATTTTTTTTGGGGGTGGTCATGAATTAAAGTCCTTTTCGCGCTAGGACGCTTAGTTTAGGAGATATGGGCAAAATAAGTTTTTCAAATCAAAATTTAAATTTTTTAGGTTTTGGGTGGATTTGTCAATTTTTTGGGGGTGGTCACGAATTAAAGTCCATTTCGCCCTAGGACGCATATTTAAGGAGATATGGGCAAAATAACTTTTTCATATAAAAATTGCAATTTTTTTAGGTTTTGAGCGGATTATTAAATTTTTTGGGGTGTTACGAATTAAAGTCCTTTTCGCTCTAGGACGCGTATATACGAAGATATGGGCAAAATAAGTTTTTCAGATAAAAATTTCAATTTTTTTAGGTTTTGGGAGGATTATTCAATTTTTTTGGGGGTGGTCATGAATTAAAGTCCTTTTCGCGCTAGGGCGCTTAGTTTAGGAGATATGGGCAAAATAAGTTTTTCATATCAAAATTTAAATTTTTTTTAGGTTTTGGGTGGATTTGTCAATTTTTTTGGTGTGGTCACGAATTAAAGTCCTTTTCGCCCTAGGACGTATATTTGAGGAGATATGGGCAAAATAACTTTTTCATATAAAAATTGCAATTTTTTTAGGTTTTGAGCGGATTATTAAATTTTTTGGGGTGTTACGAATTAAAGTCCTTTTCGCTCTAGGACGCGTATATACGAAGATATGGGCAAAATAAGATTTTCAGATAAAAATTTCAATTTTTTTAGGTTTTGGGAGGATTATTCAGTTTTTTTGGGGGTGGTCATGAATTAAAGTCCTTTTCGCGCTAGGGCGCTTAGTTTAGGAGATATGGGCAAAATAAGTTTTTCATATCAAAATTTAAATTTTTTTAGGTTTTGGGTGGATTTGTCAATTTTTTGGGAGTGGTCACGAATTAAAGTCCATTTCGCCCTAGGACGCATATTTGAGGAGATATGGGCAAAATAACTTTTTCATATAAAAATTGCAATTTTTTTAGGTTTTGAGCGGATTATTAAATTTTTTGGGGTGTTACGAATTAAAGTCCTTTTCGTTCTAGGACGCGTATATACGAAGATATGGGCAAAATAAGTTTTTCAGATAAAAATTTCAATTTTTTTAGGTTTTGGGAGGATTATTCAGTTTTTTTGGGGGTGGTCATGAATTAAAGTCCTTTTCGCGCTAGGGCGCTTAATTTAGGAGATATGGGCAAAATAAGTTTTTCATATCAAAATTTAATTTTTTTTTAGGTTTTGGGTGGATTTGTCAATTTTTTAGCGGTGGTCACGAATTAAAGTCCTTTTCGACCTAGGACGTATATTTAAGGAGATATGGGCAAAATAACTTTTTCATATAAAAATTGCAATTTTTTTAGGTTTTGAGCGGATTATTAAATTTTTTGGGGTGTTACGAATTAAAGTCCTTTTCGTTCTAGGACGCGTATATACGAAGATATGGGCAAAATAAGTTTTTCAGATAAAAATTTCAATTTTTTTAGGTTTTGGGAGGATTATTCAATTTTTTTGGGGGTGGTCATGAATTAAAGTCCTTTTCGCGCTAGGGCGCTTAGTTTAGGAGATATGGGCAAAATAAGTTTTTCATATCAAAATTTAAATTTTTTTTAGGGTTTGGGTGGATTTGTCAATTTTTTGGGGGTGGTCACGAATTAAAGTCCATTTCGCCCTAGGACGCATATTTAAGGAGATATGGGCAAAATAATTTTTTCATATAAAAATTGCAATTTTTTTAGGTTTTGAGTGGATTATTAAATTTTTTGGGGTGTTACAAATTAAAGTCCTTTTCGCTCTAGGACGCGTATATACGAAGATATGGGCAAAATAAGTTTTTCAGATAAAAATTTCAATTTTTTTAGGTTTTGGGAGGATTATTCATTTTTTTTTGGGGGTGGTCATGAATTAAAGTCCTTTTCGCGCTAGGGCGCTTAGTTTAGGAGATATGGGCAAAATAAGTTTTTCATATCAAAATTTAAATTTTTTTAGGTTTTGGGTGGATTTGTCAATTTTTTGGGGGTGGTCACGAATTAAAGTCCATTTCGCCCTAGGACGCATATTTAAGGAGATATGGGCAAAATAACTTTTTCATATAAAAATTGCAATTTTTTTAGGTTTTGAGCGGATTATTAAATTTTTTGGGGTGTTACGAATTAAAGTCCTTTTCGTTCTAGGACGCGTATATACGAAGATATGGGCAAAATAAGTTTTTCAGATAAAAATTTCAATTTTTTTAGGTTTTGGGAGGATTATTCAATTTTTTTGGGGGTGGTCATGAATTAAAGTCCTTTTCGCGCTAGGGCGCTTAGTTTAGGAGATATGGGCAAAATAAGTTTTTCATATCAAAATTTAAATTTTTTTTAGGGTTTGGGTGGATTTGTCAATTTTTTGGGGGTGGTCACGAATTAAAGTCCATTTCGCCCTAGGACGCATATTTAAGGAGATATGGGCAAAATAATTTTTTCATATAAAAATTGCAATTTTTTTAGGTTTTGAGTGGATTATTAAATTTTTTGGGGTGTTACGAATTAAAGTCCTTTTCGCTCTAGGACGCGTATATACGAAGATATGGGCAAAATAAGTTTTTCAGATAAAAATTTCAATTTTTTTAGGTTTTGGGAGGATTATTCATTTTTTTTGGGGGTGGTCATGAATTAAAGTCCTTTTCGCGCTAGGGCGCTTAGTTTAGGAGATATGGGCAAAATAAGTTTTTCATATCAAAATTTAAATTTTTTTAGGTTTTGGGTGGATTTGTCAATTTTTTGGGGGTGGTCACGAATTAAAGTCCATTTCGCCCTAGGACGCATATTTAAGGAGATATGGGCAAAATAACTTTTTCATATAAAAATTGCAATTTTTTTAGGTTTTGAGCGGATTATTAAATTTTTTGGGGTGTTACGAATTAAAGTCCTTTTCGCTCTAGGACGCGTATATACGAAGATATGGGCAAAATAAGATTTTCAGATCAAAATTTCAATTTTTTGAGGTTTTGGGAGGATTATTCAATTTTTTTGGGGGTGGTCATGAATTAAAGTCCTTTTCGCGCTAGAGCGCTTAGTTTAGGAGATATGGGCAAAATAAGTTTTTCATATCAAAATTTAAATTTTTTTTAGGTTTTGGGTGGATTTGTCATTTTTTTGGTGTGGTCACGAATTAAAGTCCTTTTCGCCCTAGGACGTATATTTAAGGAGATATGGGCAAAATAACTTTTTCATATAAAAATTGCAATTTTTTTTGTTTTGAGCGGATTATTAAATTTTTTGGGGTGTTACGAATTAAAGTCCTTTTCGTTCTAGGACGCGTATATACGAAGATATGGGCAAAATAATTTTTTCAGATAAAAATTTAAACTTTTTAGGTTTTGGGAGGATTATCATATTTTTTTGGGGGTGGTCATGAATTAAAGTCCTTTTCGCGCTAGGGCGCTTAGTTTAGGAGATATGGGCAAAATAAGTTTTTCATATCAAAATTTATATTTTTTTAGGTTTTGGGTGGATTTGTCAATTTTTTGGGGGTGGTCACGAATTAAAGTCCTTTTCGCCCTAGGACGTATATTTAAGGAGATATGGGCAAAATAACTTTTTCATATAAAAATTGCAATTTTTTTAGGTTTTGAGCGGATTATTAAATTTTTTGGGGTGTTACGAATTAAAGTCCTTTTCGCTCTAGGACGCGTATATACGAAGATATGGGCAAAATAAGATTTTCAGATAAAAATTTCAATTTTTTTAGGTTTTGGGAGGATTATTCAGTTTTTTTTGGGGGTGGTCATGAATTAAAGTCCTTTTCGCGCTAGGGCGCTTAATTTAGGAGATATGGGCAAAATAAGTTTTTCATATCAAAATTTAATTTTTTAGGTTTTGGGTGGATTTGTCAATTTTTTAGGGGTGGTCACGAATTAAAGTCCTTTTCGACCTAGGACGTATATTTAAGGAGATATGGGCAAAATAACTTTTTCATATAAAAATTGCAATTTTTTTAGGTTTTGAGCGGATTATTAAATTTTTTGGGGTGTTACGAATTAAAGACCTTTTCGTTCTAGGACGCGTATATACGAAGATATGGGCAAAATAAGTTTTTCAGATAAAAATTTCAATTTTTTTAGGTTTTGGGAGGATTATTCAATTTTTTTGGGGGTGGTCATGAATTAAAGTCCTTTTCGCGCTAGGGCGCTTAGTTTAGGAGATATGGGCAAAATAAGTTTTTCATATCAAAATTTAAATTTTTTTTAGGGTTTGGGTGGATTTGTCAATTTTTTGGGGGTGGTCACGAATTAAAGTCCATTTCGCCCTAGGACGCATATTTAAGGAGATATGGGCAAAATAATTTTTTCATATAAAAATTGCAATTTTTTTAGGTTTTGAGTGGATTATTAAATTTTTTGGGGTGTTACAAATTAAAGTCCTTTTCGCTCTAGGACGCGTATATACGAAGATATGGGCAAAATAAGTTTTTCAGATAAAAATTTCAATTTTTTTAGGTTTTGGGAGGATTATTCATTTTTTTTGGGGGTGGTCATGAATTAAAGTCCTTTTCGCGCTAGGGCGCTTAGTTTAGGAGATATGGGCAAAATAAGTTTTTCATATCAAAATTTAAATTTTTTTAGGTTTTGGGTGGATTTGTCAATTTTTTGGGGGTGGTCACGAATTAAAGTCCTTTTCGCCCTAGGACGTATATTTAAGGAGATATGGGCAAAATAACTTTTTCATATAAAAATTGCAATTTTTTAGGTTTTGAGCGGATTATTAAATTTTTTGGGGTGTTACGAATTAAAGTCCTTTTCGCTCTAGGACGCGTATATACGAAGATATGGGCAAAATAAGATTTTCAGATAAAAATTTCAATTTTTTTAGGTTTTGGGAGGATTATTCAGTTTTTTGGGGGGTGGTCATGAATTAAAGTCCTTTTCGCGCTAGGGCGCTTAGTTTAGGAGATATGGGCAAAATAAGTTTTTCATATCAAAATTTAAATTTTTTTGGTTTTGGGTGGATTTGTCAATTTTTTGGGAGTGGTCACGAATTAAAGTCCATTTCGCCCTAGGACGCATATTTGAGGAGATATGGGCAAAATAACTTTTTCGTATAAAAATTGCAATTTTTTTAGGTTTTGAGCGGATTATTAAATTTTTTGGGGTGTTACGAATTAAAGTCCTTTTCGCTCTAGGACGCGTATATACGAAGATATGGGCAAAATAACTTTTTCATATAAAAATTGCAATTTTTTTAGGTTTTGAGCGGATTATTAAATTTTTTGGGGTGTTACGAATTAAAGTCCTTTTCGCTCTAGGACGCGTATATACGAAGATATGGGCAAAATAAGATTTTCAGATAAAAATTTCAATTTTTTTAGGTTTTGGGAGGATTATTCAGTTTTTTTTTGGGGGTGGTCATGAATTAAAGTCCTTTTCGCGCTAGGGCGCTTAGTTTAGGAGATATGGGCAAAATAAGTTTTTCATATCAAAATTTAAATTTTTTTAGGTTTTGGGTGGATTTGTCAATTTTTTGGGAGTGGTCACGAATTAAAGTCCATTTCGCCCTAGGACGCATATTTGAGGAGATATGGGCAAAATAACTTTTTCGTATAAAAATTGCAATTTTTTTAGGTTTTGAGCGGATTATTAAATTTTTTGGGGTGTTACGAATTAAAGTCCTTTTCGCTCTAGGACGCGTATATACGAAGATATGGGCAAAATAAGATTTTCAGATAAAAATTTCAATTTTTTTAGGTTTTGGGAGGATTACTCAATTTTTTGGGGGGTGGTCAGGAATTAAAGTCCTTTTCGCGCTAGGGCGCTTAATTTAGGAGATATGGGCAAAATAAGTTTTTCATATCAAAATTTAATTTTTTAGGTTTTGGGTGGATTTGTCAATTTTTTAGGGGTGGTCACGAATTAAAGTCCTTTTCGACCTAGGACGTATATTTAAGGAGATATGGGCAAAATAACTTTTTCATATAAAAATTGCAATTTTTTTAGGTTTTGAGCGGATTATTAAATTTTTTGGGGTGTTACGAATTAAAGACCTTTTCGTTCTAGGACGCGTATATACGAAGATATGGGCAAAATAAGTTTTTCAGATAAAAATTTCAATTTTTTTAGGTTTTGGGAGGATTATTAAATTTTTTTGGGGGTGGTCATGAATTAAAGTCCTTTTCGCGCTAGGGCGCTTAGTTTAGGAGATATGGGCAAAATAAGTTTTTCATATCAAAATTTAAATTTTTTTAGGGTTTGGGTGGATTTGTCAATTTTTTGGGGGTGGTCACGAATCAAAGTCCATTTCGCCCTAGGACGCATATTTAAGGAGATATGGGCAAAATAATTTTTTCATATAAAAATTGCAATTTTTTTAGGTTTTGAGTGGATTATTAAATTTTTTGGGGTGTTACAAATTAAAGTCCTTTTCGCTCTAGGACGCGTATATACGAAGATATGGGCAAAATAAGTTTTTCAGATAAAAATTTCAATTTTTTTAGGTTTTGGGAGGATTATTCATTTTTTTTTGGGGGTGGTCATGAATTAAAGTCCTTTTCGCGCTAGGGCGCTTAGTTTAGGAGATATGGGCAAAATAAGTTTTTCATATCAAAATTTAAATTTTTTTAGGTTTTGGGTGGATTTGTCAATTTTTTGGGGGTGGTCACGAATTAAAGTCCTTTTCGCCCTAGGACGTATATTTAAGGAGATATGGGCAAATTAACTTTTTCATATAAAAATTGCATTTTTTTTAGGTTTTGAGCGGATTATTAAATTTTTTGGGGTGTTACGAATTAAAGTCCTTTTCGCTCTAGGACGCGTATATACGAAGATATGGGCAAAATAAGATTTTCAGATAAAAATTTCAATTTTTTTAGGTTTTGGGAGGATTATTCAGTTTTTTGGGGGTGGTCATGAATTAAAGTCCTTTTCGCGCTAGGGCGCTTAGTTTAGGAGATATGGGCAAAATAAGTTTTTCATATCAAAATTTAAATTTTTTTGGTTTTGGGTGGATTTGTCAATTTTTTGGGAGTGGTCACGAATTAAAGTCCATTTCGCCCTAGGACGCATATTTGAGGAGATATGGGCAAAATAACTTTTTCGTATAAAAATTGCAATTTTTTTAGGTTTTGAGCGGATTATTAAATTTTTTGGGGTGTTACGAATTAAAGTCCTTTTCGCTCTAGGACGCGTATATACGAAGATATGGGCAAAATAACTTTTTCATATAAAAATTGCAATTTTTTTAGGTTTTGAGCGGATTATTAAATTTTTTGGGGTGTTACGAATTAAAGTCCTTTTCGCTCTAGGACGCGTATATACGAAGATATGGGCAAAATAAGATTTTCAGATAAAAATTTCAATTTTTTTAGGTTTTGGGAGGATTATTCAGTTTTTTTTTGGGGGTGGTCATGAATTAAAGTCCTTTTCGCGCTAGGGCGCTTAGTTTAGGAGATATGGGCAAAATAAGTTTTTCATATCAAAATTTAAATTTTTTTAGGTTTTGGGTGGATTTGTCAATTTTTTGGGAGTGGTCACGAATTAAAGTCCATTTCGCCCTAGGACGCATATTTGAGGAGATATGGGCAAAATAACTTTTTCATATAAAAATTGCAATTTTTTTAGGTTTTGAGCGGATTATTAAATTTTTTGGGGTGTTACGAATTAAAGTCCTTTTCGCTCTAGGACGCGTATATACGAAGATATGGGCAAAATAAGATTTTCAGATAAAAATTTCAATTTTTTTAGGTTTTGGGAGGATTATTCAGTTTTTTTTGGGGGTGGTCATGAATTAAAGTCCTTTTCGCGCTAGGGCGCTTAGTTTAGGAGATATGGGCAAAATAAGTTTTTCATATCAAAATTTAAATTTTTTTAGGTTTTGGGTGGATTTGTCAATTTTTTGGGAGTGGTCACGAATTAAAGTCCATTTCGCCCTAGGACGCATATTTGAGGAGATATGGGCAAAATAACTTTTTCGTATAAAAATTGCAATTTTTTTAGGTTTTGAGCGGATTATTAAATTTTTTGGGGTGTTACGAATTAAAGTCCTTTTCGCTCTAGGACGCGTATATACGAAGATATGGGCAAAATAAGATTTTCAGATAAAAATTTCAATTTTTTTAGGTTTTGGGAGGATTACTCATTTTTTTGGGGGGTGGTCAGGAATTAAAGTCCTTTTCGCGCTAGGGCGCTTAATTTAGGAGATATGGGCAAAATAAGTTTTTCATATCAAAATTTAATTTTTTAGGTTTTGGGTGGATTTGTCAATTTTTTAGGGGTGGTCACGAATTAAAGTCCTTTTCGACCTAGGACGTATATTTAAGGAGATATGGGCAAAATAACTTTTTCATATAAAAATTGCAATTTTTTTAGGTTTTGAGCGGATTATTAAATTTTTTGGGGTGTTACGAATTAAAGACCTTTTCGTTCTAGGACGCGTATATACGAAGATATGGGCAAAATAAGTTTTTCAGATAAAAATTTCAATTTTTTTAGGTTTTGGGAGGATTATTCAATTTTTTTGGGGGTGGTCATGAATTAAAGTCCTTTTCGCGCTAGGGCGCTTAGTTTAGGAGATATGGGCAAAATAAGTTTTTCATATCAAAATTTAAATTTTTTTTAGGGTTTGGGTGGATTTGTCAATTTTTTGGGGGTGGTCACGAATTAAAGTCCATTTCGCCCTAGGACGCATATTTAAGGAGATATGGGCAAAATAATTTTTTCATATAAAAATTGCAATTTTTTTAGGTTTTGAGTGGATTATTAAATTTTTTGGGGTGTTACAAATTAAAGTCCTTTTCGCTCTAGGACGCGTATATACGAAGATATGGGCAAAATAAGTTTTTCAGATAAAAATTTCAATTTTTTTAGGTTTTGGGAGGATTATTCATTTTTTTTTGGGGGTGGTCATGAATTAAAGTCCTTTTCGCGCTAGGGCGCTTAGTTTAGGAGATATGGGCAAAATAAGTTTTTCATATCAAAATTTAAATTTTTTTAGGTTTTGGGTGGATTTGTCAATTTTTTGGGGGTGGTCACGAATTAAAGTCCTTTTCGCCCTAGGACGTATATTTAAGGAGATATGGGCAAAATAACTTTTTCATATAAAAATTGCAATTTTTTAGGTTTTGAGCGGATTATTAAATTTTTTGGGGTGTTACGAATTAAAGTCCTTTTCGCTCTAGGACGCGTATATACGAAGATATGGGCAAAATAAGATTTTCAGATAAAAATTTCAATTTTTTTAGGTTTTGGGAGGATTATTCAGTTTTTTGGGGGGTGGTCATGAATTAAAGTCCTTTTCGCGCTAGGGCGCTTAGTTTAGGAGATATGGGCAAAATAAGTTTTTCATATCAAAATTTAAATTTTTTTGGTTTTGGGTGGATTTGTCAATTTTTTGGGAGTGGTCACGAATTAAAGTCCATTTCGCCCTAGGACGCATATTTGAGGAGATATGGGCAAAATAACTTTTTCGTATAAAAATTGCAATTTTTTTAGGTTTTGAGCGGATTATTAAATTTTTTGGGGTGTTACGAATTAAAGTCCTTTTCGCTCTAGGACGCGTATATACGAAGATATGGGCAAAATAACATTTTCATATAAAAATTGCAATTTTTTTAGGTTTTGAGCGGATTATTAAATTTTTTGGGGTGTTACGAATTAAAGTCCTTTTCGCTCTAGGACGCGTATATACGAAGATATGGGCAAAATAAGATTTTCAGATAAAAATTTCAATTTTTTTAGGTTTTGGGAGGATTATTCAGTTTTTTTTTGGGGGTGGTCATGAATTAAAGTCCTTTTCGCGCTAGGGCGCTTAGTTTAGGAGATATGGGCAAAATAAGTTTTTCATATCAAAATTTAAATTTTTTTAGGTTTTGGGTGGATTTGTCAATTTTTTGGGAGTGGTCACGAATTAAAGTCCATTTCGCCCTAGGACGCATATTTGAGGAGATATGGGCAAAATAACTTTTTCATATAAAAATTGCAATTTTTTTAGGTTTTGAGCGGATTATTAAATTTTTTTGGGGTGTTACGAATTAAAGTCCTTTTCGCTCTAGGACGCGTATATACGAAGATATGGGCAAAATAAGATTTGCAGATAAAAATTTCAATTTTTTTAGGTTTTGGGAGGATTATTCAATTTTTTTGGGGGTGGTCATGAATTAAAGTCCTTTTCGCGCTAGGGCGCTTAGTTTAGGAGATATGGGCAAAATAAGTTTTTCATATCAAAATCATGAATTAAAGTCCTTTTCGCGCTAGGGCGCTTAGTTTAGGAGATATGGGCAAAATAAGTTTTTCATATCAAAATTTAAATTTTTTTTAGGTTTTGGATGGATTTGTCATTTTTTTGGTGTGGTCACGAATTAAAGTCCTTTTCGCCCTAGGACGTATATTTAAGGAGATATGGGCAAAATAACTTTTTCATGTAAAAATTGCAATTTTTTTTTTGTTTTGAGCGGATTATTAAATTTTTTGGGGTGTTACGAATTAAAGTCCTTTTCGTTCTAGGACGCGTATATACGAAGATATGGGCAAAATAAGTTTTTCAGATAAAAATTTCAATTTTTTTAGGTTTTGGGAGGATTATTCATTTTTTTTTGGGGGGTGGTCATGAATTAAAGTCCTTTTCGCGCTAGGGCGCTTAGTTTAGGAGATATGGGCAAAATAAGTTTTTCATATCAAAATTTAAATTTTTTTAGGTTTTGGGTGGATTTGTCAATTTTTTGGGGGTGGTCACGAATTAAAGTCCTTTTCGCCCTAGGACGTATATTTAAGGAGATATGGGCAAAATAACTTTTTCATATAAAAATTGCAATTTTTTTAGGTTTTGAGCGGATTATTAAATTTTTTGGGGTGTTACGAATTAAAGTCCTTTTCGCTCTAGGACGCGTATATACGAAGATATGGGCAAAATAAGATTTTCAGATAAAAATTTCAATTTTTTTAGGTTTTGGGAGGATTATTCAGTTTTTTTTGGGGGTGGTCATGAATTAAAGTCCTTTTCGCGCTAGGGCGCTTAGTTTAGGAGATATGGGCAAAATAAGTTTTTCATATCAAAATTTAAATTTTTTTAGGTTTTGGGTGGATTTGTCAATTTTTTGGGAGTGGTCACGAATTAAAGTCCATTTCGCCCTAGGACGCATATTTGAGGAGATATGGGCAAAATAACTTTTTCGTATAAAAATTGCAATTTTTTTAGGTTTTGAGCGGATTATTAAATTTTTTAGGGTGTTACGAATTAAAGTCCTTTTCGCTCTAGGACGCGTATATACGAAGATATGGGCAAAATAAGATTTTCAGATAAAAATTTCAATTTTTTTAGGTTTTGGGAGGATTACTCAATTTTTTTGGGGGTGGTCATGAATTAAAGTCCTTTTCGCGCCAGGGCGCTTAATTTAGGAGATATGGGCAAAATAAGTTTTTCATATCAAAATTTAATTTTTTAGGTTTTTGGGTGGATTTGTCAATTTTTTAGGGGTGGTCACGAATTAAAGTCCTTTTCGACCTAGGACGTATATTTAAGGAGATATGGGCAAAATAACTTTTTCATATAAAAATTGCAATTTTTTAGGTTTTGAGCGGATTATTAAATTTTTTGGGGTGTTACGAATTAAAGTCCTTTTCGTTCTAGGACGCGTATATACGAAGATATGGGCAAAATAAGTTTTTCAGATAAAAATTTCAATTTTTTTAGGTTTTGGGAGGATTATTCAATTTTTTTGGGGGTGGTCATGAATTAAAGTCCTTTTCGCGCTAGGGCGCTTTAGGAGATATGGGCAAAATAAGTTTTTCATATCAAAATTTAAATTTTTTTAGGGTTTGGGTGGATTTGTCAATTTTTTGGGGGTGGTCACGAATTAAAGTCCATTTCGCCCTAGGACGCATATTTAAGGAGATATGGGCAAAATAATTTTTTCATATAAAAATTGCAATTTTTTTAGGTTTTGAGTGGATTATTAAATTTTTTGGGGTGTTACGAATTAAAGTCCTTTTCGCTCTAGGACGCGTATATACGAAGATATGGGCAAAATAAGTTTTTCAGATCAAAATTTCAATTTTTTGAGGTTTTGGGAGGATTATTCAATTTTTTGGGGGGTGGTCATGAATTAAAGTCCTTTTCGCGCTAGGGCGCTTAGTTTAGGAGATATGGGCAAAATAAGTTTTTCATATCAAAATTTAAATTTTTTTAGGTTTTGGGTGGATTTGTCAATTTTTTGGGGGTGGTCACGAATTAAAGTCCTTTTCGCCCTAGGACGTATATTTAAGGAGATATGGGCAAAATAACTTTTTCTTATAAAAATTGCAATTTTTTAGGTTTTGAGCGGATTATTAAATTTTTTGGGGTGTTACGAATTAAAGTCCTTTTCGCTCTAGGACGCGTATATACGGAGATATGGGCAAAATAAGATTTTCAGATAAAAATTTCAATTTTTTTAGGTTTTGGGAGGATTATTCAGTTTTTTTGGGGGTGGTCATGAATTAAAGTCCTTTTCGCGCTAGGGCGCTTAGTTTAGGAGATATGGGCAAAATAAGTTTTTCATATCAAAATTTAAATTTTTTTAGGTTTTGGGTGGATTTGTCAATTTTTTGGGAGTGGTCACGAATTAAAGTCCATTTCGCCCTAGGACGCATATTTGAGGAGATATGGGCAAAATAACTTTTTCATATAAAAATTGCGATTTTTTTAGGTTTTGAGCGGATTATTAAATTTTTTGGGGTGTTACGAATTAAAGTCCTTTTCGCTCTAGGACGCGTATATACGAAGATATGGGCAAAATAAGATTTTCAGATAAAAATTTCAATTTTTTTAGGTTTTGGGAGGATTATTCAATTTTTTTGGGGGTGGTCATGAATTAAAGTCCTTTTCGCGCTAGGGCGCTTAGTTTAGGAGATATGGGCAAAATAAGTTTTTCATATCAAAATTTAAATTTTTTTTAGGTTTTGGGTGGATTTGTCAATTTTTTGGGGGTGGTCACGAATTAAAGTCCATTTCGCCCTAGGACGCATATTTAAGGAGATATGGGCAAAATAACTTTTTCATATAAAAATTGCAATTTTTTTGGGTTTTGAGTGGATTATTAAATTTTTTGGGGTGTTACGAATTAAAGTCCTTTTCGCTCTAGGACGCGTATATACGAAGATATGGGCAAAATAAGTTTTTCAGATAAAAATTTCAATTTTTTTAGGTTTTGGGAGGATTATTAAATTTTTTTTGGGGGTGGTCATGAATTAAAGTCCTTTTCGCGCTAGGACGCTTAGTTTAGGAGATATGGGCAAAATAAGTTTTTCATATCAAAATTTAAATTTTTTAGGTTTTGGGTGGATTTGTCAATTTTTTGGGGGTGGTCACGAATTAAAGTCCATTTCGCCCTAGGACGCATATTTAAGGAGATATGGGCAAAATAACTTTTTCATATAAAAATTGCAATTTTTTTAGGTTTTGAGCGGATTATTAAATTTTTTGGGGTGTTACGAATTAAAGTCCTTTTCGCTCTAGGACGCGTATATACGAAGATATGGGCAAAATAAGTTTTTCAGATAAAAATTTCAATTTTTTTAGGTTTTGGGAGGATTATTCAATTTTTTTGGGGGTGGTCATGAATTAAAGTCCTTTTCGCGCTAGGGCGCTTAGTTTAGGAGATATGGGCAAAATAAGTTTTTCATATCAAAATTTAAATTTTTTTTAGGTTTTGGGTGGATTTGTCAATTTTTTTGGTGTGGTCACGAATTAAAGTCCTTTTCGCCCTAGGACGTATATTTGAGGAGATATGGGCAAAATAACTTTTTCATATAAAAATTGCAATTTTTTTAGGTTTTGAGCGGATTATTAAATTTTTTGGGGTGTTACGAATTAAAGTCCTTTTCGCTCTAGGACGCGTATATACGAAGATATGGGCAAAATAAGATTTTCAGATAAAAATTTCAATTTTTTTAGGTTTTGGGAGGATTATTCAGTTTTTTTGGGGGTGGTCATGAATTAAAGTCCTTTTCGCGCTAGGGCGCTTAGTTTAGGAGATATGGGCAAAATAAGTTTTTCATATCAAAATTTAAATTTTTTTAGGTTTTGGGTGGATTTGTCAATTTTTTGGGAGTGGTCACGAATTAAAGTCCATTTCGCCCTAGGACGCATATTTGAGGAGATATGGGCAAAATAACTTTTTCATATAAAAATTGCAATTTTTTTAGGTTTTGAGCGGATTATTAAATTTTTTGGGGTGTTACGAATTAAAGTCCTTTTCGTTCTAGGACGCGTATATACGAAGATATGGGCAAAATAAGTTTTTCAGATAAAAATTTCAATTTTTTTAGGTTTTGGGAGGATTATTCAGTTTTTTTGGGGGTGGTCATGAATTAAAGTCCTTTTCGCGCTAGGGCGCTTAATTTAGGAGATATGGGCAAAATAAGTTTTTCATATCAAAATTTAATTTTTTTTTAGGTTTTGGGTGGATTTGTCAATTTTTTAGCGGTGGTCACGAATTAAAGTCCTTTTCGACCTAGGACGTATATTTAAGGAGATATGGGCAAAATAACTTTTTCATATAAAAATTGCAATTTTTTTAGGTTTTGAGCGGATTATTAAATTTTTTGGGGTGTTACGAATTAAAGTCCTTTTCGTTCTAGGACGCGTATATACGAAGATATGGGCAAAATAAGTTTTTCAGATAAAAATTTCAATTTTTTTAGGTTTTGGGAGGATTATTCAATTTTTTTGGGGGTGGTCATGAATTAAAGTCCTTTTCGCGCTAGGGCGCTTAGTTTAGGAGATATGGGCAAAATAAGTTTTTCATATCAAAATTTAAATTTTTTTTAGGGTTTGGGTGGATTTGTCAATTTTTTGGGGGTGGTCACGAATTAAAGTCCATTTCGCCCTTGGACGCATATTTAAGGAGATATGGGCAAAATAATTTTTTCATATAAAAATTTCAATTTTTTTAGGTTTTGAGTGGATTATTAAATTTTTTGGGGTGTTACAAATTAAAGTCCTTTTCGCTCTAGGACGCGTATATACGAAGATATGGGCAAAATAAGTTTTTCAGATAAAAATTTCAATTTTTTTAGGTTTTGGGAGGATTATTCATTTTTTTTGGGGGTGGTCATGAATTAAAGTCCTTTTCGCGCTAGGGCGCTTAGTTTAGGAGATATGGGCAAAATAAGTTTTTCATATCAAAATTTAAATTTTTTAGGTTTTGGGTGGATTTGTCAATTTTTTGGGGGTGGTCACGAATTAAAGTCCTTTTCGCCCTAGGACGTATATTTAAGGAGATATGGGCAAAATAACTTTTTCTTATAAAAATTGCAATTTTTTAGGTTTTGAGCGGATTATTAAATTTTTTGGGGTGTTACGAATTAAAGTCCTTTTCGCTCTAGGACGCGTATATACGAAGATATGGGCAAAATAAGATTTTCAGATAAAAATTTCAATTTTTTTAGGTTTTGGGAGGATTATTCAGTTTTTTTGGGGGTGGTCATGAATTAAAGTCCTTTTCGCGCTAGTGCGCTTAGTTTAGGAGATATGGGCAAAATAAGTTTTTCATATCAAAATTTAAATTTTTTTAGGTTTTGGGTGGATTTGTCAATTTTTTGGGAGTGGTCACGAATTAAAGTCCATTTCGCCCTAGGACGCATATTTGAGGAGATATGGGCAAAATAACTTTTTCATATAAAAATTGCGATTTTTTTAGGTTTTGAGCGGATTATTAAATTTTTTGGGGTGTTACGAATTAAAGTCCTTTTCGCTCTAGGACGCGTATATACGAAGATATGGGCAAAATAAGATTTTCATATAAAAATTTCAATTTTTTTAGGTTTTGGGAGGATTATTCAATTTGTTTGGGGGTGGTCATGAATTAAAGTCCTTTTCGCGCTAGGGCGCTTAGTTTAGGAGATATGGGCAAAATAAGTTTTTCATATCAAAATTTAAATTTTTTTAGGGTTTGGGTGGATTTGTCAATTTTTTGGGGGTGGTCACGAATTAAAGTCCATTTCGCCCTAGGACGCATATTTAAGGAGATATGGGCAAAATAACTTTTTCATATAAAAATTGCAATTTTTTTAGGTTTTGAGTGGATTATTAAATTTTTTGGGGTGTTACGAATTAAAGTCCTTTTCGCTCTAGGACGCGTATATACGAAGATATGGGCAAAATAAGTTTTTCAGATAAAAATTTCAATTTTTTTAGGTTTTGGGAGGATTATTAAATTTTTTTTGGGGGTGGTCATGAATTAAAGTCCTTTTCGCGCTAGGGCGCTTAGTTTAGGAGATATGGGCAAAATAAGCTTTTCATATCAAAATTTAAATTTTTTAGGTTTTGGGTGGATTTGTCAATTTTTTGGGGGTGGTCACGAATTAAAGTCCATTTCGCCCTAGGACGCATATTTAAGGAGATATGGGCAAAATAACTTTTTCATATAAAAATTGCAATTTTTTTAGGTTTTGAGTGGATTATTAAATTTTTTGGGGTGTTACGAATTAAAGTCCTTTTCGCTCTAGGACGCGTATATACGAAGATATGGGCAAAATAAGTTTTTCAGATAAAAATTTCAATTTTTTTAGGTTTTGGGAGGATTATTCAATTTTTTTGGGGGTGGTCATGAATTAAAGTCCTTTTCGCGCTAGGGCGCTTAGTTTAGGAGATATGGGCAAAATAAGTTTTTCATATCAAAATTTAAATTTTTTTTAGGTTTTGGGTGGATTTGTCAATTTTTTTGGTGTGGTCACGAATTAAAGTCCTTTTCGCCCTAGGACGTATATTTAAGGAGATATGGGCAAAATAACTTTTTCATATAAAAATTGCAATTTTTTTAGGTTTTGAGCGGATTATTAAATTTTTTGGGGTGTTACGAATTAAAGTCCTTTTCGCTCTAGGACGCGTATATACGAAGATATGGGCAAAATAAGATTTTCATATAAAAATTTCAATTTTTTTAGGTTTTGGGAGGATTATTCAGTTTTTTTGGGGGTGGTCATGAATTAAAGTCCTTTTCGCGCTAGGGCGCTTAGTTTAGGAGATATGGGCAAAATAAGTTTTTCATATCAAAATTTAAATTTTTTTAGGTTTTGGGTGGATTTGTCAATTTTTTGGGAGTGGTCACGAATTAAAGTCCATTTCGCCCTAGGACGCATATTTGAGGAGATATGGGCAAAATAACTTTTTCATATAAAAATTGCAATTTTTTTAGGTTTTGAGCGGATTATTAAATTTTTTGGGGTGTTACGAATTAAAGTCCTTTTCGCTCTAGGACGCGTATATACGAAGATATGGGCAAAATAAGATTTTCAGATAAAAATTTCAATTTTTTTAGGTTTTGGGAGGATTACTCAATTTTTTTGGGGGTGGTCATGAATTAAAGTCCTTTTCGCGCTAGGGCGCTTAATTTAGGAGATATGGGCAAAATAAGTTTTTCATATCAAAATTTAAATTTTTTTAGGTTTTGGGTGGATTTGTCAATTTTTTGGGAGTGGTCACGAATTAAAGTCCATTTCGCCCTAGGACGCATATTTGAGGAGATATGGGCAAAATAACTTTTTCATATAAAAATTGCAATTTTTTTAGGTTTTGAGCGGATTATTAAATTTTTTGGGGTGTTACGAATTAAAGTCCTTTTCGCTCTAGGACGCGTATATACGAATATATGGGCAAAATAAGTTTTTCAGATAAAAATTTCAATTTTTTTAGGTTTTGGGAGGATTATTCAATTTTTTGGCGGTGGTCATGAATTAAAGTCCTTTTCGCGCTAGGGCGCTTAGTTTAGGAGATATGGGCAAAATAAGTTTTTCATATCAAAATTTAAATTTTTTAGGTTTTGGGTGGATTTGTCAATTTTTTGGGGGTGGTCACGAATTAAAGTCCATTTCGCCCTAGGACGCATATTTAAGGAGATATGGGCAAAATAACTTTTTCATATAAAAATTGCAATATTTTTAGGTTTTGAGTGGATTATTAAATTTTTTGGGGTGTTACGAATTAAAGTCCTTTTCGCTCTAGGACGCGTATTTACGAAGATATGGGCAAAATAAGTTTTTCAGATAAAAATTTCAATTTTTTTAGGTTTTGGGAGGATTATTCAATTTTTTTGGGGGTGGTCATGAATTAAAGTCCTTTTCGCGCTAGGGCGCTTAGTTTAGGAGATATGGGCAAAATAACTTTTTCATATAAAAATTGCAATTTTGTTAGGTTTTGAGCGGATTATAAAATTTTTTGGGGTGTTACGAATTAAAGTCCTTTTCGCTCTAGGACGCGTATTTACGAAGATATGGGCAAAATAAGTTTTTCAGATAAAAATTTCAATTTTTTTAGGTTTTGGGAGGATTATTCAATTTTTTGGCGGTGGTCATGAATTAAAGTCCTTTTCGCGCTAGGGCGCTTAGTTTAGGAGATATGGGCAAAATAAATTTTTCATATCAAAATTAAAATTTTTTTAGGTTTTGGGTGGATTTGTCAATTTTTTTGGTGTGGTCACGAATTAAAGTCCTTTTCGCCCTAGGACGTATATTTAAGGAGATATGGGCAAAATAACTTTTTCATATAAAAATTGCAATTTTTTTTTGTTTTGAGCGGATTATTAAATTTTTTGGGGTGTTACGAATTAAAGTCCTTTTCGTTCTAGGACGCGTATATACGAAGATATGGGCAAAATAAGTTTTTCAGATAAAAATTTCAATTTTTTTAGGTTTTGGGAGGATTATTCAATTTTTTTGGGGGTGGTCATGAATTAAAGTCCTTTTCGCGCTAGGGCGCTTCGTTTAGGAGATATGGGCAAAATAAGTTTTTCATATCAAAATTTAAATTTTTTTAGGGTTTGGGTGGATTTGTCAATTTTTTGGGGGTGGTCACGAATTAAAGTCCACTTCGCCCTAGGACGCATATTTAAGGAGATATTGGCAAAATAACTTTTTCATATAAAAATTGCAATTTTTTTAGGTTTTGAGTGGATTATTAAATTTTTTGGGGTGTTACGAATTAAAGTCCTTTTCGCTCTAGGACGCGTATATACGAAGATATGGGCAAAATAAGTTTTTCAGATAAAAATTTCAATTTTTTTAGGTTTTGGGAGGATTATTCAATTTTTTTTGGGGGTGGTCATGAATTAAAGTCCTTTTCGCGCTAGGGCGCTTAGTTTAGGAGATATGGGCAAAATAAGTTTTTCATATCAAAATTTAAATTTTTTTAGGTTTTGGGTGGATTTGTCAATTTTTTGGGGGTGGTCACGAATTAAAGTCCATTTCGCCCTAGGACGCATATTTAAGGAGATATGGGCAAAATAACTTTTTCATATAAAAATTGCAATTTTTTTAGGTTTTGAGTGGATTATTAAATTTTTTGGGGTGTTACGAATTAAAGTCCTTTTCGCTCTAGGACGCGTATATACGAAGATATGGGCAAAATAAGTTTTTCAGATAAAAATTTCAATTTTTTTAGGTTTTGGGAGGATTATTAAATTTTTTTTGGGGGTGGTCATGAATTAAAGTCCTTTTCGCGCTAGGGCGCTTAGTTTAGGAGATATGGGCAAAATAAGTTTTTCATATCAAAATTAAAATTTTTTTAGGTTTTGGGTGGATTTGTCAATTTTTTTGGTGTGGTCACGAATTAAAGTCCTTTTCGCCCTAGGACGTATATTTAAGGAGATATGGGCAAAATAACTTTTTCATATAAAAATTGCAATTTTTTTTTGTTTTGAGCGGATTATTAAATTTTTTGGGGTGTTACGAATTAAAGTCCTTTTCGTTCTAGGACGCGTATATACGAAGATATGGGCAAAATAAGTTTTTCAGATAAAAATTTCAATTTTTTTAGGTTTTGGGAGGATTACTCAATTTTTTTGGGGGTGGTCATGAATTAAAGTCCTTTTCGCGCTAGGGCGCTTAATTTAGGAGATATGGGCAAAATAAGTTTTTCATATCAAAATTTAAATTTTTTTAGGTTTTGGGTGGATTTGTCAATTTTTTGGGAGTGGTCACGAATTAAAGTCCATTTCGCCCTAGGACGCATATTTGAGGAGATATGGGCAAAATAACTTTTTCATATAAAAATTGCAATTTTTTTAGGTTTTGAGCGGATTATTAAATTTTTTGGGGTGTTACGAATTAAAGTCCTTTTCGCTCTAGGACGCGTATATACGAATATATGGGCAAAATAAGTTTTTCAGATAAAAATTTCAATTTTTTTAGGTTTTGGGAGGATTATTCAATTTTTTGGCGGTGGTCATGAATTAAAGTCCTTTTCGCGCTAGGGCGCTTAGTTTAGGAGATATGGGCAAAATAAGTTTTTCATATCAAAATTTAAATTTTTTAGGTTTTGGGTGGATTTGTCAATTTTTTGGGGGTGGTCACGAATTAAAGTCCATTTCGCCCTAGGACGCATATTTAAGGAGATATGGGCAAAATAACTTTTTCATATAAAAATTGCAATATTTTTAGGTTTTGAGTGGATTATTACATTTTTTGGGGTGTTACGAATTAAAGTCCTTTTCGTTCTAGGACGCGTATATACGAAGATATGGGCAAAATAAGTTTTTCAGATAAAAATTTCAATTTTTTTAGGTTTTGGGAGGATTATTCAATTTTTTTGGGGGTGGTCATGAATTAAAGTCCTTTTCGCGCTAGGGCGCTTCGTTTAGGAGATATGGGCAAAATAAGTTTTTCATATCAAAATTTAAATTTTTTTAGGGTTTGGGTGGATTTGTCAATTTTTTTGGGGGTGGTCACGAATTAAAGTCCATTTCGCCCTAGGACGCATATTTAAGGAGATATGGGCAAAATAACTTTTTCATATAAAAATTGCAATTTTTTTAGGTTTTGAGTGGATTATTAAATTTTTTGGGGTGTTACGAATTAAAGTCCTTTTCGCTCTAGGACGCGTATATACGAAGATATGGGCAAAATAAGTTTTTCAGATAAAAATTTCAATTTTTTTAGGTTTTGGGAGGATTATTCAATTTTTTTTGGGGGTGGTCATGAATTAAAGTCCTTTTCGCGCTAGGGCGCTTAGTTTAGGAGATATGGGCAAAATAAGTTTTTCATATCAAAATTTAAATTTTTTTAGGTTTTGGGTGGATTTGTCAATTTTTTGGGGGTGGTCACGAATTAAAGTCCATTTCGCCCTAGGACGCATATTTAAGGAGATATGGGCAAAATAACTTTTTCATATAAAAATTTCAATTTTTTTAGGTTTTGAGTGGATTATTAAATTTTTTGGGGTGTTACGAATTAAAGTCCTTTTCGCTCTAGGACGCGTATATACGAAGATATGGGCAAAATAAGTTTTTCAGATAAAAATTTCAATTTTTTTAGGTTTTGGGAGGATTATTAAATTTTTTTTGGGGGTGGTCATGAATTAAAGTCCTTTTCGCGCTAGGGCGCTTAGTTTAGGAGATATGGGCAAAATAAGTTTTTCATATCAAAATTAAAATTTTTTTAGGTTTTGGGTGGATTTGTCAATTTTTTTGGTGTGGTCACGAATTAAAGTCCTTTTCGCCCTAGGACGTATATTTAAGGAGATATGGGCAAAATAACTTTTTCATATAAAAATTGCAATTTTTTTTTTGTTTTGAGCGGATTATTAAATTTTTTGGGGTGTTACGAATTAAAGTCCTTTTCGTTCTAGGACGCGTATATACGAAGATATGGGCAAAATAAGTTTTTCAGATAAAAATTTCAATTTTTTTAGGTTTTGGGAGGATTATTCAATTTTTTTGGGGGTGGTCATGAATTAAAGGCCTTTTCGCGCTAGGGCGCTTCGTTTAGGAGATATGGGCAAAATAAGTTTTTCATATCAAAATTAAAATTTTTTTAGGTTTTGGGTGGATTTGTCAATTTTTTTGGTGTGGTCACGAATTAAAGTCCTTTTCGCCCTAGGACGTATATTTAAGGAGATATGGGCAAAATAACTTTTTCATATAAAAATTGCAATTTTTTTTTGTTTTGAGCGGATTATTAAATTTTTTGGGGTGTTACGAATTAAAGTCCTTTTCGTTCTAGGACGCGTATATACGAAGATATGGGCAAAATAAGTTTTTCAGATAAAAATTTCAATTTTTTTAGGTTTTGGGAGGATTACTCAATTTTTTTGGGGGTGGTCATGAATTAAAGTCCTTTTCGCGCTAGGGCGCTTAATTTAGGAGATATGGGCAAAATAAGTTTTTCATATCAAAATTTAAATTTTTTTAGGTTTTGGGTGGATTTGTCAATTTTTTGGGAGTGGTCACGAATTAAAGTCCATTTCGCCCTAGGACGCATATTTGAGGAGATATGGGCAAAATAACTTTTTCATATAAAAATTGCAATTTTTTTAGGTTTTGAGCGGATTATTAAATTTTTTGGGGTGTTACGAATTAAAGTCCTTTTCGCTCTAGGACGCGTATATACGAATATATGGGCAAAATAAGTTTTTCAGATAAAAATTTCAATTTTTTTAGGTTTTGGGAGGATTATTCAATTTTTTGGCGGTGGTCATGAATTAAAGTCCTTTTCGCGCTAGGGCGCTTAGTTTAGGAGATATGGGCAAAATAAGTTTTTCATATCAAAATTTAAATTTTTTAGGTTTTGGGTGGATTTGTCAATTTTTTGGGGGTGGTCACGAATTAAAGTCCATTTCGCCCTAGGACGCATATTTAAGGAGATATGGGCAAAATAACTTTTTCATATAAAAATTGCAATATTTTTAGGTTTTGAGTGGATTATTACATTTTTTGGGGTGTTACGAATTAAAGTCCTTTTCGTTCTAGGACGCGTATATACGAAGATATGGGCAAAATAAGTTTTTCAGATAAAAATTTCAATTTTTTTAGGTTTTGGGAGGATTATTCAATTTTTTTGGGGGTGGTCATGAATTAAAGTCCTTTTCGCGCTAGGGCGCTTCGTTTAGGAGATATGGGCAAAATAAGTTTTTCATATCAAAATTTAAATTTTTTTAGGGTTTGGGTGGATTTGTCAATTTTTTTGGGGGTGGTCACGAATTAAAGTCCATTTCGCCCTAGGACGCATATTTAAGGAGATATGGGCAAAATAACTTTTTCATATAAAAATTGCAATTTTTTTAGGTTTTGAGTGGATTATTAAATTTTTTGGGGTGTTACGAATTAAAGTCCTTTTCGCTCTAGGACGCGTATATACGAAGATATGGGCAAAATAAGTTTTTCAGATAAAAATTTCAATTTTTTTAGGTTTTGGGAGGATTATTCAATTTTTTTTGGGGGTGGTCATGAATTAAAGTCCTTTTCGCGCTAGGGCGCTTAGTTTAGGAGATATGGGCAAAATAAGTTTTTCATATCAAAATTTAAATTTTTTTAGGTTTTGGGTGGATTTGTCAATTTTTTGGGGGTGGTCACGAATTAAAGTCCATTTCGCCCTAGGACGCATATTTAAGGAGATATGGGCAAAATAACTTTTTCATATAAAAATTTCAATTTTTTTAGGTTTTGAGTGGATTATTAAATTTTTTGGGGTGTTACGAATTAAAGTCCTTTTCGCTCTAGGACGCGTATATACGAAGATATGGGCAAAATAAGTTTTTCAGATAAAAATTTCAATTTTTTTAGGTTTTGGGAGGATTATTAAATTTTTTTTGGGGGTGGTCATGAATTAAAGTCCTTTTCGCGCTAGGGCGCTTAGTTTAGGAGATATGGGCAAAATAAGTTTTTCATATCAAAATTAAAATTTTTTTAGGTTTTGGGTGGATTTGTCAATTTTTTTGGTGTGGTCACGAATTAAAGTCCTTTTCGCCCTAGGACGTATATTTAAGGAGATATGGGCAAAATAACTTTTTCATATAAAAATTGCAATTTTTTTTTTGTTTTGAGCGGATTATTAAATTTTTTGGGGTGTTACGAATTAAAGTCCTTTTCGTTCTAGGACGCGTATATACGAAGATATGGGCAAAATAAGTTTTTCAGATAAAAATTTCAATTTTTTTAGGTTTTGGGAGGATTATTCAATTTTTTTGGGGGTGGTCATGAATTAAAGGCCTTTTCGCGCTAGGGCGCTTCGTTTAGGAGATATGGGCAAAATAAGTTTTTCATATCAAAATTTAAATTTTTTTAGGGTTTGGGTGGATTTGTCAATTTTTTGGGGGTGGTCACGAATTAAAGTCCATTTCGCCCTAGGACGCATATTTAAGGAGATATGGGCAAAATAACTTTTTCATGTAAAAATTGCAATTTTTTTAGGTTTTGAGTGGATTATTAAATTTTTTGGGGTGTTACGAATTAAAGTCGTTTTCGCTCTAGGACGCGTATATACGAAGATATGGGCAAAATAAGTTTTTCAGATAAAAATTTCATTTTTTTTAGGTTTTGGGAGGATTATTCAATTTTTTTTGGGGGTGGTCATGAATTAAAGTCCTTTTCGCGCTAGGGCGCTTAGTTTAGGAGATATGGGCAAAATAAGTTTTTCATATCAAAATTTAAATTTTTTTAGGTTTTGGGTGGATTTGTCAATTTTTTGGGGGTGGTCACGAATTAAAGTCCATTTCGCCCTAGGACGCATATTTAAGGAGATATGGGCAAAATAACTTTTTCATATAAAAATTGCAATTTTTTTAGGTTTTGAGTGGATTATTAAATTTTTTTGGGGCGTTACGAATTAAAGTCCTTTTCTCTCTAGGACGCGTATATACGAAGATATGGGCAAAATAAGTTTTTCAGATAAAAATTTCAATTTTTTTAGGTTTTGGGAGGATTATTAAATTTTTTTTGGGGGTGGTCATGAATTAAAGTCCTTTTCGCGCTAGGGCGCTTAGTTTAGGAGATATGGGCAAAATAAGTTTTTCATATCAAAATTTAAATTTTTTCAGGTTTTGGGTGGATTTGTCAATTTTTTGGGGGTGGTCACGAATTAAAGTCCATTTCGCCCTAGGACGCATATTTAAGGAGATATGGGCAAAATAACTTTTTCATATAAAAATTGCAATTTTTTTAGGTTTTGAGCGGATTATTAATTTTTTTGGAGTGTTACAAATTAAAGTCCTTTTCGCTCTAGGACGCGTATATACGAAGATATGGGCAAAATAAGTTTTTCAGATAAAAATTTCAATTTTTTGAGGTTTTGGGAGGATTATTCAATTTTTTTGGGGGTGGTCATGAATTAAAGTCCTTTTCGCGCTAGGGCGCTTAGTTTAGGAGATATGGGCAAAATAAGTTTTTCATATCAAAATTTAAATTTTTTTAGGTTTTGGGTGGATTTGTCAATTTTTTGGGAGTGGTCACGAATTAAAGTCCATTTCGCCCTAGGACGCATATTTGAGGAGATATGGGCAAAATAACTTTTTCATATAAAAATTGCAATTTTTTTAGGTTTTGAGCGGATTATTAAATTTTTTGGGGTGTTACGAATTAAAGTCCTTTTCGCTCTAGGACGCGTATATACGAAGATATGGGCAAAATAAGATTTTCAGATAAAAATTTCAATTTTTTTAGGTTTTGGGAGGATTACTCAATTTTTTTGGGGGTGGTCATGAATTAAAGTCCTTTTCGCGCTAGGGCGCTTAATTTAGGAGATATGGGCAAAATAAGTTTTTCATATCAAAATTTAAATTTTTTTAGGTTTTGGGTGGATTTGTCAATTTTTTGGGAGTGGTCACGAATTAAAGTCCATTTCGCCCTAGGACGCATATTTGAGGAGATATGGGCAAAATAACTTTTTCATATAAAAATTGCAATTTTTTTAGGTTTTGAGCGGATTATTAAATTTTTTGGGGTGTTACGAATTAAAGTCCTTTTCGCTCTAGGACGCGTATATACGAAGATATGGGCAAAATAAGTTTTTCAGATAAAAATTTCAATTTTTTAGGTTTTGGGAGGATTATTCAATTTTTTGGCGGTGGTCATGAATTAAAGTCCTTTTCGCGCTAGGGCGCTTAGTTTAGGAGATATGGGCAAAATAAGTTTTTCATATCAAAATTTAAATTTTTTAGGTTTTGGGTGGATTTGTCAATTTTTTGGGGGTGGTCACGAATTAAAGTCCATTTCGACCTAGGACGCATATTTAAGGAGATATGGGCAAAATAACTTTTTCATATAAAAATTGCAATATTTTTAGGTTTTGAGTGGATTAGTAAATTTTTTGGGGTGTTACGAATTAAAGTCCTTTTCGCTCTAGGACGCGTATTTACGAAGATATGGGCAAAATAAGTTTTTCAGATAAAAATTTCAATTTTTTTAGGTTTTGGGAGGATTATTCAATTTTTTTGGGGGTGGTCATGAATTAAAGTCCTTTTCGCGCTAGGGCGCTTAGTTTAGGAGATATGGGCAAAATAACTTTTTCATATAAAAATTGCAATTTTTTTAGGTTTTGAGCGGATTATTAAATTTTTTGGGGTGTTACGAATTAAAGTCCTTTTCGCTCTAGGACGCGTATATACGAAGATATGGGCAAAATAAGTTTTTCAGATAAAAATTTAAATTTTTTAGGTTTTGGGAGGATTATGAATTAAAGTCCTTTTCGCGCTAGGGCGCTTAGTTTAGGAGATATGGGAAAAATAAGTTTTTCATATCAAAATTTAATTTTTTTTAGGTTTTGGGTGGATTTGTCAATTTTTTTGGTGTGGTCACGAATTAAAGTCCATTTCGCCCTAGGACGCATATTTAAGGAGATATGGGCAAAATAACTTTTTCATATAAAAATTGCATTTTTTTTAGGTTTTGAGTGGATTATTAAATTTTTTGGGGTGTTACGAATTAAAGTCCTTTTCGCTCTAGGACGCGTATATACGAAGATATGGGCAAAATAAGTTTTTCAGATAAAAATTTCAATTTTTTTAGGTTTTGGGAGGATTATTCAATTTTTTTGGGGGTGGTCATGAATTAAAGTCCTTTTCGAGCTAGGGCGCTTAGTTTAGGAGATATGGGCAAAATAAGTTTTTCATATCAAAATTTAAATTTTTTAGGTTTTGGGTGGATTTGTCAATTTTTTGGGGGTGGTCACGAATTAAAGTCCATTTCGCCCTAGGACGCATATATACGAAGATATGGGCAAAATAAGATTTTCAGATAAAAATTTCAATTTTTTTAGGTTTTGGGAGGATTACTCAATTTTTTTGGGGGTGGTCATGAATTAAAGTCCTTTTCGCGCTAGGGCGCTTAATTTAGGAGATATGGGCAAAATAAGTTTTTCATATCAAAATTTAAATTTTTTTAGGTTTTGGGTGGATTTGTCAATTTTTTGGGAGTGGTCACGAATTAAAGTCCATTTCGCCCTAGGACGCATATTTGAGGAGATATGGGCAAAATAACTTTTTCATATAAAAATTGCAATTTTTTTAGGTTTTGAGCGGATTATTAAATTTTTTGGGGTGTTACGAATTAAAGTCCTTTTCGCTCTAGGACGCGTATATACGAAGATATGGGCAAAATAAGTTTTTCAGATAAAAATTTAAATTTTTTAGGTTTTGGGAGGATTATTCAATTTTTTGGCGGTGGTCATGAATTAAAGTCCTTTTCGCGCTAGGGCGCTTAGTTTAGGAGATATGGGCAAAATAAGTTTTTCATATCAAAATTTAAATTTTTTAGGTTTTGGGTGGATTTGTCAATTTTTTGGGGGTGGTCACGAATTAAAGTCCATTTCGACCTAGGACGCATATTTAAGGAGATATGGGCAAAATAACTTTTTCATATAAAAATTGCAATATTTTTAGGTTTTGAGTGGATTAGTAAATTTTTTGGGGTGTTACGAATTAAAGTCCTTTTCGCTCTAGGACGCGTATTTACGAAGATATGGGCAAAATAAGTTTTTCAGATAAAAATTTCAATTTTTTTAGGTTTTGGGAGGATTATTCAATTTTTTTGGGGGTGGTCATGAATTAAAGTCCTTTTCGCACTAGGGCGCTTAGTTTAGGAGATATGGGCAAAATAACTTTTTCATATAAAAATTGCAATTTTTTTAGGTTTTGAGCGGATTATTAAATTTTTTGGGGTGTTACGAATTAAAGTCCTTTTCGCTCTAGGACGCGTATATACGAAGATATGGGCAAAATAAGTTTTTCAGATAAAAATTTAAATTTTTTAGGTTTTGGGAGGATTATGAATTAAAGTCCTTTTCGCGCTAGGGCGCTTAGTTTAGGAGATATGTGCAAAATAAGTTTTTCATATCAAAATTTAATTTTTTTTAGGTTTTGGGTGGATTTGTCAATTTTTTTGGTGTGGTCACGAATTAAAGTCCATTTCGCCCTAGGACGCATATTTAAGGAGATATGGGCAAAATAACTTTTTCATATAAAAATTGCATTTTTTTTAGGTTTTGAGTGGATTATTAAATTTTTTGGGGTGTTACGAATTAAAGTCCTTTTCGCTCTAGGACGCGTATATACGAAGATATGGGCAAAATAAGTTTTTCAGATAAAAATTTCAATTTTTTTAGGTTTTGGGAGGATTATTCAATTTTTTTTGGGGGTGGTCATGAATTAAAGTCCTTTTCGCGCTAGGGCGCTTAGTTTAGGAGATATGGGCAAAATAAGTTTTTCATATCAAAATTTAAATTTTTTTAGGTTTTGGGTGGATTTGTCAATTTTTTGGGGGTGGTCACGAATTAAAGTCCATTTCGCCCTAATACGCATATTTAAGGAGATATGGGCAAAATAACTTTTTCATATAAAAATTGCAATTTTTTTAGGTTTTGAGCGGATTATTAAATTTTTTGGGGTGTTACGAATTAAAGTCCTTTTCGCTCTAGGACGCGTATATACGAAGATATGGGCAAAATAAGTTTTTCAGATAAAAATTTCAATTTTTTGAGGTTTTGGGAGGATTATTCAATTTTTTTGGGGGTGGTCATGAATTAAAGTCCTTTTCGCGCTAGGGCGCTTAGTTTAGGAGATATGGGCAAAATAAGTTTTTCATATCAAAATTTAAATTTTTTTAGGTTTTGGGTGGATTTGTCAATTTTTTTGGTGTGGTCACGAATTAAAGTCCTTTTCGCCCTAGGACGTATATTTAAGGAGATATGGGCAAAATAACTTTTTCATATAAAAATTGCAATTTTTTTTTGTTTTGAGCGGATTATTAAATGTTTTGGGGTGTTACGAATTAAAGTCCTTTTCGTTCTAGGACGCGTATATACGAAGATATGGGCAAAATAAGTTTTTCAGATAAAAATTTCAATTTTTTTAGGTTTTGGGAGGATTATTCAATTTTTTTGGGGGTGGTCATGAATTAAAGTCCTTTTCGCTTAGTTTAGAAGATATGGGCAAAATAAGTTTTTCATATCAAAATTTAAATTTTTTTTTAGGGTTTGGGTGGATTTGTCAATTTTTTGGGGGTGGTCACGAATTAAAGTCCATTTCGCCCTAGGACGCATATTTAAGGAGATATGGGCAAAATAACTTTTTCATATAAAAATTGCAATTTTTTTAGGTTTTGAGTGGATTATTAAATTTTTTGGGGTGTTACGAATTAAAGTCCTTTTCGCTCTAGGACGCGTATATACGAAGATATGGGCAAAATAAGTTTTTCAGATAAAAATTTCAATTTTTTTAGGTTTTGGGAGGATTATTCAATTTTTTTTTGGGGGTGGTCATGAATTGAAGTCCTTTTCGCGCTAGGGCGCTTAGTTTAGGAGATATGGGCAAAATAAGTTTTTCATATCAAAATTTAAATTTTTTTAGGTTTTGGGTGGATTTGTCAATTTTTTGGGGGTGGTCACGAATTAAAGTCCATTTCGCCCTAGGACGCATATTTAAGGAGATATGGGCAAAATAACTTTTTCATATAAAAATTGCAATTTTTTTAGGTTTTGAGCGGATTATTAAATTTTTTGGGGTGTTACGAATTAAAGTCCTTTTCGCTCTAGGACGCGTATATACGAAGATATGGGCAAAATAAGTTTTTCAGATAAAAATTTCAATTTTTTGAGGTTTTGGGAGGATTATTCAATTTTTTTGGGGGTGGTCATGAATTAAAGTCCTTTTCGCGCTAGGGCGCTTAGTTTAGGAGATATGGGCAAAATAAGTTTTTCATATCAAAATTTAAATTTTTTTTAGGTTTTGGGTGGATTTGTCAATTTTTTTGGTGTGGTCACGAATTAAAGTCCTTTTCGCCCTAGGACGTATATTTAAGGAGATATGGGCAAAATAACTTTTTCATATAAAAATTGCAATTTTTTTTTGTTTTGAGCGGATTATTAAATTTTTTGGGGTGTTACGAATTAAAGTGCTTTTCGTTCTAGGACGCGTATATACGAAGATATGGGCAAAATAAGTTTTTCAGATAAAAATTTCAATTTTTTTAGGTTTTGGGAGGATTATTCATTTTTTTTTTGGGGGTGGTCATGAATTAAAGTCCTTTTCGCGCTAGGGCGCTTAGTTTAGGAGATATGGGCAAAATAAGTTTTTCATATCAAAATTTAAATTTTTTTAGGTTTTGGGTGGATTTGTCAATTTTTTGGGGGTGGTCACGAATTAAAGTCCTTTTCGCCCTAGGTCGTATATTTAAGGAGATATGGGCAAAATAACTTTTTCATATAAAAATTGCAATTTTTTTTAGGTTTTGAGCGGATTATTAAATTTTTTGGGGTGTTACGAATTAAAGTCCTTTTCGCTCTAGGACGCGTATATACGAAGATATGGGCAAAATAAGTTTTTCAGATAAAAATTTAAATTTTTTTAGGTTTTGGGAGTATTATTCAATTTTTTGGCGGTGGTCATGAATTAAAGTCCTTTTCGCGCTAGGGCGCTTAGTTTAGGAGATATGGGCAAAATAAGTTTTTCATATCAAAATTTAAATTTTTTAGGTTTTGGGTGGATTTGTCAATTTTTTGGGGGTGGTCACGAATTAAAGTCCATTTCGCCCTAGGACGCATATTTAAGGAGATATGGGCAAAATAACTTTTTCATATAAAAATTGCAATATTTTTTAGGTTTTGAGTGGATTATTAAATTTTTGGGGTGTTACGAATTAAAGTCCTTTTCGCTCTAGGACGCGTATTTACGAAGATATGGGCAAAATAAGTTTTTCAGATAAAAATTTCAATTTTTTTAGGTTTTGGGAGGATTATTCAATTTTTTTGGGGTGGTCATGAATTAAAGTCCTTTTCGCGCTAGGGCGCTTAGTTTAGGAGATATGGGCAAAATAAGTTTTTCATATAAAAATTGCAATTTTTTTAGGTTTTGAGCGGATTATTAAATTTTTTTGGGTGTTGCGAATTAAAGTCCTTTTCGCTCTAGGACGCCTATATACGAAGATATGGGCAAAATAAGTTTTTCAGATAAAAATTTCATTTTTTTTAGGTTTTGGAAGGATTATTCAATTTTTTTGGGGGTGGTCATGAATTAAAGTACTTTTCGCGCTAGGGCGCTTAGTTTAGGAGATATGGGCAAAATAAGTTTTTCATATCAAAATTTAATTTTTTTTAGGTTTTGGGTGGATTTGTTAATTTTTTGGGTGTGGTCACGAATTAAAGTCCATTTCGTCCTAGGACGCATATTTAAGGAGATATGGGCAAAATAACTTTTTCATATAAAAATTGCAATATTTTTAGGTTTTGAGTGGATTATTAAATTTTTTGGGGTGTTACGAATTAAAGTCGTTTTCGCTCTAGGACGCGTATTTACGAAGATATGGGCAAAATAAGTTTTTCAGATAAAATTTTCAATTTTTTTAAGTTTTGGGAGGATTATTCAATTTTTTTGGGGGTGGTCATGAATTAAAGTCCTTTTCGCGCTAGGGCGCTTAGTTTAGGAGATATGGGCAAAATAAGTTTTTCATATCAAAATTTAAATTTTTTTAGGTTTTGGGTGGATTTGTCAATTTTTTTGGTGTGGTCACGAATTAAAGTCCTTTTCGCCCTAGGACGTATATTTAAGGAGATATGGGCAAAATAACTTTTTCATATAAAAATTGCATTTTTTTTTAGGTTTTGAGCGGATTATTAAATGTTTTGGGGTGTTACGAATTAAAGTCCTTTTCGTTCTAGGACGCGTATATACGAAGATATGGGCAAAATAAGTTTTTCAGATAAAAATTTCAATTTTTTAGGTTTTGGGAGGATTATTCAATTTTTTTGGGGGTGGTCATGAATTAAAGTCCTTTTCGCGCTAGGGCGCTTAGTTTAGGAAATATGGGCAAAATAAGCTTTTCATATCAAAATTTAATTTTTTTTTAGGGTTTGGGTGGATTTGTCAATTTTTTGGGGGTGGTCACGAATTAAAGTCCATTTCGCCCTAGGACGCATATTTAAGGAGATATGGGCAAAATAACTTTTTCATATAAAAATTGCAATTTTTTTAGGTTTTGAGCGGATTATTAAATTTTTTTGGGGTGTTACGAATTAAAGTCCTTTTCGCTCTAGGACGCGTATATACGAAGATATGGGCAAAATAAGTTTTTCAGATAAAAATTTCAATTTTTTGAGGTTTTGGGAGGATTATTCAATTTTTTTGGGGGTGGTCATGAATTAAAGTCCTTTTCGCGCTAGGGCGCTTAGTTTAGGAGATATGGGCAAAATAAATTTTTCATATCAAAATTTAAATTTTTTTTAGGTTTTGGGTGGATTTGTCAATTTTTTTGGTGTGGTCACGAATTAAAGTCCTTTTCGCCCTAGGACGTATATTTAAGGAGATATGGGCAAAATAACTTTTTCATAAAAAAATTGCAATTTTTTTTTGTTTTGAGCGGATTATTAAATGTTTTGGGGTGTTACGAATTAAAGTCCTTTTCGCTCTAGGACGCGTATTTACGAAGATATGGGCAAAATAAGTTTTTCAGATAAAAATTTCAATTTTTTTAGGTTTTGGGAGGATTATTCAATTTTTTTGGGGTGGTCATGAATTAAAGTCCTTTTCGCGCTAGGGCGCTTAGTTTAGGAGATATGGGCAAAATAAGTTTTTCATATAAAAATTGCAATTTTTTTAGGTTTTGAGCGGATTATTAAATTTTTTGGGGTGTTGCGAATTAAAGTCCTTTTCGCTCTAGGACGCGTGTATACGAAGATATGGGCAAAATAAGTTTTTCAGATAAAAATTTCATTTTTTTTAGGTTTTGGAAGGATTATTCAATTTTTTTGGGGGTGGTCATGAATTAAAGTACTTTTCGCGCTAGGGCGCTTAGTTTAGGAGATATGGGCAAAATAAGTTTTTCATATCAAAATTTAATTTTTTTTAGGTTTTGGGTGGATTTGTTAATTTTTTGGGTGTGGTCACGAATTAAAGTCCATTTCGTCCTAGGACGCATATTTAAGGAGATATGGGCAAAATAACTTTTTCATATAAAAATTGCAATATTTTTAGGTTTTGAGTGGATTATTAAATTTTTTGGGGTGTTACGAATTAAAGTCGTTTTCGCTCTAGGACGCGTATTTACGAAGATATGGGCAAAATAAGTTTTTCAGATAAAATTTTCAATTTTTTTAAGTTTTGGGAGGATTATTCAATTTTTTTGGGGGTGGTCATGAATTAAAGTCCTTTTCGCGCTAGGGCGCTTAGTTTAGGAGATATGGGCAAAATAAGTTTTTCATATCAAAATTTAAATTTTTTTAGGTTTTGGGTGGATTTGTCAATTTTTTTGGTGTGGTCACGAATTAAAGTCCTTTTCGCCCTAGGACGTATATTTAAGGAGATATGGGCAAAATAACTTTTTCATATAAAAATTGCAATTTTTTTTAGGTTTTGAGCGGATTATTAAATGTTTTGGGGTGTTACGAATTAAAGTCCTTTTCGTTCTAGGACGCGTATATACGAAGATATGGGCAAAATAAGTTTTTCAGATAAAAATTTCAATTTTTTTAGGTTTTGGGAGGATTATTCAATTTTTTTGGGGGTGGTCATGAATTAAAGTCCTTTTCGCGCTAGGGCGCTTAGTTTAGGAAATATGGGCAAAATAAGCTTTTCATATCAAAATTTAATTTTTTTTAGGGTTTGGGTGGATTTGTCAATTTTTTGGGGGTGGTCACGAATTAAAGTCCATTTCGCCCTAGGACGCATATTTAAGGAGATATGGGCAAAATAACTTTTTCATATAAAAATTGCAATTTTTTTAGGTTTTGAGCGGATTATTAAATTTTTTTGGGGTGTTACGAATTAAAGTCCTTTTCGCTCTAGGACGCGTATATACGAAGATATGGGCAAAATAAGTTTTTCAGATAAAAATTTCAATTTTTTGAGGTTTTGGGAGGATTATTCAATTTTTTTGGGGGTGGTCATGAATTAAAGTCCTTTTCGCGCTAGGGCGCTTAGTTTAGGAGATATGGGCAAAATAAATTTTTCATATCAAAATTTAAATTTTTTTTAGGTTTTGGGTGGATTTGTCAATTTTTTTGGTGTGGTCACGAATTAAAGTCCTTTTCGCCCTAGGACGTATATTTAAGGAGATATGGGCAAAATAACTTTTTCATAAAAAAATTGCAATTTTTTTTTGTTTTGAGCGGATTACTAAATTTTTTGGGGTGTTACGAATTAAAGTGCTTTTCGTTCTAGGACGCGTATATACGAAGATATGGGCAAAATAAGTTTTTCAGATAAAAATTTCAATTTTTTTAGGTTTTGGGAAGATTATTAATTTTTTTTTTTTGGGTGGTCATGAATTAAAGTCCTTTTCGCGCTAGGACGCTTAGTTTAGGAGATATGGGCAAAATAAGTTTTTCATATCAAAATTTAAATTTTTTTAGGTTTTGGGTGGATTTGTCAATTTTTTGGGGGTGGTCACGAATTAAAGTCCTTTTCGCCCTAGGACGTATATTTAAGGAGATATGGGCAAAATAACTTTTTCATATAAAAATTGCAATTTTTTTAGGTTTTGAGCGGATTATTAAATTTTTTGGGGTGTTACGAATTAAAGTCCTGTTCGCTCTAGGACGCGTATATACGAAGATATGGGCAAAATAAGTTTTTCAGATAAAAATTTCAATTTTTTTAGGTTTTGGGAGGATTATTCAATTTTTTGGCGGTGGTCATGAATTAAAGTCCTTTTCGCGCTAGGGCGCTTAGTTTAGGAGATATGGGCAAAATAAGTTTTTCATATCAAAATTTAAATTTTTTAGGTTTTGGGTGGATTTGTCAATTTTTTGGGGGTGGTCACGAATTAAAGTCCATTTCGCCCTAGGACGCATATTTAAGGAGATATGGGCAAAATAACTTTTTCATATAAAAATTGCAATTTTTTTTGTTTTGAGCGGATTATTAAATTTTTTGGGGTGTTACGAATTAAAGTGCTTTTCGTTCTAGGACGCGTATATACGAAGATATGGGCAAAATAAGTTTTTCAGATAAAAATTTCAATTTTTTTAGGTTTTGGGAGTATTATTCAATTTTTTGGCGGTGGTCATGAATTAAAGTCCTTTTCGCGCTAGGGCGCTTAGTTTAGGAGATATGGGCAAAATAAGTTTTTCATATCAAAATTTAAATTTTTTAGGTTTTGGGTGGATTTGTCAATTTTTTGGGGGTGGTCACGAATTAAAGTCCATTTCGCCCTAGGCCGCATATTTAAGGAGATATGGGCAAAATAACTTTTTCATATAAAAATTGCAATATTTTTTAGGTTTTGAGTGGATTATTAAATTTTTGGGGTGTTACGAATTAAAGTCCTTTTCGCTCTAGGACGCGTATTTACGAAGATATGGGCAAAATAAGTTTTTCAGATAAAAATTTCAATTTTTTTAGGTTTTGGGAGGATTATTCAATTTTTTTGGGGTGGTCATGAATTAAAGTCCTTTTCGCGCTAGGGCGCTTAGTTTAGGAGATATGGGCAAAATAAGTTTTTCATATAAAAATTGCATTTTTTTTAGGTTTTGAGCGGATTATTAAATTTTTTGGGGTGTTGCGAATTAAAGTCCTTTTCGCTCTAGGACGCGTATATACGAAGATATGGGCAAAATAAGTTTTTCAGATAAAAATTTCATTTTTTTTAGGTTTTGGAAGGATTATTCAATTTTTTTGGGGGTGGTCATGAATTAAAGTACTTTTCGCGCTAGGGCGCTTAGTTTAGGAGATATGGGCAAAATAAGTTTTTCATATCAAAATTTAATTTTTTTTAGGTTTTGGGTGGATTTGTTAATTTTTTGGGTGTGGTCACGAATTAAAGTCCATTTCGTCCTAGGACGCATATTTAAGGAGATATGGGCAAAATAACTTTTTCATATAAAAATTGCAATATTTTTAGGTTTTGAGTGGATTATTAAATTTTTTGGGGTGTTACGAATTAAAGTCGTTTTCGCTCTAGGACGCGTATTTACGAAGATATGGGCAAAATAAGTTTTTCAGATAAAATTTTCAATTTTTTTAAGTTTTGGGAGGATTATTCAATTTTTTTGGGGGTGGTCATGAATTAAAGTCCTTTTCGCGCTAGGGCGCTTAGTTTAGGAGATATGGGCAAAATAAGTTTTTCATATCAAAATTTAAATTTTTTTAGGTTTTGGGTGGATTTGTCAATTTTTTTGGTGTGGTCACGAATTAAAGTCCTTTTCGCCCTAGGACGTATATTTAAGGAGATATGGGCAAAATAACTTTTTCATATAAAAATTGCAATTTTTTTTAGGTTTTGAGCGGATTATTAAATGTTTTGGGGTGTTACGAATTAAAGTCCTTTTCGTTCTAGGACGCGTATATACGAAGATATGGGCAAAATAAGTTTTTCAGATAAAAATTTCAATTTTTTTAGGTTTTGGGAGGATTATTCAATTTTTTTTGGGGGTGGTCATGAATTAAAGTCCTTTTCGCGCTAGGGCGCTTAGTTTAGGAGATATGGGCAAAATAAGTTTTTCATATCAAAATTTAAATTTTTTTAGGTTTTGGGTGGATTTGTCAATTTTTTGGGGGTGGTCACGAATTAAAGTCCATTTCGCCCTAGGACGCATATTTAAGGAGATATGGGCAAAATAACTTTTTCATATAAAAATTGCAATTTTTTTAGGTTTTGAGCGGATTATTAAATTTTTTTGGGGTGTTACGAATTAAAGTCCTTTTCGCTCTAGGACGCGTATATACGAAGATATGGGCAAAATAAGTTTTTCAGATAAAAATTTCAATTTTTTGAGGTTTTGGGAGGATTATTCAATTTTTTTGGGGGTGGTCATGAATTAAAGTCCTTTTCGCGCTAGGGCGCTTAGTTTAGGAGATATGGGCAAAATAAATTTTTCATATCAAAATTTAAATTTTTTTTAGGTTTTGGGTGGATTTGTCAATTTTTTTGGTGTGGTCACGAATTAAAGTCCTTTTCGCCCTAGGACGTATATTTAAGGAGATATGGGCAAAATAACTTTTTCATAAAAAAATTGCAATTTTTTTTTGTTTTGAGCGGATTATTAAATGTTTTGGGGTGTTACGAATTAAAGTCGTTTTCGCTCTAGGACGCGTATTTACGAAGATATGGGCAAAATAAGTTTTTCAGATAAAATTTTCAATTTTTTTAAGTTTTGGGAGGATTATTCAATTTTTTTGGGGGTGGTCATGAATTAAAGTCCTTTTCGCGCTAGGGCGCTTAGTTTAGGAGATATGGGCAAAATAAGTTTTTCATATAAAAATTGCAATTTTTTTAGGTTTTGAGCGGATTATTAAATTTTTTGGGGTGTTGCGAATTAAAGTCCTTTTCGCTCTAGGACGCGTGTATACGAAGATATGGGCAAAATAAGTTTTTCAGATAAAAATTTCATTTTTTTTAGGTTTTGGAAGGATTATTCAATTTTTTTGGGGGTGGTCATGAATTAAAGTACTTTTCGCGCTAGGGCGCTTAGTTTAGGAGATATGGGCAAAATAAGTTTTTCATATCAAAATTTAATTTTTTTTAGGTTTTGGGTGGATTTGTTAATTTTTTGGGTGTGGTCACGAATTAAAGTCCATTTCGTCCTAGGACGCATATTTAAGGAGATATGGGCAAAATAACTTTTTCATATAAAAATTGCAATATTTTTAGGTTTTGAGTGGATTATTAAATTTTTTGGGGTGTTACGAATTAAAGTCGTTTTCGCTCTAGGACGCGTATTTACGAAGATATGGGCAAAATAAGTTTTTCAGATAAAATTTTCAATTTTTTTAAGTTTTGGGAGGATTATTCAATTTTTTTGGGGGTGGTCATGAATTAAAGTCCTTTTCGCGCTAGGGCGCTTAGTTTAGGAGATATGGGCAAAATAAGTTTTTCATATCAAAATTTAAATTTTTTTAGGTTTTGGGTGGATTTGTCAATTTTTTTGGTGTGGTCACGAATTAAAGTCCTTTTCGCCCTAGGACGTATATTTAAGGAGATATGGGCAAAATAACTTTTTCATATAAAAATTGCAATTTTTTTTAGGTTTTGAGCGGATTATTAAATGTTTTGGGGTGTTACGAATTAAAGTCCTTTTCGTTCTAGGACGCGTATATACGAAGATATGGGCAAAATAAGTTTTTCAGATAAAAATTTCAATTTTTTTAGGTTTTGGGAGGATTATTCAATTTTTTTGGGGGTGGTCATGAATTAAAGTCCTTTTCGCGCTAGGGCGCTTAGTTTAGGAAATATGGGCAAAATAAGCTTTTCATATCAAAATTTAATTTTTTTTAGGGTTTGGGTGGATTTGTCAATTTTTTGGGGGTGGTCACGAATTAAAGTCCATTTCGCCCTAGGACGCATATTTAAGGAGATATGGGCAAAATAACTTTTTCATATAAAAATTGCAATTTTTTTAGGTTTTGAGCGGATTATTAAATTTTTTTGGGGTGTTACGAATTAAAGTCCTTTTCGCTCTAGGACGCGTATATACGAAGATATGGGCAAAATAAGTTTTTCAGATAAAAATTTCAATTTTTTGAGGTTTTGGGAGGATTATTCAATTTTTTTGGGGGTGGTCATGAATTAAAGTCCTTTTCGCGCTAGGGCGCTTAGTTTAGGAGATATGGGCAAAATAAATTTTTCATATCAAAATTTAAATTTTTTTTAGGTTTTGGGTGGATTTGTCAATTTTTTTGGTGTGGTCACGAATTAAAGTCCTTTTCGCCCTAGGACGTATATTTAAGGAGATATGGGCAAAATAACTTTTTCATAAAAAAATTGCAATTTTTTTTTGTTTTGAGCGGATTACTAAATTTTTTGGGGTGTTACGAATTAAAGTGCTTTTCGTTCTAGGACGCGTATATACGAAGATATGGGCAAAATAAGTTTTTCAGATAAAAATTTCAATTTTTTTAGGTTTTGGGAAGATTATTAATTTTTTTTTTTTTGGGTGGTCATGAATTAAAGTCCTTTTCGCGCTAGGACGCTTAGTTTAGGAGATATGGGCAAAATAAGTTTTTCATATCAAAATTTAAATTTTTTTAGGTTTTGGGTGGATTTGTCAATTTTTTGGGGGTGGTCACGAATTAAAGTCCTTTTCGCCCTAGGACGTATATTTAAGGAGATATGGGCAAAATAACTTTTTCATATAAAAATTGCAATTTTTTTAGGTTTTGAGCGGATTATTAAATTTTTTGGGGTGTTACGAATTAAAGTCCTGTTCGCTCTAGGACGCGTATATACGAAGATATGGGCAAAATAAGTTTTTCAGATAAAAATTTCAATTTTTTTAGGTTTTGGGAGGATTATTCAATTTTTTGGCGGTGGTCATGAATTAAAGTCCTTTTCGCGCTAGGGCGCTTAGTTTAGGAGATATGGGCAAAATAAGTTTTTCATATCAAAATTTAAATTTTTTAGGTTTTGGGTGGATTTGTCAATTTTTTGGGGGTGGTCACGAATTAAAGTCCATTTCGCCGTAGGACGCATATTTAAGGAGATATGGGCAAAATAACTTTTTCATATAAAAATTGCAATTTTTTTTGTTTTGAGCGGATTATTAAATTTTTTGGGGTGTTACGAATTAAAGTGCTTTTCGTTCTAGGACGCGTATATACGAAGATATGGGCAAAATAAGTTTTTCAGATAAAAATTTCAATTTTTTTAGGTTTTGGGAGTATTATTCAATTTTTTGGCGGTGGTCATGAATTAAAGTCCTTTTCGCGCTAGGGCGCTTAGTTTAGGAGATATGGGCAAAATAAGTTTTTCATATCAAAATTTAAATTTTTTAGGTTTTGGGTGGATTTGTCAATTTTTTGGGGGTGGTCACGAATTAAAGTCCATTTCGCCCTAGGCCGCATATTTAAGGAGATATGGGCAAAATAACTTTTTCATATAAAAATTGCAATATTTTTTAGGTTTTGAGTGGATTATTAAATTTTTGGGGTGTTACGAATTAAAGTCCTTTTCGCTCTAGGACGCGTATTTACGAAGATATGGGCAAAATAAGTTTTTCAGATAAAAATTTCAATTTTTTTAGGTTTTGGGAGGATTATTCAATTTTTTTGGGGTGGTCATGAATTAAAGTCCTTTTCGCGCTAGGGCGCTTAGTTTAGGAGATATGGGCAAAATAAGTTTTTCATATAAAAATTGCATTTTTTTTAGGTTTTGAGCGGATTATTAAATTTTTTGGGGTGTTGCGAATTAAAGTCCTTTTCGCTCTAGGACGCGTATATACGAAGATATGGGCAAAATAAGTTTTTCAGATAAAAATTTCATTTTTTTTAGGTTTTGGAAGGATTATTCAATTTTTTTGGGGGTGGTCATGAATTAAAGTACTTTTCGCGCTAGGGCGCTTAGTTTAGGAGATATGGGCAAAATAAGTTTTTCATATCAAAATTTAATTTTTTTTAGGTTTTGGGTGGATTTGTTAATTTTTTGGGTGTGGTCACGAATTAAAGTCCATTTCGTCCTAGGACGCATATTTAAGGAGATATGGGCAAAATAACTTTTTCATATAAAAATTGCAATATTTTTAGGTTTTGAGTGGATTATTAAATTTTTTGGGGTGTTACGAATTAAAGTCGTTTTCGCTCTAGGACGCGTATTTACGAAGATATGGGCAAAATAAGTTTTTCAGATAAAATTTTCAATTTTTTTAAGTTTTGGGAGGATTATTCAATTTTTTTGGGGGTGGTCATGAATTAAAGTCCTTTTCGCGCTAGGGCGCTTAGTTTAGGAGATATGGGCAAAATAAGTTTTTCATATCAAAATTTAAATTTTTTTAGGTTTTGGGTGGATTTGTCAATTTTTTTGGTGTGGTCACGAATTAAAGTCCTTTTCGCCCTAGGACGTATATTTAAGGAGATATGGGCAAAATAACTTTTTCATATAAAAATTGCAATTTTTTTTAGGTTTTGAGCGGATTATTAAATGTTTTGGGGTGTTACGAATTAAAGTCCTTTTCGTTCTAGGACGCGTATATACGAAGATATGGGCAAAATAAGTTTTTCAGATAAAAATTTCAATTTTTTTAGGTTTTGGGAGGATTATTCAATTTTTTTGGGGGTGGTCATGAATTAAAGTCCTTTTCGCGCTAGGGCGCTTAGTTTAGGAAATATGGGCAAAATAAGCTTTTCATATCAAAATTTAATTTTTTTTTAGGGTTTGGGTGGATTTGTCAATTTTTTGGGGGTGGTCACGAATTAAAGTCCATTTCGCCCTAGGACGCATATTTAAGGAGATATGGGCAAAATAACTTTTTCATATAAAAATTGCAATTTGTTTAGGTTTTGAGTGGATTATTAAATTTTTTGGGGTGTTACGAATTAAAGTCCTTTTCGCTCTAGGACGCGTATATACGAAGATATGGGCAAAATAAGTTTTTCAGATAAAAATTTCAATTTTTTTAGGTTTTGGGAGGATTATTCAATTTTTTTTGGGGGTGGTCATGAATTAAAGTCCTTTTCGCGCTAGGGCGCTTAGTTTAGGAGATATGGGCAAAATAAGTTTTTCATATCAAAATTTAAATTTTTTTAGGTTTTGGGTGGATTTGTCAATTTTTTGGGGGTGGTCACGAATTAAAGTCCATTTCGCCCTAGGACGCATATTTAAGGAGATATGGGCAAAATAACTTTTTCATATAAAAATTGCAATTTTTTTAGGTTTTGAGCGGATTATTAAATTTTTTTGGGGTGTTACGAATTAAAGTCCTTTTCGCTCTAGGACGCGTATATACGAAGATATGGGCAAAATAAGTTTTTCAGATAAAAATTTCAATTTTTTGAGGTTTTGGGAGGATTATTCAATTTTTTTGGGGGTGGTCATGAATTAAAGTCCTTTTCGCGCTAGGGCGCTTAGTTTAGGAGATATGGGCAAAATAAGTTTTTCATATAAAAATTGCAATTTTTTTAGGTTTTGAGCGGATTATTAAATTTTTTGGGGTGTTACGAATTAAAGTCCTTTTCGCTCTAGGACGCGTATATACGAAGATATGGGCAAAATAATTTTTTCAGATAAAAATTTCATTTTTTTTAGGTTTTGGAAGGATTATTCAATTTTTTTGGGGGTGGTCATGAATTAAAGTACTTTTCGCGCTAGGGCGCTTAGTTTAGGAGATATGGGCAAAATAAGTTTTTCATATCAAAATTTAATTTTTTTTAGGTTTTGGGTGGATTTGTTAATTTTTTGGGTGTGGTCACGAATTAAAGTCCATTTCGTCCTAGGACGCATATTTAAGGAGATATGGGCAAAATAACTTTTTCATATAAAAATTGCAATATTTTTAGGTTTTGAGTGGATTATTAAATTTTTTGGGGTGTTACGAATTAAAGTCCTTTTAGCTCTAGGACGCGTATTTACGAAGATATGGGCAAAATAAGTTTTTCAGATAAAAATTTCAATTTTTTTAAGTTTTGGGATGATTATTCAATTTTTTTGGGGGTGGTCATGAATTAAAGTCCTTTTCGCGCTAGGGCGCTTAGTATAAGTTTTCATATAAAAATTGCAATTTTTTTAGGTTTTGAGCGGATTATTAAATTTTTTGGGGTGTTACGAATTAAAGTCCTTTTCGCTCTAGGATGCGTATATACGAAGATATGAGCAAAATAATTTTTTCAGATAAAAATTTCATTTTTTTTTTGGTTTTGGAAGGATTATTCAATTTTTTTGGGGGTGGTCATGAATTAAAGTCCTTTTCCCGCTAGGGCGCTTAGTTTAGGAGATATGGGCAAAATAAGTTTTTCATATCAAAATTTAAATTTTTTTTAGGGTTTGGGTGGATTTGTCAATTTTTTGGGGGTGGTCACGAATTAAAGTCCATTTCGCCCTAGGACGCATATTTAAGGAGATATGGGCAAAATAACTTTTTCATATAAAAATTGCAATTTTTTTAGGTTTTGAGTGGATTATTAATTTTTTTGGGGTGTTACGAATTAAAGTCCTTTTCGCTCTAGGACGCGTATATACGCAGATATGGGCAAAATTAGTTTTTCAGATAAAAATTTCAATTTTTTTAGGTTTTGGGAGGATTATTCATTTTTTTTTTTTTGGGTGGTCATGAATTAAAGTCCTTTTCGCGCTAGGGCGCTTAGCTTAGGAGATATGGGCAAAATAAGTTTTTCATATCAAAATTTAAATTTTTTAGGTTTTGGGTGGATTTGTCAATTTTTTGGGGGTGGTCACGAATTAAAGTCCTTTTCGCCCTAGGACGTATATTTAAGGAGATATGGGCAAAATAACTTTTTCATATAAAAACTGCAATTTTTTTAGGTTTTGAGCGGATTATTAAATTTTTTGGGGTGTTACGAATTAAAGTGCTTTTCGCGCTAGGGCGCTTAGTTTAGGAGATATGGGCAAAATAAGTTTTTCATATCAAAATTTAAATTTTTTTAGGGTTTGGGTGGATTTGTCAATTTTTTGGGGATGGTCACGAATTAAAGTCCTTTTCGCCCTAGGACGTATATTTAAGGAGATATGGGCAAAATAACTTTTTCATATAAAAATTGCAATTTTTTTAGGTTTTGAGCGGATTATTAAATTTTTTGGGGTGTTACGAATTAAAGTCCTTTTCGCTCTAGGACGCGTATATACGAAGATATGGGCAAAATAAGTTTTTCAGATAAAAATTTCAATTTTTTTAGGTTTTGGGAGGATTATTCAATTTTTTTGGGGGTGATCATGAATTAAAGTCCTTTTCGCGCTAGGGCGCTTAGTTTAGGAGATATGGGCAAAATAAGTTTTTCATATCAAAATTTAATTTTTTTTTAGGTTTTGGGTGGATTTGTCAATTTTTTGGGGGTGGTCACGAATTAAAGTCCTTTTCGCCCTAGGACGTATATTTAAGGAGATATGGGCAAAATAACTTTTTCATATAAAAATTGCATTTTTTTTTTTGTTTTGAGCGGATTATTAAATTTTTTGGGGTGTTACGAATTAAAGTCCTTTTCGTTCTAGGACGCGTATATACGAAGATATGGGCAAAATAAGTTTTTCAAATAAAAATTTCAATTTTTTTAGGTTTTGGGAGGATTATTCATTTTTTTTGGGGTGGTCATGAATTAAAGTCCTTTTCGCGCTAGGGCGCTTAGTTTAGGAGATATGGGCAAAATAAGATTTTCATATCAAAATTTAAATTTTTTTAGGTTTTGGGTGGATTTGTCAATTTTTTGGGGGTGGTCACGAATTAAAGTCCATTTCGCCCTAGGACGAATATTTAAGGAGATATGGGCAAAATAACTTTTTCATATAAAAATTGCAATTGTTTTAGGTTTTGAGCGGATTATTAAATTTTTTGGGGTGTTACGAATTAAAGTCCTATTCGCTCTAGGACGCGTATATACGAAGATATGGGCAAAATAAGATTTTCAGATAAAAATTTCAATTTTTTTTTAGGTTTTGGGAGGATTATTCAATTTTTTTGGGGGTGGTCATGAATTAAAGTCCTTTTCGCGCTAGGGCGCTTAGTTTAGGAGATATGGGCAAAATAAGTTTTTCATATCAAAATTTAATTTTTTTTTTTAGGTTTTGGGTGGATTTGTCAATTTTTTGGGTGTGTTCACGAATTAAAGTCCTTTTCGCCCTAGGACGTATCTTTAAGGAGATATGGGCAAAATAACTTTTTTATATAAAAATTTGCAATTTTTTTTTGTTTTGAGCGGATTATTAAATTTTTTGGGGTGTGACGAATTAAAGTCCTTTTCGCTCTAGGACGCGTATATACGAAGATATGGGCAAAATAAGATTTTCAGATAAAAATTTCAATTTTTTTTTAGGTTTTGGGGGGATTATTCAATTTTTTGGCGGTGGTCACGAATTAAAGTCCTTTTCGCCCTAGGACGTATATTTAAGGAGATATGGGCAAAATAACTTTTTCATATAAAAATTGCAATATTTTTAGGTTTTGAGTGGATTAATGAATTTTTGGGGTGTTACGAATTAAAGTCCTTTTCGCTCTAGGACGCGTATTTACGAAGATATGGGCAAAATAAGTTTTTCAGATAAAAATTTCAATTTTTTTAGGTTTTGGGAGGATTATTCAATTTTTTTGGGGGTGGCCATGAATTAAAGTCCTTTTCGCGCTAGGGCGCTTAGTTTAGGAGATATGGGCAAAATAAGTTTTTCATATAAAAATTGCAATTTTTTTAGGTTTTGAGCGGATTATTAAATTTTTTGGGGTGTTGCGAATTAAAGTCCTTTTCGCTCTAGGACGCGTATATACGAAGATATGGGCAAAATAATTTTTTCAGATAAAAATTTCATTTTTTTTAGGTTTTGGAAGGATTATTCAATTTTTTTGGGGTTGGTCATGAATTAAAGTCCTTTTCGCGCTAGGGCGCTTAGTTTAGGAGATATGGGCAAAATAAGTTTTTCATATCAAAATTTAAATTTTTTTAGGTTTTGGGTGGATTTGTCAATTTTTTGGGTGTGGTCACGAATTAAAGTCCATTTCGTCCTAGGACGCATATTTAAGGAGATATGGGCAAAATATCTTTTTCATATAAAAATTGCAATATTTTTAGGTTTTGAGTGGATTATTAAATTTTTTGGGGTGTTACGAATTAAAGTCCTTTTCGCTCTAGGACGCGTATTTACGAAGATATGGGCAAAATAAGTTTTTCAGATAAAAATTTCAATTTTTTTTAGGTTTTGGGAGGATTATTCAATTTTTTTGGGGGTGGTCATGAATTAAAGTCCTTTTCGCGCTAGGGCGCTTAGTTTAGGAGATATGGGCAAAATAAGTTTTTCATATAAAAATTGCAATTTTTTTAGGTTTTGAGCGGATTATTAAATTTTTTGGGGTGTTACGAATTAAAGTCCTTTTCGCTCTAGGACGCGTATATACGAAGATATGGGCAAAATAATTTTTTCAGATAAAAATTTCATTTTTTTAGGTTTTGGAAGGATTATTCAATTTTTTTTGGGGTGGTCATGAATTAAAGTCCTTTTCGCGCTAGGGCGCTTAGTTTAGGAGATATGGGCAAAATAAGTTTTTCATATCAAAATTTAAATTTTTTTTTTAGGTTTTGGGTGGATTTGTCAATTTTTTGGGTGTGTTCACGAATTAAAGTCCTTTTCGCCCTAGGACGTATCTTTAAGGAGATATGGGAAAAATAACTTTTTCATATAAAAATTGCAATTTTTTTTTTGTTTTGAGCGGATTATTAAATTTTTTGGGGTGTTACGAATTAAAGTCCTTTTCGTTCTAGGACGCGTATATACGAAGATATGGGCAAAATAAGTTTTTAAGATAAAAATTTCAATTTTTTTAGGTTTTGGGAGGATTCTTCATTTTTTTTTTGGGGCGGTCATGAATTAAAGTCCTTTTCGCGCTAGGGCGCTTAGCTTAGGAGATATGGGCAAAATAAGTTTTTCATATCAAAATTTAAATTTTTTTAGGTTTTGGGTGGATTTGTCAATTTTTTGGGGGTGGTCACGAATTAAAGTCCTTTTCGCCCTAGGACGTATATTTAAGGAGATATGGGCAAAATAACTTTTACATATAAAAATTGCAATTTTTTTAGGTTTTGAGCGGATTATTAAATTTTTTGGGGTGTTACGAATTAAAGTCCTTTTCGCGCTAGGGCGCTTAGTTTAGGAGATATGGGCAAAATAAGTTTTTCATATCAAAATTTATATTTTTTTAGGGTTTGGGTGGATTTGTCAATTTTTTGGGGGTGGTCACGAATTAAAGTCCTTTTCGCCCTAGGACGTATATTTAAGGAGATATGGGCAAAATAACTTTTTCATATAAAAATTGCAATTTTTTTAGGTTTTGAGCGGATTATTAAATTTTTTGGGGTGTTACGAATTAAAGTCCTTTTCGCTCTAGGACGCGTATATACGAAGATATGGGCAAAATAAGTTTTTCAGATAAAAATTTCAATTTTTTGAGGTTTTGGGAGGATTATTCAATTTTTTTGCGGGTGGTCATGAATTAAAGTCCTTTTCGCGCTAGGGCGCTTAGTTTAGGAGATATGGGCAAAATAAGTTTTTCATATCAAAATTTAATTTTTTTTTTGGGTTTTGGGTGGATTTGTCAATTTTTTGGGGGTGGTCACGAATTAAAGTCCTTTTCGCCCTAGGACGTATATTTAAGGAGATATGGGCAAAATAACTTTTTCATATAAAAATTGCATTTTTTTGTTTTGAACGGATTATTAAATTTTTTGGGGTGTTACGAATTAAAGTCCTTTTCGTTCTAGGACGCGTATATACGAAGATATGGGCAAAATAAGTTTTTCAAATAAAAATTTCAATTTTTTTAGGTTTTGGGAGGATTATTCATTTTTTTGGGGGGTGGTCATGAATTAAAGTCCTTTTCGCGCTAGGGCGCTTAGTTTAGGAGATATGGGCAAAATAAGTTTTTCATATCAAAATTTAAATTTTTTAGGTTTTGGGTGGATTTGTCAATTTTTTTGGTGTGGTCACGAATTAAAGTCCTTTTCGCCCTAGGACGTATATTTAAGGAGATATGGGCAAAATAACTTTTTCATATAAAAATTGCAATTTTTTTAGGTTTTGAGCGGATTATTAAATTTTTTTGGGGTGTTACGAATTAAAGTCCTTTTCGTTCTAGGACGCGTATATACGAAGATATGGGCAAAATAAGATTTTCAGATAAAAATTTCAATTTTTTTAGGTTTTGGGAGGATTATTCAATTTTTTTGGGGGTGGTCATGAATTAAAGTCCTTTTCGCGCTAGGGCGCTTAGTTTAGGAGATATGGGCAAAATAAGTTTTTCATATCAAAATTTAAATTTTTTAGGTTTTGGGTGGATTTGTCAATTTTTTGGGGGTGGTCACGAATTAAAGTCCATTTCGCCCTAGGACGCATATTTAAGGAGATATGGGCAAAATAACTTTTTCATATAAAAATTGCAATATTTTTAGGTTTTGAGTGGATTATTAAATTTTTGGGGTGTTACGAATTAAAGTCCTTTTCGCTCCAGGACGCGTATTTACGAAGATATGGGCAAAATAATTTTTTCAGATAAAAATTTCAATTTTTTTAGGTTTTGGGAGGATTATTCAATTTTTTTTGGGGGTGGTCATGAATTAAAGTCCTTTTCGCGCTAGGGCGCTTAGTTTAGGAGATATGGGCAAAATAAGTTTTTCATATAAAAATTGCAATTTTTTTTTAGGTTTTGGGTGGATTTTTCAATTTTTTGGATGTGTTCACGAATTAAAGTCCTTTTCGCCCTAGGACGTATCTTTAAGGAGATATGGGCAAAATAACTTTTTCATATAAAAATTGCAATTTTGTTTGGTTTGAGCGGATTATTAAATTTTTTGGGGTGTTACGAATTAAAGTCCTTTTCGTTCTAGGACGCGTATATACGAAGATATGGGCAAAATAAGTTTTTCAGATAAAAATTTCAATTTTTTTAGGTTTTGGGAGGATTATTCATTTTTTTTGGGGGTGGTCATGAATTAAAGTCCTTTTCGCGCTAGGGCGCTTAGCTTAGGAGATATGGGCAAAATAAGTTTTTCATATCAAAATTTAAATTTTTTAGGTTTTGGGTGGATTTGTCAATTTTTTGGGGGTGGTCACGAATTAAAGTCCTTTTCGCCCTAGGACGTATATTTAAGGAGATATGGGCAAAATAACTTTTTCATATAAAAATTGCATTTTTTTTAGGTTTTGAGCGGATTATTAAATTTTTTGGGGTGTTACGAATTAAAGTCCTTTTCGCGCTAGGGCGCTTAGTTTAGGAGATATGGGCAAAATAAGTTTTTCATATCAAAATTTAAATTTTTTTAGGGTTTGGGTGGATTTGTCAATTTTTTGGGGGTGGTCACGAATTAAAGTCCTTTTCGCCCTAGGACGTATATTTAAGGAGATATGGGCAAAATAACTTTTTCATATAAAAATTGCAATTTTTTTAGGTTTTGAGCGGATTATTAAATTTTTTGGGGTGTTACGAATTAAAGTCCTTTTCGCTCTAGGACGCGTATATACGAAGATATGGGCAAAATAAGTTTTTCAGATAAAAATTTCAATTTTTTGAGGTTTTGGGAGGATTATTCAATTTTTTTGCGGGTGGTCATGAATTAAAGTCCTTTTCGCGCTAGGGCGCTTAGTTTAGGAGATATGGGCAAAATAAGTTTTTCATATCAAAATTTAATTTTTTTTAGGTTTTGGGTGGATTTGTCAATTTTTTGGGGGTGGTCACGAATTAAAGTCCTTTTCGCCCTAGGACGTATATTTAAGGAGATATGGGCAAAATAACTTTTTCATATAAAAATTGCATTTTTTTTTGTTTTGAGCGGATTATTAAATTTTTTGGGGTGTTACGAATTAAAGTCCTTTTCGTTCTAGGACGCGTATATACTAAGATATGGGCAAAATAAGTTTTTCAAATAAAAATTTCAATTTTTTTAGGTTTTGGGAGGATTATTCATTTTTTTTGGGGGTGGTCATGAATTAAAGTCCTTTTCGCGCTAGGGCGCTTAGTTTAGGAGATATGGGCAAAACAAGATTTTCATATCAAAATTTAAATTTTTTTAGGTTTTGGGTGGATTTGTCAATTTTTTGGGGGTGGTCACGAATTAAAGTCCATTTCGCCCTAGGACGCATATTTAAGGAGATATGGGCAAAATAACTTTTTCATATAAAAATTGCAATTTTTTAGGTTTTGAGCGGATTATTAAATTTTTTGGGGTGTTACGAATTAAAGTCCTTTTCGCTCTAGGACGCGTATATACGAAGATATGGGCAAAATAAGTTTTTCAGATAAAAATTTCAATTTTTTGAGGTTTTGGGAGGATTATTCAATTTTTTTGGGGGTGGTCATGAATTAAAGTCCTTTTCGCGCTAGGGCGCTTAGTTTAGGAGATATGGGCAAAATAAGTTTTTCATATCAAAATTTAAATTTTTTTTAGGTTTTGGGTGGATTTGTCAATTTTTTGGGTGTGTTCACGAATTAAAGTCCTTTTCGCCCTAGGACGTATCTTTAAGGAGATATGGGCAAAATAACTTTTTCATATAAAAATTGCAATTTTTTTTGTTTTGAGCGGATTATTAAATTTTTTGGGATGTTACGAATTAAAGTCCTTTTCGCTCTAGGACGCGTATATACGAAGATATGGACAAAATAAGTTTTTCAGATAAAAATTTCAATTTTTTTAGGTTTTGGGAGGATTATTCAATTTTTTGGCGGTGGTCATGAATTAAAGTCCTTTTCGCGCTAGGGCGCTTAGTTTAGGAGATATGGGCAAAATAAGTTTTTCATATCAAAATTTAAATTTTTTAGGTTTTGGGTGGATTTGTCAATTTTTTGGGGGTGGTCACGAATTAAAGTCCATTTCGCCCTAGGACGCATATTTAAGGAGATATGGGCAAAATAACTTTTTCATATAAAAATTGCAATATTTTTAGGTTTTGAGTGGATTAATAAATTTTTGGGGTGTTACGAATTAAAGTCCTTTTCGCTCTAGGACGCGTATTTACGAAGATATGGGCAAAATAAGTTTTTCAGATAAAAATTTCAATTTTTTTAGGTTTTGGGAGGATTATTCAATTTTTTTGGGGGTGGCCATGAATTAAAGTCCTTTTCGCGCTAGGGCGCTTAGTTTAGGAGATATGGGCAAAATAAGTTTTTCATATAAAAATTGCAATTTTTTTAGGTTTTGAGCGGATTATTAAATTTTTTGGGGTGTTGCGAATTAAAGTCCTTTTCGCTCTAGGACGCGTATATACGAAGATATGGGCAAAATAATTTTTTCAGATAAAAATTTCATTTTTTTTAGGTTTTGGAAGGATTATTCAATTTTTTTGGGGGTGGTCATGAATTAAAGTCCTTTTCGCGCTAGGGCGCTTAGTTTAGGAGATATGGGCAAAATAAGTTTTTCATATCAAAATTTAAATTTTTTTAGGTTTTGGGTGGATTTGTCAATTTTTTGGGTGTGGTCACGAATTAAAGTCCATTTCGTCCTAGGACGCATATTTAAGGAGATATGGGCAAAATATCTTTTTCATATAAAAATTGCAATATTTTTAGGTTTTGAGTGGATTATTAAATTTTTTGGGGTGTTACGAATTAAAGTCCTTTTCGCTCTAGGACGCGTATTTACGAAGATATGGGCAAAATAAGTTTTTCAGATAAAAATTTCAATTTTTTTTAGGTTTTGGGAGGATTATTCAATTTTTTTGGGGGTGGTCATGAATTAAAGTCCTTTTCGCGCTAGGGCGCTTAGTTTAGGAGATATGGGCAAAATAAGTTTTTCATATAAAAATTGCAATTTTTTTAGGTTTTGAGCGGATTATTAAATTTTTTGGGGTGTTACGAATTAAAGTCCTTTTCGCTCTAGGACGCGTATATACGAAGATATGGGCAAAATAATTTTTTCAGATAAAAATTTCATTTTTTTAGGTTTTGGAAGGATTATTCAATTTTTTTGGGGGTGGTCATGAATTAAAGTCCTTTTCGCGCTAGGGCGCTTAGTTTAGGAGATATGGGCAAAATAAGTTTTTCATATCAAAATGTAATTTTTTTTTTTAGGTTTTGGGTGGATTTGTCAATTTTTTGGGTGTGTTCACGAATTAAAGTCCTTTTCGCCCTAGGACGTATCTTTAAGGAGATATGGGAAAAATAACTTTTTCATATAAAAATTGCAATTTTTTTTTTGTTTTGAGCGGATTATTAAATTTTTTGGGGTGTTACGAATTAAAGTCCTTTTCGTTCTAGGACGCGTATATACGAAGATATGGGCAAAATAAGTTTTTAAGATAAAAATTTCAATTTTTTTAGGTTTTGGGAGGATTCTTCATTTTTTTTTGGGGCGGTCATGAATTAAAGTCCTTTTCGCGCTAGGGCGCTTAGCTTAGGAGATATGGGCAAAATAAGTTTTTCATATCAAAATTTAAATTTTTTTAGGTTTTGGGTGGATTTGTCAATTTTTTGGGGGTGGTCACGAATTAAAGTCCTTTTCGCCCTAGGACGTATATTTAAGGAGATATGGGCAAAATAACTTTTACATATAAAAATTGCAATTTTTTTAGGTTTTGAGCGGATTATTAAATTTTTTGGGGTGTTACGAATTAAAGTCCTTTTCGCGCTAGGGCGCTTAGTTTAGGAGATATGGGCAAAATAAGTTTTTCATATCAAAATTTATATTTTTTTAGGGTTTGGGTGGATTTGTCAATTTTTTGGGGGTGGTCACGAATTAAAGTCCTTTTCGCCCTAGGACGTATATTTAAGGAGATATGGGCAAAATAACTTTTTCATATAAAAATTGCAATTTTTTTAGGTTTTGAGCGGATTATTAAATTTTTTGGGGTGTTACGAATTAAAGTCCTTTTCGCTCTAGGACGCGTATATACGAAGATATGGGCAAAATAAGTTTTTCAGATAAAAATTTCAATTTTTTGAGGTTTTGGGAGGATTATTCAATTTTTTTGCGGGTGGTCATGAATTAAAGTCCTTTTCGCGCTAGGGCGCTTAGTTTAGGAGATATGGGCAAAATAAGTTTTTCATATCAAAATTTAATTTTTTTTTTGGGTTTTGGGTGGATTTGTCAATTTTTTGGGGGTGGTCACGAATTAAAGTCCTTTTCGCCCTAGGACGTATATTTAAGGAGATATGGGCAAAATAACTTTTTCATATAAAAATTGCATTTTTTTGTTTTGAACGGATTATTAAATTTTTTGGGGTGTTACGAATTAAAGTCCTTTTCGTTCTAGGACGCGTATATACGAAGATATGGGCAAAATAAGTTTTTCAAATAAAAATTTCAATTTTTTTAGGTTTTGGGAGGATTATTCATTTTTTTGGGGGGTGGTCATGAATTAAAGTCCTTTTCGCGCTAGGGCGCTTAGTTTAGGAGATATGGGCAAAATAAGTTTTTCATATCAAAATTTAAATTTTTTAGGTTTTGGGTGGATTTGTCAATTTTTTGGGGGTGGTCACGAATTAAAGTCCATTTCGCCCTAGGACGCATATTTAAGGAGATATGGGCAAAATAACTTTTCCATATAAAAATTGCAATTTATTTAGGTTTTGAGCGGATTATTAAATTTTTTGGGGTGTTACGAATTAAAGTCCTTTTCGCTCTAGGATGCGTATATACGAAGATATGGGCAAAATAAGTTTTTCAGATAAAAATTTCAATTTTTTGAGGTTTTGGGAGGATTATTCAATTTTTTTGGGGGTGGTCATGAATTAAAGTCCTTTTCGCGCTAGGGCGCTTAGTTTAGGAGATATGGGCAAAATAAGTTTTTCATATCAAAATTTAAATTTTTTTAGGTTTTGGGTGGATTTGTCAATTTTTTTGGTGTGGTCACGAATTAAAGTCCTTTTCGCCCTAGGACGTATATTTAAGGAGATATGGGCAAAATAACTTTTTCATATAAAAATTGCAATTTTTTTAGGTTTTGAGCGGATTATTAAATTTTTTTTGGGGTGTTACGAATTAAAGTCCTTTTCGTTCTAGGACGCGTATATACGAAGATATGGGCAAACTAAGTTTTTCAGATAAAAATTTCAATTTTTTTAGGTTTTGGGAGGATTATTTCATTTTCTTGGGGGTGGTCATGAATTAAAGTCCTTTTCGCGCTAGGGCGCTTAGTTTAGGAGATATGGGCAAAATAAGTTTTTCATATCAAAATTTAAATTTTTTTTTAGGTTTTGCGTGGATTTGTCAATTTTTTGGGTGTGTTCACGAATTAAAGTCCTTTTCGCCCTAGGACGTATCTTTAAGGAGATATGGGCAAAATAACTTTTTCATATAAAAATTGCAATATTTTTTTGTTTTGAGCGGATTATTAAATTTTTTGGGGTGTTACGAATTAAAGTCCTTTTCGTTCTAGGACGCGTATATACGAAGATATGGGCAAAATAAGTTTTTAAGATAAAAATTTCAATTTTTTTAGGTTTTGGGAGGATTATTCATTTTTTTGGGGGTGGTCATGAATTAAAGTCCTTTTCGCGCTAGGGCGCTTAGCTTAGGAGATATGGGCAAAATAAGTTTTTCATATCAAAATTTAAATTTTTTTAGGTTTTGGGTGGATTTGTCAATTTTTTGGGGGTGGTCACGAATTAAAGTCCTTTTCGCCCTAGGACGTATATTTAAGGAGATATGGGCAAAATAACTTTTTCATATAAAAATTGAAATTTTTTTAGGTTTTGAGCGGATTATTAAATTTTTTGGGGTGTTACGAATTAAAGTCCTTTTCGCGCTAGGGCGCTTAGTTTAGGAGATATGGGCAAAATAAGTTTTTCATATCAAAATTTAAATTTTTTTAGGGTTTGCTGGATTTGTCAATTTTTTGGGGGTGGTCACGAATTAAAGTCCTTTTCGCCCTAGGACGTATATTTAAGGAGATATGGGCAAAATAACTTTTTCATATAAAAATTGCAATTTTTTTAGGTTTTGAGCGGATTATTAAATTTTTTGGGGTGTTACGAATTAAAGTCCTTTTCGCTCTAGGACGAGTATATACGAAGATATGGGCAAAATAAGATTTTCAGATAAAAATTTCAATTTTTTGAGGTTTTGGGAGGATTATTCAATTTTTTTGCGGGTGGTCATGAATTAAAGTCCTTTTCGCGATAGGGCGCTTAGTTTAGGAGATATGGGCAAAATAAGTTTTTCATATCAAAATTTAAATTTTTTTAGGTTTTGGGTGGATTTGTCAATTTTTTGGGGGTGGTCACGAATTAAAGTCCATTTCGCCCTAGGACGCATATTTAAGGAGATATGGGCAAAATAACTTTTTCATATAAAAATTGCAATTTTTTTAGGTTTTGAGCGGATTATTAAATTTTTTGGGGTGTTACGAATTAAAGTCCTTTTCGCTCTAGGACGCGTATATACGAAGATATGGGCAAAATAAGTTTTTCAGATAAAAATTTCAATTTTTTTAGGTTTTGGGAGGATTATTCAATTTTTTTGGGGGTGGTCATGAATTAAAGTCCTTTTCGCGCTAGGGCGCTTAGTTTAGGAGATATGGGCAAAATAAGTTTTTCATATCAAAATTTAAATTTTTTTTAGGTTTTGGGTGGATTTGTCAATTTTTTTAGTGTGGTCACGAATTAAAGTCCTTTTCGCCCTAGGACGTATATTTAAGGAGATATGGGCAAAATAACTTTTTCATATAAACATTGCATTTTTTTTAGGTTTTGAGCGGATTATTAAATTTTTTGGGGTGTTACGAATTAAAGTCCTTTTCGTTCTAGGACGCGTATATACGAAGATATGGGCAAAATAAGTTTTTCAGATAAAAATTTCAATTTTTTTTTAGGTTTTGGGAGGATTATTCAATTTTTTTGGGGGTGGTCATGAATTAAAGTCCTTTTCGCGCTAGGGCGCTTAGTTTAGGAGATATGGGCAAAATAAGTTTTTCATATCAAAATTTAAATTTTTTTTTTAGGTTTTGGGTGGATTTGTCAATTTTTTGGGTGTGTTCACGAATTAAAGTCCTTTTCGCCCTAGGACGTATCTTTAAGGAGATATGGGCAAAATAACTTTTTCATATAAAAATTGCAATTTTTTTTTGTTTTGAGCGGATTATTAAATTTTTTGGGGTGTTACGAATTAAAGTCCTTTTCGTTCTAGGACGCGTATATACGAAGATATGGGCAAAATAAGTTTTTCAGATAAAAATTTCAATTTTTTTAGGTTTTGGGAGGATTATTCCTTTTTTTTGGGGGTGGCCATGAATTAAAGTCCTTTTCGCGCTAGGGCGCTTAGCTTAGGAGATATGGGCAAAATAAGTTTTTCATATCAAAATTTAAATTTTTTTAGGGTTTGGGTGGATTTGCCAATTTTTTGGGGGTGGTCACGAATTAAAGTCCTTTTCGCCCTAGGACGTATATTTAAGGAGATATGGGCAAAATAACTTTTTCATATAAAAATTGCAATTTTTTTAGGTTTTGAGCGGATTATTAAATTTTTTGGGGTGTTACGAATTAAAGTCCTTTTCGCTCTAGGACGCGTATATACGAAGATATGGGCAAAATAAGTTTTTCAGATAAAAATTTCAATTTTTTGAGGTTTTGGGAGGATTATTCAATTTTTTTGCGGGTGGTCATGAATTAAAGTCCTTTTCGCGCTAGGGCGCTTAGTTTAGGAGATATGGGCAAAATAAGTTTTTCATATCAAAATTTAAATTTTTTTTAGGTTTTGGGTGGATTTGTCAATTTTTTGGGGGTGGTCACGAATTAAAGTCCTTTTCGCCCTAGGACGTATATTTAAGGAGATATGGGCAAAATAACTTTTTCATATAAAAATTGCATTTTTTTTGTTTTGAGCGGATTGTTTAATTTTTTGGGGTGTTACGAATTAAAGTCCTTTTCGCTCTAGGACGCGTATATACGAAGATATGGGCAAAATAAGTTTTTCAGATAAAAATTTCAATTTTTTGAGGTTTTGGGAGGATTATTCATTTTTTTGGGGGTGGTCATGAATTAAAGTCCTTTTCGCGCTAGGGCGCTTAGTTTAGGAAATATGGGCAAAATAAGTTTTTCATATCAAAATTTAAATTTTTTTAGGTTTTGGGTGGATTTGTCAATTTTTTTGGTGTGGTCACGAATTGAAGTCCTTTTCGCCCTAGGACGTATATTTAAGGAGATATGGGCAAAATAACTTTTTCATATAAAAATTGCAATTTTTTTAGGTTTTGAGCGGATTATTAAATTTTTTGGGGTGTTACGAATTAAAGTCCTTTTCGTTCTAGGACGCGTATATACGAAGATATGGGCAAAATAAGATTTTCAGATAAAAATTTCAATTTTTTAGGTTTTGGGAGGATTATTCAATTTTTTTGGGGGTGGTCATGAATTAAAGTCTTTTTCGCGCTAGGGCGCTTAGTTTAGGAGATATGGGCAAAATAAGTTTTTCACATCAAAACTTAAATTTTTTTAGGTTTTGGGTGGATTTGTCAATTTTTTGGGGGTGGTCACGAATTAAAGTCAATTTCGCCCTAGGACGCATATTTGAGGAGATATGGGCAAAATAACTTTTTCATATAAAAATTGCAATATTTTTAGGTTTTGAGTGGATTATTAAATTTTTTGGGGTGTTACGAATTAAAGTCCTTTTCGCGCTAGGACGCGTATTTACGAAGATATGGGCAAAATAAGTTTTTCAGATAAAAATTTAAATTTTTTTAGGTTTTGGGTGGATTACTCAATTTTTTTGGGGGTGGTCATGAATTTTGATATGAAAAATAAGTTTTTCATATCAAAATTTAAATTTTTTAGGTTTTGGGTGGATTTGTCAATTTTTTGGGTGTGGTCACGAATTAAAGTCCATTTCGCCCTAGGACGCATATTTAAGGAGATATGGGCAAAATAACTTTTTCATATGAAAATTGCAATATTTTTAGGTTTTGAGTGGATTATAAAATTTTTTTTGGTGTTACGAATTAAAGTCCTTTTCGCTCTAGGACGCGTATTTACGAAGATATGGGCAAAATAAGTTTTTCAGATAAAAATTTAAATTTTTTTAGGTTTTGGGAGGATTATTCAATTTTTTTTTTGGGGTGGTCATGAATTAAAGTCCTTTTCGCGCTAGGGCGCTTAGTTTAGGAGATATGGGCAAAATAAGTTTTTCATATCAAAATTTAAATTTTTTTAGGTATTGGGTGGATTTGTCAATTTTTTGGGGGTGGTCACGAATTAAAGTCCTTTTCGACCTAGGACGTATATTTAAGGAGATATGGGCAAAATAACTTTTTCATATAAAAATTGCAATTTTTTTAGGTTTTGAGCGGATTATTAAATTTTTTGGGGTGTTACGAATTAAAGTCCTTTTCGCTCTAGGACGCGTATATACGAAGATATGGGCAAAATAAGTTTTTCAGATAAAAATTTCAATTTTTTTAGGTTTTGGAGGATTATTCATTTTTTTGGGGGTGGTCATGAATTAAAGTCCTTTTCGCGCTAGGGCGCTTAGTTTAGGAGATATGGGCAAAATAAGTTTTTCATATCAAAATTTAAATTTTTTTAGGTTTTGGGTGGATTTGTCAATTTTTTGGGGGTGGTCACGAATTAAAGTCCTTTCCGCCCTGGGACGTATATTTAAGGAGATATGGGCAAAATAACTTTTTCATATAAAAATTGCAATTTTTTTAGGTTTTGAGCGGATTATTAAATTTTTTGGGGTGTTACGAATTAAAGTCCTTTTCGCTCTAGGACGCGTATATACGAAGATATGGGCAAAATAAGTTTTTCAGATAAAAATTTCAATTTTTTGAGGTTTTGGGAGGATTATTCAATTTTTTTGGGGGTGGTCATGAATTTTGATATGAAAAATAAGTTTTTCATATCAAAATTTAAATTTTTTAGGTTTTGGGTGGATTTGTCAATTTTTTGGGTGTGGTCTCGAATTAAAGTCCATTTCGCCCTAGGACGCATATTTAAGGAGATATGGGCAAAATAACTTTTTCATATAAAAATTGCAATATTTTTAGGTTTTGAGTGGATTATTAAATTTTTTTGGTGTTACGAATTAAAGTCCTTTTCGCTCTAGGACGCGTATTTACGAAGATATGGGCAAAATAAGTTTTTCAGATAAAAATTTCAATTTTTTTAGGTTTTGGGAGGATTATTCAATTTTTTTTTTGGGGGTGGTCATGAATTAAAGTCCTTTTCGCGCTAGGGCGCTTAGTTTAGGAGATATGGGCAAAATAAGTTTTTCATATCAAAATTTAAATTTTTTTAGGTATTGGGTGGATTTGTCAATTTTTTGGGGGTGGTCACGAATTAAAGTCCTTTTCGACCTAGGACGTATATTTAAGGAGATATGGGCAAAATAACTTTTTCATATAAAAATTGCAATTTTTTTAGGTTTTGAGCGGATTAATAAATTTTTTGGGGTGTTACGAATTAAAGTCCTTTTCGCTCTAGGACGCGTATATACGAAGATATGGGCAAAATAAGTTTTTCAGATAAAAATTTCAATTTTTTTAGGTTTTGGAGGATTATTCATTTTTTTTGGGGGTGGTCATGAATTAAAGTCCTTTTCGCGCTAGGGCGCTTAGTTTAGGAGATATGGGCAAAATAAGTTTTTCATATCAAAATTTAAATTTTTTTAGGTTTTGGGTGGATTTGTCAATTTTTTGGGGGTGGTCACGAATTAAAGTCCTTTTCGCCCTGGGACGTATATTTAAGGAGATATGGGCAAAATAACTTTTTCATATAAAAATTGCAATTTTTTTAGGTTTTGAGCGGATTATTAAATTTTTTGGGGTGTTACGAATTAAAGTCCTTTTCGCTCTAGGACGCGTATATACGAAGATATGGGCAAAATAAGATTTTCAGATAAAAATTTCAATTTTTTTAGGTTTTGGGAGGATTATTCATTTTTTTTGGGGTGGTCATGAATTAAAGTCCTTTTCGCGCTAGGGCGCTTAGTTTAGGAGATATGGGCAAAATAAGTTTTTCATATCAAAATTTAAATTTTTTTAGGTTTTTTTAGGTGGATTTGTCAATTTTTTGGGGGTGGTCACGAATTAAAGTCCACTTCGCCCTAGGACGCATATTTGAGGAGATATGGGCAAAATAACTTTTTCAGATAAAAATTGCAATGTTTTTAGGTTTTGAGTGGATTATTAAATTTTTTGGGGTGTTACGAATTAAAGTCCTTTTCGCTCTAGGACGCGTATATACGAAGATATGGGCAAAATAAGTTTTTCAGATAAAAATTTAAATTTTTTTAGGTTTTGGGAGGATTATTCAATTTTTTTTGGGGTGGTCATGAATTAAAGTCCTTTTCGCGCTAGGGCGCTTAGTTTAGGAGATATGGGCAAAATAAGTTTTTCATATCAAAATTTAAATTTTTTTAGGTTTTTGGTGGATTTGTCAATTTTTTGGGGGTGGTCACGAATTAAAGTCCTTTTCGCCCCAGAACGTATATTTAAGGAGATATGGGCAAAATAACTTTTTCATATAAAAATTGCAATTTTTTTAGGTTTTGAGCGGATTATTAAATTTTTTGGGGTATTACGAATTAAAGTCCTTTTCGCTCTAGGACGCGTATATACGAAGATATGGGCAAAATAAGATTTTCAGATAAAAATTTCAATTTTTTGAGGTTTTGGGAGGATTATTCAATTTTATTGGGGGTGGTCATGAATTAAAGTCCTTTTCGCGCTAGGGCGCTTAGTTTAGGAGATATGGGCAAAATAAGTTTTTCATATCAAAATTTAAATTTTTTTTAGGTTTTGGGTGGATTTGTCAATTTTTTGGGTTGGTCACGAATTAAAGTCCTTTTCGCCCTAGGACGTATATTTAAGGAGATATGGGCAAAATAAGTTTTTCATATAAAAATTTCAATTTTTTTTGTTTTGAGCGGATTATTAAATTTTTTGGGGTGTTACGAATTAAAGTCCTTTTCGTTCTAGGACGCGTATATACGAAGATATGGGCAAAATAACTTTTTCATATAAAAATTGCAAATTTTTTTAGGTTTTGAGCGGATTATTAAATTTTTTGGGGTGTTACGAATTAAAGTCCTTTTCGCTCTAGGACGCGTATATACGAAGATATGGGCAAAATAAGTTTTTCAGATAAAAATTTCAATTTTTTGAGGTTTTGGGAGGATTATTCAATTTTTTTGGGGGTGGTCATGAATTAAAGTCCTTTTCGCGCTAGGGCGCTTAATTTAGGAGATATGGGCAAAATAAGTTTTTCATATCAAAATTTAAATTTTTTTAGGTTTTGGGTGGATTTGTCAATTTTTTGGGTGTGGTCACGAATTAAAGTCCTTTTCGCCCTAGGACGTATATTTAAGGAGATATGGGCAAAATAACTTTTTCATATAAATATTGCAATTTTTTTTTGTTTTGAGCGGATTATTAAATTTTTTCGGGGTGTTACGAATTAAAGTCCTTTTCGTTCTAGGACGCGTATATACGAAGATATGGGCAAAATAAGTTTTTCAGATAAAAATTTCAATTTTTTTAGGTTTTGGGATTATTCATTTTTTTTTTTTGGGTGGTCATGAATTAAAGTCCTTTTCGCGCTAGGGCGCTTAATTTAGGAGATATGGGCAAAATAAGTTTTTCATATCAAAATTTAAATTTTTTTAGGTTTTGGGTGGATTTGTCAATTTTTTGGGGGTGGTCACGAATTAAAGTCCTTTTCGCCCTAGGACGTATATTTAAGGAGATATGGGTAAAATAACTTGTTCATATAAAAATTGCAATTTTTTTAGGTTTTGAGCGGATTATTAAATTTTTTGGGGTGTTACGAATTAAAGTCCTTTTCGCTCTATGACGCGTATATACGAAGATATGGGCAAAATAAGATTTTCAGATAAAAATTTCAATTTTTTTAGGTTTTGGGAGGATTATTCAATTTTTTTGGGGGTGGTCATGAATTAAAGTCCTTTTCGCGCTAGGGCGCTTAGTTTAGGAGATATGGGCAAAATAAGTTTTTCATATCACAATTTAAATTTTTTTAGGTTTTGGGTGGATTTGTCAATTTTTTGGGGGTGGTCACGAATTAAAGTCCATTTCGCCCTAGGACGCATATTTGAGGAGATATGGGCAAAATAACTTTTTCATATAAAAATTGCAATTTTTTTAGGTTTTGAGCGGATTGTTAAATTTTTTGGGGTGTTACGAATTAAAGTCCTTTTCGCTCTAGGACGCGTATATACGAAGATATGGGCAAAATAAAATTTTCAGATAAAAATTTCAATTTTTTTAGGTTTTGGGAGGATTACTCAATTTTTTTGGGGGTGGTCATGAATTAAAGTCCTTTTCGCGCTAGGGCGCTTAATTTAGGAGATATGGGCAAAATAAGTTTTTCATATCAAAATTTATTTTTTTTTTTTTAGGTTTTGGGTGGATTTGTCAATTTTTTTAGGGGTGGTCACGAATTAAAGTCCTTTTCGACCTAGACGGTATATTTAAGGAGATATGGGCAAAATAACTTATTCATATAAAAATTGCAATTTTTTTAGGTTTTGAGCGGATTATTAAATTTTTTGGGGTGTTACGAATTAAAGTCCTTTTCGCTCTAGGACGCGTATATACGAAGATATGGGCAAAATAAGATTTTCAGATAAAAATTTCAATTTTTTTAGGTTTTGGGAGGATTATTCATTTTTTTTGGGGTGGTCATGAATTAAAGTCCTTTTCGCGCTAGGGCGCTTAGTTTAGGAGATATGGGCAAAATAAGTTTTTCATATCAAAATTTAAATTTTTTTAGGTTTTTTTAGGTGGATTTGTCAATTTTTTGGGGGTGGTCACGAATTAAAGTCCACTTCGCCCTAGGACGCATATTTGAGGAGATATGGGCAAAATAAATTTTTCATATCAAAATTTATTTTTTTTTTTAGGTTTTGGGTGGATTTGTCAATTTTTTTAGGGGTGGTCACGAATTAAAGTCCTTTTCGACCTAGACGGTATATTTAAGGAGATATGGGCAAAATAACTTATTCATATAAAAATTGCAATTTTTTTAGGTTTTGAGCGGATTATTAAATTTTTTGGGGTGTTACGAATTAAAGTCCTTTTCGCTCTAGGACGCGTATATACGAAGATATGGGCAAAATAAAATTTTCAGATAAAAATTTCAATTTTTTTAGGTTTTGGGAGGATTATTAAATTTTTTTGGCGGTGGTCATGAATTAAAGTCCTTTTCCCGCTAGGGCGCTTAGTTTAGGAGATATGGGCAAAATAAGTTTTTCATATCAAAATTTAAATTTTTTAGGTTTTGGGTGGATTTGTCAATTTTTTGGGGGTGGTCACGAATTAAAGTCCATTTCGCCCTAGGACGCATATTTAAGGAGATATGGGCAAAATAACTTTTTCATATAAAAATTGCAATATTTTTAGGTTTTGAGTGGATTATTAAATTTTTTTGGGGTGTTACGAATTAAAGTCCTTTTCGCTCTAGGACGCGTATATACGAAGATATGGGCAAAATAAGTTTTTCAGATAAAAATTTCAATTTTTTTAGGTTTTGGGAGGATTATTCAATTTTTTTGGGGGTGGTCATGAATTAAAGTCCTTTTCGCGCTAGGGCGCTTAATTTAGGAGATATGGGCAAAATAAGTTTTTCATATCAAAATTTAAATTTTTTTAGGTTTTGGGTGGATTTGTCAATTTTTTGGGTGTGGTCACGAATTAAAGTCCTTTTCGCCCTAGGACGTATATTTAAGGAGATATGGGCAAAATAACTTTTTCATATAAATATTGCAATTTTTTTTTTGTTTTGAGCGGATTATTAAATTTTTTTGGGGTGTTACGAATTAAAGTCCTTTTCGTTCTAGGACGCGTATATACGAAGATATGGGCAAAATAAGTTTTTCAGATAAAAATTTCAATTTTTTTAGGTTTTGGGATTATTCATTTTTTTTTGGGGTGGTCATGAATTAAAGTCCTTTTCGCGCTAGGGCGCTTAATTTAGGAGATATGGGCAAAATAAGTTTTTCATATCAAAATTTAAATTTTTGTAGGTTTTGGGTGGATTTGTCAATTTTTTGGGGGTGGTCACGAATTAAAGTCCTTTTCGCCCTAGGACGTATATTTAAGGAGATATGGGCAAAATAACTTTTTCATATAAAAATTGCAATTTTTTTAGGTTTTGAGCGGATTATTAAATTTTTTGGGGTGTTACGAATTAAAGTCCTTTTCGCTCTAGGACGCGTATATACGAAGATATGGGCAAAATAAGATTTTCAGATAAAAATTTCAATTTTTTTAGGTTTTGGGAGGATTATTCAATTTTTTTGGGGGTGGTCATGAATTAAAGTCCTTTTCGCGCTAGGGCGCTTAGTTTAGGAGATATGGGCAAAATAAGTTTTTCATATAAAAATTGCAATTTTTTTAGGTTTTGAGCGGATTATTAAATTTTTTGGGGTGTTACGAATTAAAGTCCTTTTCGCTCTAGGACGCGTATATACTAAGATATGGGCAAAATAATTTTTTCAGATAAAAATTTCATTTTTTTAGGTTTTGGAAGGATTATTCAATTTTTTTGGGGGTGGTCATGAATTAAAGTCCTTTTCGCGCTAGGGCGCTTAGTTTAGGAGATATGGGCAAAATAAGTTTTTCATATAAAATTTAATTTTTTTTTAGGTTTTGGGTGGATTTGTCAATTTTTTTGGGGTGGTCACGAATTAAAGTCCTTTTCGCCCTGGGACGTATATTTAAGGAGATATGGGCAAAATAACTTTTTCATATAAGAATTGCAATTTTTTTAGGTTTTGAGCGGATTATTAAATTTTTTGGGGTGTTACGAATTAAAGTCCTTTTCGCTCTAGGACGCGTATATAGGAAGATATGGGCAAAATAAGATTTTCAGATAAAAATTTCAATTTTTTGAGGTTTTGGGAGGATTATTCAATTTTTTTGGCGGTGGTCATGAATTAAAGTCCTTTTCGCGCTAGGGCGCTTAGTTTAGGAGATATGGGCAAAATAAGTTTTTCATATCAAAATTTAAATTTTTTAGGTTTTGGGTGGATTTGTCAATTTTTTGGGGGTGGTCACGAATTAAAGTCCATTTCGCTCTAGGACGAATATTTAAGGAGATATGGGCAAAATAACTTTTTCATATAAATATTGCAATTTTTTTTTGTTTTGAGCGGATTATTAAATTTTTTTGGGGTGTTACGAATTAAAGTCCTTTTCGTTCTAGGACGCTTATATACGAAGATATGGGCAAAATAAGTTTTTCAGATAAAAATTTCAATTTTTTTAGGTTTTGGGATTATTCATTTTTTTTTTTTTTGGGTGGTCATGAATTAAAGTCCTTTTCGCGCTAGGGCGCTTAGTTTAGGAGATATGGGCAAAATAAGTTTTTCATATCAAAATTTAAATTTTTTTAGGTTTTGGGTGGATTTGTCAATTTTTTGGGGGTGGTCACGAATTAAAGTCCATTTCGCCCTAGGTTAGGTTAGGTTAAAGTGGCAGCCCGATTAAGATTCAGGCTCACTTAGACTATTCAGTCCATTGTGATACCACATTAACTAAAAGTACCTATTACATATGGGCACTTCTAGTTTTAACCGCTGAACCTTCTTGATTATTTTTCTTTGTTGAACCAACCAGATTGTTCCAAAAATATTAGCAGACTGCTTAAGTTAACGTTTTCCAGATCCGCCAGTAATCTGAAGCTATATGCTCCTAAAAGTTGCTTGCGCTTTACACAAAATGCAGGACACTCACACAAGAGGTGTTTAATTGATTCTTTTTCCTCCGCATCATGACAGCTCATACAATAGTCATTATACTTCGCGCCAATAGTTTTTGCAAAATCTCCTATCAGGCAGCGACCCGTTATAGCAGATATCAGGAGTGATACCTGACGTCTCGAGAACATTAGCATATCTAGTGTGCGGTTTAAGTTGAAATGGGGCCATATTTGCTTGGTGTCGTTACAACCCTTGCAATTCTCCCATCGAACATTTGCCATCATAACAGCCTTCTCACGCAGCATGAGCTTGCAGGTAGCTAGGGGCATACCAACAAATTCCAGTTCCCCTGGAATATGTAAGGTAGTCCCTAGCCTTGCCAACTCATCCGCTTCGCAGTTCCCCGGTATGTTCCTATGGCCAGGCACCCATATTAGGTGAATATTGTACTGCTCAGCCATCTCATTGAGAGATTTGCGGCAATCGATGGCCGTTTTCGAGTTGAGGAACACAGAGTCCAAGGATTTTATTGCAGGTTGACTGTCTGAGTATATATTAATGCCCACATTTTTTGGAACATTACTTCTCAGCCAATTCGCCACCTCTCTTATTGCTAATATTTCAGCCTGAAAAACACCATTTCGCCCTAGGACGCATATTTGAGGAGATATGGGCAAAATAACTTTTTCATATAAAAATTGCAATTTTTTTAGGTTTTGAGCGGACTGTTAAATTTTTTGGGGTGTTACGAATTAAAGTCCTTTTCGCTCTAGGACGCGTATATACGAAGATATGGGCAAAATAAAATTTTCAGATAAAAATTTCAATTTTTTTAGGTTTTGGGAGGATTACTCAATTTTTTTGGGGGTGGTCATGAATTAAAGTCCTTTACGCGCTAGGGCGCTTAATTTAAGAGATATGGGCAAAATAAGTTTTTCATATCAAAATTTAATTTTTTTTTTTAGGTTTTGGGTGGATTTGTCAATTTTTTTAGGGGTGGTCACGAATTAAAGTCCTTTTCGACCTAGACGGTATATTTAAGGAGATATGGGCAAAATAACTTTTTCATATAAAAATTGCAATTTTTTTAGGTTTTGAGCGGATTATTAAATTTTTTGGGGTGTTACGAATTAAAGTCCTTTTCGCTCTAGGACGCGTATATACGAAGATATGGGCAAAATAAGTTTTTCAGATAAAAATTTCAATTTTTTTAGGTTTTGGGAGGATTATTCAATTTTTTTGGCGGTGGTCATGAATTAAAGTCCTTTTCGCGCTAGGGCGCTTAGTTTAGGAGATATGGGCAAAATAAGTTTTTCATATCAAAATTTAAATTTTTTAGGTTTTGGGTGGATTTGTCAATTTTTTGGGGGTGGTCACGAATTAAAGTCCATTTCGCCCTAGGACGCATATTTAAAGAGATATGGGCAAAATAACTTTTTCATATAAAAATTGCAATATTTTTAGGTTTTGAGTGGATTATTAAATTTTTTTGGGGTGTTACGAATTAAAGTCCTTTTCGCTCTAGGACGCGTATATACGAAGATATGGGCAAAATAAGATTTTCAGATAAAAATTTCAATTTTTTTAGGTTTTGAGATTATTCATTTTTTTTGGGGTGGTCATGAATTAAAGTCCTTTTCGCGCTAGGGCGCTTAATTTAGGAGATATGGGCAAAATAAGTTTTTCATATCAAAATTTAAATTTATTTAGGTTTTGGGTGGATTTGTCAATTTTTTGGGGGTGGTCACGAATTAAAGTCCTTTTCGCCCTAGGACGTATATTTAAGGAGATATGGGCAAAATAACTTTTTCATATAAAAATTGCAATTTTTTTAGGTTTTGAGCGGATTATTAAATTTTTTGGGGTGTTACGAATTAAAGTCCTTTTCGCTCTAGGACGCGTATATACGAAGATATGGGCAAAATAAGATTTTCAGATAAAAATTTCAATTTTTTTAGGTTTTGGGAGGATTATTCAATTTTTTTGGGGGTGGTCATGAATTAAAGTCCTTTTCGCGCTAGGGCGCTTAGTTTAGGAGATATGGGCAAAATAAGTTTTTCATATCAAAATTTAAATTTTTTTAGGTTTTGGGTGGATTTGTCAATTTTTTGGGGGTGGTCACGAATTAAAGTCCATTTCGCCCTAGGACGCATATTTGAGGAGATATGGGCAAAATAACTTTTTCATATAAAAATTGCAATTTTTTTAGGTTTTGAGCGGATTGTTAAATTTTTTGGGGTGTTACGAATTAAAGTCCTTTTCGCTCTAGGACGCGTATTTACGAAGACATGGGCAAAATAAGTTTTTCAGATAAAAATTTCAATTTTTTTAGGTTTTGGGAGGATTATTCAATTTTTTTGGGGGTGGTCATGAATTAAAGTCCTTTTCGCGCTAGGGCGCTTAGTTTAGGAGATATGGGCAAAATAAGTTTTTCATATAAAAATTGCAATTTTTTTAGGTTTTGAGCGGATTATTAAATTTTTTGGGGTGTTACGAATTAAAGTCCTTTTCGCTCTAGGACGCGTATATACTAAGATATGGGCAAAATAATTTTTTCAGATAAAAATTTAATTTTTTTAGGTTTTGGAAGGATTATTCAATTTTTTTGGGGGTGGTCATGAATTAAAGTCCTTTTCGCGCTAGGGCGCTTAGTTTAGGAGATATGGGCAAAATAAGTTTTTCATATAAAATTTAATTTTTTTTTAGGTTTTGGGTGGATTTGTCAATTTTTTTGGGGTGGTCACGAATTAAAGTCCTTTTCGCCCTGGGACGTATATTTAAGGAGATATGGGCAAAATAACTTTTTCATATAAGAATTGCAATTTTTTTAGGTTTTGAGCGGATTATTAAATTTTTTGGGGTGTTACGAATTAAAGTCCTTTTCGCTCTAGGACGCGTATATACGAAGATATGGGCAAAATAAGATTTTCAGATAAAAATTTCAATTTTTTTAGGTTTTGGGAGGATTATTCAATTTTTTTGGGGGTGGTCATGTATTAAAGTCCTTTTCGCGCTAGGGCGCTTAGTTTTGGAGATATGGGCAAAATAAGTTTTTCATATCAAAATTTAAATTTTTTTAGGTTTTGGGTGGATTTGTCAATTTTTTGGGGGTGGTCACGAATTAAAGTCCATTTCGCCCTAGGACGCATATTTAAGGAGATATGGGCAAAATAACTTTTTCATATAAAAATTGCAATTTTTTTAGGTTTTGAGCGGATTATTAAATTTTTTGGGGTGTTACGAATTAAAGTCCTTTTCGCTCTAGGACGCGTATATACGAAGATATGGGCAAAATAAGTTTTTCAGATAAAAATTTCAATTTTTTGAGGTTTTGGGAGGATTATTCAATTTTTTTGGCGGTGGTCATGAATTAAAGTCCTTTTCGCGCTAGGGCGCTTAGTTTAGGAGATATGGGCAAAATAACTTTTTCATATAAAAATTTCAATATTTTTAGGTTTTGAGTGGATTATTAAATTTTTTGGGGTGTTACGAATTAAAGTCCTTTTCGCTCTAGGACGCGTATTTACGAAGATATGGGCTAAATAAGTTTTTCAGATAAAAAATTCAATTTGTTTAGGTTTTGGGAGGATTATTCAATTTTTTTGGGGGTGGTCATGAATTAAAGTCCTTTTCGCGCTAGGGCGCTTAGTTTAGGAGATATGGGCAAAATAAGTTTTTCATATAAAAATTGCAATTTTTTTAGGTTTTGAGCGGATTATTAAATTTGTTGGGGTGTTACGAATTAAAGTCCTTTTCGCTCTAGGACGCGTATATACGAAGATATGGGCAAAATAATTTTTTCAGATAAAAATTTCATTTTTTTAGGTTTTGGAAGGATTATTCAATTTTTTTGGGGGTGGTCATGAATTAAAGTCCTTTTCGCGCTAGGGCGCTTAGTTTAGGAGATATGGGCAAAATAAGTTTTTCATATCAAAATTTAAATTTTCTTAGGGTTTGGGTGGATTTGTCAATTTTTTGGGGGTGGTCACGAATTAAAGTCCATTTCGCCCTAGGACGCATATTTAAGGAGATATGGGCAAAATAACTTTTTCATATAAAAATTGCAATATTTTTAGGTTTTGAGTGGATTATTAAATTTTTTGGGGTGTTACGAATTAAAGTCCTTTTCGCTCTAGGACGCGTATTTACGAAGATATGGGCAAAATAAGTTTTTCAGATAAAAATTTCAATTTTTTTAGGTTTTGGGAGGATTATTCAATTTTTTTTTTGGGGTGGTCATGAATTAAAGTCCTTTTCGCGCTAGGGCGCTTAGTTTAGGAGATATGGGCAAAATAAGTTTTTCATATCAAAATTTAAAATTTTTTAGGTATTGGGTGGATTTGTCAAATTTTTGGGGGTGGTCACGAATTAAAGTCCTTTTCGACCTAGGACGTATATTTAAGGAGATATTGGCAAAATAACTTTTTCATATAAAAATTGCAATTTTTTTAGGTTTTGAGCGGATTATTAATTTTTTTGGGGTGTTACGAATTAAAGTCCTTTTCGCTCTAGGACGCGTATATACGAAGATATGGGCAAAATAAGTTTTTCAGATAAAAATTTCAATTTTTTGAGGTTTTGGGAGGATTATTCAATTTTTTTGGGGGTGGTCATGAATTAAAGTCCTTTTCGCGCTAGGGCGCTTAGTTTAGGAGATATGGGCAAAATAAGTTTTTCATATCAAAATTTAAATTTTTTTTAGGTTTCGGGTGGATTTGTCAATTTTTTGGGTGTGGTCACGAATTAAAGTCCTTTTCGCCCTAGGACGTATATTTAAGGAGATATGGGCAAAATAAGTTTTTCATATAAAAATTTCAATTTTTTTTTGTTTTGAGCGGATTATTAAATTTTTTGGGGTGTTACGAATTATAGTCCTTTTCGCTCTAGGACGCGTATATACGAAGATATGGGCAAAATAAGTTTTTCAGATAAAAATTTCAATTTTTTAGGTTTTGGGAGGATTATTCAATTTTTTTGGGGATGGTCATGAATTAAAGTCCTTTTCGCGCTAGGGCGCTTAGTTTAGGAGATATGGGCAAAATAAGTTTTTCATATCAAAATTTAAATTTTTTTAGGTTTTGGGTGGATTTGTCAATTTTTTTGGGGTGGTCACGAATTAAAGTCCTTTTCGCCCTAGGACGTATATTTAAGGAGATATGGGCAAAATAACTTTTTCATATAAAAATTGCAATTTTTTTAGGTTTTGAGCGGATTATTAAATTTTTTGGGGTGTTACGAATTAAAGTCCTTTTCGCTCTAGGACGCGTATATACGAAGATATGGGCAAAATAAGATTTTCAGATAAAAATTTCAATTTTTTTAGGTTTTGGGAGGATTATTCAATTTTTTTGGGGGTGGTCATGAATTAAAGTCCTTTTCGCGCTAGGGCGCTTAGTTTAGGAGATATGGGCAAAATAAGTTTTTCATATCAAAATTTAATTTTTTTTAGGTTTTGGGTGGATTTGTCAATTTTTTGGGGGTGGTCACGAATTAAAGTCCATTTCGTCCTAGGACGCATATTTGAGGAGATATGGGCAAAATAACTTTTTCATATAAAAATTGCAATTTTTTTAGGTTTTGAGCGGATTGTTAAATTTTTTGGAGTGTTACGAATTAAAGTCCTTTTCGCTCTAGGACGCGTATATACGAAGATATAGGCAAAATAAGATTTTCAGATAAAAATTTCAATTTTTTTAGGTTTTGTGAAGATTACTCAATTTTTTTGGGGGTGGTCATGAATTAAAGTCCTTTTCGCGCTAGGGCGCTTAATTTAGGAGATATGGGCAAAATAAGTTTTTCATATCAAAATTTAAATTTTTTAGGTTTTGGGTGGATTTGTCAATTTTTTGGGGGTGGTCACGAATTAAAGTCCATTTCGCCCTAGGACGCATATTTAAGGAGATATGGGCAAAATAACTTTTTCATATAAAAATTGCAATTTTTTTAGGTTTTGAGCGGATTATTAAATTTTTTGGGGTGTTACGAATTAAAGTCCTTTTCGCGCTAGGGCGCTTAGTTTAGGAGATATGGGCAAAATAAGTTTTTCATATCAAAATTTATATTTTTTAGGGTTTGGGTGGATTTGTCAATTTTTTGGGGGTGGTCACGAATTAAAGTCCTTTTCGCCCTAGGACGTATATTTAAGGAGATATGGGCAAAATAACTTTTTCATATAAAAATTGCAATTTTTTTAGGTTTTGAGCGGATTATTAAATTTTTTGGGGTGTTACGAATTAAAGTCCTTTTCGCTCTAGGACGCGTATATACGAAGATATGGGCAAAATAAGTTTTTCAGATAAAAATTTCAATTTTTTGAGGTTTTGGGAGGATTATTCAATTTTTTTTGCGGGTGGTCATGAATTAAAGTCCTTTTCGCGCTAGGGCGCTTAGTTTAGGAGATATGGGCAAAATAAGTTTTTCATATCAAAATTTAATTTTTTTTGGGTTTTGGGTGGATTTGTCAATTTTTTGGGGGTGGTCACGAATTAAAGTCCTTTTCGCCCTAGGACGTATATTTAAGGAGATATGGGCAAAATAACTTTTTCATATAAAAATTGCATTTTTTTTTGTTTTGAACGGATTATTAAATTTTTTGGGGTGTTACGAATTAAAGTCCTTTTCGTTCTAGGACGCGTATATACGAAGATATGGGCAAAATAAGTTTTTCAAATAAAAATTTCAATTTTTTTAGGTTTTGGGAGGATTATTCATTTTTTTGGGGGGTGGTCATGAATTAAAGTCCTTTTCGCGCTAGGGTGCTTAGTTTAGGAGATATGGGCAAAATAAGTTTTTCATATCAAAATTTAAATTTTTTAGGTTTTGGGTGGATTTGTCAATTTTTTGGGGGTGGTCACGAATTAAAGTCCATTTCGCCCTAGGACGCATATTTAAGGAGATATGGGCAAAATAACTTTTTCATATAAAAATTGCAATTTTTTTAGGTTTTGAGCGGATTATTAAATTTTTTGGGGTGTTACGAATTAAAGTCCTTTTCGCTCTAGGACGCGTATATACGAAGATATGGGCAAAATAAGATTTTCAGATAAAAATTTCAATTTTTTTTAGGTTTTGGGAGGATTATTCAATTTTTTTGGGGGTGTTCATGAATTAAAGTCCTTTTCGCGCTAGGGCGCTTAGTTTAGGAGATATGGGCAAAATAAGTTTTTCATATCAAAATTTAAATTTTTTTTTAGGTTTTGGGTGGATTTGTCAATTTTTTGGGTGTGTTCACGAATTAAAGTCCTTTTCGCCCTAGGACGTATCTTTAAGGAGATATGGGCAAAATAACTTTTTCATATAAAAATTGCAATTTTTTTTTTGTTTTGAGCGGATTATTAAATTTTTTGGGGTGTTACGAATTAAAGTCCTTTTCGTTCTAGGACGCGTATATACGAAGATATGGGCAAAATAAGTTTTTAAGATAAAAATTTCAATTTTTTTTAAGTTTTGGGAGGATTATTCATTTTTTTGGGGGTGGTCATGAATTAAAGTCCTTTTCGCGCTAGGGCGCTTAGCTTAGGAGATATGGGCAAAATAAGTTTTTCATATCAAAATTTAAATTTTTTTAGGTTTTGGGTGGATTTGTCAATTTTTTGGGGGTGGTCACGAATTAAAGTCCTTTTCGCCCTAGGACGTATATTTAAGGAGACATGGGCAAAATAACTTTTTCATATAAAAATTGCAATTTTTTTAGGTTTTGAGCGGATTATTAAATTTTTTGGGGTGTTACGAATTAAAGTCCTTTTCGCGCTAGGGCGCTTAGTTTAGGAGATATGGGCAAAATAAGTTTTTCATATCAAAATTTAAATTTTTTTAGGGTTTGGGTGGATTTGTCAATTTTTTGGGGGTGGTCACGAATTAAAGTCCTTTTCGCCCTAGGACGTATAGTTAAGGAGATATGGGCAAAATAACTTTTTCATATAAAAATTGCAATTTTTTTAGGTTTTGAGCGGATTATTAAATTTTTTGGGGTGTTACGAATTAAAGTCCTTTTCGTTCTAGGACGCGTATATGCGAAGATATGGGCAAAATAAGATTTTCAGATAAAAATTTCAATTTTTTTTTAGGTTTTGGGAGGATTATTTAATTTTTTTGGGGGTGGTCATGAATTAAAGTCCTTTTCGCGCTAGGGCGCTTAGTTTAGGAGATATGGGCAAAATAAGTTTTTCATATCAAAATTTAAATTTTTTTAGGTTTTGGGTGGATTTGTCAATTTTTTGGGGGTGGTCACGAATTAAAGTCCTTTTCGCCCTAGGACGTATATTTAAGGAGATATGGGCAAAATAACTTTTTCATATAAAAATTGAATTTTTTTTAGGTTTTGAGCGGATTATTAAATTTTTTGGGGTGTTACGAATTAAAGTCCTTTTCGCTCTAGGACGAGTATATACGAAGATATGGGCAAAATAAGATTTTCAGATAAAAATTTCAATTTTTTGAGGTTTTGGGAGGATTATTCAATTTTTTTGCGGGTGGTCATGAATTAAAGTCCTTTTCGCGCTAGGGCGCTTAGTTTAGGAGATATGGGCAAAATAAGTTTTTCATATCAAAATTTATTTTTTTTTAGGTTTTGGGTGGATTTGTCAATTTTTTGGGGGTGGTCACGAATTAAAGTCCTTTTCGCCCTAGGACGTATATTTAAGGAGATATGGGCAAAATAACTTTTTCATATAAAAATTGCATTTTTTTTTGTTTTGAGCGGATTATTAAATTTTTTGGGGTGTTACGAATTAAAGTCCTTTTCGTTCTAGGACGCGTATATACGAAGATATGGGCAAAATAAGTTTTTCAAATAAAAATTTCAATTTTTTTAGGTTTTGGGAGGATTATTCATTTTTTTGGGGGTGGTCATGAATTAAAGTCCTTTTCGCGCTAGGGCGCTTAGTTTAGGAGATATGGGCAAAATAAGATTTTCATATCAAAATTTAAATTTTTTTAGGTTTTGGGTGGATTTGTCAATTTTTTGGGGGTGGTCACGAATTAAAGTCCATTTCGCCCTAGGACGCATATTTAAGGAGATATGGGCAAAATAACTTTTTCATATAAAAATTGCAATTTTTTTAGGTTTTGAGCGGATTATTAAATTTTTTGGGGTGTTACGAATTAAAGTCCTTTTCGCTCTAGGACGCGTATATACGAAGATATGGGCAAAATAAGTTTTTCAGATAAAAATTTCAATTTTTTGAGGTTTTGGGTGGATTATTCAATTTTTTTGGGGGTGGTCATGAATTAAAGTCCTTTTCGCGCTAGGGCGCTTAGTTTAGGAGATATGGGCAAAATAAGTTTTTCATATCAAAATTTAAATTTTTTTTAGGTTTTGGGTGGATTTGTCAATTTTTTTAGTGTGGTCACGAATTAAAGTCCTTTTCGCCCTAGGACGTATATTTAAGGAGATATGGGCAAAATAACTTTTTCATATAAACATTGCATTTTTTTAGGTTTTGAGCGGATTATTAAATTTTTTGGGGTGTTACGAATTAAAGTCCTTTTCGTTCTAGGACGCGTATATACGAAGATATGGGCAAAATAAGTTTTTCAGATAAAAATTTCAATTTTTTTTTAGGTTTTGGGAGGATTATTCAATTTTTTTGGGGGTGGTCATGAATTAAAGTCCTTTTCGCGCTAGGGCGCTTAGTTTAGGAGATATGGGCAAAATAAGTTTTTCATATCAAAATTTAAATTTTTTTTTAGGTTTTGGGTGGATTTGTCAATTTTTTGGGTGTGTTCACGAATTAAAGTCCTTTTCGCCCTAGGACGTATCTTTAAGGAGATATGGGCAAAATAACTTTTTCATATAAAAATTGCAATTTTTTTTTTGTTTTGAGCGGATTATTAAATTTTTTGTGGTGTTACGAATTAAAGTCCTTTTCGTTCTAGGACGCGTATATACGAAGATATGGGCAAAATAAGTTTTTCAGATAAAAATTTCAATTTTTTTAGGTTTTGGGAGGATTATTCCTTTTTTTTGGGGGTGGCCATGAATTAAAGTCCTTTTCGCGCTAGGGCGCTTAGCTTAGGAGATATGGGCAAAATAAGTTTTTCATATCAAAATTTAAATTTTTTTAGGTTTTGGGTGGATTTGTCAATTTTTTTGGGGGTGGTCACGAATTAAAGTCCTTTTCGTCCTAGGACGTATATTTAAGGAGATATGGGCAAAATAACTTTTTCATACAAAAATTGCAATTTTTTTAGGTTTTGAGCGGATTATTAAATTTTTTTGGGGTGTTACGAATTAAAGTCCTTTTCGCGCTAGGGCGCTTAGTTTAGGAGGTATGGGCAAAATAAGTTTTTCATATCAAAATTTAAATTTTTTTAGGGTTTGGGTGGATTTGTCAATTTTTTGGGGGTGGTCACGAATTAAAGTCCTTTTCGCCCTAGGACGTATATTTAAGGAGATATGGGCAAAATAAATTTTTCATATAAAAATTGCAATTTTTTTAGGTTTTGAGCGGATTATTAAATTTTTTGGGGTGTTACGAATTAAAGTCCTTTTCGCTCTAGGACGCGTATATACGAAGATATGGGCAAAATAAGTTTTTCAGATAAAAATTTCAATTTTTTGAGGTTTTGGGAGGATTATTCAATTTGTTTGCGGGTGGTCATGAATTAAAGTCCTTTTCGCGCTAGGGCGCTTAGCTTAGGAGATATGGGCAAAATAAGTTTTTCATATCAAAATTTAAATTTTTTTAGGTTTTGGGTGGATTTGTCAATTTTTTTGGGGGTGGTCACGAATTAAAGTCCTTTTCGTCCTAGGACGTATATTTAAGGAGATATGGGCAAAATAACTTTTTCATACAAAAATTGCAATTTTTTTAGGTTTTGAGCGGATTATTAAATTTTTTTGGGGTGTTACGAATTAAAGTCCTTTTCGCGCTAGGGCGCTTAGTTTAGGAGGTATGGGCAAAATAAGTTTTTCATATCAAAATTTAAATTTTTTTAGGGTTTGGGTGGATTTGTCAATTTTTTGGGGGTGGTCACGAATTAAAGTCCTTTTCGCCCTAGGACGTATATTTAAGGAGATATGGGCAAAATAAATTTTTCATATAAAAATTGCAATTTTTTTAGGTTTTGAGCGGATTATTAAATTTTTTGGGGTGTTACGAATTAAAGTCCTTTTCGCTCTAGGACGCGTATATACGAAGATATGGGCAAAATAAGTTTTTCAGATAAAAATTTCAATTTTTTGAGGTTTTGGGAGGATTATTCAATTTGTTTGCGGGTGGTCATGAATTAAAGTCCTTTTCGCGCTAGGGGGCTTAGTTTAGGAGATATGGGCAAAATAAGTTTTTCATATCAAAATTTAAATTTTTTTTAGGTTTTGGGTGGATTTGTCAATTTTTTGGGGGTGGTCACGAATTAAAGTCCTTTTCGCCCTAGGACGTATATTTAAGGAGATATGGGCAAAATAACTTTTTCATATAAAAATTGCATTTTTTTTGTTTTGAGCGGATTATTAAATTTTTTGGGGTGTTACGAATTAAAGTCCTTCTCGTTCTAGGACGCGTATATACGAAGATATGGGCAAAATAAGTTTTTCAGATAAAAATTTCAATTTTTTTAGGTTTCGGGAGGATTATTCAATTTTTTTGGGGGTGGTCATGAATTAAAGTCCTTTTCGCGCTAGGGCGCTTAGTTTAGGAGATATGGGCAAAATAAGATTTTCATATCAAAATTTAAATTTTTTTAGGTTTTGGGTGGATTTGTCAATTTTTTGGGGGTGGTCACGAATTAAAGTCCATTTCGCCCTAGGACGCATATTTAAGGAGATATGGGCAAAATAACTTTTTCATATAAAAATTGCAATTTTTTTAGGTTTTGAGCGGATTATTAAATTTTTTGGGGTGTTACGAATTAAAGTCCTTTTCGCTCTAGGACGCGTATATACGAAGATATGGGCAAAATAAGTTTTTCAGATAAAAATTTCAATTTTTTGAGGTTTTGGGTGGATTATTCAATTTTTTTGGGGGTGGTCATGAATTAAAGTCCTTTTCGCGCTAGGGCGCTTAGTTTAGGAGATATGGGCAAAATAAGTTTTTCATATCAAAATTTAAATTTTTTTTAGGTTTTGGGTGGATTTGTCAATTTTTTTAGTGTGGTCACGAATTAAAGTCCTTTTCGCCCTAGGACGTATATTTAAGGAGATATGGGCAAAATAACATTTTCATATAAACATTGCATTTTTTTAGGTTTTGAGCGGATTATTAAATTTTTTGGGGTGTTACGAATTAAAGTCCTTTTCGTTCTAGGACGCGTATATACGAAGATATGGGCAAAATAAGTTTTTCAGATAAAAATTTCAATTTTTTTTTTTAGGTTTTGGGAGGATTATTCAATTTTTTTGGGGGTGGTCATGAATTAAAGTCCTTTTCGCGCTAGGGCGCTTAGTTTAGGAGATATGGGCAAAATAAGTTTTTCATATCAAAATTTAAATTTTTTTTTAGGTTTTGGGTGGATTTGTCAATTTTTTGGGTGTGTTCACGAATTAAAGTCCTTTTCGCCCTAGGACGTATCTTTAAGGAGATATGGGCAAAATAACTTTTTCATATAAAAATTGCAATTTTTTTTTGTTTTGAGCGGATTATTAAATTTTTTGGGGTGTTACGAATTAAAGTCCTTTTCGTTCTAGGACGCGTATATACGAAGATATGGGCAAAATAAGTTTTTCAGATAAAAATTTCAATTTTTTTAGGTTTTGGGAGGATTATTCCTTTTTTTTGGGGGTGGCCATGAATTAAAGTCCTTTTCGCGCTAGGGCGCTTAGCTTAGGAGATATGGGCAAAATAAGTTTTTCATATCAAAATTTAAATTTTTTTAGGTTTTGGGTGGATTTGTCAATTTTTTTGGGGGTGGTCACGAATTAAAGTCCTTTTCGTCCTAGGACGTATATTTAAGGAGATATGGGCAAAATAACTTTTTCATACAAAAATTGCAATTTTTTTTGGTTTTGAGCGGATTATTAAATTTTTTGGGGTGTTACGAATTAAAGTCCTTTTCGCGCTAGGGCGCTTAGTGTAGGAGATATGGGCAAAATAAGTTTTTCATATCAAAATTTAAATTTTTTTAGGGTTTGGGTGGATTTGTCAATTTTTTGGGGGTGGTCACGAATTAAAGTCCTTTTCGCCCTAGGACGTATATTTAAGGAGATATGGGCAAAATAAATTTTTCATATAAAAATTGCAATTTTTTTAGGTTTTGAGCGGATTATTAAATTTTTTGGGGTGTTACGAATTAAAGTCCTTTTCGCTCTAGGACGCGTATATACGAAGATATGGGCAAAATAAGTTTTTCAGATAAAAATTTCAATTTTTTGAGGTTTTGGGAGGATTATTCAATTTTTTTGCGGGTGGTCATGAATTAAAGTCCTTTTCGCGCTAGGGCGCTTAGTTTAGGAGATATGGGCAAAATAAGATTTTCATATCAAAATTTAAATTTTTTTAGGTTTTGGGTGGATTTGTCAATTTTTTGGGGGTGGTCACGAATTAAAGTCCATTTCGCCCTAGGACGCATATTTAAGGAGATATGGGCAAAATAACTTTTTCATATAAAAATTGCAATTTTTTTAGGTTTTGAGCGGATTATTAAATTTTTTGGGGTGTTACGAATTAAAGTCCTTTTCGCTCTAGGACGCGTATATACGAAGATATGGGCAAAATAAGTTTTTCAGATAAAAATTTCAATTTTTTGAGGTTTTGGGTGGATTATTCAATTTTTTTGGGGGTGGTCATGAATTAAAGTCCTTTTCGCGCTAGGGCGCTTAGTTTAGGAGATATGGGCAAAATAAGTTTTTCATATCAAAATTTAAATTTTTTTTAGGTTTTGGGTGGATTTGTCAATTTTTTTAGTGTGGTCACGAATTAAAGTCCTTTTCGCCCTAGGACGTATATTTAAGGAGATATGGGCAAAATAACTTTTTCATATAAACATTGCATTTTTTTAGGTTTTGAGCGGATTATTAAATTTTTTGGGGTGTTACGAATTAAAGTCCTTTTCGTTCTAGGACGCGTATATACGAAGATATGGGCAAAATAAGTTTTTCAGATAAAAATTTCAATTTTTTTTTAGGTTTTGGGAGGATTATTCAATTTTTTTGGGGGTGGTCATGAATTAAAGTCCTTTTCGCGCTAGGGCGCTTAGTTTAGGAGATATGGGCAAAATAAGTTTTTCATATCAAAATTTAAATTTTTTTTTAGGTTTTGGGTGGATTTGTCAATTTTTTGGGTGTGTTCACGAATTAAAGTCCTTTTCGCCCTAGGACGTATCTTTAAGGAGATATGGGCAAAATAATTTTTCATATAAAAATTGCAATTTTTTTTTTGTTTTGAGCGGATTATTAAATTTTTTGGGGTGTTACGAATTAAAGTCCTTTTCGTTCTAGGACGCGTATATACGAAGATATGGGCAAAATAAGTTTTTCAGATAAAAATTTCAATTTTTTTAGGTTTTGGGAGGATTATTCCTTTTTTTTTGGGGGTGGCCATGAATTAAAGTCCTTTTCGCGCTAGGGCGCTTAGCTTAGGAGATATGGGCAAAATAAGTTTTTCATATCAAAATTTAAATTTTTTTAGGTTTTGGGTGGATTTGTCAATTTTTTTGGGGGTGGTCACGAATTAAAGTCCTTTTCGTCCTAGGACGTATATTTAAGGAGATATGGGCAAAATAACTTTTTCATACAAAAATTGCAATTTTTTTAGGTTTTGAGCGGATTATTAAATTTTTTGGGGTGTTACGAATTAAAGTCCTTTTCGCGCTAGGGCGCTTAGTTTAGGAGATATGGGCAAAATAAGTTTTTCATATCAAAATTTAAATTTTTTTAGGGTTTGGGTGGATTTGTCAAATTTTTGGGGGTGGTCACGAATTAAAGTCCTTTTCGCCCTAGGACGTATATTTAAGGAGATATGGGCAAAATAAATTTTTCATATAAAAATTGCAATTTTTTTAGGTTTTGAGCGGATTATTAAATTTTTTGGGGTGTTACGAATTAAAGTCCTTTTCGCTCTAGGACGCGTATATACGAAGATATGGGCAAAATAAGTTTTTCAGATAAAAATTTCAATTTTTTGAGGTTTTGGGAGGATTATTCAATTTGTTTGCGGGTGGTCATGAATTAAAGTCCTTTTCGCGCTAGGGGGCTTAGTTTAGGAGATATGGGCAAAATAAGTTTTTCATATCAAAATTTAAATTTTTTTTAGGTTTTGGGTGGATTTGTCAATTTTTTGGGGGTGGTCACGAATTAAAGTCCTTTTCGCCCTAGGACGTATATTTAAGGAGATATGGGCAAAATAACTTTTTCATATAAAAATTGCATTTTTTTTTGTTTTGAGCGGATTATTAAATTTTTTGGGGTGTTACGAATTAAAGTCCTTCTCGTTCTAGGACGCGTATATACGAAGATATGGGCAAAATAAGTTTTTCAGATAAAAATTTCAATTTTTTTAGGTTTCGGGAGGATTATTCAATTTTTTTGGGGGTGGTCATGAATTAAAGTCCTTTTCGCGCTAGGGCGCTTAGTTTAGGAGATATGGGCAAAATAAGATTTTCATATCAAAATTTAAATTTTTTTAGGTTTTGGGTGGATTTTTCAATTTTTTGGGGGTGGTCACGAATTAAAGTCCATTTCGCCCTAGGACGCATATTTAAGGAGATATGGGCAAAATAACTTTTTCATATAAAAATTGCAATTTTTTTAGGTTTTGAGCGGATTATTAAATTTTTTGGGGTGTTACGAATTAAAGTCCTTTTCGCTCTAGGACGCGTATATACGAAGATATGGGCAAAATAAGTTTTTCAGATAAAAATTTCAATTTTTTGAGGTTTTGGGTGGATTATTCAATTTTTTTGGGGGTGGTCATGAATTAAAGTCCTTTTCGCGCTAGGGCGCTTAGTTTAGGAGATATGGGCAAAATAAGTTTTTCATATCAAAATTTAAATTTTTTTTAGGTTTTGGGTGGATTTGTCAATTTTTTTAGTGTGGTCACGAATTAAAGTCCTTTTCGCCCTAGGACGTATATTTAAGGAGATATGGGCAAAATAACTTTTTCATATAAACATTGCATTTTTTTAGGTTTTGAGCGGATTATTAAATTTTTTGGGGTGTTACGAATTAAAGTCCTTTTCGTTCTAGGACGCGTATATACGAAGATATGGGCAAAATAAGTTTTTCAGATAAAAATTTCAATTTTTTTTTAGGTTTTGGGAGGATTATTCAATTTTTTTGGGGGTGGTCATGAATTAAAGTCCTTTTCGCGCTAGGGCGCTTAGTTTAGGAGATATGGGCAAAATAAGTTTTTCATATCAAAATTTAAATTTTTTTTTAGGTTTTGGGTGGATTTGTCAATTTTTTGGGTGTGTTCACGAATTAAAGTCCTTTTCGCCCTAGGACGTATCTTTAAGGAGATATGGGCAAAATAACTTTTTCATATAAAAATTGCAATTTTTTTTTGTTTTGAGCGGATTATTAAATTTTTTGGGGTGTTACGAATTAAAGTCCTTTTCGTTCTAGGACGCGTATATACGAAGATATGGGCAAAATAAGTTTTTCAGATAAAAATTTCAATTTTTTTAGGTTTTGGGAGGATTATTCCTTTTTTTTGGGGGTGGCCATGAATTAAAGTCCTTTTCGCGCTAGGGCGCTTAGCTTAGGAGATATGGGCAAAATAAGTTTTTCATATCAAAATTTAAATTTTTTTAGGTTTTGGGTGGATTTGTCAATTTTTTTGGGGGTGGTCACGAATTAAAGTCCTTTTCGTCCTAGGACGTATATTTAAGGAGATATGGGCAAAATAACTTTTTCATACAAAAATTGCAATTTTTTTAGGTTTTGAGCGGATTATTAAATTTTTTGGGGTGTTACGAATTAAAGTCCTTTTCGCGCTAGGGCGCTTAGTGTAGGAGATATGGGCAAAATAAGTTTTTCATATCAAAATTTAAAATTTTTTAGGGTTTGGGTGGATTTGTCAATTTTTTGGGGGTGGTCACGAATTAAAGTCCTTTTCGCCCTAGGACGTATATTTAAGGAGATATGGGCAAAATAAATTTTTCATATAAAAATTGCAATTTTTTAGGTTTTGAGCGGATTATTAAATTTTTTGGGGTGTTACGAATTAAAGTCCTTTTCGCTCTAGGACGCGTATATACGAAGATATGGGCAAAATAAGTTTTTCAGATAAAAATTTCAATTTTTTGAGGTTTTGGGAGGATTATTCAATTTTTTTGCGGGTGGTCATGAATTAAAGTCCTTTTCGCGCTAGGGCGCTTAGTTTAGGAGATATGGGCAAAATAAGTTTTTCATATCAAAATTTAAATTTTTTTTAGGTTTTGGGTGGATTTGTCAATTTTTTGGGGGTGGTCACGAATTAAAGTCCTTTTCGCCCTAGGACGTATATTTAAGGAGATATGGGCAAAATAACTTTTTCATATAAAAATTGCATTTTTTTTTGTTTTGAGCGGATTATTAAATTTTTTGGGGTGTTACGAATTAAAGTCCTTTTCGTTCTAGGACGCGTATATACGAAGATATGGGCAAAATAAGTTTTTCAGATAAAAATTTCAATTTTTTTAGGTTTCGGGAGGATTATTCAATTTTTTTGGGGGTGGTCATGAATTAAAGTCCTTTTCGCGCTAGGGCGCTTAGTTTAGGAGATATGGGCAAAATAAGTTTTTCACATCAAAATTTAAATTTTTTTAGGTTTTGGGTGGATTTGTCAATTTTTTGGGGGTGGTCACGAATTAAAGTCCATTTCGCCCTAGGACGCATATTTGAGGAGATATGGGCAAAATAACTTTTTCATATAAAAATTGCAATATTTTTAGGTTTTGAGTGGATTATTAAATTTTTTGGGGTGTTACGAATTAAAGTCCTTTTCGCGCTAGGACGCGTATTTACGAAGATATGGGCAAAATAAGTTTTTCAGATAAAAATTTAAGTTTTGTTAGGTTTTGGGAGGATTACTCAATTTTTTTGGGGGTGGTCATGAATTTTGATATGAAAAATAAGTTTTTCATATCAAAATTTAAATTTTTTAGGTTTTGGGTGGATTTGTCAATTTTTTGGGTGTGGTCACGAATTAAAGTCCATTTCGCCCTAGGACGCATATTTAAGGAGATATGGGCAAAATAACTTTTTCATATGAAAATTGCAATATTTTTAGGTTTTGAGTGGATTATTAAATTTTTTTGGTGTTACGAATTAAAGTCCTTTTCGCTCTAGGACGCGTATTTACGAAGATATGGGCAAAATAAGTTTTTCAGATAAAAATTTCAATTTTTTTAGGTTTTGGGAGGATTATTCAATTTTTTTTTGGGGGTGGTCATGAATTAAAGTCCTTTTCGCGCTAGGGCGCTTAGTTAAGGAGATATGGGCAAAATAAGTTTTTCATATCAAAATTTAAATTTTTTTAGGTATTGGGTGGATTTGTCAATTTTTTGGGGGTGGTCACGAATTAAAGTCCTTTTCGACCTAGGACGTATATTTAAGGAGATATGGGCAAAATAACTTTTTCATATAAAAATTGCAATTTTTTTAGGTTTTGAGCGGATTATTAAATTTTTTGGGGTGTTACGAATTAAAGTCCTTTTCGTTCGAGGACGCGTATATACGAAGATATGGGCAAAATAAGTTTTTCAGATAAAAATTTCAATTTTTTTAGGTTTTGGAGGATTATTCATTTTTTTGGGGGTGGTCATGAATTAAAGTCCTTTTCGCGCTAGGGCGCTTAGTTTAGGAGATATGGGCAAAATAACTTTTTCATATCAAAATTTAAATTTTTTTAGGTTTTGGGTGGATTTGTCAATTTTTTGGGGGTGGTCACGAATTAAAGTCCTTTTCGCCCTGGGACGTATATTTAAGGAGATATGGGCAAAATAACTTTTTCATATAAAAATTGCAATTTTTTTAGGTTTTGAGTGGATTATTAAATTTTTTGGGGTGTTACGAATTAAAGTCCTTTTCGCTCTAGGACGCGTATATACGAAGATATGGGCAAAATAAGTTTTTCAGATAAAAATTTCAATTTTTTGAGGTTTTGGGAGGATTATTCAATTTTTTTGGGGGTGGTCATGAATTTTGATATGAAAAATAAGTTTTTCATATCAAAATTTAAATTTTTTAGGTTTTGGGTGGATTTGTCAATTTTTTGGGTGTGGTCTCGAATTAAAGTCCATTTCGCCCTAGGACGCATATTTAAGGAGATATGGGCAAAATAACTTTTTCATATAAAAATTGCAATATTTTTAGGTTTTGAGTGGATTATTAAATTTTTTTGGTGTTACGAATTAAAGTCCTTTTCGCTCTAGGACGCGTATTTACGAAGATATGGGCAAAATAAGTTTTTCAGATAAAAATTTCAATTTTTTTAGGTTTTGGGAGGATTATTCAATTTTTTTTTGGGGGTGGTCATGAATTAAAGTCCTTTTCGCGCTAGGGCGCTTAGTTTAGGAGATATGGGCAAAATAAGTTTTTCATATCAAAATTTAAATTTTTTAGGTTTTTTAGGTGGATTTGTCAATTTTTTGGGGGTGGTCACGAATTATAGTCCACTTCGCCCTAGGACGCATATTTGAGGAGATATGGGCAAAACAACTTTTTCATATAAAAATTGCAATTTTTTTAGGTTTTGAGCGGATTGTTAAATTTTTTGGGGTGTTACGAATTAAAGTCCTTTTCGCTCTAGGACGCGTATATACGAAGATATGGGCAAAATAAGATTTTCAGATAAAAATTTCAATTTTTTGAGGTTTCGGGAGGATTATTCATTATTTTGGGGGTGGTCATGAATTAAAGTCCTTTTCGCGCCAGGGCGCTTAGTTTAGGAGATATGGGCAAAATAAGATTTTCATATCAAAATTTAAATTTTTTTAGGTTTTGGGTGGATTTGTCAATTTTTTGGGGGTGGTCACGAATTAAAGTCCATTTCGCCCTAGGACGCATATTTAAGGAGATATGGGCAAAATAACTTTTTCATATAAAAATTGCAATTTTTTTAGGTTTTGAGCGGATTATTTAATTTTTTGGGGTGTTACGAATTAAAGTCCTTTTCGCTCTAGGACGCGTATATACGAAGATATGGGCAAAATAAGTTTTTCAGATAAAAATTTCAATTTTTTGAGGTTTTGGGAGGATTATTCAATTTTTTTGGGGGTGGTCATGAATTAAAGTCCTTTTCGCGCTAGGGCGCTTAGTTTAGGAAATATGGGCAAAATAAGTTTTTCATATCAAAATTTAAATTTTTTTAGGTTTTGGGTGGATTTGTCAATTTTTTTGGTGTGGTCACGAATTAAAGTCCTTTTCGCCCTAGGACGTATATTTAAGGAGATATGGGCAAAATAACTTTTTCATATAAAAATTGCAATTTTTTTAGGTTTTGAGCGGATTATTAAATTTTTTGGGGTGTTACGAATTAAAGTCCTTTTCGTTCTAGGACGCGTATATACGAAGATATGGGCAAAATAAGATTTTCAGATAAAAATTTCAATTTTTTTAGTTTTTGGGAGGATTATTCAATTTTTTTGGGGGTGGTCATGAATTAAAGTCCTTTTCGCGCTAGGGCACTTAGTTTAGGAGATATGGGCAAAATAAGTTTTTCACATCAAAATTTAAATTTTTTTAGGTTTTGGGTGGATTTGTCAATTTTTTGGGGGTGGTCACGAATTAAAGTCCATTTCGCCCTAGGACGCATATTTGAGGAGATATGGGCAAAATAACTTTTTCATATAAAAGTTGCAATATTTTTAGGTTTTGAGTGGATTATTAAATTTTTTGGGGTGTTACGAATTAAAGTCCTTTTCGCGCTAGGACGCGTATTTACGAAGATATGGGCAAAATAAGTTTTTCAGATAAAAATTTAAATTTTTTTAGGTTTTGGGAGGATTACTCAATTTTTTTGGGGGTGGTCATGAATTTTGATATGAAAAATAAGTTTTTCATATCAAAATTTAAATTTTTTAGGTTTTGGGTGGATTTGTCAATTTTTTGGGTGTGGTCACGAATTAAAGTCCATTTCGCCCTAGGACGCATATTTAAGGAGATATGGGCAAAAGAACTTTTTCATATGAAAATTGCAATATTTTTAGGTTTTGAGTGGATTATTAAATTTTTTTGGTGTTACGAATTAAAGTCCTTTTCGCTCTAGGACGCGTATTTACGAAGATATGGGCAAAATAAGTTTTTCAGATAAAAATTTCAATTTTTTTAGGTTTTGGGAGGATTATTCAATTTTTTTTTTGGGGTGGTCATGAATTAAAGTCCTTTTCGCGCTAGGGCGCTTAGTTAAGGAGATATGGGCAAAATAAGTTTTTCATATCAAAATTTAATTTTTTTTAGGTATTGGGTGGATTTGTCAATTTTTTGGGGGTGATCACGAATTAAAGTCCTTTTCGACCTAGGACGTATATTTAAGGAGATATGGGCAAAATAACTTTTTCATATAAAAATTGCAATTTTTTTAGGTTTTGAGCGGATTATTAAATTTTTTGGGGTGTTACGAATTAAAGTCCTTTTCGTTCGAGGACGCGTATATACGAAGATATGGGCAAAATAAGTTTTTCAGATAAAAATTTCAATTTTTTTAGGTTTTGGAGGATTATTCATTTTTTTGGGGGTGGTCATGAATTAAAGTCCTTTTCGCGCTAGGGCGCTTAGTTTAGGAGATATGGGCAAAATAACTTTTTCATATCAAAATTTAAATTTTTTTAGGTTTTGGGTGGATTTGTCAATTTTTTGGGGGTGGTCACGAATTAAAGTCCTTTTCGCCCTGGGACGTATATTTAAGGAGATATGGGCAAAATAACTTTTTCATATAAAAATTGCAATTTTTTTAGGTTTTGAGCGGATTATTAAATTTTTTGGGGTGTTACGAATTAAAGTCCTTTTCGCTCTAGGACGCGTATATACGAAGATATGGGCAAAATAAGTTTTTCAGATAAAAATTTCAATTTTTTGAGGTTTTGGGAGGATTATTCAATTTTTTTGGGGGTGGTCATGAATTTTGATATGAAAAATAAGTTTTTCATATCAAAATTTTAATTTTTTAGGTTTTGGGTGGATTTGTCAATTTTTTGGGTGTGGTCTCGAATTAAAGTCCATTTCGCCCTAGGACGCATATTTAAGGAGATATGGGCAAAATAACTTTTTCATATAAAAATTGCAATATTTTTAGGTTTTGAGTGGATTATTAAATTTTTTTGGTGTTACGAATTAAAGTCCTTTTCGCTCTAGGACGCGTATTTACGAAGATATGGGCAAAATAAGTTTTTCAGATAAAAATTTCAATTTTTTTAGGTTTTGGGAGGATTATTCAATTTTTTTTTGGGGGTGGTCATGAATTAAAGTCCTTTTCGCGCTAGGGCGCTTAGTTTAGGAGCTATGGGCAAAATAACTTTTTCATATCAAAATTTAAATTTTTTTAGGTATTGGGTGGATTTGTCAATTTTTTGGGGGTGGTCACGAATTAAAGTTCTTTTCGACCTAGGACGTATATTTAAGGAGATATGGGCAAAATAACTTTTTCATATAAAAATTGCAATTTTTTTAGGTTTTGAGCGGATTAATAAATTTTTTGGGGTGTTACGAATTAAAGTCCTTTTCGCTCTAGGACGCGTATATACGAAGATATGGGCAAAATAAGTTTTTCGGATAAAAATTTCAATTTTTTTAGGTTTTGGAGGATTATTCATTTTTTTTGGGGGTGGTCATGAATTAAAGTCCTTTTCGCGCTAGGGCGCTTAGTTTAGGAGATATGGGCAAAATAAGTTTTTCATATCAAAATTTAAATTTTTTTAGGTTTTGGGTGGATTTGTCAATTTTTTGGGGGTGGTCACGAATTAAAGTCCTTTTCGCCCTGGGACGTATATTTAAGGAGATATGGGCAAAATAACTTTTTCATATAAAAATTGCAATTTTTTTAGGTTTTGAGCGGATTATTAAATTTTTTGGGGTGTTACGAATTAAAGTCCTTTTCGCTCTAGGACGCGTATATACGAAGATATGGGCAAAATAAGTTTTTCAGATAAAAATTTCAATTTTTTGAGGTTTTGGGAGGATTATTCAATTTTTTTGGGGGTGGTCATGAATTAAAGTCCTTTTCGCGCTAGGGCGCTTAGTTTAGGAGATATGGGCAAAATAAGTTTTTCATATCAAAATTTAAATTTTTTTTAGGTTTTGGGTGGATTTGTCAATTGTTTGGGTGTGTTCACGAATAAAAGTCCTTTTCGCCCTAGGACGTATATTTAAGGAGATATGGGCAAAATAACTTTTTCATATAAAAATTGCAATTTTTTTAGGTTTTGAGCGGATTATTACATTTTTTGGGGTGTTACGAATTAAAGTCCTTTTCGCTCTAGGACGCGTATATACGAAGATATGGGCAAAATAAGATTTTCAGATAAAAATTTCAATTTTTTTAGGTTTTGGGAGGATTATTCATTTTTTTTGGGGTGGTCATGAATTAAAGTCCTTTTCGCGCTAGGGCGCTTAGTTTAGGAGATATGGGCAAAATAAGTTTTTCATATCAAAATTTAAATTTTTTTAGGTTTTTTTAGGTGGATTTGTCAATTTTTTGGGGGTGGTCACGAATTAAAGTCCACTTCGCCCTAGGACGCATATTTGAGGAGATATGGGCAAAACAACTTTTTCATATAAAAATTGCAATTTTTTTAGGTTTTGAGCGGATTGTTAAATTTTTTGGGGTGTTACGAATTAAAGTCCTTTTCGCTCTAGGACGCGTATATACGAAGATATGGGCAAAATAAGATTTTCAGATAAAAATTTCAATTTTTTGAGGTTTTGGGAGGATTATTCAATTTTATTGGGGGTGGTTATGAATTAAAGTCCTTTTCGCGCTAGGGCGCTTAGTTTAGGAGATATGGGCAAAATAAGTTTTTTATATCAAAATTTAAATTTTTTTTAGGTTTTGGGTGGATTTGTCAATTTTTTGGGTTGGTCACGAATTAAAGTCCTTTTCGCCCTAGGACGTATATTTAAGGAGATATGGGCAAAATAAGTTTTTCATATAAAAATTTCAATTTTTTTTGTTTTGAGCGGATTATTAAATTTTTTGGGGTGTTACGAATTAAAGTCCTTTTCGTTCTAGGACGCGTATATACGAAGATATGGGCAAAATAACTTTTTCATATAAAAATTGCAAATTTTTTTAGGTTTTGAGCGGATTATTAAATTTTTTGGGGTGTTACGAATTAAAGTCCTTTTCGCTCTAGGACGCGTATATACGAAGATATGGGCAAAATAAGTTTTTCAGATAAAAATTTCAATTTTTTGAGGTTTTGGGAGGATTATTCAATTTTTTTGGGGGTGGTCATGAATTAAAGTCCTTTTCGCGCTAGGGCGCTTAATTTAGGAGATATGGGCAAAATAACTTTTTCATATCAAAATTTAAATTTTTTTAGGTTTTGGGTGGATTTGTCAATTTTTTGGGTGTGGTCACGAATTAAAGTCCTTTTCGCCCTAGGACGTATATTTAAGGAGATATGGGCAAAATAACTTTTTCATATAAATATTGCAATTTTTTTTTGTTTTGAGCGGATTATTAAATTTTTTCGGGGTGTTACGAATTAAAGTCCTTTTCGTTCTAGGATGCGTATATACGAAGATATGGGCAAAATAAGTTTTTCAGATAAAAATTTCAATTTTTTTAGGTTTTGGGATTATTCATTTTTTTTTTTGGGTGGTCATGAATTAAAGTCCTTTTCGCGCTAGGGCGCTTAATTTAGGAGATATGGGCAAAATAAGTTTTTCATATCAAAATTTAAATTTTTTTAGGTTTTGGGTGGATTTGTCAATTTTTTGGGGGTGGTCACGAATTAAAGTCCTTTTCGCCCTAGGACGTATATTTAAGGAGATATGGGTAAAATAACTTTTTCATATAAAAATTGCAATTTTTTTAGGTTTTGAGCGGATTATTAAATTTTTTGGGGTGTTACGAATTAAGGTCCTTTTCGCTCTATGACGCGTATATACGAAGATATGGGCAAAATAAGATTTTCAGATAAAAATTTCAATTTTTTTAGGTTTTGGGAGGATTATTCAATTTTTTTGGGGGTGGTCATGAATTAAAGTCCTTTTCGCGCTAGGGCGCTTAGTTTAGGAGATATGGGCAAAATAAGTTTTTCATATCAAAATTTAAATTTTTTTAGGTTTTGGGTGGATTTGTCAATTTTTTGGGGGTGGTCACGAATTAAAGTCCATTTCGCCCTAGGACGCATATTTGAGGAGATATGGGCAAAATAACTTTTTCATATAAAAATTGCAATTTTTTTAGGTTTTGAGCGGATTGTTAAATTTTTTGGGGTGTTACGAATTAAAGTCCTTTTCGCTCTAGGACGCGTATATACGAAGATATGGGCAAAATAAAATTTTCAGATAAAAATTTCAATTTTTTTAGGTTTTGGGAGGATTACTCAATTTTTTTGGGGGTGGTCATGAATTAAAGTCCTTTTCGCGCTAGGGCGCTTAATTTAGGGGATATGGGCAAAATAAGTTTTTCATATCAAAATTTATTTTTTTTTTAGGTTTTGGGTGGATTTGTCAATTTTTTTAGGGGTGGTCACGAATTAAAGTCCTTTTCGACCTAGACGGTATATTTAAGGAGATATGGGCAAAATAACTTTTTCATATAAAAATTGCAATTTTTTTAGGTTTTGAGCGGATTATTAAATTTTTTGGGGTGTTACGAATTAAAGTCCTTTTCGCTCTAGGACGCGTATATACGAAGATATGGGCAAAATAAGTTTTTCAGATAAAAATTTCAATTTTTTTAGGTTTTGGGAGGATTATTCAATTTTTTTGGCGGTGGTCATGAATTAAAGTCCTTTTCGCGCTAGGGCGCTTAGTTTAGGAGATATGGGCAAAATAAGTTTTTCATATCAAAATTTAAATTTTTTAGGTTTTGGGTGGATTTGTCAATTTTTTGGGGGTGGTCACGAATTAAAGTCCATTTCGCCCTAGGACGCATATTTAAGGAGATATGGGCAAAATAACTTTTTCATATAAAAATTGCAATATTTTTAGGTTTTGAGTGGATTATTAAATTTTTTTGGGGTGTTACGAATTAAAGTCCTTTTCGCTCTAGGACGCGTATATACGAAGATATGGGCAAAATAAGTTTTTCAGATAAAAATTTCAATTTTTTTAGGTTTTGGGAGGATTATTCAATTTTTTTGGGGGTGGTCATGAATTAAAGTCCTTTTCGCGCTAGGGCGCTTAATTTAGGAGATATGGGCAAAATAAGTTTTTCATATCAAAATTTAAATTTTTTTAGGTTTTGAGTGGATTTGTAAATTTTTTGGGTGTGGTCACGAATTAAAGTCCTTTTCGCCCTAGGACGTATATTTAAGGAGATATGGGCAAAATAACTTTTTCATATAAATATTGCAATTTTTTTTTGTTTTGAGCGGATTATTAAATTTTTTTGGGGTGTTACGAATTAAAGTCCTTTTCGTTCTAGGACGCGTATATACGAAGATATGGGCAAAATAAGTTTTTCAGATAAAAATTTCAATTTTTTAAGGTTTTGGGATTATTCATTTTTTTTGGGGTGGTCATGAATTAAAGTCCTTTTCGCGCTAGGGCGCTTAATTTAGGAGATATGGGCAAAATAAGTTTTTCATATCAAAATTTAAATTTTTGTAGGTTTTGGGTGGATTTGTCAATTTTTTGGGGGTGGTCACGAATTAAAGTCCTTTTCGCCCTAGGACGTATATTAAAGGAGATATGGGCAAAATAACTTTTTCATATAAAAATTGCAATTTTTTTAGGTTTTGAGCGGATTATTAAATTTTTTGGGGTGTTACGAATTAAAGTCCTTTTCGCTCTAGGACGCGTATATACGAAGATATGGGCAAAATAAGATTTTCAGATAAAAATTTCAATTTTTTTAGGTTTTGGGAGGATTATTCAATTTTTTTGGGGGTGGTCATGAATTAAAGTCCTTTTCGCGCTAGGGCGCTTAGTTTAGGAGATATGGGCAAAATAAGTTTTTCATATAAAAATTGCAATTTTTTTAGGTTTTGAGCGGATTATTAAATTTTTTTGGGGTGTTACGAATTAAAGTCCTTTTCGCTCTAGGACGCGTATATACTAAGATATGGGCAAAATAATTATTTCAGATAAAAATTTCATTTTTTTAGGTTTTGGAAGGATTATTCAATTTTTTTGGGGGTGGTCATGAATTAAAGTCCTTTTCGCGCTAGGGCGCTTAGGTTAGGAGATATGGGCAAAATAAGTTTTTCATATAAAATTTAATTTTTTTTTAGGTTTTGGGTGGATTTGTCAATTTTTTTGGGGTGGTCACGAATTAAAGTCCTTTTCGCCCTGGGACGTATATTTAAGGAGATATGGGCAAAATAACTTTTTCATATAAGAATTGCAATTTTTTTAGGTTTTGAGCGGATTATTAAATTTTTTGGGGTGTTACGAATTAAAGTCCTTTTCGCTCTAGGACGCGTATATACGAAGATATGAGCAAAATAAGATTTTCAGATAAAAATTTCAATTTTTTTAGGTTTTGGGAGGATTATTCAATTTTTTTGGGGTGGTCATGAATTAAAGTCCTTTTCGCGCTAGGGCGCTTAGTTTTGGAGATATGGGCAAAATAAGTTTTTCATATCAAAATTTAAATTTTTTTAGGTTTTGGGTGGATTTGTCAATTTTTTGGGGGTGGTCACGAATTAAAGTCCATTTCGCCCTAGGACGCATATTTAAGGAGATATGGGCAAAATAACTTTTTCATATAAAAATTGCAATTTTTTTAGGTTTTGAGCGGATTATTAAATTTTTTGGGGTGTTACGAATTAAAGTCCTTTTCGCTCTAGGACGCGTATATACGAAGATATGGGCAAAATAAGTTTTTCAGATAAAAATTTCAATTTTTTGAGGTTTTGGGAGGATTATTCAATTTTTTTGGCGGTGGTCATGAATTAAAGTCCTTTTCGCGCTAGGGCGCTTAGTTTAGGAGATATGGGCAAAATAAGTTTTTCATATCAAAATTTAAATTTTTTAGGTTTTGGGTGGATTTGTCAATTTTTTGGGGGTGGTCACGAATTAAAGTCCATTTCGCTCTAGGACGTATATTTAAGGAGATATGGGCAAAATAACTTTTTCATATAAATATTGCAATTTTTTTTTGTTTTGAGCGGATTATTAAATTTTTTTTGGGGTGTTACGAATTAAAGTCCTTTTCGTTCTAGGACGCTTATATACGAAGATATGGGCAAAATAAGTTTTTCAGATAAAAATTTCAATTTTTTTAGGTTTTGGGATTATTCATTTTTTTTGGGGGTGGTCATGAATTAAAGTCCTTTTCGCGCTAGGGCGCTTAGTTTAGGAGATATGGGCAAAATAAGTTTTTCATATCAAAATTTAAATTTTTTAGGTTTTGGGTGGATTTGTCAATTTTTTGGGGGTGGTCACGAATTAAAGTCCATTTCGCCTTAGGACGCATATTTGAGGAGATATGGGCAAAATAACTTTTTCATATAAAAATTGCAATTTTTTTAGGTTTTGGGCGGATTATTAAATTTTTTGGGGTGTTACGAATTAAAGTCCTTTTCGCTCTAGGACGCGTATATACGAAGATATGGGCAAAATAAGTTTTTCAGATAAAAATTTCAATTTTTTTAGGTTTTGGGAGGATTATTCAATTTTTTTGGCGGTGGTCATGAATTAAAGTCCTTTTCGCGCTAGGGCGCTTAGTTTAGGAGATATGGGCAAAATAAGGTTTTCATATCAAAATTTAAATTTTTTAGGTTTTGGGTGGATTTGTCAATTTTTCATTTTTTTTGGGGTGGTCATGAATTAAAGTCCTTTTCGCGCTAGGGCGCTTAATTTAGGAGATATGGGCAAAATAAGTTTTTCATATCAAAATTTAAATTTATTTAGGTTTTGGGTGGATTTGTCAATTTTTTGGAGGTGGTCACGAATTAAAGTCCTTTTCGCCCTAGGACGTATATTTAAGGAGATATGGGCAAAATAACTTTTTCATATAAAAATTGCAATTTTTTTAGGTTTTGAGCGGATTATTAAATTTTTTGGGGTGTTACGAATTAAAGTCCTTTTCGCTCTAGGACGCGTATATACGAAGATATGGGCAAAATAAGATTTTCAGATAAAAATTTCAATTTTTTTAGGTTTTGGGAGGATTATTCAATTTTTTTGGGGGTGGTCATGAATTAAAGTCCTTTTCGCGCTAGGGCGCTTAGTTTAGGAGATATGGGCAAAATAAGTTTTTCATATCAAAATTTAAATTTTTTTAGGTTTTGGGTGGATTTGTCAATTTTTTGGGGGTGGTCACGAATTAAAGTCCATTTCGCCTTAGGACGCATATTTGAGGAGATATGGGCAAAATAACTTTTTCATATAAAAATTGCAATTTTTTTAGGTTTTGAGCGGATTGTTAAATTTTTTGGGGTGTTACGAATTAAAGTCCTTTTCGCTCTAGGACGCGTATATACGAAGATATGGGCAAAATAAAATTTTCAGATAAAAATTTCAATTTTTTTAGGTTTTGAGCGGATTATTAAATTTTTTTGGGGTGTTACGAATTAAAGTCCTTTTCGCGCTAGGGCGCTTAGTTTAGGAGATATGGGCAAAATAAGTTTTTCATATCAAAATTTAATTTTTTTTTTAGGTTTTGGGTGGATTTGTCAATTTTTTTAGGGGTGGTCACGAATTAAAGTCCTTTTCGACCTAGACGGTATATTTAAGGAGATATGGGCAAAATAACTTTTTCATATAAAAATTGCAATTTTTTTAGGTTTTGAGCGGATTATTAAATTTTTTGGTCCTTTTCGCTCTAGGACGCGTATATACGAAGATATGGGCAAAATAAGTTTTTCAGATAAAAATTTCAATTTTTTTAGGTTTTGGGAGGATTATTCAATTTTTTTGGCGGTGGTCATGAATTAAAGTCCTTTTCGCGCTAGGGCGCTTAGTTTAGGAGATATGGGCAAAATAAGGCTTTCATATCAAAATTTAAATTTTTTAGGTTTTGGGTGGATTTGTCAATTTTTTGGGGGTGGTCACGAATTAAAGTCCATTTCGCCCTAGGACGCATATTTGAAGAGATATGGGCAAAATAACTTTTTCATATAAAAATTGCAATATTTTTAGGTTTTGAGTGGATTATTAAATTTTTTTGGGGTGTTACGAATTAAAGTCCTTTTCGCTCTAGGACGCGTATATACGAAGATATGGGCAAAATAAGTTTTTCAGATAAAAATTTCAATTTTTTTTGGTTTTGGGAGGATTATTCAATTTTTTTGGGGGTGGTCATGAATTAAAGTCCTTTTCGCGCTAGGGCGCTTAATTTAGGAGATATGGGCAAAATAAGTTTTTCATATCAAAATTTAAATTTTTTTAGGTTTTGGGTGGATTTGTCAATTTTTTGGGTGTGGTCACGAATTAAAGTCCTTTTCGCCCTAGGACGTATATTTAAGGAGATATGGGCAAAATAACTTTTTCATATAAATATTGCAATTTTTTTTTGTTTTGAGCGGATTATTAAATTTTTTTGGGGTGTTACGAATTAAAGTCCTTTTCGTTCTAGGAGGCGTATATACGAAGATATGGGCAAAATAAGTTTTTCAGATAAAAATTTCAATTTTTTTAGGTTTTGGGATTATTCATTTTTTTTGGGGTGGTCATGAATTAAAGTCCTTTTCGCGCTAGGGCGCTTAATTTAGGAGATATGGGCAAAATAAGTTTTTCATATCAAAATTTAAATTTATTTAGGTTTTGGGTGGATTTGTCAATTTTTTGGGGGTGGTCACGAATTAAAGTCCTTTTCGCCCTAGGACGTATATTTAAGGAGATATGGGCAAAATAACTTTTTCATATAAAAATTGCAATTTTTTTAGGTTTTGAGCGGATTATTAAATTTTTTGGGGTGTTACGAATTAAAGTCCTTTTCGCTCTAGGACGCGTATATACGAAGATATGGGCAAAATAAGATTTTCAGATAAAAATTTCAATTTTTTTAGGTTTTGGGAGGATTATTCAATTTTTTTGGGGGTGGTCATGAATTAAAGTCCTTTTCGCGCTAGGGCGCTTAGTTTAGGATATATGGGCAAAATAAGTTTTTCATATCAAAATTTAAATTTTTTTAGGTTTTGGGTGGATTTGTCAATTTTTTGGGGGTGGTCACGAATTAAAGTCCATTTCGCCCTAGGACGCATATTTGAGGAGATATGGGCAAAATAACTTTTTCATATAAAAATTGCAATTTTTTTAGGTTTTGAGCGGATTGTTAAATTTTTTGGGGTGTTACGAATTAAAGTCCTTTTCGCTCTAGGACGCGTATTTACGAAGACATGGGCAAAATAAGTTTTTCAGATAAAAATTTCAATTTTTTTAGGTTTTGGGAGGATTATTCAATTTTTTGGGGGTGGTCATGAATTAAAGTCCTTTTCGCGCTAGGGCGCTTAGTTTAGGAGATATGGGCAAAATAAGTTTTTCATATAAAAATTGCAATTTTTTTAGGTTTTGAGCGGATTATTAAATTTTTTGGGGTGTTACGAATTAAAGTCCTTTTCGCTCTAGGACGCGTATATACTAAGATATGGGCAAAATAATTTTTTCAGATAAAAATTTCATTTTTTTAGGTTTTGGAAGGATTATTAAATTTTTTTGGGGGTGGTCATGAATTAAAGTCCTTTTCGCGCTAGGGCGCTTAGTTTAGGAGATATGGGCAAAATAAGTTTTTCATATAAAATTTAATTTTTTTTTAGGTTTTGGGTGGATTTGTCAATTTTTTTGGGGTGGTCACGAATTAAAGTCCTTTTCGCCCTGGGACGTATATTTAAGGAGATATGGGCAAAATAACTTTTTCATATAAGAATTGCAATTTTTTTAGGTTTTGAGCGGATTATTAAATTTTTTGGGGTGTTACGAATTAAAGTCCTTTTCGCTCTAGGACGCGTATATACGAAGATATGGGCAAAATAAGATTTTCAGATAAAAATTTCAATTTTTTTAGGTTTTGGGAGGATTATTCAATTTTTTTGGGGGTGGTCATGAATTAAAGTCCTTTTCGCGCTAGGGCGCTTAGTTTTGGAGATATGGGCAAAATAAGTTTTTCATATCAAAATTTAAATTTTTTAGGTTTTGGGTGGATTTGTCAATTTTTTGGGGGTGGTCACGAATTAAAGTCCATTTCGCCCTAGGACGCATATTTAAGGAGATATGGGCAAAATAACTTTTTCATATAAAAATTGCAATTTTTTTAGGTTTTGAGCGGATTATTAAATTTTTTGGGGTGTTACGAATTAAAGTCCTTTTCGCTCTAGGACGCGTATATACGAAGATATGGGCAAAATAAGTTTTTCAGATAAAAATTTCAATTTTTTGAGGTTTTGGGAGGATTATTCAATTTTTTTGGCGGTGGTCATGAATTAAAGTCCTTTTCGCGCTAGGGCGCTTAGTTTAGGAGATATGGGCAAAATAACTTTTTCATATAAAAATTTCAATATTTTTAGGTTTTGAGTGGATTATTAAATTTTTTGGGGTGTTACGAATTAAAGTCCTTTTCGCTCTAGGACGCGTATTTACGAAGATTTGGGCAAAATAAGTTTTTCAGATAAAAATTTCAATTTGTTTAGGTTTTGGGAGGATTATTCAATTTTTTTGGGGGTGGTCATGAATTTTGATATGAAAAATAAGTTTTTCATATCAAAATTTAAATTTTTTAGGTTTTGGGTGGATTTGTCAATTTTTTGGGTGTGGTCACGAATTAAAGTCCATTTCGCCCTAGGACGCATATTTAAGGAGATATGGGCAAAATAACTTTTTCATATAAAAATTGCAATATTTTTAGGTTTTGAGTGGATTATTAAATTTTTTGGGGTGTTACGAATTAAAGTCCTTTTCGCTCTAGGACGCGTATTTACGAAGATATGGACAAAATAAGTTTTTCAGATAAAAATTTCAATTTTTTTAGGTTTTGGGAGGATTATTCAATTTTTTTGGGGGTGGTCATGAATTAAAGTCCTTTTCGCGCTAGGGCGCTTAGTTTAGGAGATATGGGCAAAATAAGTTTTTCATATAAAAATTGCAATTTTTTTAGTTTTTGAGCGGATTATTAAATTTGTTGGGGTGTTACGAATTAAAGTCCTTTTCGCTCTAGGACGCGTATATACGAAGATATGGGCAAAATAATTTTTTCAGATAAAAATTTCATTTTTTTAGGTTTTGGAAGGATTATTCAATTTTTTTGGGGGTGGTCATGAATTAAAGTCCTTTTCGCGCTAGGGCGCTTAGTTTAGGAGATATGGGCAAAATAAGTTTTTCATATCAAAATTTAAATTTTCTTAGGGTTTGGGTGGATTTGTCAATTTTTTGGGGGTGGTCACGAATTAAAGTCCATTTCGCCCTAGGACGCATATTTAAGGAGATATGGGCAAAATAACTTTTTCATATAAAAATTGCAATATTTTTAGGTTTTGAGTGGATTATTAAATTTTTTGGGGTGTTACGAATTAAAGTCCTTTTCGCTCTAGGACGCGTATTTACGAAGATATGGGCAAAATAAGTTTTTCAGATAAAAATTTCAATTTTTTTAGGTTTTGGGAGGATTATTCAATTTTTTTTTTGGGGTGGTCATGAATTAAAGTCCTTTTCGCGCTAGGGCGCTTAGTTTAGGAGATATGGGCAAAATAAGTTTTTCATATCAAAATTTAAAATTTTTTAGGTATTGGGTGGATTTGTCAAATTTTTGGGGGTGGTCACGAATTAAAGTCCTTTTCGACCTAGGACGTATATTTAAGGAGATATGGGCAAAATAACTTTTTCATATAAAAATTGCAATATTTTTAGGTTTTGAGTGGATTATTAAATTTTTTGGGGTGTTACGAATTAAAGTCCTTTTCGCTCTAGGACGCGTATATACGAAGATATGGACAAAATAAGTTTTTCAGATAAAAATTTCAATTTTTTTAGGTTTTGGGAGGATTATTCAATTTTTTTGGGGGTGGTCATGAATTAAAGTCCTTTTCGCGCTAGGGCGCTTAGTTTAGGAGATATGGGCAAAATAAGTTTTTCATATAAAAATTGCAATTTTTTTAGTTTTTGAGCGGATTATTAAATTTGTTGGGGTGTTACGAATTAAAGTCCTTTTCGCTCTAGGACGCGTATATACGAAGATATGGGCAAAATATTTTTTTCAGATAAAAATTTCATTTTTTTAGGTTTTGGAAGGATTATTCAATTTTTTTGGGGGTGGTCATGAATTAAAGTCCTTTTCGCGCTAGGGCGCTTAGTTTAGGAGATATGGGCAAAATAAGTTTTTCATATCAAAATTTAAATTTTCTTAGGGTTTGGGTGGATTTGTCAATTTTTTGGGGGTGGTCACGAATTAAAGTCCATTTCGCCCTAGGACGCATATTTAAGGAGATATGGGCAAAATAACTTTTTCATATAAAAATTGCAATATTTTTAGGTTTTGAGTGGATTATTAAATTTTTTGGGGTGTTACGAATTAAAGTCCTTTTCGCTCTAGGACGCGTATTTACGAAGATATGGGCAAAATAAGTTTTTCAGATAAAAATTTCAATTTTTTTAGGTTTTGGGAGGATTATTCAATTTTTTTGGGGGTGGTCATGAATTAAAGTCCTTTTCGCGCTAGGGCGCTTAGTTTAGGAGATATGGGCAAAATAAGTTTTTCATATCAAAATTTAAAATTTTTTAGGTATTGGGTGGATTTGTCAAATTTTTGGGGGTGGTCACGAATTAAAGTCCTTTTCGAACTAGGACGTATATTTAAGGAGATATGGGCAAAATAACTTTTTCATATAAAAATTGCAATTTTTTTAGGTTTTGAGCGGATTATTAATTTTTTTGGGGTGTTACGAATTAAAGTCCTTTTCGCTCTAGGACGCGTATATACGAAGATATGGGCAAAATAAGTTTTTCAGATAAAAATTTCAATTTTTTGAGGTTTTGGGAGGATTATTCAATTTTTTTGGGGGTGGTCATGAATTAAAGTCCTTTTCGCGCTAGGGCGCTTAGTTTAGGAGATATAGGCAAAATAAGTTTTTCATATCAAAATTTAAATTTTTTTTAGGTTTTGGGTGGATTTGTCAATTTTTTGGGTGTGGTCACGAATTAAAGTCCTTTTCGCCCTAGGACGTATATTTAAGGAGATATGGGCAAAATAAGTTTTTCATATAAAAATTTCAATTTTTTTTTTGTTTTGAGCGGATTATTAAATTTTTTGGGGTGTTACGAATTAAAGTCCTTTTCGCTCTAGGACGCGTATATACGAAGATATGGGCAAAATAAGTTTTTCAGATAAAAATTTCAATTTTTTAGGTTTTGGGAGGATTATTCAATTTTTTTGGGGATGGTCATGAATTAAAGTCCTTTTCGCGCTAGGGCGCTTAGTTTAGGAGATATGGGCAAAATAAGTTTTTCATATCAAAATTTAAATTTTTTTAGGTTTTGGGTGGATTTGTCAATTTTTTGGGGGTGGTCACGAATTAAAGTCCTTTTCGCCCTAGGACGTATATTTAAGGAGATATGGGCAAAATAACTTTTTCATATAAAAATTGCAATTTTTTTAGGTTTTGAGCGGATTATTAAATTTTTTGGGGTGTTACGAATTAAAGTCCTTTTCGCTCTAGGACGCGTATATACGAATATATGGGCAAAATAAGATTTTCAGATAAAAATTTCAATTTTTTTAGGTTTTGGGAGGATTATTCAATTTTTTTGGGGGTGGTCATGAATTAAAGTCCTTTTCGCGCTAGGGCGCTTAGTTTAGGAGATATGGGCAAAATAAGTTTTTCATATCAAAATTTAATTTTTTTTAGGTTTTGGGTGGATTTGTCAATTTTTTGGGGGTGGTCACGAATTAAAGTCCATTTCGTCCTAGGACGCATATTTGAGGAGATATGGGCAAAATAACTTTTTCATATAAAAATTGCAATTTTTTAGGTTTTGAGCGGATTGTTAAATTTTTTGGGGTGTTACGAATTAAAGTCCTTTTCGCTCTAGGACGCGTATATACGAAGATATGGGCAAAATAAGATTTTCAGATAAAAATTTCAATTTTTTTAGGTTTTGGGAAGATTACTCAATTTTTTTGGGGGTGGTCATGAATTAAAGTCCTTTTCGCGCTAGGGCGCTTAATTTAGGAGATATGGGCAAAATAAGTTTTTCATATCAAAATTTATTTTTTTTTAGGTTTTGGGTGGATTTGTCAATTTTTTGGGTGTGGTCACGAATTAAAGTCCTTTTCGACCTAAAACGTATATTTAAGGAGATATGGGCAAAATAACTTTTTCATATAAATATTGCAATTTTTTTTGTTTTGAGCGGATTATTAATTTTTTTTTTTTAGGTGTTACGAATTAAAGTCTTTTTCGTTCTAGGACGCGTATATACGAAGATATGGGCAAAATAAGTTTTTCAGATAAAAATTTCAATTTTTTTAGGTTTTGGGAGGATTATTCAATTTTTTTTTTGGGTGGTCATGAATTAAAGTCCTTTTCGCGCTAGGGCGCTTAGTTTAGGAGATATGGGCAAAATAAGTTCTTCATATCAAAATTTAAAATTTTTTAGGTATTGGGTGGATTTGTCAAATTTTTGGGGGTGGTCACGAATTAAAGTCCTTTTCGACCTAGGACGTATATTTAAGGAGATATGGGCAAAATAACTTTTTCATATAAAAATTGCAATTTTTTTAGGTTTTGAGCGGATTATTAATTTTTTTGGGGTGTTACGAATTAAAGTCCTTTTCGCTCTAGGACGCGTATATACGAAGATATGGGCAAAATAAGTTTTTCAGATAAAAATTTCAATTTTTTGAGGTTTTGGGAGGATTATTCAATTTTTTTGGGGGTGGTCATGAATTAAAGTCCTTTTCGCGCTAGGGCGCTTAGTTTAGGAGATATAGGCAAAATAAGTTTTTCATATCAAAATTTAAATTTTTTTTAGGTTTTGGGTGGATTTGTCAATTTTTTGGGTGTGGTCACGAATTAAAGTCCTTTTCGCCCTAGGACGTATATTTAAGGAGATATGGGCAAAATAAGTTTTTCATATAAAAATTTCAATTTTTTTTTGTTTTGAGCGGATTATTAAATTTTTTGGGGTGTTACGAATTAAAGTCCTTTTCGCTCTAGGACGCGTATATACGAAGATATGGGCAAAATAAGATTTTCAGATAAAAATTTCAATTTTTTTAGGTTTTGGGAGGATTATTCAATTTTTTTGGGGTGGTCATGAATTAAAGTCCTTTTCGCGCTAGGGCGCTTAGTTTAGGAGATATGGGCAAAATAAGTTTTTCATATCAAAATTTAAATTTTTTTAGGTTTTGGGTGGATTTGTCAATTTTTTGGGGGTGGTCACGAATTAAAGTCCTTTTCGCCCTAGGACGTATATTTAAGGAGATATGGGCAAAATAACTTTTTCATATAAAAATTGCAATTTTTTTAGGTTTTGAGCGGATTATTAAATTTTTTGGGGTGTTACGAATTAAAGTCCTTTTCGCTCTAGGACGCGTATATACGAAGATATGGGCAAAATAAGATTTTCAGATAAAAATTTCAATTTTTTTAGGTTTTGGGAGGATTATTCAATTTTTTTGGGGTGGTCATGAATTAAAGTCCTTTTCGCGCTAGGGCGCTTAGTTTAGGAGATATGGGCAAAATAAGTTTTTCATATCAAAATTTAAATTTTTTTAGGTTTTGGGTGGATTTGTCAATTTTTTGGGGGTGGTCACGAATTAAAGTCCTTTTCGCCCTAGGACGTATATTTAAGGAGATATGGGCAAAATAACTTTTTCATATAAAAATTTCAATTTTTTTAGGTTTTGAGCGGATTATTAAATTTTTTGGGGTGTTACGAATTAAAGTCCTTTTCGCTCTAGGACGCGTATATACGAAGATATGGGCAAAATAAGATTTTCAGATAAAAATTTCAATTTTTTTAGGTTTTGGGAGGATTATTCAATTTTTTTGGGGTGGTCATGAATTAAAGTCCTTTTCGCTCTAGGACGCGTATATACGAAGATATGGGCAAAATAAGTTTTTCAGATAAAAATTTCAATTTTTTGAGGTTTCGGGAGGATTATTCAATTTTTTTGGGGGTGGTCATGAATTAAAGTCCTTTTCGCGCTAGGGCGCTTAGTTTAGGAGATATAGGCAAAATAAGTTTTTCATATCAAAATTTAAATTTTTTTTAGGTTTTGGGTGGATTTGTCAATTTTTTGGGTGTGGTCACGAATTAAAGTCCTTTTCGCCCTAGGACGTATATTTAAGGAGATATGGGCAAAATAAGTTTTTCATATAAAAATTTCAATTTTTTTTTGTTTTGGGCGGATTATTAAATTTTTTGGGGTGTTACGAATTAAAGTCCTTTTCGCTCTAGGACGCGTATATACGAAGATATGGGCAAAATAAGTTTTTCAGATAAAAATTTCAATTTTTTAGGTTTTGGGAGGATTATTCAATTTTTTTGGGGATGGTCATGAATTAAAGTCCTTTTCGCGCTAGGGCGCTTAGTTTAGGAGATATGGGCAAAATAAGTTTTTCATATCAAAATTTAATTTTTTTTAGGTTTTGGGTGGATTTGTCAATTTTTTGGGGGTGGTCACGAATTAAAGTCCTTTTCGCCCTAGGACGTATATTTAAGGAGATATGGGCAAAATAACTTTTTCATATAAATATTGCAATTTTTTTTGTTTTGAGCGGATTATTAATTTTTTTTTTTTAGGTGTTACGAATTAAAGTCTTTTTCGTTCTAGGACGCGTATATACGAAGATATGGGCAAAATAAGTTTTTCAGATAAAAATTTCAATTTTTTTAGGTTTTGGGAGGATTATTCAATTTTTTTTTTGGGTGGTCATGAATTAAAGTCCTTTTCGCGCTAGGGCGCTTAGTTTAGGAGATATGGGCAAAATAAGTTCTTCATATCAAAATTTAAAATTTTTTAGGTATTGGGTGGATTTGTCAAATTTTTGGGGGTGGTCACGAATTAAAGTCCTTTTCGACCTAGGACGTATATTTAAGGAGATATGGGCAAAATAACTTTTTCATATAAAAATTGCAATTTTTTTAGGTTTTGAGCGGATTATTAATTTTTTTGGGGTGTTACGAATTAAAGTCCTTTTCGCTCTAGGACGCGTATATACGAAGATATGGGCAAAATAAGTTTTTCAGATAAAAATTTCAATTTTTTGAGGTTTTGGGAGGATTATTCAATTTTTTTGGGGGTGGTCATGAATTAAAGTCCTTTTCGCGCTAGGGCGCTTAGTTTAGGAGATATAGGCAAAATAAGTTTTTCATATCAAAATTTAAATTTTTTTTAGGTTTTGGGTGGATTTGTCAATTTTTTGGGTGTGGTCACGAATTAAAGTCCTTTTCGCCCTAGGACGTATATTTAAGGAGATATGGGCAAAATAAGTTTTTCATATAAAAATTTCAATTTTTTTTTGTTTTGAGCGGATTATTAAATTTTTTGGGGTGTTACGAATTAAAGTCCTTTTCGCTCTAGGACGCGTATATACGAAGATATGGGCAAAATAAGATTTTCAGATAAAAATTTCAATTTTTTTAGGTTTTGGGAGGATTATTCAATTTTTTTGGGGTGGTCATGAATTAAAGTCCTTTTCGCGCTAGGGCGCTTAGTTTAGGAGATATGGGCAAAATAAGTTTTTCATATCAAAATTTAAATTTTTTTAGGTTTTGGGTGGATTTGTCAATTTTTTGGGGGTGGTCACGAATTAAAGTCCTTTTCGCCCTAGGACGTATATTTAAGGAGATATGGGCAAAATAACTTTTTCATATAAAAATTGCAATTTTTTTAGGTTTTGAGCGGATTATTAAATTTTTTGGGGTGTTACGAATTAAAGTCCTTTTCGCTCTAGGACGCGTATATACGAAGATATGGGCAAAATAAGATTTTCAGATAAAAATTTCAATTTTTTTAGGTTTTGGGAGGATTATTCAATTTTTTTGGGGTGGTCATGAATTAAAGTCCTTTTCGCGCTAGGGCGCTTAGTTTAGGAGATATGGGCAAAATAAGTTTTTCATATCAAAATTTAAATTTTTTTAGGTTTTGGGTGGATTTGTCAATTTTTTGGGGGTGGTCACGAATTAAAGTCCTTTTCGCCCTAGGACGTATATTTAAGGAGATATGGGAAAAATAACTTTTTCATATAAAAATTGCAATTTTTTTAGGTTTTGAGCGGATTATTAAATTTTTTGGGGTGTTACGAATTAAAGTCCTTTTCGCTCTAGGACGCGTATATACGAAGATATGGGCAAAATAAGATTTTCAGATAAAAATTTCAATTTTTTTAGGTTTTGGGAGGATTATTCAATTTTTTTGGGGTGGTCATGAATTAAAGTCCTTTTCGCTCTAGGACGCGTATATACGAAGATATGGGCAAAATAAGTTTTTCAGATAAAAATTTCAATTTTTTGAGGTTTCGGGAGGATTATTCAATTTTTTTGGGGGTGGTCATGAATTAAAGTCCTTTTCGCGCTAGGGCGCTTAGTTTAGGAGATATAGGCAAAATAAGTTTTTCATATCAAAATTTAAATTTTTTTTAGGTTTTGGGTGGATTTGTCAATTTTTTGGGTGTGGTCACGAATTAAAGTCCTTTTCGCCCTAGGACGTATATTTAAGGAGATATGGGCAAAATAAGTTTTTCATATAAAAATTTCAATTTTTTTTTGTTTTGGGCGGATTATTAAATTTTTTGGGGTGTTACGAATTAAAGTCCTTTTCGCTCTAGGACGCGTATATACGAAGATATGGGCAAAATAAGTTTTTCAGATAAAAATTTCAATTTTTTAGGTTTTGGGAGGATTATTCAATTTTTTTGGGGATGGTCATGAATTAAAGTCCTTTTCGCGCTAGGGCGCTTAGTTTAGGAGATATGGGCAAAATAAGTTTTTCATATCAAAATTTAAATTTTTTTAGGTTTTGGGTGGATTTGTCAATTTTTTGGGGGTGGTCACGAATTAAAGTCCTTTTCGCCCTAGGACGTATATTTAAGGAGATATGGGCAAAATAACTTTTTCATATAAAAATTGCAATTTTTTTAGGTTTTGAGCGGATTATTAAATTTTTTGGGGTGTTACGAAATAAAGTCCTTTTCGCTCTAGGACGCGTATATTCGAAGATATGGGCAAAATAAGATTTTCAGATAAAAATTTCAATTTTTTTAGGTTTTGGGAGGATTATTCAATTTTTTTGGGGGTGGTCATGAATTAAAGTCCTTTTCGCGCTAGGGCGCTTAGTTTAGGAGATATGGGCAAAATAAGTTTTTCATATCAAAATTTAATTTTTTTTAGGTTTTGGGTGGATTTGTCAATTTTTTGGGGGTGGTCACGAATTAAAGTCCATTTCGTCCTAGGACGCATATTTGAGGAGATATGGGCAAAATAACTTTTTCATATAAAAATTGCAATTTTTTAGGTTTTGAGCGGATTGTTAAATTTTTTGGGGTGTTACGAATTAAAGTCCTTTTCGCTCTAGGACGCGTATATACGAAGATATGGGCAAAATAAGATTTTCAGATAAAAATTTCAATTTTTTTAGGTTTTGGGAAGATTACTCAATTTTTTTGGGGGTGGTCATGAATTAAAGTCCTTTTCGCGCTAGGGCGCTTAATTTAGGAGATATGGGCAAAATAAGTTTTTCATATCAAAATTTAATTTTTTTTTAGGTTTTGGGTGGATTTGTCAATTTTTTGGGTGTGGTCACGAATTAAAGTCCTTTTCGACCTAAAACGTATATTTAAGGAGATATGGGCAAAATAACTTTTTCATATAAAAATTGCAATTTTTTTAGGTTTTGAGCGGATTATTAAATTTTTTGGGGTGTTACGAATTAAAGTCCTTTTCGCTCTAGGACGCGTATATACGAAGATATGGGTAAAATAAGTTTTTCAGATAAAAATTTCAATTTTTTGAGGTTTTGGGAGAATTATTCAATTTTTTGGGGGTGGTCATGAATTAAAGTCCTTTTCGCGCTAGGGCGCTTAGTTTAGGAGATATGGGCAAAATAAGTTTTTCATATCAAAATTTAAATTTTTTTAGGTTTTGGGTGGATTTGTCAATTTTTTGGGGGTGGTCACGAATTAAAGTCCTTTTCGCCCTAGGACGTATATTTAAGGAGATATGGGCAAAATAACTTTTTCATATAAATATTGCAATTTTTTTTTTGTTTTGAGCGGATTATTAATTTTTTTTGGGGTGTTACGAATTAAAGTCTTTTTCGTTCTAGGACGCGTATATACGAAGATATGGGCAAAATAAGTTTTTCAGATAAAAATTTCAATTTTTTTAGGTTTTGGGAGGATTATTCAATTTTTTTTTGGGTGGTCATGAATTAAAGTCCTTTTCGCGCTAGGGCGCTTAGTTTAGGAGATATGGGCAAAATAAGTTCTTCATATCAAAATTTAAAATTTTTTAGGTATTGGGTGGATTTGTCAAATTTTTGGGGGTGGTCACGAATTAAAGTCCTTTTCGACCTAGGACGTATATTTAAGGAGATATGGGCAAAATAACTTTTTCATATAAAAATTGCAATTTTTTTAGGTTTTGAGCGGATTATTAATTTTTTTGGGGTGTTACGAATTAAAGTCCTTTTCGCTCTAGGACGCGTATATACGAAGATATGGGCAAAATAAGTTTTTCAGATAAAAATTTCAATTTTTTGAGGTTTTGGGAGGATTATTCAATTTTTTTGGGGGTGGTCATGAATTAAAGTCCTTTTCGCGCTAGGGCGCTTAGTTTAGGAGATATAGGCAAAATAAGTTTTTCATATCAAAATTTAAATTTTTTTTAGGTTTTGGGTGGATTTGTCAATTTTTTGGGTGTGGTCACGAATTAAAGTCCTTTCGCCCTAGGACGTATATTTAAGGAGATATGGGCAAAATAAGTTTTTCATATAAAAATTGCAATTTTTTTAGGTTTTGAGCGGATTGTTAAATTTTTTGGGGTGTTACGAATTAAAGTCCTTTTCGCTCTAGGACGCGTATATACGAAGATATGGGCAAAATAAGATTTTCAGATAAAAATTTCAATTTTTTTAGGTTTTGGGAGGATTATTCAATTTTTTTTGGGTGGTCATGAATTAAAGTCCTTTTCGCGCTAGGGCGCTTAGTTTAGGAGATATGGGCAAAATAAGTTTTTCATATCAAAATTTAAATTTTTTTAGGTTTTGGGTGGATTTGTCAATTTTTTGGGGGTGGTCACGAATTAAAGTCCTTTTCGCCCTAGGACGTATATTTAAGGAGATATGGGCAAAATAACTTTTTCATATAAAAATTGCAATTTTTTTAGGTTTTGAGCGGATTATTAAATTTTTTGGGGTGTTACGAATTAAAGTCCTTTTCGCTCTACGACGCGTATATACGAAGATATGGGCAAAATAAGATTTTCAGATAAAAATTTCAATTTTTTTAGGTTTTGGGAGGATTATTCAATTTTTTTGGGGTGGTCATGAATTAAAGTCCTTTTCGCGCTAGGGCGCTTAGTTTAGGAGATATGGGCAAAATAAGTTTTTCATATCAAAATTTAATTTTTTTTAGGTTTTGGGTGGATTTGTCAATTTTTTGGGGGTGGTCACGAATTAAAGTCCATTTCGTCCTAGGACGCATATTTGAGGAGATATGGGCAAAATAACTTTTTCATATAAAAATTGCAATTTTTTTAGGTTTTGAGCGGATTGTTAAATTTTTTGGGGTGTTACGAATTAAAGTCCTTTTCGCTCTAGGACGCGTATATACGAAGATATGGGCAAAATAAGATTTTCAGATAAAAATTTCAATTTTTTTAGGTTTTGGGAAGATTACTCAATTTTTTTGGGGGTGGTCATGAATTAAAGTCCTTTTCGCGCTAGGGCGCTTAATTTAGGAGATATGGGCAAAATAAGTTTTTTATATCAAAATTTAATTTTTTTTAGGTTTTGGGTGGATTTGTCAATTTTTTGGGTGTGGTCACGAATTAAAGTCCTTTTCGACCTAAAACGTATATTTAAGGAGATATGGGCAAAATAACTTTTTCATATAAAAATTGCAATTTTTTTAGGTTTTGAGCGGATTATTAAATTTTTTGGGGTGTTACGAATTAAAGTCCTTTTCGCTCTAGGACGCGTATATACGAAGATATGGGTAAAATAAGTTTTTCAGATAAAAATTTCAATTTTTTGAGGTTTTGGGAGAATTATTCAATTTTTTTGGGGGTGGTCATGAATTAAAGTCCTTTTCGCGCTAGGGCGCTTAGTTTAGGAGATATGGGCAAAATAAGTTTTTCATATCAAAATTTAAATTTTTTTAGGTTTTGGGTGGATTTGTCAATTTTTTGGGTGTGGTCACGAATTAAAGTCCTTTTCGCCCTAGGACGTATATTTAAGGAGATATGGGCAAAATAACTTTTTCATATAAATATTGCAATTTTTTTTTTGTTTTGAGCGGATTATTAATTTTTTTCTGGGGTGTTACGAATTAAATTCCTTTTCGTTCTAGGACGCGTATATACGAAGATATGGGCAAAATAAGTTTTTCAGATAAAAATTTCAATTTTTTTAGGTTTTGGGAGGATTATTCATTTTTTTTTTTTGGGGTGGTCATGAATTAAAGTCCTTTTCGCGCTATGGCGCTTAGTTTAGGAGATATGGGCAAAATAAGTTTTTCATATCAAAATTTAAATTTTTTTAGGTTTTGGGTGGATTTGTCAATTTTTTAGGGGTGGTCACGAATTAAAGTCCATTTCGCCCTAGGACGCATATTTGAGGAGATATGGGCAAAATAACTTTTTCATATAAAAATTGCAATTTTTTTTAGGTTTTGAGCGGATTGTTAAATTTTTTGGGATGTTACGAATTAAAGTCCTTTTCGCTCTAGGACGCGTATATACGAAGATATGGGCAAAATAAAATTTTCAGATAAAAATTTCAATTTTTTTAGGTTTTGGGAGCATTACTCAATTTTTTTGGGGGTGGTCATGAATTAAAGTCCTTTTCGCGCTAGGGCGCTTAATTTAGGAGATATGGGCAAAATAAGTTTTTCATATCAAAATTTAATTTTTTTTTTTAGGTTTTGGGTGGATTTGTCAATTTTTTTGGGGGTGGTCACGAATTAAAGTCCTTTTCGACCTAGACGGTATATTTAAGGAGATATGGGCAAAATAACTTTTTCATATAAAAATTGCAATTTTTTTAGGTTTTGAGTGGATTATTAAATTTCTTGGGGTGTTACGAATTAAAGTGCTTTTCGCTCTAGGACGCGTATATACGAAGATATGGGCAAACTAAGTTTTTCAGATAAAAATTTCAATTTTTTTAGGTTTTGGGAGGATTATTTCATTTTCTTGGGGGTGGTCATGAATTAAAGCCCTTTTCGCGCTAGGGCGCTTAGTTTAGGAGATATGGGCAAAATAAGTTTTTCATATCCAAAATTAAAATTTTTTAGGTTTTGGGTGGATTTGTCAATTTTTTGAGGGTGGTCACGAATTAAAGTCCTTTTCGCCCTAGGACGTATATTTAAGGAGATATGGGCAAAATAACTTTTTCATATAAATATTGCAATTTTTTTTTGTTTTGAGCGGATTATTAAATTTTTTTGGGGTGTTACGAATTAAAGTCCTTTTCGTTCTAGGACGCGTATATACGAAGATATGGGCAAAATAAGTTTTTCAGATAAAAATTTCAATTTTTTTAGGTTTTGGGATTATTCATTTTTTTTTGGGGTGGTCATGAATTAAAGTCCTTTTCGCGCTAGGGCGCTTAATTTAGGAGATATGGGCAAAATAAGTTTTTCATATCAAAATTTAAATTTATTTAGGTTTTGGGTGGATTTGTCAATTTTTTGGGGGTGGTCACGAATTAAAGTCCTTTTCGCCCTAGGACGTATATTTAAGGAGATATGGGCAAAATAACTTTTTCATATAAAAATTGCAATTTTTTTAGGTTTTGAGCGGATTGTTAAATTTTTTGGGGTGTTACGAATTAAAGTCCTTTTCGCTCTAGGACGCGTATTTACGAAGACATGGGCAAAATCAGTTTTTCAGATAAAAATTTCAATTTTTTTAGGTTTTGGGAGGATTATTCAATTTTTTTGGGGGTGGTCATGAATTAAAGTCCTTTTCGCGCTAGGGCGCTTAGTTTAGGAGATATGGGCAAAATAAGTTTTTCATATAAAAATTGCAATTTTTTTAGGTTTTGAGCGGATTATTAAATTTTTTGGGGTGTTACGAATTAAAGTCCTTTTCGCTCTAGGACGCGTATATACTAAGATATGGGCAAAATAATTTTTTCAGATAAAAATTTCATTTTTTTAGGTTTTGGAAGGATTATTCAATTTTTTTGGGGTGGTCATGAATTAAAGTCCTTTTCGCGCTAGGGCGCTTAGTTTAGGAGATATGGGCAAAATAAGTTTTTCATATAAAATTTAATTTTTTTTTAGGTTTTGGGTGGATTTGTCAATTTTTTTGGGGTGGTCACGAATTAAAGTCCTTTTCGCCCTGGGACGTATATTTAAGGAGATATGGGCAAAATAACTTTTTCATATAAGAATTGCAATTTTTTTAGGTTTTGAGCGGATTATTAAATTTTTTGGGGTGTTACGAATTAAAGTCCTTTTCGCTCTAGGACGCGTATATACGAAGATATGGGCAAAATAAGATTTTCAGATAAAAATTTCAATTTTTTTAGGTTTTGGGAGGATTATTCAATTTTTTTGGGGGTGGTCATGAATTAAAGTCCTTTTCGCGCTAGGGCGCTTAGTTTTGGAGATATGGGCAAAATAAGTTTTTCATATCAAAATTTAAATTTTTTTAGGTTTTGGGTGGATTTGTCAATTTTTTGGGGGTGGTCACGAATTAAAGTCCATTTCGCCCTAGGACGCATATTTAAGGAGATATGGGCAAAATAACTTTTTCATATAAAAATTGCAATTTTTTTAGGTTTTGAGCGGATTATTAAATTTTTTGGGGTGTTACGAATTAAAGTCCTTTTCGCTCTAGGACGCGTATATACGAAGATATGGGCAAAATAAGTTTTTCAGATAAAAATTTCAATTTTTTGAGGTTTTGGGAGGATTATTCAATTTTTTTGGCGGTGGTCATGAATTAAAGTCCTTTTCGCGCTAGGGCGCTTAGTTTAGGAGATATGGGCAAAATAACTTTTTCATATAAAAATTTCAATATTTTTAGGTTTTGAGTGGATTATTAAATTTTTTGGGGGTGGTCACGAATTAAAGTCCATTTCGTCCTAGGACGCATATTTGAGGAGATATGGGCAAAATAACTTTTTCATATAAAAATTGCAATTTTTTTAGGTTTTGAGCGGATTGTTAAATTTTTTGGGGTGTTACGAATTAAAGTCCTTTTCGCTCTAGGACGCGTATATACGAAGATATGGGCAAAATAAGATTTTCAGATAAAAATTTCAATTTTTTTAGGTTTTGGGAAGATTACTCAACTTTTTTGGGGGTGGTCATGAATTAAAGTCCTTTTCGCGCTAGGGCGCTTAATTTAGGAGATATGGGCAAAATAAGTTTTTCATATCAAAATTTAATTTTTTTTAGGTTTTGGGTGGATTTGTCAATTTTTTGGGTGTGGTCACGAATTAAAGTCCTTTTCGACCTAAAACGTATATTTAAGGAGATATGGGCAAAATAACTTTTTCATATAAAAATTGCAATTTTTTTAGGTTTTGAGCGGATTATTAAATTTTTTGGGGGTGGTCACGAATTAAAGTCCATTTCGTCCTAGGACGCATATTTGAGGAGATATGGGCAAAATAACTTTTTCATATAAAAATTTCAATTTTTTTAGGTTTTGAGCGGATTATTAAATTTTTTGGGGTGTTACGAATTAAAGTCCTTTTCGCTCTAGGACGCGTATATACGAAGATATGGGTAAAATAAGTTTTTCAGATAAAAATTTCAATTTTTTGAGGTTTTGGGAGAATTATTCAATTTTTTTGGGGGTGGTCATGAATTAAAGTCCTTTTCGCGCTAGGGCAAAATAAGTTTTTCATATCAAAATTTAAATTTTTTTAGGTTTTGGGTGGATTTGTCAATTTTTTGGGTGTGGGTGGATTTGTCAATTTTTTGGGTGGAATTAAAGTCCTTTTCGCCCTAGGACGTATATTTAAGGAGATATGGGCAAAATAACTTTTTCATATAAATATTGCAATTTTTTTTTTTGTTTTGAGCGGATTATTAAATTTTTTTTGGGGTGTTACGAATTAAAGTCTTTTTCGTTCTAGGACGCGTATATACGAAGATATGGGCAAAATAAGTTTTTCAGATAAAAATTTCAATTTTTTTAGGTTTTGGGAGGATTATTCAATTTTTTTTTTTTTGGGTGGTCATGAATTAAAGTCCTTTTCGCGCTAGGGCGCTTAGTTTAGGAGATATGGGCAAAATAAGTTTTTCATATCAAAATTTAAAATTTTTTAGGTATTGGGTGGATTTGTCAAATTTTTGGGGGTGGTCACGAATTAAAGTCCTTTTCGACCTAGGACGTATATTTAAGGAGATATGGGCAAAATAACTTTTTCATATAAAAATTGCAATTTTTTTAGGTTTTGAGCGGATTATTAATTTTTTTGGGGTGTTACGAATTAAAGTCCTTTTCGCTCTAGGACGCGTATATACGAAGATATGGGCAAAACAAGTTTTTCAGATAAAAATTTCAATTTTTTTAGGTTTTGGGAGGATTATTCAATTTTTTTGGGGGTGGTCATGAATTAAAGTCCTTTTCGCGCTAGGGCGCTTAGTTTAGGAGATATAGGCAAAATAAGTTTTTCATATCAAAATTTAAATTTTTTTTAGGTTTTGGGTGGATTTGTCAATTTTTTGGGTGTGGTCACGAATTAAAGTCCTTTTCGCCCTAGGACGTATATTTAAGGAGATATGGGCAAAATAAGTTTTTCATATAAAAATTTCAATTTTTTTTTGTTTTGAGCGGATTATTAAATTTTTTGGGGTGTTACGAATTAAAGTCCTTTTCGCTCTAGGACGCGTATATACGAAGATATGGGCAAAATAAGATTTTCAGATAAAAATTTCAATTTTTTTAGGTTTTGGGAGGATTATTCAATTTTTTTGGGGGTGGTCATGAATTAAAGTCCTTTTCGCGCTAGGGCGCTTAGTTTAGGAGATATGGGCAAAATAAGTTTTTCATATCAAAATTTAAATTTTTTTAGGTTTTGGGTGGATTTGTCAATTTTTTGGGTGTGGGTGGATTTGTCAATTTTTTGGGTGGAATTAAAGTCCTTTTCGCCCTAGGACGTATATTTAAGGAGATATGGGCAAAATAACTTTTTCATATAAATATTGCAATTTTTTTTTGTTTTGAGCGGATTATTAAATTTTTTTTGGGGTGTTACGAATTAAAGTCTTTTTCGTTCTAGGACGCGTATATACGAAGATATGGGCAAAATAAGTTTTTCAGATAAAAATTTCAATTTTTTTAGGTTTTGGGAGGATTATTCAATTTTTTTGGGGGTGGTCATGAATTAAAGTCCTTTTCGCGCTAGGGCGCTTAGTTTAGGAGATATGGGCAAAATAAGTTTTTCATATCAAAATTTAATTTTTTTAGGTTTTGGGTGGATTTGTCAATTTTTTGGGGGTGGTCACGAATTAAAGTCCATTTCGTCCTAGGACGCATATTTAAGGAGATATGGGCAAAATAACTTTTTCATATAAAAATTGCAATTTTTTTAGGTTTTGAGCGGATTATTAAATTTTTTGGGGTGTTACGAATTAAAGTCCTTTTCGCTCTAGGACGCGTATATACGAAGATATGGGTAAAATAAGTTTTTCAGATAAAAATTTCAATTTTTTGAGGTTTTGGGAGAATTATTCAATTTTTTTGGGGGTGGTCATGAATTAAAGTCCTTTTCGCGCTAGGGCGCTTAGTTTAGGAGATATGGGCAAAATAAGTTTTTCATATCAAAATTTAAATTTTTTTAGGTTTTGGGTGGATTTGTCAATTTTTTGGGTGTGGTCACGAATTAAAGTCCTTTTCGCCCTAGGACGTATATTTAAGGAGATATGGGCAAAATAACTTTTTCATATAAATATTGCAATTTTTGTTTTGTTTTGAGCGGATTATTAATTTTTTTTTGGGGTGTTACGAATTAAAGTCTTTTTCGTTCTAGGACGCGTATATACGAAGATATGGGCAAAATAAGTTTTTCAGATAAAAATTTCAATTTTTTTAGGTTTTGGGAGGATTATTCAATTTTTTTTTTGGGGTGGTCATGAATTAAAGTCCTTTTCGCGCTAGGGCGCTTAGTTTAGGAGATATGGGCAAAATAAGTTTTTCATATCAAAATTTAAAATTTTTAGGTATTGGGTGGATTTGTCAAATTTTTGGGGGTGGTCACGAATTAAAGTCCTTTTCGACCTAGGACGTATATTTAAGGAGATATGGGCAAAATAACTTTTTCATATAAAAATTGCAATTTTTTTAGGTTTTGAGCGGATTATTAATTTTTTTGAGGTGTTACGAATTAAAGTCCTTTTCGCTCTAGGACGCGTATATACGAAGATATGGGCAAAATAAGTTTTTCAGATAAAAATTTCAATTTTTTGAGGTTTTGGGAGGATTATTCAATTTTTTTGGGGGTGGTCATGAATTAAAGTCCTTTTCGCGCTAGGGCGCTTAGTTTAGGAGATATAGGCAAAATAAGTTTTTCATATCAAAATTTAAATTTTTTTTAGGTTTTGGGTGGATTTGTCAATTTTTTGGGTGTGGTCACGAATTAAAGTCCTTTTCGCCCTAGGACGTATATTTAAGGAGATATGGGCAAAATAAGTTTTTCATATAAAAATTTCAATTTTTTTTTTGTTTTGAGCGGATTATTAAATTTTTTGGGGTGTTACGAATTAAAGTCCTTTTCGCTCTAGGACGCGTATATACGAAGATATGGGTAAAATAAGTTTTTCAGATAAAAATTTCAATTTTTTGAGGTTTTGGGAGAATTATTCAATTTTTTTGGGGGTGGTCATGAATTAAAGTCCTTTTCGCGCTAGGGCGCTTAGTTTAGGAGATATGGGCAAAATAAGTTTTTCATATCAAAATTTAAATTTTTTTAGGTTTTGGGTGGATTTGTCAATTTTTTGGGTTTGGTCACGAATTAAAGTCCTTTTCGCCCTAGGACGTATATTTAAGGAGATATGGGCAAAATAACTTTTTCATATAAAAATTTCAATTTTTTTAGGTTTTGAGCGGATTATTAATTTTTTTGAGGTGTTACGAATTAAAGTCCTTTTCGTTCTAGGACGCGTATATACGAAGATATGGGCAAAATAAGTTTTTCAGATAAAAATTTCAATTTTTTTAGGTTTTGGGAGGATTATTCATTTTTTTTTTGGGGTGGTCATGAATTAAAGTCCTTTTCGCGCTATGGCGCTTAGTTTAGGAGATATGGGCAAAATAAGTTTTTCATATCAAAATTTAAATTTTTTTAGGTTTTGGGTGGATTTGTCAATTTTTTAGGGGTGGTCACGAGTTAAAGTCCTTTTCGCCCTAGGACGTATATTTAAGGAGATATGGGCAAAATAACTTTTTCATATAAAAATTGCAATTTTTTTAGGTTTTGAGCGGATTATTAAATTTTTTGGGGTGTTACGAATTAAAGTCCTTTTCGCTCTAGGACGCGTATATACGAAGATATGGGCAAAATAAGATTTTCAGATAAAAATTTCAATTTTTTAGGTTTTGGGAGGATTATTCAATTTTTTTGGGGGTGGTCATGAATTAAAGTCCTTTTCGCGCTAGGGCGCTTAGTTTAGGAGATATGGGCAAAATAAGTTTTTCATATCAAAATTTAAATTTTTTTAGGTTTTGGGTGGATTTGTCAATTTTTTGGGGGTGGTCACGAATTAAAGTCCATTTCGCCCTAGGACGCATATTTGAGGAGATATGGGCAAAATAACTTTTTCATATAAAAATTGCAATTTTTTTAGGTTTTGAGCGGATTGTTAAATTTTTTGGGGTGTTACGAATTAAAGTCCTTTTCGCTCTAGGACGCGTATATACGAAGATATGGGCAAAATAAAATTTTCAGATAAAAATTTCAATTTTTTTAGGTTTTGGGAGGATTACTCAATTTTTTTGGGGGTGGTCATGAATTAAAGTCCTTTTCGCGCTAGGGCGCTTAATTTAGGAGATATGGGCAAAATAAGTTTTTCATATCAAAATTTAATTTTTTTTTTAGGTTTTGGGTGGATTTGTCAATTTTTTTAGGGGTGGTCACGAATTAAAGTCCTTTTCGACCTAGACGGTATATTTAAGGAGATATGGGCAAAATAACTTTTTCATATAAAAATTGCATTTTTTTTAGGTTTTGAGCGGATTATTAAATTTTTTGGGGTGTTACGAATTAAAGTCCTTTTCGCTCTAGGACGCGTATATACGAAGATATGGGCAAAATAAGTTTTTCAGATAAAAATTTCAATTTTTTTAGGTTTTGGGAGGATTATTCAATTTTTTTGGCGGTGGTCATGAATTAAAGTCCTTTTCGCGCTAGGGCGCTTAGTTTAGGAGATATGGGCAAAATAAGTTTTTCATATCAAAATTTAAATTTTTTAGGTTTTGGGTGGATTTGTCAATTTTTTGGGGGTGGTCACGAATTAAAGTCCATTTCGCCCTAGGACGCATATTTAAAGAGATATGGGCAAAATAACATTTTCATATAAAAATTGCAATATTTTTAGGTTTTGAGTGGATTATTAAATTTTTTTGGGGTGTTACGAATTAAAGTCCTTTTCGTTCTAGGACGCGTATATACGAAGATATGGGCAAAATAAGTTTTTCAGATAAAAATTTCAATTTTTTTAGGTTTTGGGATTATTCATTTTTTTTGGGGTGGTCATGAATTAAAGTCCTTTTCGCGCTAGGGCGCTTAATTTAGGAGATATGGGCAAAATAAGTTTTTCATATCAAAATTTAAATTTATTTAGGTTTTGGGTGGATTTGTCAATTTTTTGGGGGTGGTCACGAATTAAAGTACTTTTCGCCCTAGGACGTATATTTAAGGAGATATGGGCAAAATAACTTTTTCATATAAAAATTGCAATTTTTGTAGGTTTTGAGCGGATTATTAAATTTTGTGGGGTGTTACGAATTAAAGTCCTTTTCGCTCTAGGACGCGTATATACGAAGATATGGGTAAAATAAGTTTTTCAGATAAAAATTTCAATTTTTTTAGGTTTTGGGAGGATTATTCAATTTTTTTGGGGGTGGTCATGAATTAAAGTCCTTTTCGCGCTAGGGCGCTTAGTTTAGGAGATATGGGCAAAATAAGTTTTTCATATCAAAATTTAAATTTTTTTAGGTTTTGGGTGGATTTGTCAATTTTTTGGGGGTGGTCACGAATTAAAGTCCATTTCGCCCTAGGACGCATATTTAAGGAGATATGGGCAAAATAACTTTTTCATATAAAAATTGCATTTTTTTTAGGTTTTGAGCGGATTATTAAATTTTTTGGGGTGTTACGAATTAAAGTCCTTTTCGTTCTAGGACGCGTATATACGAAGATATGGGCAAAATAAGTTTTTCAGATAAAAATTTCAATTTTTTTAGGTTTTGGGAGGATTATTCATTTTTTTTTTTGGGGTGGTCATGAATTAAAGTCCTTTTCGCGCTATGGCGCTTAGTTTAGGAGATATGGGCAAAATAAGTTTTTCATATCAAAATTTAAATTTTTTTAGGTTTTGGGTGGATTTGTCAATTTTTTAGGGGTGGTCACGAGTTAAAGTCCTTTTCGCCCTAGGACGTATATTTAAGGAGATATGGGCAAAATAACTTTTTCATATAAAAATTGCAATTTTTTTAGGTTTTGAGCGGATTATTAAATTTTTTGGGGTGTTACGAATTAAAGTCCTTTTCGCTCTAGGACGCGTATATACGAAGATATGGGCAAAATAAGATTTTCAGATAAAAATTTCAATTTTTTAGGTTTTGGGAGGATTATTCAATTTTTTTGGGGGTGGTCATGAATTAAAGTCTTTTTCGCGCTAGGGCGCTTAGTTTAGGAGATATGGGCAAAATAAGTTTTTCATATCAAAATTTAAATTTTTTTAGGTTTTGGGTGGATTTGTCAATTTTTTGGGGGTGGTCACGAATTAAAGTCCATTTCGCCCTAGGACGCATATTTGAGGAGATATGGGCAAAATAACTTTTTCATATAAAAATTGCAATTTTTTTAGGTTTTGAGCGGATTGTTAAATTTTTTGGGGTGTTACGAATTAAAGTCCTTTTCGCTCTAGGACGCGTATATACGAAGATATGGGCAAAATAAAATTTTCAGATAAAAATTTCAATTTTTTTAGGTTTTGGGAGGATTACTCAATTTTTTTGGGGGTGGTCATGAATTAAAGTCCTTTTCGCGCTAGGGCGCTTAATTTAGGAGATATGGGCAAAATAAGTTTTTCATATCAAAATTTAATTTTTTTTTTAGGTTTTGGGTGGATTTGTCAATTTTTTTAGGGGTGGTCACGAATTAAAGTCCTTTTCGACCTAGACGGTATATTTAAGGAGATATGGGCAAAATAACTTTTTCATATAAAAATTGCATTTTTTTTAGGTTTTGAGCGGATTATTAAATTTTTTGGGGTGTTACGAATTAAAGTCCTTTTCGCTCTAGGACGCGTATATACGAAGATATGGGCAAAATAAGTTTTTCAGATAAAAATTTCAATTTTTTTAGGTTTTGGGAGGATTATTCAATTTTTTTGGCGGTGGTCATGAATTAAAGTCCTTTTCGCGCTAGGGCGCTTAGTTTAGGAGATATGGGCAAAATAAGTTTTTCATATCAAAATTTAAATTTTTTAGGTTTTGGGTGGATTTGTCAATTTTTTGGGGGTGGTCACGAATTAAAGTCCATTTCGCCCTAGGACGCATATTTAAAGAGATATGGGCAAAATAACATTTTCATATAAAAATTGCAATATTTTTAGGTTTTGAGTGGATTATTAAATTTTTTTGGGGTGTTACGAATTAAAGTCCTTTTCGTTCTAGGACGCGTATATACGAAGATATGGGCAAAATAAGTTTTTCAGATAAAAATTTCAATTTTTTTAGGTTTTGGGATTATTCATTTTTTTTGGGGTGGTCATGAATTAAAGTCCTTTTCGCGCTAGGGCGCTTAATTTAGGAGATATGGGCAAAATAAGTTTTTCATATCAAAATTTAAATTTATTTAGGTTTTGGGTGGATTTGTCAATTTTTTGGGGGTGGTCACGAATTAAAGTCCTTTTCGCCCTAGGACGTATATTTAAGGAGATATGGGCAAAATAACTTTTTCATATAAAAATTGCAATTTTTGTAGGTTTTGAGCGGATTATTAAATTTTGTGGGGTGTTACGAATTAAAGTCCTTTTCGCTCTAGGACGCGTATATACGAAGATATGGGTAAAATAAGTTTTTCAGATAAAAATTTCAATTTTTTTAGGTTTTGGGAGGATTATTCAATTTTTTTGGGGGTGGTCATGAATTAAAGTCCTTTTCGCGCTAGGGCGCTTAGTTTAGGAGATATGGGCAAAATAAGTTTTTCATATCAAAATTTAAATTTTTTTAGGTTTTGGGTGGATTTGTCAATTTTTTGGGGGTGGTCACGAATTAAAGTCCATTTCGCCCTAGGACGCATATTTGAGGAGATATGGGCAAAATAACTTTTTCATATAAAAATTGCAATTTTTTTAGGTTTTGAGTGGATTGTTAAATTTTTTGGGGTGTTACGAATTAAAGTCCTTTTCGCTCTAGGACGCGTATTTACGAAGACATGGGCAAAATAAGTTTTTCAGATAAAAATTTAAATTTTTTAGGTTTTGGGAGGATTATTCAATTTTTTTGGGGGTGGTCATGAATTAAAGTCCTTTTCGCGCTAGGGCGCTTAGTTTAGGAGATATGGGCAAAATAAGTTTTTCATATAAAAATTGCAATTTTTTTAGGTTTTGAGCGGATTATTAAATTTTTTGGGGTGTTACGAATTAAAGTCCTTTTCGCTCTAGGACGCGTATATACTAAGATATGGGCAAAATAATTTTTTCAGATAAAAATTTAATTTTTTTAGGTTTTGGAAGGATTATTCAATTTTTTTGGGGGTGGTCATGAATTAAAGTCCTTTTCGCGCTAGGGCGCTTAGTTTAGGAGATATGGGCAAAATAAGTTTTTCATATAAAATTTAATTTTTTTTTAGGTTTTGGGTGGATTTGTCAATTTTTTTGGGGTGGTCACGAATTAAAGTCCTTTTCGCCCTGGGACGTATATTTAAGGAGATATGGGCAAAATAACTTTTTCATATAAGAATTGCAATTTTTTTAGGTTTTGAGCGGATTATTAAATTTTTTGGGGTTTTACGAATTAAAGTCCTTTTCGCTCTAGGACGCGTATATACGAAGATATGGGCAAAATAAGATTTTCAGATAAAAATTTCAATTTTTTTAGGTTTTGGGAGGATTATTCAATTTTTTTGGGGGTGGTCATGAATTAAAGTCCTTTTCGCGCTAGGGCGCTTAGTTTTGGAGATATGGGCAAAATAAGTTTTTCATATCAAAATTTAAATTTTTTTAGGTTTTGGGTGGATTTGTCAATTTTTTGGGGGTGGTCACGAATTAAAGTCCATTTCGCCCTAGGACGCATATTTAAGGAGATATGGGCAAAATAACTTTTTCATATAAAAATTGCAATTTTTTTAGGTTTTGAGCGGATTATTAAAATTTTTGGGGTGTTACGAATTAAAGTCCTTTTCGCTCTAGGACGCGTATATACGAAGATATGGGCAAAATAAGTTTTTCAGATAAAAATTTCAATTTTTTGAGGTTTTGGGAGGATTATTCAATTTTTTTGGCGGTGGTCATGAATTAAAGTCCTTTCGCGCTAGGGCGCTTAGTTTAGGAGATATGGGCAAAATAACTTTTTCATATAAAAATTTCAATATTTTTAGGTTTTGAGTGGATTATTAAATTTTTTGGGGTGTTACGAATTAAAGTCCTTTTCGCTCTAGGACGCGTATTTACGAAGATATGGGCAAAATAAGTTTTTCAGATAAAAATTTCAATTTTTTTAGGTTTTGGGAGGATTATTCAATTTTTTTGGGGGTGGTCATGAATTAAAGTCCTTTTCGCGCTAGGGCGCTTAGTTTAGGAGATATGGGCAAAATAAGTTTTTCATATAAAAATTGCAATTTTTTTAGGTTTTGAGCGGATTATTAAATTTGTTGGGGTGTTACGAATTAAAGTCCTTTTCGCTCTAGGACGCGTATATACGAAGATATGGGCAAAATAATTTTTTCAGATAAAAATTTCATTTTTTTAGGTTTTGGAAGGATTATTCAATTTTTTTGGGGGTGGTCATGAATTAAAGTCCTTTTCGCGCTAGGGCGCTTAGTTTAGGAGATATGGGCAAAATAAGTTTTTCATATCAAAATTTAAATTTTCTTAGGGTTTGGGTGGATTTGTCAATTTTTTGGGGGTGGTCACGAATTAAAGTCCATTTCGCCCTAGGACGCATATTTAAGGAGATATGGGCAAAATAACTTTTTCATATAAAAATTGCAATATTTTTAGGTTTTGAGTGGATTATTAAATTTTTTGGGGTGTTACGAATTAAAGTCCTTTTCGCTCTAGGACGCGTATTTACGAAGATATGGGCAAAATAAGTTTTTCAGATAAAAATTTCAATTTGTTTAGGTTTTGGGAGGATTATTCAAATTTTTTTTTGGGTGGTCATGAATTAAAGTCCTCTTCGCGCTAGGGCGCTTAGTTTAGGAGATATGGGCAAAATAAGTTTTTCATATCAAAATTTAAAATTTTTTAGGTATTGGGTGGATTTGTCAAATTTTTGGGGGTGGTCACGAATTAAAGTCCTTTTCGCCCTAGGACGTATATTTAAGGAGATATGGGCAAAATAAGTTTTTCATATAAAAATTTCAATTTTTTTTTGTTTTGAGCGGATTATTAAATTTTTTGGGGTGTTACGAATTAAAGTCCTTTTCGCTCTAGGACGCGTATATACGAAGATATGGGCAAAATAAGATTTTCAGATAAAAATTTCAATTTTTTTAGGTTTTGGGAAGATTACTCAATTTTTTTGGGGGTGGTCATGAATTAAAGTCCTTTTCGCGCTAGGGCGCTTAATTTAGGAGATATGGGCAAAATAAGTTTTTCATATCAAAATTTAATTTTTTTTAGGTTTTGGGTGGATTTGTCAATTTTTTGGGTGTGGTCACGAATTAAAGTCCTTTTCGACCTAAAACGTATATTTAAGGAGATATGGGCAAAATAACTTTTTCATATAAAAATTGCAATTTTTTTAGGTTTTGAGCGGATTATTAAATTTTTTGGGGTGTTACGAATTAAAGTCCTTTTCGCTCTAGGACGCGTATATACGAAGATATGGGTAAAATAAGTTTTTCAGATAAAAATTTCAATTTTTTGAGGTTTTGGGAGAATTATTCAATTTTTTTGGGGGTGGTCATGAATTAAAGTCCTTTTCGCGCTAGGGCGCTTAGTTTAGGAGATATGGGCAAAATAAGTTTTTCATATCAAAATTTAAATTTTTTTAGGTTTTGGGTGGATTTGTCAATTTTTTGGGTGTGGTCACGAATTAAAGTCCTTTTCGCCCTAGGACGTATATTTAAGGAGATATGGGCAAAATAACTTTTTCATATAAATATTGCAATTTTTTTTTGTTTTGAGCGGATTATTAAATTTTTTTTGGGGTGTTACGAATTAAAGTCCTTTTCGTTCTAGGACGCGTATATACGAAGATATGGGCAAAATAAGTTTTTCAGATAAAAATTTCAATTTTTTTAGGTTTTGGGAGGATTATTCATTTTTTTTTTTTGGGGTGGTCATGAATTAAAGTCCTTTTCGCGCTAGGGCGCTTAATTTAGGAGATATGGGCAAAATAAGTTTTTCATATCAAAATTTAAATTTTTTTAGGTTTTGGGTGAATTTGTCAATTTTTTGGGGGTGGTCACGAATTAAAGTCCTTTTCGCCCTAGGACGCATATTTAAGGAGATATGGGCAAAATAACTTTTTCATATAAAAATTGCAATTTTTTTAGGTTTTGAGCGGATTATTAAATTTTTTGGGGTGTTACGAATTAAAGTCCTTTTCGCTCTAGGACGCGTATATACGAAGATATGGGCAAAATAAGATTTTCAGATAAAAATTTCAATTTTTTTAGGTTTTGGGTGGATTATTCAATTTTTTTGGGGGTGGTCATGAATTAAAGTCCTTTTCGCGTTAGGGCGCTTAGTTTAGGAGATATGGGCAAAATAAGTTTTTCATATCAAAATTTAAATTTTTTTAGGTTTTGGGTGGATTTGTCAATTTTTTGGGGGTGGTCACGAATTAAAGTCCATTTCGCCCTAGGACGCATATTTGAGGAGATATGGGCAAAATAACTTTTTCATATAAAAATTGCAATTTTTTTAGGTTTTGAGCGGATTGTTAAATTTTTTGGGGTGTTACGAATTAAAGTCCTTTTCGCTCTAGGACGCGTATATACGAAGATATGGGCAAAATAAGTTTTTCAGATAAAAATTTCAATTTTTTGAGGTTTTGGGAGGATTATTCAATTTTTTTGGGGGTGGTCATGAATTAAAGTCCTTTTCGCGCTAGAGCGCTTAGTTTAGGAGATATGGGCAAAATCAGTTTTTCATATCAAAATTTAATTTTTTTTTAGGTTTTGGGTGGATTTGTCAATTTTTTGGGTGTGGTCACGAATTAAAGTCCTTTTCGCCCTAGGACGTATATTTAAGGAGATATGGGCAAAATAACTCTTTCATATAAATATTGCAATTTTTTTTTTTTTTTTTTTTTGAGCGGATTATTAAATTTTTTTGGGGTGTTACGAATTAAAGTCCTTTTCGTTCTAGGACGCGAATATACGAAGATATGGGCAAAATAAGATTTTCAGATAACAATTTCAATTTTTTTAGGTTTTGAGCGGATTATTAAATTTTTTGGGGTGTTACGAATTAAAGTCCTTTTCGCTCTAGGACGCGTATATACGAAGATATGGGCAAAATAAGTTTTTCAGATAAAAGTTTCAATTTTTTTAGGTTTTGAGCGGATTATTAAATTTTTTTGGGGTGTTACGAAATAAAGTCCTTTTCGCTCTAGGACGCGTATATACGAAGATATGGGCAAAATAAGTTTTTCAGATAAAAATTTCAATTTTTTGAGGTTTTGGGAGGATTATTCAATTTTTTTGGGGGTGGTCATGAATTAAAGTCCTTTTCGCGCTAGGGCGCTTAGTTTAGGAGATATGGGCAAAATAAGTTTTTCATATCAAAATTTAAATTTTTTTAGGTTTTGGGTGGATTTGTCAATTTTTTGGGTTGGTCACGAATTAAAGTCCTTTTCGCCCTAGGACGTATATTTAAGGAGATATGGGCAAAATAAGTTTTTCATATAAAAATTTCAATTTTTTTTGTTTTGAGCGGATTATTAAATTTTTTGGGGTGTTACGAATTAAAGTCCTTTTCGTTCTAGGACGCGTATATACGAAGATATGGGCAAAATAACTTTTTCATATAAAAATTGCAATTTTTTTAGGTTTTGAGCGGATTATTAAATTTTTTTGGGTGTTACGAATTAAAGTCCTTTTCGCTCTAGGACGCGTATATACGAAGATATGGGCAAAATAAGTTTTTCAGATAAAAATTTCAATTTTTTGAGGTTTTGGGAGGATTATTCAATTTTTTTGGGGGTGGTCATGAATTAAAGTCCTTTTCGCGCTAGGGCGCTTAGTTTAGGAGATATGGGCAAAATAAGTTTTTCATATCAAAATTTAAATTTTTTTAGGTTTTGGGTGGATTTGTCAATTTTTTGGGTGTGGTCACGAATTAAAGTCCTTTTCGCCCTAGGACGTATATTTAAGGAGATATGGGCAAAATAACTTTTTCATATAAATATTGCAATTTTTTTTTTGTTTTGAGCGGATTATTAAATTTTTTGGGGTGTTACGAATTAAAGTCCTTTTCGTTCTAGGACGCGTATATACGAAGATATGGGCAAAATAAGTTTTTCATATCAAAATTTAAATTTTTTTAGGTTTTGGGAGGATTATTCATTTTTTTTTTTTTGGGTGGTCATGAATTAAAGTCCTTTTCGCGCTAGGGCGCTTAATTTAGGAGATATGGGCAAAATAAGTTTTTCATATCAAAATTTAAATTTTTTTAGGTTTTGGGTGGATTTGTCAATTTTATGGGGGTGGTCACGAATTAAAGTCCTTTTCGCCCTAGGACGTATATTTAAGGAGATATGGGCAAAATAACTTTTTCATATAAAAATTGCAATTTTTTTAGGTTTTGAGCGGATTATTAAATTTTTTGGGGTGTTACGAATTAAAGTCCTTTTCGCTCTAGGACGCGTATATACGAAGATATGGGCAAAATAAGATTTTCAGATAAAAATTTCAATTTTTTTAGGTTTTGGGAGGATTATTAAATTTTTTTGGGGGTGGTCATGAATTAAAGTCCTTTTCGCGCTAGGGCGCTTAGTTTAGGAGATATGGGCAAAATAAGTTTTTCATATCAAAATTTAAATTTTTTTAGGTTTTGGGTGGATTTGTCAATTTTTTGGGGGTGGTCACGAATTAAAGTCCATTTCGCCCTAGGACGCATATTTGAGGAGATATGGGCAAAATAACTTTTTCATATAAAAATTGCAATTTTTTTAGGTTTTGAGCGGATTGTTAAATTTTTTGGGGTGTTACGAATTAAAGTCCTTTTCGCTCTAGGACGCGTATATACGAAGATATGGGCAAAATAAGATTTTCAGATAAAAATTTCAATTTTTTTAGGTTTTGGGAGGATTACTCAATTTTTTTGGGGGTGGTCATGAATTAAAGTCCTTTTCGCGCTAGGGCGCTTAATTTAGGAGATATGGGCAAAATAAGTTTTTCATACCAAAATTTAATTTTTTTTTAGGTTTTGAGTGGATTTGTCAATTTTTTGGGGGTGGTCACGAATTAAAGTCCTTTACGACCTAGGACGTATATTTAAGGAGCTATGGGCAAAATAACTTTTTCATATTAAAATTTCAATTTTTTTAGGTTTTGGGAGGATTATTCAATTTTTTTGGGGGTGGTCATGAATTAAAGTCCTTTTCGCGCTAGGGCGCTTAGTTTATGAGATATGGGAAAAATAAGTTTTTCATATCAAAATTTAAATTTTTTTTTAGGTTTTGGGTGGATTTGTCAATTTTTTGGGTGTGGTCACGAATTAAAGTCCTTTTCGCCCTAGGACGTATATTTAAGGAGATATGGGCAAAATAACTTTTTCATATAAATATTGCAATTTTTTTTTTTTGAGTGGATTATTAAATTTTTTTTGGGGTGTTACGAATTAAAGTCCTTTTCGTTCTAGGACGCGTATATACGAAGATATGGGCAAAATAAGATTTTCAGATAAAAGTTTCAATTTTTTTAGGTTTTGGGAGGATTATTCAATTTTTTTGGGGGGGGTCATGAATTAAAGTCCTTTTCGCGCTAGGGCGCTTAGTTTAGGAGATATGGGCAAAATAAGTTTTTCATATCAAAATTTAAATTTTTTTAGGTTTTGGGTGGATTTGTCAATTTTTTGGGGGTGGTCACGAATTAAAGTCCATTTCGCCCTAGGACGCATATTTAAGGAGATATGGGCAAAATAACTTTTTCATATAAAAATTGCAATTTTTTTAGGTTTTGAGCGGATTATTAAATTTTTTGGTGTGTTACGAATTAAAGTCCTTTTCGCTCTAGGACGCGTATATACGAAGATATGGGCAAAATAAGTTTTTCAGATAAAAATTTCAATTTTTTTAGGTTTTGGGAGGATTATTCAATTTTTTTGGGGGTGGTCATGAATTAAAGTCCTTTTCGCGCTAGGGCGCTTAGTTTAGGAGATATGGGCAAAATAAGTTTTTCATATCAAAATTTAAATTTTTTTAGGTTTTGGGTGGATTTGTCAATTTTTTGGGGGTGGTCACGAATTAAAGTCCATTTCGCCCTAGGACGCATATTTGAGGAAATATGGGCAAAATAACTTTTTCATATAAAAATTGCAATTTTTTTAGGTTTTGAGCGGATTGTTAAATTTTTTGGGGTGTTACGAATTAAAGTCCTTTTCGCTCTAGGACGCGTATATACGAAGATATGGGCAAAATAAGATTTTCAGATAAAAATTTAAATTTTTTTAGGTTTTGGGAGGATTACTCAATTTTTTTGGGGGTGGTCATGAATTAAAGTTCTGTTCGCGCTAGGGCGCTTAGTTTAGGAGATATGGGCAAAATAAGTTTTTCATATAAAAATTGAAATTTTTTTAGGTTTTGAGCGGATTATTAAATTTTTTGGGGTGTTACGAATTAAAGTCCTTTTCGCTCTAGGACGCGTATATACGAAGATATGGGCAAAATAATTTTTTCAGATAAAAATTTCATTTTTTTTTTAGGTTTTGGAAGGATTATTCAATTTTTTTGGGGGTGGTCAAGAATTAAAGTCCTTTTCGCGCTAGGGCGCTTAGTTTAGGAGATATGGGCAAAATAAGTTTTTCATATCAAAATTTAAATTTTTTTAGGTTTTGGGTGGATTTGTCAATTTTTTTGGGGTGGTCACGAATTAAAGTCCTTTTCGCCCTGGGACGTATATTTAAGGAGATATGGGCAAAATAACTTTTTCATATAAGAATTGCAATTTTTTTAGGTTTTGAGCGGATTATTAAATTTTTTGGGGTGTTACGAATTAAAGTTCTTTTCGCTCTAGGACGCGTATATACGAAGATATGGGCAAAATAAGATTTTCGGATAAAAATTTCAATTTTTTTAGGTTTTGGGAGGATTATTCAATTTTTTTGGGGGTGGTCATGAATTAAAGTCCTTTTCGCGCTAGGGCGCTTAGTTTAGGAGATATGGGCAAAATAAGTTTTTCATATCAAAATTTAAATTTTTTTAGGTTTTGGGTGGATTTGTCAATTTTTTGGGGGTGGTCACGAATTAAAGTCCATTTCGCCCTAGGACGCATATTTAAGGAGATATGGGCAAAATAACTTTTTCATATAAAAATTGCAATTTTTTTAGGTTTTGAGCGGATTATTAAATTTTTTGGGGTGTTACGAATTAAAGTCCTTTTCGCTCTAGGACGCGTATATACGAAGATATGGGCAAAATAAGTTTTTCAGATAAAAATTTCAATTTTTTTAGGTTTTGGGAGGATTATTCAATTTTTTTGGGGGTGGTCATGAATTAAAGTCCTTTTCGCGCTAGGGCGCTTAGTTTAGGAGATATGGGCAAAATAAGTTTTTCATATCAAAATTTAAATTTTTTAGGTTTTGGGTGGATTTGTCAATTTTTTGGGGGTGGTCACGAATTAAAGTCCATTTCGCCCTAGGACGCATATTTAAGGAGATATGGGCAAAATAACTTTTTCATATAAAAATTGCAATATTTTTAGGTTTTGAGTGGATTATTAAATTTTTTGGGGTGTTACGAATTAAAGTCCTTTTCGCTCTAGGACGCGTATTTACGAAGATATGGGCAAAATAAGTTTTTCAGATAAAAATTTCAATTTGTTTAGGTTTTGGGAGGATTATTCAATTTTTTTGGGGGTGGTCATGAATTAAAGTCCTTTTCGCGCTAGGGCGCTTAGTTTAGGAGATATGGGCAAAATAAGTTTTTCATATAAAAATTGAAATTTTTTTAGGTTTTGAGCGGATTATTAAATTTTTTGGGGTGTTACGAATTAAAGTCCTTTTCGCTCTAGGACGCGTATATACGAAGATATGGGCAAAATAATTTTTTCAGATAAAAATTTAATTTTTTTTTTAGGTTTTGGAAGGATTATTCAATTTTTTTGGGGGTGGTCATGAATTAAAGTCCTTTTCGCGCTAGGGCGCTTAGTTTAGGAGATATGGGCAAAATAAGTTTTTCATATCAAAATTTAAATTTTTTTAGGTTTTGGGTGGATTTGTCAATTTTATTGGGGTGGTCACGAATTAAAGTCCTTTTCGCCCTGGGACGTATATTTAAGGAGATATGGGCAAAATAACTTTTTCATATAAAAATTGCAATTTTTTTAGGTTTTGAACGGATTATTAAATTTTTTGGGGTGTTACGAATTAAAGTCCTTTTCGCTCTAGGACGCGTATATACGAAAATATGGGCAAAATAAGTTTTTCAGATAAAAATTTCAATTTTTTTTAGGTTTTGGGAGGATTATTCAATTTTTTTGGGGTGGTCATGAATTAAAGTCCTTTTCGTCCTAGGACGTATATTTAAGGAGATATCGGCAAAATAACTTTGTCATATAAACATCGCAATTTTTTTAGGTTTTGAGTGGATTATTAAATTTTTTGGGGTGTTACGAATTAAAGTCCTTTTCGCTCTAGGACGCTTATATACGAAGATATGGGCAAAATAAGTTTTGAGTGGATTATTAAATTTTTTGGGTGTCACGAATTAAAGTCCTTTTCGCTCTAGGACGCGTATATACGAAGATATGGGCAAAATAAGTTTTTCAGATAAAAATTTCAATTTTTTAGGTTTTGGGAGGATTATTCAATTTTTTTTTTTGTGGTCATGAATTAAAGTCCTTTTCGCGCTAGGGCGCTTAGTTTAGGAGATATGGGCAAAATAAGTTTTTCATATCAAAATTTAATTTTGTTTTAGGTTTTGGATGGATTTGTCAATTTTTTGGGTGTGGTCACGAATTAAAGTCCTTTTCGCCCTAGGACGTATATTTAAGGAGATATGGGCAAAATAACTTTTTCATATAAAATTGCAATTTTTTAGGTTTTGAGCGGATTATTAAATTGTTTGGGGTGTTACGAATTAAAGTCCTTTTCGCTCTAGGACGCGTATATACGAAGGTATGGGCAAAATAAGTTTTTCATATCAAAATTTAATTTTGTTTTAGGTTTTGGATGGATTTGTCAATTTTTTGGGTGTGGTCACGAATTAAAGTCCTTTTCGCCCTAGGACGTATATTTAAGGAGATATGGGCAAAATAACTTTTTCATACAAAAATTGCAATTTTTTTTTGATTTTGGGTGGATTTGTCAATTTTTTGGGGGTGTTACAAATTAAAGTCCTTTTCGATCTAGGACGCGTATATACGAAGATATGGGCAAAATAAGATTTTCAGATAAAAATTTCATTTTTTTTAGGTTTTGGGAGGATTATTCAATTTTTTTTGGGGGTGGTCATGAATTAAAGTCCTTTTCGCGCTAGGGCGCTTAGTTTAGGAGATATGGGCAAAATAAGTTTTTCATATCAAAATTTAAATTTTTTAGGTTTTGGGTGGATTTGTCAATTTTTTGGGGTTGGTTACGAATTAAAGTCCTTTTCGCCCTAGGACGTATATTTAAGGAGATATGGGCCAAATAACTTTTTCATATAAAAATTGCAATTTTTTTAGGTTTTGAGCGGATTATTAAATTTTTTGGGGTGTTACGAATTAAAGTCCTTTTCGCTCTAGGACGCGTATATGCGAAGATATGGGCGAAATAAGATTTTCAGATAAAAATTTCAATTTTTTTAGGTTTTGGGAGGATTATTCAATTTTTTTGGGGGTGGTCATGAATTAAAGTCCTTTTCGCGTTAGGGCGCTTAGTTTAGGAGATATGGGCAAAATACGTTTTTCATATCAAAATTTAAATTTTTTTAGGTTTTGGGTGGATTTTTCCATTTTTTTGGGGTGGTCACGAATTAAAGTCCATTTCGCCCTAGGACGCATATTTGAGGAGATATGGGCAAAATAACTTTTTCATATAAAAATTGCAATTTTTTTTTTTTTTGAGCGGATTATTAAATTTTTTTGGGGTGTTACGAATTAAAGTCCTTTTCGTTCTAGGACGCGTATATACGAAGATATGGGCAAAATAAGATTTTCAGATAAAAATTTCAATTTTTTTAGGTTTTGGGAGGATTATTCAATTTTTTTGGGGGTGGTCATGAATTAAAGTCCTTTTCGAGCTAGGGCGCTTAGTTTAGGAGATATGGGCAAAATAAGTTTTTCATATCAAAATTTAAATTTTTTTAGGTTTTGGGTGGATTTGTCAATTTTTTGGGGGTGGTCACGAATTAAAGTCCATTTCGCCCTAGGACGCATATTTAAGGAGATATGGGGTGTTACGAATTAAAGTCCTTTTCGTTCTAGGACGCGTATATACGAAGATATGGGCAAAATAAGTTTTTCAGATAAAAATTTCAATTTTTTTAGGTTTTGAGCGGATTATTAAATTTTTTGGGGTGTTACGAAATAAAGTCCTTTTCGCTCTAGGACGCGTATATACGAAGATATGGGCAAAATAAGTTTTTCAGATAAAAATTTCAATTTTTTGAGGTTTTGGGAGGATTATTCAATTTTTTTGGGGGTGGTCATGAATTAAAGTCCTTTTCGCGCTAGGGCGCTTAGTTTAGGAGATATGGGCAAAATAAGTTTTTCATATCAAAATTTAAATTTTTTTAGGTTTTGGGTGGATTTGTCAATTTTTTGGGTTGGTCACGAATTAAAGTCCTTTTCGCCCTAGGACGTATATTTAAGGAGATATGGGCAAAATAAGTTTTTCATATAAAAATTTCAATTTTTTTTGTTTTGAGCGGATTATTAAATTTTTTGGGGTGTTACGAATTAAAGTCCTTTTCGTTCTAGGACGCGTATATACGAAGATATGGGCAAAATAACTTTTTCATATAAAAATTGCAATTTTTTTAGGTTTTGAGCGGATTATTAAATTTTTTGGGGTGTTACGAATTAAAGTCCTTTTCGCTGTAGGACGCGTATATACGAAGATATGGGCAAAATAAGTTTTTCAGATAAAAATTTCAATTTTTTGAGGTTTTGGGAGGATTATTCAATTTTTTTGGGGGTGGTCATGAATTAAAGTCCTTTTCGCGCTAGGGCGCTTAGTTTAGGAGATATGGGCAAAATAAGTTTTTCATATCAAAATTTAAATTTTTTTAGGTTTTGGGTGGATTTGTCAATTTTTTGGGTGTGGTCACGAATTAAAGTCCTTTTCGCCCTAGGACGTATATTTAAGGAGATATGGGCAAAATAACTTTTTCATATAAATATTGCAATTTTTTTTTTTGTTTTGAGCGGATTATTAAATTTTTTGGGGTGTTACGAATTAAAGTCCTTTTCGTTCTAGGACGCGTATATACGAAGATATGGGCAAAATAAGTTTTTCATATCAAAATTTAAATTTTTTTAGGTTTTGGGAGGATTATTCATTTTTTTTTTGGGTGGTCATGAATTAAAGTCCTTTTCGCGCTAGGGCGCTTAATTTAGGAGATATGGGCAAAATAAGTTTTTCATATCAAAATTTAAATTTTTTTAGGTTTTGGGTGGATTTGTCAATTTTATGGGGGTGGTCACGAATTAAAGTCCTTTTCGCCCTAGGACGTATATTTAAGGAGATATGGGCAAAATAACTTTTTCATATAAAAATTGCAATTTTTTTAGGTTTTGAGCGGATTATTAAATTTTTTGGGGTGTTACGAATTAAAGTCCTTTTCGCTCTAGGACGCGTATATGCGAAGATATGGGCGAAATAAGATTTTCAGATAAAAATTTCAATTTTTTTAGGTTTTGGGAGGATTATTCAATTTTTTTGGGGGTGGTCATGAATTAAAGTCCTTTTCGCGTTAGGGCGCTTAGTTTAGGAGATATGGGCAAAATACGTTTTTCATATCAAAATTTAAATTTTTTTAGGTTTTGGGTGGATTTTTCCATTTTTTTGGGGTGGTCACGAATTAAAGTCCATTTCGCCCTAGGACGCATATTTGAGGAGATATGGGCAAAATAACTTTTTCATATAAAAATTGCAATTTTTTTAGGTTTTGAGCGGATTGTTAAATTTTTTGGGGTGTTACGAATTAAAGTCCTTTTCGCTCTAGGACGCGTATATACGAAGATATGGGCAAAATAAGATTTTCAGATAAAAATTTCAATTTTTTTAGGTTTTGGGAGGATTACTCAATTTTTTTGGGGGTGGTCATGAATTAAAGTCCTTTTCGCGCTAGGGCGCTTAATTTAGGAGATATGGGCAAAATAAGTTTTTCATACCAAAATTTAATTTTTTTTAGGTTTTGAGTGGATTTGTCAATTTTTTTAGGGGTGGTCACGAATTAAAGTCCTTTTCGCCCTAGGACGTATATTTAAGGAGATATGGGCAAAATAAGTTTTTCATATAAAAATTTCAATTTTTTTTGTTTTGAGCGGATTATTAAATTTTTTGGGGTGTTACGAATTAAAGTCCTTTTCGTTCTAGGACGCGTATATACGAAGATATGGGCAAAATAACTTTTTCATATAAAAATTGCAATTTTTTTAGGTTTTGAGCGGATTATTAAATTTTTTGGGGTGTTACGAATTAAAGTCCTTTTCGCTCTATGACGCGTATATACGAAGATATGGGCAAAATAAGTTTTTCAGATATAAATTTCAATTTTTTGAGGTTTTGGGAGGATTATTCAATTTTTTTGGGGGTGGTCATGAATTAAAGTCCTTTTCGCGCTAGGGCGCTTAGTTTAGGAGATATGGGCAAAATAAGTTTTTCATATCAAAATTTAATTTTTTTAGGTTTTGGGTGGATTTGTCAATTTTTTGGGTGTGGTCACGAATTAAAGTCCTTTTCGCCCTAGGACGTATATTTAAGGAGATATGGGCAAAATAACTTTTTCATATAAATATTGCAATTTTTTTTTGTTTTGAGCGGATTATTAAATTTTTTTGGGGTGTTACGAATTAAAGTCCTTTTCGTTCTTGGACGCGTATATACGAAGATATGGGGAAAATAAAAGTTTTTCAGATAAAAATTTCAATTTTTTTAGGTTTTGGGAGGATTATTCATTTTTTTTTGGGGTGGTCATGAATTAAAGTCCTTTTCGCGCTAGGGCGCTTAATTTAGGAGATATGGGCAAAATAAGTTTTTCATATCAAAATTTAAATTTTTTTAGGTTTTGGGTGAATTTGTCAATTTTTTGGGGGTGGTCACGAATTAAAGTCCTTTTCGCCCTAGGACGTATATTTAAGGAGATATGGGCCAAATAACTTTTTCATATAAAAATTGCAATTTTTTTAGGTTTTGAGCGGATTATTAAATTTTTTGGGGTGTTACGAATTAAAGTCCTTTTCGCTCTAGGACGCGTATATGCGAAGATATGGGCGAAATAAGATTTTCAGATAAAAATTTCAATTTTTTTAGGTTTTGGGAGGATTATTCAATTTTTTTGGGGGTGGTCATGAATTAAAGTCCTTTTCGCGTTAGGGCGCTTAGTTTAGGAGATATGGGCAAAATACGTTTTTCATATCAAAATTTAAATTTTTTTAGGTTTTGGGTGGATTTTTCCATTTTTTTGGGGTGGTCACGAATTAAAGTCCATTTCGCCCTAGGACGCATATTTGAGGAGATATGGGCAAAATAACTTTTTCATATAAAAATTGCAATTTTTTTAGGTTTTGAGCGGATTGTTAAATTTTTTGGGGTGTTACGAATTAAAGTCCTTTTCGCTCTAGGACGCGTATATACGAAGATATGGGCAAAATAAGATTTTCAGATAAAAATTTCAATTTTTTTAGGTTTTGGGAGGATTACTCAATTTTTTTGGGGGTGGTCATGAATTAAAGTCCTTTTCGCGCTAGGGCGCTTAATTTAGGAGATATGGGCAAAATAAGTTTTTCATATCAAAATTTAAATTTTTTTAGGTTTTGGGTGGATTTGTCAATTTTTTGGGTGTGGTCACGAATTAAAGTCCTTTTCGCCCTAGGACGTATATTTAAGGAGATATGGGCAAAATAACTTTTTCATATAAATATTGCAATTTTTTTTTTTTTTGAGCGGATTATTAAATTTTTTTGGGGTGTTACGAATTAAAGTCCTTTTCGTTCTAGGACGCGTATATACGAAGATATGGGCAAAATAAGATTTTCAGATAAAAATTTCAATTTTTTTAGGTTTTGGGAGGATTATTCAATTTTTTTGGGGGTGGTCATGAACTAAAGTCCTTTTCGAGCTAGGGCGCTTAGTTTAGGAGATATGGGCAAAATAAGTTTTTCATATCAAAATTTAAATTTTTTTAGGTTTTGGGTGGATTTGTCAATTTTTTGGGGGTGGTCACGAATTAAAGTCCATTTCGCCCTAGGACGCATATTTAAGGAGATATGGGGTGTTACGAATTAAAGTCCTTTTCGTTCTAGGACGCGTATATACGAAGATATGGGCAAAATAAGTTTTTCAGATAAAAATTTCAATTTTTTTAGGTTTTGAGCGGATTATTAAATTTTTTGGGGTGTTACGAAATAAAGTCCTTTTCGCTCTAGGACGCGTATATACGAAGATATGGGCAAAATAAGTTTTTCAGATAAAAATTTCAATTTTTTGAGGTTTTGGGAGGATTATTCAATTTTTTTGGGGGTGGTCATGAATTAAAGTCCTTTTCGCGCTAGGGCGCTTAGTTTAGGAGATATGGGCAAAATAAGTTTTTCATATCAAAATTTAAATTTTTTTAGGTTTTGGGTGGATTTGTCAATTTTTTGGGTTGGTCACGAATTAAAGTCCTTTTCGCCCTAGGACGTATATTTAAGGAGATATGGGCAAAATAAGTTTTTCATATAAAAATTTCAATTTTTTTTGTTTTGAGCGGATTATTAAATTATTTGGGGTGTTACGAATTAAAGTCCTTTTCGTTCTAGGACGCGTATATACGAAGATATGGGCAAAATAACTTTTTCATATAAAAATTGCAATTTTTTTAGGTTTTGAGCGGATTATTAAATTTTTTGGGGTGTTACGAATTAAAGTCCTTTTCGCTCTAGGACGCGTATATACGAAGATATGGGCAAAATAAGATTTTCAGATAAAAATTTCAATTTTTTAGGTTTTGGGAGGATTATTCAATTTTTTTGGGGGTGGTCATGAATTAAAGTCCTTTTCGCGCTAGGGCGCTTAGTTTAGGAGATATGGGCAAAATAAGTTTTTCATATCAAAATTTAAATTTTTTTAGGTTTTGGGTGGATTTGTCAATTTTTTGGGTGTGGTCACGAATTAAAGTCCTTTTCGCCCTAGGACGTATATTTAAGGAGATATGGGCAAAATAACTTTTTCATATAAATATTGCAATTTTTTTTTTGTTTTGAGCGGATTATTAAATTTTTTGGGGTGTTACGAATTAAAGTCCTTTTCGTTCTAGGACGCGTATATACGAAGATATGGGCAAAATAAGTTTTTCATATCAAAATTTAAATTTTTTTAGGTTTTGGGAGGATTATTCATTTTTTTTTTTTGGGTGGTCATGAATTAAAGTCCTTTTCGCGCTAGGGCGCTTAATTTAGGAGATATGGGCAAAATAAGTTTTTCATATCAAAATTTAAATTTTTTTAGGTTTTGGGTGGATTTGTCAATTTTATGGGGGTGGTCACGAATTAAAGTCCTTTTCGCCCTAGGACGTATATTTAAGGAGATATGGGCAAAATAACTTTTTCATATAAAAATTGCAATTTTTTTAGGTTTTGAGCGGATTATTAAATTTTTTGGGGTGTTACGAATTAAAGTCCTTTTCGCTCTAGGACGCGTATATACGAAGATATGGGCAAAATAAGATTTTCAGATAAAAATTTCAATTTTTTTAGGTTTTGGGAGGATTATTCAATTTTTTTGGGGGTGGTCATGAATTAAAGTCCTTTTCGCGCTAGGGCGCTTAGTTTAGGAGATATGGGCAAAATAAGTTTTTCATATCAAAATTTAAATTTTTTTAGGTTTTGGGTGGATTTGTCAATTTTTTGGGGGTGGTCACGAATTAAAGTCCATTTCGCCCTAGGACGCATATTTGAGGAGATATGGGCAAAATAACTTTTTCATATAAAAATTGCAATTTTTTTAGGTTTTGAGCGGATTGTTAAATTTTTTGGGGTGTTACGAATTAAAGTCCTTTTCGCTCTAGGACGCGTATATACGAAGATATGGGCAAAATAAGATTTTCAGATAAAAATTTCAATTTTTTTAGGTTTTGGGAGGATTACTCAATTTTTTTGGGGGTGGTCATGAATTAAAGTCCTTTTCGCGCTAGGGCGCTTAATTTAGGAGATATGGGCAAAATAAGTTTTTCATACCAAAATTTAATTTTTTTTTAGGTTTTGAGTGGATTTGTCAATTTTTTTAGGGGTGGTCACGAATTAAAGTCCTTTTCGACCTAGGACGTATATTTAAGGAGCTATGGGCAAAATAACTTTTTCATATTAAAATTTCAATTTTTTTAGGTTTTGGGAGGATTATTCAATTTTTTTGGGGGTGGTCATGAATTAAAGTCCTTTTCGCGCTAGGGCGCTTAGTTTAGGAGATATGGGAAAAATAAGTTTTTCATATCAAAATTTAAATTTTTTTTTAGGTTTTGGGTGGATTTGTCAATTTTTTGGGTGTGGTCACGAATTAAAGTCCTTTTCGCCCTAGGACGTATATTTAAGGAGATATGGGCAAAATAACTTTTTCATATAAATATTGCAATTTTTTTTTTTTTGAGTGGATTATTAAATTTTTTTTGGGGTGTTACGAATTAAAGTCCTTTTCGTTCTAGGACGCGTATATACGAAGATATGGGCAAAATAAGATTTTCAGATAAAAGTTTCAATTTTTTTAGGTTTTGGGAGGATTATTCAATTTTTTTGGGGGGGGTCATGAATTAAAGTCCTTTTCGCGCTAGGGCGCTTAGTTTAGGAGATATGGGCAAAATAAGTTTTTCATATCAAAATTTAAATTTTTTTAGGTTTTGGGTGGATTTGTCAATTTTTTGGGGGTGGTCACGAATTAAAGTCCATTTCGCCCTAGGACGTATATTTAAGGAGATATGGGCAAAATAACTTTTTCATATAAAAATTGCAATTTTTTTAGGTTTTGAGCGGATTATTAAATTTTTTGGTGTGTTACGAATTAAAGTCCTTTTCGCTCTAGGACGCGTATATACGAAGATATGGGCAAAATAAGTTTTTCAGATAAAAATTTCAATTTTTTTAGGTTTTGGGAGGATTATTCAATTTTTTTGGGGGTGGTCATGAATTAAAGTCCTTTTCGCGCTAGGGCGCTTAGTTTAGGAGATATGGGCAAAATAAGTTTTTCATATCAAAATTTAAATTTTTTTAGGTTTTGGGTGGATTTGTCAATTTTTTGGGGGTGGTCACGAATTAAAGTCCATTTCGCCCTAGGACGCATATTTGAGGAAATATGGGCAAAATAACTTTTTCATATAAAAATTGCAATTTTTTTAGGTTTTGAGCGGATTGTTAAATTTTTTGGGGTGTTACGAATTAAAGTCCTTTTCGCTCTAGGACGCGTATATACGAAGATATGGGCAAAATAAGATTTTCAGATAAAAATTTAAATTTTTTTAGGTTTTGGGAGGATTACTCAATTTTTTTGGGGGTGGTCATGAATTAAAGTTCTGTTCGCGCTAGGGCGCTTAGTTTAGGAGATATGGGCAAAATAAGTTTTTCATATAAAAATTGAAATTTTTTTAGGTTTTGAGCGGATTATTAAATTTTTTGGGGTGTTACGAATTAAAGTCCTTTTCGCTCTAGGACGCGTATATACGAAGATATGGGCAAAATAATTTTTTCAGATAAAAATTTCATTTTTTTTTAGGTTTTGGAAGGATTATTCAATTTTTTTGGGGGTGGTCAAGAATTAAAGTCCTTTTCGCGCTAGGGCGCTTAGTTTAGGAGATATGGGCAAAATAAGTTTTTCATATCAAAATTTAAATTTTTTTAGGTTTTGGGTGGATTTGTCAATTTTTTTGGGGTGGTCACGAATTAAAGTCCTTTTCGCCCTGGGACGTATATTTAAGGAGATATGGGCAAAATAACTTTTTCATATAAGACTTGCAATTTTTTTAGGTTTTGAGCGGATTATTAAATTTTTTGGGGTGTTACGAATTAAAGTCCTTTTCGCTCTAGGACGCGTATATACGAAGATATGGGCAAAATAAGATTTTCGGATAAAAATTTCAATTTTTTTAGGTTTTGGGAGGATTATTCAATTTTTTTGGGGGTGGTCATGAATTAAAGTCCTTTTCGCGCTAGGGCGCTTAGTTTAGGAGATATGGGCAAAATAAGTTTTTCATATCAAAATTTAAATTTTTTTAGGTTTTGGGTGGATTTGTCAATTTTTTGGGGGTGGTCACGAATTAAAGTCCATTTCGCCCTAGGACGCATATTTAAGGAGATATGGGCAAAATAACTTTTTCATATAAAAATTGCAATTTTTTTAGGTTTTGAGCGGATTATTAAATTTTTTGGGGTGTTACGAATTAAAGTCCTTTTCGCTCTAGGACGCGTATATACGAAGATATGGGCAAAATAAGTTTTTCAGATAAAAATTTCAATTTTTTTAGGTTTTGGGAGGATTATTCAATTTTTTTGGGGGTGGTCATGAATTAAAGTCCTTTTCGCGCTAGGGCGCTTAGTTTAGGAGATATGGGCAAAATAAGTTTTTCATATCAAAATTTAAATTTTTTAGGTTTTGGGTGGATTTGTCAATTTTTTGGGGGTGGTCACGAATTAAAGTCCATTTCGCCCTAGGACGCATATTTAAGGAGATATGGGCAAAATAACTTTTTCATATAAAAATTGCAATATTTTTAGGTTTTGAGTGGATTATTAAATTTTTTGGGGTGTTACGAATTAAAGTCCTTTTCGCTCTAGGACGCGTATTTACGAAGATATGGGCAAAATAAGTTTTTCAGATAAAAATTTCAATTTGTTTAGGTTTTGGGAGGATTATTAAATTTTTTTGGGGGTGGTCATGAATTAAAGTCCTTTTCGCGCTAGGGCGCTTAGTTTAGGAGATATGGGCAAAATAAGTTTTTCATATAAAAATTGAAATTTTTTTAGGTTTTGAGCGGATTATTAAATTTTTGGGGGTGTTACGAATTAAAGTCCTTTTCGCTCTAGGACGCGTATATACGAAGATATGGGCAAAATAATTTTTTCAGATAAAAATTTAATTTTTTTTTTAGGTTTTGGAAGGATTATTCAATTTTTTTGGGGGTGGTCATGAATTAAAGTCCTTTTCGCGCTAGGGCGCTTAGTTTAGGAGATATGGGCAAAATAAGTTTTTCATATCAAAATTTAAATTTTTTTAGGTTTTGGGTGGATTTGTCAATTTTATTGGGGTGGTCACGAATTAAAGTCCTTTTCGCCCTGGGACGTATATTTAAGGAGATATGGGCAAAATTACTTTTTCATATAAGAATTGCAATTTTTTTAGGTTTTGAGCGGATTATTAAATTTTTTGGGGTGTTACGAATTAAAGTCCTTTTCGCTCTAGGACGCGTATATACGAAGATATGGGCAAAATAAGTTTTTCAGATAAAAATTTCAATTTTTTTAGGTTTTGGGAGGATTATTCAATTTTTTTGGGGGTGGTCATGAATTAAAGTCCTTTTCGCGCTAGGGCGCTTAGTTTAGGAGATATGGGCAAAATAAGTTTTTCATATCAAAATTTAAATTTTTTAGGTTTTGGGTGGATTTGTCAATTTTTTGGGGGTGGTCACGAATTAAAGTCCATTTCGCCCTAGGACGCATATTTAAGGAGATATGGGCAAAATAACTTTTTCATATAAAAATTGCAATATTTTTAGGTTTTGAGTGGATTATTAAATTTTTTGGGGTGTTACGAATTAAAGTCCTTTTCGCTCTAGGACGCGTATTTACGAAGATATGGGCAAAATAAGTTTTTCAGATAAAAATTTCAATTTGTTTAGGTTTTGGGAGGATTATTCAATTTTTTTGGGGGTGGTCATGAATTAAAGTCCTTTTCGCGCTAGGGCGCTTAGTTTAGGAGATATGGGCAAAATAAGTTTTTCATATAAAAATTGAAATTTTTTTAGGTTTTGGGTGGATTTGTCAATTTTTTGGGGGTGGTCACGAATTAAAGTCCATTTCGCCCTAGGACGCATATTTAAGGAGATATGGGCAAAATAACTTTTTCATATAAAAATTGCAATATTTTGAGGTTTTGAGTGGATTTTTAAATTTTTTGGGGTGTTACGAATTAAAGTCCTTTTCGCTCTAGGACGCGTATTTACGAAGATATGGGCAAAATAAGTTTTTCAGATAAAAATTTCAATTTGTTTAGGTTTTGGGAGGATTATTCAATTTTTTTGGGGGTGGTCATGAATTAAAGTCCTTTTCGCGCTAGGGCGCTTAGTTTAGGAGATATGGGCAAAATAAGTTTTTCATATAAAAATTGAAATTTTTTTAGGTTTTGAGCGGATTATTAAATTTTTTGGGGTGTTACGAATTAAAGTCCTTTTCGCTCTAGGACGCGTATATACGAAGATATGGGCAAAATAATTTTTTCAGATAAAAATTTCATTTTTTTTTAGGTTTTGGAAGCATTATTCAATTTTTTTGGGGGTGGTCATGAATTAAAGTCCTTTTCGCGCTAGGGCGCTTAGTTTAGGAGATATGGGCAAAATAAGTTTTTCATATCAAAATTTAAATTTTTTAGGTTTTTGGGAGGATTATTCAATTTTTTTTTGGGGGTGGTCATGAATTAAAGTCCTTTTCGCACTAGGGCGCTTTGGGCAAAATAAGTTTTTCATATCAAAATTTAAATTTTTTTAGGTTTTGGGTGGATTTGTCAATTTTTTGGGGGTGGTCACGAATTAAAGTCCATTTCGCCCTAGGACGCATATTTAAGGAGATATGGGCAAAATAACTTTTTCATATAAAAATTGCAATTTTTTTAGGTTTTGGGAGGATTATTCATTTGTTTGGGGGTGGTCATGAATTAAAGTCCTTTTCGCGCTAGGGCGCTTAGTTTAGGAGATATGGGCAAAATAAGTTTTTCATATCAAAATTTAAATTTTTTAGGTTTTGGGTGGATTTGTCAATTTTTTGGGGGTGGTCACGAATTAAAGTCCTTTTCGCCCTAGGACGTATATTTAAGGAGATATGGGCAAAATAACTTTTTCATATAAAAGTTGCAATTTTTTTAGGTTTTGAGTGGATTATTAAATTTTTTGGGGTGTTACGAATTAAAGTCCTTTTCGCTCTAGGACGCGTATATACGAAGATATGGGCAAAATAAGATTTTCAGATAAAAATTTCAATTTTTTTAGGTTTTGGGAGGATTATTCAATTTTTTGGGGTTGGTCATGAATTAAAGTCCTTTTCGCGCTAGGGCGCTTAGTTTAGGAGATATGGGCAAAATAAGTTTTTCATATCAAAATTTAAATTTTTTTAGGTTTTGGGTGGATTATTAAATTTTTTGGGGTGTTACGAATTAAAGTCCTTTTCGCTCTAGGACGCGTATATACGAAGATATGGGCAAAATAATTTTTTCAGATAAAAATTTCATTTTTTTTTAGGTTTTGGAAGGATTATTCAATTTTTTTGGGGGTGGTCATGAATTAAAGTCCTTTTCGCGCTAGGGCGCTTAGTTTAGGAGATATGGGCAAAATAAGTTTTTCATATAAAAATTGCAATTTTTTAGGTTTTGAGCGACTTATTAAATTTTTTGGGGTGTTACGAATTAAAGTCCTTTTCGCTCTAGGACGCGTATATACGAAGATATGGGCAAAATAATTTTTTCAGATAAAAATTTCAATTTTTTTAGGTTTTGGGAGGATTATTCAATTTTTTTGGCGGTGGTCATGAATTAAAGTCCTTTTCGCGCAAGGGCGCTTAGATTAGCAGATATGGGCAAAATAAGTTTTTCATATCAAAATTTAAATTTTTTAGGTTTTGGGTGGATTTGTCAATTTTTTGGGGGTGGTCACGAATTAAAGTCCATTTCGCCTTAGGACGCATATTTAAGGAGATATGGGCAAAATAACTTTTTCATATAAAAATTGCAATATTTTTAGGTTTTGAGGGGATTATTAAATTTTTTGGGGTGTTACGAATTAAAGTCCTTTTCTCTCTAGGACAGGTATTTACGAAGATATGGGCAAAATAAGTTTTTCAGATAAAAATTTCAATTTTTTTAGGTTTTGGGAGGATTATTCAATTTTTTTGGGGGTGGTCATGAATTAAAGTCCTTTTCGCGCTAGGGCGCTTAGTTTAGGAGATATGGGCAAAATAAGTTTTTCATATCAAAATTTAAAGTTTTTTAGGTTTTGGGTGGATTTGTCAATTTTTTTGGGGTGGTCACGAATTAAAGTCCTTTTCGCCCTAGGACGTATATTTAAGGAGATATGGGCAAAATAACTTTTTCATATAAAAATTGCATTTTTTTTGGTTTTGAGCGGATTATTAAATTTTTTGGGGTGTTACGAATTAAAGTCGTTTTCGCTCGTATTTACGAAGATATGGGCAAAATAAGTTTTTCAGATAAAAATTTCAATTTTTTTAGGTTTTGGGAGGATTACTCAATTTTTTTGGGGGTGGTCATGAATTAAAGTCCTTTTCGCGCTAGGGCGCTTAATTTAGGAGATATGGGCAAAATAAGTTTTTCACATCAAAATTTAATTTTTTTTTAGGTTTTGGGTGGATTTGTCAATTTTTTAGGGGTGGTCACGAATTAAAGTCCTTTTCGACCTAGGACATATTTTTGGAGATATGGGCAAAATAACTTTTTCATATAAAAATTGCAATTTTTTTAGGTTTTGAGCGGATTATTAAATTTTTTGGGGTGTTACGAATTAAAGTCCTTTTCGCTCTAGGACGCGTATATACGAAGATATGGGCAAAATAAGTTTTTCAGATAAAAATTTCAATTTTTTAGGTTTTGGGAGGATTATTCAATTTTTTTTGGCGGTGGTCATGAATTAAAGTCCTTTTCGCGCTAGGGCGCTTAGTTTAGGAGATATGGGCAAAATAAGTTTTTCATATCAAAATTTAAATTTTTTAGGTTTTTTGTGGATTTGTCAATTTTTTGGGGGTGGGTCCATTTCGCCCTAGGACGCATATTTAAGGAGATATGGGCAAAATAACTTTTTCATATAAAAATTGCAATTTTTTAGGTTTTGAGTGGATTATTAAATTTTTTGGGGTGTTACGAATTAAAGTCCTTTTCGCTCTAGGACGCGTATTTACGAAGATATGGGCAAAATAAGTTTTTCAGATAAAAAATTCAATTTTTTTAGGTTTTGGGAGGATTATTAAATTTTTTTGGGGGTGGTCACGAATTAAAGTCCTTTTCGACCTAGGACGTATATTTAAGGAGATATGGGCAAAATAACTTTTTCATATAAAAATTGCAATTTTTTTAGGTTTTGAGCGGATTATTAAATTTTTTGGGGTGTTACGAATTAAAGTCCTTTTCGCTCTAGGACGCGTATATACGAAGATATGGGCAAAATAATTTTTCCAGATAAAAATTTCATTTTTTTAGGTTTTGGAAGGATTATTCAATTTTTTTGGCGGTGGTCATGAATTAAAATCCTTTTCGCGCTAGGGCGCTTAGTTTAGGAGATATGGGCAAAATAAGTTTTTCATATAAAAATTGCAATTTTTTAGGTTTTGAGCGGATTATTAAATTTTTTGGGGTGTTACGAATTAAAGTCCTTTTCGCTCTAGGACACGTATTTACGAATATATGGGCAAAATAATTTTTCAGATAAAAATTTCAATTTTTTTAGGTTTTGGGAGGATTATTCATTTTTTTGGGGGTGGTCATGAATTAAAGTCCTTTTCGCGCTAGGGCGCTTAGTTTAGGAGATATGGGCAAAATAAGTTTTTCATATCAAAATTTAAATTTTTTAGGTTTTGGGTGGATTTGTCAATTTTTTGGGGGTGGTCACGAATTAAAGTCCTTTTCGCCCTAGGACGTATATTTAAGGAGATATGGGCAAAATAACTTTTTCATATTAAAAATTGCAATTTTTTAGGTTTTGAGCGGATTATTAAATTTTTTGGGGTGTTACGAATTAAAGTCCTTTTCGCTCTAGGACACGTATTTACGAAGATATGGGCAAAATAAGTTTTTCAGATAAAAATTTCAATTTTTTTAGGTTTTGGGAGGATTATTCAATTTTTTTGGGGGTGGTCATGAATTAAAGTCCTTTTCGCGCTAGGGCGCTTAGTTTAGGAGATATGGGCAAAATAAGTTTTTCATATCAAAATTTAAAGTTTTTTAGGTTTTGGGTGGATTTGACAATTTTTTTGGGGTGGTCACGAATTAAAGTCCTTTTCGCCCTAGGACGTATATTTAAGGAGATATGGGCAAAAGAACTTTTTCATATAAAAATTGAAATTTTTAGGTTTTGAGCGGATTTTTAAATTTTTTGGGGTGTTACGAATTAAAGTCCTTTTCGCTCTAGGACGCGTATATACGAAGATATGGGCAAAATAAGTTTTTCAGAAGAATTTCAATTTTTTTAGGTTTTGGGAGGATTATTCAATTTTTTTGGGGGTGGTCATGAATTAAAGTCCTTTTCGCGCTAGGGCGCTTAGTTTAGGAGATATGGGCAAAATAAGTTTTTCATATCAAAATTTAATTTTTTTAGGTTTTGGGTGGATTTGTCAATTTTTTGGGGGTGGTCACGAATTAAAGTTCTTTTCGCCCTAGGACGTATATTTAAGGAGATATGGGCAAAATAACTTTTTCATATAAAAATTGCAATTTTTTTAGTTTTTGAGCGGATTATTAAATTTTTTGGGGTGTTACGAATTAAAGTCCTTTTCGCTCTAGGACGCCAATGTACGAAGATATGGGCAAAATAAGTTTTTCAGATAAAAATTTCAATTGTTTTAGGTTTTGGGAGGATTATTCAATTTTTTTGGGGGTGGTCATGAATTAGTCATTTTCGCGCTAGGGCGCTTAGTTTAGGAGATATGGGCAAAATAAGTTTTTCATATCAAAATTTAAATTTTTTAGGTTTTTTGTGGATTTGTCAATTTTTTGGGGGTGGGTCCATTTCGCCCTAGGACGCATATTTAAGGAGATATGGGCAAAATAACTTTTTCATATAAAAATTGCAATTTTTTAGGTTTTGAGTGGATTATTAAATTTTTTGGGGTGTTACGAATTAAAGTCCTTTTCGCTCTAGGACGCGTATTTACGAAGATATGGGCAAAATAAGTTTTTCAGATAAAAAATTCAATTTTTTTAGGTTTTGGGAGGATTATTAAATTTTTTTGGGGGTGGTCACGAATTAAAGTCCTTTTCGACCTAGGACGTATATTTAAGGAGATATGGGCAAAATAAGTTTTTCATATAAAAATTGCAATTTTTTTAGGTTTTGAGCGGATTATTAAATTTTTTGGGGTGTTACGAATTAAAGTCCTTTTCGCTCTAGGACGCGTATATACGAAGATATGGGCAAAATAATTTTTTCAGATAAAAATTTCATTTTTTTTAGGTTTTGGAAGGATTATTCAATTTTTTTGGCGGTGGTCATGAATTAAAATCCTTTTCGCGCTAGGGCGCTTAGTTTAGGAGATATGGGCAAAATAATTTTTTCATATAAAAATTGCAATTTTTTAGGCTTTGAGCGGATTATTAAATTTTTTGGGGTGTTACGAATTAAAGTCCTTTTCGCTCTAGGACACGTATTTACGAATATATGGGCAAAATAAGTTTTTCAGATAAAAATTTCAATTTTTTTAGGTTTTGGGAGGATTATTCATTTTTTTGGGGGTGGTCATGAATTAAAGTCCTTTTCGCGCTAGGGCGCTTAGTTTAGGAGATATGGGCAAAATAAGTTTTTCATATCAAAATTTAAATTTTTTAGGTTTTGGGTGGATTTGTCAATTTTTTGGGGGTGGTCACGAATTAAAGTCCTTTTCGCCCTAGGACGTATATTTAAGGAGATATGGGCAAAATAACTTTTTCATATTAAAAATTGCAATTTTTTAGGTTTTGAGCGGATTATTAAATTTTTTGGGGTGTTACGAATTAAAGTCCTTTTCGCTCTAGGACACGTATTTACGAAGATATGGGCAAAATAAGTTTTTCAGATAAAAATTTCAATTTTTTTAGGTTTTGGGAGGATTATTCAATTTTTTTGGGGGTGGTCATGAATTAAAGTCCTTTTCGCGCTAGGGCGCTTAGTTTAGGAGATATGGGCAAAATAAGTTTTTCATATCAAAATTTAAAGTTTTTTAGGTTTTGGGTGGATTTGACAATTTTTTTGGGGTGGTCACGAATTAAAGTCCTTTTCGCCCTAGGACGTATATTTAAGGAGATATGGGCAAAAGAACTTTTTCATATAAAAATTGAAATTTTTAGGTTTTGAGCGGATTTTTAAATTTTTTGGGGTGTTACGAATTAAAGTCCTTTTCGCTCTAGGACGCGTATATACGAAGATATGGGCAAAATAAGTTTTTCAGAAGAATTTCAATTTTTTTAGGTTTTGGGAGGATTATTCAATTTTTTTGGGGGTGGTCATGAATTAAAGTCCTTTTCGCGCTAGGGCGCTTAGTTTAGGAGATATGGGCAAAATAAGTTTTTCATATCAAAATTTAATTTTTTTAGGTTTTGGGTGGATTTGTCAATTTTTTGGGGGTGGTCACGAATTAAAGTTCTTTTCGCCCTAGGACGTATATTTAAGGAGATATGGGCAAAATAACTTTTTCATATAAAAATTGCAATTTTTTTAGTTTTTGAGCGGATTATTAAATTTTTTGGGGTGTTACGAATTAAAGTCCTTTTCGCTCTAGGACGCCAATGTACGAAGATATGGGCAAAATAAGTTTTTCAGATAAAAATTTCAATTGTTTTAGGTTTTGGGAGGATTATTCAATTTTTTTGGGGGTGGTCATGAATTAGTCATTTTCGCGCTAGGGCGCTTAGTTTAGGAGATATGGGCAAAATAAGTTTTTCATATCAAAATTTAAATTTTTTAGGTTTTTTGTGGATTTGTCAATTTTTTGGGGGTGGGTCCATTTCGCCCTAGGACGCATATTTAAGGAGATATGGGCAAAATAACTTTTTCATATAAAAATTGCAATTTTTTAGGTTTTGAGTGGATTATTAAATTTTTTGGGGTGTTACGAATTAAAGTCCTTTTCGCTCTAGGACGCGTATTTACGAAGATATGGGCAAAATAAGTTTTTCAGATAAAAAATTCAATTTTTTTAGGTTTTGGGAGGATTATTAAATTTTTTTGGGGGTGGTCACGAATTAAAGTCCTTTTCGACCTAGGACGTATATTTAAGGAGATATGGGCAAAATAAGTTTTTCATATAAAAATTGCAATTTTTTTAGGTTTTGAGCGGATTATTAAATTTTTTGGGGTGTTACGAATTAAAGTCCTTTTCGCTCTAGGACGCGTATATACGAAGATATGGGCAAAATAATTTTTTCAGATAAAAATTTCATTTTTTTTAGGTTTTGGAAGGATTATTCAATTTTTTTGGCGGTGGTCATGAATTAAAATCCTTTTCGCGCTAGGGCGCTTAGTTTAGGAGATATGGGCAAAATAAGTTTTTCATATAAAAATTGCAATTTTTTAGGCTTTGAGCGGATTATTAAATTTTTTGGGGTGTTACGAATTAAAGTCCTTTTCGCTCTAGGACACGTATTTACGAATATATGGGCAAAATAAGTTTTTCAGATAAAAATTTCAATTTTTTTAGGTTTTGGGAGGATTATTCATTTTTTTGGGGGTGGTCATGAATTAAAGTCCTTTTCGCGCTAGGGCGCTTAGTTTAGGAGATATGGGCAAAATAAGTTTTTCATATCAAAATTTAAATTTTTTAGGTTTTGGGTGGATTTGTCAATTTTTTGGGGGTGGTCACGAATTAAAGTCCTTTTCGCCCTAGGACGTATATTTAAGGAGATATGGGCAAAATAACTTTTTCATATTAAAAATTGCAATTTTTTAGGTTTTGAGCGGATTATTAAATTTTTTGGGGTGTTACGAATTAAAGTCCTCTTCGCTCTAGGACACGTATTTACGAAGATATGGGCAAAATAAGTTTTTCAGATAAAAATTTCAATTTTTTTAGGTTTTGGGAGGATTATTCAATTTTTTTGGGGGTGGTCATGAATTAAAGTCCTTTTCGCGCTAGGGCGCTTAGTTTAGGAGATATGGGCAAAATAAGTTTTTCATATCAAAATTTAAAGTTTTTTAGGTTTTGGGTGGATTTGACAATTTTTTTGGGGTGGTCACGAATTAAAGTCCTTTTCGCCCTAGGACGTATATTTAAGGAGATATGGGCAAAAGAACTTTTTCATATAAAAATTGAAATTTTTAGGTTTTGAGCGGATTTTTAAATTTTTTGGGGTGTTACGAATTAAAGTCCTTTTCGCTCTAGGACGCGTATATACGAAGATATGGGCAAAATAAGTTTTTCAGAAGAATTTCAATTTTTTTAGGTTTTGGGAGGATTATTCAATTTTTTTGGGGGTGGTCATGAATTAAAGTCCTTTTCGCGCTAGGGCGCTTAGTTTAGGAGATATGGGCAAAATAAGTTTTTCATATCAAAATTTAATTTTTTTAGGTTTTGGGTGGATTTGTCAATTTTTTGGGGGTGGTCACGAATTAAAGTTCTTTTCGCCCTAGGACGTATATTTAAGGAGATATGGGCAAAATAACTTTTTCATATAAAAATTGCAATTTTTTTAGTTTTTGAGCGGATTATTAAATTTTTTGGGGTGTTACGAATTAAAGTCCTTTTCGCTCTAGGACGCCAATGTACGAAGATATGGGCAAAATAAGTTTTTCAGATAAAAATTTCAATTGTTTTAGGTTTTGGGAGGATTATTCAATTTTTTTGGGGGTGGTCATGAATTAGTCATTTTCGCGCTAGGGCGCTTAGTTTAGGAGATATGGGCAAAATAAGTTTTTCATATAAAAATTGCAATTTTTTAGGTTTTGAGTGGATTATTAAATTTTTTGGGGTGTTACGAATTAAAGTCCTTTTCGCTCTAGGACGCGTATATGAAGATATGGGCAAAATAAGATTTTCAGATAAAAATTTCAATTTTTTTAGGAGGATTATGAATTAAAGTCCTTTTCGCGCTAGGGCGATTAGTTTAGGAGATATGGGCAAAATAAGTTTTTCATATCAAAATTTAAATTTTTTTAGGTTTTGGGTGGATTTGTCAATTTTTTGGGGGTGGTCACGAATTAAAGTCCATTTCGCCCTAGGACGCATATTTAAGGAGATATGGGCAAAATAACTTTTTCATATAAAAATTGCAATTTTTTAGGTTTTGAGTGGATTATTAAATTTTTTGGGGTGTTACGAATTAAAGTCCTTTTCGCCCTAGGACGCGTATATACGAAGATATGGGCTGTTTAAGTTCAAATGCCGTTTTATTAGTTTGGTTCAATCATATAATCGTTTTTAAGTGTAATCCCGCCGTTAGGATTTGTCTACACCTTCTCTGCCTTTCGGTACGAAAATAAGGACATTTTCTAACGTCAAATGTCATCAACCCCCGCCTTTCGGCATCCAAGCTTTTTGTCACCCTCCTTTGAGACTCTCTCGCTTCTACGAAGGTAAATATTGTTTGACGAACAATAATTTATTAAATAAAGCCCATATATTTTGGTTAAAATTCTAAACCAGTGCCTTTTTATTTCTTTTCTACTTTTATGCCACGCAATCATTGGTCCATTCGAGCCGAATAATTGTTGGAAAGTATTAATTCGGTGTTTTTTATTTCTTCCTCGAAGGCAAAGGCTACGCCAATCAACAACAACAACAAACGATCGACGATCACCATCCTCTACGAGGCATTTTCAATTTATTGCACATAAATATAATTATATTATCAACAACCAAGGTATGTACTTTCAGTGATAATTAAAAAGTGAGCATATCCTTCGGTGTGAATATAAATAAAAACAGAAATAAACACTCGCCTACGGTCGCTTTACAACTCGTATTTTATATCGTTTGTACATTAAATCTCTACGAGAAAAAATTAAATTATCCGTCGGTCTTTGATACCCGGTTACATTGTCATCAAGGTGTTGAAAAGTGCGTTTAATTCCACTTTGTTTTCGTCCAGATATTCAACGTCAAAGTTGCATTTAATTTTCGCTGTATTTTGTCATTTGTTTGCGTATACATTGTTGTGTTTTTCTTTTGGGTTTTTGATCTTCGATCGTCATAGAAAAAACAAAAACAATTGCATTGGTTGTAAGCATTGGTTTGCCAATAGGCATCAATAGTAAAGTGTTATACAGTTGCCGTTCAACTTGCTATACACACGTACGCACACAGGTTTTCCATCCAACATACGTTCGAACTGCATACACGTTGGTTTATTAGCGTGGGTCGCTTACGGCGCGAAATTATAAAAATAATTTTTTGCAAGTTCAATTGAGAAAAGTATTTATTGTTGATTCCTACGGATATCGGTCGTTTACTATTATCGTTCGTGTTACGTGGTAGTGTACCCTACGGTCGGTCGATATAAACAATAAAATAACAGTATTTATTATATATTATATTATCGTAATACTGACATATTTGAGTTTCCACGAAACTTTTTTATTTTTTATATTATTGTTGTTGTTGGACCTTACTGTTTCGTAGTGTGCATCTTACAGTCCGTGCACCCTACAATCGGTCAAGTTGACATTTTACAATTTAAAGTTCACGACTTTTTATTGTCTTGTAATTTTTCCATTTGGTAAGTGATATTCACGATACACTTGCACAAATTTTGTGTATATACGTATACTGGGAGAAATTTTGAATAATATATATACACTGAGAGAAACTCTCGAAATATATAAAATTTGCAATTTTTCCAATAATTCGCCACGCGAAAATTATTCTTTGTATTCTACGATACACTGAAAATATTTTTGTATTCACGATACACTTGCAAAAATCTTTTGGTACACAGGGTACACTGGAAAAATATTGTAATATTTTCCAAATAAAGATTTTGCATATATTTCGCCACGCGAAAAAGGGTTTCTTGTATTTACGATACACTGGAAGAAACTTTACGTGTTTTCATACACTTGGAGAAATTTTTCACCAATTTTTACAAAAAGTTGAAATACTTATAATTTACCTTACAGAGCTAATTTTAGCTGGTATTTCCAATACACTGTGAGGAAATTGGTGTATCGACTATACACTGTAAAAAATTGGCTGTACTCCGTACACTGTGAGAAATTTTCTGATCTAATTTTTTGTGTTTTTGTGGTAATTACGTTACCTTGTTCACATTTGTGGTACTTTCGGTACACTGCCAAAAATATTGTGTGTTGACGATACACATTTCGCATACACTGGAAAAAAACTGCATTTTCATTTGTTCGACGACAAATCGAAGTAGCGTTTGGATCGATTTATACTCTTTTCGAGAGTTTTGTACATCACGTGTCAATTTTTCGCCCTTTAAGTTTGACAGTACTTGGTCATAATGACTACTACACCACTGACTGCTTTCACAAGAGCAACTGACGCAGTAGTCCGATTTGAAACGAAGTTTCACAGTTTGCGAGACGATGATTTAACCGCCTATAGACTAGAATGTCATGGTTCCGAGACTAAGTCGTTGTGGGAAAAAGTTAAGAGCTTATTCGACGAATGTCTTGACTTTGTGTCCACACAGAGCAACGCAACCGAGGCAGTCGCCGCTGCTGACAGCAAATATGACGTGGCTTATAATTGTTATCTGAATGTCATGGAGTCAATTCAACGTAAATTGGAGGCACTACGTGCACCATCTAAGCATTCTGCTAAATCGCCTCGGTTGGAGGACCAAACATCTCTTTTGAATGTTTCTCATAGGTCCGATGAGTCACGCGGCTCTTCTATCAGCTCTAGGGGAGGCAATAGTTCCTCCCACAGTCTCAATCTGCCGCCTTGTGATATAGATGTTTTTGACGGCGATTTTCTCAATTGGCCGACATTTAGAGATTTCTTCACAGCGGTATACATTAACAATAGCCGACTTAGCGACATTGAGAAATTGTGTCATTTGCTCAAGAAGACCAGTGCTGAAGCTCGCGAGGTTGTTTCGAAATTTCCGCTCACGCATAGAAGCTTCGCTCTTGCGTGGAAGGCACTAAGGGGTACTTATGATAATACCCGCCTATTGGTGAATCACCAACTCAAATTATTATTCGATTTACCAGTCTTGGAGTCTGAGACCAGTTCAGGACTGAAGAAACTACAACGTGGTATCTCGACATGCATTTCGACAATGTCCATCTACGATGTGGCCACTGACGATTGGGATCCCATCCTCGTCTTTTTATGCCTTCAGAGGTTGCCGAAATGTACTGTTACACTTTGGGAACAGAGTATTAAGGACAAGTCTGCTTTGTCTTCTTGGTCAGATTTGGACTTCTTTCTCACGGAAAGAATCCAGACATTGACATGTCTTCGCGATATCCGCGGCATTGACGCCAGGCCTCCGGCCAACAAAAGAATTCGCTCGCATTTCACGAATGCGAAAACGACTCGTTCCCCAACAAGTACGCCTCCTTCCTCCCAATCCTCTCCTGACAGATTATGCGTTCTCTGTCGACGACAGCATCACCTCAGAACGTGTTTCTTTCAGTTCTTGAGAGGGTGAATATTATTAGGCGCCATCAGTGCTGCATGAATTGTCTGTCCCGCAGACATGTTGCAGCTAATTGCCCCAGCGCATATGATTGCGGTAAATGTGGTAGAAGACACCACACTCTTCTGCACAGGGATATATCAAATGATCCCATAACTGCTCCGGTCGTTTCCGCACCGCTTATACGAGATACCGGGGTAGCATCAGTGGATACCGATCAGCCTTCTACATTGACTGGCATTGTGTCAGGGACGTCGAGTAGACAGGTATTCCATACTTCGCGTACTGGAAATGTATTATTAGGAACTGCAATGGTGAATATCGTTCACCAGGGTATCACGTATCCTGCTAGGGCCTTAATAGATCCCGCTTCGGAATCATCCTTTATTACGGAAGGATTGCGGAACCGACTTGGACTGAGCACGTCTTCGACTTCGGCTACAATTTCTGGAGTGAATCAAAGTGTTTCGATCACGTCGAGAGAACTTTGTTCACTTTGCATTGGTACCCCACTAGATGAGTCGCTCCTACTGGAGACTACAGCGTACGTTCTTCCGAACATTTCCGGCAACCTGCCATCTTTTTCTCTAAATCGTGACATTGTGTCTAGCATTGTGTCTACGTTTGGCTGACCCCAATTTATTTGTTTGTCGTCCTGTTGACCTTCTGTTGGGCGCGGATCTTTATCCGAAAATTTTGTTGGACGGTACGAGAACGAATATTTTGGGATCATTACTAGCGCAAAACACAGTCTTCGGCTGGGTTGTCACGGGTCCTATCCCTTCTTCGAATATTTCAGTCTACACGACTACTGTGGACCTCTCCGAGGAAACTAGTCTTGACGAGACACGTCTCCGCACTTTGGGAACTAGAAGAGCTTCCCCGACGTCCTCTCTTATCTGATTCAGATAAGCTTTGCGGGTAAAATTATGAAAAGACAAACCGACGGGATTCTGAGTGAAGATACTCTTCATCTCAAAACTTATTTCTCCGGACAAATCAGAAATCAAGGACGGGTTGCCTGACACACTTTCTTCGAAATGAGGCATTCTTCTTGTGAAAACCATGAATTAAGACGATTCACCACAACTTTGTCCGGGGGTATATATGGTTATACCATATGGGGCCAGTTTAGGTTACGCCTACGAATGAGGAGAAGACAATTTAACTTCGATTGGTTTTCACTGCCTTGAATGACATTTTTAAACGTCGGTCCGACTCAACAATCAGACTTGTTTCTCCTCGTTTTGAGGTGGAGGTTGTATAAATTCGTATACAATTGCGATATCACACAGATGTATACAGACATATATATGTTGACCCGTCCTAGACATTTCTGCATTGAATACAGTTAAGATATTCTCTGCAAAATATTATCCGGAACTTTTAGTTACAGACAGTGACTTGGACAACTTTTGCATTTGGCTGACGACACGGAGAATGGGTTTCCTCTTTATGTACAAGTCCTACGGAAGTGCATGTACGTTGACGACGTATTGACGGGGTACCATAATTTGAGTAATGCATCTGGTTCAAGGGGCAATATACACCATAATTCTGAGCTGTCTTCTCACATAGAGCGCGACTTATTTTACCACTACTGGTTTTAACAATGGGATTATGTGGAATGCTTTACAGGTCACGCCTTGATGATAACCCACGGTTATATTTACAAAACTGTCTGCTTTTCTACGAAAGCGGTAACTTTACATGCTACCTTTGATTTGTCCACGACATTCTCGGCGAGAACTATTACTCCCCACTTCGTGGAAATTATGTCGTCTTCGCGATGTTCATCCGGGTACTAACGGTCGTCGTTTGTTCAAATGGATTACATCCTTGTCTTTTAGGGAGTTAACATAGGTCTATCTGTCGCGTTATGCTCGCGTCCTCTCTAGTTTTTGTTACGTGAAAAATCTTTGGGTTGATGGCCGCGTTCGAATCGCAATAGATCGGACTACAAGTTGTAAGGCGACCTACGGTTTCTGGTCACCCTGACCATTATGTTAATTTGGTTTTCCGTTCCGAAATCTTTCTATATTTTCATAGATAGAAAACATAGCAAAGATGGCTGCTACCCTTCTAAATCTTGAGGACGACGTCCCCATGTCGGATGAGGAACGGAAGATTTATCCTAGCATCGCACCCCTTGCCGATGAACATACCATCAGTACGACTACTGATTCTGCCATTCTGGCCGACAATGTTGCAACAGCAACCAAAAAAAACCGTTGACGACGGCTTCTGGGGTTCCTCCAGGAGAATTGTTTGTGGCTTCGCCACCCCATATCACACTTGGGTGTAAGGTAGTCTTCAACTGCCTTCTGACTTTACGAGTCCTCGACACCCGGCTCTTCCGAGTCAAATTTTTTAAAATTTTAATAACAACGACCGGGCTTGACGAGTCCATTTACGATCGCGTGCTTAACGAGCACATTTGTAAATAATAATATGTTTTGGAAAAAATGAAACATGAATTGGAAACCATAACAAGAGAAAAACAAGAATTTAACTAAACTAAAATGCTCATTTTTGTTAACTGAAATGTACATTCTGTATACTTTCACTATTTCCTTATTGAACATGTAAATATTATTTAACTTATTTTTAAATTTTGCAACATGGCTGGATGTTGCAAGGCGGGCGGCAATGTTTAAGTTCAAATGCCGTTTTCTTAGCTTTTGTTAAATCATATACCCATTTTCAAGTGTAATCCCGCCGTTAGGATTTGTCTACACCTTCTCTGCCTTTCGGTACGAAAATAAGGACATTTTCTAACGTCAAATGTCATCAACCCCCGCCTTTCGGCATCCAGGCTTTTTGTCATTCACCTTTGAGACTCTCTCGCTTCTACGAAGGTAAATATTGTTTGACGAACAATAATTTATTAAATAAAGCCCATATATTTTGGTTCAAATTCTAAACCAGTGCCTTTTTATTTATTTTCTACTTTTATGCCACGCAACCATGGGCAAAATAAGTTTTTCAGATAAAAATTTAATTTTTTTAGGTTTTGGGAGGATTATTCAATTTTTTTTGGGGGTGGTCATGAATTAAAGTCCTTTTCGCGCTAGGGCGCTTAGTTTAGGAGATATGGGCAAAATAAGTTTTTCATATCAAAATTTAAATTTTTTTAGGTTTTGGATGGATTTGTCAATTTTTTGGGGGTTGTCACGAATTAAAGTCCATTTCGCCCTAGGACGCATATTTAAGGAGATATGGGCAAAATAACTTTTTCATATAAAAATTGCAATTTTTTTAGGTTTTGAGTGAATTATTAAATTTTTTGGGGTGTTACGAATAAAAGTCTTTTTCGCTCTAGGACGCGTATATACGAAGATATGGGCAAAATAAGTTTTTCAGATAAAAATTTCAATTTGTTTAGGTTTTGGGAGGATTATTCAATTTTTTTAGGGGTGGTCATGAATTAAAGTCCTTTTCGCGCTAGGGGGCTTAGTTTAGGAGATATGGGTGAAATAAGTTTTCCATATCAAAATTTAAATTTTTTTAGGTTTTGGGTGGATTTGTCAATTTTTTGGGTGTGGTCACGAATTAAAGTCCTTTTCGCCCTAGGACGTATATTTAAGGAGATATGGGCAAAATAACTTTTTCATATAAAAATTGAAAATTTTTTAGGTTTTGAGCGGATTATTACATTTTTTGGGGTGTTACGAATTAAAGTCCTTTTCGCTCTAGGACGCGTATATACGAAGATATGGGCAAAATAAGTTTTTCAGATAAAAATTTAATTTTTTTTAGGTTTTGGGAGGATTATTCAATTTTTTTGGGGGTGGTTATGAATTAAAGTCCTTTTCGCGCTAGGGCGCTTAGTTTAGGAGATATGGGCAAAATAGGTTTTTCATATCAAAATTTAAATTTTTTTAGGTTTTGGGTGGATTTGTCAATTTTTTGGGGGTGGTCACGAATTAAAGTCCTTTTCGCCCTAGGATGTATATTTAAGGAGATATGGGCAAAATAACTTTTTCATATAAAAATTGCAATTTTTTAGGTTTTGAGCGGATTATTAAATTTTTTGGAGGGTTACGAATTAAAGTCGTTTTCGCTCTAGGACGCGTATATACGAAGATATGGGCAAAATAAGTTTTTCAGATAAAAATTTCAATTTTTTTAGGTTTTGGGAGGATTATTCAATTTTTTTTGGGGGTGGTCATGAATTAAAGTCCTTTTCGCGCTAGGGCGCATATTTAAGGAGATATGGGCAAAATAAGTTTTTCATATAAAAATTGCAATTTTTTAGGTTTTGAGTGGATTATTAAATTTTTTGGGGTGTTACGAATTAAAGTCCATTTAGCCCTAGGACGCATATTTAAGGAGATATGGGCAAAATAACTTTTTCATATAAAAATTGCAATTTTTTTAGGTTTTGAGCGGATTATTAAATTTTTTGGGGTGTTACGAATAAAAGTCCTTTTCGCTCTAGGACGCGTATATACGAAGATATGGGCTGTTTAAGTTCAAATGCCGTTTTATTAGTTTGGTTCAATCATATAATCGTTTTTAAGTGTAATCCCGCCGTTAGGATTTGTCTACACCTTCTCTGCCTTTCGGTACGAAAATAAGGACATTTTCTAACGTCAAATGTCATCAACCCCCGCCTTTCGGCATCCAAGCTTTTTGTCATTCACCTTTGAGACTCTCTCGCTTCTACGAAGGTAAATATTGTTTGACGAACAATAATTTATTAAATAAAGCCCATATATTTTGGTTCAAATTCTAAACCAGTGCCTTTTTATTTCTTTTCTACTTTTATGCCACGCAACCATGGGCAAAATAAGTTTTTCAGATAAAAATTTAATTTTTTTAGGTTTTGGGAGGATTATTCAATTTTTTTGGGGGTGGTCATGAATTAAAGTCCTTTTCGCGCTAGGGCGCTTAGTTTAGGAGATATGGGCAAAATAACTTTTTCATATAAAAATTGTAATTTTTTTAGGTTTTGAGCGGATTATTCAATTTTTTGGGGTGTTACGAATTAAAGTCCTTTTCGCTCTAGGACGCGTATATACGAAGATATGGGCAAAATAAGATTTTCAGATAAAAATTTCAATTTTTTTTTAGGTTTTGGGAGGATTATTAATTTTTTTTGGGTGTGGTCATGAATTAAAGTCCTTTTCGCGCTAGGGCGCTTAGTTTAGGAGATATGGGCAAAATAAGTTTTACATATCAAAATTTAAATTTTTTTTGAACGGATTATTAAGTTTTTTGGTGTGTTACGAATTAAAGTCCTTTTCGCTCTAGGACGCGTAAATACGAAGATATGGGCAAAATAAGATTTTCAGATAAAAATTTAAATTTTTTTTAGGTTTTGGGAGGATTATTCAATTTTTTTGGGGGTGGTCATGAATTAAAGTCCTTTTCGCGCTAGGGCGCTTAGTTTAGGAGATATGGGCAAAATAAGTTTTTCATATCAAAATTTAAATTTTTTTAGGTTTTGGATGGATTTGTCAATTTTTTGGGGGTTGTCACGAATTAAAGTCCATTTCGCCCTAGGACGCATATTTAAGGAGATATGGGCAAAATAACTTTTTCATATAAAAATTGCAATTTTTTTAGGTTTTGAGTGAATTATTAAATTTTTTGGGGTGTTACGAATAAAAGTCTTTTTCGCTCTAGGACGCGTATATACGAAGATATGGGCAAAATAAGTTTTTCAGATAAAAATTTCAATTTGTTTAGGTTTTGGGAGGATTATTCAATTTTTTTAGGGGTGGTCATGAATTAAAGTCCTTTTCGCGCTAGGGGGCTTAGTTTAGGAGATATGGGTGAAATAAGTTTTCCATATCAAAATTTAAATTTTTTTAGGTTTTGGGTGGATTTGTCAATTTTTTGGGTGTGGTCACGAATTAAAGTCCTTTTCGCCCTAGGACGTATATTTAAGGAGATATGGGCAAAATAACTTTTTCATATCAAAATTTAAAATTTTTTAGGTTTTGAGCGGATTATTACATTTTTTGGGGTGTTACGAATTAAAGTCCTTTTCGCTCTAGGACGCGTATATACGAAGATATGGGCAAAATAAGTTTTTCAGATAAAAATTTCAATTTGTTTAGGTTTTGGGAGGATTATTCAATTTTTTTGGGGGTGGTCATGAATTAAAGTCCTTTTCGCGCTAGGGCGCTTAGTTTAGGAGATATGGGCAAAATAAGTTTTTCATATCAAAATTTAATTTTTTTTAGGTTTTGGGTGGATTTGTCAATTTTTTGGGTGTGGTCACGAATTAAAGTCCTTTTCGCCCTAGGACGTATATTTAAGGAGATATGGGCAAATAACTTTTTCATATAAAAATTGCAATTTTTTTAGGTTTTGAGCGGATTATTAAATTTTTTGGGGTGTTACAAATTAAAGTCCGTTTCGCTCTAGGACGCGTATATACGAAGATATGGGCAAAATAAGTTTTTCAGATAAAAATTTCAATTTGTTTAGGTTTTGGGAGGATTATTCAATTTTTTTTGGGGTGGTCATGAATTAAAGTCCTTTTCGCGCTAGGGCGCTTAGTTTAGGAGATATGGGCAAAATAAGTTTTTCATATCAAAATTTAAATTTTTTTTAGGTTTTGGGTGGATTTGTCAATTTTTTGGGTGTAGTCATGAATTAAAGTCCTTTTCGCCCTAGGACGTATATTTATGGAGATATGGGCAAAATAACTTTTTCATATAAAAATTGCAATTTTTTCAGGTTTTGAGCGGATTATTAAATTTTTTGGGGTGTTACGAATTAAAGTCCTTTTCGCTCTAGGACGCGTATATACGAAGATATGGGCAAAATAAGTTTTTCAGATAAAAATTTCAATTTTTTTAGGTTTTGGGAGGATTATTCAATTTTTTGGGGGTGGTCATGAATTAAAGTCCTTTTCGCGCTAGGGCGCTTAGTTTAGGAGATATGGGCAAAATAAGTTTTTCATATCAAAATTTAAATTTTTTTTTTAGCGGATTATTAAGTTTTTTGGTGTGTTACGAATTAAAGTCCTTTTCGCTCTAGGACGCGTAAATACGAAGATATGGGCAAAATAAGATTTTCAGATAAAAATTTAAATTTTTTTTAGGTTTTGGGAGGATTATTCAATTTTTTTGGGGGTGGTCATGAATTAAAGTCCTTTTCGCGCTAGGGCGCTTAGTTTAGGAGATATGGGCAAAATAAGTTTTACATATCAAAATTTAAAATTTTTTTAGGTTTTGGGTGGATTTGTCAATTTTTTGGGTGTGGTCACGAATTAAAGTCCATTTCGCCCTAGGACGCATATTTAAGGAGATATGGGCAAAATAACTTTTTCATATAAAAATTTCAATTTTTTTAGGTTTTGAGAGGATTATTCAATTTTTTTGGGGGTGGTCATGAATTAAAGTCCTTTTCGCGCTAGGGCGCTTAGTTTAGGAGATATGGGCAAAATAACTTTTTCATATAAAAATTGTAATTTTTTTAGGTTTTGAGCGGATTATTAAATTTTTTGGGGTGTTACGAATTAAAGTCCTTTTCGCTCTAGGACGCGTATATACGAAGATATGGGCAAAATAAGATTTTCAGATAAAAATTTCAATTTTTTTTTTAGGTTTTGGGAGGATTATTAAATTTTTTTGGGTGTGGTCATGAATTAAAGTCCTTTTCGCGCTAGGGCGCTTAGTTTAGGAGATATGGGCAAAATAAGTTTTACATATCAAAATTTAAATTTTTTTTGAACGGATTATTAAGTTTTTTGGTGTGTTACGAATTGAAGTCCTTTTCGCTCTAGGACGCGTAGATACGAAGATATGGGCAAAATAAGATTTTCAGATAAAAATTTAAATTTTTTTTAGGTTTTGGGAGGATTATTCAATTTTTTTGGGGGTGGTCATGAATTAAAGTCCTTTTCGCGCTAGGGCGCTTAGTTTAGGAGATATGGGCAAAATAAGTTTTACATATCAAAATTTAAATTTTTTTAGGTTTTGGGTGGATTTGTCAATTTTTTGGGTGTGGTCACGAATTAAAGTCCATTTCGCCCTAGGACGCATATTTAAGGAGATATGGGCAAAATAACTTTTTCATATAAAAATTGCAATTTTTTTAGGTTTTGAGTGGATTATTAAATTTTTTGGGGTGTTACGAATTAAAGACATTTTCGCTCTAGGACGCGTGTATACGAAGATATGGGCAAAATAAGTTTTTCAGATAAAAATTTCAATTTTTTTAGGTTTTGAGAGGATTATTCAATTTTTTTGGGGGTGGTCATGAATTAAAGTCCTTTTCGCGCTAGGGCGCTTAGTTTAGGAGATATGGGCAAAATAAGTTTTTCATATCAAAATTTAAATTTTTTTAGGTTTTGGGTGGATTTGTCAATTTTTTGGGGGTGGTCACGAATTAAAGTCCTTTTCGCCCTAGGACGTATATTTAAGGAGATATGGGCAAAATAACTTTTTCATATAAAAATTGCAATTTTTTAGGTTTTGAGTGGATTATTAAATTTTTTGGGGTGTTACGAATTAAAGTCCTTTTCGCCCCAGGACGCGTATATACGAAGATATGGGCAAAATAAGTTTTTCAGATAAAAATTTAATTTTTTTAGGTTTTTGGAGGATTATTCAATTTTTTTGGGGTGGTCATGAATTAAAGTCCTTTTCGCGCTAGGGCGCTTAGTTTAGGAGATATGGGCAAAATAAGTTTTTCATATCAAAATTTAAATTTTTTTAGGTTTTGGGTGGATTTGTCAATTTTGTGGGGGTGGTCACGAATTAAAGTCCTTTTCGCCCTAGGACGTATATTTAAGGAGATATGGGCAAAATAACTTTTTCATATAAAAATTGCAATTTTTTTAGGTTTTGAGCGGATTATTAAATTTTTTGGGGTGTTACGAATTAAAGTCCTTTTCGCTCTAGGACGCGTATATACGAAGATATGGGCAAAATAAGATTTTCAGATAAAAATTTCAATTTTTTTAGGTTTTGGGAGGATTATGAATTAAAGTCCGTTTCGCGCTAGGGCGCTTAGTTTAGGATATATGGGTAAAATAAGTTTTTCATATCAAAATTTAAATTTTTTTAGGTTTTGGGTGGATTTGTCAATTTTTTGGGTGTGGTCACTAATTAAAGTCCTTTTCGCCCTAGGACGTATATTTAAGGAGATATGGGCAAAATAACTTTTTCATATAAAAATTGAAAATTTTTTAGGTTTTGAGCGGATTATTAAATTTTTTGGGGTGTTACGAATTAAAGTCCTTTTCGCTCTAGGACGCGTATATACGAAGATATGGGCAAAATAAGTTTTTCAGATAAAAATTTCAATTTGTTTAGGTTTTGGGAGGATTATTCAATTTTTTTTGGGGGTGATCATGAATTAAAGTCCTTTTCGCGCTAGGGCGATTAGTTTAGGAGATATGGGCAAAATAAGTTTTTCATATCAAAATTTAAATTTTTTTTAGGTTTTGGGTGGATTTGTCAATTTTTTGGGTGTGGTCACGAATTAAAGTCCTTTTCGCCCTAGGACGTATATTTATGGAGATATGGGCAAAATAACTTTTTCATATAAAAATTGCAATTTTTTTAGGTTTTGAGCGGATTATTAAATTTTTTGGGGTGTTACGAATTAAAGTCCTTTTCGCTCTAGGACGCGTATATACGAAGATATGGGCAAAATAAGTTTTTCAGATAAAAATTTAATTTAGGTTTTGGGAGGATTATTCAATTTTTTTGGGGGTGGTCATGAATTAAAGTCCTTTTCGCGCTAGGGCGCTTAGTTTAGGAGATATGGGCAAAATAAGTTTTTCATATAAAAATTGCAATTTTTTTAGGTTTTGAGCGGATTATTAATTTTTTTGGTGTGTTACGAATTAAAGTCCTTTTCGCTCTAGGACGCGTAAATACGAAGATATGGGCAAAATAAGATTTTCAGATAAAAATTTAAATTTTTTTTAGGTTTTGGGAGGATTATTCAATTTTTTTGGGGGTGGTCATGAATTAAAGTCCTTTTCGCGCTAGGGCGCTTAGTTTAGGAGATATGGGCAAAATAAGTTTTACATATCAAAATTTAAATTTTTTTAGGTTTTGGGTGGATTATTAAATTTTTTGGGGTGTTACGAATTAAAGTCATTTTCGCTCTAGGACGCGTATATACGAAGATATGGGCAAAATAAGTTTGTCAGATAAAAATTTCAATTTTTTTAGGTTTTGAGAGGATTATTCAATTTTTTGGGGGTGGTCATGAATTAAAGTCCTTTTCGCGCTAGGGCGCTTAGTTTAGGAGATATGGGCAAAATAAGTTTTTCATATCAAAATTTAAATTTTTTTTAGGTTTTGGGTGGATTTGTCAATTTTTTGGGTGTGGTCACGAATTAAAGTCCTTTTCGCCCTAGGACGTATATTTAAGGAGATATGGGCAAAATAACTTTTTCATATAAAAATTGCATTTTTTTTTAGGTTTTGAGCGGATTATTAAATTTTTTGGGGTGTTACGAATTAAAGTCGTTTTCGCTCTAGGACGCGTATATATGAAGATATGGGCAAAATAAGATTTTCAGATAAAAATTTCAATTTTTTTTTAGGTTTTGGGAGGATTATTAAATTTTTTTTGGGGGTGGTCATGAATTAAAGTCCTTTTCGCGCTAGGGCGCTTAGTTTAGGAGATATGGGCAAAATAAGTTTTACATATCAAAATTTAAATTTTTTTAGGTTTTGGGTGGATTTGTAAATTTTTTGGGGGTGGTCACGAATTAAAGTCCTTTTCGCCCTAGGACGTATATTTAAGGAGATATGGGCAAAACAGCTTTTTCATATAAAAATTGCAATTTTTTTAGGTTTTGAGTGGATTATTAAATTTTTTGGGGTGTTACGAATTGAAGTCCTTTTCGCTCTAGGACGCGTATATACGAAGATATGGGCAAAATAAGTTTTTCAGATAAAAATTTCATTTTTTTTAGGTTTTGGGAGGATTATTCAATTTTTTTTGGGGTGGTCATGAATTAAAGTCCTTTTCGCGCTAGGGCGCTTAGTTTAGGAGATATGGGCAAAATAAATTTTTCATATCAAAATTTAAATTTGTTTAGGTTTTGGGTGGATTTGTCAATTTTTTGGTGGTGGTCACGAATTAAAGTCCATTTCGCCCTAGGACGCATATTTAAGGAGATATGGGCAAAATAACTTTTTCATATAAAAATTGCAAATTTTTTAGGTTTTGAGTGGATTATTAAATTTTTTGGGGTGTTACGAATTGAAGTCCTTTTCGCTCTAGGACGCGTATATACGAAGATATGGGCAAAATAAGTTTTTCAGATTAAAATTTCAATTTTTTTAGGTTTTGGGAGGATTATTCAATTTTTTTGGGGGTGGTCATGAATTAAAGTCCTTTTCACGCTAGGGCGCTTAGTTTAGGAGATATGGGCAAAATAAGTTTTTCATATCAAAATTTAAATTTTTTTAGGTTTTGGGTGGATTTGTCAATTTTTTGGGGGTGGTCACGAATTAAAGTCCTTTTCGCCCTAGGACGTATATTTAAGGAGATATGGGCAAAATAACTTTTTCATATAAAAATTGCAATTTTTTAGGTTTTGAGTGGATTATTAAATTTTTTGGGGTGTTACGAATTAAAGTCCTTTTCGCTCCAGGACGCGTATATACGAAGATATGGGCAAAATAAGTTTTTCAGATAAAAATTTAATTTTTTTAGGTTTTGGGAGGATTATTCAATTTTTTTGGGGTGGTCATGAATTAAAGTCCTTTTCGCGCTAGGGCGCTTAGTTTAGGAGATATGGGCAAAATAAGTTTTTCATATCAAAATTTAAATTTTTTTAGGTTTTGGGTGGATTTGTCAATTTTGTGGGGGTGGTCACGAATTAAAGTCCTTTTCGCCCTAGGACGTATATTTAAGGAGATATGGGCAAAATAACTTTTTCATATAAAAATTGCAATTTTTTTAGGTTTTGAGCGGATTATTAAATTTTTTGGGGTGTTACGAATTAAAGTCCTTTTCGCTCTAGGACGCGTATATACGAAGATATGGGCAAAATAAGATTTTCAGATAAAAATTTCAATTTTTTTAGGTTTTGGGAGGATTATGAATTAAAGTCCGTTTCGCGCTAGGGCGCTTAGTTTAGGATATATGGGTAAAATAAGTTTTTCATATCAAAATTTAAATTTTTTTAGGTTTTGGGTGGATTTGTCAATTTTTTGGGTGTGGTCACTAATTAAAGTCCTTTTCGCCCTAGGACGTATATTTAAGGAGATATGGGCAAAATAACTTTTTCATATAAAAATTGAAAATTTTTTAGGTTTTGAGCGGATTATTAAATTTTTTGGGGTGTTACGAATTAAAGTCCTTTTCGCTCTAGGACGCGTATATACGAAGATATGGGCAAAATAAGTTTTTCAGATAAAAATTTCAATTTGTTTAGGTTTTGGGAGGATTATTCAATTTTTTTTGGGGGTGATCATGAATTAAAGTCCTTTTCGCGCTAGGGCGATTAGTTTAGGAGATATGGGCAAAATAAGTTTTTCATATCAAAATTTAAATTTTTTTTAGGTTTTGGGTGGATTTGTCAATTTTTTGGGTGTGGTCACGAATTAAAGTCCTTTTCGCCCTAGGACGTATATTTATGGAGATATGGGCAAAATAACTTTTTCATATAAAAATTGCAATTTTTTTAGGTTTTGAGCGGATTATTAAATTTTTTGGGGTGTTACGAATTAAAGTCCTTTTCGCTCTAGGACGCGTATATACGAAGATATGGGCAAAATAAGTTTTTCAGATAAAAATTTAATTTAGGTTTTGGGAGGATTATTCAATTTTTTTGGGGGTGGTCATGAATTAAAGTCCTTTTCGCGCTAGGGCGCTTAGTTTAGGAGATATGGGCAAAATAAGTTTTTCATATAAAAATTGCAATTTTTTTAGGTTTTGAGCGGATTATTAATTTTTTTGGTGTGTTACGAATTAAAGTCCTTTTCGCTCTAGGACGCGTAAATACGAAGATATGGGCAAAATAAGATTTTCAGATAAAAATTTAAATTTTTTTTAGGTTTTGGGAGGATTATTCAATTTTTTTGGGGGTGGTCATGAATTAAAGTCCTTTTCGCGCTAGGGCGCTTAGTTTAGGAGATATGGGCAAAATAAGTTTTACATATCAAAATTTAAATTTTTTTAGGTTTTGGGTGGATTATTAAATTTTTTGGGGTGTTACGAATTAAAGTCATTTTCGCTCTAGGACGCGTATATACGAAGATATGGGCAAAATAAGTTTGTCAGATAAAAATTTCAATTTTTTTAGGTTTTGAGAGGATTATTCAATTTTTTGGGGGTGGTCATGAATTAAAGTCCTTTTCGCGCTAGGGCGCTTAGTTTAGGAGATATGGGCAAAATAAGTTTTTCATATCAAAATTTAAATTTTTTTTAGGTTTTGGGTGGATTTGTCAATTTTTTGGGTGTGGTCACGAATTAAAGTCCTTTTCGCCCTAGGACGTATATTTAAGGAGATATGGGCAAAATAACTTTTTCATATAAAAATTGCATTTTTTTTTAGGTTTTGAGCGGATTATTAAATTTTTTGGGGTGTTACGAATTAAAGTCGTTTTCGCTCTAGGACGCGTATATATGAAGATATGGGCAAAATAAGATTTTCAGATAAAAATTTCAATTTTTTTTTAGGTTTTGGGAGGATTATTAAATTTTTTTTGGGGGTGGTCATGAATTAAAGTCCTTTTCGCGCTAGGGCGCTTAGTTTAGGAGATATGGGCAAAATAAGTTTTACATATCAAAATTTAAATTTTTTTAGGTTTTGGGTGGATTTGTAAATTTTTTGGGGGTGGTCACGAATTAAAGTCCTTTTCGCCCTAGGACGTATATTTAAGGAGATATGGGCAAAACAACTTTTTCATATAAAAATTGCAATTTTTTTAGGTTTTGAGTGGATTATTAAATTTTTTGGGGTGTTACGAATTGAAGTCCTTTTCGCTCTAGGACGCGTATATACGAAGATATGGGCAAAATAAGTTTTTCAGATAAAAATTTCATTTTTTTTAGGTTTTGGGAGGATTATTCAATTTTTTTTGGGGTGGTCATGAATTAAAGTCCTTTTCGCGCTAGGGCGCTTAGTTTAGGAGATATGGGCAAAATAAATTTTTCATATCAAAATTTAAATTTGTTTAGGTTTTGGGTGGATTTGTCAATTTTTTGGTGGTGGTCACGAATTAAAGTCCATTTCGCCCTAGGACGCATATTTAAGGAGATATGGGCAAAATAACTTTTTCATATAAAAATTGCAAATTTTTTAGGTTTTGAGTGGATTATTAAATTTTTTGGGGTGTTACGAATTGAAGTCCTTTTCGCTCTAGGACGCGTATATACGAAGATATGGGCAAAATAAGTTTTTCAGATTAAAATTTCAATTTTTTTAGGTTTTGGGAGGATTATTCAATTTTTTTGGGGGTGGTCATGAATTAAAGTCCTTTTCGCGCTAGGGCGCTTAGTTTAGGAGATATGGGCAAAATAAGTTTTTCATATCAAAATTTAATTTTTTTTAGGTTTTGGGTGGATTTGTCAATTTTTTTTAGGTGGTCTCGAATTAAAGTCCTTTTCGCCCTAGGACGTATATTTAAGGAGATATGGGCAAAATAACTTTTTCATATAAAAATTGCAATTTTTTTAGGTTTTGAGCGGATTATTAAATTTTTTGGAGTGTTACGAATTAAAGTCGAATTAAAGTCGCTCTAGGACGCGTATATATGAAGATATGGGCAAAATAAGATTTTCAGATAAAAATTTCAATTTTTTTTTTAGGTTTTGGGAGGATTATTAAATTTTTTGGGGGTGGTCATGAATTAAAGTCCTTTTCGCGCTAGGGCGCTTAGTTTAGAAGATATGGGCAAAATAAGTTTTACATATCAAAATTTAAATTTTTTTAGGTTTTGGGTGGATTTGTCAATTTTTTGGGGGTGGTCACGAATTAAAGTCCATTTCGTCCTAGGACGCATATTTAAGGAGATATGGGCAAATCAACTTTTCCATATAAAAAGTGCAATTTTTTTAGGTTTTGAGTGGATTATTAAATTTTTTGGAGTGTTACGAATTAAAGTCCTTTTCGCTCTAGGACGCGTATATACGAAGATATGGGCAAAATAAGTTTTTCAGATAAAAATTTAATTTTTTTTAGGTTTTGGGAGGATTATTCAATTTTTTTGGGGGTGGTCATGAATTAAAGTCCTTTTCGCGCTAGGGCGCTTAGTTTAGGAGATATGGGCAAAATAAGTTTTTCATATGAAAGTTTAAATTTTTTTAGGTTTTGGGTGGATTTGTCAATTTTTTGGGGGTGGTCACGAATTAAAGTCCTTTTCGCCCTAGGACGTATATTTAAGGAGATATGGGCAAAATAACTTTTTCATATAAAAATTGCAATTTTTTTAGGTTTTGAGTGGATTATTAAATTTTTTGGGGTGTTACGAATTGAAGTCCTTTTCGCTCTAGGACGCGTATATACGAAGATATGTGCAAAACAAGTTTTTCAGATAAAAATTTCAATTTTTTTAGGTTTTGGGAGGATTATTCAATTTTTTTGGGGGTGGTCATGAATTAAAGTCCTTTTCGCCCTAGGACGTATATTTAAGGAAATATGGGCAAAATAACTTTTTCATATAAATTTTTTTTTTAGGTTTTGAGCGGATTATTAAATTTTTTGGGGTGTTACGAATTAAAGTCCTTTTCGCTCTAGGACGCGTATATACGAAGATATGGGCAAAATAAGTTTTTCAGATAAAAATTTCATTTTTTTAGGTTTTGGGAGGATTATTCAATTTTTTTGGGGGTGGTCATGAATTAAAGTCCTTTTCGCGCTAGGGCGCTTAGTTTAGGAGATATGGGCAAAATAAATTTTTCATATCAAAATTTAAATTTGTTTAGGTTTTGGGTGGATTTGTCAATTTTTTTGGTGGTGGTCACGAATTAAAGTCCTTTTCGCCCTAGGACGTATATTTAAGGAGATATGGGCAAAATAAGTTTTTCATATGAAAATTTAAATTTTTTTAGGTTTTGGGTGGATTTGTCAATTTTTTGGGGGTGGTCACGAATTAAAGTCCTTTTCGCCCTAGGACGTATATTTAAGGAGATATGGGCAAAATAGCTTTTTCATATAAAAATTGCAATTTTTTTAGGTTTTGAGTGGATTATTAAATTTTTTGGGGTGTTACGAATTGAAGTCCTTTTCGCTCTAGGACGCGTATATACGAAGATATGGGCAAAATAAGATTTTCAGATAAAAATTTCAATTTTTTAGGTTTTGGGACGATTATTCAATTTTTTTGGGGGTGGTCATGAATTAAAGTCCTTTTCGCGCTAGGGCGCTTAGTTTAGGAGATATGGGCAAAATAAGTTTTTCATATCAAAATTTAATTTTTTTTAGGTTTTGGGTGGATTTGTCAATTTTTTTTAGGTGGTCTCGAATTAAAGTCCTTTTCGCCCTAGGACGTATATTTAAGGAGATATGGGCAAAATAACTTTTTCATATAAAAATTGCAATTTTTTTTAGGTTTTGAGCGGATTATTATTTTTTTGGGGTGTTACGAATTAAAGTCGTTTTCGCTCTAGGACGCGTATATATGAAGATATGGGCAAAATAAGATTTTCAGATAAAAATTTCAATTTTTTTTTAGGTTTTGGGAGGATTATTAAATTTTTTTGGGGGTGGTCATGAATTAAAGTCCTTTTCGCGCTAGGGCGCTTAGTTTAGGAGATATGGGCAAAATAAGTTTTACATATCAAAATTTAAATTTTTTTAGGTTTTGGGTGGATTTGTCAATTTTTTGGGGGTGGTCACGAATTAAAGTCCATTTCGCCCTAGGACGCATATTTAAGGAGATATGGGCAAATCAACTTTTTCATATAAAAATTGCAATTTTTTTAGGTTTTGAGTGGATTATTAAATTTTTTGGAGTGTTACGAATTAAAGTCCTTTTCGCTCTAGGACGCGTATATACGAAGATATGGGCAAAATAAGTTTTTCAGATAAAAATTTAATTTTTTTTAGGTTTTGGGAGGATTATTCAATTTTTTTGGGGGTGGTCATGAATTAAAGTCCTTTTCGCGCTAGGGCGCTTAGTTTAGGAGATATGGGCAAAATAAGTTTTTCATATGAAAATTTAAATTTTTTTAGGTTTTGGGTGGATTTGTCAATTTTTTGGGGGTGGTCGCGAATTAAAGTCCTTTTCGCCCTAGGACGTATATTTAAGGAGATATGGGCAAAATAACTTTTTCATATAAAAATTGCAATTTTTTTAGGTTTTGAGTGGATTATTAAATTTTTTGGGGTGTTACGAATTGAAGTCCTTTTCGCTCTAGGACGCGTATATACGAAGATATGGGCAAAATAAGTTTTTCAGATAAAAATTTCAATTTTTTTAGGTTTTGGGTGGATTATTCAATTTTTTTTTGGGGTGGTCATGAATTAAAGTCCTTTTCGCGCTAGGGCGCTTAGTTTAGGAGATATGGGCAAAATAAATTTTTCATATCAAAATTTAAATTTGTTTAGGTTTTGGGTGGATTTGTCAATTTTTTGGTGGTGGTCACGAATTAAAGTCCATTTCGCCCTAGGACACATATTTAAGGAGATATGGGCAAAATAACTTTTTCATATAAAAATTGCAAAGTTTGTAGGTTTTGAGTGGATTATTAATTTTTTTGGGGTGTTACGAATTGAAGTCCTTTTCGCTCTAGGACGCGTATATACGAAGATATGGGCAAAATAAGTTTTTCAGATAAAAATTTCAATTTTTTTAGGTTTTGGGAGGATTATTCAATTTTTTGGGGGTGGTCATGAATTAAAGTCCTTTTCGCGCTAGGGCGCTTAGTTTAGGAGATATGGGCAAAATAAGTTTTTCATATCAAAATTTAATTTTTTTTAGGTTTTGGGTGGATTTGTCAATTTTTTTGGGGTGGTCTCGAATTAAAGTCCTTTTCGCCCTAGGACGTATATTTAAGGAGATATGGGCAAAATAACTTTTTCATATAAAAATTGCAATTTTTTTAGGTTTTGAGGGGATTATTAAATTTTTTGGGGTGTTACGAATTAAAGTCCTTTTCGCTCTAAGACGCGTATATACGAAGATATGGGCAAAATAACTTTTTCATATCAAAATTTAATTTTTTTTAGGTTTTGGGTGGATTTGTCAATTTTTTGTGGGTGGTCACGAATTAAAGTCCTTTTCGCCCTAGGACGTATATTTAAGGATATATGGGCAAAATAACTTTTTCATATAAAATTTTTTTTTTTAGGTTTTGAGCGGATTATCAAATTTTTTGGGGTGTTACGAATTAAAGTCCTTTTCGCTCTAGGACGCGTATATACGAAGATATGGGCAAAATAAGTTTTTCAGATAAAAATTTCAATTTTTCTAGGTTTTGGGAGGATTATTCAATTTTTTTGGGGGTGGTCATGAATTAAAGTCCTTTTCGCTCTAGGACGCGTATATACGAAGATATGGGCAAAATAAGTTTTTCAGATAAAAATTTCAATTTTTTTAGGTTTTGGGTGGGTTATTCAATTTTTTTTTGGGGTGGTCATGAATTAAAGTCCTTTTCGCGCTAGGGCGCTTAGTTTAGGAGATATGGGCAAAATAAATTTTTCATATCAAAATTTAAATTTGTTTAGGTTTTGGGTGGATTGTCAATTTTTTGGGGTGTTACGAATTAAAGTCCATTTCGCCCTAGGACGCATATTTAAGGAGATATGGGCAAAATAACTTTTTCATATAAAAATTGCAAAGTTTTTAGGTTTTGAGTGGATTATTAATTTTTTTGGGGTGTTACGAATTGAAGTCCTTTTCGCTCTAGGACGCGTATATACGAAGATATGGGCAAAATAAGTTTTTCAGATAAAAATTTCAATTTTTTTAGGTTTTGGGAGGATTATTCAATTTTTTTGGGGGTGGTCATGAATTAAAGTCCTTTTCGCGCTAGGGCGCTTAGTTTAGGAGATATGGGCAAAATAAGTTTTTCATATCAAAATTTAATTTTTTTTAGGTTTTGGGTGGATTTGTCAATTTTTTTGGGGTGGTCTCGAATTAAAGTCCTTTTCGCCCTAGGACGTATATTTAAGGAGATATGGGCAAAATAACTTTTTCATATAAAAATTGCAATTTTTTTAGGTTTTGAGGGGATTATTAAATTTTTTGGGGTGTTACGAATTAAAGTCCTTTTCGCTCTAAGACGCGTATATACGAAGATATGGGCAAAATAAGTTTTTCATATCAAAATTTAATTTTTTTTAGGTTTTGGGTGGATTTGTCAATTTTTTGTGGGTGGTCACGAATTAAAGTCCTTTTCGCCCTAGGACGTATATTTAAGGATATATGGGCAAAATAACTTTTTCATATAAATTTTTTTTTTTTAGGTTTTGAGCGGATTATCAAATTTTTTGGGGTGTTACGAATTAAAGTCCTTTTCGCTCTAGGACGCGTATATACGAAAATATGGGCAAAATAAGTTTTTCAGATAAAAATTTCAATTTTTCTAGGTTTTGGGAGGATTATTCAATTTTTTTGGGGGTGGTCATGAATTAAAGTCCTTTTCGCCCTAGGACGTATATTTAAGGAGATATGGGCAAAATAACTTTTTCATATAAAAATTGCAATTTTTTTAGGTTTTGAGCGGATTATTAAATTTTTGGGGTGTTACGAATTAAAGTCCTTTTCGCTCTGGGATTTCAGATAAAAATTACTTTTTTTTTAGGTTTTGGGAGGATTATGAATTAAAGTCCTTTTCGCGCTAGGGCGCTTAGTTTAGGATATATGGGTAAAATAAGTTTTTCATATCAAAATTTAAATTTTGTTAGGTTTTGGGTGGATTTGTCAATTTTTTGGGTGTGGTCACGAATTAAAGTCCTTTTCGCCCTAGGACGTATATTTAAGGAGATATGGGCAAAATAACTTTTTCATATAAAAAGTGCAATTTTTTTAGGTTTTGAGTGGATTATTAAATTTTTTGGAGTGTTACGAATTAAAGTCCTTTTCGCTCTAGGACGCGTATATACGAAGATATGGGCAAAATAAGTTTTTCAGATAAAAATTTAATTTTTTTTAGGTTTTGGGAGGATTATTCAATTTTTTTGGGGGTGGTCATGAATTAAAGTCCTTTTCGCGCTAGGGCGCTTAGTTTAGGAGATATGGGCAAAATAAGTTTTTCATATGAAAGTTTAAATTTTTTTAGGTTTTGGGTGGATTTGTCAATTTTTTGGGGGTGGTCACGAATTAAAGTCCTTTTCGCCCTAGGACGTATATTTAAGGAGATATGGGCAAAATAACTTTTTCATATAAAAATTGCAATTTTTTTAGGTTTTGAGTGGATTATTAAATTTTTTGGGGTGTTACGAATTGAAGTCCTTTTCGCTCTAGGACGCGTATATACGAAGATATGTGCAAAACAAGTTTTTCAGATAAAAATTTCAATTTTTTTAGGTTTTGGGAGGATTATTCAATTTTTTTGGGGGTGGTCATGAATTAAAGTCCTTTTCGCCCTAGGACGTATATTTAAGGAAATATGGGCAAAATAACTTTTTCATATAAATTTTTTTTTTAGGTTTTGAGCGGATTATTAAATTTTTTGGGGTGTTACGAATTAAAGTCCTTTTCGCTCTAGGACGCGTATATACGAAGATATGGGCAAAATAAGTTTTTCAGATAAAAATTTCATTTTTTTAGGTTTTGGGAGGATTATTCAATTTTTTTGGGGGTGGTCATGAATTAAAGTCCTTTTCGCGCTAGGGCGCTTAGTTTAGGAGATATGGGCAAAATAAATTTTTCATATCAAAATTTAAATTTGTTTAGGTTTTGGGTGGATTTGTCAATTTTTTTGGTGGTGGTCACGAATTAAAGTCCTTTTCGCCCTAGGACGTATATTTAAGGAGATATGGGCAAAATAAGTTTTTCATATGAAAATTTAAATTTTTTTAGGTTTTGGGTGGATTTGTCAATTTTTTGGGGGTGGTCACGAATTAAAGTCCTTTTCGCCCTAGGACGTATATTTAAGGAGATATGGGCAAAATAGCTTTTTCATATAAAAATTGCAATTTTTTTAGGTTTTGAGTGGATTATTAAATTTTTTGGGGTGTTACGAATTGAAGTCCTTTTCGCTCTAGGACGCGTATATACGAAGATATGGGCAAAATAAGATTTTCAGATAAAAATTTCAATTTTTTAGGTTTTGGGACGATTATTCAATTTTTTTGGGGGTGGTCATGAATTAAAGTCCTTTTCGCGCTAGGGCGCTTAGTTTAGGAGATATGGGCAAAATAAGTTTTTCATATCAAAATTTAATTTTTTTTAGGTTTTGGGTGGATTTGTCAATTTTTTTTAGGTGGTCTCGAATTAAAGTCCTTTTCGCCCTAGGACGTATATTTAAGGAGATATGGGCAAAATAACTTTTTCATATAAAAATTGCAATTTTTTTTAGGTTTTGAGCGGATTATTATTTTTTTGGGGTGTTACGAATTAAAGTCGTTTTCGCTCTAGGACGCGTATATATGAAGATATGGGCAAAATAAGATTTTCAGATAAAAATTTCAATTTTTTTTTAGGTTTTGGGAGGATTATTAAATTTTTTTGGGGGTGGTCATGAATTAAAGTCCTTTTCGCGCTAGGGCGCTTAGTTTAGGAGATATGGGCAAAATAAGTTTTACATATCAAAATTTAAATTTTTTTAGGTTTTGGGTGGATTTGTCAATTTTTTGGGGGTGGTCACGAATTAAAGTCCATTTCGCCCTAGGACGCATATTTAAGGAGATATGGGCAAATCAACTTTTTCATATAAAAATTGCAATTTTTTTAGGTTTTGAGTGGATTATTAAATTTTTTGGAGTGTTACGAATTAAAGTCCTTTTCGCTCTAGGACGCGTATATACGAAGATATGGGCAAAATAAGTTTTTCAGATAAAAATTTAATTTTTTTTAGGTTTTGGGAGGATTATTCAATTTTTTTGGGGGTGGTCATGAATTAAAGTCCTTTTCGCGCTAGGGCGCTTAGTTTAGGAGATATGGGCAAAATAAGTTTTTCATATGAAAATTTAAATTTTTTTAGGTTTTGGGTGGATTTGTCAATTTTTTGGGGGTGGTCGCGAATTAAAGTCCTTTTCGCCCTAGGACGTATATTTAAGGAGATATGGGCAAAATAACTTTTTCATATAAAAATTGCAATTTTTTTAGGTTTTGAGTGGATTATTAAATTTTTTGGGGTGTTACGAATTGAAGTCCTTTTCGCTCTAGGACGCGTATATACGAAGATATGGGCAAAATAAGTTTTTCAGATAAAAATTTCAATTTTTTTAGGTTTTGGGTGGATTATTCAATTTTTTTTTGGGGTGGTCATGAATTAAAGTCCTTTTCGCGCTAGGGCGCTTAGTTTAGGAGATATGGGCAAAATAAATTTTTCATATCAAAATTTAAATTTGTTTAGGTTTTGGGTGGATTTGTCAATTTTTTGGTGGTGGTCACGAATTAAAGTCCATTTCGCCCTAGGACACATATTTAAGGAGATATGGGCAAAATAACTTTTTCATATAAAAATTGCAAAGTTTGTAGGTTTTGAGTGGATTATTAATTTTTTTGGGGTGTTACGAATTGAAGTCCTTTTCGCTCTAGGACGCGTATATACGAAGATATGGGCAAAATAAGTTTTTCAGATAAAAATTTCAATTTTTTTAGGTTTTGGGAGGATTATTCAATTTTTTGGGGGTGGTCATGAATTAAAGTCCTTTTCGCGCTAGGGCGCTTAGTTTAGGAGATATGGGCAAAATAAGTTTTTCATATCAAAATTTAATTTTTTTTAGGTTTTGGGTGGATTTGTCAATTTTTTTGGGGTGGTCTCGAATTAAAGTCCTTTTCGCCCTAGGACGTATATTTAAGGAGATATGGGCAAAATAACTTTTTCATATAAAAATTGCAATTTTTTTAGGTTTTGAGGGGATTATTAAATTTTTTGGGGTGTTACGAATTAAAGTCCTTTTCGCTCTAAGACGCGTATATACGAAGATATGGGCAAAATAACTTTTTCATATCAAAATTTAATTTTTTTTAGGTTTTGGGTGGATTTGTCAATTTTTTGTGGGTGGTCACGAATTAAAGTCCTTTTCGCCCTAGGACGTATATTTAAGGATATATGGGCAAAATAACTTTTTCATATAAAATTTTTTTTTTTAGGTTTTGAGCGGATTATCAAATTTTTTGGGGTGTTACGAATTAAAGTCCTTTTCGCTCTAGGACGCGTATATACGAAGATATGGGCAAAATAAGTTTTTCAGATAAAAATTTCAATTTTTCTAGGTTTTGGGAGGATTATTCAATTTTTTTGGGGGTGGTCATGAATTAAAGTCCTTTTCGCTCTAGGACGCGTATATACGAAGATATGGGCAAAATAAGTTTTTCAGATAAAAATTTCAATTTTTTTAGGTTTTGGGTGGGTTATTCAATTTTTTTTTGGGGTGGTCATGAATTAAAGTCCTTTTCGCGCTAGGGCGCTTAGTTTAGGAGATATGGGCAAAATAAATTTTTCATATCAAAATTTAAATTTGTTTAGGTTTTGGGTGGATTGTCAATTTTTTGGGGTGTTACGAATTAAAGTCCATTTCGCCCTAGGACGCATATTTAAGGAGATATGGGCAAAATAACTTTTTCATATAAAAATTGCAAAGTTTTTAGGTTTTGAGTGGATTATTAATTTTTTTGGGGTGTTACGAATTGAAGTCCTTTTCGCTCTAGGACGCGTATATACGAAGATATGGGCAAAATAAGTTTTTCAGATAAAAATTTCAATTTTTTTAGGTTTTGGGAGGATTATTCAATTTTTTTGGGGGTGGTCATGAATTAAAGTCCTTTTCGCGCTAGGGCGCTTAGTTTAGGAGATATGGGCAAAATAAGTTTTTCATATCAAAATTTAATTTTTTTTAGGTTTTGGGTGGATTTGTCAATTTTTTTGGGGTGGTCTCGAATTAAAGTCCTTTTCGCCCTAGGACGTATATTTAAGGAGATATGGGCAAAATAACTTTTTCATATAAAAATTGCAATTTTTTTAGGTTTTGAGGGGATTATTAAATTTTTTGGGGTGTTACGAATTAAAGTCCTTTTCGCTCTAAGACGCGTATATACGAAGATATGGGCAAAATAAGTTTTTCATATCAAAATTTAATTTTTTTTAGGTTTTGGGTGGATTTGTCAATTTTTTGTGGGTGGTCACGAATTAAAGTCCTTTTCGCCCTAGGACGTATATTTAAGGATATATGGGCAAAATAACTTTTTCATATAAATTTTTTTTTTTTAGGTTTTGAGCGGATTATCAAATTTTTTGGGGTGTTACGAATTAAAGTCCTTTTCGCTCTAGGACGCGTATATACGAAAATATGGGCAAAATAAGTTTTTCAGATAAAAATTTCAATTTTTCTAGGTTTTGGGAGGATTATTCAATTTTTTTGGGGGTGGTCATGAATTAAAGTCCTTTTCGCCCTAGGACGTATATTTAAGGAGATATGGGCAAAATAACTTTTTCATATAAAAATTGCAATTTTTTTAGGTTTTGAGCGGATTATTAAATTTTTGGGGTGTTACGAATTAAAGTCCTTTTCGCTCTGGGATTTCAGATAAAAATTACTTTTTTTTTAGGTTTTGGGAGGATTATGAATTAAAGTCCTTTTCGCGCTAGGGCGCTTAGTTTAGGATATATGGGTAAAATAAGTTTTTCATATCAAAATTTAAATTTTGTTAGGTTTTGGGTGGATTTGTCAATTTTTTGGGTGTGGTCACGAATTAAAGTCCTTTTCGCCCTAGGACGTATATTTAAGGAGATATGGGCAAAATAACTTTTTCATATAAAAATTGAAAATTTTTTAGGTTTTGAGCGGATTATTAAATTTTTTGGGGTGTTACGAATTAAAGTCCTTTTCGCTCTAGGGCGCGTATATACGAAGATATGGGCAAAATAAGTTTGTCAGATAAAAATTTCAATTTGTTTAGGTTTTGGGAGGATTATTCAATTTTTTTTTTTTGGGGGTGATCATGAATTAAAGTCCTTTTCGCGCTAGGGCGCTCAGTTTAGGAGATATGGGCAAAATAAGTTTTTCATATCAAAATTTAAATTTTTTTTAGGTTTTGGGTGGATTTGTCAATTTTTTGGGTGTGGTCACGAATTAAAGTCCTTTTCGCCCTAGGACGTATATTTAAGGAGATATGGGCAAAATAACTTTTTCATATAAAAATTGCAATTTTTTTTTAGGTTTTGAGCGGATTTTTAAATTTTTTGGGGTGTTACGAATTAAAGTCGTTTTCGCTCTAGGACGCGTATATACGAAGATATGGGCAAAATAAGATTTTCAGATAAAAATTTCAATTTTTTTTTAGGTTTTGGGAGGATTATTAAATTTTTTTGGGGTGGTCATGAATTAAAGTCCTTTTCGCGCTAGGACGCTTAGTTTAGGAGATATGGGCAAAATAAGTTTTACATATCAAAATTTAAATTTTTTTAGGTTTTGGGTGGATTTGTCAATTTTTTGGGGGTGGTCACGAATTAAAGTCCATTTCGCCCTAGGACGCATATTTAAGGAGATATGGGCAAAACAACTTTTTCATATAAAAATTGCAATTTTTTTAGGTTTTGAGTGGATTATTAAATTTTTTGAGTGTTACGAATTAAAGTCCTTTTCGCTCTAGGACGCGTATATACGAAGATATGGGCAAAATAAGTTTTTCAGATAAAAATTTAATTTTTTTTAGGTTTTGGGAGGATTATTCAATTTTTTTTGGGGTGGTCATGAATTAAAGTCCTTTTCGCGCTAGGGCGCTTAGTTTAGGAGATATGGGCAAAATAAGTTTTTCATATCAAAATTTAAATTTGTTTAGGTTTTGGGTGGATTTGTCAATTTTTTGGTGGTGGTCACGAATTAAAGTCCATTTCGCCCTAGGACGTATATTTAAGGAGATATGGGCAAAATAACTTTTTCATATAAAAATTGCAATTTTTTTTAGGTTTTGAGCGGATTATTAAATTTTTTGGGGTGTTACGAATTAAAGTCGTTTTCGCTCTAGGACGCGTATATACGAAGATATGGGCAAAATAAGATTTTCAGATAAAAATTTCAATTTTTTTTTAGGTTTTGGGAGGATTATTAAATTTTTTTGGGGGTGGTCATGAATTAAAGTCCTTTTCGCGCTAGGGCGCTTAGGTTAGGAGATATGGGCAAAATAAGTTTTACATATCAAAATTTAAATTTTTTTAGGTTTTGGGTGGATTTGTCAATTTTTTGGGGGTGGTCACGAATTAAAGTCCATTTCGCCCTAGGACGCATATTTAAGGAGATATGGGCAAAACAACTTTTTCATATAAAAATTGCAATTTTTTTAGGTTTTGAGTGGATTATTAAATTTTTTGGAGTGTTACGAATTAAAGTCCTTTTCGCTCTAGGACGCGTATATACGAAGATATGGGCAAAATAAATTTTTCAGATAAAAATTTAATTTTTTTTAGGTTTTGGGAGGATTATTCAATTTTTTTGGGGGTGGTCATGAATTAAAGTCCTTTTCGCGCTAGGGCGCTTAGTTTAGGAGATATGGGCAAAATAAGTTTTTCATATGAAAATTTAAATTTTTTTAGGTTTTGGGTGGATTTGTAAATTTTTTGGGGGTGATCACGAATTAAAGTCCTTTTCGCCCTAGGACGTATATTTAAGGAGATATGGGCAAAATAGCTTTTTCATATAAAAATTGCAATTTTTTTAGGTTTTGAGTGGATTATTAAATTTTTTGGGGTGTTACGAATTGAAGTCCTTTTCGCTCTAGGACGCGTATATACGAAGATATGGGCAAAATAAGTTTTTCAGATAAAAATTTCAATTTTTTTAGGTTTTGGGTGGATTTGTCAATTTTTTTGGGGTGGTCTCGAATTAAAGTCCTTTTCGCCCTAGGACGTATATTTAAGGAGATATGGGCAAAATAACTTTTTCATATAAAAATTGCAATTTTTTTAGGTTTTGAGCGGATTATTAAATTTTTTGGGGTGTTACGAATTAAAGTCTTTTTCGCTCTAAGACGCGTATATACGAAGATATGGGCAAAATAAGATTTTCAGATAAAAATTTCAATATTTCTAGGTTTTGGGAGGATTATTCAATTTTTTTGGGGGTGGTCATGAATTAAAGTCCTTTTCGCCCTAGGACGCATATTTAAAGAGATATGGGCAAAATAACTTTTTCATATAAAAATTGACATTTTTTTAGGTTTTGAGTGGATTATTAAATTTTTTGGGGTGTTACGAATTAAAGTCCTTTTCGCTCTAGGACGCGTATATACGAAGATATGGGCAAAATAAGTTTTTCAGATAAAAATTTCATTTTTTTTAGGTTTTGGGAGGATTATTCAATTTTTTTGGGGGTGGTCATGAATTAAAGTCCTTTTCGCGCTAGGGGGCTTAGTTTAGGAGATATGGGCAAAATAAGTTTTTCATATCAAAATTTAATTTTTTTTAGGTTTAGGGTGGATTTGTCAATTTTTTGTGGGTGGTCACGAATTAAAGTCCTTTTCGCCCTAGGACGTATATTTAAGGATATATGGGCAAAATAACTTTTTCATATAAAATTTTTTTTTTAGGTTTTGAGCGGATTATTAAATTTTTTGGGGTGTTACGAATTAAAGTCCTTTTCGCTCTAGGACGCGTATATACGAAGATATGGGCAAAATAAGTTTTTCAGATAAAAATTTCATTTTTTTTAGGTTTTGGGAGGATTATTCAATTTTTTGGGGGGTGGTCATGAATTAAAGTCCTTTTCGCGCTAGGGCGCTTAGTTTAGGAGATATGGGCAAAATAAGTTTTTCATATCAAAATTTAAATTTTTTTAGGTTTTGGGTGGATTTGTCAATTTTTTGGGGGTGGTCACGAATTAAAGTCCATTTCGCCCTAGGACGCATATTTAAGGAGATATGGGCAAAATAACTTTTTCATATAAAAATTGCAATTTTTTTAGGTTTTGAGTGGATTATTAAATTTTTTGGGGTGTTACGAAATAAAGTCCTTTTCGCTCTAGGACGCGTTTATACGAAGATATGGGCAAAATAAGATTTTCAGATAAAAATTTCAATTTTTTTAGGTTTTGGGAGGATTATTCAATTTTTTTTGGGGTGGTCATGAATTAAAGTCCTTTTCGCGCTAGGGCGCTTAGTTTAGGAGATATGGGCAAAATAAGTTTTTCATATCAAAATTTAAATTTTTTTTAGGTTTTGGGTGGATTTATCAATTTTTTGGGTGTGGTCACGAATTAAAGTCCTTTTTGCCCTAGGACGTATATTTAAGGAGATATGGGCAAAATAACTTTTTCATATAAAAATTTCTATTTTTTTAAGGTTTTGAGCGGATTATTAAATTTTTTGGGGTGTTACGAATTAAAGTCATTTTCGCTCTAGGACGCGTATATACGAAGATATGGGCAAAATAAGTTTTTCAGATAAAAATTTCAATTCTTTTTAGGTTTTGGGAGGATTATTCAATTTTTTTGGGGGTGGTCATGAATTAAAGTCCTTTTCGCGCTAGGGCGCTTAGTTTAGGAGATATGGGCAAAATAAGTTTTTCATATAAAAATTGCAATTTTTTTAGGTTTTGAGTGGATTATTAAATTTTTTGGAGTGTTACGAATTAAAGTCCTTTTCGCTCTAGGGCGCGTATATACGAAGATATGGGCAAAATAAATTTTTCAGATAAAAATTTAATTTTTTTTAGGTTTTGGGAGGATTATTCAATTTTTTTGGGGTGGTCATGATTAAAGTCCTTTTCGCGCTAGGGCGCTTAGTTTAGGAGATATGGGCAAAATAAGTTTTTCATATGAAAATTTAAATTTTTTTAGGTTTTGGGTGGATTTGTAAATTTTTTAGGGGTGGTCACGAATTAAAGTCCTTTTCGCCCTAGGACGTATATTTAAGGAGATATGGGCAAAATAGCTTTTTCATATAAAAATTGCAATTTTTTTAGGTTTTGAGTGGATTATTAAATTTTTGGGGTGTTACGAATTGAAGTCCTTTTCGCTCTAGGACGCGTATATACGAAGATATGGGCAAAATAAGTTTTTCAGATAAAAATTTCAATTTTTTTAGGTTTTGGGAGGATTATTCAATTTTTTTTGGGGTGGTCATGAATTAAAGTCCTTTTCGCGCTAGGGCGCTTAGTTTAGGAGATATGGGCAAAATAAGTTTTTCATATCAAAATTTAAATTTGTTTAGGTTTTGGGTGGATTTGTCAATTTTTTGGTGGTGGTCACGAATTAAAGTCCATTTCGCCCTAGGACGTATATTTAAGGAGATATGGGCAAAATAACTTTTTCATATAAAAATTGCAATTTTTTTTTTTTAGGTTTTGAGCGGATTATTAAATTTTTTGGGGTGTTACGAATTAAAGTCGTTTTCGCTCTAGGACGCGTATATACGAAGATATGGGCAAAATAAGATTTTCAGATAAAAATTTCAATTTTTTTTAGGTTTTGGGAGGATTATTAAATTTTTTTGGGGGTGGTCATGAATTAAAGTCCTTTTCGCGCTAGGGCGCTTAGTTTAGGAGATATGGGCAAAATAAGTTTTACATATCAAAATTTAAATTTTTTTAGGTTTTGGGTGGATTTGTCAATTTTTTGGGGGTGGTCACGAATTAAAGTCCATTTCGCCCTAGGACGCATATTTAAGGAGATATGGGCAAAACAACTTTTTCATATAAAAATTGCAATTTTTTTAGGTTTTGAGTGGATTATTAAATTTTTTGGACTGTTACGAATTAAAGTCCTTTTCGCTCTAAGACGCGTATATACGAAGATATGGGCAAAATAAGTTTTTCAGATAAAAATTTAATTTTTTTTAGGTTTTGGGAGGATTATTCAGTTTTTTTGGGGGGTGGTCATGAATTAAAGTCCTTTTCGCGCTAGGGCGCTTAGTTTAGGAGATATGGGCAAAATAAGTTTTTCATATGAAAATTTACATTTTTTTAGGTTTTGGGTGGATTTGTCAATTTTTTGGGGGTGGTCACGAATTAAAGTCCTTTTCGCCCTAGGACGTATATTTAAGGTGATATGGGCAAAATAGCTTTTTCATATAAAAATTGCAATTTTTTTAGGTTTTGAGTGGATTATTAAATTTTTTGGGGTGTTACGAATTGAAGCCCTTTTCGCTCTAGGACGCGTATATACGAAGATATGGGCAAAATAAGTTTTTCAGATAAAAATTTCAATTTTTTTAGGTTTTGGGAGGATTATTCAATTTTTTTTGGGGTGGTCATGAATTAAAGTCCTTTTCGCGCTAGGGCGCTTAGTTTAGGAGATATGGGCAAAATAAGTTTTTCATATGAAAATTTACATTTTTTTAGGTTTTGGGTGGATTTGTCAATTTTTTGGGTGGAATTAAAGTCCTTTTCGCCCTAGGACGTATATTTAAGGAGATATGGGCAAAATAGCTTTTTCATATAAAAATTGCAATTTTTTTAGGTTTTGAGTGGATTATTAAAATTTTTGGGGTGTTACGAATTGAAGTCCTTTTCGCTCTAGGACGCGTATATACGAAGATATGGGCAAAATAAGTTTTTCAGATAAAAATTTCAATTTTTTTAGGTTTTGGGAGGATTATTCAATTTTTTTTGGGGTGGTCATGAATTAAAGTCCTTTTCGCGCTAGGGCGCTTAGTTTAGGAGATATGGGCAAAATAAGTTTTTCATATCAAAATTTAAATTTGTTTAGGTTTTGGGTGGATTTGTCAATTTTTTGGTGGTGGTCACGAATTAAAGTCCATTTCGCCCTTGGACGCATATTTAAGGAGATATGGGCAAAATAACTTTTTCATATAAAAATTGCAATTTTTTAGGTTTTGAGTGGATTATTAAATTTTTTGGAGTGTTACGAATTAAAGTCCTTTTCGCTCTAGGGCGCGTATATACGAAGATATGGGCAAAATAAATTTTTCAGATAAAAATTTAATTTTTTTTAGGTTTTGGGAGGATTATTCAATTTTTTTGGGGGTGGTCATGATTAAAGTCCTTTTCGCGCTAGGGCGCTTAGGTTAGGAGATATGGGCAAAATAAGTTTTTCATATGAAAATTTAAATTTTTTTAGGTTTTGGGTGGATTTGTAAATTTTTTGGGGGTGGTCACGAATTAAAGTCCTTTTCGCCCTAGGACGTATATTTAAGGAGATATGGGCAAAATAGCTTTTTCATATAAAAATTGCAATTTTTTTAGGTTTTGAGTGGATTATTAAATTTTTGGGGTGTTACGAATTGAAGTCCTTTTCGCTCTAGGACGCGTATATACGAAGATATGGGCAAAATAAGTTTTTCAGATAAAAATTTCAATTTTTTTAGGTTTTGGGAGGATTATTCAATTTTTTTTGGGGTGGTCATGAATTAAAGTCCTTTTCGCGCTAGGGCGCTTAGTTTAGGAGATATGGGCAAAATAAGTTTTTCATATCAAAATTTAAATTTGTTTAGGTTTTGGGTGGATTTGTCAATTTTTTGGTGGTGGTCACGAATTAAAGTCCATTTCGCCCTAGGACGTATATTTAAGGAGATATGGGAAAAATAACTTTTTCATATAAAAATTGCAATTTTTTTTTAGGTTTTGAGCGGATTATTAAATTTTTTGGGGTGTTACGAATTAAAGTCGTTTTCGCTCTAGGACGCGTATATACGAAGATATGGGCAAAATAAGTTTTTCAGATAAAAATTTCAATTTTTTTTAGGTTTTGGGAGGATTATTAAATTTTTTTGGGGGTGGTCATGAATTAAAGTCCTTTTCGCGCTAGGGCGCTTAGTTTAGGAGATATGGGCAAAATAAGTTTTACATATCAAAATTTAAATTTTTTTAGGTTTTGGGTGGATTTGTCAATTTTTTGGGGGTGGTCACGAATTAAAGTCCATTTCGCCCTAGGACGCATATTTAAGGAGATATGGGCAAAACAACTTTTTCATATAAAAATTGCAATTTTTTTAGGTTTTGAGTGGATTATTAAATTTTTTGGACTGTTACGAATTAAAGTCCTTTTCGCTCTAAGACGCGTATATACGAAGATATGGGCAAAATAAGTTTTTCAGATAAAAATTTAATTTTTTTTAGGTTTTGGGAGGATTATTCAGTTTTTTTGGGGGGTGGTCATGAATTAAAGTCCTTTTCGCGCTAGGGCGCTTAGTTTAGGAGATATGGGCAAAATAAGTTTTTCATATGAAAATTTACATTTTTTTAGGTTTTGGGTGGATTTGTCAATTTTTTGGGGGTGGTCACGAATTAAAGTCCTTTTCGACCTAGGACGTATATTTAAGGAGATATGGGCAAAATAACTTTTTCATATAAAAATTGCAATTTTTTAGGTTTTGAGTGGATTATTAAATTTTTTGGGGTGTTACGAATTAAAGTCCTTTTCGCTCTAGGACGCGTATATACGAAGATATGGGCACAATAAGTTTTTCAGATAAAAATTTCAATTTTTTTAGGTTTTGGGAGGATTATTCAATTTTTTTGGCGGTGGTCATGAATTAAAGTCCTTTTCGCGCTTAGTTTAGGAGATATGGGCAAAATAAGTTTTTCATATAAAATTGCAATTTTTTTTAGGTTTTGAGCGGATTATTAAATTTTTTGGGGTGTTACGAATTAAAGTCCTTTTCGCTCTAGGACGCGTATATACGAAGATATGGGCAAAATAATTTTTTCAGATAAAAATTGCATTTTTTTAGGTTTTGGAAGGATTATTCAATTTTTTTGGGGGTGGTCATGAATTAAAGTCCTTTTCGCGCTAGGGCGCTTAGTTTAGGAGATATGGGCAAAATAAGTTTTTCATATCAAAATTTAAATTTTTTTAGGTTTTGGGTGGATTTGTCAATTTTTTGGGTGTGGTCACGAATTAAAGTCCTTTTCGCCCTAGGACGTATATTTAAGGAGATATGAGCAAAATAACTTTTTCATATAAAAATTGCAATTTTTTTAGGCTTTGAGCGGATTATTAAATTTTTTGGGGTGTTACGAATTAAAGTCCTTTTCGCTCTAGGACGCGTATATACGAAGATATGGGCAAAATAAGATTTTCAGATAAAAATTTCAATTTTTTTAGGTTTTGGGAGGATTATTCAATTTTTTTGGGGGTGGTCATGAATTAAAGTCCTTTTCGCGCTAGGGCGCTTAGTTTAGGAGATATGGGCAAAATAAGTTTTTCATATCAAAATTTAAATTTGTTTAGGTTTTGGGTGGATTTGTCAATTTTTTGGTGGTGGTCACGAATTAAAGTCCATTTCGCCCTAGGACGCATATTTAAGGAGATATGGGCAAAATAACTTTTTCATATAAAAATTGCAATTTTTTTAGGTTTTGAGTGGATTATTAAATTTTTTGGGGTGTTACGAATTGAAGTCCTTTTCACTCTAGGACGCGTATATACGAAGATATGGGCAAAATAAGTTTTTCAGATAAAAATTTCAATTTTTTTAGGTTTTGGGAGGATTATTCAATTTTTTTGGGGGTGGTCATGAATTAAAGTCCTTTTCGCGCTAGGGCGCTTAGTTTAGGAGATATGGGCAAAATAAGTTTTTCATATCAAAATTTAATTTTTTTTAGGTTTTGGGTGGATTTGTCAATTTTTTTGGGGTGGTCTCGAATTAAAGTCCTTTTCGCCCTAGGACGTATATTTAAGGAGATATGGGCAAAATAACTTTTTCATATAAAAATTGCAATTTTTTTAGGTTTTGAGCGGATTATTCAATTTTTGTGGGGGTGGTCATGAATTAAAGTCCTTTTCGCGCTAGGGCGCTTAGTTTAGGAGATATGGGCAAAATAAGTTTTTCATATCAAAATTTAATTTTTTTTAGGTTTTGGGTGGATTTGTCAATTTTTTGTGGGTGGTCACGAATTAAAGTCCTTTTCGCCCTAGGACGTATATTTAAGGATATATGGGCAAAATAACTTTTTCATATAAAATTTTTTTTTGTTTAGGTTTTGAGCGGATTATTAAATTTTTTGGGGTGTTACGAATTAAAGTCCTTTTCGCTCTAGGACGCGTATATACGAAGATATGGGCAAAATAAGTTTTTCAGATAAAAATTTAAATTTTTCTAGGTTTTGGGTGGATTTGTCAATTTTTTGGGGGTGGTCACGAACTAAAGTCCATTTCGCCCTAGGACGCATATTTAAGGAGATATGGGCAAAATAACTTTTTCATATAAAAATTGAAATTTTTTTAGGTTTTGAGTGGATTATTAAATTTTTTGGGGTGTTACGAATTAAAGTCCTTTTCGCTCTAGGACGCGTATATACGAAGATATGGGCAAAATAAGTTTTTCAGATAAAAATTTCATTTTTTTAGGTTTTGGGAGGATTATTCAATTTTTTGGGGGGTGGTCATGAATTAAAGTCCTTTTCGCGCTAGGGCGCTTAGTTTAGGAGATATGGGCAAAATAAGTTTCTCATATCAAAATTTAAATTTTTTTAGGTTTTGGGTGGATTTGTCAATTTTTTGGGGGTGGTCACGAATTAAAGTCCATTGCGCCCTAGGACGCATATTTAAGGAGATATGGGCAAAATAACTTTTTCATATAAAAATTGCAATTTTTTTAGGTTTTGAGTGGATTATTAAATTTTTTGGGGTGTTACGAAATAAAGTCCTTTTCGCTCTAGGACGCGTATATACGAAGATATGGGCAAAATAAGATTTTCAGATAAAAATTTCAATTTTTTTAGGTTTTGGGAGGATTATTCAATTTTTTTTTGGGGTGGTCATGAATTAAAGTCCTTTTCGCGCTAGGGCGCTTAGTTTAGGAGATATGGGCAAAATAAGTTTTTCATATCAAAATTTAAATTTTTTTTAGGTTTTGGGTGGATTTATCAATTTTTTGGGTGTGGTCACGAATTAAAGTCCTTTTTGCCCTAGGACGTATATTTAAGGAGATATGGGCAAAATAACTTTTTCATATAAAAATTGCAATTTTTTTAGGTTTTGAGCGGATTATTAAATTTTTTGGGATGTTACGAATTAAAGTCCTTTTCGCTCTAAGACGCGTATATACGAAGATATGGGCAAAATAAGATTTTCAGATAAAAATTTCAATATTTCTAGGTTTTGGGAGGATTATTCAATTTTTTTGGGGGTGGTCATGAATTAAAGTCCTTTTCGCCCTAGGACGCATATTTAAAGAGATATGGGCAAAATAACTTTTTCATATAAAAATTGAAATTTTTTTAGGTTTTGAGTGGATTATTAAATTTTTTGGGGTGTTACGAATTAAAGTCCTTTTCGCTCTAGGACGCGTATATACGAAGATATGGGCAAAATAAGTTTTTGAGATAAAAATTTCAATTTTTCTAGGTTTTGGGTGGATTTGTCAATTTTTTGGGGGTGGTCACGAACTAAAGTCCATTTCGCCCTAGGACGCATATTTAAGGAGATATGGGCAAAATAACTTTTTCATATAAAAATTGAAATTTTTTTAGGTTTTGAGTGGATTATTAAATTTTTTGGGGTGTTACGAATTAAAGTCGTTTTCGCTCTAGGACGCGTATATACGAAGATATGGGCAAAATAAGATTTTCAGATAAAAATTTCAATTTTTTTTAGGTTTTGGGAGGATTATTAAATTTTTTTGGGGGTGGTCATGAATTAAAGTCCTTTTCGCGCTAGGGCGCTTAGTTTAGGAGATATGGGCAAAATAAGTTTTACATATCAAAATTTAAATTTTTTTAGGTTTTGGGTGGATTTGTCAATTTTTTGGGGGTGGTCACGAATTAAAGTCCATTTCGCCCTAGGACGCATATTTAAGGAGATATGGGCAAAACAACTTTTTCATATAAAAATTGCAATTTTTTTAGGTTTTGAGTGGATTATTAAATTTTTTGGACTGTTACGAATTAAAGTCCTTTTCGCTCTAGGACGCGTATATACGAAGATATGGGCAAAATAAGTTTTTCAGATAAAAATTTAATTTTTTTAGGTTTTGGGAGGATTATTCAGTTTTTTTGGGGGGTGGTCATGAATTAAAGTTCTTTTCGCGCTAGGGCGCTTAGTTTAGGAGATATGGGCAAAATAAGTTTTTCATATGAAAATTTACATTTTTTTAGGTTTTGGGTGGATTTGTCAATTTTTTGGGGGTGGTCACGAATTAAAGTCCTTTTCGCCCTAGGACGTATATTTAAGGAGATATGGGCAAAATAGCTTTTTCATATAAAAATTGCAATTTTTTTAGGTTTTGAGAGGATTATTAAATTTTTTGGGGTGTTACGAATTGAAGTCCTTTTCGCTCTAGGACGCGTATATACGAAGATATGGGCAAAATAAGTTTTTCAGATAAAAATTTCAATTTTTTTAGGTTTTGGGAGGATTATTCAATTTTTTTGGGGTGGTCATGAATTAAAGTCCTTTTCGCGCTAGGGCGCTTAGTTTAGGAGATATGGGCAAAATAAGTTTTTCATATCAAAATTTAAATTTGTTTAGGTTTTGGGTGGATTTGTCAATTTTTTGGTGGTGGTCACGAATTAAAGTCCATTTCGCCCTAGGACGCATATTTAAGGAGATATGGGCAAAATAACTTTTTCATATAAAAATTGCAATTTTTTTAGGTTTTGAGTGGATTATTAAATTTTTTGGGGTGTTACGAATTGAAGTCCTTTTCACTCTAGGACGCGTATATACGAAGATATGGGCAAAATAAGTTTTTCAGATAAAAATTTCAATTTTTTTAGGTTTTGGGAGGATTATTCAATTTTTTTGGGGGTGGTCATGAATTAAAGTCCTTTTCGCGCTAGGGCGCTTAGTTTAGGAGATATGGGCAAAATAAGTTTTTCATATCAAAATTTAATTTTTTTTAGGTTTTGGGTGGATTTGTCAATTTTTTTGGGGTGGTCTCGAATTAAAGTCCTTTTCGCCCTAGGACGTATATTTAAGGAGATATGGGCAAAATAACTTTTTCATATAAAAATTGCAATTTTTTTAGGTTTTGAGCGGATTATTCAATTTTTGTGGGGGTGGTCATGAATTAAAGTCCTTTTCGCGCTAGGGCGCTTAGTTTAGGAGATATGGGCAAAATAAGTTTTTCATATCAAAATTTAATTTTTTTTAGGTTTTGGGTGGATTTGTCAATTTTTTGTGGGTGGTCACGAATTAAAGTCCTTTTCGCCCTAGGACGTATATTTAAGGATATATGGGCAAAATAACTTTTTCATATAAAATTTTTTTTTGTTTAGGTTTTGAGCGGATTATTAAATTTTTTGGGGTGTTACGAATTAAAGTCCTTTTCGCTCTAGGACGCGTATATACGAAGATATGGGCAAAATAAGTTTTTCAGATAAAAATTTAAATTTTTCTAGGTTTTGGGTGGATTTGTCAATTTTTTGGGGGTGGTCACGAACTAAAGTCCATTTCGCCCTAGGACGCATATTTAAGGAGATATGGGCAAAATAACTTTTTCATATAAAAATTGAAATTTTTTTAGGTTTTGAGTGGATTATTAAATTTTTTGGGGTGTTACGAATTAAAGTCCTTTTCGCTCTAGGACGCGTATATACGAAGATATGGGCAAAATAAGTTTTTCAGATAAAAATTTCATTTTTTTAGGTTTTGGGAGGATTATTCAATTTTTTGGGGGGTGGTCATGAATTAAAGTCCTTTTCGCGCTAGGGCGCTTAGTTTAGGAGATATGGGCAAAATAAGTTTCTCATATCAAAATTTAAATTTTTTTAGGTTTTGGGTGGATTTGTCAATTTTTTGGGGGTGGTCACGAATTAAAGTCCATTGCGCCCTAGGACGCATATTTAAGGAGATATGGGCAAAATAACTTTTTCATATAAAAATTGCAATTTTTTTAGGTTTTGAGTGGATTATTAAATTTTTTGGGGTGTTACGAAATAAAGTCCTTTTCGCTCTAGGACGCGTATATACGAAGATATGGGCAAAATAAGATTTTCAGATAAAAATTTCAATTTTTTTAGGTTTTGGGAGGATTATTCAATTTTTTTTTGGGGTGGTCATGAATTAAAGTCCTTTTCGCGCTAGGGCGCTTAGTTTAGGAGATATGGGCAAAATAAGTTTTTCATATCAAAATTTAAATTTTTTTTAGGTTTTGGGTGGATTTATCAATTTTTTGGGTGTGGTCACGAATTAAAGTCCTTTTTGCCCTAGGACGTATATTTAAGGAGATATGGGCAAAATAACTTTTTCATATAAAAATTGCAATTTTTTTAGGTTTTGAGCGGATTATTAAATTTTTTGGGATGTTACGAATTAAAGTCCTTTTCGCTCTAAGACGCGTATATACGAAGATATGGGCAAAATAAGATTTTCAGATAAAAATTTCAATATTTCTAGGTTTTGGGAGGATTATTCAATTTTTTTGGGGGTGGTCATGAATTAAAGTCCTTTTCGCCCTAGGACGCATATTTAAAGAGATATGGGCAAAATAACTTTTTCATATAAAAATTGAAATTTTTTTAGGTTTTGAGTGGATTATTAAATTTTTTGGGGTGTTACGAATTAAAGTCCTTTTCGCTCTAGGACGCGTATATACGAAGATATGGGCAAAATAAGTTTTTGAGATAAAAATTTCAATTTTTCTAGGTTTTGGGTGGATTTGTCAATTTTTTGGGGGTGGTCACGAACTAAAGTCCATTTCGCCCTAGGACGCATATTTAAGGAGATATGGGCAAAATAACTTTTTCATATAAAAATTGAAATTTTTTTAGGTTTTGAGTGGATTATTAAATTTTTTGGGGTGTTACGAATTAAAGTCGTTTTCGCTCTAGGACGCGTATATACGAAGATATGGGCAAAATAAGATTTTCAGATAAAAATTTCAATTTTTTTTAGGTTTTGGGAGGATTATTAAATTTTTTTGGGGGTGGTCATGAATTAAAGTCCTTTTCGCGCTAGGGCGCTTAGTTTAGGAGATATGGGCAAAATAAGTTTTACATATCAAAATTTAAATTTTTTTAGGTTTTGGGTGGATTTGTCAATTTTTTGGGGGTGGTCACGAATTAAAGTCCATTTCGCCCTAGGACGCATATTTAAGGAGATATGGGCAAAACAACTTTTTCATATAAAAATTGCAATTTTTTTAGGTTTTGAGTGGATTATTAAATTTTTTGGACTGTTACGAATTAAAGTCCTTTTCGCTCTAGGACGCGTATATACGAAGATATGGGCAAAATAAGTTTTTCAGATAAAAATTTAATTTTTTTAGGTTTTGGGAGGATTATTCAGTTTTTTTGGGGGGTGGTCATGAATTAAAGTTCTTTTCGCGCTAGGGCGCTTAGTTTAGGAGATATGGGCAAAATAAGTTTTTCATATGAAAATTTACATTTTTTTAGGTTTTGGGTGGATTTGTCAATTTTTTGGGGGTGGTCACGAATTAAAGTCCTTTTCGCCCTAGGACGTATATTTAAGGAGATATGGGCAAAATAGCTTTTTCATATAAAAATTGCAATTTTTTTAGGTTTTGAGAGGATTATTAAATTTTTTGGGGTGTTACGAATTGAAGTCCTTTTCGCTCTAGGACGCGTATATACGAAGATATGGGCAAAATAAGTTTTTCAGATAAAAATTTCAATTTTTTTAGGTTTTGGGAGGATTATTCAATTTTTTTGGGGTGGTCATGAATTAAAGTCCTTTTCGCGCTAGGGCGCTTAGTTTAGGAGATATGGGCAAAATAAGTTTTTCATATCAAAATTTAAATTTGTTTAGGTTTTGGGTGGATTTGTCAATTTTTTGGTGGTGGTCACGAATTAAAGTCCATTTCGCCCTAGGACGCATATTTAAGGAGATATGGGCAAAATAACTTTTTCATATAAAAATTGCAATTTTTTTAGGTTTTGAGTGGATTATTAAATTTTTTGGGGTGTTACGAATTGAAGTCCTTTTCGCTCTAGGACGCGTATATACGAAGATATGGGCAAAATAAGTTTTTCAGATAAAAATTTCAATTTTTTTTAGGTTTTGGGAGGATTATTCAATTTTTTTGGGGGTGGTCATGAATTAACGTCCTTTTCGCGCTAGGGCGCTTAGTTTAGGAGATATGGGCAAAATAAGTTTTTCATATCAAAATTTAATTTTTTTTTAGGTTTTGGGTGGATTTGTCAATTTTTTTGGGGTGGTCTCGAATTAAAGTCCTTTTCGCCCTAGGACGTATATTTAAGGAGATATGGGCAAAATAACTTTTTCATATAAAAATTGCAATTTTTTTAGGTTTTGAGCGGATTATTAAATTTTTTGGGGTGTTACGAATTAAAGTCCTTTTCGCTCTAAGACGCGTATATACGAAGATATGGGCAAAATAAGTTTTTCAGATAAAAATTTCCTTTTTTTTAGGTTTTGGGAGGATTATTCAATTTTTTTGGGGGTGGTCATGAATTAAAGTCCTTTTCGCGCTAGGGGGCTTAGTTTAGGGGATATGGGAAAAATAAGTTTTTCATATCAAAATTTAATTTTTTTTAGGTTTTGGGTGGATTTGTCAATTTTTTGTGGGTGGTCACGAATTAAAGTCCTTTTCGCCCTAGGACGTATATTTAAGGATATATGGGCAAAATAACTTTTTCATATAAAATTTTTTTTTGTTTAGGTTTTGAGCGGATTATTAAATTTTTTGGGGTGTTACGAATTAAAGTCCTTTTCGCTCTAGGACGCGTATATACGAAGATATGGGCAAAATAAGTTTTTCAGATAAAAATTTCAATTTTTCTAGGTTTTGGGTGGATTTGTCAATTTTTTGGGGGTGGTCACGAACTAAAGTCCATTTCGCCCTAGGACGCATATTTAAGGAGATATGGGCAAAATAACTTTTTCATATAAAAATTGAAATTTTTTTAGGTTTTGAGTGGATTATTAAATTTTTTGGGGTGTTACGAATTAAAGTCCTTTTCGCTCTAGGACGCGTATATACGAAGATATGGGCAAAATAAGTTTTTCAGATAAAAATTTCATTTTTTTTAGGTTTTGGGAGGATTATTCAATTTTTTGGGGGGTGGTCATGAATTAAAGTCCTTTTCGCGCTAGGGCGCTTAGTTTAGGAGATATGGGCAAAATAAGTTTTTCATATCAAAATTTAATTTTTTTTAGGTTTTGGGTGGATTTGTCAATTTTTTGGGGGTGGTCACGAATTAAAGTCCATTTCGCCCTAGGACGCATATTTAAGGAGATATGGGCAAAATAACTTTTTCATATAAAAATTGCAATTTTTTTAGGTTTTGAGTGGATTATTAAATTTTTTGGGGTGTTACGAAATAAAGTCCTTTTCGCTCTAGGACGCGTATATACGAAGATATGCGCAAAATGAGATTTTCAGATAAAAATTTCAATTTTTTTAGGTTTTGGGAGGATTATTCAATTTTTTTTGGGGTGGTCATGAATTAAAGTCCTTTTCGCGCTAGGGCGCTTAGTTTAGGAGATATGGGCAAAATAAGTTTTTGATATCAAAATTTAAATTTTTTTTAGGTTTTGGGTGGATTTATCAATTTTTTGGGTGTGGTCACGAATTAAAGTCCTTTTTGCCCTAGGACGTATATTTAAGGAGATATGGGCAAAATAACTTTTTCATATAAAAATTTCTATTTTTTTAAGGTTTTGAGCGGATTATTAAATTTTTTGGGGTGTTACGAATTAAAGTCATTTTCGCTCTAGGACGCGTATATACGAAGATATGGGCAAAATAAGTTTGTCAGATAAAAATTTCAATTTTTTTAGGTTTTGGGAGGATTATTCAATTTTTTTTTTTTTTTGGGTGATCATGAATTAAAGTCCCTTTCGCGCTAGGGCGCTTAGTTTAGGAGATATGGGCAAAATAAGTTTTTCATATCAAAATTTAATTTTTTTTTTTAGGTTTTGGGTGGATTTGTCAATTTTTTGGGTGTGGTCACGAATTAAAGTCCTTTTCGCCCTAGGACGTATATTTAAGGAGATATGGGCAAAATAACTTTTTCATATAAAAATTGCAATTTTTTTAGGTTTTGAGCGGATTATTAAATTTTTTGGGGTGTTACGAATTAAAGTCCTTTTCGCTCTAGGACGCGTATATACGAAGATGTGGGCAAAATAAGATTTTCAGATAAAAATTTCAATTTTTTTAGGTTTTGGGAGGATTATGAATTAAAGTCCTTTTCGCGCTAGGGCGCTTAGTTTAGGATATATGGGTAAAATAAGTTTTTCATATCAAAATTTAAATTTTTTTAGGTTTTGGGTGGATTTGTCAATTTTTTGGGTGTGGTCACGAATTAAAGTCCTTTTCGCCCTAGGACGTATATTTAAGGAGATATGGGCAAACAAACTTTTTCATATAAAAATTGAAAATTTTTTAGGTTTTGAGCGGATTATTAAGTTTTTTGGGGTGTTACGAATTAAAGTCCTTTTCGCTCTAGGACGCGTATATACGAAGATATGGGCAAAATAAGTTTGTCAGATAAAAATTTCAATTTTTTTAGGTTTTGGGAGGATTATTCAATTTTTTTTTTTTTTTGGGGTGATCATGAATTAAAGTCCTTTTCGCGCTAGGGCGCTTAGTTTAGGAGATATGGGCAAAATAAGTTTTTCATATCAAAATTTAATTTTTTTTTAGGTTTTGGGTGGATTTGTCAATGTTTTGGGTGTGGTCACGAATTAAAGTCCTTTTCGCCCTAGGACGTATATTTAAGGAGATATGGGCAAAATAACTTTTTCATATAAAAATTGCAATTTTTTTTTAGGTTTTGAGCGGATTTTTAAATTTTTTGGGGTGTTACGAATTAAAGTCGTTTTCGCTCTAGGACGCGTATATACGAAGATATGGGCAAAATAAGATTTTCAGATAAAAATTTCAATTTTTTTTAGGTTTTGGGAGGATTATTAAATGTTTTTGGGGTGGTCATGAATTAAAGTCCTTTTCGCGCTAGGGCGCTTAGTTTAGGAGATATGGGCAAAATAAGTTTTACATATCAAAATTTAAATTTTTTTAGGTTTTGGGTGGATTTGTCAATTTTTTGGGGGTGGTCACGAATTAAAGTACATTTCGCCCTAGGACGCATATTTAAGGAGATATGGGCAAAACAACTTTTTCATATAAAAATTGCAATTTTTTTAGGTTTTGAGTGGATTATTAAATTTTTTGGAGTGTTACGAATTAAAGTCCTTTTCGCTCTAGGACGCGTATATACGAAGATATGGGCAAAATAAGTTTTTCAGATAAAAATTTAATTTTTTTTAGGTTTTGGGAGGATTATTAAATTTTTTTGGGGGTGGTCATGAATTAAAGTCGCGCTAGGGCGCTTAGTTTAGGAGATATGGGCAAAATAAGTTTTTCATATGAAAATTTAAATTTTTTTAGGTTTTGGATGGATTTGTCAATTTTTTGGGGGTGGTCGCGAATTAAAGTCCTTTTCGCCCTAGGACGTATATTTAAGGAGATATGGGCAAAATAGCTTTTTCATATAAAAATTGAAATTTTTTTAGGTTTTGAGTGGATTATTAAATTTTTTGGGGTGTTACGAATTGAAGTCCTTTTCGCTCTAGGACGCGTATATACGAAGATATGGGCAAAATAAGTTTTTCAGATAAAAATTTCAATTTTTTTAGGTTTTGGGAGGATTATTCAATTTTTTTTTGGGGTGGTCATGAATTAAAGTCCTTTTCGCGCTAGGGCGCTTAGTTTAGGAGATATGGGCAAAATAAGTTTTTCATATCAAAATTTAAATTTGTTTAGCTTTTGGGTGGATTTGTCAATTTTTTGGTGGTGGTCACGAATTAAAGTCCATTTCGCCCTAGGACGTATATTTAAGGAGATATGGGCAAAATAACTTTTTCATATAAAAATTGCAATTTTTTTTAGGTTTTGAGCGGATTATTAAATTTTTTGAGGTGTTACGAATTAAAGTCGTTTTCGCTCTAGGACGCGTATATACGAAGATATGGGCAAAATAAGTTTTTCAGATAAAAATTTCAATTTTTTTAGGTTTTGGGTGGATTTGTCAATTTTTTTGAATTAAAGTCCTTTTCGCCCTAGGACGTATATTTAAGGAGATATGGGCAAAATAACTTTTTCATATAAAAATTGCAATTTTTTTAGGTTTTGAGCGGATTATTAAATTTTTTGGGGTGTTACGAATTAAAGTCTTTTTCGCTCTAAGACGCGTATATACGAAGATATGGGCAAAATAAGATTTTCAGATAAAAATTTCAATATTTCTAGGTTTTGGGAGGATTATTCAATTTTTTTGGGGGTGGTCATGAATTAAAGTCCTTTTCGCCCTAGGACGCATATTTAAAGAGATATGGGCAAAATAAATTTTTCATATAAAAATTGAAATTTTTTTAGGTTTTGAGTGGATTATTAAATTTTTTGGGGTGTTACGAATTAAAGTCCTTTTCGCTCAAGGACGCGTATATACGAAGATATGGGCAAAATAAGTTTTTCAGATAAAAATTTCATTTTTTTTAGGTTTTGGGAGGATTATTCAATTTTTTTGGGGGTGGTCATGAATTAAAGTCCTTTTCGCGCTAGGGGGCTTAGTTTAGGAGATATGGGCAAAATAAGTTTTTCATATCAAAATTTAATTTTTTTTAGGTTTTGGGTGGATTTGTCAATTTTTTGTGGGTGGTCACGAATTAAAGTCCTTTTCGCCCTAGGACGTATATTTAAGGATATATGGGCAAAATAACTTTTTCATATAAAATTTTTTTTTTTAGGTTTTGAGCGGATTATTAAATTTTTTGGACTGTTACGAATTAAAGTCCTTTTCGCTCTAAGACGCGTATATACGAAGATATGGGCAAAATAAGTTTTTCAGATAAAAATTTAATTTTTTTTAGGTTTTGGGAGGATTATTCAGTTTTTTTGGGGGGTGGTCATGAATTAAAGTCCTTTTCGCGCTAGGGCGCTTAGTTTAGGAGATATGGGCAAAATAAGTTTTTCATATCAAAATTTACATTTTTTTAGGTTTTGGGTGGATTTGTCAATTTTTTGGGGGTGGTCACGAATTAAAGTCCTTTTCGACCTAGGACGTATATTTAAGGAGATATGGGCAAAATAACTTTTTCATATAAAAATTGCAATTTTTTAGGTTTTGAGTGGATTATTAAATTTTTTGGGGTGTTACGAATTAAAGTCCTTTTCGCTCTAGGACGCGTATATACGAAGATATGGGCACAATAAGTTTTTCAGATAAAAATTTCAATTTTTTTAGGTTTTGGGAGGATTATTCAATTTTTTTGGCGGTGGTCATGAATTAAAGTCCTTTTCGCGCTTAGTTTAGGAGATATGGGCAAAATAAGTTTTTCATATAAAATTGCAATTTTTTTTAGGTTTTGAGCGGATTATTAAATTTTTTGGGGTGTTACGAATTAAAGTCCTTTTCGCTCTAGGACGCGTATATACGAAGATATGGGCAAAATAATTTTTTCAGATAAAAATTGCATTTTTTTAGGTTTTGGAAGGATTATTCGATTTTTTTGGGGGTGGTCATGAATTAAAGTCCTTTTCGCGCTAGGGCGCTTAGTTTAGGAGATATGGGCAAAATAAGTTTTTCATATCAAAATTTAAATTTTTTTAGGTTTTGGGTGGATTTGTCAATTTTTTGGGTGTGGTCACGAATTAAAGTCCTTTTCGCCCTAGGACGTATATTTAAGGAGATATGGGCAAAATAACTTTTTCATATAAAAATTGCAATTTTTTTAGGCTTTGAGCGGATTATTAAATTTTTTGGGGTGTTACGAATTAAAGTCCTTTTCGCTCTAGGACGCGTATATACGAAGATATGGGCAAAATAAGATTTTCAGATAAAAATTTCAATTTTTTTAGGTTTTGGGAGGATTATTCAATTTTTTTGGGGGTGGTCATGAATTAAAGTCCTTTTCGCGCTAGGGCGCTTAGTTTAGGAGATATGGGCAAAATAAGTTTTTCATATCAAAATTTAAATTTGTTTAGGTTTTGGGTGGATTTGTCAATTTTTTGGTGGTGGTCACGAATTAAAGTCCATTTCGCCCTAGGACGCATATTTAAGGAGATATGGGCAAAATAACTTTTTCATATAAAAATTGCAATTTTTTTAGGTTTTGAGTGGATTATTAAATTTTTTGGGGTGTTACGAATTGAAGTCCTTTTCACTCTAGGACGCGTATATACGAAGATATGGGCAAAATAAGTTTTTCAGATAAAAATTTCAATTTTTTTAGGTTTTGGGAGGATTATTCAATTTTTTTGGGGGTGGTCATGAATTAAAGTCCTTTTCGCGCTAGGGCGCTTAGTTTAAGAGATATGGGCAAAATAAGTTTTTCATATCAAAATTTAATTTTTTTTAGGTTTTGGGTGGATTTGTCAATTTTTTTGGGGTGGTCTCGAATTAAAGTCCTTTTCGCCCTAGGACGTATATTTAAGGAGATATGGGCAAAATAACTTTTTCATATAAAAATTGCAATTTTTTTAGGTTTTGAGCGGATTATTCAATTTTTTTGGGGGTGGTCATGAATTAAAGTCCTTTTCGCGCTAGGGCGCTTAGTTTAGGAGATATGGGCAAAATAAGTTTTTCATATCAAAATTTAATTTTTTTTAGGTTTTGGGTGGATTTGTCAATTTTTTGTGGGTGGTCACGAATTAAAGTCCTTTTCGCCCTAGGACGTATATTTAAGGATATATGGGCAAAATAACTTTTTCATATAAAATTTTTTTTTGTTTAGGTTTTGAGCGGATTATTAAATTTTTTGGGGTGTTACGAATTAAAGTCCTTTTCGCTCTAGGACGCGTATATACGAAGATATGGGCAAAATAAGTTTTTCAGATACAAATTTAAATTTTTCTAGGTTTTGGGTGGATTTGTCAATTTTTTGGAGGTGGTCACGAACTAAAGTCCATTTCGCCCTAGGACGCATATTTAAGGAGATATGGGCAAAATAACTTTTTCATATAAAAATTGAAATTTTTTTAGGTTTTGAGTGGATTATTAAATTTTTTGGGGTGTTACGAATTAAAGTCCTTTTCGCTCTAGGACGCGTATATACGAAGATATGGGCAAAATAAGTTTTTCAGATAAAAATTTCATTTTTTTAGGTTTTGGGAGGATTATTCAATTTTTTGGGGGGTGGTCATGAATTAAAGTCCTTTTCGCGCTAGGGCGCTTAGTTTAGGAGATATGGGCAAAATAAGTTTTTCATATCAAAATTTAAATTTTTTTAGGTTTTGGGTGGATTTGTCAATTTTTTGGGGGTGGTCACGAATTAAAGTCCATTTCGCCCTAGGACGCATATTTAAGGAGATATGGGCAAAATAACTTTTTCATATAAAAATTGCAATTTTTTTAGGTTTTGAGTGGATTATTAAATTTTTTGGGGTGTTACGAAATAAAGTCCTTTTCGCTCTAGGACGCGTATATACGAAGATATGGGCAAAATAAGATTTTCAGATAAAAATTTCAATTTTTTTAGGTTTTGGGAGGATTATTCAATTTTTTTTGGGGTGGTCATGAATTAAAGTCCTTTTCGCGCTAGCGCGCTTAGTTTAGGAGATATGGGCAAAATAAGTTTTTCATATCAAAATTTAAATTTTTTTTAGGTTTTGGGTGGATTTATCAATTTTTTGGGTGTGGTCACGAATTAAAGTCCTTTTTGCCCTAGGACGTATATTTAAGGAGATATGGGCAAAATAACTTTTTCATATAAAAATTGCAATTTTTTTAGGTTTTGAGTGGATTATTAAATTTTTTGGGGTGTTACGAATTAAAGTCCTTTTCGCTCTAGGACGCGTATATACGAAGATATGGGCAAAATAAGATTTTCAGATAAAAATTTCAATATTTCTAGGTTTTGGGAGGATTATTCAATTTTTTTGGGGGTGGTCATGAATTAAAGTCCTTTTCGCCCTAGGACGCATATTTAAAGAGATATGGGCAAAATAACTTTTTCATATAAAAATTGAAATTTTTTTAGGTTTTGAGAGGATTATTAAATTTTTTGGGGTGTTACGAATTAAAGTCCTTTTCGCTCTAGGACGCGTATATACGAAGATATGGGCAAAATAAGTTTTTCAGATAAAAATTTCAATTTTTCTAGGTTTTGGGTGGATTTGTCAATTTTTTGGGGGTGGTCACGAACTAAAGTCCATTTCGCCCTAGGACGCATATTTAAGGAGATATGGGCAAAATAACTTTTTCATATAAAAATTGAAATTTTTTTAGGTTTTGAGTGGATTATTAAATTTTTTGGGGTGTTACGAATTAAAGTCGTTTTCGCTCTAGGACGCGTATATACGAAGATATGGGCAAAATAAGATTTTCAGATAAAAATTTCAATTGTTTTTAGGTTTTGGGAGGATTATTAAATTTTTTTGGGGGTGGTCATGAATTAAAGTCCTTTTCGCGCTAGGGCGCTTAGTTTAGGAGATATGGGCAAAATAAGTTTTACATATCAAAATTTAAATTTTTTTAGGTTTTGGGTGGATTTGTCAATTTTTTGGGGGTGGTCACGAATTAAAGTCCATTTCGCCCTAGGACGCATATTTAAGGAGATATGGGCAAAACAACTTTTTCATATAAAAATTGCAATTTTTTTAGGTTTTGAGTGGATTATTAAATTTTTTGGACTGTTACGAATTAAAGTCCTTTTCGCTCTAGGACGCGTATATACGAAGATATGGGCAAAATAAGTTTTTCAGATAAAAATTTAATTTTTTTAGGTTTTGGGAGGATTATTCAGTTTTTTTGGGGGGTGGTCATGAATTAAAGTTCTTTTCGCGCTAGGGCGCTTAGTTTAGGAGATATGGGCAAAATAAGTTTTTCATATGAAAATTTACATTTTTTTAGGTTTTGGGTGGATTTGTCAATTTTTTGGTGGTGGTCACGAATTAAAGTCCTTTTCGCCCTAGGACGTATATTTAAGGAGATATGGGCAAAATAGCTTTTTCATATAAAAATTGCAATTTTTTTAGGTTTTGAGAGGATTATTAAATTTTTTGGGGTGTTACGAATTGAAGTCCTTTTCGCTCTAGGACGCGTATATACGAAGATATGGGCAAAATAAGTTTTTCAGATAAAAATTTCAATTTTTTTAGGTTTTGGGAGGATTATTCAATTTTTTTTGGGGTGGTCATGAATTAAAGTCCTTTTCGCGCTAGGGCGCTTAGTTTAGGAGATATGGGCAAAATAAGTTTTTCATATCAAAATTTAAATTTGTTTAGGTTTTGGGTGGATTTGTCAATTTTTTGGTGGTGGTCACGAATTAAAGTCCATTTCGCCCTAGGACGCATATTTAAGGAGATATGGGCAAAATAACTTTTTCATATAAAAATTGCAATTTTTTTAGGTTTTGAGTGGATTATTAAATTTTTTGGGGTGTTACGAATTGAAGTCCTTTTCGCTCTAGGACGCGTATATACGAAGATATGGGCAAAATAAGTTTTTCAGATAAAAATTTCAATTTTTTTAGGTTTTGGGAGGATTATTCAATTTTTTTGGGGGTGGTCATGAATTAACGTCCTTTTCGCGCTAGGGCGCTTAGTTTAGGAGATATGGGCAAAATAAGTTTTTCATATCAAAATTTAATTTTTTTTAGGTTTTGGGTGGATTTGTCAATTTTTTTGGGGTGGTCTCGAATTAAAGTCCTTTTCGCCCTAGGACGTATATTTAAGGAGATATGGGCAAAATAACTTTTTCATATAAAAATTGCAATTTTTTTAGGTTTTGAGCGGATTATTAAATTTTTTGGGGTGTTACGAATTAAAGTCCTTTTCGCTCTAAGACGCGTATATACGAAGATATGGGCAAAATAAGTTTTTCAGATAAAAATTTCCTTTTTTTTAGGTTTTGGGAGGATTATTCAATTTTTTTGGGGGTGGTCATGAATTAAAGTCCTTTTCGCGCTAGGGGGCTTAGTTTAGGAGATATGGGAAAAATAAGTTTTTCATATCAAAATTTAATTTTTTTTAGGTTTTGGGTGGATTTGTCAATTTTTTGTGGGTGGTCACGAATTAAAGTCCTTTTCGCCCTAGGACGTATATTTAAGGATATATGGGCAAAATAACTTTTTCATATAAAAATGTAATTTTTTTAGGTTTTGAGTGGATTATTAAATTTTTTGGGGTGTTACGAAATAAAGTCCTTTTCGCTCTAGGACGCGTATATACGAAGATATGCGCAAAATGAGATTTTCAGATAAAAATTTCAATTTTTTTAGGTTTTGGGAGGATTATTCAATTTTTTTTGGGGTGGTCATGAATTAAAGTCCTTTTCGCGCTAGGGCGCTTAGTTTAGGAGATATGGGCAAAATAAGTTTTTCATATCAAAATTTAAATTTTTTTTAGGTTTTGGGTGGATTTATCAATTTTTTGGGTGTGGTCACGAATTAAAGTCCTTTTTGCCCTAGGACGTATATTTAAGGAGATATGGGCAAAATAACTTTTTCATATAAAAATTTCTATTTTTTTAAGGTTTTGAGCGGATTATTAAATTTTTTGGGGTGTTACGAATTAAAGTCATTTTCGCTCTAGGACGCGTATATACGAAGATATGGGCAAAATAAGTTTGTCAGATAAAAATTTCAATTTTTTTAGGTTTTGGGAGGATTATTCAATTTTTTTTTTTTTTTGGGTGATCATGAATTAAAGTCCCTTTCGCGCTAGGGCGCTTAGTTTAGGAGATATGGGCAAAATAAGTTTTTCATATCAAAATTTAATTTTTTTTTTTTAGGTTTTGGGTGGATTTGTCAATTTTTTGGGTGTGGTCACGAATTAAAGTCCTTTTCGCCCTAGGACGTATATTTAAGGAGATATGGGCAAAATAACTTTTTCATATAAAAATTGCAATTTTTTTAGGTTTTGAGCGGATTATTAAATTTTTTGGGGTGTTACGAATTAAAGTCCTTTTCGCTCTAGGACGCGTATATACGAAGATGTGGGCAAAATAAGATTTTCAGATAAAAATTTCAATTTTTTTAGGTTTTGGGAGGATTATGAATTAAAGTCCTTTTCGCGCTAGGGCGCTTAGTTTAGGATATATGGGTAAAATAAGTTTTTCATATCAAAATTTAAATTTTTTTAGGTTTTGGGTGGATTTGTCAATTTTTTGGGTGTGGTCACGAATTAAAGTCCTTTTCGCCCTAGGACGTATATTTAAGGAGATATGGGCAAACAAACTTTTTCATATAAAAATTGAAAATTTTTTAGGTTTTGAGCGGATTATTAAGTTTTTTGGGGTGTTACGAATTAAAGTCCTTTTCGCTCTAGGACGCGTATATACGAAGATATGGGCAAAATAAGTTTGTCAGATAAAAATTTCAATTTTTTTAGGTTTTGGGAGGATTATTCAATTTTTTTTTTTTTTTGGGTGATCATGAATTAAAGTCCTTTTCGCGCTAGGGCGCTTAGTTTAGGAGATATGGGCAAAATAAGTTTTTCATATCAAAATTTAATTTTTTTTTAGGTTTTGGGTGGATTTGTCAATGTTTTGGGTGTGGTCACGAATTAAAGTCCTTTTCGCCCTAGGACGTATATTTAAGGAGATATGGGCAAAATAACTTTTTCATATAAAAATTGCAATTTTTTTTTAGGTTTTGAGCGGATTTTTAAATTTTTTGGGGTGTTACGAATTAAAGTCGTTTTCGCTCTAGGACGCGTATATACGAAGATATGGGCAAAATAAGATTTTCAGATAAAAATTTCAATTTTTTTTAGGTTTTGGGAGGATTATTAAATTTTTTTGGGGTGGTCATGAATTAAAGTCCATTTCGCGCTAGGGCGCTTAGTTTAGGAGATATGGGCAAAATAAGTTTTACATATCAAAATTTAAATTTTTTTAGGTTTTGGGTGGATTTGTCAATTTTTTGGGGGTGGTCACGAATTAAAGTCCATTTCGCCCTAGGGCGCTTAGTTTAGGATATATGGGTAAAATAAGTTTTTCATATCAAAATTTAAATTTTTTTAGGTTTTGGGTGGATTTGTCAATTTTTTGGGTGTGGTCACGAATTAAAGTCCTTTTCGCCCTAGGACGTATATTTAAGGAGATATGGGCAAACAAACTTTTTCATATAAAAATTGAAAATTTTTTAGGTTTTGAGCGGATTATTAAGTTTTTTGGGGTGTTACGAATTAAAGTCCTTTTCGCTCTAGGACGCGTATATACGAAGATATGGGCAAAATAAGTTTGTCAGATAAAAATTTCAATTTTTTTAGGTTTTGGGAGGATTATTCAATTTTTTTTTTTTTTGGGGTGATCATGAATTAAAGTCCTTTTCGCGCTAGGGCGCTTAGTTTAGGAGATATGGGCAAAATAAGTTTTTCATATCAACATTTAAATTTTTTTTTAGGTTTTGGGTGGATTTGTCAATTTTTTGGTGGTGGTCACGAATTAAAGTCCATTTCGCCCTAGGACGTATATTTAAGGAGATATGGGCAAAATAACTTTTTCATATAAAAATTGCAATTTTTTTTAGGTTTTGAGCGGATTATTAAATTTTTTGGGGTGTTACGAATTAAAGTCGTTTTCGCTCTAGGACGCGTATATACGAAGATATGGGCAAAATAAGATTTTCAGATAAAAATTTCAATTTTTTTTTAGGTTTTGGGAGGATTATTAAATTTTTTTGGGGGTGGTCATGAATTAAAGTCCTTTTCGCGCTAGGGCGCTTAGTTTAGGAGATATGGGCAAAATAAGTTTTACATATCAAAATTTAAATTTTTTTAGGTTTTGGGTGGATTTGTCAATTTTTTGGGGGTGGTCACGAATTAAAGTCCATTTCGCCCTAGGACGCATATTTAAGGAGATATGGGCAAAACAACTTTTTCATATAAAAATTGCAATTTTTTTAGGTTTTGAGTGGATTATTAAATTTTTTGGGGTGTTACGAATTGAAGTCCTTTTCGCTCTAGGACGCGTATATACGAAGATATGGGCAAAATAAGTTTTTCAGATAAAAATTTCAATTTTTTTAGGTTTTGGGTGGATTTGTCAATTTTTTTGAATTAAATCCTTTTCGCCCTAGGACGTATATTTAAGGAGATATGGGCAAAATAACTTTTTCATATAAAAATTGCAATTTTTTTAGGTTTTGAGCGGATTATTAAATTTTTTGGGGTGTTACGAATTAAAGTCTTTTTCGCTCTAAGACGCGTATATACGAAGATATGGGCAAAATAAGATTTTCAGATAAAAATTTCAATATTTCTAGGTTTTGGGAGGATTATTCAATTTTTTTGGGGGTGGTCATGAATTAAAGTCCTTTTCGCCCTAGGACGCATATTTAAAGAGATATGGGCAAAATAAATTTTTCATATAAAAATTGAAATTTTTTTAGGTTTTGAGTGGATTATTAAATTTTTTGGGGTGTTACGAATTAAAGTCCTTTTCGCTCAAGGACGCGTATATACGAAGATATGGGCAAAATAAGTTTTTCAGATAAAAATTTCATTTTTTTTAGGTTTTGGGAGGATTATTCAATTTTTTTGGGGGTAGTCATGAATTAAAGTCCTTTTCGCGCTAGGGGGCTTAGTTTAGGAGATATGGGCAAAATAAGTTTTTCATATCAAAATTTAATTTTTTTTAGGTTTTGGGTGGATTTGTCAATTTTTTGTGGATGGTCACGAATTAAAGTCCTTTTCGCCCTAGGACGTATATTTAAGGATATATGGGCAAAATAACTTTTTCATATAAAATTTTTTTTTTTTAGGTTTTGAGCGGATTATTAAATTTTTTGGGGTGTTACGAATTAAAGTCCTTTTCGCTCTAGGACGCGTATATACGAAGATATGGGCAAAATAAATTTTTCAGATAAAAATTTCAATTTTTCTAGGTTTTGGGTGGATTTGTCAATTTTTTGGGGGTGGTCACGAACTAAAGTCCATTTCGCCCTAGGACGCATATTTAAGGAGATATGGGCAAAATAACTTTTTCATATAAAAATTGAAATTTTTTTAGGTTTTGAGTGGATTATTAAATTTTTTGGGGTGTTACGAATTAAAGTCCTTTTCGCTCTAGGACGCGTATATACGAAGATATGGGCAAAATAAGTTTTTCAGATAAAAATTTCATTTTTTTTAGGTTTTGGGAGGATTATTCAATTTTTTGGGGGGTGGTCATGAATTAAAGTCCTTTTCGCGCTAGGGCGCTTAGTTTAGGAGATATGGGCAAAATAAGTTTTTCATATCAAAATTTAAATTTTTTTAGGTTTTGGGTGGATTTGTCAATTTTTTGGGTGTGGTCACGAATTAAAGTCCATTTCGCCCTAGGACGCATATTTAAGGAGATATGGGCAAAATAACTTTTTCATATAAAAATTGCAATTTTTTTAGGTTTTGAGTGGATTATTAAATTTTTTGGGGTGTTACGAAATAAAGTCCTTTTCGCTCTAGGACGCGTATATACGAAGATATGGGCAAAATAAGATTTTCAGATAAAAATTTCAATTTTTTTAGGTTTTGGGAGGATTATTCAATTTTTTTTGGGGGTGGTCATGAATTAAAGTCCTTTTCGCGCTAGGGCGCTTAGTTTAGGAGATATGGGCAAAATAAGTTTTTCATATCAAAATGTAATTTTTTTTTAGGTTTTGGGTGGATTTGTCAATTTTTTGGGTGTGGTCACGAATTAAAGTCCTTTTTGCCCTAGGACGTATATTTAAGGAGATATGGGCAAAATAACTTTTTCATATAAAAATTTCTATTTTTTTAAGGTTTTGAGCGGATTATTAAATTTTTTGGGGTGTTACGAATTAAAGTCATTTTCGCTCTAGGACGCGTATATACGAAGATATGGGCAAAATAAGTTTTTCAGATAAAAATTTCAATTCTTTTTAGGTTTTGGGAGGATTATTCAATTTTTTTGGGGGTGGTCATGAATTAAAGTCCTTTTCGCGCTAGGGCGCTTAGTTTAGGAGATATGGGCAAAATAAGTTTTTCATATAAAAATTGCAATTTTTTTAGGTTTTGAGTGGATTATTAAATTTTTTGGAGTGTTACGAATTAAAGTCCTTTTCGCTCTAGGGCGCGTATATACGAAGATATGGGCAAAATAAATTTTTCAGATAAAAATTTAACTTTTTTTAGGTTTTGGGAGGATTATTCAATTTTTTTGGGGGTGGTCATGAATTAAAGTCCTTTTCGCGCTAGGGCGCTTAGTTTAGGAGATATGGGCAAAATAAGTTTTTCATATCAAAATTTAAATTTTTTTAGGTTTTGGGTGGATTTGTAAATTTTTTGGGGGTGGTCACGAATTAAAGTCCTTTTCGCCCTAGGACGTATATTTAAGGAGATATGGGCAAAATAGCTTTTTCATATAAAAATTGCAATTTTTTTAGGTTTTGAGTGGATTATTAAATTTTTTGGGGTGTTACGAATTAAAGTCCTTTTCGCTCTAGGACGCGTATATACGAAGATATGGGCAAAATAAGTTTTTCAGATAAAAATTTCAATTTTTTTAGGTTTTGGGAGGATTATTAAATTTTTTTGGGGTGGTCATGAATTAAAGTCCTTTTCGCGCTAGGGCGCTTAGTTTAGGAGATATGGGCAAAATAAGTTTTTCATATCAAAATTTAAATTTGTTTAGGTTTTGGGTGGATTTGTCAATTTTTTGGTGGTGGTCACGAATTAAAGTCCATTTCGCCCTAGGACGTATATTTAAGGAGATATGGGCAAAATAACTTTTTCATATAAAAATTGCATTTTTTTTTTAGGTTTTGAGCGGATTATTAAATTTTTTGGGGTGTTACGAATTAAAGTCGTTTTCGCTCTAGGACGCGTATATACGAAGATATGGGCAAAATAAGATTTTCAGATAAAAATTTCAATTTTTTTTAGGTTTTGGGAGGATTATTAAATTTTTTTGGGGGTGGTCATGAATTAAAGTCCTTTTCGCGCTAGGGCGCTTAGTTTAGGAGATATGGGCAAAATAAGTTTTACATATCAAAATTTAAATTTTTTTAGGTTTTGGGTGGATTTGTCAATTTTTTGGGGGTGGTCACGAATTAAAGTCCATTTCGCCCTAGGACGCATATTTAAGGAGATATGGGCAAAACAACTTTTTCATATAAAAATTGCAATTTTTTTAGGTTTTGAGTGGATTATTAAATTTTTTGGACTGTTACGAATTAAAGTCCTTTTCGCTCTAGGACGCGTATATACGAAGATATTGGCAAAATAAGTTTTTCAGATAAAAATTTAATTTTTTTTAGGTTTTGGGAGGATTATTCAGTTTTTTTGGGGGTGGTCATGAATTAAAGTCCTTTTCGCGCTAGGGCGCTTAGTTTAGGAGATATGGGCAAAATAAGTTTTTCATATGAAAATTTACATTTTTTTAGGTTTTGGGTGGATTTGTCAAGTTTTTGGGGGTGGTCACGAATTAAAGTCCTTTTCGCCCTAGGACGTATATTTAAGGAGATATGGGCAAAATAGCTTTTTCATATAAAAATTGCAATTTTTTTAGGTTTTGAGTGGATTATTAAATTTTTTGGGGTGTTACGAATTGAAGTCCTTTTCGCTCTAGGACGCGTATATACGAAGATATGGGCAAAATAAGTTTTTCAGATAAAAATTTCAATTTTTTTAGGTTTTGGGAGGATTATTCAATTTTTTTTGGGGGTGGTCATGAATTAAAGTCCTTTTCGCGCTAGGGCGCTTAGTTTAGGAGATATGGGCAAAATAAGTTTTTCATATCAAAATTTAAATTTGTTTAGGTTTTGGGTGGATTTGTCAATTTTTTGGTGGTGGTCACGAATTAAAGTCCATTTCGCCCTAGGACGCATATTTAAGGAGATATGGGCAAAATAACTTTTTCATATAAAAATTGCAATTATTTTAGGTTTTGAGTGGATTATTAAATTTTTTGGGGTGTTACGAATTAAAGTCCTTTTCGCTCTAGGACGCGTATATACGAAGATATGGGCGGGCAAAATAAGTTTTTCAGATAAAAATTTCAATTTTTTTAGGTTTTGGGAGGATTATTCAATTTTTTTGGGGGTGGTCATGAATTAAAGTCCTTTTCGCGCTAGGGCGCTTAGTTTAGGAGATATGGGCAAAATAAGTTTTTCATATCAAAATTTAATTTTTTTTAGGTTTTGGGTGGATTTGTCAATTTTTTTGGGGTGGTCTCGAATTAAAGTCCTTTTCGCCCTAGGACGTATATTTAAGGAGATATGGGCAAAATAACTTTTTCATATAAAAATTGCATTTTTTTTAGGTTTTGAGCGGATTATTAAATTTTTTGGGGTGTTACGAATTAAAGTCCTTTTCGCTCTAAGACGCGTATATACGAAGATATGGGCAAAATAAGATTTTCAGATAAAAATTTCAATATTTCTAGGTTTTGGGAGGATTATTCAATTTTTTTGGGGGTGGTCATGAATTAAAGTCCTTTTCGCCCTAGGACGCATATTTAAAGAGATATGGGCAAAATAACTTTTTCATATAAAAATTGAAATTTTTTTAGGGTTTGAGTGGATTATTAAATTTTTTGGGGTGTTACGAATTAAAGTCCTTTTCGCTCTAGGACGCGTATATACGAAGATATGGGCAAAATAAGTTTTTCAGATAAAAATTTCATTTTTTTTAGGTTTTGGGAGGATTATTCAATTTTTTTGGGGGTGGTCATGAATTAAAGTCCTTTTCGCGCTAGGGGGCTTAGTTTAGGAGATATGGGCAAAATAAGTTTTTCATATCAAAATTTAATTTTTTTTAGGTTTTGGGTGGATTTGTCAACTTTTTGTGGGTGGTCACGAATTAAAGTCCTTTTCGCCCTAGGACGTATATTTAAGGATATATGGGCAAAATAACTTTTTCATATAAATTTTTTTTTTTTTAGGTTTTGAGCGGATTATTAATTTTTTTGGGGTGTTACGAATTAAAGTCCTTTTCGCTCTAGGACGCGTATATACGAAGATATGGGCAAAATAAGTTTTTCAGATAAAAATTTCAATTTTTCTAGGTTTTGGGTGGATTTGTCAATTTTTTGGGGGTGGTCACGAACTAAAGTCCATTTCGCCCTAGGACGCATATTTAAGGAGATATGGGCAAAATAACTTTTTCATATAAAAATTGAAATTTTTTTAGGTTTTGAGTGGATTATTAAATTTTTTGGGGTGTTACGAATTAAAGTCCTTTTCGCTCTAGGACGCGTATATACGAAGATATGGGCAAAATAAGTTTTTCAGATAAAAATTTCATTTTTTTTAGGTTTTGGGAGGATTATTCAATTTTTTGGGGGGTGGTCATGAATTAAAGTCCTTTTCGCGCTAGGGCGCTTAGTTTAGGAGATATGGGCAAAATAAGTTTTTCATATCAAAATTTAATTTTTTTTAGGTTTTGGGTGGATTTGTCAATTTTTTGGGGGTGGTCACGAATTAAAGTCCATTTCGCCCTAGGACGCATATTTAAGGAGATATGGGCAAAATAACTTTTTCATATAAAAATTGCAATTTTTTTAGGTTTTGAGTGGATTATTAAATTTTTTGGGGTGTTACGAAATAAAGTCCTTTTCGCTCTAGGACGCGTATATACGAAGATATGGGCAAAATAAGATTTTCAGATAAAAATTTCAATTTTTTTAGGTTTTGGGAGGATTATTCAATTTTTTTTTTGGAGTGGTCATGAATTAAAGTCCTTTTCGCGCTAGGGCGCTTAGTTTAGGAGATATGGGCAAAATAAGTTTTTCATATCAAAATTTAAATTTTTTTTTAGGTTTTGGGTGGATTTATCAATTTTTTGGGTGTGGTCACGAATTAAAGTCCATTTCGCCCTAGGACGCATATTTAAGGAGATATGGGCAAAATAACTTTTTCATATAAAAATTGCAATTTTTTTAGGTTTTGAGTGGATTATTAAATTTTTTGGGGCGTTACGAATTGAAGTCCTTTTCGCTCTAGGACGCGTATATACGAAGATATGGGCAAAATAAGTTTTTCAGATAAAAATTTCAATTTTTTTAGGTTTTGGGAGGATTATTCAATTTTTTTGGGGGTGTCCATGAATTAAAGTCCTTTTCGCGCTAGGGCGCTTAGTTTAGGAGATATGGGCAAAATAAGTTTTTCATATCAAAATTTAAATTTTTTTAGGTTTTGGGTGGATTTGTCAATTTTTTTGGGGTGGTCAAGAATTAAAGTCCTTTTCGCCCTCGGACGTATATTTAAGGAGATATGGGCAAAATAACTTTTTCATATAAAAATTGCAATTTTTTTAGGTTTTGAGCGGATTATTAAATTTTTTGGGGTGTTACGAATTAAAGTCCTTTCGCTCTAGGACGCGTATATACGAAGATATGGGCAAAATAAGATTTTCATATAAACATTTTAATTTTTTTAGGTTTTGGGAGGATTATTCAATTTTTTTTGGGGGTGGTCATGAATTAAAGTCCTTTTCGCGCTAGGGCGCATATTTAAGGAGATATGGGCAAAATAACTTTTTCATATAAAAATTGCAATTTTTTTAGGTTTTGAGTGGATTATTAAATTTTTCGGGGTGTTACGAATTAAAGTCCTTTTCGCTCTAGGACGCGTATATACGAAGATATGGGCAAAATAAGTTTTTCAGATAAAAATTTCAATTTTTTTAGGTTTTGGGAGGATTATTCAATTTTTTTGGGGGTGGTCATGAATTAAAGTCCTTTTCGCGCTAGGGCGCTTAGTTTAGAAGATATGAGCAAAATAAGTTTTTCATATCAAAATTTAATTTTTTTTAGGCTTTGGGTGGATTTGTCAATTTTTTGGGTGTGTTCACGAATAAAAGTCCTTTTCGCCCTAGGACGTATATTTAAGGAGATATGGGCAAAATAACTTTTTCATATAAAAATTTCAATTTTTTTAAGGTTTTGAGCGGATTATTAAATTTTTTGGGGTGTTACGAATTGAAGTCCTTTTCGCTCTAGGACGCGTATATACGAAGATATGGGCAAAATAAGTTTTTCAGATAAAAATTTCAATTTTTTTAGGTTTTGGGAGGATTAATAATTTTTTTTTGGGGTGGTCACGAATTAAAGTCCTTTTTGCCCTAGGACGTATATTTAAGGAGATATGGGCAAAATAACTTTTTCATATAAAAATTGCAATTTTTTTAGGTTTTGAGTAGATTATTCCATTTTTTTGGGGTGTTACGAATTGAAGTCCTTTTCGCTCTAGGACGCGTATATACGAAGATATGGGCAAAATAAGTTTTTCAGATAAAAATTTCAATTTTTTTAGGTTTTGGGAGGATTATTAAATTTTTTTGGGGGTGGTCATGAATTAAAGTCCTTTTCGCGCTAGGGCGCTTAGTTTAGGAGATATGTGCAAAATAAGTTTTTCATATCAAAATTTAAATTTGTTTAGGTTTTGGGTGGATTTGTCAATTTTTTGGTGGTGGTCACGAATTAAAGTCCTTTTTGCCCTAGGACGTATATTTAAGGAGATATGGGCAACATAACTTTTTCATATAAAAATTTCAATTTTTTTAAGGTTTCGAGCGGATTATTAAATTTTTTGGGGTGTTACGAATTAAAGTCCTTTTCGCTCTAGGACGCGTATATACGAAGATATGGGCAAAATAAGTTTTTCAGATAAAAATTTCAATTTTTTTAGGTTTTGGGAGGATTATTCAATTTTTTTGGGGGTGGTCATGAATTAAAGTCCTTTTCGCGCTAGGGCGCTTAGTTTAGGAGATATGGGCAAAATAAGTTTTTCATATCAAAATTTAAATTTGTTTAGGTTTTAGGTGGATTTGTCAATTTTTTGGTGGTGGTCACGAATTAAAGTCCATTTCGCCCTAGGACGCATATTTAAGGAGATACGGGCAAAATAACTTTTTCATATAAAAATTGCAATTTTTTTAGGTTTTGAGTGGATTATTAAATTTTTTGGGGTGTTACGAATTGAAGACCTTTTCGCTCTAGGACGCGTATATACGAAGATATGGGCAAAATAAGTTTTTCAGATAAAAATTTCAATTTTTTAGGTTTTGGGAGGATTATTCAATTTTTTTGGGGGTGGTCATGAATTAAAGTCCTTTTCGCGCTAGGGCGCTTAGTTTAGGAGATATGGGCAAAATAAGTTTTTCATATCAAAATTTAAATTTTTTTAGGTTTTGGGTGGATTTGTCAGTTTTTTGGGGTGGTCACGAATTAAAGTCCTTTTCGCCCTAGGACGTATATTCAAGGAGATATGGGCAAAATAACTTTTTCATATAAAAATTGCAATTTTTTTAGGTTTTGAGTAGATTATTCCATTTTTTTGGGGTGTTACGAATTAAAGTCCTTTTCGCTCTAGGACGCGTATATACGAAGATATGGGCAAAATAAGTTTTTCAGATAAAAATTTCAATTTTTTTAGGTTTTGGGAGGATTATTCAATTTTTTTTGGGGGTGGTCATGAATTAAAGTCCTTTTCGCGCTAGGGCGCTTAGTTTAGGAGATATGGGCAAAATAAGTTTTTCATATCAAAATTTAAATTTTTTTAGGTTTTGGGTGGATTTGTCAATTTTTTGGGGGTGGTCACGAATTAAAGTCCATTTCGCCCTAGGACGCATATTTAAGGAGATATGGGCAAAATAACTTTTTCATATAAAAATTGCAATTTTTTTAGGTTTTGAGTGGATTATTAAATTTTTCGGGGTGTTACGAATTAAAGTCCTTTTCGCTCTAGGACGCGTATATACGAAGATATAGGCAAAATAAATTTTTCAGATAAAAATTTCAATTTTTTTAGGTTTTGGGAGGATTATTCAATTTGGTTGGGGGTGGTCATGAATTAAAGTCCTCTTCGCGCTAGGGCGCTTAGTTTAGGAGATATGAGCAAAATAAGTTTTTCATATCAAAATTTAATTTTTTTTAGGTTTTGGGTGGATTTGTCAATTTTTTGGGTGTGTTCACGAATAAAAGTCGTTTTCGCCCTAGGACGTATATTTAAGGAGATATGGGCAAAATAAATTTTTCATATAAAAATTGCAATTTTTTTAGGTTTTGAGCGGATTATTAAATTTTTTGGGTGTTACGGATTAAAGTCCTTTTCGCTCTAGGACGCGTATATACGAAGATATGGGCAACATAAGATTTTCAGATAAAAATTTCAATTTTTTTAGGTTTTGGGAGGATTATTCAATTTTTTTGGGGGTGGTCATGAATTAAAGTCCTTTTCATATCAAAATTTAAATTTTTTTAGGTTTTGGGTGGATTTGTCAATTTTTTGGGGGTGGTCACGAATTAAAGTCCATTTCGCCCTAGGACGCATATTTAAGGAGATATGGGCAAAATAACTTTTTCATATAAAAATTGCAATTTTTTTAGGTTTTGAGCGGATTTTTAAATTTTTTGGGGTGTTACGAATTAAAGTCCTTTTCGCTCTAGGACGCGTATATACGAAGATATGGGCAAAATAAGATTTTCAGATAAAAATTTCAATTTTTTTAGGTTTTGGGAGGATTATTCAATTTTTTTGGGGGCGGTCATAAATTAAAGTCCTTTTCGCGCTATGGCGCTTAGTTTAGGAGATATGGGCAAAATAAGTTTTTCATATCAAAATTTAAATTTTTTTAGGTTTTGGGTGGATTTGTCAATTGTTTAGGGGTGGTCACGAGTTAAAGTCCTTTTCGCCCTAGGACGTATATTTAAGGAGATATGGGCAAAATAACTTTTTCATATAAAAATTGCAATTTTTTTAGGTTTTGAGCGGATTATTACATTTTTTGGGGTGTTACGAATTAAAGTCCTTTTCGCTCTAGGACGCGTATATACGAAGATATGGGCAAAATAAGATTTTCAGATAAAAATTTCAATTTTTTTAGGTTTTGGGAGGATTATTCAATTTTTTTGGGGGTGGTCATGAATTAAAGTCCTTTTCATATCAAAATTTAAATTTTTTTAGGTTTTGGGTGGATTTGTCAATTTTTTGGGGGTGGTCACGAATTAAAGTCCATTCGCCCTAGGACGCATATTTAAGGAGATATGGGCAAAATAACTTTTTCATATAAAAATTGCAATTTTTTTAGGTTTTGAGTGGATTATTAAATTTTTTGGGGTGTTACGAATTAAAGTCCTTTTCGCTCTAGGACGCGTATATACGAAGATATGGGCAAAATAAGATTTTCAGATAAAAATTTCAATTTTTTTAGGTTTTGGGAGGATTATTCAATTTTTTTGGGGGTGGTCATGAATTAAAGTCCTTTTCGCGCTATGGCGCTTAGTTTAGGAGATATGGGCAAAATAAGTTTTTCATATCAAAATTTAAATTTTTTTAGGTTTTGGGTGGATTTGTCAATTTTTTAGGGGTGGTCACGAGTTAAAGTCCTTTTCGCCCTAGGACGTATATTTAAGGAGATATGGGCAAAATAACTTTTTCATATAAAAATTGCAATTTTTTTAGGTTTTGAGCGGATTATTAAATTTTTTGGGGTGTTACGAATTAAAGTCCTTTTCGCTCTAGGACGCGTATATACGAAGATATGGGCAAAATAAGATTTTCAGATAAAAATTTCAATTTTTTTAGGTTTTGGGAGGATTATTCAATTTTTTTGGGGGTGGTCATGAATTAAAGTCCTTTTCGCGCTAGGGCGCTTAGTTTAGGAGATATGGGCAAAATAAGTTTTTCATATCAAAATTTAAATTTTTTTAGGTTTTGGGTGGATTTGTCAATTTTTTGGGGGTGGTCACGAATTAAAGTCCATTTCGCCCTAGGACGCATATTTAAGGAGATATGGGCAAAATAACTTTTTCATATAAAAATTCCAATTTTTTTAGGTTTTGAGCGGATTATTAAATTTTTTGGGGTGTTACGAATTAAAGTCCTTTTCGCTCTAGGACGCGTATATACGAAGATATGGGCAAAATAAGATTTTCAGATAAAAATTTAATTTTTTTTAGGTTTTGGAAGGATTATTCAATTTTTTTTGGGGGTGGTCATGAATTAAAGTCCTTTTCATATCAAAATTTAATTTTTTTTAGGTTTTGGGTGGATTTGTCAATTTTTTGGGGGTGGTCACGAATTAAAGTCCATTTCGCCCTAGGACGCATATTTAAGGAGATATGGGCAAAATAACTTTTTCATATAAAAATTGCAATTTTTTTAGGTTTTGAGCGGATTATTAAATTTTTTGGGGTGTTACGAATTAAAGTCCTTTTCGCTCTAGGACGCGTATATACGAAGATATGGGCAAAATAAGATTTTCAGATAAAAATTTCAATTTTTTTAGGTTTTGGGAGGATTATTCAATTTTTTTGGGGGTGGTCATGAATTAAAGTCCTTTTCGCGCTATGGCGCTTAGTTTAGGAGATATGAGCAAAATAAGTTTTTCATATCAAAATTTAAATTTTTTTAGGTTTTGGGTGGATTTGTCAATTTTTTAGGGGTGGTCACGAGTTAAAGTCCTTTTCGCCCTAGGGCGCTTAGTTTAGGAGATATGGGCAAAATAACTTTTTCATATAAAAATTGCAATTTTTTTAGGTTTTGGGAGGATTATTACGAATTAAAGTCCTTTTCGCTCTAGGACGCGTATATACGAAGATATGGGCAAAATAAGATTTTCAGATAAAAATTTCAATTTTTTTAGGTTTTGGGAGGATTATTCAATTTTTTTGGGGGTGGTCATGAATTAAAGTCCTTTTCGCGCTAGGGCGCTTAGTTTAGGAGATATGGGCAAAATAAGTTTTTCATATCAAAATTTAAATTTTTTAGGTTTTGGGTGGATTTGTCAATTTTTTGGGGGTGGTCATGAATTAAAGTCCATTTCGTCCTAGGACGCATATTTAAGGAGATATGGGCAAAATAACTTTTTCATATAAAAATTGCAATTTTTTAGGTTTTGAGCGGATTATTAATTTTTTTGGGGTGTTACGAATTAAAGTCCTTTTCGCTCTAGGACGCGTATATACGAAGATATGGGCAAAATAAGTTTTTCAGATAAAAATTTCAATTTTTTTAGGTTTCGGGAGGATTATTCAATTTCAGATTTTCAGATAAAAATTTCAATTTTTTTAGGTTTTGGGAGGATTATTCAATTTTTTTGGGGGTGGTCATGAATTAAAGTCCTTTTCGCGCTAGGGCGCTTAGTTTAGGAGATATGGGCAAAATAAGTTTTTCATATCAAAATTTAAATTTTTTTAGGTTTTGGGTGGATTTGTCAATTTTTTGGGGGTGGTCACGAATTAAAGTCCATTTCGCCCTAGGACGCATATTTAAGGAGATATGGGCAAAATAACTTTTTCATATAAAAATTGCAATTTTTTAGGTTTTGAGCGGATTATTAAATTTTTTGGGGTGTTACGAATTAAAGTCCTTTTCGCTCTAGGACGCGTATATACGAAGATATGGGCAAAATAAGATTTTCAGATAAAAATTTAAATTTTTTTAGGTTTTGGGAGGATTATTCAATTTTTTTGGGGGTGGTCATGAATTAAAGTCCTTTTCATATCAAAATTAAATTTTTTTTAGGTTTTGGGTGGATTTGTCAATTTTTTGGGGGTGGTCACGAATTAAAGTCCATTTCGCCCTAGGACGCATATTTAAGGAGATATGGGCAAAATAACTTTTTCATATAAAAATTGCAATTTTTTTAGGTTTTGAGTGGATTATTAAATTTTTTGGGGTGTTACGAATTAAAGTCCTTTTCGCTCTAGGACGCGTATATACGAAGATATGGGCAAAATAAGTTTTTCAGATAAAAATTTCAATTTTTTTTAGGTTTTGGGAGGATTATTCAATTTTTTTGGGGGTGGTCATGAATTAAAGTCCTTTTCGCGCTAGGGCGCTTAGTTTAGGAGATATGGGCAAAATAAGTTTTTCATATAAAAATGTAATTTTTTTTTAGGTTTTGGGTGGATTTGTCAATTTTTTTGGGGGTGGTCACGAATTAAAGTACTTTTCGCCCTAGGACGCATATATAAGGGGATATGGGCAAAATAACTTTTTCATATAAAAATTGCAATTTTTTTAGGTTTTGAGCGGATTATTAAATTTTTTGGGGTGTTACGAATTAAAGTCCTTTTCGCTCTAGGACGCGTATATACGAAGATATGGGCAAAATAAGATTTTCAGATAAAAATTTCAATTTTTTTAGGTTTTGGGAGGATTATTCAATTTTTTTGGGGGTGGTCATGAATTAAAGTCCTTTTCGCGCTAGGGCGCTTAGTTTAGGAGATATGGGCAAAATAAGTTTTTCATATCAAAATTTAAATTTTTTAGGTTTTGGGTGGATTTGTCAATTTTTTGGGGGTGGTCATGAATTAAAGTCCATTTCGCCCTAGGACGCATATTTAAGGAGATATGGGCAAAATAACTTTTTCATATAAAAATTGCAATTTTTTAGGTTTTGAGCGGATTATTAATTTTTTTGGGGTGTTACGAATTAAAGTCCTTTTCGCTCTAGGACGCGTATATACGAAGATATGGGCAAAATAAGTTTTTCAGATAAAAATTTCAATTTTTTTAGGTTTCGGGAGGATTATTCAATTTCAGATTTTCAGATAAAAATTTCAATTTTTTTAGGTTTTGGGAGGATTATTCAATTTTTTTGGGGGTGGTCATGAATTAAAGTCCTTTTCGCGCTAGGGCGCTTAGTTTAGGAGATATGGGCAAAATAAGTTTTTCATATCAAAATTTAAATTTTTTTAGGTTTTGGGTGGATTTGTCAATTTTTTGGGGGTGGTCACGAATTAAAGTCCATTTCGCCCTAGGACGCATATTTAAGGAGATATGGGCAAAATAACTTTTTCATATAAAAATTGCAATTTTTTAGGTTTTGAGCGGATTATTAAATTTTTTGGGGTGTTACGAATTAAAGTCCTTTTCGCTCTAGGACGCGTATATACGAAGATATGGGCAAAATAAGATTTTCAGATAAAAATTTAAATTTTTTTAGGTTTTGGGAGGATTATTCAATTTTTTTGGGGGTGGTCATGAATTAAAGTCCTTTTCATATCAAAATTAAATTTTTTTTAGGTTTTGGGTGGATTTGTCAATTTTTTGGGGGTGGTCACGAATTAAAGTCCATTTCGCCCTAGGACGCATATTTAAGGAGATATGGGCAAAATAACTTTTTCATATAAAAATTGCAATTTTTTTAGGTTTTGAGTGGATTATTAAATTTTTTGGGGTGTTACGAATTAAAGTCCTTTTCGCTCTAGGACGCGTATATACGAAGATATGGGCAAAATAAGTTTTTCAGATAAAAATTTCAATTTTTTTTAGGTTTTGGGAGGATTATTCAATTTTTTTGGGGGTGGTCATGAATTAAAGTCCTTTTCGCGCTAGGGCGCTTAGTTTAGGAGATATGGGCAAAATAAGTTTTTCATATAAAAATGTAATTTTTTTTTAGGTTTTGGGTGGATTTGTCATTTTTTTTTGGGGTGGTCACGAATTAAAGTACTTTTCGCCCTAGGACGCATATATAAGGGGATATGGGCAAAATAACTTTTTCATATAAAAATTGCAATTTTTTTAGGTTTTGAGCGGATTATTAAATTTTTTGGGGTGTTACGAATTAAAGTCCTTTTCGCTCTAGGACGCGTATATACGAAGATATGGGCAAAATAAGATTTTCAGATAAAAATTTAAATTTTTTTAGGTTTTGGGAGGATTATTCAATTTTTTTGGGGGTGGGGGTCATGAATTAAAGTCCTTTTCGCGCTAGGGCGCTTAGTTTAGGAGATATGGGCAAAATAAGTTTTTCATATAAAAATGTAATTTTTTTTTAGGTTTTGGGTGGATTTGTCAATTTTTTTGGGGGTGGTCACGAATTAAAGTACTTTTCGCCCTAGGACGCATATATAAGGGGATATGGGCAAAATAACTTTTTCATATAAAAATTGCAATTTTTTTAGGTTTTGAGCGGATTATTAAATTTTTTGGGGTGTTACGAATTAAAGTCCTTTTCGCTCTAGGACGCGTATATACGAAGATATGGGCAAAATAAGATTTTCAGATAAAAATTTCAATTTTTTTAGGTTTTGGGAGGATTATTCAATTTTTTTGGGGGTGGTCATGAATTAAAGTCCTTTTCGCGCTAGGGCGCTTAGTTTAGGAGATATGGGCAAAATAAGTTTTTCATATCAAAATTTAAATTTTTTAGGTTTTGGGTGGATTTGTCAATTTTTTGGGGGTGGTCATGAATTAAAGTCCATTTCGCCCTAGGACGCATATTTAAGGAGATATGGGCAAAATAACTTTTTCATATAAAAATTGCAATTTTTTTAGTTTTTGAGTGGATTATTAAATTTTTTGGGGTGTTACGAATTAAAGTCCTTTTCGCTCTAGGACGCGTATATACGAAGATATGGGCAAAATAAGTTTTTCAGATAAAAACTTCAATTTTCTTTAGGTTTTGGGAGGATTATTCAATTTTTTTTGGGGGTGGTCATGAATTAAAGTCCTTTTCGCGCTAGGGCGCTTAGTTTAGGAGATATGGGCAAAATAAGTTTTTCATATCAAAATGTAATTTTTTTTTTAGGTTTTGGGTGGATTTGTCAATTTTTTAAGGGTGGTCACGTATTAAAGTACTTTTCGCATATTTAAGGGGATATGGGCAAAATAACTTTTTCATATAAAAATTGCCATTTTTTTAGGTTTTGAGCGGATTAGTAAATTTTTTGGGGTGTTACGAATTAAAGTCCTTTTCGCTCTAGGACGCGTATATACGAAGATATGGGCAAAATAAGATTTTCAGATAAAAATTTCAATTTTTTTAGGTTTTGGGAGGATTATTCAATTTTTTTGGGGGTGGTCATGAATTAAAGTCCTTTAGGTTTTGGGTGGATTTGTCAATTTTTTAAGGGTGGTCACGTATTAAAGTACTTTTCGCATATTTAAGGAGATATGGGCAAAATAACTTTTTCATATAAAAATTGCAATTTTTTAGGTTTTGAGCGGATTATTAATTTTTTTGGGGTGTTACGAATTAAAGTCCTTTTCGCTCTAGGACGCGTATATACGAAGATATGGGCAAAATAAGTTTTTCAGATAAAAATTTCAATTTTTTTAGGTTTCGGGAGGATTATTCAATTTCAGATTTTCAGATAAAAATTTCAATTTTTTTAGGTTTTGGGAGGATTATTCAATTTTTTTGGGGGTGGTCATGAATTAAAGTCCTTTTCGCGCTAGGGCGCTTAGTTTAGGAGATATGGGCAAAATAAGTTTTTCATATCAAAATTTAAATTTTTTTAGGTTTTGGGTGGATTTGTCAATTTTTTGGGGGTGGTCACGAATTAAAGTCCATTTCGCCCTAGGACGCATATTTAAGGAGATATGGGCAAAATAACTTTTTCATATAAAAATTGCAATTTTTTTAGGTTTTGAGCGGATTATTAAATTTTTTGGGGTGTTACGAATTAAAGTCATTTTCGCTCTAGGACGCGTATATACGAAGATATGGGCAAAATAAGATTTTCAGATAAAAATTTAAATTTTTTTAGGTTTTGGGAGGATTATTCAATTTTTTTGGGGGTGGTCATGAATTAAAGTCCTTTTCATATCAAAATTAAATTTTTTTTAGGTTTTGGGTGGATTTGTCAATTTTTTGGGGGTGGTCACGAATTAAAGTCCATTTCGCCCTAGGACGCATATTTAAGGAGATATGGGCAAAATAACTTTTTCATATAAAAATTGCAATTTTTTTAGGTTTTGAGTGGATTATTAAATTTTTTGGGGTGTTACGAATTAAAGTCCTTTTCGCTCTAGGACGCGTATATACGAAGATATGGGCAAAATAAGATTTTCAGATAAAAATTTCAATTTTTTTTAGGTTTTGGGAGGATTATTCAATTTTTTTGGGGGTGGTCATGAATTAAAGTCCTTTTCGCGCTAGGGCGCTTAGTTTAGGAGATATGGGCAAAATAAGTTTTTCATATCAAAATGTATTTTTTTTAGGTTTTGGGTGGATTTGTCAATTTTTTTGGGGGTGGTCACGAATTAAAGTACTTTTCGCCCTAGGACGCATATATAAGGGGATATGGGCAAAATAACTTTTTCATATAAAAATTGCAATTTTTTTAGGTTTTGAGCGGATTATTAAATTTTTTGGGGTGTTACGAATTAAAGTCCTTTTCGCTCTAGGACGCGTATATACGAAGATATGGGCAAAATAAGATTTTCAGATAAAAATTTCAATTTTTTTAGGTTTTGGGAGGATTATTCAATTTTTTTGGGGGTGGTCATGAATTAAAGTCCTTTTCGCGCTAGGGCGCTTAGTTTAGGAGATATGGGCAAAATAAGTTTTTCATATCAAAATTTAAATTTTTTTAGGTTTTGGGTGGATTTGTCAATTTTTTGGGGGTGGTCACGAATTAAAGTCCATTTCGCCCTAGGACGCATATTTAAGGAGATATGGGCAAAATAACTTTTTCATATAAAAATTGCAATTTTTTAGGTTTTGAGCGGATTATTAAATTTTTTGGGGTGTTACGAATTAAAGTCCTTTTCGCTCTAGGACGCGTATATACGAAGATATGGGCAAAATAAGATTTTCAGATAAAAATTTCAATTTTTTTAGGTTTTGGGAGGATTATTCAATTTTTTTGGGGGTGGTCATGAATTAAAGTCCTTTTCGCGCTAGGGCGCTTAGTTTAGGAGATATGGGCAAAATAAGTTTTTCATATCAAAATTTAAATTTTTTTAGGTTTTGGGTGGATTTGTCAATTTTTTGGGGGTGGTCACGAATTAAAGTCCATTTCGCCCTAGGACGCATATTTAAGGAGATATGGGCAAAATAACTTTTTCATATAAAAATTGCAATTTTTTTAGGTTTTGAGTGGATTATTAAATTTTTCGGGGTGTTACGAATTAAAGTCCTTTTCGCTCTAGGATGCGTATATACGAAAATATGGGCAAAATAAGTTTTTCAGATAAAAATTTCAATTTTTTTTAGGTTCTGGAAGGATTATTCAATTTTTTTGGGGGTGGTCATGAATTAAAGTCCTTTTCGCGCTAGGGCGCTTAGTTTAGGAGATATGGGCAAAATAAGTTTTCCATATCAAAATTTAAATTTTTTAGGTTTTGGGTGGATTTGTCAATTTTTTAGGGGTGGTCACGAATTAAAGTCCTTTTCGCCCTAGGACGTATATTTAAGGAGATATGGGCAAAATAACTTTTTCATATAAAAATTGCAATTTTTTTAGGTTTTGAGCGGATTATTACATTTTTTGGGGTGTTACGAATTAAAGTCCTTTTCGCTCTAGGACGCGTATATACGAAGATATGGGCAAAATAAGATTTTCAGATAAAAATTTCAATTTTTTTAGGTTTTGGGAGGATTATTCAATTTTTTTGGGGGTGGTCATGAATTAAAGTCCTTTTCGCGCTAGGGCGCTTAGTTTAGGAGATATGGGCAAAATAAGTTTTTCATATCAAAATTTAAATTTTTTAGGTTTTGGGTGGATTTGTCAATTTTTTGGGGGTGGTCACGAATTAAAGTCCATTTCGCCCTAGGACGCATATTTAAGGAGATATGGGCAAAATAACTTTTTCATATAAAAATTGCAATTTTTTTAGGTTTTGAGTGGATTATTAAATTTTTCGGGGTGTTACGAATTAAAGTCCTTTTCGCTCTAGGATGCGTATATACGAAGATATGGGCAAAATAAGTTTTTCAGATAAAAATTTCAATTTTTTTTAGGTTTTGGGAGGATTATTCAATTTTTTTGGGGGTGGTCATGAATTAAAGTCCTTTTCGCGCTAGGGCGCTTAGTTTAGGAGTTTTTAAGGGTGGTCACGAATTAAAGTCCTTTTCGCCCTAGGACGCATATTTAAGGAGATATGGGCAAAATAACTTTTTCATATAAAAATTGCAAATTTTTTAGGTTTTGAGCGGATTATTACATATTTTGGGGTGTTACGAATTAAAGTCCCTTTCGCTCTAGGACGCGTATATACGAAGATATGGGCAAAATAAGATTTTCAGATAAAAATATCAATTTTTTTAGGTTTTGGGAGGATTATTCAATTTTTTTGGGGGTGGTCATGAATTAAAGTCCTTTTCGCGCTAGGGCGCTTAGTTTTGGAGATATGGGCAAAATAAGTTTTTCATATCAAAATTTAAATTTTTTTAGGTTTTGGGTGGATTTGTCAATTTTTTGGGGGTGGTCACGAATTAAAGTCCATTTCGCCCTACTACGCATATTTAAGGAGATATGGGCAAAATAACTTTTTCATATAAAAATTGCAATTTTTTTAGGTTTTGAGCGGATTATTACATTTTTTGGGGTGTTACGAATTAAAGTCCTTTTCGCTCTAGGACGCGTATATACGAAGATATGGGCAAAATAAGAGTTTCAGATAAAAATTTCAATTTTTTTAGGTTTTGGGAGGATTATTCAATTTTTTGGGGGGTGGTCATGAATTAAAGTCCTTTTCGCGCTAGGGCGCTTACTTTAGGAGATATGGGCAAAATAAGGTTTTTTGGTCATGAATTAAAGTCCTTTTTGCGCTAGGGCGCTTAGTTAAGGAGATATGGGCACAATAAGTTTTTCATATCAAACTTTAATTTTTTTTAGGTTTTGGGTGGATTTGTCAATTTTTTGGGGTGGTCACGAATTAAAGTCCATTTCGCCCTAGGACGCATATTTAAGGAGATATGGGCAAAATAACCTTTTCATATAAAAATTGCAATTTTTTTAGGTTTTGAGTGGATTATTAAATTTTTTGGGGTGTTACGAATTAAAGTCCTTTTCGCTCTAGGACGCGTATATACGAAGATATGGGCAAAATAAGATTTTCAGATAAAAATTTCAATTTTTTAGGTTTTGGGAGGATTATTCAATTTTTTTGGGGGTGGTCATGAATTAAAGTCCTTTTCGCGCTAGGGCGCTTAGTTTAGGAGATATGGGCAAAATAAGTTTTTCATATCAAAATTTAATTTTTTTTTGGTTTTGGGTGGATTTGTCAATTTTTTGGATGTGGTCACGAAATAAAGTTCTTTTCGCCCTAAGACGTATATTTATGGAGATATGGGCGAAATAAATTTTTCATATAAAAATTTCAATTTTTTTAGGTTTTGAGCGGATTATTAAATTTTTTGGAGTGTTACGAATTAAAGTTCTTTTCGCTCTAGGACGCGTATATACGAAGATATGGGCAAAATAAGTTTTTCAGATAAAAATTTCAATTTTTTTAGGTTTTGGGAGGATTATTCAATTTTTTTGGGGGTGGTCATGAATTAAAGTCCTTTTCGCGCTAGGGCGCTTAGTTTAGGAGATATGGGCAAAATAAGTTTTTCATATCAAAATTTAATTTTTTTTAGGTTTTGGGTGGATTTGTCAATTTTTTAGGGGTGGTCACGAATTAAAGTCCTTTTCGCCCTAGGACGCATATTTAAGGAGATATGGGCAAAATAACTTTTTCATATAAAAATTGTAATTTTTTTAGGTTTTGAGCGGATTATTAAATTTTTTGGGGTGTTACGAATTAAAGTCCTTTTCGCTCTAGGACGCGTATATACGAAGATATGGGCAAAATAAGTTTTTCAGATAAAAATTTCAATTTTTTTAGGTTTCGGGAGGATTATTCAATTTTTTTTGGGGGTGGTTATGAATTAAAGTCCTTTTCGCGCTAGGGCGCTTAGTTTAGGAGATATGGGCAAAATAAGTTTTTCATATCAAAATTTAAATTTTTTTAGGTTTTGGGTGGATTTGTCAATTTTTTGGGGGTGGTCACGAATTAAAGTCCATTTCGCCCTAGGACGTATATTTAAGGAGATATGGGCAAAATAACTTTTTCATATAAAAATTGCAATTTTTTTAGGTTTTGAGCGGATTATTAAATTTTTTGGGGTGTTACGAATTAAAGTCCTTTTCGCTCTAGGACGCGTATATACGAAGATATGGGCAAAATAAGTTTTTCAGATAAAAATTTAAATTTTTTTAGGTTTCGGGAGGATTATTCAATTTTTTTGGGGGTGGTCATGAATTAAAGTCCTTTTCGCGCTAGGGCGCTTAGTTTAGGAGATATGGGCAAAATAAGTTTTTCATATCAAAATTTAAATTTTTTTAGGTTTTGGGTGGATTTGTCAATTTTTTGGGGGTGGTCACGAATTAAAGTCCATTTCGCCCTAGGACGCATATTTAAGGAGATATGGGCAAATATACTTTTTCATATAAAAATTGCAATTTTTTTAGGTTTTGAGCGGATTATTAAATTTTTTGGGGTGTTACGAATTAAAGTCCTTTTCGCTCTAGGACGCGTATATACGAAGATATGGGCAAAATAAGATTTTCAGATAAAAATTTCAATTTCTTTAGGTTTTGGGAGGATTATTCAATTTTTTTGGGGGTGGTCATGAATTAAAGTCCTTTACGCGCTAGGGCGGTTAGTTTAGGAGATATGGGCAAAATAAGTTTTTCATATCAAAATTTAAATTTTTTTAGGTTTTGGGTGGATTTGTCAATTTTTTGCGGGTGGTCACGAATTAAAGTCCATTTCGCCCTAGGACGCATATTTAAGGAGATATCGGCAAAATAACTTTTTCATATAAAAATTGCAATTTTTTTAGGTTTTGAGCGGATTATTAAATTTTTTGGGGTGGTTACGAATTAAAGTCCTTTTCGCTCTAGGACGCGTATATACGAAGATATGGGCAAAATAAGTTTTTCAGATAAAAATTTCAATTTTTTAGGTTTTGGGAGGATTATTCAATTTTTTTGGGGGTGGTCATGAATTAAAGTCCTTTTCGCGCTAGGGCGCTTAGTTTAGGAGATATGGGCAAAATAAGTTTTTCATATCAAAATTTAATTTTTTTTTTTGGTTTTGGGTGGATTTGTCAATTTTTTGGATGTGGTCACGAAATAAAGTTCTTTTCGCCCTAAGACGTATATTTATGGAGATATGGGCGAAATAAATTTTTCATATAAAAATTTCAATTTTTTTAGGTTTTGAGCGGATTATTAAATTTTTTGGAGTGTTACGAATTAAAGTTCTTTTCGCTCTAGGACGCGTATATACGAAGATATGGGCAAAATAAGTTTTTCAGATAAAAATTTCAATTTTTTTAGGTTTTGGGAGGATTATTCAATTTTTTTGGGGGTGGTCATGAATTAAAGTCCTTTTCGCGCTAGGGCGCTTAGTTTAGGAGATATGGGCAAAATAAGTTTTTCATATCAAAATTTAATTTTTTTTAGGTTTTGGGTGGATTTGTCAATTTTTTAGGGGTGGTCACGAATTAAAGTCCTTTTCGCCCTAGGACGTATATTTAAGGAGATATGGGCAAAATAACTTTTTCATATAAAAATTGCAATTTTTTTAGGTTTTGAGCGGATTATTAAATTTTTTGGGGTGTTACGAATTAAAGTCCTTTTCGCTCTAGGACGCGTATATACGAAGATATGGGCAAAATAAGTTTTTCAGATAAAAATTTAAATTTTTTTAGGTTTCGGGAGGATTATTCAATTTTTTTTGGGGGTGGTTATGAATTAAAGTCCTTTTCGCGCTAGGGCGCTTAGTTTAGGAGATATGGGCAAAATAAGTTTTTCATATCAAAATTTAAATTTTTTTAGGTTTTGGGTGGATTTGTCAATTTTTTGGGGGTGGTCACGAATTAAAGTCCATTTCGCCCTAGGACGCATATTTAAGGAGATATGGGCAAAATAACTTTTTCATATAAAAATTGCAATTTTTTTAGGTTTTGAGCGGATTATTAAATTTTTTGGGGTGTTACGAATTAAAGTCCTTTTCGCTCTAGGACGCGTATATACGAAGATATGGGCAAAATAAGTTTTTCAGATAAAAATTTAAATTTTTTTAGGTTTCGGGAGGATTATTCAATTTTTTTGGGGGTGGTCATGAATTAAAGTCCTTTTCGCGCTAGGGCGCTTAGTTTAGGAGATATGGGCAAAATAAGTTTTTCATATCAAAATTTAATTTTTTTTAGGTTTTGGGTGGATTTGTCAATTTTTTGGGGGTGGTCACGAATTAAAGTCCATTTCGCCCTAGGACGCATATTTAAGGAGATATGGGCAAATATACTTTTTCATATAAAAATTGCAATTTTTTTAGGTTTTGAGCGGATTATTAAATTTTTTGGGGTGTTACGAATTAAAGTCCTTTTCGCTCTAGGACGCGTATATACGAAGATATGGGCAAAATAAGATTTTCAGATAAAAATTTCAATTTTTTTAGGTTTTGGGAGGATTATTCAATTTTTTTGGGGGTGGTCATGAATTAAAGTCCTTTACGCGCTAGGGCGGTTAGTTTAGGAGATATGGGCAAAATAAGTTTTTCATATCAAAATTTAAATTTTTTTAGGTTTTGGGTGGATTTGTCAATTTTTTGCGGGTGGTCACGAATTAAAGTCCATTTCGCCCTAGGACGCATATTTAAGGAGATATCGGCAAAATAACTTTTTCATATAAAAATTGCAATTTTTTTAGGTTTTGAGCGGATTATTAAATTTTTTGGGGTGGTTACGAAATAAAGTCCTTTTCGCTCTAGGACGCGTATATACGAAGATATGGGCAAAATAAGTTTTTCAGATAAAAATTTAAATTTTTTAGGTTTTGGGAGGATTATTCAATTTTTTTGGGGGTGGTCATGAATTAAAGTCCTTTTCGCGCTAGGGCGCTTAGTTTAGGAGATATGGGCAAAATAAGTTTTTCATATCAAAATTTAAATTTTTTTTAGGTTTTGGGTGGATTTGTCAATTTTTTGGGTGTGTTCACGAATTAAAGTCCTTTCCGCCCTAGGACGTATATTTAAGGAGATATGGGCAAAATAACTTTTTTATATAAAAATTTCAATTTTTTTAGGTTTTGAGCGGATTATTAAATTTTTTGGGGTATTACGAATTAAAGTCCTTTTCGCTTTAGGACGCGTATATACGAAGATATGGGCAAAATAAGTTTTTGGATAAAAATTTAAATTTTTTTAGGTTTCGGGAGGATTATTCAATTTTTTTGGGGGTGGTCATGAATTAAAGTCATTTTCGCGCTAGGGCGCTTAGTTTAGGAGATATGGGCAAAATAAGTTTTTCATATCAAAATTTAATTTTTTTTTAGGTTTTGGGTGGATTTGTCAATTTTTTGGGTGTGGTCACGAATTAAAGTCCTTTTCGCCCTAGGACGTATATTTAAGGAGATATGGGCAAAATAACTTTTTCATATATAAATTTCAATTTTTTTAGGTTTTGAGCGGATTATTAAATTTTTTGGGGTGTTACGAATTAAAGTCCTTTTCGCTCTAGGACGCGTATGTACGAAGATATGGGCAAAATAAGTTTTTCAGATAAAAATTTCAAATTTTTTACGTTTTGGGAGGATTATTCAATTTTTTTGGGGGTGGTCATGAATTAAAGTCCTTTTCGCGCTAGGGCGGTTAGTTTAGGAGATATGGGCAAAATAAGTTTTTCATATCAAAATTTAAATTTTTTTAGGTTTTGGGTGGATTTGTCAATTTTTTGCGGGTGGTCACGAATTAAAGTCCATTTCGCCCTAGGACGCATATTTACGGAGATATCGGCAAAATAACTTTTTCATATAAAAATTGCAATTTTTTTAGGTTTTGAGCGGATTATTAAATTTTTTGGGGTGGTTACGAATTAAAGTCCTTTTCGCTCTAGGACGCGTATATACGAAGATATGGGCAAAATAAGTTTTTCAGATAAAAATTTCAATTTTTTAGGTTTTGGGAGGATTATTCAATTTTTTTGGGGGTGGTCATGAATTAAAGTCCTTTTCGCGTTAGGGCGCTTAGTTTAGGAGATATGGGCAAAATAAGTTTTTCATATCAAAATTTAATTTTTTTTTTGGTTTTGGGTGGATTTGTCAATTTTTTGGATGTGGTCACGAAATAAAGTTCTTTTCGCCCTAAGACGTATATTTATGGAGATATGGGCGAAATAAATTTTTCATATAAAAATTTCAATTTTTTTAGGTTTTGAGCGGATTATTAAATTTTTTGGAGTGTTACGAATTAAAGTTCTTTTCGCTCTAGGACGCGTATATACGAAGATATGGGCAAAATAAGTTTTTCAGATAAAAATTTCAATTTTTTTAGGTTTTGGGAGGATTATTCAATTTTTTTGGGGGTGGTCATGAATTAAAGTCCTTTTCGCGCTAGGGCGCTTAGTTTAGGAGATATGGGCAAAATAAGTTTTTCATATCAAAATTTAATTTTTTTTAGGTTTTGGGTGGATTTGTCAATTTTTTAGGGGTGGTCACGAATTAAAGTCCTTTTCGCCCTAGGACGTATATTTAAGGAGATATGGGCAAAATAACTTTTTCATATAAAAATTGCAATTTTTTAGGTTTTGAGCGGATTATTAAATTTTTTGGGGTGTTACGAATTAAAGTCCTTTTCGCTCTAGGACGCGTATATACGAAGATATGGGCAAAATAAGTTTTTCAGATAAAAATTTAAATTTTTTTAGGTTTCGGGAGGATTATTCAATTTTTTTTGGGGGTGGTTATGAATTAAAGTCCTTTTCGCGCTAGGGCGCTTAGTTTAGGAGATATGGGCAAAATAAGTTTTTCATATCAAAATTTAAATTTTTTTAGGTTTTGGGTGGATTTGTCAATTTTTTGGGGGTGGTCACGAATTAAAGTCCATTTCGCCCTAGGACGCATATTTAAGGAGATATGGGCAAAATAACTTTTTCATATAAAAATTGCAATTTTTTTAGGTTTTGAGCGGATTATTAAATTTTTTGGGGTGGTTACGAATTAAAGTCCTTTTCGCTCTAGGACGCGTATATACGAAGATATGGGCAAAATAAGTTTTTCAGATAAAAATTTCAATTTTTTAGGTTTTGGGAGGATTATTCAATTTTTTTGGGGGTGGTCATGAATTAAAGTCCTTTTCGCGCTAGGGCGCTTAGTTTAGGAGATATGGGCAAAATAAGTTTTTCATATCAAAATTTAAATTTTTTTTAGGTTTTGGGTGGATTTGTCAATTTTTTGGGTGTGTTCACGAATTAAAGTCCTTTCCGCCCTAGGACGTATATTTAAGGAGATATGGGCAAAATAACTTTTTTATATAAAAATTTCAATTTTTTTAGGTTTTGAGCGGATTATTAAATTTTTTGGGGTATTACGAATTAAAGTCCTTTTCGCTTTAGGACGCGTATATACGAAGATATGGGCAAAATAAGTTTTTCGGATAAAAATTTAAATTTTTTTAGGTTTCGGGAGGATTATTCAATTTTTTTGGGGGTGGTCATGAATTAAAGTCATTTTCGCGCTAGGGCGCGTAGTTTAGGAGATATGGGCAAAATAAGTTTTTCATATCAAAATTTAATTTTTTTTTAGGTTTTGGGTGGATTTGTCAATTTTTTGGGTGTGGTCACGAATTAAAGTCCTTTTCGCCCTAGGACGTATATTTAAGGAGATATGGGCAAAATAACTTTTTCATATATAAATTTCAATTTTTTTAGGTTTTGAGCGGATTATTAAATTTTTTGGGGTGTTACGAATTAAAGTCCTTTTCGCTCTAGGACGCGTATGTACGAAGATATGGGCAAAATAAGTTTTTCAGATAAAAATTTCAAATTTTTTACGTTTTGGGAGGATTATTCAATTTTTTTGGGGGTGGTCATGAATTAAAGTCCTTTTCGCGCTAGGGCGCTTAGTTTAGGAGATATGGGCAAAATAAGTTTTTCATATCAAAATATAAATTTTTTAGGTTTTGGGTGGATTTGTCAATTTTTTAGGGGTGGTCACGAATTAAAGTCCTTTTCGCCCTAGGACGTATATTTAAGGAGATATGGGCAAAATAACTTTTTCATATAAAAATTGCAATTTTTTTAGGTTTTGAGCGGATTATTAAATTTTTTGGGGTGTTACGAATTAAAGTCCTTTTCGCTCTAGGACGCGTATATCGAAGATATCAGCAATATAAGATTTTCAGATAAAAATTTCAATTTTTTTGGTTTTGGGAGGATTATTCAATTTTTTTGGGGGTGGTCATGAATTAAAGTCCTTTTCGCGCTAGGGCGCTTAGTTTAGGAGATATGGGCAAAATAAGTTTTTCATATCAAAATTTAAATTTTTTTAGGTTTTGGGTGGATTTGTCAATTTTTTGGGGGTGGTCACGAATTAAAGTCCATTTCGCCATATTTAAGGAGATATGGGCAAAATATCTTTTTCATATAAAAATTGCATTTTTTTAAGGTTTTGAGTGGATTATTAAATTTTTTGGGGTGTTACGAATTAAAGTCCTTTTCGCTCTAGGACGCGTATATACACAGATATGAACAAAATAAGTTTTTCAGATAAAAATTTCAATTTTTTTAGGTTTTGGAAGGATTATTCAATTTTTTTGGGGGTTGTCATGAATTAAAGTCCTTTTCGCGCTAGGGCGCTTAGTTTAGGAGATATGGGCAAAATAAGTTTTTCATATCAAAATTTAAATTTTTTTAGGTTTTGGGTGGATTTGTCAATTTTTTAGGGGTGGTCACGAATTAAAGTCCTTTTCGCCCTAGGACGTATATTTAAGGAGATATGGGCAAAATAACTTTTTCATATAAAAATTGCAATTTTTTTAGGTTTTGAGCGGATTATTAAATTTTTTGGGGTGTTACGAATTAAAGTCCTTTTCGCTCTAGGACGCGTATATACGAAGATATGGGCAAAATAAGTTTTTCAGATAAAAATTTCAATTTTTTTAGGTTTTGGTAGGATTATTCATTTTTTTTTTGGGGTGGTCATGAATTAAAGTCCTTTGTGCGCTAGGGCGCTTAGTTTAGGAGATATGGGCACAATAAGTTTTTCATATCAAACTTTAATTTTTTTTAGGTTTTGGGTGGATTTGTCAATTTTTTGGGGGTGGTCACGAATTAAAGTCCATTTCGCCCTAGGACGCATATTTAAGGAGATATGGGCAAACTAACCTTTTCATATAAAAATTGCAATTTTTTTAGGTTTTGAGTGGATTATTAAATTTTTTGGGGTGTTACGAATTAAAGTCCTTTTCGCTCTAGGACGCGTATATACGAAGATATGGGAAAAATAAGATTTTCAGATAAAAATTTAAATTTTTTTAGGTTTCGGGAGGATTATTCAATTTTTTTGGGGGTGGTCATGAATTAAAGTCCTTTTCGCGCTAGGGCGCTTAGTTTAGGAGATATGGGCAAAATAAGTTTTTCATATCAAAATTTAAATTTTTTTAGGTTTTGGGTGGATTTATCAATTTTTTGGGGGTGGTCACGAATTAAAGTCCATTTCGCCCTAGGACGCATATTTAAGGAGATATGGGCAAATATACTTTTTCATATAAAAATTGCAATTTTTTTAGGTTTTGAGCGGATTATTAAATTTTTTGGGGTGTTACGAATTAAAGTCCTTTTCGCTCTAGGACGCGTATATACGTCCTAGAGCAAAATAAGATTTTCAGATAAAAATTTAAATTTTTTTAGGTTTCGGGAGGATTATTCAATTTTTTTGGGGGTGGTCATGAATTAAAGTCCTTTTCGCGCTAGGGCGCTTAGTTTAGGAGATATGGGCAAAATAAGTTTTTCATATCAAAATTTAAATTTTTTTAGGTTTTGGGTGGATTTATCAATTTTTTGGGGGTGGTCACGAATTAAAGTCCTTTTCGCCCTAGGACGTATATTTAAGGAGATATGGGCAAAATAACTTTTTTATATAAAAATTGCAATTTTTTTTAGGTTTTGAGCGGATTATTAAATTTTTTGGGGTGTTACGAATTAAAGTCCTTTTCGCTCTAGGACGCGTATATACGAAGATATAGGCAAAATAAGATTTTCAGATATAAATTTCAATTTTTTTAGGTTTTGGGAGGATTATTCAATTTTTTTGGGGGTGGTCATGAATTAAAGTCCTTTTCGCGCTAGGGCGCTTAGTTTAGGAGATATGGGCAAAATAAGTTTTTCATATCAAAATTTAATTTTTTTTTGGTTTTGGGTGGATTTGTCAATTTTTTGGATGTGGTCACGAAATAAAGTCCTTTTCGCCCTAAGACGTATATTTAAGGAGATATGGGCGAAATAAATTTTTCATATAAAAATTTCAATTTTTTTAGGTTTTGAGCGGATTATTAAATTTTTTGGGGTGTTACGAATTAAAGTTCTTTTCGCTCTAGGACGCGTATATACGAAGATATGGGCAAAATAAGTTTTTCAGATAAAAATTTCAATTTTTTTAGGTTTTGGGAGGATTATTCAATTTTTTTGGGGGTGGTCATGAATTAAAGTCCTTTTCGCGCTAGGGCGCTTAGTTTAGGAGATATGGGCAAAATAAGTTTTTCATATCAAAATTTAAATTTTTTTAGGTTTTGGGTGGATTTGTCAATTTTTTGGGGGTGGTCACGAATTAAAGTCCATTTCGCCCTAGGACGCATATTTAAGGAGATATGGGCAAAATAACTTTTTCATATAAAAATTGCAATTTTTTTAGGTTTTGAGCGGATTATTAAATTTTTTGGGGTGTTACGAATTAAAGTCCTTTTCGCTCTAGGACGCGTATATACGAAGATATGGGCAAAATAAGTTTTTCAGATAAAAATTTAAATTTTTTTAGGTTTCGGGAGGATTATTCAATTTTTTTGGGGGTGGTCATGAATTAAAGTCCTTTTCGCGCTAGGGCGCTTAGTTTAGGAGATATGGGCAAAATAAGTTTTTCATATCAAAATTTAAATTTTTTTAGGTTTTGGGTGGATTTGTCAATTTTTTGGGGGTGGTCACGAATTAAAGTCCATTTCGCCCTAGGACGCATATTTAAGGAGATATGGGCAAATATACTTTTTCATATAAAAATTGCAATTTTTTTAGGTTTTGAGCGGATTATTAAATTTTTTGGGGTGTTACGAATTAAAGTCCTTTTCGCTCTAGGACGCGTATATACGAAGATATGGGCAAAATAAGATTTTCAGATAAAAATTTCAATTTTTTTAGGTTTTGGGAGGATTATTCAATTTTTTTGGGGGTGGTCATGAATTAAAGTCCTTTTCGCGCTAGGGCGCTTAGTTTAGGAGATATGGGCAAAATAAGTTTTTCATATCAAAATTTAAATTTTTTTAGGTTTTGGGTGGATTTGTCAATTTTTTGCGGGTGGTCACGAATTAAAGTCCATTTCGCCATAGGACGCATATTTAAGGAGATATGGGCAAAATAACTTTTTCATATAAAAATTGCAATTTTTTTAGGTTTTGAGCGGATTATTAAATTTTTTGGGGTGGTTACGAATTAAAGTCCTTTTCGCTCTAGGACGCGTATATACGAAGATATGGGCAAAATAAGTTTTTCAGATAAAAATTTCAATTTTTTAGGTTTTGGGAGGATTATTCAATTTTTTTGGGGGTGGTCATGAATTAAAGTCCTTTTCGCGCTAGGGCGCTTAGTTTAGGAGATATGGGCAAAATAAGTTTTTCATATCAAAATTTAAATTTTTTTTAGGTTTTGGGTGGATTTGTCAATTTTTTGGGTGTGGTCACGAATTAAAGTCCTTTCCGTCCTAGGACGTATATTTAAGGAGATATGGGCAAAATATCTTTTTTATATAAAAATTTCAATTTTTTTAGGTTTTGAGCGGATTATTACATATTTTGGGGTATTACGAATTAAAGTCCTTTTCGCTTTAGGACGCGTATATACGAAGATATGGGCAAAATAAGTTTTTCGGATAAAAATTTAAATTTTTTAGGTTTCGGGAGGATTATTCAATTTTTTTGGGGGTGGTCATGAATTAAAATCCTTTTCGCGCTAGGGCGCTTAGTTTAGGAGATATGGGCAAAATAAGTTTTTCATATCAAAATGTAAATTTTTTTAGGTTTTGGGTGGATTTGTCAATTTTTTAGGGGTGGTCACGAATTAAAGTCCTTTTCGCCCTAGGACGTATATTTAAGGAGATATGGGCAAAATAACTTTTTTATATAAAAATTGCAATTTTTTTTTAGGTTTTGAGCGGATTATTAAATTTTTTGGGGTGTTACGAATTAAAGTCCTTTTCGCTCTAGGACGCGTATATACGAAGATATGGGCAAAATAAGATTTTCAGATAAAAATTTCAATTTTTTTAGGTTTTGGGAGGATTATTCAATTTTTTTGGGGGTGGTCATGAATTAAAGTCCTTTTCGCGCTAGGGCGCTTAGTTTAGGAGATATGGGCAAAATAAGTTTTTCATATCAAAATTTAATTTTTTTTTTTGGTTTTGGGTGGATTTGTCAATTTTTTGGATGTGGTCACGAAATAAAGTCCTTTTCGCCCTAAGACGTATATTTAAGGAGATATGGGCGAAATAAATTTTTCATATAAAAATTTCAATTTTTTTAGGTTTTGAGCGGATTATTAAATTTTTTGGGGTGTTACGAATTAAAGTTCTTTTCGCTCTAGGACGCGTATATACGAAGATATGGGCAAAATATGTTTTTCAGATAAAAATTTCAATTTTTTTAGGTTTCGGGAGGATTATTCAATTTTTTTGGGGGTGGTCATGAATTAAAGTCCTTTTCGCGCTAGGGCGCTTAGTTTAGGAGATATGGGCAAAATAAGTTTTTCATATCAAAATTTAAATTTTTTTAGGTTTTGGGTGGATTTGTCAATTTTTTGGGGGTGGTCACGAATTAAAGTCCATTTCGCCCTAGGACGCATATTTAAGGAGATATGGGCAAAATAACTTTTTCATATAAAAATTGCAATTTTTTAGGTTTTGAGCGGATTATTAAATTTTTTGGGGTGTTACGAATTAAAGTCCTTTTCGCTCTAGGACGCGTATATACGAAGATATGGGCAAAATAAGTTTTTCAGATAAAAATTTAAATTTTTTTAGGTTTCGGGAGGATTATTCAATTTTTTTGGGGGTGGTCATGAATTAAAGTCCTTTTCGCGCTAGGGCGCTTAGTTTAGGAGATATGGGCAAAATAAGTTTTTCATATCAAAATTTAAATTTTTTTAGGTTTTGGGTGGATTTGTCAATTTTTTGGGGGTGGTCACGAATTAAAGTCCATTTCGCCCTACGACGCATATTTAAGGAGATATGGGCAAATATACTTTTTCATATAAAAATTGCAATTTTTTAGGTTTTGAGCGGATTATTAAATTTTTTGGGGTGTTACGAATTAAAGTCCTTTTCGCTCTAGGACGCGTATATACGAAGATATGGGCAAAATAAGATTTTCAGATAAAAATTTCAATTTTTTTAGGTTTTGGGAGGATTATTCGATTTTTTTGGGGGTGGTCATGAATTAAAGTCCTTTTCGCGCTAGGGCGCTTAGTTTAGGAGATATGGGCAAAATAAGTTTTTCATATCAAAATTTAAATTTTTTTAGGTTTTGGGTGGATTTGTCAATTTTTTGCGGGTGGTCACGAATTAAAGTCCATTTCGCCCTAGGACACATATTTAAGGAGATATGGGCAAAATAACTTTTTCATATAAAAATTGCAATTTTTTTAGGTTTTGAGCGGATTATTAAATTTTTTGGGGTGGTTACGAATTAAAGTCCTTTTCGCTCTAGGACGCGTATATACGAAGATATGGGCAAAATAAGTTTTTCAGATAAAAATTTCAATTTTTTAGGTTTTGGGAGGATTATTCAATTTTTTTGGGGGTGGTCATGAATTAAAGTCCTTTTCGCGCTAGGGCGCTTAGTTTAGGAGATATGGGCAAAATAAGTTTTTCATATCAAAATTTAAATTTTTTTTAGGTTTTGGGTGGATTTGTCAATTTTTTGGGTGTGGTCACGAATTAAAGTCCTTTTCGCCCTAGGACGTATATTTAAGGAGATATGGGCAAAATAACTTTTTCATATATAAATTGCAATTTTTTTAGGTTTTGAGCGGATTATTAAATTTTTTGGGGTGTTACGAATTAAAGTCCTTTTCGCTCTAGGACGCGTATATCGAAGATATCAGCAATATAAGATTTTCAGATAAAAATTTTAATTTTTTAGGTTTTGGGAGGATTATTCAATTTTTTTGGGGGTGGTCATGAATTAAAGTCCTTTTCGCGCTAGGGCGCTTAGTTTAGGAGATATGGGCAAAATAAGTTTTTCATATCAAAATTTAAATTTTTTTAGGTTTTGGGTGGATTTGTCAATTTTTTGGGGGTGGTCACGAATTAAAGTCCATTTCGCCATATTTAAGGAGATATGGGCAAAATATCTTTTTCATATAAAAATTGCAATTTTTTTAGGTTTTGAGTGGATTATTAAATTTTTTGGGGTGTTACGAATTAAAGTCCTTTTCGCTCTAGGACGCGTATATACACAGATATGAACAAAATAAGTTTTTCAGATAAAAATTTCAATTTTTTTAGGTTTTGGAAGGATTATTCAATTTTTTTTGGGGGTGGTCATGAATTAAAGTCCTTTTCGCGCTAGGGCGCTTAGTTTAGGAGATATGGGCAAAATAAGTTTTTCATATCAAAATTTAAATTTTTTTAGGTTTTGAGCGGATTATTAAATTTTTTGGGGTGTTACGAATTAAAGTCCTTTTCGCTCTAGGACGCGTATATACGAAGATATGGGCAAAATAAGTTTTTCAGATAAAAATTTCAATTTTTTTAGGTTTTGGGAGGATTATTCATTTTTTTTTTTGGGGTGGTCATGAATTAAAGTCCATTTCGCCCTAGGACGCATATTTAAGGAGATATGGGCAAAATAACCTTTTCATATAAAAATTGCAATTTTTTTAGGTTTTGAGTGGATTATTAAATTTTTTGGGGTGTTACGAATTAAAGTCCTTTTCGCTCTAGGACGCGTATATACGAAGATATGGGCAAAATAAGATTTTCAGATAAAAATTTCAATTTTTTAGGTTTTGGGAGGATTATTCAATTTTTTTGGGGGTGGTCATGAATTAAAGTCCTTTTCGCCCTAAGACGTATATTTAAGGAGATATGGGCGAAATAAATTTTTCATATAAAAATTTCAATTTTTTTAGGTTTTGAGCGGATTATTAAATTTTTTGGGGTGGTTACGAATTAAAGTTCTTTTCGCTCTAGGACGCGTATATACGAAGATATGGGCAAAATAAGTTTTTCAGATAAAAATTTCAATTTTTTAGGTTTTGGGAGGATTATTCAATTTTTTTGGGGGTGGTCATGAATTAAAGTCCTTTTCGCGCTAGGGCGCTTAGTTTAGGAGATATGGGCAAAATAAGTTTTTCATATCAAAATTTAAATTTTTTTTAGGTTTTGGGTGGATTTGTCAATTTTTTGGGTGTGGTCACGAAATAAAGTCCTTTTCGCCCTAGGACGTATATTTAAGGAGATATGGGCGAAATAAATTTTTCATATAAAAATTTCAATTTTTTTAGGTTTTGAGCGGATTATTAAATTTTTTGGGGTGGTTACGAATTAAAGTTCTTTTCGCTCTAGGACGCGTATATACGAAGATATGGGCAAAATAAGTTTTTCAGATAAAAATTTCAATTTTTTAGGTTTTGGGAGGATTATTCAATTTTTTTGGGGGTGGTCATGAATTAAAGTCCTTTTCGCGCTAGGGCGCTTAGTTTAGGAGATATGGGCAAAATAAGTTTTTCATATCAAAATTTAAATTTTTTTTAGGTTTTGGGTGGATTGGTCAATTTTTTGGGTGTGGTCACGAATTAAAGTCCTTTTCGCCCTAGGACGTATATTTAAGGAGATATGGGCAAAATAACTTTTTCATATATAAATTGCAATTTTTTTAGGTTTTGAGCGGATTATTAAATTTTTTGGGGTGTTACGAATTAAAGTCCTTTTCGCTCTAGGACGCGTATATCGAAGATATCAGCAATATAAGATTTTCAGATAAAAATTTTAATTTTTTAGGTTTTGGGAGGATTATTCAATTTTTTTGGGGGTGGTCATGAATTAAAGTCCTTTTCGCGCTAGGGCGCTTAGTTTAGGAGATATGGGCAAAATAAGTTTTTCATATCAAAATTTAATTTTTTTTTTGGTTTTGGGTGGATTTGTCAATTTTTTGGATGTGGTCACGAAATAAAGTCCTTTTCGCCCTAAGACGTATATTTAAGGAGATATGGGCGAAATAAATTTTTCATATAAAAATTTCAATTTTTTTAGGTTTTGAGCGGATTATTAAATTTTTTGGGGTGTTACGAATTAAAGTTCTTTTCGCTCTAGGACGCGTATATACGAAGATATGGGCAAAATAAGTTTTTCAGATAAAAATTTCAATTTTTTGGGAGGATTATTCAATTTTTTTGGGGGTGGTCATGAATTAAAGTCCTTTTCGCGCTAGGGCGCTTAGTTTAGGAGATATGGGCAAAATAAGTTTTTCATATCAAAATTTAAATTTTTTTAGGTTTTGGGTGGATTTGTCAATTTTTTAGGGGTGGTCACGAATTAAAGTCCTTTTCGCTCTAGGACGCGTATATACGAAGATATGGGCAAAATAAGTTTTTCAGATAAAAATTTAATTTTTTTTAGGTTTCGGGAGGATAATTCAATTTTTTTTGGGGGTGGTCATGAATTAAAGTCCTTTTCGCGCTAGGGCGCTTAGTTTAGGAGATATGGGCAAAATAAGTTTTTCATATCAAAATTTAAATTTTTTTAGGTTTTGGGTGGATTTGTCAATTTTTTGGGGGTGGTCACGAATTAAAGTCCATTTCGCCCTAGGACGCATATTTAAGGAGACATGGGCAAAATAACTTTTTCATATAAAAATTGCAATTTTTTTAGGTTTTGAGCGTATTATTAAATTTTTTGGGATGTTACGAATTAAAGTCCTTTTCGCTCTAGGACGCGTATATACGAAGATATGGGCAAAATAAGTTTTTCAGATAAAAATTTAAATTTTTTTAGGTTTCGGGAGGATTATTCAATTTTTTTGGGGGTGGTCATGAATTAAAGTCCTTTTCGCGCTAGGGCGCTTAGTTTAGGAGATATGGGCAAAATAAGTTTTTCATATCAAAATTTAAATTTTTTTAGGTTTTGGGTGGATTTGTCAATTTTTTGGGGGTGGTCACGAATTAAAGTCCATTTCGCCCTAGGACGCATATTTAAGGAGATATGGGCAAATATACTTTTTCATATAAAAATTGCAATTTTTTTAGGTTTTGAGCGGATTATTAAATTTTTTGGGGTGTTACGAATTAAAGTCCTTTTCGCTCTAGGACGCGTATATACGAAGATATGGGCAAAATAAGATTTTCAGATAAAAATTTCAATTTTTTTAGGTTTTGGGAGGATTATTCAATTTTTTTGGGGGTGGTCATGAATTAAAGTCCTTTTCGCGCTAGGGCGCTTAGTTTAGGAGATATGGGCAAAATAAGTTTTTCATATCAAAATTTAAATTTTTTTAGGTTTTGGGTGGATTTGTCAATTTTTTGCGGGTGGTCACGAATTAAAGTCCATTTCGCCCTAGGACGCATATTTAAGGAGATATGGGCAAAATAACTTTTTCATATAAAAATTGCAATTTTTTTAGGTTTTGAGCGGATTATTAAATTTTTTGGGGTGGTTACGAATTAAAGTCCTTTTCGCTCTAGAACGCGTATATACGAAGATATGGGCAAAATAAGTTTTTCAGATAAAAATTTCAATTTTTTAGGTTTTGGGAGGATTATTCAATTTTTTTGGGGGTGGTCATGAATTAAAGTCCTTTTCGCGCTAGGGCGCTTAATTTAGGAGATATGGGCAAAATAAGTTTTTCATATCAAAATTTAAATTTTTTTTAGGTTTTGGGTGGATTTGTCAATTTTTTGGGTGTGGTCACGAATTAAAGTCCTTTCCGTCCTAGGACGTATATTTAAGGAGATATGGGCAAAATATCTTTTTTATATAAAAATTTCAATTTTTTTAGGTTTTGAGCGGATTATTAAATTTTTTGGGGTATTACGAATTAAAGTCCTTTTCGCTTTAGGACGCGTATATACGAAGATATGGGCAAAATAAGTTTTTCGGATAAAAATTTAAATTTTTTTAGGTTTCGGGAGGATTATTCAATTTTTTTGGGGGTGGTCATGAATTAAAATCCTTTTCGCGCTAGGGCGCTTAGTTTAGGAGATATGGGCAAAATAAGTTTTTCATATCAAAATTTAAATTTTTTTAGGTTTTGGGTGGATTTGTCAATTTTTTAGGGGTGGTCACGAATTAAAGTCCTTTTCGCCCTAGGACGTATATTTAAGGAGATATGGGCAAAATAACTTTTTCATATAAAAATTGCAATTTTTTTTAGGTTTTGAGCGGATTATTAAATTTTTTGGGGTGTTACGAATTAAAGTCCTTTTCGCTCTAGGACGCGTATATACGAAGATATGGGCAAAATAAGATTTTCAGATAAAAATTTCAATTTTTTTAGGTTTGGGAGGATTATTCAATTTTTTTGGGGGTGGTCATGAATTAAAGTCCTTTTCGCGCTAGGGCGCTTAGTTTAGGAGATATGGGCAAAATAAGTTTTTCATATCAAAATTTAAATTTTTTTAGGTTTTGGGTGGACTTGTCAATTTTTTGGGTGTGGTCACGAATTAAAGTCCTTTTCGCCCTAGGACGTATATTTAAGGAGATATGGGCAAAATAACTTTTTCATATTAAAATTGCAATTTTTTTAGGTTTTGAGTGGATTATTAAATTTTTTGAGGTGTTACGAATTAAAGTCCTTTTCGCTCTAGGACGCGTATATACGAAGATATGGGCAAAATAAGTTTTTCAGATAAAAATTTCAATTTTTTTAGGTTTTTGGAGGATTATTCATTTTTTTGGGGGTGGTCATGAATTAAAGTCCTTTTCGCGCTAGGGCGCATAGTTTAGGAGATATGGGCAAAATAGTTTAGGAGATATGGGCAAAATATGTTTTTCATACCAAATTTAAATTTTTTAAGTTTTGGGTGGATTTGTCAATTTTTTGGGGGTGGTCACGAATTAAAGTCCATTTCGCCCTAGGACGCATATTTAAGGAGATATGGACAAAATAACTTTTTCATATAAAAATTGCAATTTTTTTAGGTTTTGAGCGGATTATTAAATTTTTTGGGGTGTTACGAATTAAAGTCCTTTTCGCTCTGGGACGCGTATATACGAAGATATGGGCAAAATAAGTTTTTCAGATAAAAATTTCAATTTTTTTAGGTTTTGGGAGGATTATACATTTTTTTTTTGGGGGTGGTCATGAATTAAAGTCCTTTTCGCGCTAGGGCGCTTAGTTTAGGAGATATGGGCAAAATAAGTTTTTCATATCAAAATTTAAATTTTTTTATTTTTTGTGTGGATTTGTCAATTTTTTTGGTGTGGTCACGAATTAAAGTCCTTTTCGCCCTAGGACGTATATTTAAGGAGATATGGGCAAAATAACTTTTTCATATAAAAATTGCAATTTTATTAGGTTTTGAGCGGATTATTAAATTTTTTGGGGTGTTACGAATTAAAGTCCTTTTCGCTCTAGGACGCGTATATACGAAGATATGGGCAAAATAAGATTTTCAGATAAAAATTTCAATTTTTTTAGGTTTTGGGAGGATTATAAATTTTTTTTTGGGGGTGGTCATGAATTAAAGTCCTTTTCGCGCTAGGGCGCTTAGTTTAGGACATATGGGCAAAATAAGTATTTCATATCAAAATTTAAATTTTTTTATTTTTTGTGTGGATTTGTCAATTTTTTTGGTGTGGTCACGAATTAAAGTCCTAGGACGTATATTTAAGGAGATATGGGCAAAATAACTTTTTCATATAAAAATTGCAATTTTATTAGGTTTTGAGCGGATTATTAAATTTTTTGGGGTGTTACGAATTAAAGTCCTTTTCGCTCTAGGACGCGTATATACGAAGATATGGGCAAAATAAGATTTTCAGATAAAAATTTCAATTTTTTTAGGTTTTGGGAGGATTATTCAATTTTTTTTTGGGGTGGTCATGAATTAAAGTCCTTTTCGCGCTAGGGCGCTTAGTTTAGGAGATATGGGCAAAATAAGTTTTTCATATCAAAATTTAAATTTTTTTAGGTTTTGGGTGGATTTGTCAATTTTTTGGGGGTGGTCACGAATTAAAGTCCATTTCGCCCTAGGACGCATATTTAAGGAGATATGGGCAAATATACTTTTTCATATAAAAATTGCAATTTTTTTAGGTTTTGAGCGGATTATTAAATTTTTTGGGGTGTTACGAATTAAAGTCCTTTTCGCTCTAGGACGCGTATATACGAAGATATGGGCAAAATAAGATTTTCAGATAAAAATTTCAATTTTTTTAGGTTTTGGGAGGATTATTCAATTTTTTTGGGGGTGGTCATGAATTAAAGTCCTTTTCGCGCTAGGGCGCTTAGTTTAGGAGATATGGGCAAAATAAGTTTTTCATATCAAAATTTAAATTTTTTTAGGTTTTGGGTGGATTTGTCAATTTTTTGCGGGTGGTCACGAATTAAAGTCCATTTCGCCCTAGGACGCATATTTAAGGAGATATGGGCAAAATAACTTTTTCATATAAAAATTGCAATTTTTTTAGGTTTTGAGCGGATTATTAAATTTTTTGGGGTGGTTACGAATTAAAGTCCTTTTCGCTCTAGGACGCGTATATACGAAGATATGGGCAAAATAAGTTTTTCAGATAAAAATTTCAATTTTTTAGGTTTTGGGAGGATTATTCAATTTTTTTGGGGGTGGTCATGAATTAAAGTCCTTTTCGCGCTAGGGCGCTTAGTTTAGGAGATATGGGCAAAATAAGTTTTTCATATCAAAATTTAAATTTTTTTAGGTTTTGGGTGGATTTGTCAATTTTTTGGGTGTGGTCACGAATTAAAGTCCTTTCCGTCCTAGGACGTATATTTAAGGAGATATGGGCAAAATATCTTTTTTATATAAAAATTTCAATTTTTTTAGGTTTTGAGCGGATTATTAAATTTTTTGGGGTATTACGAATTAAAGTCCTTTTCGCTTTAGGACGCGTATATACGAAGATATGGGCAAAATAAGTTTTTCGGATAAAAATTTAAATTTTTTTAGGTTTCGGGAGGATTATTCAATTTTTTTGGGGGTGGTCATGAATTAAAATCCTTTTCGCGCTAGGGCGCTTAGTTTAGGAGATATGGGCAAAATAAGTTTTTCATATCAAAATTTAAATTTTTTTAGGTTTTGGGTGGATTTGTCAATTTTTAGGGGTGGTCACGAATTAAAGTCCTTTTCGCCCTAGGACGTATATTTAAGGAGATATGGGCAAAATAGCTTTTTCATATAAAAATTGCAATTTTTTTTAGGTTTTGAGCGGATTATTAAATTTTTTGGGGTGTTACGAATTAAAGTCCTTTTCGCTCTAGGACGCGTATATACGAAGATATGGGCAAAATAAGATTTTCAGATAAAAATTTCAATTTTTTTAGGTTTTGGGAGGATTATTCAATTTTTTTGGGGGTGGTCATGAATTAAAGTCCTTTTCGCGCTAGGGCGCTTAGTTTAGGAGATATGGGCAAAATAAGTTTTTCATATCAAAATTTAAATTTTTTTAGGTTTTGGGTGGACTTGTCAATTTTTTGGGGGTGGTCACGAATTAAAGTCCATTTCGCCCTAGGACGCATATTTAAGGAGATATGGGAAAAATAACTTTTTCATATAAAAATTGCAATTTTTTTAGGTTTTGAGCGGATTATTACATTTTTTGGGGTGTTACGAATTAAAGTCCTTTTCGCTCTAGGACGCGTATATACGAAGATATGGGCAAAATAAGATTTTCAGATAAAAATTTCAATTTTTTTAGGTTTTGGGAGGATTATTCAATTTTTTTGGGGGTGGTCATGAATTAAAGTCATTTTCGCGCTAGGGCGCTTAGTTTAGGAGATATGGGCAAAATAAGTTTTTCATATCAAAATTTAAATTTTTTTAGGTTTTGGGTGGATTTGTCAATTTTTTGGGTGTGGTCACGAATTAAAGTCCTTTTCGCCCTAGGACGTATATTTAAGGAGATATGGGCAAAATAACTTTTTCATATTAAAATTGCAATTTTTTTAGGTTTTGAGTGGATTATTAAATTTTTTGAGGTGTTACGAATTAAAGTCCTTTTCGCCCTAGGACGCGTATATACGAAGATATGGGCAAAATAAGTTTTTCAGATAAAAATTTCAATTTTTTTAGGTTTTTGGAGGATTATTCATTTTTTTGGGGGTGGTCATGAATTAAAGTCCTTTTCGCGCTAGGGCGCTTAGTTTAGGAGATATGGGCAAAATAGTTTAGGAGATATGGGCAAAATAAGTTTTTCATACCAAATTTAAATTTTTTAAGTTTTGGGTGGATTTGTCAATTTTTTGGGGGTGGTCACGAATTAAAGTCCATTTCGCCCTAGGACGCATATTTAAGGAGATATGGACAAAATAACTTTTTCATATAAAAATTGCAATTTTTTTAGGTTTTGAGCGGATTATTAAATTTTTTGGGGTGTTACGAATTAAAGTCCTTTTCGCTCTAGGACGCGTATATACGAAGATATGGGCAAAATAAGTTTTTCAGATAAAAATTTCAATTTTTTTAGGTTTTGGGAGGATTATAAATTTTTTTTTGGGGTGGTCATGAATTAAAGTCCTTTTCGCGCTAGGGCGCTTAGTTTAGGAGATATGGACAAAATAAGTTTTTCATATCAAAATTAAAATTTTTTTATTTTTTGTGTGGATTTGTCAATTTTTTTGGTGTGGTCACGAATTAAAGTCCTTTTCGCCCTAGGACGTATATTTAAGGAGATATGGGCAAAATAACTTTTTCATATAAAAATTGCAATTTTATTAGGTTTTGAGCGGATTATTAAATTTTTTGGGGTGTTACGAATTAAAGTCCTTTTCGCTCTAGGACGCGTATATACGAAGATATGGGCAAAATAAGATTTTCAGATAAAAATTTAAATTTTTTTAGGTTTTGGGAGGATTATTCAATTTTTTTTTGGGGTGGTCATGAATTAAAGTCCTTTTCGCGCTAGGGCGCTTAGTTTAGGAGATATGGGCAAAATAAGTTTTTCATATCAAAATTTAAATTTTTTAGGTTTTGGGTGGATTTGTCAATTTTTTGGGGGTGGTCACGAATTAAAGTCCATTTCGCCCTAGGACGCATATTTAAGGAGATATGGGCAAAATAACTTTTTCATATAAAAATTGAAATTTTTTTAGGTTTTGAGCGGATTATTAAATTTTTTGGGGTGTTACGAATTAAAGTCCTTTTCGCTCTAGGACGCGTATATACACAGATATGAACAAAATAAGTTTTTCAGATAAAAATTTCAATTTTTTTAGGTTTTGGAAGGATTATTCAATTTTTTTGGGGGTGGTCATGAATTAAAGTCCTTTTCGCGCTAGGGCGCTTAGTTTAGGAGATATGGGCAAAATAAGTTTTTCATATCAAAATTTAAATTTTTTTATTTTTTGTGTGGATTTGTCAATTTTTTTGGTGTGGTCACGAATTAAAGTCCTTTTCGCCCTAGGACGTATATTTAAGGAGATATGGGCAAAATAACTTTTTCATATAAAAATTGCAATTTTTTTAGGTTTTGAGCGGATTATTAAATTTTTTGGGGTGTTACGAATTAAAGTCCTTTTCGCTCTAGGACGCGTATATACGAAGATATGGGCAAAATTAGATTTTCAGATAAAAATTTCAATGTTTTTAGGTTTTGGGAGGATTATTCAATTTTTTGGGGGGTGGTCATGAATTTAAGTCCTCTTCGCGCTAGGGCGCTTAGTTTAGGAGATATGGGCAAAATAAGTTTTTCATATCAACATTTAAATTTTTTTAGGTTTTGGGTGGATTTGTCAATTTTTTGGGGGTGGTCACGAATTAAAGTCCATTTCGCCCTACGACGCATATTTAAGGAGATATGGGCAAAATAACTTTTTCGTATAAAAATTGCAATTTTTTTAGGTTTACGAATTATAGTCCTTTTCGCTCTAGGACGCGTATATACGAAGATATGGGCAAAATAAGTTTTTCAGATAAAAATTTCAATTTTTTTAGGTTTTGAGTGGATTATTAAATTTTTTGGGGTGTTACGAATTAAAGTCCTTTTCGCTCTAGGACGCGTATATACGAAGATATGGGCAAAATAAGTTTTTCAGATAAAAATTTCAATTTTTTTAGGTTTTGGGAGGATTATTCAATTTTTTTGGGGGTGGTCATGAATTAAAGTCCTTTTCGCGCTAGGGCGCTTAGTTTAGGAGATATGGGCAAAATAGTTTAGCAGATATGGCCAAAATAAGGTTTTCATACCAAATTTAAATTTTTTAAGTTTTGGGTGGATTTGTCAATTTTTTGGGGGTGGTCACGAATTAAAGTCCATTTCGCCCTAGCACGCATATTTAAGGAGATATGGGCAAAATAGCTTTTTCATATAAAGATTGCAATTTTTTTAGGTTTTGAGCGGATTATTAATTTTTTTGGGGTGTTACGAATTAAAGTCCTTTTCGCTCTAGGACGCGTATATACGAAGATATGGGCAAAATAAGTTTTTCAGATAAAAATTTAAATTTTTTTAGGTTTTGGGAGGATTATTAAATTTTTTTGGGGGTGGTCATGAATTAAAGTCCTTTTCGCGCTAGGGCGCTTAGTTTAGGAGATATGGGCAAAGTAGTTTAGGAGATATGGGCAAAATAAGTTGTTCATACCAAATTTTCGCTCTAGGACGCGTATATACGAAGATATGGGCAAAATAAGATTTTCAGATAAAAATTTCAATGTTTTTAGGTTTTGGGAGGATTATTCAATTTTTTTGGGGGTGGTCATTAATTAAAGTCCTTTTCGCGCTAGGGCGCCTAGTTTAGGAGATATGGGCAAAATAAGTTTTTCATATCAACATTTAAATTTTTTTAGGTTTTGGGTCGATTTGTCAATTTTTTGGGGGTGGTCACGAATTAAAGTCCATTTCGCCCTAGGACGCATATTTAAGGAGATATGGGCAAAATAACTTTTTCGTATAAAAATTGCAATTTTTTTTGGGTTTACGAATTATAGTCCTTTTCGCTCTAGGACGCGTATATACGAAGATATTGGCAAAATAAGTTTTTCAGATAAAAATTTCAATTTTTTTAGGTTTTGGGAGGATTATTCAATTTTTTTGGGGGTGGTCATGAATTAAAGTCCTTTTCGCGCTAGGGCGCTTAGTTTAGGAGATATGGGCAAAATAAGTTTTTCATATCAAAATTTATATTTTTTTAGGTTTTGGGTGGATTTGTCAATTTTTTGGGGGTGGTCACGAATTAAAGTCCATTTCGCCCTAGGACGTATATTTAAGGAGATATGGGCAAAATAACTTTTTCATATTAAAATTGCAATTTTTTTAGGTTTTGAGTGGATTATTAAATTTTTTGGGGTGTTACGAATTAAAGTCCTTTTCGCTCTAGGACGCGTATATACGAAGATATGGGCAAAATAAGTTTTTCAGATAAAAATTTCAATTTTCTTAGGTTTTGGGAGGATTAATCAATTTTTTTGGGGGTGGTCATGAATTAAAGTCCCTTTCGCGCTAGGGCGCTTAGTTTAGGAGATATGGGCAAAATAGTTTAGGAGATATGGCCAAAATAAATTTTTCATACCAAATTTAAATTTTTTTAAGTTTTGGGTGGATTTGTCAATTTTTTGGGGGTGGTCACGAATTAAAGTCCATTTCGCCCTAGGACGCATATTTAAGGAGATATGGGCAAAATAACTTTTTCATATAAAGATTGCAATTTTTGTAGGTTTTGAGCGGATTATTAAATTTTTTGGGGTGTTACGAATTAAAGTCCTTTTCGCTCTAGGACGCGTATATACGAAGATATGGGCAAAATAAGTTTTTCAGATAAAAATGTCAATGTTTTTAGGTTTTGGGAGGATTATTCAATTTTTTTGGGGGTGGTCATGAATTAAAGTCCTTTTCGCGCTAGGGCGCTTAGTTTAGGAGATATGGGCAAAATAGTTTAGGAGATATGGGCAAAATAAGTTTTTCATACCAAATTTAAATTTTTTTAAGTTTTGGGTGGATTTGTCAATTTTTTGGGGGTGGTCTCGAATTAAAGTCCATTTCGCCCTAGGACGCATATTTAAGGAGATATGGACAAAATAACTTTTTCATATAAAAATTGCGATTTTTTTAGGTTTTGAGTGGATTATTAAATTTTTTGGGGTGTTACGAATTAAAGTCCTTTTCGCTCTAGGACGCGTATATACATATGGGCAAAATAAGTTTTTCAGATAAAAATTTCAATTTTTTTAGGTTTTTGGGAGGATTATCAATTTTTTTTGGGGGTGGTCATGAATTAAAGTCCTTTTCGCGCTAGGGCGCTTAGTTTAGGAGATATGGGCAAAATAAGTTTTTCATATCAAAATTTAATTTTTTTTATTTTTTGTGTGGATTTGTCAATTTTTTTGGTGTGGTCACGAATTAAAGTCCTTTTCGCCCCAGGACGTATATTTAAGGAGATATGGGCAAAATAATTTTTTCATATAAAAATTGCAATTTTTTTAGGTTTTAAGTGGATTATTAAATTTTTTGGGGTGTTACGAATTAAAGTCCTTTTCGCTCTAGGACGCGTATATACGAAGATATGGGCAAAATAAGTTTTTCAGATAAAAATTTCAATTTTTTTAGGTTTTGGGAGGATTATTCAATTTTTTTGGGGATGGTCATGAATTAAAGTCCTTTTCGCGCTAGGGCGCTTAGTTTAGGAGATATGGGCAAAATAAATTTTTCATATCAAAATTTAATTTTTTTTAGGTTTTGGGTGGATTTGTCAATATTTTGGGTGTGGTCACGAATTAAAGTCCTTTTCGCCCTAGGACGTATATTTAAGGAGATATGGGCAAAATAACTTTTTCATATAACAATTGCAATTTTTTTAGGTTTTCGGTGGATTTGTCAATTTTTTGGGTGTGGTCACGAATTAAAGTCCTTTTCGCCCTAGGACGTATATTTAAGGAGATATGGGCAAAATAACATTTTCATATAACAATTGCAATTTTTTTAGGTTTTCGGTGGATTTGTCAATTTTTTGGGTGTGGTCACGAATTAAAGTCCTTTTCGCCCTAGGACGTATATTTAAGGAGATATGGGCAAAATAACTTTTTCATATAAAAATTGCAATTTTTAAGGTTTTGAGTGGATTATTAAATTTTTTGGGGTGTTACGAATTAAAGTCCTTTTCGCTCTAGGACGCGTATATACGAAGATATGGGCAAAATAAGTTTTTCAGATAAAAATTTCAATTTTTTAGGTTTTGGGAGGATTATTCAATTTTTTTGGGGGTGGTCATGAATTAAAGTCCTTTTCGCGCTAGGGCGCTTAGTTTAGGAGATATGGACAAAATAAGTTTTTCATATCAAAATTTAAATTTTTTTAGGTTTTGAGTGGATTTGTCAATTTTTTGGGGGTGGTCACGAATTAAAGTCCTTTTCGCCCTAGGACGTATATTTAAGGAGTTATGGGCTAAATAACTTTTTCATATAAAAATTGCAATTTTTTAGGTTTTGAGCGGATTATTAAATTTTTTGGGGTGTTACGAATTAAAGTCCTTTTCGCTCTAGGACGCGTATATACGAAGATATGGGCAAAATAAGTTTTTCAGATAAAAATTTCAATTTTTTTAGGTTTTGGGAGGATTATTCAATTTTTTTGGGGGTGGTCATGAATTAAAGTCCTTTTCGCGCTAGGGCGCTTAGTTTAGGAGATATGGGCAAAATAAGTTTTTCATATCAACATTTAAATTTTTTTTTAGGTTTTGGGTGGATTTGTCAATTTTTTGGGGGTGGTCACGAATTAAAGTCCATTTCGCCCTAGGACGCATATTTAAGGAGATATGGGCAAAATAACTTTTTCGTATAAAAATTGCAATTTTTTTAGGTTTACGAATTATAGTCCTTTTCGCTCTAGGACGCGTATATACGAAGATATGGGCAAAATAAGTTTTTCAGATAAAAATTTCAATTTTTTTAGGTTTTGGGAGGATTATTCAATTTTTTTGGGGGTGGTCATGAATTAAAGTCCTTTTCGCGTTAGGGCGCTTAGTTTAGGAGATATGGGCAAAATAAGTTTTTCATATCAAAATTTAATTTTTTTTAGGTTTTGGGTGGATTTGTCAATTTTTTGGGGGTGGTCACGAATTAAAGTCCATTTCGCCCTAGGACGTATATTTAAGGAGATATGGGCAAAATAACTTTTTCATATTAAAATTGCAATTTTTTTAGGTTTTGAGTGAATTATTAAATTTTTTGGGGTGTTACGAATTAAAGTCCTTTTCGCTCTAGGACGCGTATATACGAAGATATGGGCAAAATAAGATTTTCAGATAAAAATTTCAATGTTTTTAGGTTTTGGGAGGATTATTCAATTTTTTGGGGGGTGGTCATGAATTAAAGTCCTTTTCGCGCTAGGGCGCTTAGTTTAGGAGATATGGGCAAAATAAGTTTTTCATATCAAAATTAAAATTTTTTTATTTTTTGTGTGGATTTGTCAATTTTTTTGGTGTGGTCACGAATTAAAGTCCTTTTCGCCCTAGGACGTATATTTAAGGAGATATGGGCAAAATAACTTTTTCATATAAAAATTGCAATTTTTTTAGGTTTTGAGCGGATTATTAAATTTTTTGGGGTGTTACGAATTAAAGTCCTTTTCGCTCTAGGACGCGTATATACGAAGATATGGGCAAAATAAGATTTTCAGATAAAAATTTAAATTTTTTTAGGTTTTGGGAGGATTATTCAATTTTTTTTTGGGGTGGTCATGAATTAAAGTCCTTTTCGCGCTAGGGCGCTTAGTTTAGGAGATATGGGCAAAATAAGTTTTTCATATCAACATTTAAATTTTTTTTTAGGTTTTGGGTGGATTTGTCAATTTTTTGGGGGTGGTCACGAATTAAAGTCCATTTCGCCCTAGGACGCATATTTAAGGAGATATGGGCAAAATAACTTTTTCGTATAAAAATTGCAATTTTTTTAGGTTTACGAATTATAGTCCTTTTCGCTCTAGGACGCGTATATACGAAGATATGGGCAAAATAAGTTTTTCAGATAAAAATTTAAATTTTTTTAGGTTTTGGGAGGATTATTCAATTTTTTTTTGGGGTGGTCATGAATTAAAGTCCTTTTCGCGCTAGGGCGCTTAGTTTAGGAGATATGGGCAAAATAAGTTTTTCATATCAAAATTTAAATTTTTTAGGTTTTGGGTGGATTTGTCAATTTTTTGGGGGTGGTCACGAATTAAAGTCCATTTCGCCCTAGGACGCATATTTAAGGAGATATGGGCAAAATAACTTTTTCATATAAAAATTGAAATTTTTTTTAGGTTTTGAGCGGATTATTAAATTTTTTGGGGTGTTACGAATTAAAGTCCTTTTCGCTCTAGGACGCGTATATACACAGATATGAACAAAATAAGTTTTTCAGATAAAAATTTCAATTTTTTTAGGTTTTGGAAGGATTATTCAATTTTTTTGGGGGTGGTCATGAATTAAAGTCCTTTTCGCGCTAGGGCGCTTAGTTTAGGAGATATGGGCAAAATAAGTTTTTCATATCAAAATTTAAATTTTTTTATTTTTTGTGTGGATTTGTCAATTTTTTTGGTGTGGTCACGAATTAAAGTCCTTTTCGCCCTAGGACGTATATTTAAGGAGATATGGGCAAAATAACTTTTTCATATAAAAATTGCAATTTTTTTAGGTTTTGAGCGGATTATTAAATTTTTTGGGGTGTTACGAATTAAAGTCCTTTTCGCTCTAGGACGCGTATATACGAAGATATGGGCAAAATTAGATTTTCAGATAAAAATTTCAATGTTTTTAGGTTTTGGGAGGATTATTCAATTTTTTGGGGGGTGGTCATGAATTTAAGTCCTCTTCGCGCTAGGGCGCTTAGTTTAGGAGATATGGGCAAAATAAGTTTTTCATATCAACATTTAAATTTTTTTAGGTTTTGGGTGGATTTGTCAATTTTTTGGGGGTGGTCACGAATTAAAGTCCATTTCGCCCTAGGACGCATATTTAAGGAGATATGGGCAAAATAACTTTTTCGTATAAAAATTGCAATTTTTTTAGGTTTACGAATTATAGTCCTTTTCGCTCTAGGACGCGTATATACGAAGATATGGGCAAAATAAGTTTTTCCGATAAAAATTTCAATTTTTTTAGGTTTTGGGAGGATTATTCAATTTTTTTGGGGGTGGTCATGAATTAAAGTCCTTTTCGCGCTAGGGCGCTTAGTTTAGGAGATATGGGCAAAATAGTTTAGGAGATATGGCCAAAATAAGTTTTTCATACCAAATTTAAATTTTTTAAGTTTTGGGTGGATTTGTCAATTTTTTGGGGGTGGTCACGAATTAAAGTCCATTTCGCCCTAGCACGCATATTTAAGGAGATATGGGCAAAATAACTTTTTCATATAAAGATTGCAATTTTTTTAGGTTTTGAGCGGATTATTAAATTTTTTGGGGTGTTACGAATTAAAGTCCTTTTCGCTCTAGGACGCGTATATACGAAGATATGGGCAAAATAAGTTTTTCAGATAAAAATTTCAATTTTTTTAGGTTTTGGGAGGATTATTAAATTTTTTTGGGGGTGGTCATGACTTAAAGTCCTTTTCGCGCTAGGGCGCTTAGTTTAGGAGATATGGGCAAAGTAGTTTAGGAGATATGGGCAAAATAAATTTTTCATACCAAATTTTCGCTCTAGGACGCGTATATACGAAGATATGGGCAAAATAAGATTTTCAGATAAAAATTTCAATGTTTTTAGGTTTTGGGAGGATTATTCAATTTTTTTGGGGGTGGTCATGAATTAAAGTCCTTTTCGTGCTAGGGCGCTTAGTTTAGGAGATATGGGCAAAATAAGTTTTTCATATCAACATTTAATTTTTTTTAGGTTTTGGGTGGATTTGTCAATTTTTTGGGGGTGGTCACGAATTAAAGTCCATTTCGCCCTAGGACGCATATTTAAGGAGATATGGGCAAAATAACTTTTTCGTATCAAAATTGCAATTTTTTTTTGGGTTTACGAATTATAGTCCTTTTCGCTCTAGGACGCGTATATACGAAGATATGGGCAAAATAAGTTTTTCAGATAAAAATTTCAATTTTTTTAGGTTTTGGGAGGATTATTCAATTTTTTTGGGGGTGGTCATGAATTAAAGTCCTTTTCGCCCTAGGACGTATAATTACGGAGATATGGGCAAAATAACTTTTTCATATAACAATTGCAATTTTTTAGGTTTTGAGTGGATTATTAAATTTTTTGGGGTGTTACGAATTAAAGTCCTTTTCGCTCTAGGACGCGTATATACGAAGATATGGGCAAAATAAGTTTTTCAGATAAAAATTTATTTTTTTTTAGATTTTGGGAGGATTATTAAATTTTTTGGGGGTGGTCATGAATTAAAGTCCTTTTCGCGCTAGGGCGCTTAGTTTAGGAGATATGGACAAAATAAGTTTTTCATATCAAAATTTAAATTTTTTTAGGTTTTGAGTGGATTTGTCAATTTTTTGGGGGTGGTCACGAATTAAAGTCCTTTTCGCCCTAGGACGTATATTTAAGGAGATATGGGCTAAATAACTTTTTCATATAAAAATTGCAATTTTTTAGGTTTTGAGCGGATTATTAAATTTTTTGGGGTGTTACGAATTAAAGTCCTTTTCGCTCTAGGACGCGTATATACGAAGATATGGGCAAAATAAGTTTTTCAGATAAAAATTTCAATTTTTTTAGGTTTTGGGAGGATTATTCAATTTTTTTGGGGGTGGTCATGAATTAAAGTCCTTTTCGCGCTAGGGCGCTTAGTTTAGGAGATATGGGCAAAATAAGTTTTTCATATCAACATTTAAATTTTTTTTTAGGTTTTGGGTGGATTTGTCAATTTTTTGGGGGTGGTCACGAATTAAAGTCCATTTCGCCCTAGGACGCATATTTAAGGAGATATGGGCAAAATAACTTTTTCGTATAAAAATTGCAATTTTTTTAGGTTTACGAATTATAGTCCTTTTCGCTCTAGGACGCGTATATACGAAGATATGGGCAAAATAAGTTTTTCAGATAAAAATTTCAATTTTTTTAGGTTTTGGGAGGATTATTCAATTTTTTTGGGGGTGGTCATGAATTAAAGTCCTTTTCGCGCTAGGGCGCTTAGTTTAGGAGATATGGGCAAAATAAGTTTTTCATATCAAAATTTAAATTTTTTTAGGTTTTGGGTGGATTTGTCAATTTTTTGGGGGTGGTCACGAATTAAAGTCCATTTCGCCCTAGGACGTATATTTAAGGAGATATGGGCAAAATAACTTTTTCATATTAAAATTGCACTTTTTTTTGGGTTTTGAGTGAATTATTAAATTTTTTGGGGTGTTACGAATTAAAGTCCTTTTCGCTCTAGGACGCGTATATACGAAGATATGGGCAAAATAAGATTTTCAGATAAAAATTTCAATGTTTTTAGGTTTTGGGAGGATTATTCAATTTTTTGGGGGGTGGTCATGATTTTAAGTCCTTTTCGCGCTAAGGCGCTTAGTTTAGGAGATATGGGCAAAATAAGTTTTTCATATCAACATTTAAATTTTTTTAGGTTTTGGGTGGATTTGTCAATTTTTTGGGGGTGGTCACGAATTAAAGTCCATTTCGCCCTAGGACGCATATTTAAGGAGATATGGGCAAAATAACTTTTTCGTATAAAAATTGCAATTTTTTAGGTTTACGAATTATAGTCCTTTTCGCTCTAGGACGCGTATATACGAAGATATGGGCAAAATAAGTTTTTCAGATAAAAATTTCAATTTTTTTAGGTTTTGGGAGGATTATTCAATTTTTCGCGCTAGGGCGCTTAGTTTAGGAGATATGGGCAAAATAGTTTAGGAGATATGGCCAAAATAAGTTTTTCATACCAAATTTAAATTTTTTAAGTTTTGGGTGGATTTGTCAATTTTTTGGGGGTGGTCACGAATTAAAGTCCATTTCGCCCTAGCACGCATATTTAAGGAGATATGGGCAAAATAATTTTTTCATATAAAGATTGCAATTTTTTTAGGTTTTGAGCGGATTATTAAATTTTTTGGGGTGTTACGAATTAAAGTCCTTTTCGCTCTAGGACGCGTATATACGAAGATATGGGCAAAATAAGTTTTTCAGATAAAAATTTCAATTTTTTTAGGTTTTGGGAGGATTATTAAATTTTTTTGGGGGTGGTCATGACTTAAAGTCCTTTTCGCGCTAGGGCGCTTAGTTTAGGAGATATGGGCAAAGTAGTTTAGGAGATATGGGCAAAATAAATTTTTCATACCAAATTTTCGCTCTAGGACGCGTATATACGAAGATATGGGCAAAATAAGATTTTCAGATAAAAATTTCAATGTTTTTAGGTTTTGGGAGGATTATTCAATTTTTTTGGGGGTGGTCATGAATTAAAGTCCTTTTCGCGCTAGGGCGCTTAGTTTAGGAGATATGGGCAAAATAAGTTTTTCATATCAACATTTAAATTTTTTTAGGTTTTGGGTGGATTTGTCAATTTTTTGGGGGTGGTCACGAATTAAAGTCCATTTCGCCCTAGGACGCATATTTAAGGAGATATGGGCAAAATAACTTTTTCGTATCAAAATTGCAATTTTTTTGGGTTTACGAATTATAGTCCTTTTCGCTCTAGGACGCGTATATACGAAGATATGGGCAAAATAAGTTTTTCAGATAAAAATGTCAATTTTTTTAGGTTTTGGGAGGATTATTCAATTTTTTTGGGGGTGGTCATGAATTAAAGTCCTTTTCGCCCTAGGACGTATAATTACGGAGATATGGGCAAAATAACTTTTTCATATAACAATTGCAATTTTTTTAGGTTTTCGGTGGATTTGTCAATTTTTTGGGTGTGGTCACGAATTAAAGTCCTTTTCGCCCTAGGACGTATATTTAAGGAGATATGGGCAAAATAACTTTTTCATATAAAAATTGCAATTTTTTAGGTCTTGAGTGGATTATTAAATTTTTTGGGGTGTTACGAATTAAAGTCCTTTTCGCTCTAGGACGCGTATATACGAAGATATGGGCAAAATAAGTTTTTCAGATAAAAATTTCAATTTTTTTAGGTTTTGGGAGGATTATTCAATTTTTTTGGGGGTGGTCATGAATTAAAGTCCTTTTCGCGCTAGGGCGCTTAGTTTAGGAGATATGGGCAAAATAAGTTTTTCATATCAAAATTTAAATTTTTTTAGGAGGTTTTGGGTGGATTTTTCAATTTTTTGGGTGTGGTCACGAATTAAAGTCCTTCTCGCCCTAGGACGTATATTTAAGGAGATATGGGCAAAATAACTTTTTCATATAAAAATTGCAATTTTTTAGGTTTTGAGCGGATTATTAAATTTTTTGGGGTGTTACGAATTAAAGTCCTTTTCGCTTTAGGACGCGTATATACGAAGATATGGGCAAAATAAGATTTTCAGATAAAAATTTCAATTTTTTTAGGTTTTGGGAGGATTATTCAATATTTTTGGGGGTTGTCATGAATTAAAGTCCTTTTCGCGCTAGGGCGCTTAGTTTAGGAAATATGGGCAAAATAAGTTTTCATATCAAAAATAATTTTTTTTTTAGGTTTTGGGTGGATTTGTCGATTTTGCGTCATATTTAAGGAGATATGGGCAAAATAACTTTTTCATATAAAAATTGCAATTTTTTTAGGTTTTGGGTGGATTTGTCAATTTTTTGGGGGTGGTCACGAATTAAAGTCCTTTTCGCCCTAGGACGTATATTTAAGGAGATATGGTCAAAATAACTTTTACATATAAAAATTGCAATTTTTATAGGTTTTGAGCGGATTATTAAATTGTTTGGGGTGTTACGAATTAAAGTCCTTTTCGCTCTAGGACGCGTATATACGAAGATATGGGCAAAATAAGTTTTTCAGATAAAAATGTCAATGTTTTTAGGTTTTGGGAGGATTATTCAATTTTTTTGGGGGTGGTCATGAATTAAAGTCCTTTTCGCGCTAGGGCGCTTAGTTTAGGAGATATGGGCAAAATAAGTTTTCATATCAAAAATAATTTTTTTTAGGTTTTGGGTGGATTTGTCAATTTTTTGGGGGTGGTCACGAATTAAAGTCAATTTCGCCCTAGGACGCATATTTAAGGAGATATGGGCAAAATAACTTTTTCATATAAAAATTGCAATTTTTTTAGGTTTTGGGTGGATTTGTCAATTTTTTGGGGGTGGTCACGAATTAAAGTCCTTTTCGCCCTAGGACGTATATTTAAGGAGATATGGGCAAAATAACTTTTTCATATAAAAATTGCAATTTTTTTAGGTTTTGAGCGGATTATTAAATTTTTTGGGATGTTACGAATTAAAGTCCTTTTCGCTCTAGGACGCGTATATACGAAGATATGGGCAAAATAAGTTTTTCAGATAAAAATTTCAATGTTTTTAGGTCTTGAGAGGATTATTCAATTTTTTTGGGGGTGGTCATGAATTAAAGTCCCTTTCGCGCTAGGGCGCTTAGTTTAGGAGATATGGGCAAAATAGTTTAGGAGATATGGGCAAAATAAGTTTTTCATACCAAATTTAAATTTTTTTAAGTTTTGGGTGGATTTGTCAATTTTTTGGGGGTGGTCTCGAATTAAAGTCCATTTCGCCCTAGGACGCATATTTAAGGAGATATGGACAAAATAACTTTTTCATATAAAAATTGCAATTTTTTTAGGTTTTGAGTGGATTATTAAATTTTTTGGGGTGTTACGAATTAAAGTCTTTTTCGCTCTAGGACGCGTATATACATATGGGCAAAATAAGTTTTTCAGATAAAAATTTCAATTTTTTTAGGTTTTGGGAGGATTATTCATTTTTTTTGGGGGTGGTCATGAATTAAAGTCCTTTTCGCGCTAGGGCGCTTAGTTTAGGAGATATGGGCAAAATAAATTTTTCATATCAAAATTTAATTTTTTTTAGGTTTTGGGTGGATTTGTCAATTTTTTGGGTGTGGTCACGAATTAAAGTCCTTTTCGCCCTAGGACGTATATTTAAGGAGATATGGGCAAAATAACTTTTTCATATAAAAATTGCAATTTTTTTAGGTTTTGAGTGGATTATTAAATGTTTTGGGGTGTTACGAATTAAAGTCCTTTTCGCTCTAGGACGCGTATATACGAAGATATGGGCAAAATAAGTTTTTCAGATAAAAATTTCAATTTTTTTAGGTTTTGGGAGGATTATTCAATTTTTTTGGGGATGGTCATGAATTAAAGTCCTTTTCGCGCTAGGGCGCTTAGTTTAGGAGATATGGGCAAAATAAATTTTTCATATCAAAATTTAAATTTTTTTAGGTTTTGGGTGGATTTGTCAATTTTTTGGGTGTGGTCACGAATTAAAGTCCTTTTCGCCCTAGGACGTATATTTAAGGAGATATGGGCAAAATAACTTTTTCATATAACAATTGCAATTTTTTTAGGTTTTCGGTGGATTTGTCAATTTTTTGGGGGTGGTCACGAATTAAAGTCCTTTTCGCGCTAGGGCGCTTAGTTTAGGAGATATGGGCAAAATAAGTTTTTCATATCAAAATTTAAATTTTTTTAGGTTTTCGGTGGATTTGTCAATTTTTTGGGGGTGGTCACGAATTAAAGTCTATTTCGCCCTAGGACGCATATTTAAGGAGATATGGGCAAAATAACTTTTTCATATAAAAATTGCAATTTTTTAGGTTTTGAGTGGATTATTAAATTTTTTGGGGTGTTACGAATTAAAGTCCTTTTCGCTCTAGGACGCGTATATACGAAGATATGGGCAAAATAAGTTTTTCAGATAAAAATTTAATTTTTTTTTAGATTTTGGGAGGATTAGTAAATTTTTTGGGGGTGGTCATGAATTAAAGTCCTTTTCGCGCTAGGGCGCTTAGTTTAGGAGATATGGACAAAATAAGTTTTTCATATCAAAATTTAAATTTTTTTAGGTTTTGAGTGGATTTGTCAATTTTTTGGGGGTGGTCACGAATTAAAGTCCTTTTCGCCCTAGGACGTATATTTAAGGAGATATGGGCAAAATAACTTTTTCATATAAAAATTGCAATTTTTATAGGTTTTGAGTGGATTATTAAATTTTTTGGGGTGTTACGAATTAAAGTCCTTTTCGCTCTAGGACACGTATATACGAAGGTATGGGCAAAATAAGTTTTTCAGATAAAAATTTCAATTTTTTTAGGTTTTGGGAGGATTATTCAATTTTTTTGGGGGTGGTCATGAATTAAAGTCCTCTTCGCGCTAGGGCGCTTAGTTTAGGAGATATGGGCAAAATAAGTTTTTCATATCAAAATTTAAATTTTTTTAGGAGGTTTTGGGTGGATTTTTCAATTTTTTGGGTGTGGTCACGAATTAAAGTCCTTTTCGCCCTAGGACGTATATTTAAGGAGATATGGGCAAAATAACTTTTTCATATAAAAATTGCAATTTTTTTAGGTTTTGGGTGGATTTTTCAATTTTTTGGGGGTGGTCACGAATTAAAGTCCTTTTCGCCCTAGGACGTATATTTAAGGAGATATGGTCAAAATAACTTTTTCATATAAAAATTGCAATTTTTATAGGCTTTGAGCGGATTATTAAATTGTTTGGGGTGTTACGAAGTAAAGTTTTTCAGATAAAAATGTCAATGTTTGTAGGTTTTGGGAGGATTATTCAATTTTTTTGGGGGTGGTCATGAATTAAAGTCCTTTTCGCGCTAGGGCGCTTAGTTTAGGAGATATGGGCAAAATAGTTTAGGAGATATGGGCAAAATAAGTTTTTCATACCAAATTTAAATTTTTTTAAGTTTTGGGTGGATTTGTCAATTTTTTGGGGGTGGTCACGAATTAAAGTCCTTTTCGCCCTAGGACGCATATTTAAGGAGATATGGGCAAAATAACTTTTTCATATAAAAATTGCAATTTTTTAGGTTTTGAGTGGATTATTAAATTTTTTGGGGTGTTACGAATTAAAGTCCTTTTCGCTCTAGGACGCGTATATACGAAGATATGGGCAAAATAAGTTTTTCAGATAAAAATTTCAATTTTTTTAGGTTTTGGGAGGGTTATTCTATTTTTTTTTGGGGTGGTCATGAATTAAAGTCCTTTTCGCGCTAGGGCGCTTAGTTTAGGAGATATGGGCAAAATAAGTTTTTCATATCAAAATTTAATTTTTTTTATTTTTTGTGTGGATTTGTCAATTTTTTGGGTGTGGTCACGAATTAAAGTCCTCTTCGCCCTAGGACGTATATTTAAGGAGATATGGGCAAAATAACTTTTTCATATAAAAATTGCAATTTTTTTTAGGTTTTGAGTGGATTATTAAATTTTTTGTGGTGTTACGAATTAAAGTCCTTTTCGCTCTAGGACGCGTATATACGAAGATATGGGCAAAATAAGTTTTTCAGATAACAATTTCAATTTTTTTAGGTTTTGGGAGGATTATTCAATTTTTTTGGGGGTGGTCATGAATTAAAGTCCTTTTCGCGCTAGGGCGCTTAGTTTAGGAGATATGGGCAAAATAAATTTTTCATATCAAAATTTAAAATTTTTTTAGGTGGATTTGTCAATTTTTTGGGTGTGGTCACGAATTAAAGTCCTTTTCGCGAGATATGGGCAAAATAACTTTTTCATATAACAATTGCAATTTTTTTAGGTTTTGAGCGGATTATTAAATTTGTTGAGGTGTTACGAATTGAAGTCCTTTTCGCTCTAGGACGCGTATATACGAAGATATGGGCAAAATAAGATTTTCAGATAAAAATTTCACTTTTTTTAGGTTTTGGGAGGATTATTCAATTGTTTTAGGGGTGGTCATGAATTAAAGTCCTTTTCGCGCTAGGGCGCTTAGTTTAGGAGATATGGGCAAAATAAATTTTTCATATCAAAATTTAAATTTTTTTAGGTTCTGGGTGGATTTGTCAATTTTTTGGGTGTGGTCACGAATTAAAGTCCTTTTCGCCCTAGGACGTATATTTAAGGAGATATGGGCAAAATAACTTTTTCATATAAAAATTGCAATTTTTTAGGTTTTGAGCGGATTATTAAATTTTTTGGGGTGTTACGCATTAAAGTCCTTTTCGCGCTAGGGCGCTTAGTTTAGGAGATATGGGAAAAATAAATTTTTCATATCAAAATTTAAATTTTTTTAGGTTTTGGGTGGATTTGTCAATTTTTTCTGGGTGGTCACGAATTAAAGTCCTTTTCGCCCTAGGACGTATATTTAAGGATTGTTTATGTTACCACAAAATAAACCCTACGCATTCTATACTTAATTCCGATTTCCAGTCATGAAATCCCCAATACCAATATTTTTGACAATTATTAATGATTTGCCAACCAAAAGGAAAAATTTCGCCGCAGAATCCCCCAATGTCATATTTAGACTTCCGCAAAATTCTTCTTGCATCTGTCTCATTTGCTTGCTATCGCTATACTGGTAAAGAACAATCCAATAGAAATAAACCCAACACTTGAAATATCATCATAACCAATTTGTTTCCTCTTTTTTTGGTGATCTCTCTTTGGGAATATATCTTCGACATTTCATCAAGCGCTACGACAAAATTCATAGGGAATTATTGTCTATGTGATAACATCTGCTTATCTCCCGATTCCCCCGCAGGTGTAATTTCGTCCCACAAATTGCCTTTGCAATAGTGTACTTGTCCACTGACAGAGTACCATACGAGTCCCATCAACATTTTGGTCCAATTCGAACCGGGTCACCAAGAGCAATTTCATCATTGGGTTCTCGCAAGTTTCATTACCAACGTTTCAAGAAGCAGCATACCGAGGAAAACAGGTTGGTATACTTTGATTTTTGTGTCTCTCATCATTTGTGAAGCAAGTGTGGTATAGTGCGGTGGTTGTGTGGATGATAATAAACCATCCAGCTAAATTTCGAAAGCTAAATTAACAATTTTGAGAAAAAGGAACGAATATTTTTATTAAAAGTAAACGACGGACTGAAAGAAAAAATAATTAAATATTAAATACAAGAAGATATTGCTGGAAAAATAACTTTTTTGCATAAACATAAAAACGTCATCGAACAAAATCGTGGGCAAGACAGTAATCAAAATATAATTTAAAAAAAATCTAAACGAAGCTTGGGAAAGAATTTACTCTTTGTTCGCACATATTCATCGGTGAGTTGTGTAATAACATATAAATACATACATCGAACCTCATTTAATTCTGCCTAGAGGAATACCACGTGTCTCAAAATATTCGGTGGGCTTTCTCTGTAAGTAAGCCCTCAGTTACTACTCCATATGCCATGCGGTGACCAGTAGCGCACTTCACTACAAATACTGCGTTGTTGTTGCTACGTGGTCACGATGAATGTATGCTATTTTCTTCCAGCTCCCCTTTAATACTCCACATTTCAGCAAAGCCTATCCTCTCCTCTCAACTAACACAACCATCCATGTAAAATATTCTCAGTCCATCGATCCGCTTACTTCCCCCATCATCTCCCAACTCTATCCATCGTCACTCAGACTCCACGTTTTAGCTTCTCCCAATTTTTCTCTCCATTCGATCACATTCCCCTCCATAGCACACGACTCTCCCAAACTCCTCAAGCATTTCTCGAAAGTACATGGCAGTATTACTGAGCATATCATACTACTATATTTATGGATATGTATATTTACTTTCTTGTTTATTAAACGAGTCGCATCTTTTGGAACCTTTTTTTGTGTTTATAGATATCATTTATTGCTATCCAGGTGTACTTCATTTATAGTGATTTTATATTTTTTCTATGTGCTATTGATATCGTCTAGATCGGTATAAGTAACAGATTTTTCCATCACTGGTGACTGGTTTACCATCAATGATATGAACATTACTCTCGGCTACTCTCTATAGTACGTTCTCTCGCTCGCTCGATTGACACTACTGTAAGATTGGCGCAGCGGCAGAACTGCAAGCAGCACTGCGTTGTTAGCATGCACTTTCTCCAAAATATAGGTCAATGAACTCTTAGGTGAATGTTTTCACCAGTCAGCTGTTGTTTAACATTCTTTTTAATACTGTTGGTTGCCAGCATAAGTACACATGTCGTTCTATCTTCAAATTGTCGATAATTAAAGGATATTTTTCTTTAATCTAGTTTCCATATGAATGTTATATGATTGGGATTTATTCGGTGACAATTGTGTTTCTGCACCAAACTGATTTATATATGATATACGTATACAAATATATTCGAGTTGGTGAGAAAATAAATTATATTTTCTATGGATTTCCTTTATATTTAAATATTTCTATGACGGCACTCATTTGATTATTATGGTGGTGAGCATTTCCACATAACTAATTTACATACGCGAGCCTACACTCAGGAAGAAGAGAGGTTCGCCTCCATGGCACTAAGTCCAATTTAATTTTATTTTTAGTTCGTGAAATTATGTTTTGAAACATTTTCTTGACTTCAATAATTTTTCCGTACATCACTTGAAAAACTGGAAAAAAGGAAGACGTAAATATCTGAAAAATTATGGATCGAAATATGTATTGGACGAAAACCCTTATGAATGTGAAATATTACTGGTAAAACTATACACAGGAAAAAAAATTTCAAAAGATTTCAAAAGAAAAAAGAAATTTGTTTCCAATTAAAATCTTAGTTGAGTTTTATTCGCAGCGGAAGCATAAGGACATTCTGAATGCATGTCCCCATCAATATAGTTCAGAATTTCTTAGAAGTTGTGAATTATACCAATATTGTGCCCATCTTGAACTTCTTATGGCTCTAAAGACACTATGCAATTTTGAACTCCAATTTGTTCCAACTACAATTTTTTTTTGAGAAGTGAATAAATTATATGTCTAATAAATTTTCTTGAATTTGCTTAGAAATTAAATACTTAGATTTGTGAACTTAACAAGAAATTTTCTTTTGTAATACAGTTTAGTTAAAATTTGATACAAATCACCAGCAAATTTTTTGTGGATTCACTGTTCTTTGAGGGTATAATATTAAGCCTTTTCCCTATAAGTGTCCTCAACTATATGGTTATACCACTTTTGTTGTATACTTTCGATTCTATTGATGTGATTATTTGGGTCAGTGTGATCCAGAATTTCTGAAACTCGAGATATATTTTACTTTGTGTTTTACAAATAATCCATTATTCATTGAAGCGATAAATTCTACAAATCGCTGTCCTCTAACCTACAAGGGAATATCCTCATCGATTTCGATTAGACCTAAGGTCGGAAATAGCCAAGTAGGTGGTGGTGCTTTTTTTGGTCGGTGTTGTTGATGTGATCATTCCCGTAACTTCAGCCATTTCAAGTGAAAGTTAGTTGGATCAGAGATATTCTGTCTTTCGTGGTCTCAGCGCTTCTATCAGTGTTTATTTTACTTTTCCCAGAACTATCGGGGTCGCCCTTTGTCGATATGTCTCTCGATCGGTATATCCGCTTGTCAGATAGACTGGTTGAATTCGAAGCCAGCCTTAAGGACAAGAGAACACCACTCACCTCCAAGTTTATTATTGAAGCCCATAAGGTTGAGGCTAAAGACCTATGGGAACGTTTAAAGCCTGCTTACGAGGAGTGCCTCGCCGACATTGAGCATGAGGCGGCTGATGACGCTCAAGATCCTGGGGGGAGCTCGAAGGATATCGAGGAAAGGGCATCAGTAAATGCCGCTGAGATTGAGATGGTGAAGTCCAAGTATAACAGTGCCTTTGCGACTTATTGTCGCTGTGTGGAACACTTGGGGGTATTGCTGCAGGAGATAGATATCCCGACGTCCAACGTAGCTCCAGCGCAAACCCAAGGGTTCAGACTACCACCCTGCGAAGTTCCAATATTTAGCGGGGACTACTCTTCTTGGCCCACTTTCCGCGATATGTTTACCGCGGTGTGCATACGGAATCCAAGGCTTAGTCCGGTTGAGAAACTGTTCCATTTGAGTCAACGGACAAAAGGGGAACCCCACGATATTGTTGGGAAAGTGCCACTAACCAATGAGAATTTTCCTATAGCTTGGGGGAATTTAACCCAACGATACGAAAATAAACGAGTTTTAGTAAACATCCAACTAAAGACTTTGTTTAACCTAGCTCCTATCCAGTCCGAATCCTCTACATCCATCAAAAGCTTACAGAGGGATATAAATGGATGTATATCCTTGTTGAAACTGTATGGAATTGATGTCGAGAGTTGGGATCCTATTTTTGTTTTTGTGTGTTGCAATAGGCTTCCAGATGTCACCCTTACGTTATGGGAGCAGACCCTGGACGACAAGACACAGCTACCAAAATGGACTGACCTTAATACCTTCCTGACGAATCGTCACAGGACCTTGGAGTCTGTGTCAGAAATTCGTAGGAAGGATTTGAACTCAAGACAGCCCTCAACCAATAATTCTTGCCCGAAGATTGGTGGCAAGACTGTGAAGACCTTTCAAAATAAAGTAACTGAATCCTCGTGTCGTCTATGTTCGAATGGAAGCCATGCTTTCCGGAAATGTCCAAAGTTTTTGGATATGACTCCAAACCAACGGCTTAAAGAAATTAAGAGGTTTAAGCTGTGTTTGAACTGTTTTTCCAAGGTGCATTCGGTAAACAATTGCACTAGCAAATACACCTGCTTCAAATGTAGTAAACGCCATAATACACTCCTTCATCGAGAGCAGGCTTCCTCAAACCCCAAGGCTACATCGGCCACTACTCCTTCTCCAGCTCCCACAGATAACAAATTATCTTCTATACAGTCCACTAGTAATGACAGAGGGGTAGTACAAACATGTTTTTCCAGTCAATCGAAAGCTGTACTATTGGGTACGGCTATTGTAAAAATATGTCATAATGGTTTTTCCTACCTTGCTCGTGCCTTGGTGGATTCGGGATCGGAGGGCACTTTTATATCAGAGAGATTATTCCATAACCTACAACTTTCATTCAAGCGCACTTCCGCGACCATATCGGGCTTGAATAATACCACCTCCGCCTCAGTTCAAAGAGAATGTAGATTCATTTTGGCTTCCAACATTGATGAAGGGGTCGGGATACCCACTTCTGCCCTAGTTGTTCCCCATTTATCGGGGAGTCTACCTTCAAGGACAATTGATCCTTCATCTTTGACAGAGATTCCAAATATCCCCCTAGCAGATCCTCGATTTTTTGAAAGTTCGAGGATAGATCTGCTCATAGGTGGGGACTTACTTCCTTCCGTGATGTTGCCAGGTGTGCAACGACATGTCTGTGGAACTTTGGTTGCACAGGAGACTGTCTTTGGATGGGTTCTTACGGGCCCCATTCCAAGTGAAACGTCCAATGCATCTCCTCACATCGTGTCCTATTTTTGTGAAATCTCTCTAGATAAGGAGATTTCTCGCTTTTGGGAGTTGGAAGACCTTCCTCGAAAAACGTTTTTATCACCCTCTGAGCAATTTTGTGAGGATCTGTATGCTGCCACGACAACTAGGAACCACGAAGGCAGATACATAGTGAATCTTCCATTTAAGGAGGAATTTTCCCAGTCGATTGATATCGGTGAATCACGAAAATCTGCTATGGCTCAGTTCTTTAGAAATGAGGCGCGCCTTCTTCGGAATCCGGACTTCAAGATTGAGTATGATAGGGTTATAGAGGAGTACGGAACATTGGGTCATATGACTGTAGTGCAGTCTCTCAAATCTTCCGACTCTTCCAGACATTACTACCTGCCACATCACGCCGTTGTCAGGCCGGAGAGTAAGACTACAAAAGTCCGTGTAGTCTTTAATGCTTCTTCCCCTACATCAAACGGGTTTAGCTTGAATGATGTATTACACACAGGTCCTGTATTACAACAGGATCTTGTGGTACTCATTCTGAGGTGGAGATTCTTTCGTTATGTCTTCAACGGAGACATAACAAAAATGTATAGGCAAATCCTGGTCCATCCGGATCACAGGCCATATCAGCGGATACTATTTCGGCACGATCCAACTGACATTATCCATGATTACGAACTAAACACTGTCACATTCGGGGTTAACTGTGCCCCATTTTTGGCCATTAGGACGATTATTCAATTGGCAAATGACATTCGCTCTGAGTATCCCCTTGCATCCGATATATTGTTGAATTCGATGTACGTCGACGATGCTTTAGCAGGCGGTCATTCCATTTGTGACACGGTTAAGTCCAGGGATCAGTTGATAGCCGCATTGAACTCTGCCGGGTTTTCCATGAGAAAATGGACTTCCAATACGAAGGAAATACTTTCAGATCTTCTTCCGAGTCAGCTCCTTTCTGAGGATTTCCTGGAATTTGATGACCGAAGCACGACAAAAACGTTAGGCATACGTTGGAACGCTTCATCTGATTCCTTTTTCTTTTCCTCTATAGAATTCCCCGATATGTCCAATTATACCAAAAGGGAAGTTCTTTCAAGAATTTCTAGTCTTTTTGACCCTGCGGGATGGCTTGCCCCATGCGTGGTCATTGCGAAAATGATAATGCAAAGGATTTGGGCAGAAGGTACTAAATGGGATGAAGAAATTTCTCATGAATCATTGTCCCTGTGGAAAGCTTTTCAATCTTCATATCCTTTGATAAATTCTATTAAAGTTCCGCGGTGGTTTGGGTATACTCCATCATCCGATGTGCAGTTTCATGGGTTCAGTGACGCATCGGAAAAAGCTTATGCCGCAGTCCTGTATGTCCGTGTCGTTCAAGGTACATCCGTTTCTGTCCATCTTGTCGCATGTAAGACTAAAGTAGCCCCTCTTAAAACGATTTCGATCCCGAGACTTGAGTTATGTGGGGCAACACTTCTTTCGGAAATGATCGATCACTTTGTTCCCAAGCTAAATATTCCGAAATATTCGCTTTACTGTTGGACGGATTCAACAATTGTGTTGTCCTGGTTGAGTAAGCCTCCAAATTTTTGGTCCACTTTCGTGGCTAATAGGGTGTCAAAGATTTCTCAAGTCATATGTCCGTCGAACTGGCATCATGTAAGATCAGAACATAATCCAGCTGACATGGCTAGTCGTGGAGTGAGTCCACAGGGCCTTATAGATAATTTCATGTGGTGGAATGGTCCTCCATGGCTTAGTGACCCCGAGGAAAATTGGCCAAAATTCAACTGCCCTTCAACCGACACGATAGATATCGAGCGAAGAAATATTAAGGTCCATTTCTCATACTTCAAGGATTTTAGTGATGTGCTGGAAAGATTTTCCTCGTTGCCAAGGGCAAACCGAGTCATTGCTTATATTTATAGGTTTTTATTTAGCACCCATCCTAAGTTTCGTTCAAATTATCAAAGGGATTCAATAAACATTTCTACTTCTGAGATATTGATGGTTCATGACCGCCTCATTGCTGTTTCTCAGAAAGCAAATTTTCCAAATGAGTATTCGGCTCTATCTGCTAAGAAACCCATTGCTTCGAACAGTCCCATATTAAGTTTAAACCCATTTATTGATGCAGAGGGCATTATAAGAATAAGTGGCAGACTAGTATCTTCTCCAGTCTTGTCATACAACGAAAAGCACCCCATCCTACTCCCATATAACTGCCAGTTTTCTCGTTTATTAGTCAAGTTTATACACGAAGTTTCTATCCATGGAGGAAATCAATTGGTCTTGCGTCTCTTAAGATCCAAATATTGGATTATCAGGGCAAAAAACTTGATCAGAACCACAATTAATAAATGCAAACCATGCATCGTATATAAACACAGATGTCAGACACAGTTAATGTCCGCATTGCCCCCTGAAAGAACCGATCTTTCAAGACCATTTACCCACACTGGGGTGGACTTTGCGGGGCCGTTCGACATTAAACATTACACTGGTCGATGTTGTCGCATTACGAAGGGGTACGTATGCGTGTTTATATGCTTCTCAACCAAAGCAATTCATCTTGAGGCCACTTCCGATCTTTCTAAAGACACGTTTCTAGCCGCGTTCTCTCGATTTGCTTCCCGAAGAGGTTGTCCAGCCCATATCCATTCTGACAATGGTACCAATTTTGTTGGTGCCTCTAGATCTTTGGCGAAAGATTTTATTAAGACGTCGCATCTCGCTGTTCAGTCCAGGTATGGATTCCAGGGGATTACTTGGCATTTCATTCCACCTGGAGCTCCCCATATGGGAGGGCTTTGGGAAGCTGGCGTCAAAAGTTTCAAAAGCCACTTTCGCAAGGTGGCGGGGAACTTTAAGCATACATTTGAGGAGTTCCAAACTTTACTTGCAAGAATAGAAGCGTGCTTGAACTCACGTCCATTGTGTCCTTTATCCGATGATCCCTCTGATCTCGCTGCTCTTACCCCTGGTCATTTCTTAATCGGTACTCCGATATTAATGCCAGTTGATCCGGATGTCCGAGAATGTCAGGCGTCGTTGTTAAATAGGTGGCAACGATTGAAAGTTATCCATCAGCATTTTTGCCTCCGATGGAAGGAGGAATATCTGAAAGAGCTACATCAGCGCTACAAATGGAAAATGCCAAACGAGAACCTGCAAGATAATGCGATGGTTGTGGTGAAAGAAGAAAATATTCCTCCAAACGAGTGGCGTCTGGGCCGAATTCAAAAGGTTCGTCCAGGCTCTGACGGGCGAGTTCGAGTTGCTGACATTCTAACGGGCAGGGGGACTATAACAAGACCAATCTCGAAACTTGTTGTCCTCTTTAACGAATCTTCCCAATAGCTTGCTTTCATCCATTTTTAATGTTTTCCTCAGGTCCTAATAAACCATCTACGATGCGTAACAACACCAATCAAAGAGTTACTGGCTGCTATATTTGTCGCTTGTGCAGACATCCACACGCATTACGCAAGTGCAGGCGATTCTTAGAGATGAATACTGTACGACGCCTCCAGGTGGTCAACACATATGGCTATTGTAAAAATTGCCTAGCCCATAAACACTCACAAGGAAAATGTTTCACTACTACTGGATGTCGTTACTGCCATCAAAACCACCATAGTTTGCTGCACACACATAAGAGACTGCAGTCACAACAGCCATCATTACCGAAAGGAAAAGACAAACGTCACCGAAATCGGCCATCAAACGTAGTAATATCCAAGCGCCATGAAAATACATCATCCTGTAGAAAGCAATATGAAAATCCAAAATCCACATCAACTCTCTCACCTAGTAAGAAAGCAGCAACGCAATCCGCTTCCACCTCCCAAAGCGCATCATTGTCCACTCTCCTTAAGCAGAACAATGTCACCCTGCTCCCCACAGTTTTAGTCCGCATAATAGCCAAAAATGAGAGACATAAGGTACGATGCCTTCTAGACTCTGCGTCCAATTATAGCCGTATATCCTCGGCAGTGGTTAACAAGTTCCGTCTTACTACATATACACTCAACGATGAGACCTTTTGTCCTACCACTATGTCCTCCGTTTATGACTCTACTATAACAATCGAAGTCATTTTGCGGGTTAATAGCCGCATATCTATCCACACCCCCGAAAAATCCATTTCCAAATCCTACAAGACACGGTTTCACAATATCCTGCTCGCGGATACTGAATTCTACAAGTCTAGCCCGATAGACATAATTCTCGGTGCAGATACTTACTCGCGTGTAATTAGCGAAGGCATTTCAAGCCGACCTGGCCTACCAACTGCGCAAAATACAATATTTGGTTGGACTATTTATGGCAATTGTCCAATTTAAAAAAAAAACTGAATATAAACCAACCGATTTTTAAAATGAATACAGTCCTATAACATTTTTTGACAATGCAAAACCAAACAAACAAAACCAAAAGAATACTATAACCCACTTGAATTATATTGATAAGAGATACGTAGCAAAGTATACACCAACAGTCACCATATGTATTTCTTAGATACTATTTTAATCCATGAATTGAATTGTCAGATTTTTATTAATTTAATTTAATCCATGAATTACATTGTGTACGTTCGAATTAATGTAGTATATAATATCTTTAAAAAAATGAATTGGAATGTGAACTTAGAATCAATTTAAACTTATACATGATATATTTTGAAATATTTTATTGTATTCGATCTGCAATTAGATTTTACCAATTAAATATTGTTTTACATATGTATGTAGGATATCTAAATATGGCACTACCTAATGTATTGCAGAGATACTGCAAGAGGGGGCGGAATGTTTATGTTACCACAAAATAAACCCTACGCATTCTATACTTAATTCCGATTTCCAGTCATGAAATCCCCAATACCAATATTTTTGACAATTATTAATGATTTGCCAACCAAAAGGAAAAATTTCGCCGCAGAATCCCCCAATGTCATATTTAGACTTCCGCAAAATTCTTCTTGCATCTGTCTCATTTGCTTGCTATCGCTATACTGGTAAAGAACAATCCAATAGAAATAAACCCAACACTTGAAATATCATCATAACCAATTTGTTTCCTCTTTTTTTGGTGATCTCTCTTTGGGAATATATCTTCGACATTTCATCAAGCGCTACGACAAAATTCATAGGGAATTATTGTCTATGTGATAACATCTGCTTATCTCCCGATTCCCCCGCAGGTGTAATTTCGTCCCACAAATTGCCTTTGCAATAGTGTACTTGTCCACTGACAGAGTACCATACGAGTCCCATCAACAAGGATATATGGGCAAAATAACTTTTTCATATAATTTTTTTTTTTTAGGTTTTGAGCGGATTATTAAATTTTTTGGGGTGTTACGAATTAAAGTCCTTTTCGCTCTAGGACGCGTATATACGAAGATATGGGCAAAATAAGTTTTTCAGATAACAATTTCAATATTTCTAGGTTTTGGGAGGATTATTCAATTTTTTTGGGGGTGGTCATGAATTAAAGTCCTTTTCGCCCTAGGACGCATATTTAAAGAGATATGGGCAAAATAACTTTTTCATATAAAAATTGAAATTTTTTAGGTTTTGAGTGGATTATTAAATTTTTTGAGGTGTTACGAATTAAAGTCCTTTTCGCTCTAGGACGCGTACATACGAAGATATGGGCAAAATAAGTTTTTCAGATAAAAATTGCAATTTTTTTAGGTTTTGGGAGGATTATTCAATTTTTTTGGGTGTGGTCATGAATTAAAGTCCTTTTCGCGCTAGGGCGCTTAGTTTAGGAGATATGGACAAAATAAGTTTTTCATATCAAAATTTAAATTTTTTTGGGTTTTGAGTGGATTTGTCAATGTTTTGGGGGTGGTCACGAATTAAAGTCCTTTTCGCCCTAGGACGTATATTTAAGGAGATATGGGCAAAATAACTTTTTCATATAAAAATTGCAATTTTTTTAGGTTTTGAGCGGATTATTAAATTTTTTTGGGTGTTACGAATTAAAGTCCTTTTCGCTCTAGGACGCGTATATACGAAGATATGGGCAAAATCAGATTTTCAGATAAAAATTTCAATTTTTTTTAGGTTTTGGAAGGATTATTCACTTTTTTTGGGGGTGGTCATGAATTAAAGTCCTTTTCGCGCTAGGGCGCTTAGTTTAGGAGATATGGGCAAAATAAGTTTTTCATATCAAAATTTAAATTTTTTTAGGTTTTGTTTGGGTGGATTGTCAATTTTTTGGGGGTGGTCACGAATTAAAGTCCTTTTCGCCCTAGGACGTATATTTAAGGAGATATGGGCAAAATAACTTTTTCATATAAAAATTGCAATTTTTTAGGTTTTGAGCGGATTATTAAATTTTTTGGGGTGTACCGAATTAAAGTCCTTTTCGCTTTAGGACGCGTATATACGAAGATATGGGCCAAATAAGATTTTCAGATAAAAATTTCAATTTTTTTAGGTTTTGGGAGGATTATTCAATTTTTTTGGGGGTGGTCATGAATTAAAGTCCTTTTCGCGCTAGGGCGCTTAGTTTAGGAGATATGGGCAAAATAATTTTTTCATATCAAAATTTAAATTTTTTTAGGTTTTGGGTGGATTTGTCAATTTTTTGGGGGTGGTCATGAATTAAAGTCCTTTTCGCCCTAGGACGTATATTTAAGGAGATATGGGCAAAATAACTTTTTCATATAAAAATTGCAATTTTTTTAGGTTTTGAGCGGATTATTAAATTTTTTGGGGTGTTACGAATTAAAGTCCTTTTCGCTCTAGGACGCGTATATACGAAGATATGGGCAAAATAAGATTTTCAGATAAAAATTTCAATTTTTTTAGGTTTTGGGAGGATTATTCAATTTTTTTGGGGGTTGTCATGAATTAAAGTCCTTTTCGCGCTAGGGCGCTTAGTTTAGGAGATATGGGCAAAATAAGTTTTTCATATCAAAATTTATTTTTTTTTAGGTTTTGAGTGGATTTGTCAATTTTTTGGGGGTGGTCACGAATTAAAGTCCTTTTCGCCCTAGGACGTATATTTAAGGAGATATTGGCAAAATAACTTTTTCATATAAAAATTGCAATTTTTTTAGGTTTTGAGCGGATTATTAAATTTTTTGGGGTGTTACGAATTAAAGTCCTTTTCGCTCTAGGACGCGTATATACGAAGATATGGGCAAAATAAGATTTTCAGATAAAAATTTCAATTTTTTTAGGTTTTGGGAGGTTTATTCAATTTTTTTTGAATTAAAGTCCTTTTCGCGCTAGGGCGCTTAGTTTAGGAGATATGGGCAAAATAGTTTAGGAGATATGGGCAAAATAAGTTTTTCATACCAAATTTAAATTTTTTTAAGTTTTGGGTGGATTTGTCAATTTTTTGGGGGTGGTCACGAATTAAAGTCCATTTCGCCCTAGGACGCATATTTAAGGAGATATGGGCAAAATAACTTTTTCATATAAAAATTGCAATTTTTTAGGTTTTAAGTGGATTATTAATTTTTTGGGGTGTTACGAATTAAAGTCCTTTTCGCTCTAGGACGCGTATATACGAAGATATGGGCAAAATAAGATTTTCAGATAAAAATTGCAATTTTTTTAGGTTTTGAACGGATTATTTAATTTTTTGGGGTGTTAGGAATTAAAGTCCTTTTCGCCCTAGGACGCGTATATACGAAGATATGGGCAAAATAAGTTTTTCAGATAAAAATTTCAATTGTTTTAGGTTTTGGGAGGATTTTTCAATTTTTTGGGGGTGGTCATGAATTAAAGTCCTTTTCGCGCTAGGGCGCTTAGTTTAGGAGATATGGGCAAAATAAATTTTTCATATCAAAATTTAAATTTTTTTTAGGTTTTGGGTGGATTTGTCAATTTTGTGGGTGTGGTCACGAATTAAAGTCCTTTTCGCCCTAGGACGCATATTTAAGGAGATATGGGCAAAATAACTTTTTCATATAAAAATTGCAATTTTTTTAGGTTTTGAGCGGATTATAAAATATTTTTGGGTGTTACGATTAAAGTCCTTTTCGCTCTAGGACGCGTATATACGAAGATATGGGCAAAATAAGATTTTCAGATAAAAATTGCAATTTTTTTAGGTTTTGAGCGGATTATTAAATTTTTTGGGGTGTTACGAATTAAAGTCCTTTTCGCTCTAGGACGCGTATATACGAAGATATGGGCAAAATAAGATTTTCAGATAAAAATTTCAATTTTTTTAGGTTTTGGGAGGATTATTCAATTTTTTTGGGGTTGTCATGAATTAAAGTCCTTTTCGCGCTAGGGCGCTTAGTTTAGGAGATATGGGCAAAATAGTTTAGGAGATATGGGCAAAATAAGTTTTTCATACCAAATTTAAATTTTTTTAAGTTTTGGGTGGATTTGTCAATTTTTTGGGGGTGGTCACGAATTAAAGTCCATTTCGCCCTAGGACGCATATTTAAGGAGATATGGGCAAAATAACTTTTTCATATAAAAATTGCAATTTTTTTAGGTTTTGAGTGGATTATTAAATTTTTTGGGGTGTTACGAATTAAAGTCCTTTTCGCTCTAGGACGCGTATATACGAAGATATGGGCAAAATAAGTTTTTCAGATAAAAATTTCAATTGTTTTAGGTTTTGGGAGGATTATTCAATTTTTTTGGGGGTGGTCATGAATTAAAGTCCTTTTCGCGCTAGGGCGCTTAGTTTAGGAGATATGGGCAAAATAAATTTTTCATATCAAAATTTAAATTTTTTTTAGGTTTTGGGTGGATTCGTCAATTTTGTGGGTGTGGTCACGAATTAAAGTCCTTTTCGCCCTAGGACGCATATTTAAGGAGATATGGGCAAAATAACTTTTTCATATAAAAATTGCAATTTTTTTAGGTTTTGAGCGGATTATTAAATATTTTTGGGTGTTACGAATTAAAGTCCTTTTCGCTCTAGGACGCGTATATACGAAGATATGGGCAAAATAAGATTTTCAGATAAAAATTGCAATTTTTTTAGGTTTTGAGCGGATTATTAAATTTTTTGGGGTGTTACGAATTAAAGTCCTTTTCGCTCTAGGACGCGTATATACGAAGATATGGGCAAAATAAGTTTTGCAGATAAAAATTTAAATTTTTTTAGGTTTTGGGTGGATTTGTCAATTTTTTTGGGGGTGGTCACGAATTAAAGTCCTTTTCGCCCTAGGACGTATATTTAAGGAGATATGGGCAAAATAACTTTTTCATATAAAAATTGCAATTTTTTTAGGTTTTGAGTGGATTATTAAATTTTTTGGGGTGTTACGAATTAAAGTCCTTTTCGCTCTAGGACGCGTATATACGAAGATATGGGCAAAATAAGATTTTCAGATAAAAATTGCAATTTTTTTAGGTTTTGAACGGATTATTTAATTTTTTGGGGTGTTAGGAATTAAAGTCCTTTTCGCTCTAGGACGCGTATATACGAAGATATGGGCAAAATAAGTTTTTCAGATAAAAATTTCAATTGTTTTAGGTTTTGGGAGGATTTTTCAATTTTTTGGGGGTGGTCATGAATTAAAGTCCTTTTCGCGCTAGGGCGCTTAGTTTAGGAGATATGGGCAAAATAAATTTTTCATATCAAAATTTAAATTTTTTTTAGGTTTTGGGTGGATTTGTCAATTTTGTGGGTGTGGTCACGAATTAAAGTCCTTTTCGCCCTAGGACGCATATTTAAGGAGATATGGGCAAAATAACTTTTTCATATAAAAATTGCAATTTTTTAGGTTTTGAGCGGATTATTAAATATTTTTGGGTGTTACGATTAAAGTCCTTTTCGCTCTAGGACGCGTATATACGAAGATATGGGCAAAATAAGATTTTCAGATAAAAATTGCAATTTTTTTAGGTTTTGAGCGGATTATTAAATTTTTTGGGGTGTTACGAATTAAAGTCCTTTTCGCTCTAGGACGCGTATATACGAAGATATGGGCAAAATAAGATTTTCAGATAAAAATTTCAATTTTTTTAGGTTTTGGGAGGATTATTCAATTTTTTTGGGGTTGTCATGAATTAAAGTCCTTTTCGCGCTAGGGCGCTTAGTTTAGGAGATATGGGCAAAATAGTTTAGGAGATATGGGCAAAATAAGTTTTTCATACCAAATTTAAATTTTTTTAAGTTTTGGGTGGATTTGTCAATTTTTTGGGGGTGGTCACGAATTAAAGTCCATTTCGCCCTAGGACTCATATTTAAGGAGATATGGGCAAAATAACTTTTTCATATAAAAATTGCAATTTTTTTAGGTTTTGAGTGGATTATTAAATTTTTTGGGGTGTTACGAATTAAAGTCCTTTTCGCTCTAGGACGCGTATATACGAAGATATGGGCAAAATAAGTTTTTCAGATAAAAATTTCAATTGTTTTAGGTTTTGGGAGGATTATTCAATTTTTTTGGGGGTGGTCATGAATTAAAGTCCTTTTCGCGCTAGGGCGCTTAGTTTAGGAGATATGGGCAAAATAAATTTTTCATATCAAAATTTAAATTTTTTTTAGGTTTTGGGTGGATTCGTCAATTTTGTGGGTGTGGTCACGAATTAAAGTCCTTTTCGCCCTAGGACGCATATTTAAGGAGATATGGGCAAAATAACTTTTTCATATAAAAATTGCAATTTTTTTAGGTTTTGAGCGGATTATTAAATATTTTTGGGTGTTACGAATTAAAGTCCTTTTCGCTCTAGGACGCGTATATACGAAGATATGGGCAAAATAAGATTTTCAGATAAAAATTGCAATTTTTTTAGGTTTTGAGCGGATTATTAAATTTTTTGGGGTGTTACGAATTAAAGTACTTTTCGCTCTAGGGCGCGTATATACGAAGATATGGGCAAAATAAGTTTTGCAGATAAAAATTTAAATTTTTTTAGGTTTTGGGTGGATTTGTCAATTTTTTTGGGGGTGGTCACGAATTAAAGTCCTTTTCGCCCTAGGACGTATATTTAAGGAGATATGGGCAAAATAACTTTTTCATATAAAAATAGCAATGTTTTTAGGTTTTGAGCGGATTATTTAATTTTTTGGGGTGTTACGAATTAAAGTCCTTTTCGCTCTAGGAAGCGTATATACGATGATATGGGCAAAATAAGTTTTTCAGATAAAAATTTCAATTTTTTTAGGTTTTGGGAGGATTATTCAATTTTTTTGGGGGTGGTCATGAATTAAAGTCCTTTTCGCGCTAGGGCGCTTAGTTTAGGAGATGTGGGCAAAATAGATTTTTCATATCAAAATTTAATTTTTTTTGGGTTTTGGGTGGATTTTTCAATTTTTTGGGTGTGGTCACGAATTAAAGTCCTTTTCGCCCTAGGACGTATATTTAAGGAGATATGGGCAAAATAACTTTTTCATATAAAAATTGCAATTTTTTAGGTTTTGAGCGGATTATTAAATTTTTTGGGGTGTTACGAATTAAATTCCTTTTCGCTTTAGGACGCGTATATACGAAGATATGGGCAAAATAAGTTTTTTAGATAAAAAATTCAATTTTTTTAGGTTTTGGGAGGATTATTCAATTTTTTTGGGGGAGGTCATGAATTAAAGTCCTTTTCCAGCTAGGGCGCTTAGTTTAGGAGATTTGGACAAAATAATTTTTTCATATCAAAATTTAATTTTTTTTAGGTTTTGAGTGGATTTGTCAATTTTTTGGGGGTGGTCACGAATTAAAGTCCATTTCGCCCTAGGACGCATATTTAAGGAGATATGTGCAAAATAACTTTTTCATATAAATATTGCAATTTTTTTAGATTTTGGATGGATTTGTCAATTTTTTGGGGGTGGTCACGAATTAAAGTCCTTTTCGCCCTAGGACGTATATTTAAGGAGATATGGGCAAAATAACTTTTTCATATAAAAATTGCAATTTTTTAGGTTTTGAGCGGATTATTAAATTTTTTGGGGTGTTACGAATTAAAGTCCTTTTCGCTTTAGGACGCGTATATACGAAGATATGGGCAAAATAAGTTTTTTAGATAAAAAATTCAATTTTTTTAGGTTTTGGGAGGATTATTCAATTTTTTTGGGGGAGGTCATGAATTAAAGTCCTTTTCGCGCTAGGGCGCTTAGTTTAGGAGATATGGGCAAAATAGTTTAGGAGATATGGGCAAAATAAGTTTTTCATACCAAATTTAAATTTTTTTAAGTTTTGGGTGGATTTGTCAATTTTTTGGGGGTGGTCACGAATTAAAGTCCTTTTCGCCCTAGGACGCATATTTAAGGAGATATGGGCAAAATAACTTTTTCATATAAAAATTGCAATTTTTTAGGTTTTGAGTGGATTATTAACTTTTTTGTGGTGTTACGAATTAAAGTCCTTTTCGCTCTAGGACGCGTATATACGAAGATATGGGCAAAATAAGTTTTTCAGATAAAAATGTCAATGTTTTTAGGTTTTGGGAGGATTATTCAGTTTTTTTGGGGGTGGTCATGAATTAAAGTCCTTTTCGCGCTAGGGCGCTTAGTTTAGGAGATATGGGCAAAATAGTTTAGGAGATATGGGCAAAATAAGTTTTTCATACCAAATTTAAATTTTTTTAAGTTTTGGGTGGATTTGTCAATTTTTTGGGGGTGGTCACGAATTAAAGTCCTTTTCGCCCTAGGACGTACATTTAAGGAGATATGGGCAAAATAACTTTTTCATATAAAAATTGCAATTTTTTTAGGTTTTGAGCGGATTATTAAATTGTTTGGGGTGTTACGAATTAAAGTCCTTTTCGCTCTAGGACGCGTATATACGAAGATATGGGCAAAATAAGTTTTTCAGATAAAAATGTCAATGTTTTTAGGTTTTGGGAGGATTATTCAGTTTTTTTGGGGGTGGTCATGAATTAAAGTCCTTTTCGCGCTAGGGCGCTTAGTTTAGGAGATATGGGCAAAATAGTTTAGGAGATATGGGCAAAATAAGTTTTTCATACCAAATTTAAATTTTTTTAAGTTTTGGGTGGATTTGTCAATTTTTTGGGGGTGGTCACGAATTAAAGTCCTTTTCGCCCTAGGACGCATATTTAAGGAGATATGGGCAAAATAACTTTTTCATATAAAAATTGCAATTTTTTAGGTTTTGAGTGGATTATTAACTTTTTTGTGGTGTTACGAATTAAAGTCCTTTTCGCTCTAGGACGCGTATATACGAAGATATGGGCAAAATAAGTTTTTCAGATAAAAATTTCAATTTTTTTAGGTTTTGGGAGGATTATTCAATTTTTTTTGGGGGTGGTCATGAATTAAAGTCCTTTTCGCGCTTAGTTTAGGAGATATGGGCAAAATAAGTTTTTCATATCAAAATTTAAATTTTTTTATTTTTTGTGTGGATTTGTAAATTTTTTGGGTGTGGTCACGAATTAAAGTCCTTTTCGCCCTAGGACGTATATTTAAGGAGATATGGGCAAAATAACTTTTTCATATAAAAATTGCAATTTTTTTTAGGTTTTTAGTGGATTATTAAATTTTTTGTGGTGTTACGAATTAAAGTCCTTTTCGCTCTAGGACGCGTATATACGAAGATATGGGCAAAATAAGTTTTTCAGATAAAAATTTCAATTTTTTTAGGTTTTGGGAGGATTATTCAATTTTTTTGGGGTGGTCATGAATTAAAGTCCTTTTCGCGCTAGGGCGCTTAGTTTAGGAGATATGGGCAAAGTAAATTTTTCATATCAAAATTTAAATTTTTTTTAGGTTTTGGGTGGATTTGTCAATTTTTTTGGGTGTGGTCACGAATTAAAGTCATTTTCGCCCTAAGACGTATATTTAAGGAGATATGGGCAAAATAACTTTTTCATATAAAAATTGCAATTTTTTTAGGTTTTGAGCGGATTATTAAATATTTTTGGGTGTTACGAATTAAAGTCCTTTTCGCTCTAGGACGCGTATATACGAAGATATGGGCAAAATAAGATTTTCAGATAAAAATTTCAATTTTTTTAGGTTTTGGAAGGATTATTCACTTTTTTTGGGGGTGGTCATGAATTAAAGTCCTTTTCGCGCTAGGGCGCTTAGATTAGGAGATATGGACAAAATAAGTTTTTCATATCAAAATTTAAATTTTTTTAGGTTTTGAGTGGATTTGTCAATTTTTTGGGGGTGGTCACGAATTAAAGTCCTTTTCGCCCTAGGACGTATATTTAAGGAGATATGGGCAAAATAACTTTTTCATATAAAAATTGCAATTTTTTTAGGTTTTGAGCGGATTATTAAATTTTTTGGGGTGTTACGAATTAAAGTCGTTTTCGCTCTAGGACGCGTATATACGAAGATATGGGCAAAATAAGATTTTCAGTTAAAAATTTCAATTTTTTTAGGTTTTGGGAGGATTATTCAATTTTTTTGGGGGTGGTCATGAATTAAAGTCCTTTTCGCGCTAGGACGCTTAGTTTAGGAGATATGGGCAAATAAGTTTTCATATCAAAAATAATTTTTTTTAGGTTTTGGGTGGATTTGTCAATTTTTTGGGGGTGGTCACGAATTAAAGTCCATTTCGCCCTAGGACGCATATTTAAGGAGATATGGGCAAAATAACTTTTTCATATAAAAATTGCAATTTTTTTAGGTTTTGGGTGGATTTGTCAATTTTTTGGGGGTGGTCACGAATTAAAGTCCTTTTCGCCCTAGGACGTATATTTAAGGAGATATGGGCAAAATAACTTTTTCATATAAAAATTGCAATTTTTTTAGGCAATCCCTCTCGAAAGAGATTCAAGGAACGAAGAAATGCTTTGTTTATCCTAAAGAAATTAGGATCAGTCGACCCAAGCACGTTGTCGGCTAAGCAAAGCGATTCCTTAAAATGGGCTCAAGGAATTCTTGAAGCTGGAAAAAGGGAACGATCACCGGATGAGCTACCATCCTCTAAACGGGATCAAAGATCGTTTGCCTCAGTTGCAAAAGACAGCCTTGTGATGGCTATTATTAATAAAGGAGCATTGGACGGTATGATTCCAAGGCAAAAATGGGGGGAAATTGAGAACGCGATGTCTGGTGTCTACTCAGAGGTGCGAAAAAAGTTTCCCGGACCAAGTCCTCGACGGCAAGATGCTGGATGGTATCAAGGACGATATAAGTTAATAGCTTTTGCAGACCAGAGGTCTATGGATTGCTTTAAAGCTGCATTGATGCTAATTGGTGAAGTTTGGGAAGGAGCCGCTTTGGAGTTAGTCGATAAAAAAGACATACCGGCTAAACCTAGAGCACATGCATGGATACCGGCAAACCCTCCTGATCCTGAGTCAATACTAGAGAGACTAAAAGAATGTAACCCAGATCTTCCAACCGCCGATTGGAAGGTTGGTCGTTTGGATGAGGTGGATGGACCAAGACGACATGCGGTGTTTATATTAAACATAGAGTCGCTGCAACATCTAGCCCAGACCCAAGGACGCGTAAGTTATGGCTTTCATGATATCCATATGAAGGTATACAAAAGCGATCAGCCAAAGGATACCGAAACGGACAAGCCTCCGGTAGAGTCAGCAGTGAAAAAGTCTCCTAGCGAAGCCGAAGGAGACATAAAACCTGCAGACTATGGCGAAAATCATATGCGGGAAGTTTCTACAGGCTCAAGCCTCACCAAAGCTGAACCGCGGATTGTTGCGAGAGTCACCGAGATCTGTGAAGAGGAAGCCCTTGATGACTCAATTGAAGCGGCTGATGTGACGGTGGTTGAAAATTTGGATGGTTCTACGGTTCCTCCAGATAAATCTTCACCATTGTAAGGCCGCTTGTGCTGCCTTAAAAGTTCTCCTGATGAAAGGAGACATAGATATAGTTCTTATTCAAGAACCATACATATATAAGAACAAGATCTGTGAATTAAGCACTCCGGGTTTCAAACTTTTGCATAATACCGGTAACGATATAAATCGAGCATGTATAATTGCTAAAAACGAACTAAACTTGTTTCTGCTTCCTTCATTGAGCAATGCAGACACTGTCGTAGCCAGTCTAGAGATATCCACATGCAAATATTGGGTATCTTCGGTCTACATGGGACATGATAGGGATATGCCACCCTGTGCCGTTAAGACCTTAGTTGATGAGTCACTAAAAACAAAGACAAAACTCATTATGGGATGCGATGCAAATGCACATAATAGTATTTGGGGAAGTAGTGATACTAATGCAAGGGGAGAGTCGCTAATAGAGTTTATTTTGCGTACTAACCTGGTAGTTTGCAATAAGTGAGATGCACCAACCTTCGTCACCAGGAACAGACAAGAGGTTTTGGACGTAACGTTGACCTCTCCGGAACTGAATGATAAGATATCTGAGTGGCAAGTTTTGAGGGAACATAGCTTCTCAGATCATCGCTACATCAGTTTCAGATTGGCTGTTCGTACTTCAAAGACCATATTTCCGCCAAATGTTAGGAAAGCTGATTGGAATAGGTATAGGGAATCGTTCAATTTGATGATACCGGAAGTGCCGGATACAAACATGAGCACTGTGCAAGATATCGAACACGCAGTGGAGCGGATTACTAAGGCCTTCAACATTTCACTGAAAGCTGCATGCCCTAGAGGAAAGCCAAGGGGAAAAAATCGGCCGCCATGGTGGACTACGGAGTTAAGTAATATGAGGAAATCCTGCAGGAAGCTCTTTAACAAAGCAAAGTCCACAAGAGCTCCGGAGGATTGGGACACTTACAAGATGAATCTGAGAGAATATAAACGAGAACTGAGAAGGTCTCAACAAAACTCTTGGGATGATTACTGTAGCAGTATTGAGAATACGTCAGAGGCTTCCAGACTACGGAAGGTACTAGCGTCCACTAACACCGCTCCAGGTTTCATTAAAACATCGGAGGGAAATTGGACAACGTCCAGTGAGGAGACGTTGGAGGTACTTTTGGACACACACTTCCCTGGAAATCAGACGGTAGAACCATGTTCCGGCGGTGTAACAGAGGCTCAGCGATCATTTCCTATCGAGGAGATTGTGTCGGAATCTAGAATAAAATGGGCTTTAAATAGCTTTGGACCATTCAAATCCCCCGGACCTGATGGAATTACTCCGGCGGAGTTACAGGCAGTGGCTGAAAGAATTATCCCCTGGTTGACGGTGATATATAAACAATGTGTAAACTTAGCATATATTGCAGAAAAGTGGAGGGAAACAAAAGTCGTCTTCATACCTAAAGCAGGAAAAGCCTCTCACTCGAGTGCGAAGGATTTCCGACCAATCAGCTTATCCTCATTCCTACTTAAGACCCTGGAGAGGATGATAGACATGTATCTTAGAACTAGCGTGGATTCAGGTTTGCTCTCGAAACGACAGCATGCATACTCGAAGGGCAGGTCTACTGAGACCGCATTGCATGAACTGGTCAGCTTTATTGAAAGCTCACTATCTGTCAAAGAATACACAATCGTGGCGTTTCTAGACATCGAAGGGGCGTTCAATAATATCCATCCGAGCTCGATATTAAATGGACTGACAACTCTGAATGTTGATCCAGGTATTCTTAGGCTGTTAGACGAACTTCTAATGAAGAGACGTATTTCAGCCACACTAGGGCAAGCAAACATACAAAGGTATGTGAACAGAGGCACTCCCCAAGGAGGAGTTCTATCACCTCTTCTTTGGAATGTTGCTATAAACAACCTTCTGGTTTCCCTAGAAAAAGAAAGGATAAAAGTGGTGGCATACGCAGATGATGTGGCGCTAGCAGTCAGGGGAAAATTCCCATCCACAATCAGAGATATTATACAGAGAGCTCTCCGGATGACTGAGAAATGGGCGAAAGATAATGGTCTTGGTGTAAATCCAGCAAAGACAGAAATAGTCATGTACTGCAAAGATCGCAAAACTCCCACGGTTAGGCCCATTTCCTTAGGGGGTACTGAAATTCCCTTTGGTGAGTATGCAAAATACCTTGGCGTTATTTTGGACAGGAAGCTGAATTTTAGGCTTAATATTGAAGAGAGGGCGAGAAAAGCCACGGTAGCTTTGTACTCGTGCAAAAAGGCAATAGGGAAAAAGTGGGGACTAAGACCAAAAATTGTGCATTGGCTATACACGGCAGTGGTTAGACATATAATGCTATATGGTGTTGTAGTCTGGTGGCCGGCACTTCAGAAACCGACTTGTTTAGATAAAGTTCAGCGTATGGCGAGCTTATGTATCTCAGGCGCATTTAGTAAGACAGGAACAGACTCCCTTAATGTCATGCTACATCTATTGCCTTTAGACATTTTGGCCAAACAGTCAGCTGCAACAACGGCTGTGCGGTTGCGCGAGCTATCGCTGTGGTCGGAAAAAATGTACGGTCATAGTTCGGTCCTCAAAGTAATGCCAGATGTGCCTAACGTAGTGGATTACACCCTGGCAAAACCACTTTTCGACAAAAAGTTTGAAACTCTAATTCCCAACAGTGAGGCGTGGTGTACACAGACCCCGGGGAATAAAAGATATATAGATTTCTATACTGATGGCTCCAAATTGAATGGACAAGTGGGGTTCGGAGTATATTCTAAAGATCTGGAAATTCGAATAGCGAAAAGATTACCTAATCACTGTAGTGTTTTTCAGGCTGAAATATTGGCAATAAGAGAGGTGGTGAATTGGCTGAGAAGTAATGTTCCAACAAATATTGGCATTAATATATACTCAGACAGTCAACCTGCAATAAAATCCTTGGACTCTGTGTTCCTTAACTCAAAAACGGCCATAGACTGCCGCAAATCTCTCAACGAGATGGCTGAGCAGTACAATATTCACCTAATATGGGTGCCTGGTCATAGGAACATACCGGGGAACTGTGAAGCAGATGTGTTAGCAAGGCTAGGAACTACCTTACATATTCCAGGGGAACTAGAATCTGTTGGTATGCCTCTGGCCACCTGCAAGCTCTTACTGCGTGAGAAGGCTGTTATGATGGCCAATATTCGATGGGAAAATTGCAAGGGTTGTAACGACACCAAGCAAATATGGCCCCATTTAAACTTAAACCGCACACTAGATATGCTAGTGTTCTCAAGGCGTCAGATAGCACTTCTAATATCTGCTATAACGGGTCGCTGCCTGATAGGCGAATTTGCAAAAACTATAGGTGCGAAGTATAATGACTATTGTATAAGCTGTCATGACGTGGAGGAAAAGGAATCAATTAAACACCTCTTGTGTGAGTGTCCTGCTTTTTGTGTAAGGCGTAAGCGAATTTTAGGAGCATATAGCTTTAGATTACTGGCTGACCTGGATAACGTTAACTTAAGCAGTTTGTTAATGTTTTTGGAGCAATATGGTTGGTTCCACAAAAGTAAATAATAGAGAAGGTTCAGTGGTTAAGACTAGAAGTGCCCATATGTAATAGGTACTTTTAGTTAAATGTGGTATCACAATGGACTGAATAGTCTAAGTGAGCCTGAAATTTAATCGGGCTGCCACTTTAACCTAACCTAACCTAACCTAGGTTTTGAGCGGATTATTAAATTTTTTGGGGTGTTACGAATTAAAGTCCTGTTCGCTCTAGGACGCGTATATACGAAGATATGGGCAAAATAAGTTTTTCAGATAAAAATTTAAATGTTTTTAGGTTTTGGGAGGATTATTCAATTTTTTTGGGGGTGGTCATGAATTAAAGTCCTTTTCGCGCTAGGGCGCTTAGTTTAGGAGATATGGGCAAAATAGTTTAGGAGATATGGGCAAAATAAGTTTTTCATACCAAATTTAAATTTTTTTAAGTTTTGGGTGGATTTGTCAATTTTGTTAGTTTAGGAGATATGGGCAAAATAGTTTTCATATCAAAAATAAATTTTTTTAGGTTTTGGGTGGATTTGTCAATTTTGCGTCATATTTAAGGAGATATGGGCAAAATAACTTTTTCATATAAAAATTGCAATTTTTTTGGTTTTGGGTGGATTTGTCAATTTTTTGGGGGTGGTCACGAATTAAAGTCCTTTTCGCCCTAGGACGTACATTTAAGGAGACATGGACAAAATAACTTTTTCATATAAAAATTGCAATTTTTTTAGGTTTTGAGCGGATTATTAAATTGTTTGGGGTGTTACGAATTAAAGTCCTTTTCGCTCTAGGACGCGTATATACGAAGATATGGGCAAAATAAGTTTTTCAGATAAAAATGTCAATGTTTTTAGGTTTTGGGAGGATTATTCAATTTTTTGGGGGTGGTCATGAATTAAAGTCCTTTTCGCGCTAGGGCGCTTAGTTTAGGAGATATGGGCAAAATAGTTTAGGAGATATGGGCAAAATAAGTTTTTCATACCAAATTTAAATTTTTTTTTTAAGTTTTGGGTGGATTTGTCAATTTTTTGGTGGTGGTCACGAATTAAAGTCCTTTTCGCCCTAGGACGCATATTTAAGGAGATATGGGCAAAATAACTTTTTCATATAAAAATTGAAATTTTTTAGGTTTTGAGTGGATTATTAACTTTTTTGTGGTGTTACGAATTAAAGTCCTTTTCGCTCTAGGACGCGTATATACGAAGATATGGGCAAAATAAGTTTTTCAGATAAAAATTTCAATTTTTTTAGGTTTTGGGAGGATTATTCAATTTTTTTGGGGGTGGTCATGAATTAAAGTCCTTTTCGCGCTTAGTTTAGGAGATATGGGCAAAATAAGTTTTTCATATCAAAATTTAAATTTTTTTATTTTTTGTGTGGATTTGTCAATTTTTTGGGTGTGGTCACGAATTAAAGTCCTTTTCGCCCTAGGACGTATATTTAAGGAGATATGGGCAAAATAACTTTTTCATATAAAAATTGCAATTTTTTTAGGTTTTGAGCGGATTATTAAATATTTTTGGGTGTTACGAGTTAAAGTCCTTTTCGCTCTAGGACGCGTATATACGAAGATATGGGCAAAATAAGATTTTCAGATAAAAATTTCAATTTTTTTTAGGTTTTGGAAGGATTATTCACTTTTTTTGGGGGTGGTCATGAATTAAAGTCCTTTTCGCGCTAGGGCGCTTAGTTTAGGAGATATGGGCAAAATAAGTTTTTCATATCAAAATTTAAATTTTTTTAGGTTTTGGGTGGATTGTCAATTTTTTGGGGGTGGTCACGAATTAAAGTCCATTTCGCCCTAGGACGCATATTTAAGGAGATATGTGCAAAATAACTTTTTCATATAAATATTGCAATTTTTTTAGATTTTGGGTGGATTTGTCAATTTTTTGGGGGTGGTCACGAATTAAAGTCCTTTTCGCCCTAGGACGTATATTTAAGGAGATATGGGCAAAATAACTTTTTCATATAAAAATTGCAATTTTTTTAGGTTTTGAGCGGATTATTAAATTTTTTGGGGTGTTACGAATTAAAGTCCTTTTCGCTCTAGGACGCGTATATACGAAGATATGGGCAAAATAAGTTTTGCAGATAAAAATTTAAATTTTTTTAGGTTTTGGGTGGATTTGTCAATTTTTTTGGGGGTGGTCATGAATTAAAGTCCTTTTCGCGCTAGTGCGCTTAGTTTAGGAGATATGGGCAAAATAGTTTAGGAGATATGGGCAAAATAAGTTTTTCATACCAAATTTAAATTTTTTTAAGTTTTGGGTGGATTTGTCAATTTTTTGGGGGTGGTCACGAATTAAAGTCCTTTTCGCCCTAGGACGCATATTTAAGGAGATATGGGCAAAATAACTTTTTCATATAAAAATTGCAATTTTTTAGGTTTTGAGTGGATTATTAACTTTTTTGTGGTGTTACGAATTAAAGTCCTTTTCGCTCTAGGACGCGTATATACGAAGATATGGGCAAAATAAGTTTTTCAGATAAAAATTTCAATTTTTTTAGGTTTTGGGAGGATTATTCAATTTTTTTTGGGGGTGGTCATGAATTAAAGTCCTTTTCGCGCTTAGTTTAGGAGATATGGGCAAAATAAGTTTTTCATATCAAAATTTAAATTTTTTTATTTTTTGTGTGGATTTGTCAATTTTTTGGGTGTGGTCACGAATTAAAGTCCTTTTCGCCCTAGGACGTATATTTAAGGAGATATGGGCAAAATAACTTTTTCATATAAAAATTGCAATTTTTTTTAGGTTTTGAATGGATTATTAAATTTTTTGTGGTGTTACGAATTAAAGTCCTTTTCGCTCTAGGACGCGTATATACGAAGATATGGGCAAAATAAGTTTTTCAGATAAAAATTTCAATTTTTTTAGGGTTTGGGAGGATTATTCAATTTTTTTGGGGTGGTCATGAATTAAAGTCCTTTTCGCGCTAGGGCGCTTAGTTTAGGAGATATGGGCAAAGTAAATTTTTCATATCAAAATTTAAATTTTTTTTAGGTTTTGGGTGGATTTGTCAATTTTTTTGGGTGTGGTCACGAATTAAAGTCCTTTTCGCCCTAAGACGTATATTTAAGGAGATATGGGCAAAATAACTTTTTCATATAAAAATTGCAATTTTTTTAGGTTTTGAGCGGATTATTAAATATTTTTGGGTGTTACGAATTAAAGTCCTTTTCGCTCTAGGACGCGTATATACGAAGATATGGGCAAAATAAGATTTTCAGATAAAAATTTCAATTTTTTTTAGGTTTTGGAAGGATTATTCACTTTTTTTGGGGGTGGTCATGAATTAAAGTCCTTTTCGCGCTAGGGCGCTTAGTTTAGGAGATATGGACAAAATAAGTTTTTCATATCAAAATTTAAATTTTTTTAGGTTTTGAGTGGATTTGTCAATTTTGTTAGTTTAGGAGATATGGGCAAAATAAGTTTTCATATAAAAAATAAATTTTTTTAGGTTTTGGGTGGATTTGTCAATTTTGCGTCATATTTAAGGAGATATGGGCAAAATAACTTTTTCATATAAAAATTGCAATTTTTTTGGTTTTGGGTGGATTTGTCAATTTTTTGGGGGTGGTCACGAATTAAAGTCCATTTCGCCCTAGGACGTACATTTAATGAGATATGGGCAAAATAACTTTTTCATATAAAAATTGCAATTTTTTTAGGTTTTGAGCGGATTATTAAATTTTTTGGGGTGTTACGAATTAAAGTCCTTTTCGCTCTAGGACGCGTATATACGAAGATATGGGCAAAATAAGTTTTTCAGATAAAAATGTCAATGTTTTTAGGTTTTGGGAGGATTATTCAATTTTTTGGGGGTGGTCATGAATTAAAGTCCTTTTCGCGCTAGGGCGCTTAGTTTAGGAGATATGGGCAAAATAGTTTAGGAGATATGGGCAAAATAAGTTTTTCATACCAAATTTAAATTTTTTTACGTTTTGGGTGGAAATAAGTTTTTCAGATAAAATAAGTTTTTCAGATAAAAATTTCAATTTTTTTTAGGTTTTGGGAGGATTATTCAATTTTTTTGGGGGTGGTCATGAATTAAAGTCCTTTTCGCGCTTAGGTTAGGAGATATGGGCAAAATAAGTTTTTCATATCAAAATTTAAATTTTTTTATTTTTTGTGTGGATTTGTCAATTTTTTGGGTGTGGTCACGAATTAAAGTCCTTTTCGCCCTAGGACGTATATTTAAGGAGATATGGGCAAAATAACTTTTTCATATAAAAATTGCAATTTTTTAGGTTTTGAGCGGATTATTAAATATTTTTGGGTGTTACGAATTAAAGTCCTTTTCGCTCTAGGACGCGTATATACGAAGATATGGGCAAAATAAGATTTTCAGATAAAAATTTCAATTTTTTTTAGGTTTTGGAAGGATTATTCACTTTTTTTGGGGGTGGTCATGAATTAAAGTCCTTTTCGCGCTAGGGCGCTTAGTTTAGGAGATATGGACAAAATAGTTTAGGAGATATGGGCAAAATAAGTTTTTCATACCAAATTTAAATTTTTGTAAGTTTTGGGTGGATTTGTCAATTTTTTGGGGGTGGTCACGAATTAAAGTCCATTTCGCCCTAGGACGCATATTTAAGGAGATATGGGCAAAATAACTTTTTCATATAAAAATTGGAATTTTTTTAGGTTTTGAGTGGATTATTAAATTTTTTGGGGTGTTACGAATTAAAGTCCTTTTCGCTCTAGGACGCGTATATACGAAGATATGGGCAAAATAAGTTTTTCAGATAAAAATTTCAATTGTTTTAGGTTTTGGGAGGATTATTCAATTTTTTGGGGGGTGGTCATGAATTAAAGTCCTTTTCGCGCTAGGGCGCTTAGTTTAGGAGATATGGGCAAAATAGTTTAGGAGATATGGGCAAAATAAGTTTTTCATACCAAATTTAAATTTTTTTAAGTTTTGGGTGGATTTGTCAATTTTTTGGGGGTGGTCACGAATTAAAGTCCATTTCGCCCTAGGACGCATATTTAAGGAGATATGGGCAAAATAACTTTTTCATATAAAAATTGGAATTTTTTTAGGTTTTGAGTGGATTATTAAATTTTTTGGGGTGTTACGAATTAAAGTCCTTTTCGCTCTAGGACGCGTATATACGAAGATATGGGCAAAATAAGTTTTTCAGATAAAAATTTCAATTGTTTTAGGTTTTGGGAGGATTATTCAATTTTTTGGGGGGTGGTCATGAATTAAAGTCCTTTTCGCGCTAGGGCGCTTAGTTTAGGAGATATGGGCAAAATAAATTTTTCATATCAAAATTTAAATTTTTTTTAGGTTTTGGGTGGATTTGTCAATTTTGTGGGTGTGGTCACGAATTAAAGTCCTTTTCGCCCTAGGACGCATATTTAAGGAGATATGACCAAAATAACTTTTTCATATAAAAATTGCAATTTTTTTAGGTTTTGAGCGGATTATTAAATATTTTTAGGTGTTACGAATTAAAGTCCTTTTCGCTCTAGGACGCGTATATACGATGATATGGGCAAAATAAGATTTTCAGATAAAGATTTCATTTTTTTTTAGGTTTTGGGAGGATTATTCAATTTTTTTGGGGGTGGTCATGAATTAAAGTCCTTTTTGCGCTAGGGCGCTTAGTTTAGGAGATATGGGCAAAATAAATTTTTCATATCAAAATTTAATTTTTTTTAGGTTTTGGGTGGATTTGTCAATTTTTTGGGTGTGGTCACGAATTAAAGTCCTTTTCGCCCTAGGACGTATATTTAAGGAGATATGGGCAAAATAACTTTTTCATATAAAAATTGCAATTTTTTTAGGTTTTGATCGGATTATTAAATATTTTTGGGTGTTACGAATTAAAGTCCTTTTCGCTCTAGGACGCGTATATACGAAGATATGGGCAAAATAAGATTTTCAGATAAAAATTTCATTTTTTTTTTAGGTTTTGGAAGGATTATTCACTTTTTTTGGGGGTGGTCATGAATTAAAGTCCTTTTCGGGCTAGGGCGCTTAGTTTAGGAGATATGGGCAAAATAAATTTTTCATATCAAAATTTAATTTTTTTTAGGTTTTGGGTGGATTTGTCAATTTTTTGGGTGTGGTCACGAATTAAAGTCCTTTTCGCCCTAGGACGTATATTTAAGGAGATATGGGCAAAATAACTTTTTCATATAAAAATTGCAATTTTTTTAGGTTTTGAGCGGATTATTAAATATTTTTGGGTGTTACGAATTAAAGTCCTTTTCGCTCTAGGACGCGTATATACGATGATATGGGCAAAATAAGATTTTCAGATAAAAATTTCATTTTTTTTTTTAGGTTTTGGGAGGATTATTCAATTTTTTTGGGGGTGGTCATGAATTAAAGTCCTTTTCGCGCTAGGGCGCTTAGTTTAGGAGATATGGGCAAAATAAATTTTTCATATCAAAATTTAAATTTTTTTTAGGTTTTGGGTGGATTTGTCAATTTTGTGGGTGTGGTCACGAATTAAAGTCCTTTTCGCCCTAGGACGCATATTTAAGGAGATATGGGCAAAATAACTTTTTCATATAAAAATTGCAATTTTTTTAGGTTTTGAACGGATTATTAAATATTTTTGGGTGTTACGAATTAAAGTCATTTTCGCTCTAGGACGCGTATATACGAAGATATGGGCAAAATAAGATTTTCAGATAAAAATTTCATTTTTTTTTAGGTTTTGGAAGGATTATTCACTTTTTTTGGGGGTGGTCATGAATTAAAGTCCTTTTCGCGCTAGGGCGCTTAGTTTAGGAGATATGGGCAAAATAAGTTTTTCATATCAAAATTTAAATTTTTTTAGGTTTTGGGTGGATTGTCAATTTTTTGGGGGTGGTCACGAATTAAAGTCCATTTCGCCCTAGGACGCATATTTAAGGAGATATGTGCAAAATAACTTTTTCATATAAAAATTGCAATTTTTTTAGATTTTGGGTGGATTTGTCAATTTTTTGGGGGTGGTCACGAATTAAAGTCCTTTTCGCCCTAGGACGTATATTTAAAGAGATATGGGCAAAATAACTTTTTCATATAAAAATTGCAATTTTTTTAGGTTTTGAGCGGATTATTAAATTTTTTGGGGTGTTACGAATTAAAGTCCTTTTCGCTCTAGGACGCGTATATACGAAGATATGGGCAAAATAAGTTTTTCAGATAAAAATTTCAATTTTTTAGGTTTTGGGAGGATTATTCAATTTTTTTGGGGGTGGTCATGAATTAAAGTCCTTTTCGCGCTAGTGCGCTTAATTTAGGAGATATGGGCAAAATAAGTTTTTCATATCAAAATTTAAATTTTTTTAGGTTTTGGGTGGATTTGTCAATTTTTTGGGGGTGGTCACGAATTAAAGTCCTTTTCGCCCTAGGACGTATATTTAAGGAGATATGGGCAAAATAACTTTTTCATATAAAAATAGCAATTTTTTTAGGTTTTGAGCGGATTATTTAATTTTTTGGGGTGTTACGAATTAAAGTCCTTTTCGCTCTAGGACGCGTATATACGATGATATGGGCAAAATAAGTTTTTCAGATAAAAATTTCAATTTTTTTAGGTTTTGGGAGGATTATTCAATTTTTTTGGGGGTGGTCATGAATTAAAGTCCTTTTCGCGCTAGGGCGCTTAGTTTAGGAGATATGGGCAAAATAAATTTTTCATATCAAAATTTAATTTTTTTTAGGTTTTGGGTGGATTTGTCAATTTTTTGGGTGTGGTCACGAATTAAAGTCCTTTTCGTCCTAGGACGTATATTTAAGGAGATATGGGCAAAATAACTTTTTCATATAAAAATTGCAATTTTTTTAGGTTTTGAGTGGATTATTAAATTTTTTGGGGTTTTACGAATTAAAGTCCTTTTCGCTCTAGGACGCGTATATACGAAGATATGGGCAAAATAAGTTTTTCAGATAAAAATTTCATTTTTTTTTAGGTTTTGGGAGGATTATTCAATTTTTTTGGGGGTGGTCATGAATTAAAGTCCTTTTCGCGCTAGGGCGCTTAGTTTAGGAGATATGGGCAAAATAAATTTTTCATATCAAAATTTAATTTTTTTTAGGTTTTGGGTGGATTTGTCAATTTTTTGGGTGTGGTCACGAATTAAAGTCCTTTTCGCCCTAGGACGTATATTTAAGGAGATATGGGCAAAATAACTTTTTCATATAAAAATTGCAATTTTTTTAGGTTTTGATCGGATTATTAAATATTTTTGGGTGTTACGAATTAAAGTCCTTTTCGCTCTAGGACGCGTATATACGAAGATATGGGCAAAATAAGTTTTTCAGATAAAAATTTCATTTTTTTTTAGGTTTTGGGAGGATTATTCAATTTTTTTGGGGGTGGTCATGAATTAAAGTCCTTTTCGCGCTAGGGCGCTTAGTTTAGGAGATATGGGCAAAATAAATTTTTCATATCAAAATTTAATTTTTTTTAGGTTTTGGGTGGATTTGTCAATTTTTTGGGTGTGGTCACGAATTAAAGTCCTTTTCGCCCTAGGACGTATATTTAAGGAGATATGGGCAAAATAACTTTTTCATATAAAAATTGCAATTTTTTTAGGTTTTGATCGGATTATTAAATATTTTTGGGTGTTACGAATTAAAGTCCTTTTCGCTCTAGGACGCGTATATACGAAGATATGGGCAAAATAAGATTTTCAGATAAAAATTTCATTTTTTTTTTAGGTTTTGGAAGGATTATTCACTTTTTTTGGGGGTGGTCATGAATTAAAGTCCTTTTCGGGCTAGGGCGCTTAGTTTAGGAGATATGGGCAAAATAAATTTTTCATATCAAAATTTAATTTTTTTTAGGTTTTGGGTGGATTTGTCAATTTTTTGGGTGTGGTCACGAATTAAAGTCCTTTTCGCCCTAGGACGTATATTTAAGGAGATATGGGCAAAATAACTTTTTCATATAAAAATTGCAATTTTTTTAGGTTTTGAGCGGATTATTAAATATTTTTGGGTGTTACGAATTAAAGTCCTTTTCGCTCTAGGACGCGTATATACGATGAAATGGGCAAAATAAGATTTTCAGATAAAAATTTCATTTTTTTTTTTAGGTTTTGGGAGGATTATTCAATTTTTTTGGGGGTGGTCATGAATTAAAGTCCTTTTCGCGCTAGGGCGCTTAGTTTAGGAGATATGGGCAAAATAAATTTTTCATATCAAAATTTAAATTTTTTTTAGGTTTTGGGTGGATTTGTCAATTTTGTGGGTGTGGTCACGAATTAAAGTCCTTTTCGCCCTAGGACGCATATTTAAGGAGATATGGGCAAAATAACTTTTTCATATAAAAATTGCAATTTTTTTAGGTTTTGAACGGATTATTAAATATTTTTGGGTGTTACGAATTAAAGTCCTTTTCGCTCTAGGACGCGTATATACGAAGATATGGGCAAAATAAGATTTTCAGATAAAAATTTCATTTTTTTTAGGTTTTGGAAGGATTATTCACTTTTTTTGGGGGTGGTCATGAATTAAAGTCCTTTTCGCGCTAGGGCGCTTAGTTTAGGAGATATGGGCAAAATAAGTTTTTCATATCAAAATTTAAATTTTTTTAGGTTTTGGGTGGATTGTCAATTTTTTGGAGGTGGTCACGAATTAAAGTCCATTTCGCCCTAGGACGCATATTTAAGGAGATATGTGCAAAATAACTTTTTCATATAAAAATTGCAATTTTTTTAGATTTTGGGTGGATTTGTCAATTTTTTGGGGGTGGTCACGAATTAAAGTCCTTTTCGCCCTAGGACGTATATTTAAAGAGATATGGGCAAAATAACTTTTTCATATAAAAATTGCAATTTTTTTAGGTTTTGAGCGGATTATTAAATTTTTTGGGGTGTTACGAATTAAAGTCCTTTTCGCTCTAGGACGCGTATATACGAAGATATGGGCAAAATAAGTTTTTCAGATAAAAATTTCAATTTTTTAGGTTTTGGGAGGATTATTCAATTTTTTTGGGGGTGGTCATGAATTAAAGTCCTTTTCGCGCTAGTGCGCTTAATTTAGGAGATATGGGCAAAATAAGTTTTTCATATCAAAATTTAAATTTTTTTAGGTTTTGGGTGGATTTGTCAATTTTTTGGGGGTGGTCACGAATTAAAGTCCTTTTCGCCCTAGGACGTATATTTAAGGAGATATGGGCAAAATAACTTTTTCATATAAAAATAGCAATTTTTTTAGGTTTTGAGCGGATTATTTAATTTTTTGGGGTGTTACGAATTAAAGTCCTTTTCGCTCTAGGACGCGTATATACGATGATATGGGCAAAATAAGTTTTTCAGATAAAAATTTCAATTTTTTTAGGTTTTGGGAGGATTATTCAATTTTTTTGGGGGTGGTCATGAATTAAAGTCCTTTTCGCGCTAGGGCGCTTAGTTTAGGAGATATGGGCAAAATAAATTTTTCATATCAAAATTTAATTTTTTTTAGGTTTTGGGTGGATTTGTCAATTTTTTGGGTGTGGTCACGAATTAAAGTCCTTTTCGTCCTAGGACGTATATTTAAGGAGATATGGGCAAAATAACTTTTTCATATAAAAATTGCAATTTTTTTAGGTTTTGAGTGGATTATTAAATTTTTTGGGGTTTTACGAATTAAAGTCCTTTTCGCTCTAGGACGCGTATATACGAAGATATGGGCAAAATAAGTTTTTCAGATAAAAATTTCATTTTTTTTTAGGTTTTGGGAGGATTATTCAATTTTTTTGGGGGTGGTCATGAATTAAAGTCCTTTTCGCGCTAGGGCGCTTAGTTTAGGAGATATGGGCAAAATAAATTTTTCATATCAAAATTTAATTTTTTTAGGTTTTGGGTGGATTTGTCAATTTTTTGGGTGTGGTCACGAATTAAAGTCCTTTTCGCCCTAGGACGTATATTTAAGGAGATATGGGCAAAATAACTTTTTCATATAAAAATTGCAATTTTTTTAGGTTTTGATCGGATTATTAAATATTTTTGGGTGTTACGAATTAAAGTCCTTTTCGCTCTAGGACGCGTATATACGAAGATATGGGCAAAATAAGATTTTCAGATAAAAATTTCATTTTTTTTGGGTTTTGGAAGGATTATTCACTTTTTTTGGGGGTGGTCATGAATTAAAGTCCTTTTCGGGCTAGGGCGCTTAGTTTAGGAGATATGGGCAAAATAAATTTTTCATATCAAAATTTAATTTTTTTTAGGTTTTGGGTGGATTTGTCAATTTTTTGGGTGTGGTCACGAATTAAAGTCCTTTTCGCCCTAGGACGTATATTTAAGGAGATATGGGCAAAATAACTTTTTCATATAAAAATTGCAATTTTTTTAGGTTTTGAGCGGATTATTAAATATTTTTGGGTGTTACGAATTAAAGTCCTTTTCGCTCTAGGACGCGTATATACGATGATATGGGCAAAATAAGATTTTCAGATAAAAATTTCATTTTTTTTTTAGGTTTTGGGAGGATTATTCAATTTTTTTGGGGGTGGTCATGAATTAAAGTCCTTTTCGCGCTAGGGCGCTTAGTTTAGGAGATATGGGCAAAATAAATTTTTCATATCAAAATTTAAATTTTTTTTAGGTTTTGGGTGGATTTGTCAATTTTGTGGGTGTGGTCACGAATTAAAGTCATTTTCGCCCTAGGACGCATATTTAAGGAGATATGGGCAAAATAACTTTTTCATATAAAAATTGCAATTTTTTTAGGTTTTGAACGGATTATTAAATATTTTTGGGTGTTACGAATTAAAGTCCTTTTCGCTCTAGGACGCGTATATACGAAGATATGGGCAAAATAAGATTTTCAGATAAAAATTTCATTTTTTTTAGGTTTTGGAAGGATTATTCACTTTTTTTGGGGGTGGTCATGAATTAAAGTCCTTTTCGCGCTAGGGCGCTTAGTTTAGGAGATATGGGCAAAATAAGTTTTTCATATCAAAATTTAAATTTTTTTAGGTTTTGGGTGGATTGTCAATTTTTTGGGGGTGGTCACGAATTAAAGTCCATTTCGCCCTAGGACGCATATTTAAGGAGATATGTGCAAAATAACTTTTTCATATAAAAATTGCAATTTTTTTAGATTTTGGGTGGATTTGTCAATTTTTTGGGGGTGGTCACGAATTAAAGTCCTTTTCGCCCTAGGACGTATATTTAAAGAGATATGGGCAAAATAACTTTTTCATATAAAAATTGCAATTTTTTTAGGTTTTGAGCGGATTATTAAATTTTTTGGGGTGTTACGAATTAAAGTCCTTTTCGCTCTAGGACGCGTATATACGAAGATATGGGCAAAATAAGTTTTTCAGATAAAAATTTCAATTTTTTAGGTTTTGGGAGGATTATTCAATTTTTTTGGGGGTGGTCATGAATTAAAGTCCTTTTCGCGCTAGTGCGCTTAATTTAGGAGATATGGGCAAAATAAGTTTTTCATATCAAAATTTAAATTTTTTTAGGTTTTGGGTGGATTTGTCAATTTTTTGGGGGTGGTCACGAATTAAAGTCCTTTTCGCCCTAGGACGTATATTTAAGGAGATATGGGCAAAATAACTTTTTCATATAAAAATAGCAATTTTTTTAGGTTTTGAGCGGATTATTTAATTTTTTGGGGTGTTACGAATTAAAGTCCTTTTCGCTCTAGGACGCGTATATACGAAGATATGGGCAAAATAAGTTTTTCAGATAAAAATTTCAATTTTTTTAGGTTTTGGGAGGATTATTCAATTTTTTTGGGGGTGGTCATGAATTAAAGTCCTTTTCGCGCTAGGGCGCTTAGTTTAGGAGATATGGGCAAAATAAATTTTTCATATCAAAATTTAATTTTTTTTAGGTTTTGGGTGGATTTGTCAATTTTTTGGGTGTGGTCACGAATTAAAGTCCTTTTCGTCCTAGGACGTATATTTAAGGAGATATGGGCAAAATAACTTTTTCATATAAAAATTGCAATTTTTTTAGGTTTTGAGTGGATTATTAAATTTTTTGGGGTTTTACGAATTAAAGTCCTTTTCGCTCTAGGACGCGTATATACGAAGATATGGGCAAAATAAGTTTTTCAGATAAAAATTTCAATTTTTTTAGGTTTTGGGAGGATTATTCAATTTTTTTGGGGGTGGTCATGAATTAAAGTCCTTTTCGCGCTAGGGCGCTTAGATTAGGAGATATGGGCAAAATAAGTTTTTCATATCAAAATTTAAATTTTTTAGGTTTTGGGTGGATTTGTCAATTTTTTGGGGGGTGGTCACGAATTAAAGTCCTTTTCGCCCTAGGACGTATATTTAAGGAGATATGGGCAAAATAACTTTTTCATATAAAAATTGCAATTTTTTTAGGTTTTGAGTGGATTATTAAATTTTTTGGGGTGTTACGAATTAAAGCCCTTTTCGCTCTAGGACGCGTATATACGAAGATATGGGCAAAATAAGTTTTTCAGATAAAAATTTCAATTGTTTTAGGTTTTGGGAGGATTATTCAATTTTTTGGGGGGTGGTCATGAATTAAAGTCCTTTTCGCGCTAGGGCGCTTAGTTTAGGAGATATGGGCAAAATAGTTTAGGAGATATGGGCAAAATAAGTTTTTCATACCAAATTTAAATTTTTTTAAGTTTTGGGTGGATTTGTCAATTTTTTGGGGGTGGTCACGAATTAAAGTCCATTTCGCCCTAGGACGCATATTTAAGGAGATATGGGCAAAATAACTTTTTCATATAAAAATTGCAATTTTTTTAGGTTTTGAGTGGATTATTAAATTTTTTGGGGTGTTACGAATTAAAGTCCTTTTCGCTCTAGGACGCGTATATACGAAGATATGGGCAAAATAAGTTTTTCAGATAAAAATTTCAATTGTTTTAGGTTTTGGGAGGGTTATTCAATTTTTTGGGGGGTGGTCATGAATTAAAGTCCTTTTCGCGCTAGGGCGCTTAGTTTAGGAGATATGGGCAAAATAAATTTTTCATATCAAAATTTAAATTTTTTTAGGTTTTGGGTGGATTTGTCAATTTTGTGGGTGTGGTCACGAATTAAAGTCCTTTTCGCCCTAGGACGCATATTTAAGGAGATATGGGCAAAATAACTTTTTCATATAAAAATTGCAATTTTTTTAGGTTTTGAGCGGATTATTAAATATTTTTGGGTGTTACGAATTAAAGTCCTTTTCGCTCTAGGACGCGTATATACGATGATATGGGCAAAATAAGATTTTCAGATAAAAATTTCATTTTTTTTAGGTTTTGGGAGGATTATTCAATTTTTTTGGGGGTGGTCATGAATTAAAGTCCTTTTCGCGCTAGGGCGCTTAGTTTAGGAGATATGGGCAAAATAAATTTTTCATATCAAAATTTAATTTTTTTTAGGTTTTGGGTGGATTTGTCAATTTTTTGGGGGTGGTCACGAATTAAAGTCTATTTCGCCCTAGGACGTATATTTAAGGAGATATGGGCAAAATAACTTTTTCATATAAAAATTGCAATTTTTTTAGGTTTTGATCAGATTATTAAATTTTTTTGGGTGTTACGAATTAAAGTCCTTTTCGCTCTAGGACGCGTATATACGAAGATATGGGCAAAATAAGATTTTCAGATAAAAATTTCATTTTTTTTTAGGTTTTGGAAGGATTATTCACTTTTTTTGGGGGTGGTCATGAATTAAAGTCCTTTTCGCGCTAGGGCGCTTAGTTTAGGAGATATGGGCAAAATAAATTTTTCATATCAAAATTTAATTTTTTTTAGGTTTTGGGTGGATTTGTCAATTTTTTGGGTGTGGTCACGAATTAAAGTCCTTTTCGCCCTAGGACGTATATTTAAGGAGATATGGGCAAAATAACTTTTTCATATAAAAATTGCAATTTTTTTAGGTTTTGAGCGGATTATTAAATATTTTTGGGTGTTACGAATTAAAGTCCTTTTCGCTCTAGGACGCGTATATACGATGATATGGGCAAAATAAGATTTTCAGATAAAAATTTCATTTTTTTTTAGGTTTTGGGAGGATTATTCAATTTTTTTGGGGGTGGTCATGAATTAAAGTCCTTTTCGCGCTAGGGCGCTTAGTTTAGGAGATATGGGCAAAATAAATTTTTCATATCAAAATTTAAATTTTTTTTAGGTTTTGGGTGGATTTGTCAATTTTGTGGGTGTGGTCACGAATTAAAGTCCTTTTCGCCCTAGGACGCATATTTAAGGAGATATGGGCAAAATAACTTTTTCATATAAAAATTGCAATTTTTTTAGGTTTTGAACGGATTATTAAATATTTTTGGGTGTTACGAATTAAAGTCCTTTTCGCTCTAGGACGCGTATATACGAAGATATGGGCAAAATAAGATTTTCAGATAAAAATTTCATTTTTTTTTAGGTTTTGGAAGGATTATTCACTTTTTTTGGGGGTGGTCATGAATTAAAGTCCTTTCGCGCTAGGGCGCTTAGTTTAGGAGATATGGGCAAAATAAGTTTTTCATATCAAAATTTAAATTTTTTTAGGTTTTGGGTGGATTGTCAATTTTTTGCGGGTGGTCACGAATTAAAGTCCATTTCGCCCTAGGACGCATATTTAAGGAGATATGTGCAAAATAACTTTTTCATATAAAAATTGCAATTTTTTTAGATTTTGGGTGGATTTGTCAATTTTTTGGGGGGTGGTCACGAATTAAAGTCCTTTTCGCCCTAGGACGTATATTTAAAGAGATATGGGCAAAATAACTTTTTCATATAAAAATTGCAATTTTTTTAGGTTTTGAGCGGATTATTAAATTTTTTGGGGTGTTACGAATTAAAGTCCTTTTCGCTCTAGGACGCGTATATACGAAGATATGGGCAAAATAAGTTTTTCAGATAAAAATTTCAATTTTTTAGGTTTTGGGAGGATTATTCAATTTTTTTGGGGGTGGTCATGAATTAAAGTCCTTTTCGCGCTAGTGCGCTTAATTTAGGAGATATGGGCAAAATACGTTTTTCATATCAAAATTTAAATTTTTTTAGGTTTTGGGTGGATTTGTCAATTTTTTGGGGGTGGTCACGAATTAAAGTCCTTTTCGCCCTAGGACGTATATTTAAGGAGATATGGGCAAAATAACTTTTTCATATAAAAATAGCAATTTTTTTAGGTTTTGAGCGGATTATTTAATTTTTTGGGGTGTTACGAATTAAAGTCCTTTTCGCTCTAGGACGCGTATATACGAAGGTATGGGCAAAATAAGTTTTTCAGATAAAAATTTCAATTTTTTAGGTTTTGGGAGGATTATTCAATTTTTTTGGGGGTGGTCATGAATTAAAGTCCTTTTCGCGCTAGGGCGCTTAGTTTAGGAGATATGGGCAAAATAAATTTTTCATATCAAAATTTAAATTTTTTTTAGGTTTTGGGTGGATTTGTCAATTTTGTGGGTGTGGTCACGAATTAAAGTCCTTTTCGCCCTAGGACGCATATTTAAGGAGATATGGGCAAAATAACTTTTTCATATAAAAATTGCAATTTTTTTAGGTTTTGAGCGGATTATAAAATTTTTTGGGGTGTTACGAATTAAAGTCCTTTTCGCTCTAGGACGCGTATATACGAAGATATGGGCAAAATAAGTTTTTCAGATAAAAATTTCAATTTTTTAGGTTTTGGGAGGATTATTCAATTTTTTTGGGGGTGGTCATGAATTAAAGTCCTTTTCGCGCTAGGGCGCTTAGTTTAGGAGATATGGGCAAAATAAATTTTTCATATCAAAATTTAATTTTTTTTAGGTTTTGGGTGGATTTGTCAATTTTTTGGGTGTGGTCACGAATTAAAGTCCTTTTCGCCCTAGGACGTATATTTAAGGAGATATGGGCAAAATAACTTTTTCATATAAAAATTGCAATTTTTTTAGGTTTTGATCAGATTATTAAATATTTTTGGGTGTTACGAATTAAAGTCCTTTTCGCTCTAGGACGCGTATATACGATGATATGGGCAAAATAAGATTTTCAGATAAAAATTTCATTTTTTTTTAGGTTTTGGAAGGATTATTCACTTTTTTTGGGGGTGGTCATGAATTAAAGTCCTTTTCGCGCTAGGGCGCTTAGTTTAGGAGATATGGGCAAAATAAATTTTTCATATCAAAATTTAATTTTTTTTAGGTTTTGGGTGGATTTGTCAATTTTTTGGGTGTGGTCACGAATTAAAGTCCTTTTCGCCCTAGGACGTATATTTAAGGAGATATGGGCAAAATAACTTTTTCATATAAAAATTGCAATTTTTTTAGGTTTTGAGCGGATTATTAAATATTTTTGGGTGTTACGAATTAAAGTCCTTTTCGCTCTAGGACGCGTATATACGATGATATGGGCAAAATAAGATTTTCAGATAAAAATTTCATTTTTTTTAGGTTTTGGGAGGATTATTCAATTTTTTTGGGGGTGGTCATGAATTAAAGTCCTTTTCGCGCTAGGGCGCTTAGTTTAGGAGATATGGGCAAAATAAATTTTTCATATCAAAATTTAATTTTTTTTTAGGTTTTGGGTGGATTTGTCAATTTTGTGGGTGTGGTCACGAATTAAAGTCCTTTTCGCCCTAGGACGCATATTTAAGGAGATATGGGCAAAATAACTTTTTCATATAAAAATTGCAATTTTTTTAGGTTTTGAACGGATTATTAAATATTTTTGGGTGTTACGAATTAAAGTCCTTTTCGCTCTAGGACGCGTATATACGAAGATATGGGCAAAATAAGATTTTCAGATAAAAATTTCATTTTTTTTTAGGTTTTGGAAGGATTATTCACTTTTTTTGGGGGTGGTCATGAATTAAAGTCCTTTTCGCGCTAGGGCGCTTAGTTTAGGAGATATGGGCAAAATAAGTTTTTCATATCAAAATTTAATTTTTTTTTAGGTTTTGGGTGGATTTGTCAATTTTTTGCGGGTGGTCACGAATTAAAGTCCATTTCGCCCTAGGACGCATATTTAAGGAGATATGTGCAAAATAACTTTTTCATATAAAAATTGCAATTTTTTTAGATTTTGGGTGGATTTGTCAATTTTTTGGGGGTGGTCACGAATTAAAGTCCTTTTCGCCCTAGGACGTATATTTAAAGAGATATGGGCAAAATAACTTTTTCATATAAAAATTGCAATTTTTTTAGGTTTTGAGCGGATTATTAAATTTTTTGGGGTGTTACGAATTAAAGTCCTTTTCGCTCTAGGACGCGTATATACGAAGATATGGGCAAAATAAGTTTTTCAGATAAAAATTTCAATTTTTTAGGTTTTGGGAGGATTATTCAATTTTTTTGGGGGTGGTCATGAATTAAAGTCCTTTTCGCGCTAGTGCGCTTAATTTAGGAGATATGGGCAAAATAAGTTTTTCATATCAAAATTTAAATTTTTTTAGGTTTTGGGTGGATTTGTCAATTTTTTGGGGGTGGTCACGAATTAAAGTCCTTTTCGCCCTAGGACGTATATTTAAGGAGATATGGGCAAAATAACTTTTTCATATAAAAATAGCAATTTTTTTAGGTTTTGAGCGGATTATTTAATTTTTTGGGGTGTTACGAATTAAAGTCCTTTTCGCTCTAGGACGCGTATATACGATGATATGGGCAAAATAAGTTTTTCAGATAAAAATTTCAATTTTTTTAGGTTTTGGGAGGATTATTCAATTTTTTTGGGGGTGGTCATGAATTAAAGTCCTTTTCGCGCTAGGGCGCTTAGTTTAGGAGATATGGGCAAAATAAATTTTTCATATCAAAATTTAATTTTTTTTAGGTTTTGGGTGGATTTGTCAATTTTTTGGGTGTGGTCACGAATTAAAGTCCTTTTCGCCCTAGGACGTATATTTAAGGAGATATGGGCAAAATAACTTTTTCATATAAAAATTGCAATTTTTTTAGGTTTTGAGTGGATTATTAAATTTTTTGGGGTGTTACGAATTAAAGTCCTTTTCGCTCTAGGACGCGTATATACGAAGATATGGGCAAAATAAGTTTTTCAGATAAAAATTTAAATTTTTTTAGGTTTTGGGAGGATTATTCAATTTTTTTGGGGGTGGTCATGAATTAAAGTCCTTTTCGCGCTAGGGCGCTTAGATTAGGAGATATGGGCAAAATAAGTTTTTCATATCAAAATTTAAATTTTTTAGGTTTTGGGTGGATTTGTCAATTTTTTGGGGGTGGTCACGAATTAAAGTCCTTTTCGCCCTAGGACGTATATTTAAGGAGATATGGGCAAAATAACTTTTTCATATAAAAATTGCAATTTTTTTTAGGTTTTGAGCGGATTATTAAATTTTTTGGGGTGTTACGAATTAAAGTCCTTTTCGCTCTAGGACGCGTATATACGAAGATATGGGCAAAATAAGATTTTCAGATAAAAATTTCAATTTTTTTAGGTTTTGGGAAGATTATTCAATTTTTTTGGGGGTGGTCATGAATTAAAGTCCTTTTCGCGCTAGGGCGCTTAGTTTAGGAGATATGGGCAAAATAAGTTTTTCATATCAAAATTTAAATTTTTTAGGTTTTGGGTGGATTTGTCAATTTTTTGGGGGTGGTCACGAATTAAAGTCCTTTTCGCCCTAGGACGTATATTTAAGGAGATATGGGCAAAATAACTTTTTCATATAAAAATTGCAATTTTTGTAGTTTTTGAGCGGATTATTAAATTTTTTGGGGTGTTACGAATTAAAGTCCTTTTCGCTCTAGGACGCGTATATCGAAGATATGGGCAAAATAAGTTTTTCAGATAAAAATTTCAATTTTTTTTAGGTTTTAGGAGGATTATTCAATTTTTTTTGGGGGTGGTCATGAATTAAAGTCCTTTTCGCGCTAGGGCGCTTAGTTTAGGAGATATGGGCAAAATAAATTTTTCATATCAAAATTTAAAATTTTTTTAGGTTTTGGGTGGATTTGTCAATTTTGTGGGTGTGGTCACGAATTAAAGTCCTTTTCGCCCTAGGACGCATATTTAAGGAGATATGGGCAAAATAACTTTTTCATATAAAAATTGAAATTTTTTTAGGTTTTGAGCGGATTATTAAATATTTTTGGGTGTTACGAATTAAAGTCCTTTTCGCTCTAGGACGCGTATATACGAAGATATGGGCAAAATAAGATTTTCAGATAAAAATTTCAATTTTTTTTAGGTTTTGGAAGGATTATTCACTTTTTTTGGGGGTGGTCATGAATTAAAGTCCTTTTCGCGCTAGGGCGCTTAGTTTAGGAGATATGGACAAAATAAGTTTTTCATATCAAAATTTAAATTTTTTTAGGTTTTGAGTGGATTTGTCAATTTTTTGGGGGTGTTTACGAATTAAAGTCCTTTCGCCCTAGGACGTATATTTAAGGAGATATGGGCAAAATAACTTTTTCATATAAAAATAGCATTTTTTTTAGGTTTTGAGCGGATTATTTAATTTTTTGGGGTGTTACGAATTAAAGTCCTTTTCGCTCTAGGACGCGTATATACGATGATATGGGCAAAATAAGTTTTTCAGATAAAAATTTCAATTTTTTTAGGTTTTGGGAGGATTATTCAATTTTTTTGGGGGTGGTCATGAATTAAAGTCCTTTTCGCGCTAGGGCGCTTAGTTTAGGAGATATGGGCAAAATAAATTTTTCATATCAAAATTTAATTTTTTTTAGGTTTTGGGTGGATTTGTCAATTTTTTGGGTGTGGTCACGAATTAAAGTCCTTTTCGCCCTAGGACGTATATTTAAGGAGATATGGGCAAAATAACTTTTTCATATAAAAATTGCAATTTTTTTAGGTTTTGAGTGGATTATTAAATTTTTTGGGGTGTTACGAATTAAAGTCCTTTTCGCTCTAGGACGCGTATATACGAAGATATGGGCAAAATAAGTTTTTCAGATAAAAATTTAAATTTTTTTAGGTTTTGGGAGGATTTGTCAATTTTTTGGGGGTGGTCACGAATTAAAGTCCTTTTCGCCCTAGGACGTATATTTAAGGAGATATGGGCAAAATAACTTTTTCATATGAAAATTGCAATTTTTTTTAGGTTTTGAGCGGATTATTAAATTTTTTGGGGTGTTACGAATTAAAGTCCTTTTCGCTCTAGGACGCGTATATACGAAGATATGGGCAAAATAAGATTTTCAGATAAAAATTTCAATTTTTTTAGGTTTTGGGAAGATTATTCAATTTTTTTGGGGGTGGTCATGAATTAAAGTCCTTTTCGCGCTAGGGCGCTTAGTTTAGGAGATATGGGCAAAATAAGTTTTTCATATCAAAATTTAAATTTTTTAGGTTTTGGGTGGATTTGTCAATTTTTTGGGGGTGGTCACGAATTAAAGTCCTTTTCGCCCTAGGACGTATATTTAAGGAGATATGGGCAAAATAACTTTTTCATATAAAAATTGCAATTTTTGTAGTTTTTGAGCGGATTATTAAATTTTTTGGGGTGTTACGAATTAAAGTCCTTTTCGCTCTAGGACGCGTATATCGAAGATATGGGCAAAATAAGTTTTTCAGATAAAAGTTTCAATTTTTTTTAGGTTTTGGGAGGATTATTCAATTTTTTTTGGGGGTGGTCATGAATTAAAGTCCTTTTCGCGCTACGGCGCTTAGTTTAGGAGATATGGGCAAAATAAATTTTTCATATCAAAATTTAAATTTTGTTTAGGTTTTGGGTGGATTTGTCAATTTTTTTGGTGTGGTCACGAATTAAAGTCCTTTTCGCCCTAGGACGCATATTTAAGGAGATATGGGCAAAATAACTTTTTCATATAAAAATTGTAATTTTTTTAGGTTTTGAGTAGATTATTAAATTTTTTGTGGTGTTACGAATTAAAGTTCTTTTCGCTCTAGGACGCGTATATACGAAGATATGGGCAAAATAAGTTTTTCAGATAAAAATTTCAATTTTTTAGGTTTTGGGAGGATTATTCAATTTTTTTGGGGGTGGTCATGAATTAAAGTCCTTTTCGCGCTAGGGCGCTTAGTTTAGGAGATATGGGCAAAATAAGTTTTTCATATCAAAATTTAATTTTTTTTAGGTTTTGGGTGGATTTGTCAATTTTTTGGGGGTGGTCACGAATTAAAGTCCTTTTCGCCCTAGGACGTGTATTTAAGGAGATATGGGCAAAATAACTTTTTCATATAAAAATTGCAATTTTTTAGGTTTTGAGCGGATTATTAAATTTTTTTGGGTGTTACGAATTAAAGTCCTTTTCGCTCTAGGGCGCGTATATACGAAGATATGGGCAAAATAAGATTTTCAGATAAAAATTTCAATTTTTTTTAGGTTTTGGGAGGATTATTCACTTTTTTGGGGGGTGGTCATGAATTAAAGTCCTTTTCGCGCTAGGGCGCTTAGTTTAGGAGATATGGGCAAAATAAGTTTTTCATATCAACATTTAAATTTTTTTAGGTTTTGGGTGGATTGTCAATTTTTTGGGGGTGGTCACGAATTAAAGTCCATTTCACCCTAGGACGCATATTTAAGGAGATATGGGCAAAATAACTTTTTCATATAAAAATTGATTTTTTTTTAGGTTTTGAGCGGATTATTAAATTTTTTGGGGTGTTACGAATTAAAGTCCTTTTCGCTCTAGGACGCGTATATACGAAGATATGGGCAAAATAAGATTTTCAGATAAAAATTTCAATTTTTTTAGGTTTTGGGAAGATTATTCAATTTTTTGGGGGGTGGTCATGAATTAAAGTCCTTTTCGCGCTAGGGCGCTTAGTTTAGGAGATATGGGCAAAATAAGTTTTTCATATCAAAATTTAAATTTTTTAGGTTTTGGGTGGATTTGTCAATTTTTTGGGGGTGGTCACGAATTAAAGTCCTTTTCGCCCTAGGACGTATATTTAAGGAGATATGGGCAAAATAACTTTTTCATATAAAAATTGCAATTTTTGTAGTTTTTGAGCGGATTATTAAATTTTTTGGGGTGTTACGAATTAAAGTCCTTTTCGCTCTAGGACGCGTATATCGAAGATATGGGCAAAATAAGTTTTTCAGATAAAAATTTCAATTTTTTTTAGGTTTTAGGAGGATTATTAAATTTTTTTTGGGGGTGGTCATGAATTAAAGTCCTTTTCGCGCTAGGGCGCTTAGTTTAGGAGATATGGGCAAAATAAATTTTTCATATCAAAATTTAAAATTTTTTTAGGTTTTGGGTGGATTTGTAAATTTTGTGGGTGTGGTCACGAATTAAAGTCCTTTTCGCCCTAGGACGCATATTTAAGGAGATATGGGCAAAATAACTTTTTCATATAAAAATTGAAATTTTTTTAGGTTTTGAGCGGATTATTAAATATTTTTGGGTGTTACGAATTAAAGTCCTTTTCGCTCTAGGACGCGTATATACGAAGATATGGGCAAAATAAGATTTTCAGATAAAAATTTCAATTTTTTTTAGGTTTTGGAAGGATTATTCACTTTTTTTGGGGGTGGTCATGAATTAAAGTCCTTTTCGCGCTAGGGCGCTTAGTTTAGGAGATATGGACAAAATAAGTTTTTCATATCAAAATTTAAATTTTTTTAGGTTTTGAGTGGATTTGTCAATTTTTTGGGGGTGTTTACGAATTAAAGTCCTTTTCGCCCTAGGACGTATATTTAAGGAGATATGGGCAAAATAACTTTTTCATATAAAAATAGCATTTTTTTTAGGTTTTGAGCGGATTATTTAATTTTTTGGGGTGTTACGAATTAAAGTCCTTTTCGCTCTAGGACGCGTATATACGATGATATGGGCAAAATAAGTTTTTCAGATAAAAATTTCAATTTTTTTAGGTTTTGGGAGGATTATTCAATTTTTTTGGGGGTGGTCATGAATTAAAGTCCTTTTCGCGCTAGGGCGCTTAGTTTAGGAGATATGGGCAAAATAAATTTTTCATATCAAAATTTAATTTTTTTTAGGTTTTGGGTGGATTTGTCAATTTTTTGGGTGTGGTCACGAATTAAAGTCCTTTTCGCCCTAGGACGTATATTTAAGGAGATATGGGCAAAATAACTTTTTCATATAAAAATTGCAATTTTTTTAGGTTTTGAGTGGATTATTAAATTTTTTGGGGTGTTACGAATTAAAGTCCTTTTCGCTCTAGGACGCGTATATACGAAGATATGGGCAAAATAAGTTTTTCAGATAAAAATTTCAATTTTTTTAGGTTTTGGGAGGATTTGTCAATTTTTTGGGGGTGGTCACGAATTAAAGTCCTTTTCGCCCTAGGACGTATATTTAAGGAGATATGGGCAAAATAACTTTTTCATATAAAAATTGCAATTTTTTTAGGTTTTGAGCGGATTATTAAATTTTTTGGGGTGTTACGAATTAAAGTCCTTTTCGCTCTAGGACGCGTATATACGAAGATATGGGCAAAATAAGATTTTCAGATAAAAATTTCAATTTTTTTAGGTTTTGGGAAGATTATTCAATTTTTTTGGGGGTGGTCATGAATTAAAGTCCTTTTCGCGCTAGGGCGCTTAGTTTAGGAGATATGGGCAAAATAAGTTTTTCATATCAAAATTTAAATTTTTTAGGTTTTGGGTGGATTTGTCAATTTTTTGGGGGTGGTCACGAATTAAAGTCCTTTTCGCCCTAGGACGTATATTTAAGGAGATATGGGCAAAATAACTTTTTCATATAAAAATTGCAATTTTTGTAGTTTTTGAGCGGATTATTAAATTTTTTGGGGTGTTACGAATTAAAGTCCTTTTCGCTCTAGGACGCGTATATCGAAGATATGGGCAAAATAAGTTTTTCAGATAAAAGTTTCAATTTTTTTTAGGTTTTGGGAGGATTATTCAATTTTTTTTGGGGGTGGTCATGAATTAAAGTCCTTTTCGCGCTACGGCGCTTAGTTTAGGAGATATGGGCAAAATAAATTTTTCATATCAAAATTTAAATTTTGTTTAGGTTTTGGGTGGATTTGTCAATTTTTTTGGTGTGGTCACGAATTAAAGTCCTTTTCGCCCTAGGACGCATATTTAAGGAGATATGGGCAAAATAACTTTTTCATATAAAAATTGTAATTTTTTTAGGTTTTGAGTAGATTATTAAATTTTTTGTGGTGTTACGAATTAAAGTTCTTTTCGCTCTAGGACGCGTATATACGAAGATATGGGCAAAATAAGTTTTTCAGATAAAAATTTCAATTTTTTTAGGTTTTGGGAGGATTATTCAATTTTTTTGGGGGTGGTCATGAATTAAAGTCCTTTTCGCGCTAGGGCGCTTAGTTTAGGAGATATGGGCAAAATAAGTTTTTCATATCAAAATTTAATTTTTTTTAGGTTTTGGGTGGATTTGTCAATTTTTTGGGGGTGGTCATGAATTAAAGTCCTTTTCGCCCTAGGACGTGTATTTAAGGAGATATGGGCAAAATAACTTTTTCATATAAAAATTGCAATTTTTTAGGTTTTGAGCGGATTATTAAATTTTTTTGGGTGTTACGAATTAAAGTCCTTTTCGCTCTAGGACGCGTATATACGAAGATATGGGCAAAATAAGATTTTCAGATAAAAATTTCAATTTTTTTTAGGTTTTGGGAGGATTATTCACTTTTTTGGGGGGTGGTCATGAATTAAAGTCCTTTTCGCGCTAGGGCGCTTAGTTTAGGAGATATGGGCAAAATAAGTTTTTCATATCAAAATTTAAATTTTTTTAGGTTTTGGGTGGATTGTCAATTTTTTGGGGGTGGTCACGAATTAAAGTCCATTTCGCCCTAGGACGCATATTTAAGGAGATATGGGCAAAATAACTTTTTCATATAAAAATTGCAATTTTTTTAGATTTTGGGTGGATTTGTCAATTTTTTGGGGGTGGTCACGAATTAAAGTCCTTTTCGCCCTAGGACGTATATTTAAGGAGATATGGGCAAAATAACTTTTTCATATAAAAATAGTAATTTTTTTAGGTTTTTGAGCGGATTATTTAATTTTTTGGGGTGTTACGAATTAAAGTCCTTTTCGCTCTAGGACGCGTATATACGAAGATATGGGCAAAATAAGTTTTTCAGATAGAAATTTCAATTTTTTTTAGGTTTTGGGAAGATTATTAAATTTTTTTGGGGGTGGTCATGAATTAAAGTCCTTTTCGCGCTACGGCGCTTAGTTTAGGAGGTATGGGCAAAATAAGTTTTTCATATCAAAATTTAAATTTTTTAGGTTTTGGGTGGATTTGTCAATTTTTTGGGGGTGGTCATGAATTAAAGTCCTTTTCGCTTTAGGACGCGTATATACGAAGATATGGGCAAAAATAAGTTTTTCAGATAAAAATTTCAATTTTTTTAGGTTTTGGGAGGATTATTCAATTTTTTTGGGGGTGGTCATGAATTAAAGTCCTTTTCGCGCTACGGCGCTTAGTTTAGGAGGTATGGGCAAAATAAGTTTTTCATATCAAAATTTAAATTTTTTAGGTTTTGGGTGGATTTGTCAATTTTTTGGGGGTGGTCATGAATTAAAGTCCTTTTCGCTTTAGGACGCGTATATACGAAGATATGGGCAAAAATAAGTTTTTCAGATAAAAATTTCAATTTTTTTAGGTTTTGGGAGGATTATTCAATTTTTTTGGGGGTGGTCATGAATTAAAGTCCTTTTCGCCCTAGGACGTATATTTAAGGAGATATGGGCAAAATAACTTTTTCATATAAAAATTGCAATTTTTTTAGGTTTTAAGCGGATTATTAAATTTTTTGGGGTGTTACGAATTAAAGTTCTTTTCGCTCTAGGACGCGTATATACGAAGATATGGGCAAAATAAGATTTTCATATAAAAATTGCAATTTTTTTAGATTTTGGGTGGATTTGTCAATTTTTTGGGGGTGGTCACGAATTAAAGTCCTTTTCGCCCTAGGACGTATATTTAAGGAGATATGGGCAAAATAACTTTTTTATATAAAAATTGCAATTTTTTTAGGTTTTGAGCGGATTATTAAATTTTTTGGGGTGTCCTTTTCGCTCTAGGACGCGTATATACGAAGATATGGGCAAAATAAGTTTTTCAGATAAAAATTTCAATTTTTTAGGTTTTGGGAGGATTATTCAATTTTTTGGGGGGTGGTCATGAATTAAAGTCCTTTTCGCGCTAGTGCGCTTAGTTTAGGAGATATGGGCAAAATAAGTTTTTCATATCAAAATTTAAATTTTTTTAGGTTTTGGGTGGATTTGTCAATTTTTTGGGGGTGGTCACGAATTAAAGTCCTTTTCGCCCTAGGACGTATATTTAAGGAGATATGGGCAAAATAACTTTTTCATATAAAAATAGTAATTTTTTAGGTTTTGAGCGGATTATTTAATTTTTTGAGGTGTTACGAATTAAAGTCCTTTTCGCTCTAGGACGCGTATATACGAAGATATGGGCAAAATAAGTTTTTCAGATAAAAATTTCAATTTTTTTAGGTTTTGGGAGGATTATTCAATTTTTTTGGGGGTGGTCATGAATTAAAGTCCTTTTCGCGCTAGGGCGCTTAGTTTAGGAGATATGGGCAAAATAAGTTTTTCATATCAAAATTTAAATTTTTAGGTTTTGGGTGGATTTGTCAATTTTTTGGGGGTGGTCACGAATTAAAGTCCTTTTCGCGCTAGGGCGCTTAGTTTAGGAGATATGGGCAAAATAAGTTTTTCATATCAAAATTTAAATTTTTTTAGGTTTTGGGTGGATTTGTCAATTTTTTGGGGGTGGTCACGAATTAAAGTCCTTTTCGCCCTAGGACGTATATTTAAGGAGATATGGGCAAAATAACTTTTTCATATAAAAATAGCAATTTTTTTAGGTTTTGAGCGGATTATTTAATTTTTTGGGGTGTTACGAATTAAAGTCCTTTTCGCTCTAGAACGCGTATATACGAAGATATGGGCAAAATAAGATTTTCAGATAAAAATTTCAATTTTTTTAGGTTTTGGGAGGATTATTCAATTTTTTTGGGGGTGGTCATGAATTAAAGTCCTTTTCGCGCTAGGGCGCTTAGTTTAGGAGATATGGGCAAAATAAGTTTTTCATATCAAAATTTAAATTTTTTAGGTTTTGAGTGGATTTGTCAATTTTTTGGGGGTGGTCACGAATTAAAGTCCTTTTCGCCCTAGGACGTATATTTAAGGAGATATGGGCAAAATAACTTTTTCATATAAAAATTGCAATTTTTGTAGTTTTTGGATGGATTTGTCAATTTTTTGGGGGTGGTCGCGAATTAAAGTCCTTTTCGCCCTAGCACGTATATTTAAGGAGATATGGGCAAAATAACTTTTTCATATAAAAATTGCAATTTTTTTAGGTTTTGAGCGGATTATTAAATTTTTTGGGGTGGTCATGAATTAAAGTCCTTTTCGCTCTAGGACGCGTATATACGAAGATATGGGCAAAATAAGTTTTTCAGATAAAAATTTCAATTTTTTAGGTTTTGGGAGGATTATTCAATTTTTTGGGGGGTGGTCATGAATTAAAGTCCTTTTCGCGCTAGTGCGCTTAGTTTAGGAGATATGGGCAAAATAAGTTTTTCATATCAAAATTTAAATTTTTTTAGGTTTTGGGTGGATTTGTCAATTTTTTGGGGGTGGTCACGAATTAAAGTCCTTTTCGCCCTAGGACGTATATTTAAGGAGATATGGGCAAAATAACTTTTTCATATAAAAATAGTAATTTTTTAGGTTTTGAGCGGATTATTTAATTTTTTGGAGTGTTACGAATTAAAGTCCTTTTCGCTCTAGGACGCGTATATACGAAGATATGGGCAAAATAAGTTTTTCAGATAAAAATTTCAATTTTTTTAGGTTTTGGGAGGATTATTCAATTTTTTTGGGGGTGGTCATGAATTAAAGTCCTTTTCGCGCTAGGGCGCTTAGTTTAGGAGATATGGGCAAAATAAGTTTTTCATATCAAAATTTAAATTTTTAGGTTTTGGGTGGATTTGTCAATTTTTTGGGGGTGGTCACGAATTAAAGTCCTTTTCGCGCTAGGGCGCTTAGTTTAGGAGATATGGGCAAAATAAGTTTTTCATATCAAAATTTAAATTTTTTTAGGTTTTGGGTGGATTTGTCAATTTTTTGGGGGTGGTCACGAATTAAAGTCCTTTTCGCCCTAGGACGTATATTTAAGGAGATATGGGCAAAATAACTTTTTCATATAAAAATAGCAATTTTTTTAGGTTTTGAGCGGATTATTTAATTTTTTGGGGTGTTACGAATTAAAGTCCTTTTCGCTCTAGGACGCGTATATACGAAGATATGGGCAAAATAAGATTTTCAGATAAAAATTTCAATTTTTTTAGGTTTTGGGAGGATTATTCAATATTTTTGGGGGTGGTCATGAATTAAAGTCCTTTTCGCGCTAGGGCGCTTAGTTTAGGAGATATGGGCAAAATAAGTTTTTCATATCAAAATTTAAATTTTTTAGGTTTTGAGTGGATTTGTCAATTTTTTGGGGGTGGTCACGAATTAAAGTCCTGTTCGCCCTAGGACGTATATTTAAGGAGATATGGGCAAAATAACTTTTTCATATAAAAATTGCAATTTTTGTAGTTTTTGGATGGATTTGTCAATTTTTTGGGGGTGGTCGCGAATTAAAGTCCTTTTCGCCCTAGCACGTATATTTAAGGAGATATGGGCAAAATAACTTTTTCATATAAAAATTGCAATTTTTTTAGGTTTTGAGCGGATTATTAAATTTTTTGGGGTGTTACGAATTAAAGTCCTTTTCGCTCTAGGACGCGTATATACGAAGATATGGGCAAAATAAGTTTTTCAGATAAAAATTTCAATTTTTTAGGTTTTGGGAGGATTATTCAATTTTTTGGGGGGTGGTCATGAATTAAAGTCCTTTTCGCGCTAGTGCGCTTAGTTTAGGAGATATGGGCAAAATAAGTTTTTCATATCAAAATTTAAATTTTTTTAGGTTTTGGGTGGATTTGTCAATTTTTTGGGGGTGGTCACGAATTAAAGTCCTTTTCGCCCTAGGACGTATATTTAAAGAGATATGGGCAAAATAACTTTTTCATATAAAAATAGTAATTTTTTAGGTTTTGAGCGGATTATTTAATTTTTTGGGGTGTTACGAATTAAAGTCCTTTTCGCTCTAGGACGCGTATATACGAAGATATGGGCAAAATAAGTTTTTCAAATAAAAATTTCAATTTTTTTTAGGTTTTGGGAGGATTATTCAATTTTTTTGGGGGTGGTCATGAATTAAAGTCCTTTTCGCGCTAGGGCGCTTAGTTTAGGAGATATGGGCAAAATAAGTTTTTCATATCAAAATTTAAATTTTTAGGTTTTGGGTGGATTTGTCAATTTTTTGGGGGTGGTCACGAATTAAAGTCCTTTTCGCGCTAGGGCGCTTAGTTTAGGAGATATGGGCAAAATAAGTTTTTCATATCAAAATTTATTTTTTTTTAGGTTTTGAGTGGATTTGTCAATTTTTTGGGGGTGGTCACGAATTAAAGTCCTTTTCGCCCTAGGACGTATATTTAAGGAGATATGGGCAAAATAACTTTTTCATATAAAAATTGCAATTTTTGTAGTTTTTGACGGATTATTAAATTTTTTGGGGTGTTACGAATTAAAGTCCTTTTCGCTCTAGGACGCGTATATCGAAGATATGGGCAAAATAAGTTTTTCAGATAAAAATTTCAATTTTTTTTAGGTTTTGGGAGGATTATTCAATTTTTTTTTGGGGTGGTCATGAATTAAAGTCCTTTTCGCGCTACGGCGCTTAGTTTAGGAGATATGGGCAAAATAAATTTTTCATATCAAAATTTAAATTTTTTTAGGTTTTGGGTGGATTTGTCAATTTTTTGGGGGTGGTCACGAATTAAAGTCCTTTTCGCCCTAGGACGTATATTTAAGGAGATATGGGCAAAATAACTTTTTCATATAAAAATTGCAATTTTTTTAGGTTTTGAGTGGATTATTAAATTTTTTTGGGGTGTTACGAATTAAAGTCCTTTTCGCTCTAGGACGCGTATATACGAAGATATGGGCAAAATAAGTTTTTCAGATAAAAATTTCAATTTTTTTAGGTTTTGGGAGGATTATTCAATTTTTTTGGGGGTGGTCATGAATTAAAGTCCTTTTCGCGCTAGGGCGCTTAGTTTAGGAGATATGGGCAAAATAAGTTTTTCATATCAAAATTTAAATTTTTTAGGTTTTGGGTGGATTTGTCAATTTTTTGGGGGTGGTCACGAATTAAAGTCCTTTTCGCCCTAGGACGTATATTTAAGGAGATATGGGCAAAATAACTTTTTCATATAAAAATTGCAATTTTTTTAGGTTTTGAGCGGATTATTAAATTTTTTGGGTGTTACGAATTAAAGTCCTTTTCGCTCTAGGACGCGTATATACGAAGATATGGGCAAAATAAGTTTTTCAGATAAAAATTTCAATTTTTTTAGGTTTTGGGAGGATTATTCAATTTTTTGGGGGTGGTCATGAATTAAAGTCCTTTTCGCGCTAGGGCGCTTAGTTTAGGAGATATGGGCAAAATAAATTTTTCATATCAAAATTTAAATTTTTTTTAAGTTTTGGGTGGATTTGTCAATTTTTTGGGTGTGGTCACGAATTAAAGTCCTTTTCGCCCTAGGACGTATATTTAAGGAGATATGGGCAAAATAACTTTTTCATATAAAAATTGCAATTTTTTTAGGTTTACTAAAATTTTTTGGGATTATTAAATTTTTTGGGGTGTTACGAATTAAAGTCCTTTTCGCTCTAGGACGCGTAAATACGAAGATATGGGCAAAATAAGATTTTCAGATAAAAATTTAAATTTTTTTTAGGTTTTGGGAGGATTATTCAATTTTTTTGGGGGTGGTCATGAATTAAAGTCCTTTTCGCGCTAGGGCGCTTAGTTTAGGAGATATGGGCAAAATAAAATTTTCATATCAAAATTTAATTTTTTTTTAGGTTTTGGGTGGATTTGTCAATTTTTTTGGTGTGGTCACGAATTAAAGTCCTTTTCGCCCTAGGACGTATATTTAAGGAGATATGGGCAAAATAACTTTTTCATATAAAAATTGCAATTTTTTTAGGTTTTGAGTGGATTATTAAATTTTTTTGGGGTGTTACGAATTAAAGTCCTTTTCGCTCTAGGATGCGTATATACGAAGATATGGGCAAAATAAGTTTTTCAGATAAAAATTTCAATTTTTTTAGGTTTTGGGAGGATTATTCAATTTTTTTGGGGGTGGTCATGAATTAAAGTCCTTTTCGCGCTAGGGCGCTTAGTTTAGGAGATATGGGCAAAATAAGTTTTTCATATCAAAATTTAAATTTTTTAGGTTTTGGGTGGATTTGTCAATTTTTTGGGGGTGGTCACGAATTAAAGTCCTTTTCGCCCTAGGACGTATATTTAATTGCAATTTTTTTAGGTTTTGAGCGTATTATTAAATTTTTTGGGTGTTACGAATTAAGGTCGTTTTCGCTCTAGGACGCGTATATACGAAGATATGGGCAAAATAAGATTTTCAGATAAAAATTTTAATTTTTTTTAGGTTTTGGGAAGATTATTCAATTTTTTTGGGGGTGGTCATGAATTAAAGTCCTTTTTGCGCTAGGGCGCTTAGTTTAGGGAGATATGGGAAAAATAAGTTTTTCATATCAAAATTTAAATTTTTTTAGGTTTTGGGTGGATTTGTCAATTTTTTGGGGGTGGTCACGAATTAAAGTCCATTTCGCTCTAGGACGCATATTTAAGGAGATATGGGCAAAATAACTTTTTCATATAAAAATTGCAATTTTTTTAGATTTTAGGTGGATTTGTCAATTTTTTGGGGGTGGTCACGAATTAAAGTCATTTTCGCCCTAGGACGTATATTTAAGGAGATATGGGCAAAATAACTTTTTCATATAAAAATTGCATTTTTTTTTAGGTTTTGAGCGGATTATTAAATTTTTTGGGGTGTTACGAATTAAAGTCCTTTTCGTTCTAGGACGCGTATATACGAAGATATGGGCAAAATAAGTTTTTCAGATAAAAATTTCAATTTTTTACGTTTTGGGAGGATTATTCAATTTTTTTGGGGGTGGTCATGAATTAAAGTCCTTTTCGCGCTAGTGCGCTTAGTTTAGGAGATATGGGCAAAATAAGTTTTTCATATCAAAATTTAATTTTTTTTAGGTTTTGGGTGGATTTGTCAATTTTTTGGGGGTGGTCACGAATTAAAGTCCTTTTCGCCCCAGGATGTATATTTAAGGAGATATGGGCAAAATAACTTTTTCATATAAAAATAACAATTTTTTTAGGTTTTGAGCGGATTATTTAATTTTTTGGGGTGTTACGAATTAAAGTCCTTTTCGCTCTAGGGCGCGTATATACGAAGATATGGGCAAAATAAGTTTTTCAGATAAAAAATTCAATTTTTTTAGGTTTTGGGAGGATTATTCAATTTTTTTGGGGGTGGTCATGAATTAAAGTCCTTTTCGCGCTAGGGCGCTTAGTTTAGGAGATATGGGCAAAATAAGTTTCTCATATCAAAATTTAAATTTTTTTAGGTTTTGGGTGGATTTGTCAATTTTGTGGGGGTGGTCACGAATTAAAGTCCTTTTCGCCCCAGGACGTATATTTAAGGAGATATGGGCAAAATAACTTTTTCATATAAAAATTGCAATTTTTTTAGGTTTTGGGTGGATTTGTCAAGTTTTTGGGGGTGGTCACGAATTAAAGTCCTTTTCGCCCTAGGACGTATATTTAAGGAGATATGGGCAAAATAACTTTTTCATATAAAAATTGCAATTTTTTTAGGTTTTGAGCGGATTATTAAATTTTTTGGGGTGTTACGAATTAAAGTCCTTTTCGCTCTAGGACGCGTATATACGAAGATATGGGCAAAATAAGATTTTCAGATAAAAATTTCAATTTTTTTAGGTTTTGGGAGGATTATTCAATTTTTTTGGGGGTGGTCATGAATTAAAGTCCTTTTCGCGCTAGGACGCTTAGTTTAGGAGATATGGGCAAAATAAGTATTTCATATCAAAATTTAAATTTTTTAGGTTTTGGGGTGGATTTGTCAATATTTGGGGGGTGGTCACGAATTAAAGTCCTTTTCGCCCTAGGACGTATATTTAAGGAGATATGGGCAACATAACTTTTTCATATCAAAATTTAAAATTTTTTTAGGTTTTGGGTGGATTTGTCAATTTTGTGGGTGTGGTCACGAATTAAAGTCCTTTTCGCCCTAGGACGCATATTTAGGAGATATGGGCAAAATAAGTTTTTCAGATAAAACTTTTAATTTTTTTTAGGTTTTGAGAGGATTATTCAATTTTTTTGGGGGTGGTCATGAATTAAAGTCCTTTTCGCGCTAGGGCGCTTAGTTTAGGAGATATGGGCAAAATAAATTGTTCATATCAAAATTTAAATTTTTTTTAGGTTTTGGGTGGATTTGTCAATTTTTTGGGTGTGGTCACGAATTAAAGTCCTTTTCGCCCTAGGACGTATATTTAAGGAGATATGGGCAAAATAACTTTTTCATATAAAAATTGCAATTTTTTTAGGTTTTGAGCGGATTATTAAATTTTTTGGGGTGTTACGAATTAAAGTCCTTTTCGCTCGAGGACGCGTATATACGAAGATATGGGCAAAATAAGTTTTTCAGATAGAAATTTCAATTTTTTTAGGTTTTGGGAAGATTATTCAATTTTTTTGGGGGTGGTCGTGAATTAAAGTCCTTTTCGCGCTAGGGCGCTTAGTTTAGGAGGTATGGGCAAAATAAGTTTTTCATATCAAAATTTAAAATTTTTTAGGTTTTGGGTGGATTTGTCAATTTTTTGGGGGTGGTCACGAATTAAAGTCCTTTTCGCCCTAGGACGTATATTTAAGGAGATATGGGCAAAATAACTTTTTCATATAAAAATTGCAATTTTTTTAGGTTTTGAGTGGATTATTAAATTTTTTGGGTGTTACGAATTAAAGTCCTTGTCGCTCTAGGACGCGTATATACGAAGATATGCAAAATAAGTTTTTCAGATAAAATTTTCAATTTTTTTAGGTTTTGGGAGGATTATTCAATTTTTTTGGGGGTGGTCATGAATTAAAGTCCTTTTCGCGCTAGGGCGCTTAGTTTAGGAGATATGGGCAAAATACATTTTTCATATCAAAATTTAAATTTTTTTTTAGGTTTTGGGTGGATTTGTCAATTTTTTGGGTGTGGTCACGAATTAAAGTCCTTTTCGCCCTAGGACGTATATTTAAGGAGATATGGGCAAAATAACTTTTTCATATAAAAATTGCAATTTTTTTAGGTTTTGAGCAGATTATAAAATTTTTTGGGGTGTTACGAATTAAAGTCCTTTTCGCTCTAGGACGCGTATATACGAAGATATGGGCAAAATAAGTTTTTCAGATAGAAATTTCAATTTTTTTAGGTTTTGGGAAGATTATTCAATTTTTTTGGGGGTGGTCATGAATTAAAGTCCTTTTCGCGCTACGGCGCTTAGTTTAGGAGGTATGGGCAAAATAAGTTTTTCATATCAAAATTTAAATTTTTTTAGGTTTTGGGTGGATTTGTCAATTTTTTGGGGGTGGTCACGAATTAAAGTCTTTTTCGCCCTAGGACGTATATTTAAGGAGATATGGGCAAAATAACTTTTTCATATAAAAATTGCAATTTTTTAGGTTTTGAGCGGATTATTAAATTTTTTGGGTGTTACGAATTAAAGTCCTTTTCGCTTTAGGACGCGTATATACGAAGATATGGGCAAAATAAGATTTTCAGATAAAAATTTCAATTTTTTTTAGGTTTTGGGAGGATTATTCACTTTTTTTGGGGGTGGTCATGAATTAAAGTCCTTTTCGCGCTAGGGCGCTTAGTTTAGGAGATATGGGCAAAATAAGTTTTTCATATCAAAATTTAAATTTTTTTAGATTTTAGGTGGATTTGTCAATTTTTTGGGGGTGGTCACGAATTAAAGTCCTTTTCGCCCTAGGACGCATATTTAAGGAGATATGGGCAAAATAACTTTTTCATATAAAAATTGCAATTTTTTTAGATTTTAGGTGGATTTGTCAAGTTTTTGGGGGTGGTCACGAATTAAAGTCCTTTTCGCCCTAGGACGCATATTTAAGGAGATATGGGCAAAATAACTTTTTCATATAAAAATTGCAATTTTTTAGGTTTTGAGCGGATTATTAAATTTTTTGGGGTGTTACGAATTAAAGTCCTTTTCGCTCTAGGACGCGTATATACGAAGATATGGGCAAAATAAGTTTTTCAGATAAAAATTTCAATTTTTTACGTTTTGGGAAGATTATTCAATTTTTTTGGGGGCGGTCATGAATTAAAGTCCTTTTCGCGCTAGTGCGCTTAGTTTAGGAGATATGGGCAAAATAAGTTTTTCATATCAAAATTTAAATTTTTTTAGGTTTTGGGTGGATTTGTCAATTTTTTGGGGGTGGTCACGAATTAAAGTCCTTTTCGCCCCAGGACGTATAGTTAAGGATATATGGGCAAAATAACTTTTTCATATAAAAATAGCAATTTTTTTAGGTTTTGAGCGGATTATTTAATTTTTTGGGTTGTTACGAATTAAAGTCCTTTTCGCTCTAGGACGCGTATATACGAAGATATGGGCAAAATAAGTTTTTCAGATAAAAAATTCAATTTTTTTAGGTTTTGGGAGGATTATTCAATTTTTTTGGGGGTGGTCATGAATTAATGTCCTTTTCGCGCTAGGGCGCTTAGTTTAGGAGATATGGGCAAAATAAGTTTCTCATATCAAAATTTAAATTTTTTTAGGTTTTGGGTGGATTTGTCAATTTTTTGGGGGTGGTCACGAATTAAAGTCCTTTTCGCCCTAGGACGTATATTTAAGGAGATATGGGCAAAATAACTTTTTCATATAAAAGTTGCAATTTTTTTAGGTTTTGGGTGGATTTGTCAAGTTTTTGGGGGTGGTCACGAATTAAAGTCCTTTTCGCCCTAGGACGTATATTTAAGGAGATATGGGCAAAATAACTTTTTCATATAAAAATTGCAATTTTTTTAGGTTTTGAGCGGATTATTAAATTTTTTGGGGTGTTACGAATTAAAGTCCTTTTCGCTCTAGGACGCGTATATACGAAGATATGGGCAAAATAAGATTTTCAGATAAAAATTTCAATTTTTTTAGGTTTTGGGAGGATTATTCAATTTTTTTGGGGGTGGTCATGAATTAAAGTCCTTTTCGCGCTAGGGCGCTTAGTTTAGGAGATATGGGCAAAATACATTTTTCATATCAAAATTTAAATTTTTTTTTTAGGTTTTGGGTGGATTTGTCAATTTTTTGGGTGTGGTCACGAATTAAAGTCCTTTTCGCCCTAGGACGTATATTTAAGGAGATATGGGCAAAATAACTTTTTCATATAAAAATTGCAATTTTTTTAGGTTTTGAGCAGATTATAAAATTTTTTGGGGTGTTACGAATTAAAGTCCTTTTCGCTCTAGGACGCGTATATACGAAGATATGGGCAAAATAAGTTTTTCAGATAGAAATTTCAATTTTTTTAGGTTTTGGGAAGATTATTCAATTTTTTTGGGGGTGGTCATGAATTAAAGTCCTTTTCGCGCTACGGCGCTTAGTTTAGGAGGTATGGGCAAAATAAGTTTTTCATATCAAAATTTAAATTTTTTTAGGTTTTGGGTGGATTTGTCAATTTTTTGGGGGTGGTCACGAATTAAAGTCTTTTTCGCCCTAGGACGTATATTTAAGGAGATATGGGCAAAATAACTTTTTCATATAAAAATTGCAATTTTTTAGGTTTTGAGCGGATTATTAAATTTTTTGGGTGTTACGAATTAAAGTCCTTTTCGCTTTAGGACGCGTATATACGAAGATATGGGCAAAATAAGATTTTCAGATAAAAATTTCAATTTTTTTTAGGTTTTGGGAGGATTATTCACTTTTTTTGGGGGTGGTCATGAATTAAAGTCCTTTTCGCGCTAGGGCGCTTAGTTTAGGAGATATGGGCAAAATAAGTTTTTCATATCAAAATTTAAATTTTTTTAGATTTTAGGTGGATTTGTCAATTTTTTGGGGGTGGTCACGAATTAAAGTCCTTTTCGCCCTAGGACGCATATTTAAGGAGATATGGGCAAAATAACTTTTTCATATAAAAATTGCAATTTTTTTAGATTTTAGGTGGATTTGTCAAGTTTTTGGGGGTGGTCACGAATTAAAGTCCTTTTCGCCCTAGGACGCATATTTAAGGAGATATGGGCAAAATAACTTTTTCATATAAAAATTGCAAATTTTTAGGTTTTGAGCGGATTATTAAATTTTTTGGGGTGTTACGAATTAAAGTCCTTTTCGCTCTAGGACGCGTATATACGAAGATATGGGCAAAATAAGTTTTTCAGATAAAAATTTCAATTTTTTACGTTTTGGGAAGATTATTCAATTTTTTTGGGGGCGGTCATGAATTAAAGTCCTTTTCGCGCTAGTGCGCTTAGTTTAGGAGATATGGGCAAAATAAGTTTTTCATATCAAAATTTAAATTTTTTTAGGTTTTGGGTGGATTTGTCAATTTTTTGGGGGTGGTCACGAATTAAAGTCCTTTTCGCCCCAGGACGTATAGTTAAGGAGATATGGGCAAAATAACTTTTTCATATAAAAATAGCAATTTTTTTAGGTTTTGAGCGGATTATTTAATTTTTTGGGTTGTTACGAATTAAAGTCCTTTTCGCTCTAGGACGCGTATATACGAAGATATGGGCAAAATAAGTTTTTCAGATAAAAAATTCAATTTTTTTAGGTTTTGGGAGGATTATTCAATTTTTTTGGGGGTGGTCATGAATTAATGTCCTTTTCGCGCTAGGGCGCTTAATTTAGGAGATATGGGCAAAATAAGTTTTTCATATCAAAATTTAAATTTTTTAGGTTTTGGGTGGATTGTCAGTTTTTTGGGGGTGGTCACGAATTAAAGTCCTTTTCGCCCTAGGACGTATATTTAAGGAGATATGGGCAAAATAACTTTTTCATATAAAAATTTCAATTTTTGTAGTTTTTGAGCGGATTATTAAATTTTTTGGGGTGTTACGAATTAAAGTCCTTTTCGCTCTAGGACGCGTATATCGAAGATATGGGCAAAATAAGTTTTTCAGATAAAAATTTCAATTTTTTTTAGGTTTTGGGAGGATTATTCAATTTTTTTGGGGGTGGTCATGAATTAAAGCCCTTTTCGCGCTACGGCGCTTAGATTAGGAGATATGGGCAAAATAAATTTTTCATATCAAAATTTAAATTTTTTTTAGGTTTTGGGTGGATTTGTCAATTTTTTGGGGGTGGTCACGAATTAAAGTCCATTTCGCCCTGGGACGCATATTTAAGGAGATATGGGCAAAATAACTTTTTCATAGAAAAATTGCAATTTTTTTAGGTTTTGAGCGGATTATTAAATTTTTTGGGGTGTTACGAATTAAAGTCTTTTTCGCTCTAGGACGCGTATATACGAAGATATGGGCAAAATAAGATTTTCAGATAAAAATTTCAATTTTTTTAGGTTTTGGGAGGATTATTCAATTTTTTTGGGGGTGGTCATGAATTAATGTCCTTTTCGCGCTAGGGCGCTTAGTTTAGGAGATATGGGCAAAATAAGTTTCTCATATCAAAATTTAAATTTTTTTAGGTTTTGGGTGGATTTGTCAATTTTTTGGGGGTGGTCACGAATTAAAGTCCTTTTCGCCCTAGGACGTATATTTAAGGAGATATGGGCAAAATAACTTTTTCATATAAAAGTTGCAATTTTTTTAGGTTTTGGGTGGATTTGTCAAGTTTTTGGGGGTGGTCACGAATTAAAGTCCTTTTCGCCCTAGGACGTATATTTAAGGAGATATGGGCAAAATAACTTTTTCATATAAAAATTGCAATTTTTTTAGGTTTTGAGCGGATTATTGAATTTTTTGGGGTGTTACGAATTAAAGTCCTTTTCGCTCTAGGACGCGTATATACGAAGATATGGGCAAAATAAGATTTTCAGATAAAAATTTCAATTTTTTTAGGTTTTGGGAGGATTATTCAATTTTTTTGGGGGTGGTCATGAATTAAAGTCCTTTTCGCGCTAGGGCGCTTAGTTTAGGAGATATGGGCAAAATACATTTTTCATATCAAAATTTAAATTTTTTTTTAGGTTTTGGGTGGATTTGTCAATTTTTTGGGTGTGGTCACGAATTAAAGTCCTTTTCGCCCTAGGACGTATATTTAAGGAGATATGGGCAAAATAACTTTTTCATATAAAAATTGCAATTTTTTTAGGTTTTGAGCAGATTATAAAATTTTTTGGGGTGTTACGAATTAAAGTCCTTTTCGCTCTAGGACGCGTATATACGAAGATATGGGCAAAATAAGTTTTTCAGATAGAAATTTCAATTTTTTTAGGTTTTGGGAAGATTATTCAATTTTTTTGGGGGTGGTCATGAATTAAAGTCCTTTTCGCGCTACGGCGCTTAGTTTAGGAGGTATGGGCAAAATAAGTTTTTCATATCAAAATTTAAATTTTTTTAGGTTTTGGGTGGATTTGTCAATTTTTTGGGGGTGGTCACGAATTAAAGTCTTTTTCGCCCTAGGACGTATATTTAAGGAGATATGGGCAAAATAACTTTTTCGTATAAAAATTGCAATTTTTTAGGTTTTGAGCGGATTATTAAATTTTTTGGGTGTTACGAATTAAAGTCCTTTTCGCTTTAGGACGCGTATATACGAAGATATGGGCAAAATAAGATTTTCAGATAAAAATTTCAATTTTTTTTAGGTTTTGGGAGGATTATTCACTTTTTTTGGGGGTGGTCATGAATTAAAGTCCTTTTCGCGCTAGGGCGCTTAGTTTAGGAGATATGGGCAAAATAAGTTTTTCATATCAAAATTTAAATTTTTTTAGATTTTAGGTGGATTTGTCAATTTTTTGGGGGTGGTCACGAATTAAAGTCCTTTTCGCCCTAGGACGCATATTTAAGGAGATATGGGCAAAATAACTTTTTCATATAAAAATTGCAATTTTTTTAGATTTTAGGTGGATTTGTCAAGTTTTTGGGGGTGGTCACGAATTAAAGTCCTTTTCGCCCTAGGACGCATATTTAAGGAGATATGGGCAAAATAACTTTTTCATATAAAAATTGCAATTTTTTAGGTTTTGAGCGGATTATTAAATTTTTTGGGGTGTTACGAATTAAAGTCCTTTTCGCTCTAGGACGCGTATATACGAAGATATGGGCAAAATAAGTTTTTCAGATAAAAATTTCAATTTTTTACGTTTTGGGAAGATTATTCAATTTTTTTGGGGGCGGTCATGAATTAAAGTCCTTTTCGCGCTAGTGCGCTTAGTTTAGGAGATATGGGCAAAATAAGTTTTTCATATCAAAATTTAAATTTTTTTAGGTTTTGGGTGGATTTGTCAATTTTTTGGGGGTGGTCACGAATTAAAGTCCTTTTCGCCCCAGGACGTATAGTTAAGGAGATATGGGCAAAATAACTTTTTCATATAAAAATAGCAATTTTTTTAGGTTTTGAGCGGATTATTTAATTTTTTGGGTTGTTACGAATTAAAGTCCTTTTCGCTCTAGGACGCGTATATACGAAGATATGGGCAAAATAAGTTTTTCAGATAAAAAATTCAATTTTTTTAGGTTTTGGGAGGATTATTCAATTTTTTTGGGGGTGGTCATGAATTAATGTCCTTTTCGCGCTAGGGCGCTTAGTTTAGGAGATATGGGCAAAATAAGTTTCTCATATCAAAATTTAAATTTTTTTAGGTTTTGGGTGGATTTGTCAATTTTTTGGGGGTGGTCACGAATTAAAGTCCTTTTCGCCCTAGGACGTATATTTAAGGAGATATGGGCAAAATAACTTTTTCATATAAAAGTTGCAATTTTTTTAGGTTTTGGGTGGATTTGTCAAGTTTTTGGGGGTGGTCACGAATTAAAGTCCTTTTCGCCCTAGGACGTATATTTAAGGAGATATGGGCAAAATAACTTTTTCATATAAAAATTGCAATTTTTTTAGGTTTTGAGCGGATTATTAAATTTTTTTGGGGTGTTACGAATTAAAGTCCTTTTCGCTCTAGGACGCGTATATACGAAGATATGGGCAAAATAAGATTTTCAGATAAAAATTTCAATTTTTTTAGGTTTTGGGAGGATTATTCAATTTTTTTGGGGGTGGTCATGAATTAAAGTCCTTTTCGCGCTAGGGCGCTTAGTTAAGGAGATATGGGCAAAATAAGTTTTTCATATCAAAATTTAAATTTTTTAGGTTTTGGGGTGGATTTGTCAATTTTTTGGGGGTGGTCACGAATTAAAGTCCTTTTCGCCCTAGGACGTATATTTAAGGAGATATGGGCAAAATAACTTTTTCATATAAAAATTGCAATTTTTGTAGTTTTTGAGCGGATTATTAAATTTTTTGGGGTGTTACGAATTAAAGTCCTTTTCGCTCTAGGACGCGTATATCGAAGATATGGGCAAAATAAGTTTTTCAGATAAAAATTTCAATTTTTTTAGGTTTTGGGAGGATTATTCAATTTTTTTGGGGGTGGTCATGAATTAAAGTCCTTTTCGCGCTAGGGCGCTTAGTTTAGGAGATATGGGCAAAATAAGTTTTTCATATCAAAATTTAAATTTTTTAGGTTTTGGGTGGATTGTCAGTTTTTTGGGGGTGGTCACGAATTAAAGTCCTTTTCGCCCTAGGACGTATATTTAAGGAGATATGGGCAAAATAACTTTTTCATATAAAAATTTCAATTTTTGTAGTTTTTGAGCGGATTATTAAATTTTTTGGGGTGTTACGAATTAAAGTCCTTTTCGCTCTAGGACGCGTATATCGAAGATATGGGCAAAATAAGTTTTTCAGATAAAAATTTCAATTTTTTTTAGGTTTTGGGAGGATTATTCAATTTTTTTGGGGGTGGTCATGAATTAAAGCCCTTTTCGCGCTACGGCGCTTAGATTAGGAGATATGGGCAAAATAAATTTTTCATATCAAAATTTAAATTTTTTTTAGGTTTTGGGTGGATTTGTCAATTTTTTGGGGGTGGTCACGAATTAAAGTCCATTTCGCCCTGGGACGCATATTTAAGGAGATATGGGCAAAATAACTTTTTCATAGAAAAATTGCAATTTTTTTTTAGGTTTTGAGTGGATTATTAAATTTTTTGGGGTGTTACGAATTAAAGCCCTTTTCGCTCTAGGACGCGTATATAAGAAGATATGGGCAAAATAAGTTTTTCAGATAAAAATTTCATTTTTTTTAGGTTTTGGGAGGATTATTCAATTTTTTTTGGGGGTGGTCATGAATTAAAGTCCTTTTCGCGCTAGGGCGCTTAGTTTAGGAGATATGGTCAAAATAAGTTTTTCATATCAAAATTTAAATTTTTTTAGGTTTTGGGTGGATTTGTCAATTTTTTGGGGTGGTCACGAATTAAAGTCCATTTCGCCCTAGGACGCATATTTAAGGAGATATGGGCAAAATAACTTTTTCATATAAAAATTGCAATTTTTTTAGGTTTTGGGTGGATTTGTCAAGTTTTTGGGGGTGGTCACGAATTAAAGTCCTTTTCGCCCTAGGACGTATATTTAAGGAGATATGGGCAAAATAACTTTTTCATATAAAAATTGCAATTTTTTTAGGTTTTAAGCGTATTATTAAATTTTTTGGGGTGTTACGAATTAAAGTCCTTTTCGCTCTAGGACGCGTATATACGAAGATGTGGGCAAAATAAGTTTTTCAGATAAAAATTTCAATTTTTTAGGTTTTGGGAGGATTATTCAATTTTGTTTGGGGTGGTCATGAATTAAAGTCCTTTTCGCGCTACGGCGCTTAGTTTAGGAGATATGGGCAAAATAAATTTTTCATATCAAAATTTAAATTTTTTTTAGGTTTTGGGTGGATTTGTCAATTTTTTGGGAGGTGGTCACGAATTAAAGTCCATTTCGCCCTAGGACGCATATTTAAGGAGATATGGGCAAAATAACTTTTTCATATAAAAATTGAAATTTTTTTTAGGTTTTGAGTGGATTATTAAATTTTTTGGGGTGTTACGAATTAAAGTCCTTTTCGCTCTAGGACGCGTATATACGAAGATATGGGCAAAATAAGTTTTTCAGATAAAAATTTCAATTTTTTTAGGTTTTGGGAGGATTATTCAATTTTTTTGGGGGTGGTCATGAATTAAAGTCCTTTTCGCGCTAGGGCGCTTAGTTTAGGAGATATGGGCAAAATAAGTTTTTCATATCAAAATTTAAATTTTTTAGGTTTTGGGTGGATTTGTCAATTTTTTGGGGGTGGTCACGAATTAAAGTCCTTTTCGCCCTAGGACGTATATTTAAGGAGATATGGGCAAAATAACTTTTTCATATAAAAATTGCAATTTTTTAGGTTTTAAGCGGATTATTAAATTTTTTGGGGTGTTACGAATTAAAGTCCTTTTCGCTCTAGGACGCGTATATACGAAGATGTGGGCAAAATAAGTTTTTCAGATAAAAATTTCAATTTTTTAGGTTTTGGGAGGATTATTCAATTTTGTTTGGGGTGGTCATGAATTAAAGTCCTTTTCGCGCTACGGCGCTTAGTTTAGGAGATATGGGCAAAATAAATTTTTCATATCAAAATTTAAATTTTTTTTAGGTTTTGGGTGGATTTGTCAATTTTTGGGGTGTGGTCACGAATTAAAGTCCTTTTCGCCTTAGGACGTATATTTAAGGAGATATGGGCAAAATAACTTTTTCATATAAAAATTGCAATTTTTTTAGGTTTTGAGTGGATTATAAAATTTTTTGGGGTGTTACGAATTAAAGTCCTTTTCGCTCTAGGACGCTTATATACGAAGATATGGGCAAAATAAGTTTTCAGATAAAAATTTCAATTTTTTTAGGTTTTGGGAGGATTATTCAATTTTTTTTGGGTGGTCATGAATTAAGTCCTTTTCGCGCTAGGGCGCTTAGTTTAGAAGATATGGGCAAAATAAGTTTTTCATATCAAAATTTAAATTTTTTTAGGTTTTGGGTGGATTTGTCAATTTTTTGGGGGGTGGTCACGAATTAAAGTCCATTTCGCCCTAGGACGCATATTTAAGGAGATATGGGCAAAATAACTTTTTCATATAAAAATTGCAATTTTTTTAGGTTTTGAGCGGATTATTAAATTTTTTGGGGTGTTACGAATTAAAGTCCTTTTCGCTCTAGGACGCGTATATACGAAGATATGGGCAAAATAAGTTTTCAGATAAAAATTTCAATTTTTTTTGGGATTTGGGAGGATTATTCATTTTTTTTTTTTTGGGGTGGTCATGAATAAAAGTCCTTTTCGCTCTAGGGCGCTTAGTTTAGGAGATATGGACAAAATAAGTTTTTCATATCAGAATTTAATTTTTTTAGGTTTTGGGTGGATTTGTCAATTTTTTGGGGGTGGTCACGAATTAAAGTCCTTTTCGCCCTAGGACGTATATTTAAGGAGATATGGGCAAAATAACTTTTTCATAAAAAAATTGCAATTTTTTTTAGGTTTTGAGCGGATTATTAAATTTTTTGGGGTGTTACGAATTAAAGTCCTTTTCGCTCTAGGACGCGTATATACGAAGATATGGGCAAAATAAGATTTTCAGATAAAAATTTCAATTTTTTTAGGTTTTGGGAGGATTATTCAATTTTTTGGGGGGTGGTCATGAATTAAAGTCCTTTTCGCGCTAGGGCGCTTAGTTTAGGAGATATGGGCAAAATAAGTTTTTCATATCAAAATTTAAATTTTTTAGGTTTTGGGTGGATTTGTCAATTTTTTGGGGGTGGTCACGAATTAAAGTCCTTTTCGCCCTAGGACGTATATTTAAGGAGATATGGGCAAAACAACTTTCTCATATAAAAATAGCAATTTTTTTAGGTTTCGAGCGGATTATTAAATTTTTTGGGGTGTTACGAATTAAAGTCCTTTTCGCTCTAGGACGCGTATATACGAAGATATGGGCAAAATAAGTTTTTCAGATAAAAATTTAAATTTTTTTAGGTTTTGGGAGGATTATTCAATTTTTTTGGGGGTGGTCATGAATTAAAGTCCTTTTCGCGCTAGGGCGCTTAGTTTAGGAGATATGGGCAAAATAAATTTTTCATATCAAAATTTAATTTTTTTTTAGGTTTTGTGTGGATTTGTCAATTTTTTGGGTGTGGTCACGAATTAAAGTCCTTTTCGGCCTAGGACGTATATTTAAGGAGATATGGGCAAAATAACTTTTTCATATAAAAATTGCAATTTTTTTAGGTTTTGAGTGGATTATTAAATTTTTTGGGGTGTTACGATATGGGCAAAAAAAGTTTTTCAGATAAAAATTTCAATTTTTTTAGGTTTTGGGAGGATTATTCAATTTTTTTGGGGGTGGTCATGAATTAAGGTCCTTTTCGTGGATTTGTCAAGTTTTTGTGGGTGGTCACGAATTAAAGTCCTTTTCGCCCTAGGACGTATATTTAAGGAGATATGGGCAAAATAACTTTTTCATATAAAAATTGCAATTTTTTTAGGTTTTGAGCGGATTATTAAATTTTTTGGGGTGTTACGAATTAAAGTCCTTTTCGCTCTAGGACGCGTATATACGAAGATATGGGCAAAATAAGTTTTTCAGATAAAAATTTCAATTTTTTTAGGTTTTGGGAGGATTATTCAATTTTTTTGGGGGTGGTCATGAATTAAAGTCCTTTTCGCGCTAGGGCGCTTAGTTTAGGAGATATGGGCAAAATAAGTTTTTCATATCAAAATTTAAATTTTTTTAGGTTTTGGGTGGATTTGTCAATTTTTTGCGGGTGGTCACGAATTAAAGTCCATTTCGCCCTAGGACGTATATTTAAGGAGATATGGGCAAAATAACTATTTCATATAAAAATTGCAATTTTTTTAGGTTTTGAGTGGATTATTAATTTGTTTGGGGTGTTACGAATTAAAGTCCTTTTCGCTCTAGGACGCGTATATACGAAGATATGGGCAAAATAAGTTTTTCAGATAAAAATTTCAATTTTTTAGGTTTTGGGAGGATTATTCAATTTTTTTGGGGGTGGTCATGAATTAAAGTCCTTTTCGCGCTAGGGCGCTTAGTTTAGGAGATATGGGCAAAATAAGTTTTTCATATCAAAATTTAAATTTTTTTAGGTTTTGGGTGGATTGTCAATTTTTTGGGGGTGGTCATGAATTAAAGTCCATTTCGCCCTAGGACGTATATTTAAGGAGATATGGGTAAAATAACTTTTTCATATAAAAATTGCAATTTTTTTAGATTTTGGATGGATTTGTCAATTTTTTGGGGGTGGTCACGAATTAAAGTCCTTTTCGCCCTAGGACGTATATATAAGGAGATATGGGCAAAATAACTTTTTCATATTAAAATTGCAATTTTTTAGGTTTTGAATGGATTATTAAATTTTTTGGGGTGTTACGAATTAAAGTCCTTTTCGCTCTAGGACGCGTATATACGAAGATATGGGCAAAATAAGTTTTTCAGATAAAAATTTCAATTTTTTTAGGTTTTGGGAGGATTATTAAATTTTTTTGGGGGTGGTCATGAATTAAAGTCCTTTTCGCGCTAGGGCGCTTAGTTTAGGAGATATGGGCAAAATAAGTTTTTCATATCAAAATTTAAATTTTTTTAGGTTTTGGGTGGATTTGTCAATTTTTTGGGGGTGGTCACGAATTAAAGTCCTTTTCGCCCTAGGACGTATATTTAAGGAGATATGGGCAAAACAACTTTCTCATATAAAAATAGCAATTTTTTTAGGTTTCGAGCGGATTATTAAATTTTTTGGGGTGTTACGAATTAAAGTCCTTTTCGCTCTAGGACGCGTATATACGAAGATATGGGCAAAATAAGTTTTTCAGATAAAAATTTAAATTTTTTTAGGTTTTGGGAGGATTATTCAATTTTTTTGGGGGTGGTCATGAATTAAAGTCCTTTTCGCGCTAGGGCGCTTAGTTTAGGAGATATGGGCAAAATAAATTTTTCATATCAAAATTTAATTTTTTTTTAGGTTTTGTGTGGATTTGTCAATTTTTTGGGTGTGGTCACGAATTAAAGTCCTTTTCGGCCTAGGACGTTTATTTAAGGAGATATGGGCAAAATAACTTTTTCATATAAAAATAGCAATTTTTTTAGGTTTTGAGCGGATTATTAAATTTTTTGGGGTGTTACGAATTAAAGTCCTTTTCGCTCTAGGACGCGTATATACGAAGATATGGGCAAAATAAGTTTTCAGATAAAAATTTCAATTTTTTTGGGATTTGGGAGGATTATTCATTTTTTTTTGGGGGTGGTCATGAATAAAAGTCCTTTTCGCTCTAGGGCGCTTAGTTTAGGAGATATGGACAAAATAAGTTTTTCATATCAAAATTTAATTTTTTTTAGGTTTTGGGTGGATTTGTCAATTTTTTGGGGGTGGTCACGAATTAAAGTCCTTTTCGCCCTAGGACGCATATTTAAGGAGATATGGGCAAAATAACTTTTTCATATAAAAATTGCAATTTTTTGTAGTTTTTGAGCGGATTATTAAACTTTTTGGGGTGTTACGAGTTAAAGTCCTTTTCGCTCTAGGACGCGTATATCGCAGATATGGGCAAAATAAGTTTTTCAGATAAAAATGTCAATTTTTTTAGGTTTTGGGAGGATTATTCAATTTTTTTGGGGGTGGTCATGAATTAAAGTCCTTTTCGCGCTAGGGCGCATAGTTTAGGAGATATGGGCAAAATAAGTTTTTCATATCAAAATTTAAATTTTTTAGGTTTTGGGTGGATTGTCAGTTTTTTGGGGGTGGTCACGAATTAAAGTCCTTTTCGCCCTAGGACGTATATTTAAGGAGATATGGGCAAAATAACTTTTTCATAGAAAAATTGCAATTTTTTTAGGTTTTGAGTGGATTATAAAATTTTTTGGGGTGTTACGAATTAAAGTCCTTTTCGCTCTAGGACGCTTATATACGAAGATATGGGCAAAATAAGTTTTCAGATAAAAATTTCAATTTTTTTAGGTTTTGGGAGGATTATTCAATTTTTTTTGGGTGGTCATGAATTAAGTCCTTTTCGCGCTAGGGCGCTTAGTTTAGAAGATATGGGCAAAATAAGTTTTTCATATCAAAATTTAAATTTTTTTAGGTTTTGGGTGGATTTGTCAATTTTTTGGGGGGTGGTCACGAATTAAAGTCCATTTCGCCCTAGGACGCATATTTAAGGAGATATGGGCAAAATAACTTTTTCATATAAAAATTGCAATTTTTTTAGGTTTTGAGCGGATTATTAAATTTTTTGGGGTGTTACGAATTAAAGTCCTTTTCGCTCTAGGACGCGTATATACGAAGATATGGGCAAAATAAGTTTTCAGATAAAAATTTCAATTTTTTTTGGGATTTGGGAGGATTATTAATTTTTTTTTTTTTGGGGTGGTCATGAATAAAAGTCCTTTTCGCTCTAGGGCGCTTAGTTTAGGAGATATGGACAAAATAAGTTTTTCATATCAGAATTTAATTTTTTTAGGTTTTGGGTGGATTTGTCAATTTTTTGGGGGTGGTCACGAATTAAAGTCCTTTTCGCCCTAGGACGTATATTTAAGGAGATATGGGCAAAATAACTTTTTCATAAAAAAATTGCAATTTTTTTTAGGTTTTGAGCGGATTATTAAATTTTTTGGGGTGTTACGAATTAAAGTCCTTTTCGCTCTAGGACGCGTATATACGAAGATATGGGCAAAATAAGATTTTCAGATAAAAATTTCAATTTTTTTAGGTTTTGGGAGGATTATTCAATTTTTTGGGGGGTGGTCATGAATTAAAGTCCTTTTCGCGCTAGGGCGCTTAGTTTAGGAGATATGGGCAAAATAAGTTTTTCATATCAAAATTTAAATTTTTTAGGTTTTGGGTGGATTTGTCAATTTTTTGGGGGTGGTCACGAATTAAAGTCCTTTTCGCCCTAGGACGTATATTTAAGGAGATATGGGCAAAACAACTTTCTCATATAAAAATAGCAATTTTTTTAGGTTTCGAGCGGATTATTAAATTTTTTGGGGTGTTACGAATTAAAGTCCTTTTCGCTCTAGGACGCGTATATACGAAGATATGGGCAAAATAAGTTTTTCAGATAAAAATTTAAATTTTTTTAGGTTTTGGGAGGATTATTCAATTTTTTTGGGGGTGGTCATGAATTAAAGTCCTTTTCGCGCTAGGGCGCTTAGTTTAGGAGATATGGGCAAAATAAATTTTTCATATCAAAATTTAATTTTTTTTTAGGTTTTGTGTGGATTTGTCAATTTTTTGGGTGTGGTCACGAATTAAAGTCCTTTTCGGCCTAGGACGTATATTTAAGGAGATATGGGCAAAATAACTTTTTCATATAAAAATTGCAATTTTTTTAGGTTTTGAGTGGATTATTAAATTTTTTGGGGTGTTACGATATGGGCAAAAAAAGTTTTTCAGATAAAAATTTCAATTTTTTTAGGTTTTGGGAGGATTATTCAATTTTTTTGGGGGTGGTCATGAATTAAGGTCCTTTTCGTGGATTTGTCAAGTTTTTGTGGGTGGTCACGAATTAAAGTCCTTTTCGCCCTAGGACGTATATTTAAGGAGATATGGGCAAAATAACTTTTTCATATAAAAATTGCAATTTTTTTAGGTTTTGAGCGGATTATTAAATTTTTTGGGGTGTTACGAATTAAAGTCCTTTTCGCTCTAGGACGCGTATATACGAAGATATGGGCAAAATAAGTTTTTCAGATAAAAATTTCAATTTTTTTAGGTTTTGGGAGGATTATTCAATTTTTTTGGGGGTGGTCATGAATTAAAGTCCTTTTCGCGCTAGGGCGCTTAGTTTAGGAGATATGGGCAAAATAAGTTTTTCATATCAAAATTTAAATTTTTTTAGGTTTTGGGTGGATTTGTCAATTTTTTGCGGGTGGTCACGAATTAAAGTCCATTTCGCCCTAGGACGTATATTTAAGGAGATATGGGCAAAATAACTATTTCATATAAAAATTGCAATTTTTTTAGGTTTTGAGTGGATTATTAATTTGTTTGGGGTGTTACGAATTAAAGTCCTTTTCGCTCTAGGACGCGTATATACGAAGATATGGGCAAAATAAGTTTTTCAGATAAAAATTTCAATTTTTTAGGTTTTGGGAGGATTATTCAATTTTTTTGGGGGTGGTCATGAATTAAAGTCCTTTTCGCGCTAGGGCGCTTAGTTTAGGAGATATGGGCAAAATAAGTTTTTCATATCAAAATTTAAATTTTTTTAGGTTTTGGGTGGATTGTCAATTTTTTGGGGGTGGTCATGAATTAAAGTCCATTTCGCCCTAGGACGTATATTTAAGGAGATATGGGTAAAATAACTTTTTCATATAAAAATTGCAATTTTTTTAGATTTTGGATGGATTTGTCAATTTTTTGGGGGTGGTCACGAATTAAAGTCCTTTTCGCCCTAGGACGTATATATAAGGAGATATGGGCAAAATAACTTTTTCATATTAAAATTGCAATTTTTTAGGTTTTGAATGGATTATTAAATTTTTTGGGGTGTTACGAATTAAAGTCCTTTTCGCTCTAGGACGCGTATATACGAAGATATGGGCAAAATAAGTTTTTCAGATAAAAATTTCAATTTTTTTAGGTTTTGGGAGGATTATTAAATTTTTTTGGGGGTGGTCATGAATTAAAGTCCTTTTCGCGCTAGGGCGCTTAGTTTAGGAGATATGGGCAAAATAAGTTTTTCATATCAAAATTTAAATTTTTTTAGGTTTTGGGTGGATTTGTCAATTTTTTGGGGGTGGTCACGAATTAAAGTCCTTTTCGCCCTAGGACGTATATTTAAGGAGATATGGGCAAAACAACTTTCTCATATAAAAATAGCAATTTTTTTAGGTTTCGAGCGGATTATTAAATTTTTTGGGGTGTTACGAATTAAAGTCCTTTTCGCTCTAGGACGCGTATATACGAAGATATGGGCAAAATAAGTTTTTCAGATAAAAATTTAAATTTTTTTAGGTTTTGGGAGGATTATTCAATTTTTTTGGGGGTGGTCATGAATTAAAGTCCTTTTCGCGCTAGGGCGCTTAGTTTAGGAGATATGGGCAAAATAAATTTTTCATATCAAAATTTAATTTTTTTTTAGGTTTTGTGTGGATTTGTCAATTTTTTGGGTGTGGTCACGAATTAAAGTCCTTTTCGGCCTAGGACGTTTATTTAAGGAGATATGGGCAAAATAACTTTTTCATATAAAAATAGCAATTTTTTTAGGTTTTGAGCGGATTATTAAATTTTTTGGGGTGTTACGAATTAAAGTCCTTTTCGCTCTAGGACGCGTATATACGAAGATATGGGCAAAATAAGTTTTCAGATAAAAATTTCAATTTTTTTGGGATTTGGGAGGATTATTCATTTTTTTTTTGGGGTGGTCATGAATAAAAGTCCTTTTCGCTCTAGGGCGCTTAGTTTAGGAGATATGGACAAAATAAGTTTTTCATATCAAAATTTAATTTTTTTTAGGTTTTGGGTGGATTTGTCAATTTTTTGGGGGTGGTCACGAATTAAAGTCCTTTTCGCCCTAGGACGCATATTTAAGGAGATATGGGCAAAATAACTTTTTCATATAAAAATTGCAATTTTTTGTAGTTTTTGAGCGGATTATTAAACTTTTTGGGGTGTTACGAGTTAAAGTCCTTTTCGCTCTAGGACGCGTATATCGCAGATATGGGCAAAATAAGTTTTTCAGATAAAAATGTCAATTTTTTTAGGTTTTGGGAGGATTATTCAATTTTTTTGGGGGTGGTCATGAATTAAAGTCCTTTTCGCGCTAGGGCGCATAGTTTAGGAGATATGGGCAAAATAAGTTTTTCATATCAAAATTTAAATTTTTTAGGTTTTGGGTGGATTGTCAGTTTTTTGGGGGTGGTCACGAATTAAAGTCCTTTTCGCCCTAGGACGTATATTTAAGGAGATATGGGCAAAATAACTTTTTCATAGAAAAATTGCAATTTTTTTAGGTTTTGAGTGGATTATTAAATTTTTTGGGGTGTTACGAATTAAAGCCCTTTTCGCTCTAGGACGCGTATATAAGAAGATATGGGCAAAATAAGTTTTTCAGATAAAAATTTCATTTTTTTTAGGTTTTGGGAGGATTATTCAATTTTTTTGGGGGTGGTCATGAATTAAAGTCCTTTTCGCGCTAGGGCGCTTAGTTTAGGAGATATGGTCAAAATAAGTTTTTCATATCAAAATTTAAATTTTTTTAGGTTTTGGGTGGATTTGTCAATTTTTTGGGGTGGTCACGAATTAAAGTCCATTTCGCCCTAGGACGCATATTTAAGGAGATATGGGCAAAATAACTTTTTCATATAAAAATTGCAATTTTTTTAGGTTTTGGGTGGATTTGTCAAGTTTTTGGGGGTGGTCACGAATTAAAGTCCTTTTCGCCCTAGGACGTATATTTAAGGAGATATGGGCAAAATAACTTTTTCATATAAAAATTGCAATTTTTTTAGGTTTTAAGCGTATTATTAAATTTTTTGGGGTGTTACGAATTAAAGTCCTTTTCGCTCTAGGACGCGTATATACGAAGATGTGGGCAAAATAAGTTTTTCAGATAAAAATTTCAATTTTTTAGGTTTTGGGAGGATTATTCAATTTTGTTTGGGGTGGTCATGAATTAAAGTCCTTTTCGCGCTACGGCGCTTAGTTTAGGAGATATGGGCAAAATAAATTTTTCATATCAAAATTTAAATTTTTTTTAGGTTTTGGGTGGATTTGTCAATTTTTTGGGGGGTGGTCACGAATTAAAGTCCATTTCGCCCTAGGACGCATATTTAAGGAGATATGGGCAAAATAACTTTTTCATATAAAAATTGAAATATTTTTAGGTTTTGAGTGGATTATTAAATTTTTTGGGGTGTTACGAATTAAAGTCCTTTTCGCTCTAGGACGCGTATATACGAAGATATGGGCAAAATAAGTTTTTCAGATAAAAATTTCAATTTTTTTAGGTTTTGGGAGGATTATTCAATTTTTTTGGGGGTGGTCATGAATTAAAGTCCTTTTCGCGCTAGGGCGCTTAGTTTAGGAGATATGGGCAAAATAAGTTTTTCATATCAAAATTTAAATTTTTTAGGTTTTGGGTGGATTTGTCAATTTTTTGGGGGTGGTCACGAATTAAAGTCCTTTTCGCCCTAGGACGTATATTTAAGGAGATATGGGCAAAATAACTTTTTCATATAAAAATTGCAATTTTTGTAGGTTTTAAGCGGATTATTAAATTTTTTGGGGTGTTACGAATTAAAGTCCTTTTCGCTCTAGGACGCGTATATACGAAGATGTGGGCAAAATAAGTTTTTCAGATAAAAATTTCAATTTTTTAGGTTTTGGGAGGATTATTCAATTTTGTTTGGGGTGGTCATGAATTAAAGTCCTTTTCGCGCTACGGCGCTTAGTTTAGGAGATATGGGCAAAATAAATTTTTCATATCAAAATTTAAATTTTTTTTAGGTTTTGGGTGGATTTGTCAATTTTTGGGGTGTGGTCACGAATTAAAGTCCTTTTCGCCTTAGGACGTATATTTAAGGAGATATGGGCAAAATAACTTTTTCATATAAAAATTGCAGTTTTTTTAGGTTTTGAGTGGATTATTAAATTTTTTGGGGTGTTACGAATTAAAGTCCTTTTCGCTCTAGGACGCTTATATACGAAGATATGGGCAAAATAAGTTTTCAGATAAAAATTTCAATTTTTTTAGGTTTTGGGAGGATTATTCAATTTTTTTTGGGGTGGTCATGAATTAAGTCCTTTTCGCGCTAGGGCGCTTAGTTTAGGAGATACGGGCAAAATAAGTTTTTCATATCAAAATTTAAATTTTTTTAGGTTTTGGGTGGATTTGTCAATTTTTTGGGGGGTGGTCACGAATTAAAGTCCATTTCGCCCTAGGACGCATATTTAAGGAGATATGGGCAAAATAACTTTTCATATAAAAATTGCAATTTTTTTAGGTTTTGAGCGGATTATTAAATTTTTTGGGGTGTTACGAATTAAAGTCCTTTTCGCTCTAGGACGCGTATATACGAAGATATGGGCAAAATAAGTTTTCAGATAAAAATTTCAATTTTTTTGGGATTTGGGAGGATTATTCATTTTTTTTTTTTGGGGTGGTCATGAATAAAAGTCCTTTTCGCTCTAGGGCGCTTAGTTTAGGAGATATGGACAAAATAAGTTTTTCATATCAAAATTTAATTTTTTTTAGGTTTTGGGTGGATTTGTCAATTTTTTGGGGGTGGTCATGAATTAAAGTCCTTTTCGCCCTAGGACGTATATTTAAGGAGATATGGGCAAAATAACTTTTTCATAAAAAAATTGCAATTTTTTTTAGGTTTTGAGCGGATTATTAAATTTTTTGGGGTGTTACGAATTAAAGTCCTTTTCGCTCTAGGACGCGTATATACGAAGATATGGGCAAAATAAGATTTTCAGATAAAAATTTCAATTTTTTTAGGTTTTGGGAGGATTATTCAATTTTTTGGGGGGTGGTCATGAATTAAAGTCCTTTTCGCGCTAGGGCGCTTAGTTTAGGAGATATGGGCAAAATAAGTTTTTCATATCAAAATTTAAATTTTTTTTTAATTTTGGGTGGATTTGTCAATTTTTTGGGGGGTGGTCACGAATTAAAGTCCATTTCGCCCTAGGACGTATATTTAAGGAGATATGGGCAAAATAACTTTTTCATATAAAAATTGAAATTTTTTTAGGTTTTGAGTGGATTATTAAATTTTTTGGGGTGTTACGAATTAAAGTCCTTTTCGCTCTAGGACGCGTATATACGAAGATATGGGCAAAATAAGTTTTTCAGATAAAAATTTCAATTTTTTTAGGTTTTGGGAGGATTATTCAATTTTTTTGGGGGTGGTCATGAATTAAAGTCCTTTTCGCGCTAGGGCGCTTAGTTTAGGAGATATGGGCAAAATAAGTTTTTCATATCAAAATTTAAATTTTTTAGGTTTTGGGTGGATTTGTCAATTTTTTGGGGGTGGTCACGAATTAAAGTCCTTTTCGCCCTAGGACGTATATTTAAGGAGATATGGGCAAAACAACTTTCTCATATAAAAATAGCAATTTTTTTAGGTTTCGAGCGGATTATTAAATTTTTTGGGGTGTTACGAATTAAAGTCCTTTTCGCTCTAGGACGCGTATATACGAAGATATGGGCAAAAAAAGTTTTTCAGATAAAAATTTCAATTTTTTTAGGTTTTGGGAGGATTATTCAATTTTTTTGGGGGTGGTCATGAATTAAGGTCCTTTTCGTGGATTTGTCAAGTTTTTGTGGGTGGTCACGAATTAAAGTCCTTTTCGCCCTAGGACGTATATTTAAGGAGATATGGGCAAAATAACTTTTTCATATAAAAATTGCAATTTTTTTAGGTTTTGAGCGGATTATTAAATTTTTTGGGGTGTTACGAATTAAAGTCCTTTTCGCTCTAGGACGCGTATATACGAAGATATGGGCAAAATAAGTTTTTCAGATAAAAATTTCAATTTTTTTAGGTTTTGGGAGGATTATTCAATTTTTTGGGGGGTGGTCATGAATTAAAGTCCTTTTCGCGCTAGGGCGCTTAGTTTAGGAGATATGGGCAAAATAAGTTTTTCATATCAAAATTTAAATTTTTTTTTAATTTTGGGTGGATTTGTCAATTTTTTGGGGGGTGGTCACGAATTAAAGTCCATTTCGCCCTAGGACGTATATTTAAGGAGATATGGGCAAAATAACTTTTTCATATAAAAATTGCAATTTTTTTAGGTTTTGAGCGGATTATTAAATTTTTTGGGGTGTTACGAATTAAAGTCCTTTTCGCTCTAGGACGCGTATATACGAAGATGTGGGCAAAATAAGTTTTTCAGATAAAAATTTCAATTTTTTAGGTTTTGGGAGGATTATTCAATTTTGTTTGGGGTGGTCATGAATTAAAGTCCTTTTCGCGCTACGGCGCTTAGTTTAGGAGATATGGGCAAAATAAATTTTTCATATCAAAATTTAAATTTTTTTTAGGTTTTGGGTGGATTTGTCAATTTTTTGGGGGGTGGTCACGAATTAAAGTCCATTTCGCCCTAGGACGCATATTTAAGGAGATATGGGCAAAATAACTTTTTCATATAAAAATTGAAATATTTTTAGGTTTTGAGTGGATTATTAAATTTTTTGGGGTGTTACGAATTAAAGTCCTTTTCGCTCTAGGACGCGTATATACGAAGATATGGGCAAAATAAGTTTTTCAGATAAAAATTTCAATTTTTTTAGGTTTTGGGAGGATTATTCAATTTTTTTGGGGGTAGTCATGAATTAAAGTCCTTTTCGCGCTAGGGCGCTTAGTTTAGGAGATATGGGCAAAATAAGTTTTTCATATCAAAATTTAAATTTTTTAGGTTTTGGGTGGATTTGTCAATTTTTTGGGGGTGGTCACGAATTAAAGTCCTTTTCGCCCTAGGACGTATATTTAAGGAGATATGGGCAAAATAACTTTTTCATATAAAAATTGCAATTTTTGTAGGTTTTAAGCGGATTATTAAATTTTTTGGGGTGTTACGAATTAAAGTCCTTTTCGCTCTAGGACGCGTATATACGAAGATGTGGGCAAAATAAGTTTTTCAGATAAAAATTTCAATTTTTTAGGTTTTGGGAGGATTATTCAATTTTGTTTGGGGTGGTCATGAATTAAAGTCCTTTTCGCGCTACGGCGCTTAGTTTAGGAGATATGGGCAAAATAAATTTTTCATATCAAAATTTAAATTTTTTTTAGGTTTTGGGTGGATTTGTCAATTTTTGGGGTGTGGTCACGAATTAAAGTCCTTTTCGCCTTAGGACGTATATTTAAGGAGATATGGGCAAAATAACTTTTTCATATAAAAATTGCAGTTTTTTTAGGTTTTGAGTGGATTATTAAATTTTTTGGGGTGTTACGAATTAAAGTCCTTTTCGCTCTAGGACGCTTATATACGAAGATATGGGCAAAATAAGTTTTCAGATAAAAATTTCAATTTTTTTAGGTTTTGGGAGGATTATTCAATTTTTTTTGGGGTGGTCATGAATTAAGTCCTTTTCGCGCTAGGGCGCTTAGTTTAGGAGATACGGGCAAAATAAGTTTTTCATATCAAAATTTAAATTTTTTTAGGTTTTGGGTGGATTTGTCAATTTTTTGGGGGGTGGTCACGAATTAAAGTCCATTTCGCCCTAGGACGCATATTTAAGGAGATATGGGCAAAATAACTTTTTCATATAAAAATTGCAATTTTTTTAGGTTTTGAGCGGATTATTAAATTTTTTGGGGTGTTACGAATTAAAGTCCTTTTCGCTCTAGGACGCGTATATACGAAGATATGGGCAAAATAAGTTTTCAGATAAAAATTTCAATTTTTTTGGGATTTGGGAGGATTATTCATTTTTTTTTTTGGGGTGGTCATGAATAAAAGTCCTTTTCGCTCTAGGGCGCTTAGTTTAGGAGATATGGACAAAATAAGTTTTTCATATCAAAATTTAATTTTTTTTAGGTTTTGGGTGGATTTGTCAATTTTTTGGGGGTGGTCACGAATTAAAGTCCTTTTCGCCCTAGGACGTATATTTAAGGAGATATGGGCAAAATAACTTTTTCATAAAAAAATTGCAATTTTTTTTAGATTTTGAGCGGATTATTAAATTTTTTGGGGTGTTACGAATTAAAGTCCTTTTCGCTCTAGGACGCGTATATACGAAGATATGGGCAAAATAAGATTTTCAGATAAAAATTTCAATTTTTTTAGGTTTTGGGAGGATTATTCAATTTTTTGGGGGGTGGTCATGAATTAAAGTCCTTTTCGCGCTAGGGCGCTTAGTTTAGGAGATATGGGCAAAATAAGTTTTTCATATCAAAATTTAAATTTTTTTTTAATTTTGGGTGGATTTGTCAATTTTTTGGGGGGTGGTCACGAATTAAAGTCCATTTCGCCCTAGGACGTATATTTAAGGAGATATGGGCAAAATAACTTTTTCATATAAAAATTGAAATTTTTTTAGGTTTTGAGTGGATTATTAAATTTTTTGGGGTGTTACGAATTAAAGTCCTTTTCGCTCTAGGACGCGTATATACGAAGATATGGGCAAAATAAGTTTTTCAGATAAAAATTTCAATTTTTTTAGGTTTTGGGAGGATTATTCAATTTTTTTGGGGGTGGTCATGAATTAAAGTCCTTTTCGCGCTAGGGCGCTTAGTTTAGGAGATATGGGCAAAATAAGTTTTTCATATCAAAATTTAAATTTTTTAGGTTTTGGGTGGATTTGTCAATTTTTTGGGGGTGGTCACGAATTAAAGTCCTTTTCGCCCTAGGACGTATATTTAAGGAGATATGGGCAAAACAACTTTCTCATATAAAAATAGCAATTTTTTTAGGTTTCGAGCGGATTATTAAATTTTTTGGGGTGTTACGAATTAAAGTCCTTTTCGCTCTAGGACGCGTATATACGAAGATATGGGCAAAAAAAGTTTTTCAGATAAAAATTTCAATTTTTTTAGGTTTTGGGAGGATTATTCAATTTTTTTGGGGGTGGTCATGAATTAAGGTCCTTTTCGTGGATTTGTCAAGTTTTTGTGGGTGGTCACGAATTAAAGTCCTTTTCGCCCTAGGACGTATATTTAAGGAGATATGGGCAAAATAACTTTTTCATATAAAAATTGCAATTTTTTTAGGTTTTGAGCGGATTATTAAATTTTTTGGGGTGTTACGAATTAAAGTCCTTTTCGCTCTAGGACGCGTATATACGAAGATATGGGCAAAATAAGTTTTTCAGATAAAAATTTCAATTTTTTTAGGTTTTGGGAGGATTATTCAATTTTTTTGGGGGTGGTCATGAATTAAAGTCCTTTTCGCGCTAGGGCGCTTAGTTTAGGAGATATGGGCAAAATAAGTTTTTCATATCAAAATTTAAATTTTTTTAGGTTTTGGGTGGATTTGTCAATTTTTTGCGGGTGGTCACGAATTAAAGTCCATTTCGCCCTAGGACGTATATTTAAGGAGATATGGGCAAAATAACTATTTCATATAAAAATTGCAATTTTTTTAGGTTTTGAGTGGATTATTAATTTGTTTGGGGTGTTACGAATTAAAGTCCTTTTCGCTCTAGGACGCGTATATACGAAGATATGGGCAAAATAAGTTTTTCATATCAAAATTTCAATTTTTTAGGTTTTGGGAGGATTATTCAATTTTTTTGGGGGTGGTCATGAATTAAAGTCCTTTTCGCGCTAGGGCGCTTAGTTTAGGAGATATGGGCAAAATAAGTTTTTCATATCAAAATTTAAATTTTTTTAGGTTTTGGGTGGATTGTCAATTTTTTGGGGGTGGTCATGAATTAAAGTCCATTTCGCCCTAGGACGTATATTTAAGGAGATATGGGCAAAATAACTTTTTCATATAAAAATTGCAATTTTTTTAGATTTTGGGTGGATTTGTCAATTTTTTGGGGGTGGTCACGAATTAAAGTCCTTTTCGCCCTAGGACGTATATATAAGGAGATATGGGCAAAATAACTTTTTCATATAAAAATTGCAATTTTTTAGGTTTTGAATGGATTATTAAATTTTTTGGGGTGTTACGAATTAAAGTCCTTTTCGCTCTAGGACGCGTATATACGAAGATATGGGCAAAATAAGTTTTTCAGATAAAAATTTCAATTTTTTTAGGTTTTGGGAGGATTATTCAATTTTTTTGGGGGTGGTCATGAATTAAAGTCCTTTTCGCGCTAGGGCGCTTAGTTTAGGAGATATGGGCAAAATAAGTTTTTCATATCAAAATTTAAATTTTTTAGGTTTTGGGTGGATTTGTCAATTTTTTGGGGGTGGTCACGAATTAAAGTCCTTTTCGCCCTAGGACGTATATTTAAGGAGATATGGGCAAAACAACTTTCTCATATAAAAATAGCAATTTTTTTAGGTTTCGAGCGGATTATTAAATTTTTTGAGGTGTTACGAATTAAAGTCCTTTTCGCTCTAGGACGCGTATATACGAAGATATGGGCAAAATAAGTTTTTCAGATAAAAATTTAAATTTTTTTAGGTTTTGGGAGGATTATTCAATTTTTTTGGGGGTGGTCATGAATTAAAGTCCTTTTCGCGCTATATCAAAATTTAATTTTTTTAGGTTTTGTGTGGATTTGTCAATTTTTTGGGTGTGGTCACGAATTAAAGTCCTTTTCGGCCTAGGACGTATATTTAAGGAGATATGGGCAAAATAACTTTTTCATATAAAAATAGCAATTTTTTTAGGTTTTGAGCGGATTAATAAATTTTTTGGGGTGTTACGAATTAAAGTCCTTTTCGCTCTAGGACGCGTATATACGAAGATATGGGCAAAATAAGTTTTCAGATAAAAATTTCAATTTTTTTAGGTTTTGGGAGGATTATTAAATTTTTTTTGGGGGTGGTCATGAATTAAAGTCCTTTTCGCGCTAGGGCGCTTAGTTTAGGAGATATGGGCAAAATAAGTTTTTCATATCAAAATTAAAATTTTTTTAGGTTTTGGGTGGATTTGTCAATTTTTTGGGGGTGGTCACGAATTAAAGTCCTTTTCGCCCTAGAGTAGTATGGGAATGAGAGAATGAGATCAAAGGAATGGCCAAACCGTGTCAAATTACACTTCCCCCTCGCCCTCTCATACCCCCCTTGATGGCAAAATGGTGTCCAATTACACATCTCTTTTCCCCTCCCCACACCCCTTGGTCTACAAATAAGTTCTATGTGGGTGGTCTTGTCTGTCCTTGTTGGCCTCTGCCATGAGACTTTTGCCTCTGCCATGAGACTTTTGCCTCTGCCCATGAGTCATTTGCCTCTGCCCTTACTTTTGACTTTTGTCTCTGTCCGTCTGGAAGTTTTCCTCTATGAGTTTAAAGTTTTACCCTTGGTGATCGTCACGTCGGATCACTTTGGAGTAATTCGACACCTTTTTGCCTCTGACCATCTGCATCAAGGAAATAAAAAAAATATGAGCAATGGGAATAAATTGATGGGGAAAGGGGTTTTAATATTGGGCTTCTATTTGTTTGGTCTTTTTTTTCATAAAATTGTCGCCTTTATTTTCTTCTCCAAGAAATTATATAATTTTGTTATTTGTTTATATTTTGGAATCTAGACTTGAGATCGTTGGAGTTTCTGTTTTGTTTTTTTTTTTCTTTTTTTATTTTTTCAAATGGTATGTGCAATTGGATTGAGTGAATTACGTTCCTCCTATAGTGGACACCAGAGACCGTATTGATCTCGCACACATTTGGGAAATAAATAAATAATGTGTGTGTGTGTGTGTGTATGCTTGGGAATTTGTTTGTTCACTTGTGGTGTAGCCTTTGAAAAAAAAAATGAATTTGGTGTGACGTAGTAACTTCATTGTACACGCAGTTAGAAGAAGGGGGGAGTTTTGTTTACGTGTTACTTTGAGACACGTTAATGACCTTGACATAGTAAATATAATTGAGGCCATACTAAAGAACCAAATGAGTGGTTATAATCAATGTACTGAAAATTAGGTACAGTTATCATCTTAATCACTCATAGCAGGCAATTTATCTGCTATAAATAGTTGCTTGAATTTGGTGGAGAATTCAGTTAAGATATTGAAATATGACGTCCAACAAGAATTTGGTGGAAACATTTAACTCATTGAGTTACAAAAATATATTAAGCATAAAGGATATGATCCCATATTCTGAATATGCTATCAAAGGAGCCTATAAGACGACTACGAGATATGGAGAAAAAATTGTATTACAATTGGATGACAGCATTTTATACCTACCAGCGAGATTTACTTCCCTTGGTGACGATGTTATGAAACTCCTGAGTGATGACTCGTTTGCTGTGGTTAAAACGCCCCTCCGTGAAGGAAGCGATAAGAATTTATTTAAGCTAGAGTTAAGACAAATGGTTCATAAAGATTCATTTTTTTCGCCATATTTATCATAAAAAAAAAATCAAAAATAAATAAATAGATATGAAAAATAAGAAAGCGCATTGGTTTTGTTTTGTTTGGTTCACGACAATTAATTGAGGGAAGGGTTTCCACTCACTTCATCTGAATTCATTAAATTTTTAGTTCAGTTCTATCCAAAAAAAAAATTTGTTTATGCTATTGCAACCGGAGTAAAAAGAAACAATCCACTTACAATGCAATGAAATTAAGAGCGTTTTCTAAACAAATATTGAAAAATTGTCATACATATCCCGAATGAAAGGCTTATTAAAAAATCTTCATGTGAGGAAAAATATTTTTCTTATTCACTCGCATTTAAATCCCAGTGCAGTTAAGAACAAAAAAATGGAAAATTTTCAACTGCAAAGCGAGATTGATGGTACCATCAATGCTGTCCTGAACTCGCCAGGATTTATGCAGTATTTGGAGTTGGACGAAACTCCAAATGTCAGTTCCCATAGTGTGAATACACCCATCCAACTACAAAGCGAGATTGATGGTGTCATCAATGCTGCCCTGCAGTCACCAGGATTTATGAAGTATTTGGAGTTGGACGAAACTCCGATTGGCAATTCCCATAGCGTGGAGACATCCATGGAGGAGGACAATACTCCAGAAAGTGTAAGGTGCGCTGTAGCCATGTCACAGGAGGTGGACATGGAAGTGGATGAGGATCCAGGCCTTGCGGAATGTGGACAACGGTTCACAGAATCGTGGTTTGACAGCCTTAGGGAAGAACTACCGGAAAGGGCGATAGTTACCAACGTCATCATACTACCGCCTTGGAAAAAGCAAGAGAGAGACACAGAATGGGGAAATCTAATAAACTCATTCATAGAATATGATCGCCAATATCCAGCGACGGTGGACGCGGCAATAAAATTTTACATGGAAATAATAAATTTTTTTTTTAATCCTTAGTTGTATGTTAAGCTCTCTTGAAAATTAAAAATAAAAAAATAAAATATAGATATAGATATAAATTTATATAAGTCATTGAAGTAATAAAGAAAAAAAAATTACGCACACAAAATTTATAACACACATTTTTCCTTGGGTGAGGTCTTGTGTCACTTTCGATAGCACTTCTTTGAAATAAATACTTGAAAATTAAAAGAAAAAACTATGTTCTATGTCTGATGTAAGAAGAATTTTTAAAAGGAGTTTTCTTTATTTTTTACTTGTGATTTTGACGTCGGTCTGTAAACACGGCTTTTTGGTCTTCTCGAGTTTTTTTTTTTTGAATTTAAAAGTTAAAAATATTAGAAAAAAAACATACAATGGCGCGTTATAACTGTAATTTTTGTCAGTGTACTTTCAACGTGAAAAAAGAGTACATACGTCACAACAAAAAACATTGTTTTGTGTGTAAAGCATTATTTAATAACTTTTACGCATTACGCTATCATTTAAAAAGTGAACACGGCGTAAAAAATAGTGTTCAAGCTGGGAGCAATACAATTATTTCAATAAATGATGAAGTGACTAAGAAAAATCATTATTGCGAAGACTGTAGTGTATATGTTCCCATGAAAAAAGTTCATGAAAGGACAAATGAGCATAAACAAAAAAATTAGCAAAAAAATTGAAGAAAATGTGAACCAAATATTTGGCTTTTTCAATGGGAGAATTACGTCTTATGAATATATAAACAAGACATCTATTCTTCTACCGGAGGACTTTCTGAGAGAGGCAAAAAATTCACTTATTAGACTCCTAAAATCCAAACTAGATGAACACATCTGTTTAAAATTCAACATAGACCTAACAGCGGAATATGTGAAACCAGTGGTGGAGGCTATTTCCGAAGGTCCGTCATCCAGCCACAGGAAAAATGACGGTGTAAGCGAACCCACAATTATTAATCATTCTGCGAAAATGAAATTGCTTACACAGGCTGATGACGTCGAAACAGCTTTTGATGAGCAGTTAGATCGCTTAATGACCAAGCTATCAGAATTTCAGGAAAGAGATTCTGGGTGGGCGTTGCAGAAACTTATTAAGTTAGAAATTAACATAAACAAAGCTTGTCTAACCCGTGGATCACACTTTATTGAGACGCCAAAAAATTTGGCTAATAAACTCGCTTGCCTTAATATTCAAAATCGAGAGGATAACTTCTGCTTCAAATGGTGTCTGGTTGCAGCTTTATATGTAAAGCCTCTTAACAATCCTAATCGGACAACATCCTATAGAGTAGATATAAGTCAAAATCGTATACAACTGTCATCTGGTATAGAGCTTATTTTTGACGGTCTACAGTTTCCTTTGGCGCTTGCGGATATTAAAAAGTTTGAAAAAATGAATGGCGAAATAAGTGTAAATGTTTTTGGCTACGAAGGTGAGGAGGTGGTGGGACCGTATTACTTAACAAAACAGGAAAAAGCTAATCACGTCAACCTCATACTTCTCTACAATGCGGACAAATTCCATTATATATTAATAACAAATATGTCAAGGTAATGTATTGAAAAAAAAAACATAAAGATTGAAAAGCTAAAATATGCTCCTTTTTTCAGATTGTTGAGTAAGCAGATAAGTGATCATAATGGAGAGATTTATATATGCAACAGCTGCTTACAACATTTTGTTCAGGAGATAACCTTGATTGCGCATAAAAGAAACTGTGGCTCTATTGTATGCAGCTTACCGCAGGGTGATAAAGCTATGGTAACATTTAAAAATTTTGAAAGGCAAATGAAAGTACCGTTCGTAGTATACGCCGATTTTGAGTGTGCTTTAGAGCCTATAGTAGATGAACTAAATTTCTCAAACACTAAACGCATAAAAAAACACATTCCATACGCATTTAGTTATCTAATTCAATGCAATTTTGATAACAATTTAAATCGTTTTCGCTTATATACGGGCGAGGATGCACCAAAAAAATTTATTGAAAACATAATGCTAGATTGTAAAGATATATACCATAAATATTTAAGAATAGTTGTACCCATGACTAACTTAACGCCCGAGGAGAACGAAGATTTTGATAGAAGTATTTACTGTCATATATGTGAGCAGGAAATAGGTGAAGATAAAGTTCAAGACCATTGTCATTTAACTGGAAAATATAGAGGCGCAGCACATTCCAATTGTAATCTTCAATACAAAATACCACATTTCATTCCAATATTTTTCCATAATTTTTCATCCTATGATTGTCATCTATTTGTCAAAGATTTGGTTGAATGTGAGGGTGAGACAACGGTAATTCCTCTAAATAAAGAGGTTTATATTGCTATGTCGAACTTTATTCCAATGGACCAAAATTATCGTCTAGAACTTCGTTTTCTGGATAGTTTCAGATTTATGTCCGCGAGCTTAGATTCCATATCCCGAAATTTGTCTGATGATATGTTTCATAACACAAAAATACATTTTCCACAACCAGCTGATTTTCTGTTGATGAAGAGGAAGGGTGTTTTTCCGTACGACTACATATCCTCATTTCAGAAACTGTCAGAAAATCGGTTACCCCCAATAACAGATTTTTTTAACAGTTTAACAAATAGTGAATGCTTAGCCGAGGATTATAAACATGCGCAAGATGTTTGGGAAAACTTTGGCTGTCATTCCTTGAAAGATTATATGGAATTGTATTTGAAAACAGATGTATTGTTGTTATCTGATATATTTGAGAATTTTAGAGAAATATTTATTCGGGTTCATAAACTCGATCCATGTCATTATTTTACGTCGCCAGGTATGGCATGGGGGGCTTTTACTAGACGCATTACATTGGATAAAATTGAGATTCATCTTTTAACGGACATAAATATGCATAATTTTGTTAAAAAGGGTATAAGTGGTGGCATTGTTCAGTGTTCGAAACGACATTCGGTAGCTAACAATGAGTATATGGAAAATTATGATGCACTTAAAGAAATAATAATGCATATGTACGTAGATGCCAACAATTTGTACGGATATGGAATGTCCCAAAGCCTACCTCAAAAAGATTTCGATTGGATTGTTGGTGATGAGCGTTTTCTTCTAAATTTTTATAAAGAAAACATTGCGAATCTCCCACACGATTCCGAAATTGGTTATATATTGGAAGTAGATATTCATTGCCCTAAACAGTTTCACGATTTTCTGAATGATTTCCCTCCATGTCCCGAAAATAAAAAACCTTTTGGATTAAAGTTTTGTAAACTTATAACGGATTTTGTTGACAAGGATTTTTATATAATTCATTATAGAAATCTACAGCAAGCTTTGTCGCTAGGTCTTGTTTTAAAAAAGGTTCATCGAATTTTATCGTTTGTGCAAAGTAATTATATGCAAAAATTTGTAGATATAAATAGTCAATGTAGAGCTGCAACTGACAATCCCTTTGAGAAGGACTTTTTCAAACTTTTAAATAACGCAGTCTATGGAAAAACTATGGAAAATGTTGACAAACGAAAGGACGTCAAATTAGTTAAGTACTGGGAACGGACATACAGAAACAGGTTAGGTGCAAGAGATTTAATAGCAAAACCGAATTTCAATAGCCTTGTACAATTTTCGGATGAAACGCTTGCCATTCAACTTAATAAAGTTAAAGCATATTATGATAAACCTATTTTTATGGGCTTCGCAATATTAGAAGCGTCGAAATGGTTTATGTACGATTTCTATTACAATTTTCTTGTATCTAAATTTCAACGTGACGTGTCATTGCTATATATTGACACAGATTCGTTTATTCTAGAGTTCCGTGGGAGAGATTTCTATAAAGAGTTGTCGGTGACAGATATAAAGGAAAGATTTGACACATCAAATTATCCCATAAATAACCGATATAATATACCACTTGTCAACAAAAAGGTAGTAGGGATGATGAAGGACGAAAATTGCGGTCGTATTATGACAGAGTTCGTTGGTCTTAGACCCAAAATGTATGCAATTAAAATAGAAGGGGACAAAGAGGTCAAAAAAGCAAAGGGTGTTAAGAAGTCTGTCTTAAAAAAATACAACATTGATTCTTATAGAGATTGTCTGTTAAGACAAAAACTTTACAGAGATGAAATGATCACATTCAGGTCGGTAAAACATCAAATATATACAAATAAAGTAAAGAAGGTTACATTAAGCTATTCGGATGATAAAAGATTTATCAATCCTGATGGAGTGACGACGTATGCATGGGGACATTATAATTCCAATATTGCATTAGCGGTAAGCGATGAAAGCATAGATTTAAATTCTATTGAACCTATGGAATTTGATGTTAACTTAGATATAATGAACACTAGTGATCTTGCAACTTTAGAAGAACTAGGTGATTTAGATTTGTAATTGATTTATTGACTTAATATATAAATATATATATAATAGCATGAATATTTTTTTTTTTTTTTATATTACAAATAATTTATGTTTTATTTCGCACTCTTAAGATAGTACACATTTATAAATTATACATATAATTAATTGTTTTATTTTTAAATAATAAACTCTATTTGTTAACAATAAATAAATGAAGAAAAAAATACAATAAATAAAATAAAATTTAAAAGTGTTCTTTATACAATTTTTCGAACAATTCCGTTAAGTGGTATGTATTCTAGTAATCGATCGTGAATAACTATACAATAAGCCAGGGTAGATCCTGGAATTGGTTTACTTGTTTCAAACTCCAATTTTACATCTATGGGTCCACTTTTAATCGTTTCATTCTGATGGTTAACATTGATAACAATTATAGGAGTGGCTTTGAATTTTTCGCAAGAGAGAATAGGTTGTGATTCACGGAAAAAGTAATTTTCCTGAAATGTAGAGTACATTTCGTAAAGGACAGCATACCGATTTTCTTCAAATTTTAAATTTAAGTCATCGTATGGATAGGTTTCTGAATTTAAATGTACTTTAAAATTAGTTAAGTTGCAATGGGTAAATTTTCCATCTCTTTCAAATGCAAACAGAATAAAGCGTGGCCTCTCTCTATTCGTCGAAAGTTTAACATTCCAGTAATTTTTGGTTGAGCCAGCAAACGTTGGATTAAAATGACAGTCCCAACTACGGAAAGCTATGGGTAATGAAATACCGTCCCTTACAGTTTTCATCATATTGAGTTTCATTCCATCGGACAAACGTACATGAGGAATTCTCCATGTAATATTCGAAATCGTCAAATTAACAGTTTCAGTGGGAACTGTAGAGTAACACACATTGTTATCATTTGAACTTCGAAGAAGTATAAGCTCGTGTTTACTATGCAAAATGACTTTATTATAATCTTCTGCGAACCCCAAAAGCATTTTGAGGGGTACGTAAAAATTAAAAGCCTTCAATACTAGTTCTTCGCCGTTATTCCATCCGGCGTTTTTCATTACATTACTCTCAAAATCAGTCATGGAAACAAAATTTTTTATTGTGCTTGCTTTTCCCAAATATCTCGTGCGGTCAACCTCTATACCATTGATATCATATCGAATTTCATCGAACATATGAGCTACGCAATTGCTGCTTAACCGTGCATTTTCAGTTGTCCCGCCTCCCGAAACACTTAGAAAACCTTCTATGTAAATATAACTTTCACAGGGTAGAACAAAAAGATCTTGATTTTGAATACATATCCTTATCTCATCATTATTTTTGAAAGAATTAACATATGGCGTGTAACTATGATAATCCTTTTTTATGATACTCTCTTCGGAGAACGGTTTTTCTGTTATATTAAAGATTTCAGTCATTTTTTAATATTAATTTAAGTGACTTTAAAAACGTTTTATTTTCTTTAGTAAGTTTAACTCTCTTTGGTTTGAAAGTTTCAAGTGGAATGTTTATGTTTCTCCTTTTGATGCTATATTTATTATAAATGATCATTTTGCCTGTGGTCTAAGATGAAGTCGTAGTGAAATTTCTTCTCCTCGAAAATTGATCATACGTTGTTCTTGGTCAACAATCCAAATCTTTAATGAACTGATTTCCTTGACGGTAACTGGTAAATAAATTAAATTTGTAGGCATTTCATCCAATTTATATCCCGGAGGTACATTGATGGCAAACTCATGTATTATGTGCACAGGTTTATTATTCATGTAGGCCCCAGAAGTTATATTGCAATGTATTTGAATGGCATTTACTTTCAGAATATTAACAGGATTAGGGGACCTGTGTCTTATGCCAGATTTCAAAACGATCTTTTCAAAACCAAATAAAGATCCAATGGAATTTTCATGATTGAAGTTTATATCGTCATGAGAAGAAAATATTTCGATTTGTAAGGTATTATTGTTAGCAATAATTTCTAATTGTTTATGTCCATTATGGCTTCTGTATGCCGATTTGATGTAATCAACAATATCTTCAATTTCATATGCACCGATTGGTATTTTAATTTCACCATCTCCTATGTGAAACAAATTATTATCGGAGTCAACATTTGGAATGGAATTGTAGGAATGAAAGTCTACCAAAGAACATTCGTATTCTTCATTTAATTGTATTGATGGGAAATAATTAGCGGTTAATATTGACGACCGCCCAGTTAGGGCTAACGTTATTGACATTCTGAACGCTAATGACTTATTGGGCAAAACGCTTACTTTGTTAAGTTTTAATAGATTTTTATTTTAAAATTTCGGATTTATTTACCCAGGAATTATGGAGGTTTGAAAATCCCAACCATTTTACGTAGGCTTTATCCCCAGTAGTTCTAAGAATTTTTTCAACAAAATAGGTATTGGGATATCGAGTGCGACGAATTTCCTGCTCGTAAAATCCACCTTTAATAGGATGACCTTGATAGTCTTCCAATATATATGTGACGGGGTTTGTTATTCGAACTGTCTTTACTCGAAATATTTCTGTGCTAAAATTTGGTGTATACCCCTTTTCAAAAATATTTTTATATTTACTGATGCGTACATAATCTCCGACTTTATATCTGTGAGGCTTAAACATTTTTATACGATTATATACAGTGTCTAACAATTTCTTTTCATTTTTATTGGCAACATCTTTTGGTGCCATTTTTATTGTTCGATGAAACTTCTTATTATATTTGTTTATAAGTTCTTTGTAGATATCAATCCAATGATAAGTGCCGTTGAAAGAAAATTCTCGAAACATTAGCGTTTTTAATGTTCGATTAAATCTTTCCACAATGGATGCCTTCATTACGCTATATGTTGAATAATGATTAATCGAATATTTTTCCATTAATCCGTGAAATTCTTTGTTGAAAAACTCCTTTCCATCGTCGGTTTGTAAATTTTTTGGAACTCTACCCAACAAAAGTATTTTTCGAAATGCTTTAGATACATCGCTTGCTGTTTTAGTTTTTATGGCTTCCCCCCAAGCATATTTTGAAAAGGTATCTATTACTGTTAACAAATACTTAAATCCATTATTTGCTGTAGAATAATTTCCCATTTCAACCAAATCTGCTTGCCACAGATCATCAATCCCCTTCATTATCACCCTACGTCGAGGAAAATGTTTACGTGCTTGGGAGTGAATCTCATTGACAATTATTCTTTTCTCCATTATTTTTGCTCTGCAATTATATGTGAAATCACATCAAGAACATTTGAAATTTTATGCTTTACTTCAGAAACTTCTTCTGATAGACGACTAAATTCCACACTCAGTTTTTCTTTGAACATTTCTTGGGAATGAACGATTTGTGCTTGTAAATAAGCTTTGTTGACCGCGTCTCTGTCTTCTGATGGGTGACCCAAATTTTTGATTTTTTTATATTGGATATCAAGGTTGTTACTTTGGTCCAGACTAATTCCCAAAATTTTAGAGGCATTTCTCTTAGTAGAAATTGAGTTGGAAAAGTGTCCGAACTTGTCAACGCTCATTTTTCTATTAAAAGATTTTACGAAATTCAATATATTATATTAGCTTCTTTTAATTCCTCTATGATCGATATTATTTCATTGTTATGATTAGAGTGACCAGCGCCCTTGGATGCAATCAAAAGCTTAAGTCGGTCTACGAGTTCATTGGGGTCGTCCCAGTATATATAGTTAGGTTTTTCAAGGTTAACAGTCATTAAACCGTCACCTACGTGAGTTTGCTGAAACATTTTTCTTATTATCTTATTATATTTGTATCCTTTACTACCTTTAATTTGCCCTTTATCATGAAAACCTCTCCTGTGTGCATTTGTGTTAAGCAGAATTTTTTTGTATATTTTCAATTCAGTGTCGTCATAATTCTCAGGGTGATTGTAAAAAAGAAGCTGATATAATCCAGGCGTTAAATTCCAACTTTGATTACCAATTACAACCTTTTCGTTGTTTAGCGTTAAATCTGCATTACCAAATTTAAGAATACCATTTTCATCCCTATGTGGACCATATATTGTGTCAAGTTTGTTCTTGTTTTCAAGTGTGATCAAATCTTTGTTATATTCTTCATCTTCCGATTGAGAAAAAAATTCGTCTTCATTTTCTTCACCTTCTTCTTTTTTAATATCATTCACCGCACTTTCTTCTTTTTTTAAGTTTTCTTTAATGTTAATCTTTTCAGGTTTGACCGACTGATTTGAATTATTCAATTTTATAATTTTTTTCAATGGTGTAGTTATGGGTTTAAATGCGTTCTCCAGCTGATTTTCCATCTCTTTCTCTCCCAGCTTGAAAGATTGGAATTTTTTCCTTAAAATCTTTCGGGATTTAACAAGCTCTTTCAAAATATTCTCATCCATTCTGGAGATTAACTTTTGTTTATAATATGTAGCCGATCAAGCAGTTTATATATGGGAAATTTTACAGTTATATTTTATGATTTTTAACTAGGAAAGATTTATTATACATAGAGCGTCTGTCATTAATGAAAGTTCTTTGCTTACTAAATTTGAATAAACTTGTCAAACCCTTTTCTATAGCGCCCTTCATTTAGTTCATTATCTTTACAAATAACCAAAAATCCATATTGCTCTTTCCAACATTCATGACATATATCAAGAAATTTGTTAAATGATACATCGACACCAACGTGATCATTATATATATGTCTTATATTGAGATCATCCTGCTTAAACATAATAATCAAGTTTGTATTGTCTCGTATCAAATGTTTCGGTATATGTGTGTATGTTTGACACAAATAGAAGCAGTCGATATTTTTATGCCTTCCCATACAAAAATACGACCGAATGTTACTTTGCTTCTCACAGGCGACATCATCAAATATCATTATCGAATTAATTTTCGCCAAGTCTAATGGCACAACAGCTTCATTATCAGAAAACGTGTAGAACCCCATACCCTTTATGGGTTCAATTAATGCTTTTAGATATTGATACTTTGATTGAAAAAGTGACTTCGAGTATAAATAAACATTCTCAAATTTTAAACCATTTGGACTTTCAATTAAACTAATCATGGCGTTTGTTTTACCACAATTAGAGGGCCCAACTATAAGTGCTCGAATGGAATTTGGTAGCAATGGACTGTGTCTCATCCGTTTGCTTCCATCACTTTTTACAAAATCATAACTTTTTATACAAATATTTTTATCTTGCTTTATTAACCGCATTGTGACAACTGCATATTATATTTTATATAATCTCCTTTTATATCTTATTGCAGCATTAAATAATTTACAGGTATCGATTTACATTACATACATATATAATGTTTGTTTACCCCAAAAGTAAACTTAATTGTAAAAAGACCTTTCGAGGAAGAGGATTGTTAAATTCGTTCATTAATTCATTGCCAATTGAACTTCATCTTCCCGGTTATCAATTTTGTGGGCCTGGAACCAAATTAAAAAAGCGATTGGAGAGAGGTGATAGAGGAATCAACGGATTAGATGCCGCATGCAAAACTCATGATATTGCATACTCTCAAAGTAAAGATATAAATCAACGACATATTGCTGACCAAACATTATCTGAAAAGGCTTGGGAACGATTTAAAGCTAAGGATAGCTCTTGGGGAGAAAAAATAAACTCGTATTTGGTGACAAACGCTATGAAAGCTAAAATGAAATTGGGAATGGGAATGGGAGTAAAAAAACACGATATGCGCGGAAAAAAAATATTTTCCAATGCTATAAAAAATGCCACAACAATCTTAAGGAAAGAAAAGCCCGAGGATGTAAAGACAGCCATAAAAATTGCCCGAAAATCTATTACCAAATCATTTAAAGGGAAAAAGTCCAAGGTTGTCATTCCTCGTGTGATAAGAGTGCCTAAAATTGGCGGGTTTCTTCCACTAATACCCATTCTAACCGCACTTAGTGCAATTGGAGCTCTATCAACTGGTGGAGCATCAATAGCGAAAGCAGTTAATTCAGCAAAGAGTGCAAAACAACAACTTGAAGAAAATATACGTCATAACAAAAAGATTGAGGACATTGCTATGGGAAAGGGACTTTACCTAAAAACTTTTAAAAGGGGAATGGGTATAGTGTTAAAAAATAATGAAATCTCAACAAAAAACTTATAAACAAGCTGCCCAATAAACCTCTTACCGATATAGAGATCGAATCATTTGCAAAAAAATATATCCCTTATTCTAGAGGTGTATTCATGCGTGACCAACTTCCAAAAAAATCACATGTCAAAGAATGCGGAATTATTAACCTTGATTCCCATGATGGCCCAGGAACTCATTGGGTGGCTTATAATAAAAATAAAAGCAGTGTGGAGTATTATGACAGCTTTGGTAATCTACAACCGCCTTTAGAATTACTACACTATTTAGGAACTAACATAAACTACAACTACACACGAGATCAAAACTTTGATTCCTTTCAATGTGGTCATCTATCCTTAAGATTTTTGCTCTTATCTACAAAATTTGAATAAAAAGCAACAGACTTCAGTTATATATGATACAGTTCATCGAAAACTTCGAAGCAAACTCATCTTGAGCTATTTACTGTTGTTTTCTTTTTCTATTTTTTTTTTACTTGGGTGTCGTGAACGACCTTAACACAATTAATACACAGTGAGAAGTAGAATCTTAACCATGTATTTCTCAAACATTGAATATCTAAACCCAGTCTATGCTATACATGACAGATTTCATCGTGAAGATGAACGTTTGAAAACCTTTGATACATGGCCTCTGGATTTTATAAGTGTTAGAGAACTGGCTATTACGGGAATGTTTTATACGGGAAAAGGAGACATAGTAAAATGCTACTTCTGTGAAGTGGAAATATTTTCATGGGAACCTATGGATATACCTGTTGAGGAACATCTGCGATGGTCAATTAATTGTCCATTATTAAGGAGATATTCAACTAACAATGTATCGATAAATGCTGCCGAACTCAACACTATTCTACCAGATTTGGGATTTGATGTGTGTGGAAGCCGATGGTCTCATTTAGAAATTTAAAAAAAAAAGAAAAAATAAAAATAAAAAAATACAAAACGTAATATATCTTGTTTTCTTTGGTTTATATATTTTAATTTACTCCATGATTAAATCATCTATGTTGCTAAAATTTTTTTCAACAAATACCAGCAACTTAAACAAATTATTAAGAGCACATCTAAATTGATTATGTACATGAATATAACAAGACGTGTTGTAATCATATAAATTTTTAAAGCTAGTTTTATATTCTAGATTTATTATAGATGTTCCTAAATATTTTTTCAAAAAATCTTGCTTATTTTTACCGAATACAAATATATATTTATAACTATTTAGAGGAGTTAGTATGTTTTCCACATTCCTATAGTCTATGGTACCCATAGACCAGTCTAGACCATTCACATATTTTTTGCAGTACATATTTTTCCTTAGTGCCTCTCTATTGAGTTCTCGAATGTTGAAGGGCTCCTTGAAGACGAAGTGACTTGGTGTTATTGATGTTAAAGGCATAAATGCCAACTCCTTCATGAATATCACGTTGTCGTTTCCATGGCATCCTTGGAAATCTACCAACATGATTTCAGATCTTTCGATGGTCGTCATTTTGTCCATATTTCGTTCTCAGTTTGCTTCAAAGTTTTCGATGAACTGTAGCATATACCACTGCAGCTTCTTTCTTTTATAGGGATTTTATTCAAATTATCCACAAAATTTGAAGAGCAAAAATCGTAAGGATAGATGCCCCATATTGAAAGAAATCAAAGTTTTCTTCTCGTGTGTAGTTGTAGCTTATGCTAGTTCCTAGCAATAATTTCTTGGAGAAGAAAATACATGCTACAATTTTATGAAAAAAAGACCAAACATATAGAAGCCTAATATTAAAACAACTGGGCTCAATTATATTTACTATGTCAAGGTCATTAACGTGTCTCAAAGTAACACGTAAACAAAACTCCCCCCTTCTTCTAACTGCGTGTACAATGAAGTTACTACGTCACATCAAATTCATTTTTTTTTTTCAAAGGCTACACCACAAGTGAACAAACAAATTCCCAAGCATACACACACACACACATTATTTATTTATTTCCCAAATGTGTGCGAGATCAATACGGTCTCTGGTGTCCACTATAGGAGGAACGTAATTCACTCAATCCAATTGCACATACCATTTGAAAAAATAAAAAAAGAAAAAAAAACAAAACAGAAACTCCAACGATCTCAAGTCTAGATTCCAAAATATAAACAAATAACAAAATTATATAATTTCTTGGAGAAGAAAATAAAGGCGACAATTTTATGAAAAAAAGACCAAACAAATAGAAGCCCAATATTAAAACCCCTTTCCCCATCAATTTATTCCCATTGCTCATATTTTTTTTATTTCCTTGATGCAGATGGTCAGAGGCAAAAAGGTGTCGAATTACTCCAAAGTGATCCGACGTGACGATCACCAAGGGTAAAACTTTAAACTCATAGAGGAAAACTTCCAGACGGAGACAAAAGTCAAAAGTAAGGGCAGAGGCAAATGACTCATGGGCAGAGGCAAAAGTCTCATGGCAGAGGCAAAAGTCTCATGGCAGAGGCCAACAAGGACAGACAAGACCACCCACATAGAACTTATTTGTAGACCAAGGGGTGTGGGGAGGGGAAAAGAGATGTGTAATTGGACACCATTTTGCCATCAAGGGGGGTATGAGAGGGCGAGGGGGAAGTGTAATTTGACACGGTTTGGCCATTCCTTTGATCTCATTCTCTCATTCCCATACTACTCCCTAGGACGTATATTTAAGGAGATATGGGCAAAATAACTTTTTCATAAAAAAATTGCAATTTTTTTTAGGTTTTGAGCGGATTATTAAATTTTTTGAGGTGTTACGAATTAAAGTCCTTTTCGCTCTAGGACGCGTATATACGAAGATATGGGCAAAATAAGATTTTCAGATAAAAATTTAAATTTTTTTAGGTTTTGGGAGGATTATTCAATTTTTTGGGGGGTGGTCATGAATTAAAGTCCTTTTCGCGCTAGGGCGCTTAGTTTAGGAGATAAGGGCAAAATAAGTTTTTCATATCAAAATTTAAATTTTTTTTAAATTTTGGGTGGATTTGTCAATTTTTTGGGGGGTGGTCACGAATTAAAGTCCATTTCGCCCTAGGACGTATATTTAAGGAGATATGGGCAAAATAACTTTTTCATATAAAAATTGCAATTTTTTTTAGGTTTTGAGTGGATTATTAAATTTTTTGGGGTGTTACGAATTAAAGTCCTTTTCGCTCTAGGACGCGTATATACGAAGATATGGGCAAAATAAGTTTTTCAGATAAAAATTTCAATTTTTTTAGGTTTTGGGAGGATTATTCAATTTTTTTTTGGGGTGGTCATGAATTAAAGTCCTTTTCGCGCTAGGGCGCTTAGTTTAGGAGATATGGGCAAAATAAGTTTTTCATATCAAAATTTAAATTTTTTAGGTTTTGGGTGGATTTGTCAATTTTTTGGGGGTGGTCACGAATTAAAGTCCTTTTCGCCCTAGGACGTATATTTAAGGAGATATGGGCAAAACAACTTTCTCATATAAAAATAGCAATTTTTTTAGGTTTCGAGCGGATTATTAAATTTTTTGGGGTGTTACGAATTAAAGTCCTTTTCGCTCTAGGACGCGTATATACGAAGATATGGGCAAAATAAGTTTTTCAGATAAAAATTTAAATTTTTTTAGGTTTTGGGAGGATTATTCAATTTTTTTGGGGGTGGTCATGAATTAAAGTCCTTTTCGCGCTAGGGCGCTTAGTTTAGGAGATATGGGCAAAATAAATTTTTCATATCAAAATTTAATTTTTTTTTAGGTTTTGTGTGGATTTGTCAATTTTTTGGGTGTGGTCACGAATTAAAGTCCTTTTCGGCCTAGGACGTATATTTAAGGAGATATGGGCAAAATAACTTTTTCATATAAAAATTGCAATTTTTTTAGGTTTTGAGTGGATTATTAAATTTTTTGGGGTGTTACGATATGGGCAAAAAAAGTTTTTCAGATAAAAATTTCAATTTTTTTAGGTTTTGGGAGGATTATTCAATTTTTTTGGGGGTGGTCATGAATTAAGGTCCTTTTCGTGGATTTGTCAAGTTTTTGTGGGTGGTCACGAATTAAAGTCCTTTTCGCCCTAGGACGTATATTTAAGGAGATATGGGCAAAATAACTTTTTCATATAAAAATTGCAATTTTTTTAGGTTTTGAGTGGATTATTAAATTTTTTGGGGTGTTACGAATTAAAGTCCTTTTCGCTCTAGGTCGCGTATATACGAAGATATGGGCAAAATAAGTTTTTCAGATAAAAATTTCAATTTTTTTAGGTTTTGGGAGGATTATTCAATTTTTTTGGGGGTGGTCATGAATTAAAGTCCTTTTCGCGCTAGGGCGCTTAGTTTAGGAGATATGGGCAAAATAAGTTTTTCATATCAAAATTTAAATTTTTTAGGTTTTGGGTGGATTTGTCAATTTTTTGGGGGTGGTCACGAATTAAAGTCCTTTTCGCCCTTGGACGTATATTTAAGGAGATATGGGCAAAACAACTTTCTCATATAAAAATAGCAATTTTTTTAGGTTTCGAGCGGATTATTAAATTTTTTGAGGTGTTACGAATTAAAGTCCTTTTCGCTCTAGGACGCGTATATACGAAGATATGGGCAAAATAAGTTTTTCAGATAAAAATTTCAATTTTTTTTGGTTTTGGGAGGATTATTCAATTTTTTTGGGGGTGGTCATGAATTAAAGTCCTTTTCGCGCTAGGGCGCTTAGTTTAGGAGATATGGGCAAAATAAGTTTTTCATATCAAAATTTAATTTTTTTAGGTTTTGGGTGGATTTGTCAATTTTTTGCGGGTGGTCACGAATTAAAGTCCATTTCGCCCTAGGACGTATATTTAAGGAGATATGGGCAAAATAACTTTTTCATATAAAAATAGCAATTTTTTTAGGTTTTGAGCGGATTATTAAATTTTTTGGGGTGTTACGAATTAAAGTCCTTTTCGCTCTAGGACGCGTATATACGAAGATATGGGCAAAATAAGTTTTTCAGATAAAAATTTCAATTTTTTTAGGTTTTGGGAGGATTATTCAATTTTTTTTTTTGGTGTGGTCATGAATTAAAGTCCTTTTCGCGCTAGGGCGCTTAGTTTAGGAGATATGGGCAAAATAAGTTTTTCATATCAAAATTTAAATTTTTTTTAGGTTTTGGGTGGATTTGTCAATTTTTTGGGTGTGGTCACGAATTAAAGTCCATTTCGCCCTAGGACGTATATTTAAGGAGATATGGGCAAAATAACTTTTTCATATAAAAATTGCAATTTTTTTAGGTTTTGAGTGGATTATTAATTTGTTTGGGGTGTTACGAATTAAAGTCCTTTTCGCTCTAGGACGCGTATATACGAAGATATGGGCAAAATAAGTAAAAATTTCAATTTTTTAGGTTTTGGGAGGATTATTCAATTTTTTTGGGGGTGGTCATGAATTAAAGTCCTTTTCGCGCTAGGGCGCTTAGTTTAGGAGATATGGGCAAAATAAGTTTTTCATATCAAAATTTAAATTTTTTTAGGTTTTGGGTGGATTGTCAATTTTTTGGGGGTGGTCACGAATTAAAGTCCATTTCGCCCTAGGACGTATATTTAAGGAGATATGGACAAAATAACTTTTTCATATAAAAATTGCAATTTTTTTAGATTTTGGGTGGATTTGTCAATTTTTTGGGGGTGGTCACGAATTAAAGTCCTTTTCGCCCTAGGACGTATATATAAGGAGATATGGGCAAAATAACTTTTTCATATAAAAATAGCAATTTTTTTAGGTTTCGAGCGGATTATTAAATTTTTTGAGGTGTTACGAATTAAAGTCCTTTTCGCTCTAGGACGCGTATATACGAAGATATGGGCAAAATAAGTTTTTCAGATAAAAATTTCAATTTTTTTTGGTTTTGGGAGGATTATTCAATTTTTTTGGGGGTGGTCATGAATTAAAGTCCTTTTCGCGCTAGGGCGCTTAGTTTAGGAGATATGGGCAAAATAAGTTTTTCATATCAAAATTTAATTTTTTTAGGTTTTGGGTGGATTTGTCAATTTTTTGCGGGTGGTCACGAATTAAAGTCCATTTCGCCCTAGGACGTATATTTAAGGAGATATGGGCAAAATAACTTTTTCATATAAAAATAGCAATTTTTTTAGGTTTTGAGCGGATTATTAAATTTTTTGGGGTGTTACGAATTAAAGTCCTTTTCGCTCTAGGACGCGTATATACGAAGATATGGGCAAAATAAGTTTTTCAGATAAAAATTTCAATTTTTTTAGGTTTTGGGAGGATTATTCAATTTTTTTTTTTGGTGTGGTCATGAATTAAAGTCCTTTTCGCGCTAGGGCGCTTAGTTTAGGAGATATGGGCAAAATAAGTTTTTCATATCAAAATTTAAATTTTTTTTAGGTTTTGGGTGGATTTGTCAATTTTTTGGGTGTGGTCACGAATTAAAGTCCATTTCGCCCTAGGACGTATATTTAAGGAGATATGGGCAAAATAACTTTTTCATATAAAAATTGCAATTTTTTTAGGTTTTGAGTGGATTATTAATTTGTTTGGGGTGTTACGAATTAAAGTCCTTTTCGCTCTAGGACGCGTATATACGAAGATATGGGCAAAATAAGTAAAAATTTCAATTTTTTAGGTTTTGGGAGGATTATTCAATTTTTTTGGGGGTGGTCATGAATTAAAGTCCTTTTCGCGCTAGGGCGCTTAGTTTAGGAGATATGGGCAAAATAAGTTTTTCATATCAAAATTTAAATTTTTTTAGGTTTTGGGTGGATTGTCAATTTTTTGGGGGTGGTCACGAATTAAAGTCCATTTCGCCCTAGGACGTATATTTAAGGAGATATGGACAAAATAACTTTTTCATATAAAAATTGCAATTTTTTTAGATTTTGGGTGGATTTGTCAATTTTTTGGGGGTGGTCACGAATTAAAGTCCTTTTCGCCCTAGGACGTATATATAAGGAGATATGGGCAAAATAACTTTTTCATATAAAAATTGCAATTTTTTAGGTTTTGAATGGATTATTAAATTTTTTGGGGTGTTACGAATTAAAGTCCTCTTCGCTCTAGGACGCGTATATACGAAGATATGGGCAAAATAAGTTTTTCAGATAAAAATTTCAATTTTTTTAGGTTTTGGGAGGATTATTCAATTTTTTTTTTTTTTGGGTGGTCACGAATTAAAGTCCTTTTCGCGCTAGGGCGCTTAGTTTAGGAGATATGGGCAAAATAAGTTTTTCATATCAAAATTTAAATTTTTTTAGGTTTTGGGTGGATTTGTCAATTTTTTGCGGGTGGTCACGAATTAAAGTCCATTTCGCCCTAGGACGCATATTTAAGGAGATATGGGCAAATAACTTTTTCATAGAAAAATTGCAATTTTTTTAGGTTTTGAGTGGATTATTAAATTTTTTGGGGTGTTACGAATTAAAGTCTTTTTCGCTCTAGGACGCGTATATACGAAGATATGGGCAAAATAAGTTTTTCAGATAAAAATTTCAATTTTTTAGGTTTTGGGAGGTTATTCAATTTTTTTGGGGGTGGTCATGAATTAAAGTCCTTTTCGCGCTAGGGCGCTTAGTTTAGGAGATATGGGCAAAATAAGTTTTTCAGATAAAAATTTCGATTTTTTTAGGTTTTGGGTGGATTTGTCAATTTTTTGGGGGTGGTCACGAATTAAAGTCCTTTTCGCCCTAGAACGTATATTTAAGGAGATATGGGCAAAACAACTTTTTCATATCAAAATAGCAATTTTTTAGGTTTGGAGCGGATTATTAAATTTGTTGGGGTGTTACGAATTAAAGTCCTTTTCGCTCTAGGACGCGTATATACGAAGATATGGGCAAAATAAGTTTTTCAGATAAAAATTTCAATTTTTTTAGGTTTTGGGAGGATTATTCAATTTTTTTGGGGGTGGTCATGAATTAAAGTCCTTTTCGCGCTAGGGCGCTTAGTTTAGGAGATATGGGCAAAATAAATTTTTCATATCAAAAATTAATTTTTTTTTAGGTTTTGGGTGGATTTGTCAATTTTTTGGGTGTGGTCACGAATTAAAGTCCTTTTCGGCCTAGGACGTATATTTAAGGAGATATGGGCAAAATAACTTTTTCATATAAAAATTGCAATTTTTTTAGGTTTTGAGTGGATTATTAAATTTTTTCGGGTGTTACGATATGGGCAAAATAAGTTTTTCAGATAAAAATTTCAATTTTTTCAGGTTTTGGGAGGATTATTCAATTTTTTTGGGGGTGGTCATGAATCAAAGTCCTTTTCGTGGATTTGTCAAGTTTTTGTGGGTGGTCACGAATTAAAGTCCTTTTCGCCCTAGGACGTATATTTAAGGAGATATGGGCAAAATAACTTTTTCATATAAAAATTTCAATTTTTTTAGGTTTTAAGCGGATTATTAAATTTTTTGGGGTGTTACGAATTAAAGTCCTTTTCGCTCTAGGACGCGTATATACGAAGATATGGGCAAAATAAGATTTTCAGATAAAATTTTCAATTTTTTTAGGTTTTGGGAGGATTATTAAATTTTTTTGGGGATGGTCATGAATTAAAGTCCTTTTCGCGCTAGGACGTATATTTAAGGAGATATCGGCAAAATAACTTTTTCAAATAAAAAGTGCAATTTTTTTAGGTTTTGAGCGGATTATTAAATTTTTTGGGGTGTTACGAATTAAAGTCCTTTTCGCTCTAGGACGCGTATATACGAAGATATGGGCAAAATAAGTTTTTCAGATAAAAATTTAAATTTTTTTTAGGTTTTGGGAGGATTATTTAATTTTTTTGGGGGTGGTCATGAATTAAAGTCCTTTTCGCGCTAGGGCGCTTAGTTTAGGAGATATGGTCAAAATAAATTTTTCATATCAAAATTTAAATTTTTTTTAGGTTTTGGGTGGATTTGTCAATTTTTTGGGTGTGGTCACGAATTGAAGTCCTTTTCGCCCTAGGACGTATATTTAAGGAGATATGGGCAAAATAACTTTGTCATATAAAAATCGCAATTTTTTTAGGTTTTGAGTGGATTATTAAATTTTTTGGGGTGTTACGAATTAAAGTCCTTTTCGCTCTAGGACGCGTATATACGAAGATATGGGCAAAATAAGTTTTTCAGATAAAAATTTCAATTTTTTTAGGTTTTGGGAGGATTATTCAATTTTTTTGGGGGTGGTCATGAATTAAAGTCCTTTTCGCGCTAGGGCGCTTAGTTTAGGAGATATGGGCAAAATAAGTTTTTCATATCAAAATTTAAATTTTTTTAGGTTTTGGGTGGATTTGTCAATTTTTTGGGGGTGGTCACGAATTAAAGTCCATTTCGCCCTAGGACGCATATTTAAGGAGATATGGGCAAAATAACTTTTTCATATAAAAATAGCAATTTTTTTAGGTTTTGAGCGGATTATTAAATTTTTTGGGGTGTTACGAATTAAAGTCCTTTTCGCTCTAGGACGCGTATATACGAAGATATGGGCAAAATAAGTTTTTCAGATAAAAATTTCAATTTTTTTAGGTTTTGGGAGGATTATTCAATTTTTTTGTTTGGGGTGGTCATGAATTAAAGTCCTTTTCGCGCTAGGGCGCTTAGTTTAGGAGATATGGGCAAAATAAATTTTTCATATCAAATTTAATTTTTTTTTAGGTTTTGGGTGGATTTGTCAATTTTTTGGGTGTGGTCACGAATTAAAGTCCTTTTCGGCCTAGGACGTATATTTAAGGAGATATGGGCAAAATAACTTTTTCATATAAAAATTGCAATTTTTTTAGGTTTTGAGTGGAATTTTAAATTTTTTGGGGTGTTACGATATGGGCAAAATAAGTTTTTCAGATAAAAATTTCAATTTTTTTAGGTTTTGGGAGGATTATTCAAATTTTTTTGGGGTGGTCATGAATTAAAGTCCTTTTCGTGGATTTGTCAAGTTTTTGTGGGTGGTCACGAATTAAAGTCCTTTTCGCCCTAGGACGTATATTTAAGGAGATATGGGCAAAATAACTTTTTCATATAAAAATTGCAATTTTTTTAGGTTTTGAGCGGATTATTAAATTTTTTGGGGTGTTACGAATTAAAGTCCTTTTCGCTCTAGGACGCGTATATACGAAGATATGGGCAAAATAAGATTTTCAGATAAAATTTTCAATTTTTTTAGGTTTTGGGAGGATTATTAAATTTTTTTGGGGGTGGTCATGAATTAAAGTCCTTTTCGCGCTAGGGCGCTTAGTTTAGGAGATATGGGCAAAATAAGTTCTTCATATCAAAATTTAAATTTTTTAGGTTTTGGGTGGATTTGTCAATTTTTTGGGGGTGGTCACGAATTAAAGTCCTTTTCGCCCTAGGACGTATATTTAAGGAGATATCGGCAAAATAACTTTTTCAAATAAAAATTGCAATTTTTTTAGGTTTTGAGCGGATTATTAAATTTTTTGGGGTGTTACGAATTAAAGTCCTTTTCGCTCTAGGACGCGTATATACGAAGATATGGGCAAAATAAGATTTTCAGATAAAATTTTCAATTTTTTTAGGTTTTGGGAGGATTATTAAATTTTTTTGGGGGTGGTCATGAATTAAAGTCCTTTTCGCGCTACGGCGCTTAGTTTAGGAGATATGGTCAAAATAAATTTTTCATATCAAAATTTAATTTTTTTTTTAGGTTTTGGGTGGATTTGTCAATTTTTTGGGTGTGGTCACGAATTAAAGTCCTTTTCGCCCTAGGACGTATATTTAAGGAGATATGGGCAAAATAACTTTGTCATATAAAAATCGCAATTTTTTTAGGTTTTGAGTGGATTATTAAATTTTTTGGGGTGTTACGAATTAAAGTCCTTTTCGCTCTAGGACGCGTATATACGAAGATATGGGCAAAATAAGTTTTTCATATCAAAATTTAATTTTTTTTAGGTTTTGGGTGGATTTGTCAATTTTTTGGGTGTGGTCACGAATTAAAGTCCTTTTCGCCCTAGGACGTATATTTAAGGAGATATGGGCAAAATAAGTTTTTCATATCAAAATTTATATTTTTTTAGGTTTTGGGTGGATTTGTCAATTTTTTGCGGGTGTTCACGAATTAAAGTCCATTTCGCCCTAGGACGCATATTTAAGGAGATATGGGCAAAATAACTTTTTCATAGAAAAATTGCAATTTTTTTAGGTTTTGAGTGGATTATTAAATTTTTTGGAGTGTTACGAATTAAAGTCCTTTTCGCTCTAGGACGCGTATATACGAAGATATGGGCAAAATAAGTTTTTCAGATAAAAATTTCAATTTTTTTAGGTTTTGAGTGGATTATTAAATTTTTTGGGGTGGTCATGAATTAAAGTCCTATTCGCGCTAGGGCGCTTAGTTTAGGAGATATGGGCAAAATAAGTTTTTCATATCAAAATTAATTTTTTTTTAGGTTTTGGGTGGATTTGTCAATTTTTTGGGTGTGGTCACGAATTAAAGTCCTTTTCGGCCTAGGAAGTATATTTAAGGAGATATGGGCAAAATAACTTTTTCATATAAAAATTGCAATTTTTTTAGGTTTTGAGTGGATTATTAATTTGTTTGGGGTGTTACGAATTAAAGTCCTTTTCGCTCTACGACGCGTATATACGAAGATATGGGCAAAATAAGTTTTTCAGATAAAAATTTCAATTTTTTTAGGTTTTGGGAGGATTATTCAATTTTTTTGGGGGTGGTCATGAATTAAAGTCCTTTTCGTGGATTTGTCAAGTTTTTGTGGGTGGTCACGAATTAATGTCCTTTTCGCCCTAGGACGTATATTTAAGGAGATATGGGCAAAATAACTTTTTCATATAAAAATTGCAATTTTGTTTTTTGATTTTGGGTGGATTTGTCAATTTTTTGGGGGTGGTCACGAATTAGAGTCCTTTTCGCCCTAGGACGTATATTTAAGGAGATATGGGCAAAATAACTTTTTCATATAAAAATTGCAATTTTTTAGGTTTTGAGCGGATTATTAAATTTTTTGGGGTGTTACGAATTAAAGTCCTTTTCGCTCTAGGACGCGTATATACGAAGATATGGGCAAAATAAGTTTTTCAGATAAAAATTTTAATTTTTTAGGTTTTGGGAGGATTATTCAATTTTTTGGGGGGTGGTCGCGAATTAAAGTCCTTTTCGCCCTAGGACGTATATTTAAGGAGATATGGGCAAAATAACTTTGTCATATAAAAATCGCAATTTTTTTTAGGTTTTGAGTGGATTCTTCAATTTTTTGGGGTGTTACGAATTAAAGTCCTTTTCGCTCTAGGACGCGTATATACGAAGATATGGGCAAAATAGGATTTTCCGATAAAAATTTCAATTTTTTTAGGTTTTGGGAGGATTATTCAATTTTTTGGGGGGGTGGTCATGAATTAAAGTCATTTTCGCGCTAGGGCGCTTAGTTTAGGAGATATGGGCAAAATAAGTTTTTCATATCAAAATTTCAATTTTTTTAGGTTTTAGGTGGATTTGTCAATTTTTTGGGGGTGGTCACGAATTAAAGTCCTTTTCGCCCTAGAACGTATATTTAAGGAGATATGGGCAAAACAACTTTTTCATATAAAAATAGCAATTTTTTTAGGTTTTGAGTGGATTATTAAATTTTTTGGGGTGTTAGGAATTAAAGTCCTTTTCGCTCTAGGACGCGTATATACGAAGATATGGGCAAAATAAGTTTTTCAGATAAAAATTTCAATTTTTTTAGGTTTTGGGAGGATTATTCAATTTTTTTTTTGGGGTGGTCATGAATTAAAGTCCTTTTCGCGCTAGGGCGCTTAGTTTAGGAGATATGGGCAAAATAAATTTTTCATATCAAAATTTAATTTTTTTTTAGGTTTTGGGTGGATTTGTCAATTTTTTGGGTGTGGTCACGAATTAAAGTCCTTTTCGGCCTAGGACGTATATTTAAGGAGATATGGGCAAAATAACTTTTTCATATAAAAATTGCAATTTTTTTAGGTTTTGAGTGGAATTTTAAATTTTTTGGGGTGTTACGATATGGGCAAAATAAGTTTTTCAGATAAAAATTTAAATTTTTTAGGTTTTGGGAGGATTATTCAAATTTTTTTGGGGTGGTCATGAATTAAAGTCCTTTTCGTGGATTTGTCAAGTTTTTGTGGGTGGTCACGAATTAAAGTCCTTTTCGCCCTAGGACGTATATTTTAGGAGATATGGGCAAAATAACTTTTTCATATAAAAATTGCAATTTTTTTAGGTTTTGAGCGGATTATTAAATTTTTTGGGGTGTTACGAATTAAAGTCCTTTTCGCTCTAGGACGCGTATATACGAAGATATGGGCAAAATAAGATTTTCAGATAAAATTTTCAATTTTTTTAGGTTTTGGGAGGATTATTAAATTTTTTTGGGGGTGGTCATGAATTAAAGTCCTTTTCGCGCTAGGGCGCTTAGTTTAGGAGATATGGGCAAAATAAGTTCTTCATATCAAAATTTAAATTCTTTAGGTTTTGGGTGGATTTGTCAATTTTTTGGGGGTGGTCACGAATTAAAGTCCTTTTCGCCCTAGGACGTATATTTAAGGAGATATCGGCAAAATAACTTTTTCAAATAAAAATTGCAATTTTTTTAGGTTTTGAGCGGATTATTAAATTTTTTGGGGTGTTACGAATTAAAGTCCTTTTCGCTCTAGGACGCGTATATACGAAGATATGGGCAAAATAAATTTTTCATATCAAAATTTAATTTTTTTTAGGTTTTGGGTGGATTTGTCAATTTTTTGGGTGTGGTCACGAATTAAAGTCCTTTTCGCCCTAGGACGTATATTTAAGGAGATATGGGCAAAATAACTTTGTCATATAAAAATCGCAATTTTTTTAGGTTTTGAGTGGATTATTAAATTTTTTGGGGTGTTACGAATTAAAGTCCTTTTCGCTCTAGGACGCGTATATACGAAGATATGGGCAAAATAAGTTTTTCATATCAAAATTTAATTTTTTTTAGGTTTTGGGTGGATTTGTCAATTTTTTGGGTGTGGTCACGAATTAAAGTCCTTTTCGCCCTAGGACGTATATTTAAGGAGATATGGGCAAAATAAGTTTTTCATATCAAAATTTAAATTTTTTTAGGTTTTGGGTGGATTTGTCAATTTTTTGCGGGTGGTCACGAATTAAAGTCCATTTCGCCCTAGGACGCATATTTAAGGAGATATGGGCAAAATAACTTTTTCATAGAAAAATTGCAATTTTTTTAGGTTTTGAGTGGATTATTAAATTTTTTGGAGTGTTACGAATTAAAGTCCTTTTCGCTCTAGGACGCGTATATACGAAGATATGGGCAAAATAAGTTTTTCAGATAAAAATTTCAATTTTTTTAGGTTTTGAGTGGATTATTAAATTTTTTGGGGTGGTCATGAATTAAAGTCCTATTCGCGCTAGGGCGCTTAGTTTAGGAGATATGGGCAAAATAAGTTTTTCATATCAAAATTAATTTTTTTTTAGGTTTTGGGTGGATTTGTCAATTTTTTGGGGGTGGTCACGAATTAAAGTCCTTTTCGTGGATTTGTCAAGTTTTTGTGGGTGGTCACGAATTAAAGTCCTTTTCGCCCTAGGACGTATATTTAAGGAGATATGGGCAAAATAACTTTTTCATATAAAAATTGCAATTTTTTTAGGTTTTGAGCGGATTATTAAATTTTTTGGGGTGTTACAAATTAAAGTCCTTTTCGCTCTAGGACGCGTATATACGAAGATATGGGCAAAATAAGATTTTCAGATAAAATTTTCAATTTTTTTAGGTTTTGGGAGGATTATTAAATTTTTTTGGGGGTGGTCATGAATTAAAGTCCTTTTCGCGCTAGGGCGCTTAGTTTAGGAGATATGGGCAAAATAAGTTTTTCATATCAAAATTTAAATTTTTTAGGTTTTGGGTGGATTTGTCAATTTTTTGGGGGTGGTCACGAATTAAAGTCCTTTTCGCCCTAGGACGTATATTTAAGGAGATATCGGCAAAATAACTTTTTCAAATAAAAATTTCAATTTTTTTAGGTTGTGAGCGGATTATTAAATTTTTTGGGGTGTTACGAATTAAAGTCCTTTTCGCTCTAGGACGCGTATATACGAAGATATGGGCAAAATAAGTTTTTCAGATAAAAATTTCAATTTTTTTTAGGTTTTGAGTGGATTTTTTAAATTTTTTGGGGTGTTACGAATTAAAGTCCTTTTCGCTCTAGGACGCGTATATACGAAGATATGGGCAAAATAAGTTTTTCAGATAAAAATTTCAATTTTTTTAGGTTTTGAGTGGATTTTTTAAATTTTTTGGGGTGTTACGAATTAAAGTCCTTTTCGCTCTAGGACGCGTATATACGAAGATATGGGCAAAATAAGTTTTTCAGATAAAAATTTCAATTTTTTTTGGTTTTGGGAGGATTATTCAATTTTTTTGGGGGTGGTCATGAATTAAAGTCCTTTTCGCGCTAGGGCGCTTAGTTTAGGAGATATGGGCAAAATAAATTTTTCATATCAAAATTTAATTTTTTTTTAGGTTTTGGGTGGATTTGTCAATTTTTTGGGTGTGGTCACGAATTAAAGTCCTTTTCGGCCTAGGACGTATATTTAAGGAGATATGGGCAAAATAACTTTTTCATATAAAAATTGCAATTTTTTTAGGTTTTGAGTGGAATTTTAAATTTTTTGGGGTGTTACGATATGGGCAAAATAAGTTTTTCAGATAAAAATTTCAATTTTTTTAGGTTTTGGGAGGATTATTGAAATTTTTTTGGGGTGGTCATGAATTAAAGTCCTTTTCGTGGATTTGTCAAGTTTTTGTGGGTGGTCACGAATTAAAGTCCTTTTCGCCCTAGGACGCATATTTAAGGAGATATGGGCAAAATAACTTTTTCATAGAAAAATTGCAATTTTTTTAGGTTTTGAGTGGATTATTAAATTTTTTGGGGTGTTACGAATTAAAGTCCTTTTCGCTCTAGGACGCGTATATACCAAGGTATGGGCAAAATAACTTTTTCATATAAAAATTGCAATTTTTTAGGTTTTGAGCGGATTATTAAATTTTTTGGGGTGTTACGAATTAAAGTCCTTTTCGCTCTAGGACGCGTATATACGAAGATATGGGCAAAATAAGTTTTTCAGATAAAAATTTCAATTTTTTAGGTTTTGGGAGGATTATTCAATTTTTTTGGGGGTGGTCATGAATTAAAGTCCTTTTCGCGCTAGGGCGCTTAGTTTAGGAGATATGGGCAAAATAAGTTTTTCATATCAAAATTTAATTTTTTGTAGGTTTTGGGTGGATTTGTCAATTTGTTGGGGGTGGTCACGAATTAAAGTCCATTTCGCCCTAGGACGTATATTTAAGGAGATATGGGCAAAATAACTTTTTCATATAAAAATAGCAATTTTTTTAGGTTTTGAGCGGATTATTAAATTTTTTGGGGTGGTCATGAATTAAAGTCCTATTCGCGCTAGGGCGCTTAGTTTAGGAGATATGGGCAAAATAAGTTTTTCATATCAAAATTAATTTTTTTTTAGGTTTTGGGTGGATTTGTCAATTTTTTGGGGGTGGTCACGAATTAAAGTCCTTTTCGTGGATTTGTCAAGTTTTTGTGGGTGGTCACGAATTAAAGTCCTTTTCGCCCTAGGACGTATATTTAAGGAGATATGGGCAAAATAACTTTTTCATATAAAAATTGCAATTTTTTTAGGTTTTGAGCGGATTATTAAATTTTTTGGGGTGTTACAAATTAAAGTCCTTTTCGCTCTAGGACGCGTATATACGAAGATATGGGCAAAATAAGATTTTCAGATAAAATTTTCAATTTTTTTAGGTTTTGGGAGGATTATTAAATTTTTTTGGGGGTGGTCATGAATTAAAGTCCTTTTCGCGCTAGGGCGCTTAGTTTAGGAGATATGGGCAAAATAAGTTCTTCATATCAAAATTTAAATTCTTTAGGTTTTGGGTGGATTTGTCAATTTTTTGGGGGTGGTCACGAATTAAAGTCCTTTTCGCCCTAGGACGTATATTTAAGGAGATATCGGCAAAATAACTTTTTCAAATAAAAATTGCAATTTTTTTAGGTTTTGAGCGGATTATTAAATTTTTTGGGGTGTTACGAATTAAAGTCCTTTTCGCTCTAGGACGCGTATATACGAAGATATGGGCAAAATAAATTTTTCATATCAAAATTTAATTTTTTTTAGGTTTTGGGTGGATTTGTCAATTTTTTGGGTGTGGTCACGAATTAAAGTCCTTTTCGCCCTAGGACGTATATTTAAGGAGATATGGGCAAAATAACTTTGTCATATAAAAATCGCAATTTTTTTAGGTTTTGAGTGGATTATTAAATTTTTTGGGGTGTTACGAATTAAAGTCCTTTTCGCTCTAGGACGCGTATATACGAAGATATGGGCAAAATAAGTTTTTCATATCAAAATTTAATTTTTTTTAGGTTTTGGGTGGATTTGTCAATTTTTTGGGTGTGGTCACGAATTAAAGTCCTTTTCGCCCTAGGACGTATATTTAAGGAGATATGGGCAAAATAAGTTTTTCATATCAAAATTTAAATTTTTTTAGGTTTTGGGTGGATTTGTCAATTTTTTGCGGGTGGTCACGAATTAAAGTCCATTTCGCCCTAGGACGCATATTTAAGGAGATATGGGCAAAATAACTTTTTCATAGAAAAATTGCAATTTTTTTAGGTTTTGAGTGGATTATTAAATTTTTTGGAGTGTTACGAATTAAAGTCCTTTTCGCTCTAGGACGCGTATATACGAAGATATGGGCAAAATAAGTTTTTCAGATAAAAATTTCAATTTTTTTAGGTTTTGAGTGGATTATTAAATTTTTTGGGGTGGTCATGAATTAAAGTCCTATTCGCGCTAGGGCGCTTAGTTTAGGAGATATGGGCAAAATAAGTTTTTCATATCAAAATTAATTTTTTTTTAGGTTTTGGGTGGATTTGTCAATTTTTTGGGGGTGGTCACGAATTAAAGTCCTTTTCGTGGATTTGTCAAGTTTTTGTGGGTGGTCACGAATTAAAGTCCTTTTCGCCCTAGGACGTATATTTAAGGAGATATGGGCAAAATAACTTTTTCATATAAAAATTGCAATTTTTTTAGGTTTTGAGCGGATTATTAAATTTTTTGGGGTGTTACAAATTAAAGTCCTTTTCGCTCTAGGACGCGTATATACGAAGATATGAGCAAAATAAGATTTTCAGATAAAATTTTCAATTTTTTTAGGTTTTGGGAGGATTATTAAATTTTTTTGGGGGTGGTCATGAATTAAAGTCCTTTTCGCGCTAGGGCGCTTAGTTTAGGAGATATGGGCAAAATAAGTTTTTCATATCAAAATTTAAATTTTTTAGGTTTTGGGTGGATTTGTCAATTTTTTGGGGGTGGTCACGAATTAAAGTCCTTTTCGCCCTAGGACGTATATTTAAGGAGATATCGGCAAAATAACTTTTTCAAATAAAAATTTCAATTTTTTTAGGTTGTGAGCGGATTATTAAATTTTTTGGGGTGTTACGAATTAAAGTCCTTTTCGCTCTAGGACGCGTATATACGAAGATATGGGCAAAATAAGTTTTTCAGATAAAAATTTCAATTTTTTTTAGGTTTTGAGTGGATTTTTTAAATTTTTTGGGGTGTTACGAATTAAAGTCCTTTTCGCTCTAGGACGCGTATATACGAAGATATGGGCAAAATAAGTTTTTCAGATAAAAATTTCAATTTTTTTAGGTTTTGAGTGGATTTTTTAAATTTTTTGGGGTGTTACGAATTAAAGTCCTTTTCGCTCTAGGACGCGTATATACGAAGATATGGGCAAAATAAGTTTTTCAGATAAAAATTTCAATTTTTTTTGGTTTTGGGAGGATTATTCAATTTTTTTGGGGGTGGTCATGAATTAAAGTCCTTTTCGCGCTAGGGCGCTTAGTTTAGGAGATATGGGCAAAATAAATTTTTCATATCAAAATTTAATTTTTTTTTAGGTTTTGGGTGGATTTGTCAATTTTTTGGGTGTGGTCACGAATTAAAGTCCTTTTCGGCCTAGGACGTATATTTAAGGAGATATGGGCAAAATAACTTTTTCATATAAAAATTGCAATTTTTTTAGGTTTTGAGTGGAATTTTAAATTTTTTGGGGTGTTACGATATGGGCAAAATAAGTTTTTCAGATAAAAATTTCAATTTTTTTAGGTTTTGGGAGGATTATTGAAATTTTTTTGGGGTGGTCATGAATTAAAGTCCTTTTCGTGGATTTGTCAAGTTTTTGTGGGTGGTCACGAATTAAAGTCCTTTTCGCCCTAGGACGCATATTTAAGGAGATATGGGCAAAATAACTTTTTCATAGAAAAATTGCAATTTTTTTAGGTTTTGAGTGGATTATTAAATTTTTTGGGGTGTTACGAATTAAAGTCCTTTTCGCTCTAGGACGCGTATATACCAAGGTATGGGCAAAATAACTTTTTCATATAAAAATTGCAATTTTTTAGGTTTTGAGCGGATTATTAAATTTTTTGGGGTGTTACGAATTAAAGTCCTTTTCGCTCTAGGACGCGTATATACGAAGATATGGGCAAAATAAGTTTTTCAGATAAAAATTTCAATTTTTTAGGTTTTGGGAGGATTATTCAATTTTTTTGGGGGTGGTCATGAATTAAAGTCCTTTTCGCGCTAGGGCGCTTAGTTTAGGAGATATGGGCAAAATAAGTTTTTCATATCAAAATTTAATTTTTTGTAGGTTTTGGGTGGATTTGTCAATTTGTTGGGGGTGGTCACGAATTAAAGTCCATTTCGCCCTAGGACGTATATTTAAGGAGATATGGGCAAAATAACTTTTTCATATAAAAATAGCAATTTTTTTAGGTTTTGAGCGGATTATTAAATTTTTTGGGGTGGTCATGAATTAAAGTCCTATTCGCGCTAGGGCGCTTAGTTTAGGAGATATGGGCAAAATAAGTTTTTCATATCAAAATTAATTTTTTTTTAGGTTTTGGGTGGATTTGTCAATTTTTTGGGGGTGGTCACGAATTAAAGTCCTTTTCGTGGATTTGTCAAGTTTTTGTGGGTGGTCACGAATTAAAGTCCTTTTCGCCCTAGGACGTATATTTAAGGAGATATGGGCAAAATAACTTTTTCATATAAAAATTGCAATTTTTTAGGTTTTGAGCGGATTATTAAATTTTTTTGGGGTGGTCACGAATTAAAGTCCATTTCGCCCTAGGACGTATATTTAAGGAGATATGGGCAAAATAAGTTTTTCAGATAAAAATTTCAATTTTTTTAGGTTTTGAGTGGATTATTAAATTTTTTGGGGTGGTCATGAATTAAAGTCCTATTCGCGCTAGGGCGCTTAGTTTAGGAGATATGGGCAAAATAAGTTTTTCATATCAAAATTAATTTTTTTTTAGGTTTTGGGTGGATTTGTCAATTTTTTGGGGGTGGTCACGAATTAAAGTCCTTTTCGTGGATTTGTCAAGTTTTTGTGGGTGGTCACGAATTAAAGTCCTTTTCGCCCTAGGACGTATATTTAAGGAGATATGGGCAAAATAACTTTTTCATATAAAAATTGCAATTTTTTTAGGTTTTGAGCGGATTATTAAATTTTTTGGGGTGTTACAAATTAAAGTCCTTTTCGCTCTAGGACGCGTATATACGAAGATATGGGCAAAATAAGATTTTCAGATAAAATTTTCAATTTTTTTAGGTTTTGGGAGGATTATTAAATTTTTTTGGGGGTGGTCATGAATTAAAGTCCTTTTCGCGCTAGGGCGCTTAGTTTAGGAGATATGGGCAAAATAAGTTTTTCATATCAAAATTTAAATTTTTTAGGTTTTGGGTGGATTTGTCAATTTTTTGGGGGTGGTCACGAATTAAAGTCCTTTTCGCCCTAGGACGTATATTTAAGGAGATATCGGCAAAATAACTTTTTCAAATAAAAATTTCAATTTTTTTAGGTTGTGAGCGGATTATTAAATTTTTTGGGGTGTTACGAATTAAAGTCCTTTTCGCTCTAGGACGCGTATATACGAAGATATGGGCAAAATAAGTTTTTCAGATAAAAATTTCAATTTTTTTTAGGTTTTGAGTGGATTTTTTAAATTTTTTGGGGTGTTACGAATTAAAGTCCTTTTCGCTCTAGGACGCGTATATACGAAGATATGGGCAAAATAAGTTTTTCAGATAAAAATTTCAATTTTTTTAGGTTTTGAGTGGATTTTTTAAATTTTTTGGGGTGTTACGAATTAAAGTCCTTTTCGCTCTAGGACGCGTATATACGAAGATATGGGCAAAATAAGTTTTTCAGATAAAAATTTCAATTTTTTTTGGTTTTGGGAGGATTATTCAATTTTTTTGGGGGTGGTCATGAATTAAAGTCCTTTTCGCGCTAGGGCGCTTAGTTTAGGAGATATGGGCAAAATAAATTTTTCATATCAAAATTTAATTTTTTTTTAGGTTTTGGGTGGATTTGTCAATTTTTTGGGTGTGGTCACGAATTAAAGTCCTTTTCGGCCTAGGACGTATATTTAAGGAGATATGGGCAAAATAACTTTTTCATATAAAAATTGCAATTTTTTTAGGTTTTGAGTGGAATTTTAAATTTTTTGGGGTGTTACGATATGGGCAAAATAAGTTTTTCAGATAAAAATTTCAATTTTTTTAGGTTTTGGGAGGATTATTGAAATTTTTTTGGGGTGGTCATGAATTAAAGTCCTTTTCGTGGATTTGTCAAGTTTTTGTGGGTGGTCACGAATTAAAGTCCTTTTCGCCCTAGGACGCATATTTAAGGAGATATGGGCAAAATAACTTTTTCATAGAAAAATTGCAATTTTTTTAGGTTTTGAGTGGATTATTAAATTTTTTGGGGTGTTACGAATTAAAGTCCTTTTCGCTCTAGGACGCGTATATACCAAGGTATGGGCAAAATAACTTTTTCATATAAAAATTGCAATTTTTTAGGTTTTGAGCGGATTATTAAATTTTTTGGGGTGTTACGAATTAAAGTCCTTTTCGCTCTAGGACGCGTATATACGAAGATATGGGCAAAATAAGTTTTTCAGATAAAAATTTCAATTTTTTAGGTTTTGGGAGGATTATTCAATTTTTTTGGGGGTGGTCATGAATTAAAGTCCTTTTCGCGCTAGGGCGCTTAGTTTAGGAGATATGGGCAAAATAAGTTTTTCATATCAAAATTTAATTTTTTGTAGGTTTTGGGTGGATTTGTCAATTTGTTGGGGGTGGTCACGAATTAAAGTCCATTTCGCCCTAGGACGTATATTTAAGGAGATATGGGCAAAATAACTTTTTCATATAAAAATAGCAATTTTTTTAGGTTTTGAGCGGATTATTAAATTTTTTGGGGTGTTACGAATTAAAGTCCTTTTCGCTCTAGGGCGCGTATATACCAAGGTATGGGCAAAATAACTTTTTCATATAAAAATTGCAATTTTTTAGGTTTTGAGCGGATTATTAAATTTTTTGGGGTGTTACGAATTAAAGTCCTTTTCGCTCTAGGACGCGTATATACGAAGATATGGCCAAATAAGTTTTTCAGATAAAAATTTCAATTTTTTAGGTTTTGGGAGGATTAATCAATTTTTTTGGGGGTGGTCATGAATTAAAGTCCTTTTCGCGCTAGGGCGCTTAGTTTAGGAGATATGGGCCAAATAAGTTTTTCATATCAAAATTTCAATTTTTTTAGGTTTTGGGTGGATTTGTCAATTTTTTGGGGGTGGTCACGAATTAAAGTCCTTTTCGCCCTAGAACGTATATTTAAGGAGATATGGGCAAAACAACTTTTTCATATAAAAATAGCAATTTTTTTTAGGTTTTGAGCGGACTATTAAATTTTTTGGGGTGTTACGAATTAAAGTCCTTTTCGCTCTAGGACGCGTATATACGAAGATATGGGCAAAATAAGTTTTTCAGATAAAAATTTCAATTTTTTTAGGTTTTGGGAGGATTATTCAATTTTTTTTGGGGGTGGTCATGAATTAAAGTCCTTTTCGCGCTAGGGCGCTTCGTTTAGGAGATATGGGCAAAATAAATTTTTCATATCAAAATTTAATTTTTTTTTAGGTTTTGGGTGGATTTGTCAATTTTTTGGGTGTGGTCACGAATTAAAGTCCTTTTCGGCCTAGGACGTATATTTAAGGAGATATGGGCAAAATAACTTTTTCATATAAAAATTGCAATTTTTTTAGGTTTTGAGTGGAATTTTAAATTTTTTGGGGTGTTACGATATGGGCAAAATAAGTTTTTCAGATAAAAATTTCAATTTTTTTAGGTTTTGGGAGGATTATTCAAATTTTTTTGGAGTGGTCATGAATTAAAGTCCTTTTCGTGGATTTGTCAAGTTTTTGTGGGTGGTCACGAATTAAAGTCCTTTTCGCCCTAGGACGTATATTTAAGGAGATATGGGCAAAATAACTTTTTCATATAAAAATTTCAATTTTTTTAGGTTTTGAGCGGATTATTAAATTTTTTGGGGTGTTACGAATTAAAGTCCTTTTCGCTCTAGGACGCGTATATACGAAGATATGGGCAAAATAAGATTTTCAGATAAAATTTTCAATTTTTTTAGGTTTTGGGAGGATTATTAAATTTTTTTGGGGGTGGTGATGAATTAAAGTCCTTTTCGCGCTAGGGCACTTAGTTTAGGAGATATGGGCAAAATAAGTTTTTCATATCAAAATTTAAATTTTTTAGGTTTTGGGTGGATTTGTCAATTTTTTGGGGGTGGTCACGAATTAAAGTCCTTTTCGCCCTAGGACGTATATTTAAGGAGATATCGGCAAAATAACTTTTTCAAATAAAAATTGCAATTTTTTTAGGTTTTGAGCGGATTATTAAAACTTTTGGGGTGTTAAGAATTAAAGTCCTTTTCGCTCTAGGACGCGTATATACGAAGATATGGGCAAAATAAGTTTTTCAGATAAAAATTTAAATTTTTTTTAGGTTTTGAGAGGATTATTCAATTTTTTTTTTTGGGGGTGGTCATGAATTAAAGTCCTTTTCGCGCTACGGCGATTAGTTTAGGAGATATGGTCAAAATAAATTTTTCATATCAAAATTTAAATTTTTTTTAGGTTTTGGGTGGATTTGTCAATTTTTTGGGTGTGGTCACGAATTAAAGTCCTTTTCGCCCTAGGACGTATATTTAAGGAGATATGGGCAAAATAACTTTGTCATATAAAAATCGCAGTTTTTTTAGGTTTTGAGTGGATTATTAAATTTTTTGGGGTGTTACGAATTAAAGTCCTTTTCGCTCTAGGACGCTTATATACGAAGATATGGGCCAAATAAGTTTTTCAGATAAAAATTTCAATTTTTTTAGGTTTTGAGTGGATTATTAAATTTTTTGGGGTGTTACGAATTAAAGTCCTTTTCGCTCTAGGACGCGTATATACGAAGATATGGGCAAAATAAGTTTTTCATATCAAAATTTAATTTTTTTTAGGTTTTGGGTGGATTTGTCAATTTTTTGGGTGTGGTCACGAATTAAAGTCCTTTTCGCCCTAGGACGTATATTTAAGGAGATATGGGCAAAATAAGTTTTTCATATCAAAATTTAAATTTTTTTAGGTTTTGGGTGGATTTGTCAATTTTTTGCGGGTGGTCACGAATTAAAGTCCATTTCGCCCTAGGACGCATATTTAAGGAGATATGGGCAAAATAACTTTTTCATAGAAAAATTGCAATTTTTTTAGGTTTTGAGTGGATTATTAAATTTTTTGGAGTGTTACGAATTAAAGTCCTTTTCGCTCTAGGACGCGTATATACGAAGATATGGGCAAAATAAGTTTTTCAGATAAAAATTTCAATTTTTTTAGGTTTTGGGAGGATTATTAATTTTTTTTTTTTGGGGTGGTCATGAATTAAAATCCTTTTCGGCCTAGGACGTATATTTAAGGAGATATGGGCAAAATAACTTTTTCATATAAAAATTGCAATTTTTTTAGGTTTTGAGTGGATTATTAATTTGTTTGGGGTGTTACGAATTAAAGTCCTTTTCGCTCTACGACGCGTATATACGAAGATATGGGCAAAATAAGTTTTTCAGATAAAAATTTCAATTTTTTTAGGTTTTGGGAGGATTATTCAATTTTTTTGGGGGTGGTCATGAATTAAAGTCCTTTTCGTGGATTTGTCAAGTTTTTGTGGGTGGTCACGATTTAATGTCCTTTTCGCCCTAGGACGTATATTTAAGGAGATATGGGCAAAATAACTTTTTCATATAAAAATTGCAATTTTGTTTTTTGATTTTGGGTGGATTTGTCAATTTTTTGGGGGTGGTCACGAATTAAAGTCCTTTTCGCCCTAGGACGTATATTTAAGGAGATATGGGCAAAATAACTTTTTCATATAAAAATTGCAATTTTTTAGGTTTTGAGCGGATTATTAAATTTTTTGGGGTGTTACGAATTAAAGTCCTTTTCGCTCTAGGACGCGTATATACGAAGATATGGGCAAAATAAGTTTTTCAGATAAAAATTTCAATTTTTTAGGTTTTGGGAGGATTATTCAATTTTTTGGGGGGTGGTCACGAATTAAAGTCCTTTTCGCCCTAGGACGTATATTTAAGGAGATATGGACAAAATAACTTTGTCATATAAAAATCGCAATTTTTTTTAGGTTTTGAGTGGATTATTAAATTTTTGGGGTGTTACGAATTAAAGTCCTTTTCGCTCTAGGACGCGTATATACGAAGATATGGGCAAAATAAGTTTTTCAGATAAAAATTTCAATTTTTTAGGTTTTGGGAGGATTATTCAATTTTTTAGGTTTTGGGAGGATTATTCAATTTTTTGGGGGGTGGTCATGAATTAAAGTCCTTTTCGCGCTAGGGCGCTTAGTTTAGGAGATATGGGCAAAATAAGTTTTTCATATCAAAATTTCAATTTTTTTAGGTTTTGGGTGGATTTGTCAATTTTTTGGGGGTGGTCACGAAATAAAGTCCTTTTCGGCCTAGGACGTATATTTAAGGAGATATGGGCAAAATAACTTTTTCATATATAAATTGCAATTTTTTTAGGTTTTGAGTGGATTATTAAATTTTTTGGGGTGTTACGATATGGGCAAAATAAGTTTTTCAGATAAAAATTTCAATTTTTTAGGTTTTGGGAGGATTATTCAATTTTTTTGGGGGTGGTCATGAATTAAAGTCCTTTTCGTGGATTTGTCAAGTTTTTGTGGGTGGTCACGAATTAAAGTCCTTTTCGCCCTAGGACGTATATTTAAGGAGATATTGGCAAAATAACTTTGTCATATAAAAATAGCAATTTTTTTAGGTTTTGAGCGGATTATTAATTTTTTTGGGGTGTTACGAATTAAAGTCCTTTTCGCTCTAGGACGCGTATATACGAAGATATGGGCAAAATAAGTTTTTCAGATAAAAATTTCAATTTTTTTAGGTTTTGGGAGGATAATTCAATTTTTTTGGGGGTGGTCATGAATTAAAGTCCTTTTCGTGCTAGGGCGCTTAGTTTAGGAGATATGGGCAAAATAAGTTTTTCATATCAAAATTTAAATTTTTTTAGGTTTTGGGTGGATTTGTCAATTTTTTGGGGGTGGTCACGAATTAAAGTCCATTTCGCCCTAGGACGTATATTTAAGGAGATATGGGCAAAATAACTTTTTCATATAAAAATAGCAATTTTTTTAGGTTTTGAGTGGATTATTAAATTTTTTGGGGTGTTACGAATTAAAGTCCTTTTCGCTCTAGGACGCGTATATACGAAGATATGGGCAAAATAAGTTTTTCATATCAAAATTTAAATTTTTTTACGTTTTGGGTGGATTTGTCAATTTTTTGGGGGTGGTCACGAATTAAAGTCCATTTCGCCCTAGGGCAAAATAACTTTTTCATATAAAAATAGCAATTTTTTTATGTTTTGAGCGGATTATTAAATTTTTTGGGGTGTTACGAATTAAAGTCCTTTTCGCTCTAGGACGCGTATATACGAAGATATGGGCAAAATAAGTTTTTCAGATAAAAATGTCAATTTTTTAGGTTTTGGGAGGATAATTCAATTTTTTTGGGGGTGGTCATGAATTAAAGTCCTTTTCGCGCTGGGGCGCTTAGTTTAGGAGATATGGGCAAAATAAGTTTTTCATATCAAAATTAAATTTTTTTTAGGTTTTGGGTGGATTTGTCAATTTTTTGGGTGTGGTCACGAATTAAAGTCCTTTTCGGCCTAGGACGTATATTTAAGGAGATATGGGCAAAATAACTTTTTCATATAAAAATTGCAATTTTTTTAGGTTTTGAGTGGATTATTAATTTGTTTGGGGTGTTACGAATTAAAGTCCTTTTCGCTCTACGACGCGAATATACGAAGATATGGGCAAAATAAGTTTTTCAGATAAAAATTTCAATTTTTTTAGGTTTTGGGAGGATTATTCAATTTTTTTGGGGGTGGTCATGAATTAAAGTCCTTTTCGTGGATTTGTCAAGTTTTTGTGGGTGGTCACGAATTAATGTCCTTTTCGCCCTAGGACGTATATTTAAGGAGATATGGGCAAAATAACTTTTTCATATAAAAATTGCAATTTTGTTTTTTGATTTTGGGTGGATTTGTCAATTTTTTGGGGGTGGTCACGAATTAAAGTCCTTTTCGCCCTAGGACGTATATTTAAGGAGATATGGGCAAAATAACTTTTTCATATAAAAATTGCAATTTTTTAGGTTTTGAGCGGATTATTAAATTTTTTGGGGTGTTACGAATTAAAGTCCTTTTCGCTCTAGGACGCGTATATACGAAGATATGGGCAAAATAAGTTTTTCAGATAAAAATTTCAATTTTTTAGGTTTTGGGAGGATTATTCAATTTTTTGGGGGGTGGTCACGAATTAAAGTCCTTTTCGCCCTAGGACGTATATTTAAGGAGATATGGGCAAAATAACTTTGTCATATAAAAATCGCAATTTTTTTTAGGTTTTGAGTGGATTATTAAATTTTTTGGGGTGTTACGAATTAAAGTCCTTTTCGCTCTAGGACGCGTATATACGAAGATATGGGCAAAATAAGTTTTTCAGATAAAAATTTCAATTTTTTAGGTTTTGGGAGGATTATTCAATTTTTTAGGTTTTGGGAGGATTATTCAATTTTTTGGGGGGTGGTCATGAATTAAAGTCCTTTTCGCGCTAGGGCGCTTAGTTTAGGAGATATGGGCAAAATAAGTTTTTCATATCAAAATTTCAATTTTTTTAGGTTTTGGGTGGATTTGTCAATTTTTTGGGGGTGGTCACGAATTAAAGTCCTTTTCGGCCTAGGACGTATATTTAAGGAGATATGGGCAAAATAACTTTTTCATATATAAATTGCAATTTTTTTAGGTTTTGAGTGGATTATTAAATTTTTTGGGGTGTTACGATATGGGCAAAATAAGTTTTTCAGATAAAAATTTCAATTTTTTAGGTTTTGGGAGGATTATTCAATTTTTTTGGGGGTGGTCATGAATTAAAGTCCTTTTCGTGGATTTGTCAAGTTTTTGTGGGTGGTCACGAATTAAAGTCCTTTTCGCCCTAGGACGTATATTTAAGGAGATATTGGCAAAATAACTTTGTCATATAAAAATAGCAATTTTTTTAGGTTTTGAGCGGATTATTAATTTTTTTGGGGTGTTACGAATTAAAGTCCTTTTCGCTCTAGGACGCGTATATACGAAGATATGGGCAAAATAAGTTTTTCAGATAAAAATTTCAATTTTTTTAGGTTTTGGGAGGATAATTCAATTTTTTTGGGGGTGGTCATGAATTAAAGTCCTTTTCGCGCTAGGGCGCTTAGTTTAGGAGATATGGGCAAAATAAGTTTTTCATATCAAAATTTAAATTTTTTTAGGTTTTGGGTGGATTTGTCAATTTTTTGGGGGTGGTCACGAATTAAAGTCCATTTCGCCCTAGGACGTATATTTAAGGAGATATGGGCAAAATAACTTTTTCATATAAAAATAGCAATTTTTTTAGGTTTTGAGTGGATTATTAAATTTTTTGGGGTGTTACGAATTAAAGTCCTTTTCGCTCTAGGACGCGTATATACGAAGATATGGGCAAAATAAGTTTTTCATATCAAAATTTAAATTTTTTTACGTTTTGGGTGGATTTGTCAATTTTTTGGGGGTGGTCACGAATTAAAGTCCATTTCGCCCTAGGGCAAAATAACTTTTTCATATAAAAATAGCAATTTTTTTATGTTTTGAGCGGATTATTAAATTTTTTGGGGTGTTACGAATTAAAGTCCTTTTCGCTCTAGGACGCGTATATACGAAGATATGGGCAAAATAAGTTTTTCAGATAAAAATGTCAATTTTTTAGGTTTTGGGAGGATAATTCAATTTTTTTGGGGGTGGTCATGAATTAAAGTCCTTTTCGCGCTGGGGCGCTTAGTTTAGGAGATATGGGCAAAATAAATTTTTCATATCAAAATTTAATTTTTTTTTAGGTTTTGGGTGGATTTGTCAGTTTTTTGGGTGTGGTCACGAATTAAAGTCCTTTTCGCCCTAGGACGTATATTTAAGGAGATATGGCAAAATAACTTTTTCATATAAAAATTGCAATTTTTTTAGGTTTTGAGTGGATTATGAATTTGTTTGGGGTGTTACGAATTAAAGTCCTTTTCGCTCTAGGACGCGTATATACGAAGATATGGGCAAAATAAGTTTTTCAGATAAAAATTTCAATTTTTTTAGGTTTTGGGAGGATTATTCAATTTTTTTGGGGGTGGTCATGAATTAAAGTCCTTTTCGTGGATTTGTCAAGTTTTTGTGGGTGGTCACGAATTAAAGTCCTTTTCGCCCTAGGACGTATATTTAAGGAGATATGGGCAAAATAACTTTTTCATATAAAAATTGCAATTTTTTTAGATTTTGGGTGGATTTGCCAATTTTTTGGGGGTGGTCACGAATTAAAGTCCTTTTCGCCCTAGGACGTATATTTAAGGAGATATGGGTAAAATAACTTTTTCATATAAAAATTGCAATTTTTTAGGTTTTGAGCGGATTATTAATTTTTTGGGGTGTTACGAATTAAAGTCATTTTCGCTCTAGGACGCGTATATACGAAGATATGGGCAAAATAAGTTTTTCAGATAAAAATTTCAATTTTTTAGGTTTTGGGAGGATTATTCACTTTTTTGGGGGGTGGTCACGAATTATAGTCCTTTTCGCCCTAGGACGTATATTTAAGGAGATATGGGCAAGGTTAGGTTAGGTTAGGTTAAAGTGGCAGCCCGATTAAGATTCAGGCTCACTTAGACTATTCAGTCCATTGTGATACCACATTAACTAAAAGTACCTATTACATATGGGCACTTCTAGTTTTAACCGCTGAACCTTCTTGATTATTTTTCTTTGTTGAACCAACCAGATTGTTCCAAAAATATTAGCAGACTGCTTAAGTTAACGTTTTCCAGATCCGCCAGTAATCTGAAGCTATATGCTCCTAAAAGTTGCTTGCGCTTTACACAAAATGCAGGACACTCACACAAGAGGTGTTTAATTGATTCTTTTTCCTCCGCATCATGACAGCTCATACAAAAGTCATTATACTTCGCGCCAATAGTTTTTGCAAAATCTCCTATCAGGCAGCGACCCGTTATAGCAGATATCAGGAGTGATATCTGACGTCTCGAGAACATTAGCATATCTAGTGTGCGGTTTAAGTTGAAATGGGGCCATATTTGCTTGGTGTCGTTACAACCCTTGCAATTCTCCCATCGAACATTTGCCATCATAACAGCCTTCTCACGCAGCATGAGCTTGAAGGTAGCTAGGGGCATACCAACAAATTCTAGTTCCCCTGGAATATGTGAGGTAGTCCCTAGCCTTGCCAACTCATCCGCTTCGCAGTTCCCCGGTATGTTCCTATGGCCGGGCACCCATATTAGGTGAATATTGTACTGCTCAGCCATCTCATTGAGAGATTTGCGGCAATCGATGGCCGTTTTCGAGTTGAGGAACACAGAGTCCAAGGATTTTATTGCAGGTTGACTGTCTGAGTATATATTAATGCCCACATTATTTGGAACATTACTTCTCAGCCAATTCGCCACCTCTCTTATTGCTAATATTTCAGCCTGAAAAACACTACAGTGATCAGGTAATCTTTTCGCTATTCGAAGTTCCAGATCTTTAGAATATACTCCGAAACCCACTTGGCCATCCAATTTGGAGCCATCAGTGTAGAAATCTATATATCTTTTATTCCCCGGGGTCCGTGTACACCACGCCTCACTGTTGGGAATTAGAGCCTCAAACTTTTTGTCGAAAAGTGGACTCGCCAAAGTGTAATCCACTACGTTAGGCACATCTGGCATTATTTTGAGGACCGAACTGTGACCGTAACTTTTTTCCGACCACAGCGATAGCTCGCGCAACCGCACAGCCGTTGTTGCAGCTGACTGTTTGGCCAAAATGTCTAAAGGCAATAGATGCAGTATGACATTAAGGGAGTTTGTTCCTGTCTTGCTGAATGCACCTGAGATACACAAGCACGCCATACGCTGAACTTTGTCTAAACTTGTCGGCTGGTGAAGTGCCGGCCACCAGACTACAACACCATATAGCATTATAGGTCTAACCACTGCCGTGTATAGCCAATGTACAATTTTTGGTTTTAGTCCCCACTTTTTCCCTATTGCCTTTTTGCACGAGTATAAAGCTACCGTTGCTTTCCTCGCCCTTTCTTCAATATTAAGCTTAAAGTTCAGCTTCCTGTCCAAAATAACGCCAAGGTATTTTGCACACTCCCTAAAGGGAATTTCAATACCCCCTAAGGAAATGGGCCTAACCGTGGGAGTTTTGCGATCTTTGCAGTACATGACTATTTCTGTCTTTGCAGGATTTACCCCAAGACCATTATCTTTCGCCCATTTCTCAGTCATCCGGAGGGCTCTCTGTATAATATTTCTAATTGTTGATGGGAATTTTCCCCTGACTGCTAGCGCCACATCATCTGCGTATGCCACCACTTGTATCCTTTCTTTTTCTAGGGAAACCAGAAGGTCGTTTATAGCAACATTCCAAAGAAGAGGTGATAGAACTCCTCCTTGAGGAGTGCCTCTGTTCACATACTTTTGTATGTTTGCTTGTCCTAGTGTGGCTGAAATACGTCTCTTCATTAGCAGTTCGTCTAACAGCCTGAGTATACATGGATCAACATTCAGAGTTGTCAGTCCATTTAATATCGAGCTCGGATGGACATTATTGAACGCCCCTTCGATGTCTAGAAACGCCACGATTGTGTATTCTTTGACAGATAGTGAGCTTTCAATAAAGCTGACTAGTTCATGTAGTGCGGTCTCAGTAGACCTGCCCTTCGAGTATACATGCTGTCGTTTCGAAAACAAACTTGAATCGATGCTAGTTCTAAGATAAATATCTATCATCCTCTCCAGAGTCTTAAGTAGGAATGAGGATAAGCTGATTGGTCGGAAATCCTTCGCCCTCGAGTGAGAGGCTTTTCCCGCTTTAGGTATGAAAACGACTTTTGTTTCCCTCCACTTTCCTGGGATATATGATAAGTTGATACATCCTTTATATATCACCGACAACCAGGGGATAATTTTGTCAGTTACAGCTTGTAACTCCGCCGGAGTAATTCCATCAGGTCCAGGGGATTTGAATGGTCCAAAGCTATTTAGCGCCCATCTTATTCTAGTTTCCGATACAATTTCCTCGACAGGAAACGACCGCTGAGCAACTGTGGCACCGCCAGTACATGGTTCAACCGTCTGATTTCCAGGAAAATGTGTGTCCAATAGTACCTCCAGCGTCTCCTCACTGGACGTTGTCCAATTGCCCTCCGATGTTTTAATGAAACCTGGAGAGGAGTTGGTGGATGCTAGAACCTTCCGTAGTCTGGAAGCCTCGGACGTATTCTCAATACTGCTGCAGTAAGCATTCCAAGAGTTATGCTCGCTTGTATCCTCTCAGATTCTTCTTGTAAGCGTCCCAGTCCTCAGGGGCTCTGGTGGACTTTGCCTTGTTAAAGAGCTTCCTGCAGGATTTCCTCATATTACTTAATTCCGTAGACCACCATGGTGGTCGATGTTTCCCCCTTGGCTTTCCTCTAGGGCATGCAGCTTTCAGTGAGATGTTGAAGGCCTTAGTAATCCGCTCCACTGCGTGTTCGATATCTTGCACATTTCTCATATTTGTCTCTGTTATTTCCGGTATCATCATATTGAACGATTCCCTATACCTATTCCAGTCAGCTTTCCTAACATTTGGCGGAAATATGATCTTGGTGATATGAACATCAAATTTGAAACTGATGTAGCGATGATCTGAGAAGCTGTGTTCACTTAAAACCTGCCACTCAGATATCATTTAATTCAGTTCTTGCGAGGCCAAGGTGATGTCCAAAACCTCTTGCCTGTTTTTAGTGACAAAGGTTGGGACATCTCCCTTGTTGCAAACTACCAGATTAGTACGCAAAATAAACTCTATTAGCGACTCTCCCCTTGCATTAGTATCACTACTTCACAAAATAACTTTGTCATATAAAAATCGCAATTTTTTTAGGTTTTGAGTGGATTATTAAATTTTTTGGGGTGTTACGAATTAAAGTCCTTTTCGCTCTAGGATGCGCATATACGAAGATATGGGCAAAATAAGTTTTTCAGATAAAAATTTCAATTTTTTAGGTTTTGGGAGGATTATTCAATTTTTTGGGGGGTGGTCATGAATTAAAGTCCTTTTCGCGCTAGGGCGCTTAGTTCAGGAGATATGGGCAAAAGAAGTTTTTCATATTAAAATTTCAATTTTTTTAGGTTTTGGGTGGATTTGTCAATTTTTTGGGGGTGGTCACGAATTAAAGTCCTTTTCGCCCTAGAACGTATATTTAAGGAGATATGGGCAAAACAAATTTTTCATATAAAAATAGCAATTTTTTTAGGTTTTGAGCGGATTATTAAATTTTTTGGGGTGTTACGAATTAAAGTCCTTTTCGCTCTAGGACGCGTATATACGAAGATATGGGCAAAATAAGTTTTTCAGATAAAAATTTCAATTTTTTTAGGTTTTGGGAGGATTATTCAATTTTTTTGGGGGTGGTAATGAATTAAAGTCCTTTTCGCGCTAGGGCGCTTAGTTTAGGAGATATGGGCAAAATAAATTTTTCATATCAAAATTTAATTTTTTTTTAGGTTTTGGGTGGATTTGTCAATTTTTTGGGTGTGGTCACGAATTAAAGTCCTTTTCGGCCTAGGACGTATATTTAAGGAGATATGGGCAAAATAACTTTTTCATATAAAAATTGCAATTTTTTTAGGTTTTGAGTGGATTATTAAATTTTTTGGGGTGTTACGATATGGGCAAAATAAGTTTTTCAGATAAAAATTTCAATTTTTTAGGTTTTGGGAGGATTATTCAATTTTTTTGGGGGTGGTCATGAATTAAAGTCCTTTTCGTGGATTTGTCAAGTTTTTGTGGGTGGTCACGAATTAAAGTGCTTTTCGCCCTAGGACGTATATTTAAGGAGATATGGGCAAAATAACTTTGTCATATAAAAATAGCAATTTTTTTAGGTTTTGAGCGGATTATTAATTTTTTTGGGGTGTTACGAATTAAAGTCCTTTTCGCTCTAGGACGCGTATATACGAAGATATGGGCAAAATAAGTTTTTCAGATAAAAATTTTAATTTTTTTAGGTTTTGGGAGGATAATTCAATTTTTTTGGGGGTGGTCATGAATTAAAGTCCTTTTCGCGCTAGGGCGCTTAGTTTAGGAGATATGGGCAAAATAAGTTTTTCATATCAAAATTTAAATTTTTTTAGGTTTTGGGTGGATTTGTCAATTTTTTGGGGGTGGTCACGAATTAAAGTCCATTTCGCCCTAGGACCCATATTTAAGGAGATATGGGCAAAATAACTTTTTCATATAAAAATAGCAATTTTTTTAGGTTTTGAGTGGATTATTAAATTTTTTGGGGTGTTACGAATTAAAGTCCTTTTCGCTCTAGGACGCGTATATACGAAGATATGGGCAAAATAAGTTTTTCATATCAAAATTTAAATTTTTTTAGGTTTTGGGTGGATTTGTCAATTTTTTGGGGGTGGTCACGAATTAAAGTCCATTTCGCCCTAGGGCAAAATAACTTTTTCATATAAAAATAGCAATTTTTTTAGGTTTTGAGCGGATTATTAAATTTTTTGGGGTGTTACGAATTAAAGTCCTTTTCGCTCTAGGACGCGTATATACGAAGATATGGGCAAAATAAGTTTTTCAGATAAAAATGTCAATTTTTTAGGTTTTGGGAGGATAATTCAATTTTTTTGGGGGTGGTCATGAATTAAAGTCCTTTTCGCGCTAGGGCGCTTAGTTTAGGAGATATGGGCAAAATAAATTTTTCATATCAAAATTTAATTTTTTTTAGGTTTTGGGTGGATTTGTCAATTTTTTGGGTGTGTCCACGAATTAAAGTTCTTTTCGCCCTAGGACGTATATTTAAGGAGATATGGGCAAAATAACTTTTTCATATAAAAATTGCAATTTTTTTAGGTTTTGAGTGGATTATTAATTTGTTTGGGGTGTTACGAATTAAAGTCCTTTTCGCTCTAGGACGCGTATATACGAAGATATGGGCAAAATAAGTTTTTCAGATAAAAATTTCAATTTTTTTAGGTTTTGGGAGGACTATTCAATTTTTTTGGGGGTGGTCATGAATTAAAGTCCTTTTCGCGCTAGGGCGCTTAGTTTAGGAGATATGGGCAAAATAAATTTTTCATATCAAAATTTAATTTTTTTTAGGTTTTGGGTGGATTTGTCAATTTTTTGGGTGTGGTCACGAATTAAAGTCCTTTTCGGCCTAGGACGTATATTTAAGGATATAAGTTTTTCATATAAAAATTGCAATTTTTTTAGGTTTTGAGTAGATTATTAAATTTTTTGGGGTGTTACGATATGGGCAAAATAAGTTTTTCAGATAAAAATTTCAATTTTTTAGGTTTTGGGAGGATTATTCAATTTTTTGGGGATGGTCATGAATTAAAGTCCTTTTCGTGGATTTGTCAAGTTTTTGTGGGTGGTCACGAATTAAAGTCCTTTTCGCCCTAGGACGTATATTTAAGGAGATATGGGCAAAATAACTTTTTCATATAAAAATTGCATTTTTTTTAGGTTTTGAGCGGATTATTAAATTTTTTGGGGTGTTACGAATTAAAGTCATTTTCGCTCTAGGACGCGTATATACGAAGATATGGGCAAAATAAGATTTTCAGATAAAAATTTCAATTTTTTTGGTTTTGGGAGGATTATTCAATTTTTTTGGGGGTGGTCATGAATTAAAGTCCTTTTCGCGCTAGGGCGCTTAGTTTAGGAGATATGGGCAAAATAAATTTTTCATATCAAAATTTAATTTTTTTTTTAGGTTTTGGGTGGATTTGTCAATTTTTTGGGTGTGGTAACGAATTAAAGTCCTTTTCGCCCTAGGACATATATATAAGGAGATATGGGCAAAATAACTTTGTCATATAAAAATCGCAATTTTTTTAGGTTTTGAGTGGATTATTAAATTTTTTGGGGTGTTACGAATTAAAGTCCTTTTCGCTCTAGGACGCGTATATACGAAGATATGGGCAAAATAAGTTTTTCAGATAAAAATTTCAATTTTTTTAGGTTTTGGGAGGATTATTCAATTTTTTTTTTTGGGTGGTCATGAATTAAAGTCCTTTTCGCGCTAGGGCGCTTAGTTTAGGAGATATGGGCAAAATAAGTTTTTCATATCAAAATTTAATTTTTTTTTAGGTTTTGGGTGGATTTGTCAGTTTTTTGGGTGTGGTCACGAATTAAAGTCCTTTTCGCCCTAGGACGTATATTTAAGGAGATATGGCAAAATAACTTTTTCATATAAAAATTGCAATTTTTTTAGGTTTTGAGTGGATTATGAATTTGTTTGGGGTGTTACGAATTAAAGTCCTTTTCGCTCTAGGACGCGTATATACGAAGATATGGGCAAAATAAGTTTTTCATATCAAAATTTAAATTTTTTTAGGTTTTGGGTGGATTTGTCAATTTTTTGGGGGTGGTCACGAATTAAAGTCCATTTCGCCCTAGGACGTATATTTAAGGAGATATGGGCAAAATAACTTTTTCATATAAAAATAGCATTTTTTTTAGGTTTTGAGTGGATAATTAAATTTTTTGGGGTGTTACGAATTAAAGTCCTTTTCGCTCTAGGACGCGTATATACGAAGATATGGGCAAAATAAGTTTTTCATATCAAAATTTAAATTTTTTTAGGTTTTGGGTGGATTTGTCAATTTTTTGGGGGTGGTCACGAATTAAAGTCCATCTCGCCCTAGGGCAAAATAACTTTTTCATATAAAAATAGCAATTTTTTAGGTTTGGAGCGGATTATTAAATTTTTTGGGGTGTTACGATATGGGCAAAATAAGTTTTTCAGATAAAAATTTCAATTTTTTAGGTTTTGGGAGGATTATTCAATTGTTTTGGGGGTGGTCATGAATTAAAGTCCTTTTCGTGGATTTGTCAAGTTTTTGTGGGTGTTCACGAATTAAAGTCCTTTTCGCCCTAGGACGTATATTTAAGGAGATATGGGCAAAATAACTTTTTCATATAAAAATTGCAATTTTTTTAGATTTTGGGTGGATTTGCCAATTTTTTGGGGGTGGTCACAAATTAAAGTCCTTTTCGCCCTAGGACGTATATTTAAGGAGATATGGGTAAAATAACTTTTTCATATAAAAATTGCAATTTTTTAGGTTTTGAGCGGATTATTAATTTTTTTGGGGTGTTACGAATTAAAGTCCTTTTCGCTCTAGGACGCGTATATACGAAGATATGGGCAAAATAAGTTTTTCATATCAAAATTTAAATTTTTTTAGGTTTTGGGTGGATTTGTCAATTTTTTGGGGGTGGTCACGAATTAAAGTCCATTTCGCCCTAGGACGTATATTTAAGGAGATATGGGCAAAATAACTTTTTCATATAAAAATAGCATTTTTTTTAGGTTTTGAGTGGATAATTAAATTTTTTGGGGTGTTACGAATTAAAGTCCTTTTCGCTCTAGGACGCGTATATACGAAGATATGGGCAAAATAAGTTTTTCATATCAAAATTTAAATTTTTTTAGGTTTTGGGTGGATTTGTCAATTTTTTGGGGGTGGTCACGAATTAAAGTCCATCTCGCCCTAGGGCAAAATAACTTTTTCATATAAAAATAGCAATTTTTTAGGTTTTGAGCGGATTATTAAATTTTTTGGGGTGTTACGAATTAAAGTCCTTTTCGCTCTACGACGCGTATATACGAAGATATGGGCAAAATAAGTTTTTCAGATAAAAATTTCAATTTTTTTAGGTTTTGGGAGGACTATTCAATTTTTTTGGGGGTGGTCATGAATTAAAGTCCTTTTCGTGGATTTGTCAAGTTTTTGTGGGTGGTCACGAATTAAAGTGCTTTTCGCCCTAGGACGTATATTTAAGGAGATATGGGCAAAACAACTTTTTCATATAAAAATTGCAATTTTTTTAGGTTTTGAGCGGATTATTAAACTTTTTGGGGTGTTACGAGTTAAAGTCCTTTTCGCTCTAGGACGCGTATATACGCAGATATGGGTAAAATAAGTTTTTCAGATAAAAATTTCAATTTTTTTAGGTTTTGGGAGGATTATTCAATTTTTTTGGGGGTGGTCATGAATTAAAGTCCTTTTCGCGCTAGGGCGCTTAGTTTAGGAGATATGGGCAAAATAAGTTTTTCATATCAAAATTTAAATTTTTTTAGGTTTTGGGTGGATTTGTCAATTTTTTGGGGGTGGTCACGAATTAAAGTCCATTTCGCCCTAGGACGTATATTTAAGGAGATATGGGCAAAATAACTTTTTCATATAAAAATAGCAATTTTTTTAGGTTTTGAGCGGATTATTAAATTTTTTGGGGTGTTACGAATTAAAGTCATTTTCGCTCTAGGACGCGTATATACGAAGATATGGGCAAAATAAGATTTTCAGATAAAAATTTCAATTTTTTTAGGTTTTGGGAGGATTATTCATTTTTTTTTGGAAGTGGTCATGAATTAAAATCCTTTTCGCGCTAGGGCGCTTAGTTTAGGAGATATGGGCAAAATAAGTTTTTCATATCAAAATTTAAATTTTTTAGGTTTTGGGAGGATTATTCAATTTTTTTGGGGGCGGTCATGAATTAAAGTCCTTTTCGCGCTAGGGCGCTTAAGTTAGGAGATATGGGCAAAATAAGTTTTTCATATCAAAATTTAAATTTTTTTTAGGTTTTGGGTGGATTTGTCAATTTTTTGGGGGTGGTCACGAATTAAAGTCCATTTCGCCCTAGGACGTATATTTAAGGAGATATGGGCAAAATAACTGTTTCATAAAAAAATAGCAATTTTTTTTAGGTTTTGAGCGGATTATTAAATTTTTTGGGGTGTTACGAATTAAAGTCCTTTTCGCTCTAGGACGCGTATATACGAAGATATGTGCAAAATAAGTTTTTCAGATAAAAATTTCAATTTTTTTAGGTTTTGGGAGGATAATTCAATTTTTTTGGGGGTGGTCATGAATTAAAGTCTTTTTCGCGCTAGGGCGCTTAGTTTAGGAGATATGGGAAAAATAAATTTTTCATATCAAAATTTAATTTTTTTTAGGTTTTGGGTGGATTTGTCAATTTTTTGGGTGTGGTCACGAATTAAAGTCCTTTTCGCCCTAGGACGTATATTTAAGGAGATATGGGCAAAATAACTTTTTCATATAAAAATTGCAATTTTTTTAGGTTTTGAGTGGATTATTAATTTGTTTGGGGTGTTACGAATTAAAGTCCTTTTCGCTCTAGGACGCGTATATACGAAGATATGGGCAAAATAAGTTTTTCAGATAAAAATTTCAATTTTTTTAGGTTTTGGGAGGATTATTCAATTTTTTTGGGGGTGGTCATGAAATAAAGTCCTTTTCGTGGATTTGTCAAGTTTTTGTGGGTGATCACGAATTAAAGTCCTTTTCGCCCTAGGACGTATATTTAAGGAGATATGGGCAAAATAACTTTTTCATATAAAAATTGCAATTTTTTTAGGTTTTGAGCGGATTATTAAATTTTTTGGGGTGTTACGAATTAAAGTCCTTTTCGCTCTAGGACGCGTATATACGAAGATATGGGCAAAATAAAATTTTCAGATAAAAATTTAAATTTTTTTAGGTTTTGGGAGGATTATTCAATTTTTTTGGAAGTGGTCATGAATTAAAGTCCTTTTCGCGCTAGGGCGCTTAGTTTAGGAGATATAGCAAAATAAGTTTTTCATATCAAAATTTAAATTTTTTTAGGTTTTGGGTGGATATGTCAATTTTTTGGGGGTGGTCACGAATTAAAGTCCATTTCGCCCTAGGATGTATATTTAACGAGATATGGGCAAAATAACTTTTTCATATAAAAATTGCAATTTTTAAAGTTTTGAGTGGATTATTAAATTTTTTGGGGTGTTACGAATTAAAGTCCTTTTCGCTCTAGGACGCGTATATACGAAGATATGGGCAAACTAAGTTTTTCAGATAAAAATTTCAATTTTTTTAGGTTTTGGGAGGATTATTCAATTTTTTTGGGGGTGGTCATGAATTAAAGTCCTTTTCGCGCTAGGGCGCTTAGTTTAGGAGATATGGGCAAAATAAGTTTTTCATATCAAAATTTAAATTTTTTTAGGTTTTGGGTGGATTTGTCAATTTTTTGGGGGTGGTCACGAATTAAAGTCCTTTTCGCCCTAGGACGTATATTTAAGGAGATATGGGCAAAATAACTTTTTCATATAAAAATTGCAATTTCTTAGGTTTTGAGTGGATTATTAAATTTTTTGGGGTGTTACGAATTAAAGTCATTTTCGCTCTAGGGCGCGTATATACGAAGATATGGGCAAAATAAGTTTTTCAGATAAAAATTTCAATTTTTTTAGGTTTTGGGAGGATTATTCAATTTTTTTGGGGGTGGTCATGAATTAAAGTCCTTTTCGCGCTAGGGCGCTTAGTTTAGGAGATATGGGCAAAATAAGTTTTTCATATCAAAATTTAATTTTTGTTTAGGTTTTGGGTGGATTTGTCAATTTTTTGGGTGTGTCCACGAATTAAAGTCCTTTTCGCCCTAGGACGTATATTTAAGGAGATATCGGCAAAATAACTTTGTCATATAAAAATCGCAATTTTTTTAGGTTTTGAGTGGATTATTAAATTTTTTGGGGTGTTACGAATTAAAGTCCTTTTCGCTCTAGGACGCGTATGTACGAAGATATGGGCAAAATAAGTTTTTCAGATAAAAATTTCAATTTTTTTTAGGTTTTGGGAGGATTATTCAATTTTTTTGGGGGTGGTCATGAATTAAAGTCCTTTTCGCCCTAGGACGTATATTTAAGGAGATATCGGCAAAATAACTTTTTCATATAAAAATTGCAATTTTTTTAGGTTTTGAGCGGATTATTAAATTTTTTGGGGTGTTACGAATTAAAGTCCTTTTCGCTCTAGGACGCGTATATACGAAGATATGGGCAAAATAAGTTTTTCAGATAAAAATTTCAAGTTTTTTTAGGTTTTGGGAGGATTATTCAATTTTTTTGGGGGTGGTCATGAATTAAAGTCCTTTTCGCCCTAGGACGTATATTTAAGGAGATATCGGCAAAATAACTTTGTCATATAAAAATCGCAATTTTTTTAGGTTTTGAGTGGATTATTAAATTTTTTGGGGTGTTACGAATTAAAGTCCTTTTCGCTCTAGGACGCTTATATACGAAGATATGGGCAAAATAAGTTTTTCAGATAAAAATTTCAATTTTTTTAGGTTTTGAGTGGATTATTAAATTTTTTAAAGTCCTTTTCGCTCTAGGACGCGTATTTACGAAGATATGGGCAAAATAAGTTTTTCAGATAAAAATTTCAATTTTTTAGGTTTTGGGAGTATTATTCAATTTTTTGGGGGGTGGTCACGAGTTAAAGTCCTTTTCGCCCTAGGACGTATATTTAAGGAGATATCGGCAAAATAACTTTTTCATATAAAAATTGCAATTTTTTTTTTGATTTTGGGTGGATTTGTCAATTTTTTGGGGGTGGTCACGAATTAAAGTCCTTTTCGCCCTAGGACGTATATTTAAGGAGATATGGGCAAAATAACTTTTTCATATAAAAATTGCAATTTTTTTTTGATTTTGGGTGGATTTGTCAATTTTTGCAAAAATTGCAATTTTTTAGGTTTTGAGCGGATTATTAAATTTTTTGGGGTGTTACGAATTAAAGTCCTTTTCGCTCTAGGACGCGTATATACGAAGATATGGGCAAAATAAGTTTTTCAGATAAAAATTTCAATTTTTTAGGTTTTGGGAGTATTATTCAATTTTTTGGGGGGTGGTCACGAATTAAAGTCCTTTTCGCCCTAGGACGTATATTTAAGGAGATATCGGCAAAATAACTCTGTCATATAAAAATCGCAATTTTTTTAGGTTTTGAGTGGATTATTAAATTTTTTGGGGTGTTACGAATTAAAGTCCTTTTTGCTCTAGGACGCTTATATACGAAGATATGGGCAAAATAAGTTTTTCAGATAAAACTTTCAATTTTTTGTAGGTTTTGAGTGGATTATTAAATTTTTTGGGGTGTTACGAATTAAAGTCCTTTTCGCTCTAGGACGCGTATATACGAAGATATGGGCAAAATAAGTTTTTCAGATAAAAATTTCAATTTTTGTAGGTTTTGGGAGGATTATTCAATTTTTTTTTTTGGGGTGGTCATGAATTAAAGTCCTTTTCGCGCTAGGGCGCTTAGTTTAGGAGATATGGGCAAAATAAATTTTTCATATCAAAATTTAATTTTTTTTTAGGTTTTGGGTGGATTTGTCAATTTTTTGGGTGTGTCCACGAATTAAAGTCCTTTTCGCCCTAGGACGTATATTTAAGGAGATATGGGCAAAATAACTTTTTCATATAAAAATTGCAATTTTTTTAGGTTTTGAGTGGATTATTAATTTGTTTGGGGTGTTACGAATTAAAGTCCTTTTCGCTCTATATATATACGAAGATATGGGCAAAATAAGTTTTTCAGATAAAAATTTCAATTTTTTAGGTTTTGGGGGGATTATTCAATTTTTTGGGGGGTGGTCATGAATTAAAGTCCTTTTCGCGCTAGGGCGCTTAGTTTAGGAGATATGGGCAAAATAAGTTTTTCATATCAAAATTTCAATTTTTTTAGGTTTTGGGTGGATTTGTCAATTTTTTGGGGGTGGTCACGAATTAAAGTCCTTTTCGCCCTAGAACGTATATTTAAGGAGATATGGGCAAAACAACTTTTTCATATAAAAATAACAATTTTTTTAGGTTTTGAGCGGATTATTAAATTTTTTGGGGTGTTACGAATTAAAGTCCTTTTCGCTCTAGGACGCGTATATACGAAGATATGGGCAAAATAAGTTTTTCAGATAAAAATTTCAATTTTTTTTAGGTTTTGGGAGGATTATTCAATTTTTTTTGGGGGTGGTCATGAATTAAAGTCCTTTTCGCCCTAGGACGTATATTTAAGGAGATATCGGCAAAATAACTTTGTCATATAAAAATCGCAATTTTTTAGGTTTTGAGTGGATTATTAAATTTTTTGGGGTGTTACGAATTAAAGTCCTTTTCGCTCTAGGACGCGTATATACGAAGATATGGGCAAAATAAGTTTTTCAGATAGAAATTTCAATTTTTTTAGGTTTTGGGAGGATTATTCAATTTTTTTGGGGGTGGTCATGAATTAAAGTCCCTTTTGTGGATTTGTCAAGTTTTTGTGGGTGGTCACGAATTAAAGTCCTTTTCGCCCTAGGACGTATATTTAAGGAGATATGGGCAAAATAACTTTTTCATATAAAAATTGCAATTTTTTTTTTTGATTTTGGGTGGATTTGTCAATTTTTTGGGGGTGGTCACGAATTAAAGTCCTTTTCGCCCTAGGACGTATATTTAAGGAGATATGGGCAAAATAACTTTTTCATATAAAAATTGCAATTTTTTAGGTTTTGAGCGGATTATTAAATTTTTTGGGGTGTTACGAATTAAAGTCCTTTTCGCTCTAGGACGCGTATATACGAAGATATGGGCAAAATAAGTTTTTCAGATAAAAATTTCAATTTTTTAGGTTTTGGGAGGATTATTCAATTTTTTGGGAGGTGGTCACGAATTAAAGTCCTTTTCGCCCTAGGACGTATATTTAAGGAGATATGGGCAAAATAACTTTGTCATATAAAAATCGCCATTTTTTTAGGTTTTGAGTGGATTATTAAATTTTTTGGGGTGTTACGAATTAAAGTCCTTTTCGCTCTAGGACGCGTATATACGAAGATATGGGCAAAATAAGTTTTTCAGATAAAAAATTCAATTTTTTAGGTTTTGGGAGGATTATTCAATTTTTTGGGGGGTGGTCATGAATTAAAGTCCTTTTCGCGCTAGGGCGCTTAGTTTAGGAGATATGGGCAAAATAATTTTTTCATATCAAAATTTCAATTTTTTAGGTTTTGGGTGGATTTGTCAATTTTTTGGGGGTGGTCACGAATTAAAGTCCTTTTCGCCCTAGAACGTATATTTAAGGAGATATGGGCAAAACAACTTTTTCATATAAAAATAGCAATTTTTTTAGGTTTTGAGCGGATTATTAAATTTTTGGGGTGTTACGAATTAAAGTCCTTTTCGCTCTAGGACGCGTATATACGAAGATATGGGCAAAATAAGTTTTTCAGATAAAAATTTCAATTTTTTAGGTTTTGGGAGGATTATTCAATTTTTTGGGGGGTGGTCACGAATTAAAGTCCTTTTCGCTCTAGGACGTATATTTAAGGAGATATGGGCAAAATAACTTTTTCATATAAAAATTGCAATTTTTTTAGATTTTGGGTGGATTTGTCAATTTTTTGGGGTTGTTACGAATTAAAGTCCTTTTCGCTCTAGGACGCGTATATACGAAGATATGGGCAAAATAAGATTTTCAGATAAAAATTTCAATTTTTTTAGGTTTTGGGAGGATTATTCAATTTTTTTGGAAGTGGTCATGAATTAAAGTCCTTTTCGCGCTAGGGCGCTTAGTTTAGGAGATATGGGCAAAATAAGTTTTTCATATCAAAATTTAAATTTTTTAGGTTTTGGGTGGATTTGTCAATTTTTTGGGGGTGGTCACGAATTAAAATCCTTTTCGCCCTAGGACGTATATTTAAGGAGATATCGACAAAATAACTTTTTCATATAAAAATTGCAATTTTTTTAGGTTTTGAGCGGATTATTAAATTTTTTGGGGTGTTACGAATTAAAGTCCTTTTCGCTCTAGGACGCGTATATACGAAGATATGGGCAAAATAAGTTTTTCAGATAAAAATTTCAATTTTTTTAGGTTTTGGGAGGATTATTCAATTTTTTTGGGGGTGGTCATGAATTAAAGTCCTTTTCGCCCTAGGACGTATATTTAAGGAGATATCGGCAAAATAACTCTGTCATATAAAAATCGCAATTTTTTTAGGTTTTGAGTGGATTATTAAATTTTTTGGGGTGTTACGAATTAAAGTCCTTTTTGCTCTAGGACGCTTATATACGAAGATATGGGCAAAATAAGTTTTTCAGATAAAACTTTCAATTTTTTTAGGTTTTGAGTGGATTATTAAATTTTTTGGGGTGTTACGAATTAAAGTCCTTTTCGCTCTAGGACGCGTATATACGAAGATATGGGCAAGATAAGTTTTTCAGATAAAAATTTCAATTTTTTTAGGTTTTGGGAGGATTATTAATTTTTTTTTTTTTTTGGTGGTCATGAATTAAAGTCCTTTTCGCGCTAGGGCGCTTAGTTTAGGAGATATGGGCAAAATAAGTTTTTCATATCAAAATTTAATTTTGTTTTAGGTTTTGGGTGGATTTGTCAATTTTTTGGGTGTGGTCACGAATTAAAGTCCTTTTCGCCCTAGGACGTATATTTTAGGAGATATGGGCAAAATAACTTTTTCATATAAAAATTGCAATTTGTTTAGGTTTTGAGTGGATTATTAAATTTTTTGGGGTGTTACGAATTAAAGTCCTTTTCGCTCTAGGACGCGTATATACGAAGATATGGGCATAATAAGTTTTTCAGATAAAAATTTCAATTTTTTTAGGTTTTGGGAGGATTATTCAATTTTTTTTGGGGTGGTCATGAATTAAAGTCCTTTTCGCGCTAGGGCGCTTAGTTTAGGAGATATGGGCAAAATAAGTTTTTCATATCAAAATTTAAATTTTTTAGGTTTTGGGTGGATTTGTCAATTTTTTGGGGGTGGTCACGAATTAAAGTCCTTTTCGCCCTAGGACGTATATTTAAGGAGATATCGGCAAAATAACTTTTTCATATAAAAATTGCAATTTTTTTAGGTTTTGAGCGGATTATTAAATTTTTTGGGGTGTTACGAATTAAAGTCCTTTTCGCTCTAGGACGCGTATATACGAAGATATGGGCAAAATAAGTTTTTCAGATAAAAATTTCATTTTTTTTTAGGTTTTGGGAGGATTATTCAATTTTTTTGGGGGTGGTCATGAATTAAAGTCCTTTTCGCCATAGGACGTATATTTAAGGAGATATCGGTAAAATAACTTTGTCATATAAAAATCGCAATTTTTTTTTAAGTTTTGAGTGGATTATTAAATTTTTTGGGGTGTTACGAATTAAAGTCCTTTTCGCTCTAGGACGCTTATATACGAAGATATGGGCAAAATAAGTTTTTCAGATAAAAATTTCAATTTTTTTAGGTTTTGAGTGGATTATTAAATTTTTTGGGGTGTTACGAATTAAAGTCCTTTTCGCTCTAGGACGCGTATATACGAAGATATGGGCAAAATAAGTTTTTCAGATAAAAATTTCAATTTTTTTAGGTTTTGGGAGGATTATTCAATTTTTTTTTTTGGGGTGGTCATGAATTAAAGTCCTTTTCGCGCTAGGGCGCTTAGTTTAGAAGATATGGGCAAAATAAGTTTTTCATATCAAAATTTAATTTTGTTTTAGGTTTTGGGTGGATTTGTCAATTTTTTGGGTGTGGTCACGAATTAAAGTCCTTTTCGCCCTAGGACGTATATTTAAGGAGATATGGGCAAAATAACTTTTTCATATAAAAATTGCAATTTTTTTTAGGTTTTGGGAGGATTATTCAATTTTTCTGGGGGTGGTCATGAATTAAAGTCCTTTTCGCCCTAGGACGTATATTTAAGGAGATATCGGCAAAATAACTTTGTCATATAAAAATCGCAATTTTTTTAGGTTTTGAGTGGATTATTAAATTTTTTGGGGTGTTACGAATTAAAGTCCTTTTCGCTCTAGGACGCGTATATACGAAGATATGGGCAAAATAAGTTTTTCAGATAAAAATTTCAATTTTTTTAAGGTTTTGGGAGGATTATTCAATTTTTTTGGGGGTGGTCATGAATTAAAGTCCTTTTCGCCCTAGGACGTATATTTAAGGAGATATGGGCAAAATAACTTTTTCATATAAAAATTGCAATTTTTTTTTTGATTTTGGGTGGATTTGTCAATTTTTTGTGGGTGGTCACGAATTAAAATCCTTTTCGCCCTAGGACGTATATTTAAGGAGATATGGGCAAAATAACTTTTTCATATAAAAATTGCAATTTTTTAGGTTTTGAGCGGATTATTAAATTTTTTGGGGTGTTACGAATTAAAGTCCTTTTCGCTCTAGGACGCTTATATACGAAGATATGGGCAAAATAAGTTTTTCAGATAAAAATTTCAATTTTTTTAAGGTTTTGGGAGGATTATTCAATTTTTTTGGGGGTGGTCATGAATTAAAGTCCTTTTCGCCCTAGGACGTATATTTAAGGAGATATGGGCAAAATAACTTTTTCATATAAAAATTTCAATTTTTTTAGATTTTGGGTGGATTTGTCAATTTTTTGGGGGTGTTACGAATTAAAGTCCTTTTCGCTCTAGGACGCGTATATACGAAGATATGGGCAAAATAAGATTTTCAGATAAAAATTTCAATTTTTTTAGGTTTTGGGAGGATTATTCAATTTTTTTGGAAGTGGTCATGAATTAAAGTCCTTTTCGCCCTAGGACGTATATTTAAGGAGATATGGGCAAAATAAGTTTTTCATATCAAAATTTAATTTTTTTAGGTTTTGGGTGGATTTGTCAATTTTTTGGCGGTGGTCACGAATTAAAGTCCTTTTCGCCCTAGGATGTATATTTAAGGAGATATTGGAAAAATAACTTTTTCATATAAAAATTGCAATTTTTTTAGGTTGTGAGCGGATTATTAAATTTTTTGGGGTGTTACGAATTAAAGTCCTTTTCGCTCTAGGACGCGTATATACGAAGATATGGGCAAAATAAGTTTTTCAGATAAAAATTTCAATTTTTTTTAGGTTTTGGGAGGATTATTCAATTTTTTTGGGGGTGGTCATGAATTAAAGTCCTTTTCGCCCTAGGACGTATATTTAAGGAGATATCGGCAAAATAACTTTGTCATATAAAAATCGCAATTTTTTTAGGTTTTGAGTGGATTATTAAATTTTTTGGGGTGTTACGAATTAAAGTCCTTTTTGCTCTAGGACGCTTATATACGAAGATATGGGCAAAATAAGTTTTTCAGATAAAACTTTCAATTTTTTTAGGTTTTGAGTGGATTATTAAATTTTTTGGGGTGTTACGAATTAAAGTCCTTTTCGCTCTAGGACGCGTATATACGAAGATATGGGCAAAATAAGTTTTTCAGATAAAAATTTCAATTTTTTTAGGTTTTGGGAGGATTATTCAATTTTTTTTTTTTTTGGGGTGGTCATGAATTAAAGTCCTTTTCGCGCTAGGGCGCTTAGTTTAGGAGATATGGGCAAAATAAGTTTTTCATATCAAAATTTAATTTTGTTTTAGGTTTTGGGTGGATTTGTCAATTTTTTGGGTGTGGTCACGAATTAAAGTCCTTTTCGCCCTAGGACGTATATTTTAGGAGATATGGGCAAAATAACTTTTTCATATAAAAATTGCAATTTGTTTAGGTTTTGAGTGGATTATTAATTTGTTTGGGGTGTTACGAATTAAAGTCCTTTTCGCTCTACGACGCGTATATACGAAGATATGGGCAAAATAAGTTTTTCAGATAAAAATTTCAATTTTTTGAGGTTTTGGGAGGATTATTCAATTTTTTTGGGGGTGGTCATGAATTAAAGTCGTTTTCGTGGATTTGTCAAGTTTTTGTGGGTGGTCACGAATTAAAGTCCTTTTCGCCCTAGGACGTATATTTAAGGAGATATGGGCAAAATAACTTTTTCATATAAAAATTGCAATTTTTTTTTTGATTTTGGGTGGATTTGTCAATTTTTTTGGGGGTGGTCACGAATTAAAGTCCTTTTCGCCCTAGGACGTATATTTAAGGAGATATGGGCAAAATAACTTTTTCATATAAAAATTGCAATTTTTTAGGTTTTGAGCGGATTATTAAATTTTTTGGGGTGTTACGAATTAAAGTCCTTTTCGCTCTAGGACGCGTATATACGAAGATATGGGCAAAATAAGTTTTTCAGATAAAAATTTCAATTTTTTTAGGTTTTGGGAGGATTATTCAATTTTTTGGGGGGTGGTCACGAATTAAAGTCCTTTTCGCCCTAGGACGTATATTTAAGGAGATATGGGCAAAATAACTTTGTCATATAAAAATCGCATTTTTTTTAGGTTTTGAGTGGATTATTAAATTTTTTGGGGTGTTACGAATTAAAGTCCATTTCGCTCTAGGACGCGTATATACGAAGATATGGGCAAAATAAGTTTTTCAGATAAAAATTTCAATTTTTTAGGTTTTGGGTGGATTTGTCAATTTTTTGGGGGTGGTCACGAATTAAAGTCCTTTTCGCCCTAGGACGTATATTTAAGGAGATATCGGCAAAATAACTTTGTCATATAAAAATCGCAATTTTTTAGGTTTTGAGTGGATTATTAAATTTTTTGGGGTGTTACGAATTAAAGTCCTTTTCGCTCTAGGACGCTTATATACGAAGATATGGGCAAAATAAGTTTTTCAGATAAAAATTTCAATTTTTTTAGGTTTTGAGTGGATTATTAAATTTTTTGGGGTGTTACGAATTAAAGTCCTTTTCGCTCTAGGACGCGTATATACGAAGATATGGGCAAAATAAGTTTTTCAGATAAAAATTTCAATTTTTTTAGGTTTTGGGAGGATTATTCAATTTTTTTTTTGGGGTGGTCATGAATTAAAGTCCTTTTCGCGCTAGGGCGCTTAGTTTAGGAGATATGGGCAAAATAAGTTTTTCATATCAAAATTTAATTTTGTTTTAGGTTTTGGGTGGATTTGTCAATTTTTTGGGTGTGGTCACGAATTAAAGTCCTTTTCGCCCTAGGACGTATATTTAAGGAGATATGGGCAAAATAACTTTTTCATATAAAAATTGCAATTTTTTTTAGGTTTTGGGAGGATTATTCAATTTTTTTGGGGGTGGTCATGAATTAAAGTCCTTTTCGCCCTAGGACGTATATTTAAGGAGATATCGGCAAAATAACTTTGTCATATAAAAATCGCAATTTTTTTAGGTTTTGAGTGGATTATTAAATTTTTTGGGTTGTTGCGAATTAAAGTCCTTTTCGCTCTAGGACGCGTATATACGAAGATATGGGCAAAATAAGTTTTTCAGATAAAAATTTCAATTTTTTTAGGTTTTGAGTGGATTATTAAATTTTTTGGGGTGTTACGAATTAAAGTCCTTTTCGCTCTAGGACGCGTATATACGAAGATATGGGCATAATAAGTTTTTCAGATAAAAATTTCAATTTTTTTAGGTTTTGGGAGGATTATTCAATTTTTTTTTGGGGTGGTCATGAATTAAAGTCCTTTTCGCGCTAGGGCGCTTAGTTTAGGAGATATGGGCAAAATAAGTTTTTCATATCAAAATTTAAATTTTTTAGGTTTTGGGTGGATTTGTCAATTTTTTGGGGGTGGTCACGAATTAAAGTCCTTTTCGCCCTAGGACGTATATTTAAGGAGATATCGGCAAAATAACTTTTTCATATAAAAATTGCAATTTTTTTAGGTTTTGAGCGGATTATTAATTTTTTTGGGGTGTTACGAATTAAAGTCCTTTTCGCTCTAGGACGCGTATATACGAAGATATGGGCAAAATAAGTTTTTCAGATAAAAATTTCAATTTTTTTTAGGTTTTGGGAGGATTATTCAATTTTTTTGGGGGTGGTCATGAATTAAAGTCCTTTTCGCCCTAGGACGTATATTTAAGGAGATATCGGTAAAATAACTTTGTCATATAAACATCGCAATTTTTTTAGGTTTTGAGTGGATTATTAAATTTTTTGGGGTGTTACGAATTAAAGTCCTTTTCGCTCTAGGACGCTTATATACGAAGATATGGGCAAAATAAGTTTTTCAGATAAAAATTTCAATTTTTTTAGGTTTTGAGTGGATTATTAAATTTTTTGGGGTGTTACGAATTAAAGTCCTTTTCGCTCTAGGACGCGTATATACGAAGATATGGGCAAAATAAATTTTTCAGATAAAAATTTCAATTTTTTTAGGTTTTGGGAGGATTATTCAATTTTTTTTTTGGGTGGTCATGAATTAAAGTCCTTTTCGCGCTAGGGCGCTTAGTTTAGGAGATATGGGCAAAATAAGTTTTTCATACCAAAATTTAATTTTGTTTTAGGTTTTGGGTGGATTTGTCAATTTTTTGGGTGTGGTCACGAATTAAAGTCCTTTTCGCCCTAGGACGTATATTTAAGGAGATATGGGCAAAATAACTTTTTCATATAAAAATTGCAATTTTTTTTAGGTTTTGGGAGGATTATTCAATTTTTTTGGGGGTGGTCATGAATTAAAGTCCTTTTCGCCCTAGGACGTATATTTAAGGAGATATCGGCAAAATAACTTTGTCATATAAAAATCGCAATTTTTTTAGGTTTTGAGTGGATTATTAAATTTTTTGGGGTGTTGCGAATTAAAGTCCTTTTCGCTCTAGGACGCTTATATACGAAGATATGGGCAAAATAAGTTTTTCAGATAAAAATTTCAATTTTTTTAGGTTTTGAGTGGATTATTAAATTTTTTGGGGTGTTACGAATTAAAGTCCTTTTCGCTCTAGGACGCGTATATACGAAGATATGGGCAAAATAAGTTTTTCAGATAAAAATTTCAATTTTTTTAGGTTTTGGGAGGATTATTCAATTTTTTTTTTTGGGTGGTCATGAATTAAAGTCCTTTTCGCGCTAGGGCGCTTAGTTTAGGAGATATGGGCAAAATAAGTTTTTCATATCAAAATTTAATTTTGTTTTAGATTTTGGGTGGATTTGTCAATTTTTTGGGTGTGGTCACGAATTAAAGTCCTTTTCGCCCTAGGACGTATATTTAAGGAGATATGGGCAAAATAACTTTTTCATATAAAAATTGCAATTTTTTTTTTGATTTTGGGTGGATTTGTCAATTTTTTGGGGGTGGTCACGAATTAAAATCCTTTTCGCCCTAGGACGTATATTTAAGGAGATATGGGCAAAATAACTTTTTCATATAAAAATTGCAATTTTTTAGGTTTTGAGCGGATTATTAAATTTTTTGGGGTGTTACGAATTAAAGTCCTTTTCGCTCTAGGACGCGTATATACGAAGATATGGGCATAATAAGTTTTTCAGATAAAAATTTCAATTTTTTTAGGTTTTGGGAGGATTATTCAATTTTTTTTTTGGGGTGGTCATGAATTAAAGTCCTTTTCGCGCTAGGGCGCTTAGTTTAGGAGATATGGGCAAAATAAGTTTTTCATATCAAAATTTAAATTTTTTAGGTTTTGGGTGGATTTGTCAATTTTTTGGGGGTGGTCACGAATTAAAGTCCTTTTCGCCCTAGGACGTATATTTAAGGAGATATCGGCAAAATAACTTTTTCATATAAAAATTGCAATTTTTTTAGGTTTTGAGCGGATTATTAATTTTTTTGGGGTGTTACGAATTAAAGTCCTTTTCGCTCTAGGACGCGTATATACGAAGATATGGGCAAAATAAGTTTTTCAGATAAAAATTTCAATTTTTTTTTAGGTTTTGGGAGGATTATTCAATTTTTTTGGGGGTGGTCATGAATTAAAGTCCTTTTCGCCCTAGGACGTATATTTAAGGAGATATCGGTAAAATAACTTTGTCATATAAACATCGCAATTTTTTTAGGTTTTGAGTGGATTATTAAATTTTTTGGGGTGTTACGAATTAAAGTCCTTTTCGCTCTAGGACGCTTATATACGAAGATATGGGCAAAATAAGTTTTTCAGATAAAAATTTCAATTTTTTTAGGTTTTGAGTGGATTATTAAATTTTTTGGGGTGTTACGAATTAAAGTCCTTTTCGCTCTAGGACGCGTATATACGAAGATATGGGCAAAATAAATTTTTCAGATAAAAATTTCAATTTTTTTAGGTTTTGGGAGGATTATTCAATTTTTTTTTTGGGTGGTCATGAATTAAAGTCCTTTTCGCGCTAGGGCGCTTAGTTTAGGAGATATGGGCAAAATAAGTTTTTCATACCAAAATTTAATTTTGTTTTAGGTTTTGGGTGGATTTGTCAATTTTTTGGGTGTGGTCACGAATTAAAGTCCTTTTCGCCCTAGGACGTATATTTAAGGAGATATGGGCAAAATAACTTTTTCATATAAAAATTGCAATTTTTTTTAGGTTTTGGGAGGATTGTTCAATTTTTTTGGGGGTGGTCATGAATTAAAGTCCTTTTCGCCCTAGGACGTATATTTAAGGAGATATCGGCAAAATAACTTTGTCATATAAAAATCGCAATTTTTTTAGGTTTTGAGTGGATTATTAAATTTTTTGGGGTGTTGCGAATTAAAGTCCTTTTCGCTCTAGGACGCTTATATACGAAGATATGGGCAAAATAAGTTTTTCAGATAAAAATTTCAATTTTTTTAGGTTTTGAGTGGATTATTAAATTTTTTGGGGTGTTACGAATTAAAGTCCTTTTCGCTCTAGGACGCGTATATACGAAGATATGGGCAAAATAAGTTTTTCAGATAAAAATTTCAATTTTTTTAGGTTTTGGGAGGATTATTCAATTTTTTTTTTGGGTGGTCATGAATTAAAGTCCTTTTCGCGCTAGGGCGCTTAGTTTAGGAGATATGGGCAAAATAAGTTTTTCATATCAAAATTTAATTTTGTTTTAGATTTTGGGTGGATTTGTCAATTTTTTGGGTGTGGTCACGAATTAAAGTCCTTTTCGCCCTAGGACGTATATTTAAGGAGATATGGGCAAAATAACTTTTTCATATAAAAATTGCAATTTTTTTTTTTATTTTGGGTGGATTTGTCAATTTTTTGGGGGTGGTCACGAATTAAAATCCTTTTCGCCCTAGGACGTATATTTAAGGAGATATGGGCAAAATAACTTTTTCATATAAAAATTGCAATTTTTTAGGTTTTGAGCGGATTATTAAATTTTTTGGGGTGTTACGAATTAAAGTCCTTTTCGCTCTAGGACGCGTATATACGAAGATATGGGCAAAATAAGTTTTTCAGATAAAAATTTCAATTTTTTAGGTTTTGGGAGGATTATTCAATTTTTTGGGGGGTGGTCACGAATTAAAGTCCTTTTCGCCCTAGGGCGTATATTTAAGGAGATATGGGCAAAATAACTTTGTCATATAAAAATCGCAATTTTTTTAGGTTTTGAGTGGATTATTAAATTTTTTGGGGTGTTACGAATTAAAGTCCTTTTCGCTCTAGGACGCTTATATACGAAGATATGGGCAAAATACGTTTTTCAGATAAAAATTTCAATTTTTTTTAGGTTTTGGGAGGATTATTCAATTTTTTTGGGGGTGGTCATGAATTAAAGTCCTTTTCGCCCTAGGACGTATATTTAAGGAGATATGGGCAAAATAACTTTTTCATATAAAAATTGCAATTTTTTTAGATTTTGGGTGGATTTGTCAATTTTTTGGGGGTGTTACGAATTAAAGTCCTTTTCGCTCTAGGACGCGTATATACGAAGATATGGGCAAAATAAGTTTTTCAGATAAAAATTTCAATTTTTTTAGGTTTTGGGAGGATTATTCAATTTTTTTGGAAGTGGTCATGAATTAAAGTCCTTTTCGCCCTAGGACGTATATTTAAGGAGATATGGGCAAAATAAGTTTTTCATATCAAAATTTAATTTTTTTAGGTTTTGGGTGGATTTGTCAATTTTTTGGGGGTGGTCACGAATTAAAGTCCTTTTCGCCCTAGGACATATATTTAAGGAGATATCGGCAAAATAACTTTTTCATATAAAAATTGCAATTTTTTTAGGTTTTGAGCGGATTATTAAATTTTTTGGGGTGTTACGAATTAAAGTCCTTTTCGCTCTAGGACGCGTATATACGAAGATATGGGCAAAATAAGTTTTTCAGATAAAAATTTCAATTTTTTTAAGGTTTTGGGAGGATTATTCAATTTTTTTGGGGGTGGTTATGAATTAAAGTCCTTTTCGCCCTAGGACGTATATTTAAGGAGATATGGGCAAAATAACTTTGTCATATAAAAATTGCAATTTTTTTAGGTTTTGAGTGGATTATTAAATTTTTTGGGGTGTTACGAATTAAAGTCCTTTTCGCTCTAGGACGCTTATATACGAAGATATGGGCAAAATAAGTTTTTCAGATTAAAATTTCAATTTTTGTAGGTTTTGAGTGGATTATTAAATTTTTTGGGGTGTTACGAGTTAAAGTCCTTTTCGCTCTAGGACGCGTATATACGAAGATATGGGCAAAATAAGTTTTTCATATCAAAATTTAATTTTTTTAGGTTTTGGGTGGATTTGTCAATTTTTTGGGGGTGGTCACGAATTAAAGTCCTTTTCGCCCTAGGACGTATATTTAAGGAGATATCGGCAAAATAACTTTGTCATATAAAAATCGCAATTTTTTTAGGTTTTGAGCGGATTATTAAATTTTTTGGGGTGTTACGAATTAAAGTCCTTTTCGTTCTAGGACGCGTATATACGAAGATATGGGCAAAATAAGTTTTTCAGATAAAAATTTCAATTTTTTTTAGGTTTTGTGAGGATTATTCAATTTTTTTGGGGGTGGTCATGAATTAAAGTCCTTTTCGCCCTAGGACGTATATTTAAGGAGATATGGGCAAAATAACTTTTTCATATAAAAATTGCAATTTTTTTAGATTTTGGGTGGATTTGTCAATTTTTTGGGGGTGGTACGAATTGAAGTCCTTTTCGCTCTAGGACGCGTATATACGAAGATATGGGCAAAATAAGATTTTCAGATAAAAATTTCAATTTTTTTAGATTTTGGGAGGATTATTCAATTTTTTTGGAAGTGGTCATGAATTAAAGTCCTTTTCGCCCTAGGACGTATATTTAAGGAGATATGGGCAAAATAAGTTTTTCATATCAAAATTTAATTTTTTTAGGTTTTGGGTGGATTTGTCAATTTTTTGGGGGTGGTCACGAATTAAAGTCCTTTTCGCCCTAGGACGTATATTTAAGGAGATATCGGCAAAATAACTTTTTCATATAAAAATTGCAATTTTTTTAGGTTTTGAGCGGATTATTAATTTTTTTGGGGTGTTACGAATTAAAGTCCTTTTCGCTCTAGGACGCGTATATACGAAGATATGGGCAAAATAAGTTTTTCAGATAAAAATTTCAATTTTTTTTAAGGTTTTGGGAGGATTATTCAATTTTTTTGGGGGTGGTTATGAATTAAAGTCCTTTTCGCCCTAGGACGTATATTTAAGGAGATATGGGCAAAATAACTTTGTCATATAAAAATTGCAATTTTTTAGGTTTTGAGTGGATTATTAAATTTTTTGGGGTGTTACGAATTTAAGTCCTTTTCGCTCTAGGACGCTTATATACGAAGATATGGGCAAAATAAGTTTTTCAGATAAAAATTTCAATTTTTGTCGGTTTTGAGTGGATTATTAAATTTTTTGGGGTGTTACGAGTTAATGTCCTTTTCGCTCTAGGACGCGTATATACGAAGATATGGGCAAAATAAGTTTTTCATATCAAAATTTAATTTTTTTAGGTTTTGGGTGGATTTGTCAATTTTTTGGGGGTGGTCACGAATTAAAGTCCTTTTCGCCGTAGGACGTATATTTAAGGAGATATCGGCAAAATAACTTTGTCATATAAAAATCGCAATTTTTTTAGGTTTTGAGCGGATTATTAAATTTTTTGGGGTGTTACGAATTAAAGTCCTTTTCGTTCTAGGACGCGTATATACGAAGATATGGGCAAAATAAGTTTTTCATATCAAAATTTAATTTTTTTAGGTTTTGGGTGGATTTGTCAATTTTTTGGGGGTGGTCACGAATTAAAGTCCTTTTCGCCCTAGGACGTATATTTAAGGAGATATGGGCAAAATAAAATTTCAATTCAGATAAAAATTTCAATTTTTGTAGGTTTTGAGTGGATTATTAAATTTTTTGGGGTGTTACAAATTAAAGTCCTTTTCGCTCTAGGACGCGTATATACGAAGATATGGGCAAAATAAGTTTTTCATATCAAAATTTAATTTTTTAGGTTTTGGGTGGATTTGTCAATTTTTTGGGTGTGGTCACGAATTAAAGTCCTTTTCGCCCTAGGACGTATATTTAAGGAGATATCGGCAAAATAACTTTGTCATATAAAAATCGCAATTTTTTTAGGTTTTGAGCGGATTATTAAATTTTTTGGGGTGTTACGAATTAAAGTCCTTTTCGCTCTAGGACGCGTATATACGAAGATATGGGCAAAATAAGTTTTTCATATCAAAATTTATTTTTTTAGGTTTTGGGTGGATTTGTCAATTTTTTGGGGGTGGTCACGAATTAAAGTCCTTTTCGCCCTAGGACGTATATTTAAGGAGATATGGGCAAAATAACTTTTTCATATAAAAATTGCAATTTTTTTAGGTTTTGAGCGGATTATTAAATTTTTTGGGGTGTTACGAATTAAAGTCCTTTTCGCTCTAGGACGCGTATATACGAAGATATGGGCAAAATAAGTTTTTCAGATAAAAATTTCAATTTTTTTTAGGTTTTGGGAGGATTATTCAATTTTTTTGGGGGTGGTCATGAATTAAAGTCCTTTTCGCCCTAGGACGTATATTTAAGGAGATATCGGCAAAATAACTTTGTCATATAAAAATCGCAATTTTTTTAGGTTTTGAGTGGATTATTAAATTTTTTGGGGTGTTACGAATTAAAGTCCTTTTCGCTCTAGGACGCTTATATACGAAGATATGGGCAAAATAAGTTTTTCAGATAAAAATTTCAATTTTTTTAGGTTTTGGGAGGATTATTCAATTTTTTTTTTTTGGGTGGTCATGAATTAAAGTCCTTTTCGCGCTAGGGCGCTTAGTTTAGGAGATATGGGCAAAATAAGTTTTTCATATCAAAATTTAATTTTGTTTTAGGTTTTGGGTGGATTTGTCAATTTTTTGGGTGTGGTCACGAATTAAAGTCCTTTTCGCCCTAGGACGTATATTTAAGGAGATATGGGCAAAATAACTTTTTCATATAAAAATTGCAATTTTTTTAGGTTTTGAGTGGATTATTAATTTGGTTGGGGTGTTACGAATTAAAGTCCTTTTCGCTCTAGGACGCGTATATACGAAGATATGGGCAAAATAAGTTTTTCATATCAAAATTTAATTTTTTTAGGTTTTGGGTGGATTTGTCAATTTTTTGGGGGTGGTCACGAATTAAAGTCCTTTTCGCCCTAGGACGTATATTTAAGGAGATATGGGCAAAATAACTTTTTCATATAAAAATTGCAATTTTTTTAGGTTTTGAGCGGATTATTAAATTTTTTGGGGTGTTACGAATTAAAGTCCTTTTCGCTCTAGGACGCGTATATACGAAGATATGGGCCAAATAAGTTTTTCAGATAAAAATTTTAATTTTTTTTAGGTTTTGGGAGGATTATTCAATTTTGTTGGGGGTGGTCATGAATTAAAGTCCTTTTCGCCCTAGGACGTATATTTAAGGAGATATCGGCAAAATAACTTTGTCATATAAAAATCGCAATTTTTTTAGGTTTTGAGTGGATTATTAAATTTTTTGGGGTGTTACGAATTAAAGTCCTTTTCGCTCTAGGACGCTTATATACGAAGATATGGGCAAAATAAGTTTTTCAGATAAAAATTTCAATTTTTTTAGGTTTTGGGAGGATTATTCAATTTTTTTTTTTTTTTGGGTGGTCATGAATTAAAGTCCTTTTCGCGCTAGGGCGCTTAGTTTAGGAGATATGGGCAAAATAAGTTTTTCATATCAAAATTTAATTTTGTTTTAGGTTTTGGGTGGATTTGTCAATTTTTTGGGTGTGGTCACGAATTAAAGTCCTTTTCGCCCTAGGACGTATATTTAAGGAGATATGGGCAAAATAACTTTTTCATATAAAAATTGCAATTTTTTTAGGTTTTGAGTGGATTATTAATTTGGTTGGGGTGTTACGAATTAAAGTCCTTTTCGCTCTACGACGCGTATATACGAAGATATGGGCAAAATAAGTTTTTCAGATAAAAATTTCAATTTTTTTAGGTTTTGGGAGGATTATTCAATTTTTTTGGGGGTGGTCATGAATTAAAGTCCTTTTCGCCCTAGGACGTATATTTAAGGAGATATGGGCAAAATAACTTTTTCATATAAAAATTGCAATTTTTTTAGATATTGGGTGGATTTGTCAATTTTTTGGGGGTGTTACGAATTAAAGTCCTTTTCGCTCTAGGACGCGTATATTCATATAAAAATTGCAATTTTTTAGGTTTTGAGCGGATTATTAAATTTTTTGGGGTGTTACGAATTAAAGTCCTTTTCGCCCTAGGACGCGTATATACGAAGATATGGGCAAAATAAGTTTTTCAGATAAAAATTTCAATTTTTTAGGTTTTGGGAGGATTATTCAATTTTTTGGGGGGTGGTCACGAATTAAAGTCCTTTTCGCCCTAGGACGTATATTTAAGGAGATATGGGCAAAATAACTTTTTCATATAAAAATTGCAATTTTTTTAGGTTTTGAGTGGATTATTAAATTTTTTGGGGTGTTACGAATTAAAGTCCTTTTCGCTCTAGGACGCGTATATACGAAGATATGGGCAAAATAAGTTTTTCAGATAAAAATTTAAATTTTTTTAGGTTTTGGGAGGATTATTCAATTTTTTTTTTGGGGGTGGTCATGAATTAAAGTCCTTTTCGCGCTAGCGCGCTTAGTTTAGGAGATATGGGCAAAATAAGTTTTTCATATTTTTTGTGGGTGGTCACGAATTAAAGTCCTTTTCGCCCTAGGACGTATATTTAAGGAGATATCGGCAAAATAACTTTTTCATATAAAAATTGCAATTTTTTTAGGTTTTTAGTGGATTATTAAATTTTTTGGGGTGTTACGAATTAAAGTCCTTTTCGCTCTAGGACGCGTATATACGAAGATATGGGCAAAATAAGTTTTTCAGATAAAAATTTCAATTTTTTTTTTGGTTTTGGGAGGATTATTCAATTTTTTTTGGGGGTGGTCATGAATTAAAGTCCTTTTCGCCCTAGGACGTATATTTAAGGAGATATCGGCAAAATAACTTTGTCATATAAAAATCGCAATTTTTTTAGGTTTCGAGTGGATTATTAAATTTTTTGGGGTGTTACGAATTAAAGTCCTTTTCGCTCTACGACGCGTATATACGAAGATATGGGCAAAATAAGTTTTTCAGATAAAAATTTCAATTTTTTTAGGTTTTGGGAGGATTATTCAATTTTTTTGGGGGTGGTCATGAATTAAAGTCCTTTTCGCCCTAGGACGTATATTTAAGGAGATATCGGCAAAATAACTTTGTCATATAAAAATCGCAATTTTTTTAGGTTTTGAGTGGATTATTAAATTTTTTGGGGTGTTACGAATTAAAGTCCTTTTCGCTCTAGGACGCTTATATACGAAGATATGGGCAAGATAAGTTTTTCAGATAAAAATTTCAATTTTTTTAGGTTTTGGGAGGATTATTCAATTTTTTTTTTTTGGGTGGTCATGAATTAAAGTCCTTTTCGCGCTAGGGCGCTTAGTTTAGGAGATATGGGCAAAATAAGTTTTTCATATCAAAATTTAATTTTGTTTTAGGTTTTGGGTGGATTTGTCAATTTTTTGGGTGTGGTCACGAATTAAAGTCCTTTTCGCCCTAGGACGTATATTTAAGGAGATATGGGCAAAATAACTTTTTCATATAAAAATTGCAATTTTTTTAGGTTTTGAGTGGATTATTAATTTGGTTGGGGTGTTACGAATTAAAGTCCTTTTCGCTCTAGGACGCGTATATACGAAGATATGGGCAAAATAAGTTTTTCAGATAAAAATTTCAATTTTTTTAGGTTTTGGGAGGATTATTCAATTTTTTTGGGGGTGGTCATGAATTAAAGTCCTTTTCGTGGATTTGTCAAGTTTTTGTGGGTGGTCACGAATTAAAGTCCTTTTCGCCCTAGGACGTATATTTAAGGAGATGTGGGCAAAATAACTTTTTCATATAAAAATTGCAATTTTTTTTTGATTTTGGGTGGATTTGTCAATTTTTTGGGGGTGGTCACGAATTAAAGTCCTTTTCGCCCTAGGACGTATATTTAAGGAGTTATGGGCAAAATAACTTTTTCATATAAAAATTGCAATTTTTTAGGTTTTGAGCGGATTATTAAATTTTTTGGGGTGTTACGAATTAAAGTCCTTTTCGCTCTAGGACGCGTATATACGAAGATATGGGCAAAATAAGTTTTTCAGATAAAAATTTCAATTTTTTAGGTTTTGGGAGGATTATTCAATTTTTTGGGGGGTGGTCACGAATTAAAGTCCTTTTCGCCCTAGGACGTATATTTAAGGAGATATGGGCAAAATAACTTTGTTATATAAAAATCGCATTTTTTTTAGGTTTTGAGTGGATTATTAAATTTTTTGGGGTGTTACGAATTAAAGTCCTTTTCGCTCTAGGACGCGTATATACGAAGATATGGGCAAAATAAGTTTTTCAGATAAAAATTTCAATTTTTTTTAGGTTTTGGGAGGATTATTCAATTTTTTTGGGGGTGGTCATGAATTAAAGTCCTTTTCGCCCTAGGACGTATATTTAAGGAGATATGGGCAAAATAACTTTTTCATATAAAAATTGCAATTTTTTTAGATATTGGGTGGATTTGTCAATTTTTTGGGGGTGTTACGAATTAAAGTCCTTTTCGCTCTAGGACGCGTATATTCATATAAAAATTGCAATTTTTTAGGTTTTGAGCGGATTATTAAATTTTTTGGGGTGTTACGAATTAAAGTCCTTTTCGTCCTAGGACGCGTATATACGAAGATATGGGCAAAATAAGTTTTTCAGATAAAAATTTCAATTTTTTAGGTTTTGGGAGGATTATTCAATTTTTTGGGGGGTGGTCACGAATTAAAGTCCTTTTCGCCCTAGGACGTATATTTAAGGAGATATCGGCAAAATAACTTTTTCATATAAAAATTTCAATTTTTTTAGGGTTTGAGTGGATTATTAAATTTTTTGGGGTGTTACGAATTAAAGTCCTTTTCGCTCTAGGACGCGTATATACGAAGATATGGGCAAAATAAGTTTTTCAGATAAAAATTTCAATTTTTTTAGGTTTTGGGAGGATTATTCAATTTTTTTTTTTGGGGTGGTCATGAATTAAAGTCCTTTTCGCGCTAGGGCGCTTAGTTTAGGAGATATGGGCAAAATAAGTTTTTCATATTTTTTGGGGGTGGTCACGAATTAAAGTCCTTTTCGCCCTAGGACGTATATTTAAGGAGATATCGGCAAAATAACTTTTTCATATAAAAATTGCAATTTTTTTAGGTTTTGAGTGGATTATTAAATTTTTTGGGGTGTTACGAATTAAAGTCCTTTTCGCTCTAGGACGCGTATATACGAAGATATGGGCAAAATAAGTTTTTCAGATAAAAATTTCAATTTTTTTAGGTTTTGGGAGGATTATTCAATTTTTTTGGGGGTGGTCATGAATTAAAGTCCTTTTCGCCCTAGGACGTATATTTAAGGAGATATCGGCAAAATAACTTTGTCATATACAAATCGCAATTTTTTTAGGTTTTGAGTGGATTATTAAATTTTTTGGGGTGTTACGAATTAAAGTCCTTTTCGCTCTACGACGCGTATATACGAAGATATGGGCAAAATAAGTTTTTCAGATAAAAATTTCAATTTTTTTAGGTTTTGGGAGGATTATTCAATTTTTTTGGGGGGGTCATGAATTAAAGTCCTTTTCGTGGATTTGTCAAGTTTTTGTGGGTGGTATTTAAGGAGATGTGGGCAAAATAACTTTTTCATATAAAAATTGCAATTTTTTTTTGATTTTGGGTGGATTTGTCAAATTTTTGGGGGTGGTCACGAATTAAAGTCCTTTTCGCCCTAGGACGTATATTTAAGGAGTTATGGGCAAAATAACTTTTTCATATAAAAATTGCAATTTTTTAGGTTTTGAGCGGATTATTAAATTTTTGGGGTGTTACGAATTAAAGTCCTTTTCGCTCTAGGACGCGTATATACGAAGATATGGGCAAAATAAGTTTTTCAGATAAAAATTTCAATTTTTTTAGGTTTTGGGAGGATTATTCAATTTTTTGGGGGGTGGTCACGAATTAAAGTCCTTTTCGCCCTAGAACGTATATTTAAGGAGATATGGGCAAAATAACTTTGTCATATAAAAATCGCATTTTTGTTAGGTTTTGAGTGGATTATTAAATTTTTTGGGGTGTTACGAATTAAAGTCCTTTTCGCTCTAGGACGCGTATATACGAAGATATGGGCAAAATAAGTTTTTCAGATAAAAATTTCATTTTTTTTTAGGTTTTGGGAGGATTATTCAATTTTTTTGGGGGTGGTCACGAATTAAAGTTCTTTTCGCCCTAGGATGTATATTTAAGGAGATATGGGCAAAATAACTTTTTCATATAAAAATTGCAATTTTTTTAGATATTGGGTGGATTTGTCAATTTTTTGGGGGTGTTACGAATTAAAGTCCTTTTCGCTCTAGGACGCGTATATTCATATAAAAATTGCAATTTTTTAGGTTTTGAGCGGATTATTAAATTTTTCAATTTTTTAGGTTTTGGGAGGATTATTCAATTTTTTGGGGGGTGGTCACGAATTAAAGTCCTTTTCGCCCTAGGACGTATATTTAAGGAGATATCGGCAAAATAACTTTTTCATATAAAAATTGCAATTTTTTTAGGTTTTGAGTGGATTATTAAATTTTTTGGGGTGTTACGAATTAAAGTCCTTTTCGCTCTAGGACGCGTATATACGAAGATATGGGCAAAATAAGTTTTTCAGATAAAAATTTCAATTTTTTTTAGGTTTTGGGAGGATTATTCAATTTTTTTGGGGGTGGTCATGAATTAAAGTCCTTTTCGCGCTAGGGCGCTTAGTTTAGGAGATATGGGCAAAATAAGTTTTTCATATTTTTTGGGGGTGGTCACGAATTAAAGTCCTTTTCGCCCTAGGACGTATATTTAAGGAGATATCGGCAAAATAACTTTTTCATATAAAAATTGCAATTTTTTTAGGTTTTGAGTGGATTATTAATTTTTTTGGGGTGTTACGAATTAAAGTCCTTTTCGCTCTAGGACGCGTATATACGAAGATATGGGCAAAATAAGTTTTTCAGATAAAAATTTCAATTTTTTTTGGGTTTTGGGAGGATTATTCAATTTTTTTGGGGGTGGTCATGAATTAAAGTCCTTTTCGCCCTAGGACGTATATTTAAGGAGATATCGGCAAAATAACTTTGTCATATAAAAATCGCAATTTTTTTAGGTTTTGAGTGGATTATTAAATTTTTTGGGGTGTTACGAATTAAAGTCCTTTTCGCTCTAGGACGCTTATATACGAAGATATGGGCAAAATAAGTTTTTCAAATAAAAATTTCAATTTTTTTAGGTTTTGAGTGGATTATTACATTTTTTGGGGTGTTACAAATTAAAGTCCTTTTCGCTCTAGGACGCGTATATACGAAGATATGGGCAAAATAAGTTTTTCAGATAAAAATTTCAATTTTTTTAGGTTTTGGGAGGATTATTCAATTTTTTTTTTTTGGGTGGTCATGAATTAAAGTCCTTTTCGCGCTAGGGCGCTTAGTTTAGGAGATATGGGCAAAATAAGTTTTTCATATCAAAATTTAATTTTGTTTTAGGTTTTGGGTGGATTTGTCAATTTTTTGGGTGTGGTCACGAATTAAAGTCCTTTTCGCCCTAGGACGTATATTTAAGGAGATATGGGCAAAATAACTTTTTCATATAAAAATTGCAATTTTTTTAGGTTTTGAGTGGATTATTAATTTGTTTGGGGTGTTACGAATTAAAGTCCTTTTCGCTCTACGACGCGTATATACGAAGATATGGGCAAAATAAGTTTTTCAGATAAAAATTTCAATTTTTTAGGTTTTGGGAGGATTATTCAATTTTTTTTGGGGTGGTCATGAATTAAAGTCCTTTTCGTGGATTTGTCAAGTTTTTGTGGGTGGTCACGAATTAAAGTCCTTTTCGCCCTAGGACGTATATTTAAGGAGATATGGACAAAATAACTTTTTCATATAAAAATTGCAATTTTTTTTTTTGATTTTGGGTGGATTTGTCAATTTTTTGGGGGTGGTCACGAATTAAAGTCCTTTTCGCTCTAGGACGCGTATATACGAAGATATGGGCAAAATAAGTTTTTCAGATAAAAATTTCAATTTTTTAGGTTTTGGGAGGATTATTCAATTTTTTGGGTGTGGTCACGAATTAAAGTCCTTTTCGCCCTAGGACGTATATTTAAGGAGATATGGGCAAAATAACTTTGTCATATAAAAATCGCAATTTTTTTAGGTTTTGAGTGGATTATTAAATTTTTTGGGGTGTTACGAATTAAAGTCCTTTTCGCTCTAGGACGCGTATATACGAAGATATGGGCAAAACAAGTTTTTCAGATAAAAATTTCAATTTTTTTTAGGTTTTGGGAGGATTATTCAATTTTTTTGGGGGTGGTCATGAATTAAAGTCCTTTTCGCCCTAGGACGTATATTTAAGGAGATATGGGCAAAATAACTTTTTCATACTAAAATTGCATTTTTTTTAGATTTTGGGTGGATTTGTCAATTTTTTGGGGGTGTTACAAATTAAAGTCCTTTTCGCTCTAGGACGCGTATATACGAAGATATGGGCAAAATAAGATTTTCAGATAAAAATTTCATTTTTTTTAGGTTTTGGGAGGATTATTCAATTTTTTTTGGGGGTGGTCATGAATTAAAGTCCTTTTCGCGCTAGGGCGCTTAGTTTAGGAGATATGGGCAAAATAAGTTTTTCATATCAAAATTTAAATTTTTTAGGTTTTGGGTGGATTTGTCAATTTTTTGGGGGTGGTCACGAATTAAAGTCCTTTTCGCCCTAGGACGTATATTTAAGGAGATATGGGCAAAATAACTTTTTCATATAAAAATTGCAATTTTTTTAGGTTTTGAACGGATTATTAAATTTTTTGGGGTGTTACGAATTAAAGTCCTTTTCGCTCTAGGACGCGTATATACGAAAATATGGGCAAAATAAGTTTTTCAGATAAAAATTTCAATTTTTTTTAGGTTTTGGGAGGATTATTCAATTTTTTTGGGGGTGGTCATGAATTAAAGTCCTTTTCGTCCTAGGACGTATATTTAAGGAGATATGGGCAAAATAACTTTGTCATATAAACATCGCAATTTTTTTAGGTTTTGAGTGGATTATTAAATTTTTGGGGTGTTACGAATTAAAGTCCTTTTCGCTCTAGGACGCTTATATACGAAGATATGGGCAAAATAAGTTTTTCAGATAAAAATTTCAATTTTTTTAGGTTTTGAGTGGATTATTAAATTTTTTGGGTGTCACGAATTAAAGTCCTTTTCGCTCTAGGACGCGTATATACGAAGATATGGGCAAAATAAGTTTTTCAGATAAAAATTTAAATTTTTTAGGTTTTGGGAGGATTATTCAATTTTTTTTTTTGGTGGTCATGAATTAAAGTCCTTTTCGCGCTAGGGCGCTTAGTTTAGGAGATATGGGCAAAATAAGTTTTTCATATCAAAATTTAATTTTGTTTTAGGTTTTGGATGGATTTGTCAATTTTTTGGGTGTGGTCACGAATTAAAGTCCTTTTCGCCCTAGGACGTATATTTAAGGAGATATGGGCAAAATAACTTTTTCATATAAAATTGCAATTTTTTAGGTTTTGAGCGGATTATTAAATTTTTTGGGGTGTTACGAATTAAAGTCCTTTTCGCTCTAGGACGCGTATATACGAAGGTATGGGCAAAATAAGTTTTTCATATCAAAATTTAATTTTGTTTTAGGTTTTGGGTGGATTTGTCAATTTTTTGGGTGTGGTCACGAATTAAAGTCCTTTTCGCCCTAGGACGTATATTTAAGGAGATATGGGCAAAATAACTTTTTCATATAAAAATTGCAATATTTTTAGGTTTTGAGTGGATTATTAATTTGTTTGGGGTGTTACGAATTAAAGTCCTTTTCGCTCTACGACGCGTATATACGAAGATATGGGCAAAATAAGTTTTTCAGATAAAAATTTCAATTTTTTAGGTTTTGGGAGGATTATTCAATTTTTTTGGGGGTGGTCATGAATTAAAGTCCTTTTCGTGGATTTGTCAAGTTTTTGTGGGTGGTCACGAATCAAAGTCCTTTTCGCCCTAGGACGTATATTTAAGGAGATATGGGCAAAATAACTTTTTCATATAAAAATTTCAATTTTTTTTAGGTTTTGGGAGGATTATTCAATTTTTTTGGGGGTGGTCATGAATTAAAGTCCTTTTCGTCCTAGGACGTATATTTAAGGAGATATGGGCAAAATAACTTTGTCATATAAACATCGCAATTTTTTTAGGTTTTGAGTGGATTATTAAATTTTTTGGGGTGTTACGAATTAAAGTCCTTTTCGCTCTAGGACGCGTATATACGAAGATATGGGCAAAATAAGTTTTTCAGATAAAAATTTCAATTTTTTTAGGTTTTGAGTGGATTATTAAATTTTTTGGGTGTCACGAATTAAAGTCCTTTTCGCTCTAGGACGCGTATATACGAAGATATGGGCAAAATAAGTTTTTCAGATAAAAATTTCAATTTTTTAGGTTTTAGGAGGATTATTCAATTTTTTTTTTTGGTGGTCATGAATTAAAGTCCTTTTCGCGCTAGGGCGCTTAGTTTAGGAGATATGGGCAAAATAAGTTTTTCATATCAAAATTTAATTTTGTTTTAGGTTTTGGATGGATTTGTCAATTTTTTGGGTGTGGTCACGAATTAAAGTCCTTTTCGCCCTAGGACGTATATTTAAGGAGATATGGGCAAAATAACTTTTTCATATAAAATTGCAATTTTTTAGGTTTTGAGCGGATTATTAAATTTTTTGGGGTGTTACGAATTAAAGTCCTTTTCGCTCTAGGACGCGTATATACGAAGGTATGGGCAAAATAAGTTTTTCATATCAAAATTTAATTTTGTTTTAGGTTTTGGGTGGATTTGTCAATGTTTTGGGTGTGGTCACGAATTAAAGTCCTTTTCGCCCTAGGACGTATATTTAAGGAGATATGAGCAAAATAACTTTTTCATATAAAAATTGCAATTTTTTTAGGTTTTGAGTGGATTATTAATTTGTTTGGGGTGTTACGAATTAAAGTCCTTTTCGCTCTACGACGCGTATATACGAAGATATGGGCAAAATAAGTTTTTCAGATAAAAATTTCAATTTTTTAGGTTTTGGGAGGATTATTCAATTTTTTTGGGGGTGGTCATGAATTAAAGTCCTTTTCGTGGATTTGTCAAGTTTTTGTGGGTGGTCACGAATTAAAGTCCTTTTCGCCCTAGGACGTATATTTAAGGAGATATGGGCAAAATAACTTTTTCATATAAAAATTGCAATTTTTTTTTTTTGATTTTGGGTGGATTTGTCAATTTTTTGGGGGTGGTCACGAATTAAAGTCCTTTTCGCCCTAGGACGTATATTTAAGGAGATATGGGCAAAATAACTTTTTCATATAAAAATTGCAATTTTTTAGGCTTTGAGCGGATTATTAAATTTTTTGGGGTGTTACGAATTAAAGTCCTTTTCGCTCTAGGACGCGTATATACGAAGATATGGGCAAAATAAGTTTTTCAGATAAAAATTTCAATTTTTTAGGTTTTGGGAGGATTATTCAATTTTTTGGGGGGTGGTCACGAATTAAAGTCCTTTTCGCCCTAGGACGTATATTTAAGGAGATATGGGCAAAATAACTTTGTCATATAAAAATCGCAATTTTTTTAGGTTTTGAGTGGATTATTAAATTTTTTGGGGTGTTACGAATTAAAGTCCTTTTCGCTCTAGGACGCGTATATACGAAGATATGGGCAAAATAAGTTTTTCAGATAAAAATTTCATTTTTTTTTAGGTTTTGGGAGGATTATTCAATTTTTTTGGGGGTGGTCATGAATTAAAGTCCTATTCGCCCTAGGACGTATATTTAAGGAGATATGGGCAAAATAACTTTTTCATACAAAAATTGCAATTTTTTTAGATTTTGGGTGGATTTGTCAATTTTTTGAGGGTGTTACAAATTAAAGTCCTTTTCGCTCTAGGACGCGTATATACGAAGATATGGGCAAAATAAGATTTTCAGATAAAAATTTCATTTTTTTTAGGTTTTGGGAGGATTATTCAATTTTTTTTGGGGGTGGTCATGAATTAAAGTCCTTTTCGCGCTAGGGCGCTTAGTTTAGGAGATATGGGCAAAATAAGTTTTTCATATCAAAATTTAAATTTTTTAGGTTTTGGGTGGATTTGTCAATTTTTTGGGGGTGGTCACGAATTAAAGTCCTTTTCGCCCTAGGACGTATATTTAAGGAGATATGGGCAAAATAACTTTTTCATATAAAAATTGCAATTTTTTTAGGTTTTGAACGGATTATTAAATTTTTTGGGGTGTTACGAATTAAAGTCCTTTTCGCTCTAGGACGCGTATATACGAAAATATGGGCAAAATAAGTTTTTCAGATAAAAATTTCAATTTTTTTTAGGTTTTGGGAGGATTATTCAATTTTTTTGGGGTGGTCATGAATTAAAGTCCTTTTCGTCCTAGGACGTATATTTAAGGAGATATGGGCAAAATAACTTTGTCATATAAACATCGCAATTTTTTTAGGTTTTGAGTGGATTATTAAATTTTTTGGGGTGTTACGAATTAAAGTCCTTTTCGCTCTAGGACGCTTATATACGAAGATATGGGCAAAATAAGTTTTGAGTGGATTATTAAATTTTTTGGGTGTCACGAATTAAAGTCCTTTTCGCTCTAGGACGCGTATATACGAAGGTATGGGCAAAATAAGTTTTTCATATCAAAATTTAATTTTGTTTTAGGTTTTGGATGGATTTGTCAATTTTTTGGGTGTGGTCACGAATTAAAGTCCTTTTCGCCCTAGGACGTATATTTAAGGAGATATGGGCAAAATAACTTTTTCATATAAAATTGCAATTTTTTAGGTTTTGAGCGGATTATTAAATTTTTTGGGGTGTAACGAATTAAAGTCCTTTTCGCTCTAGGACGCGTATATACGAAGGTATGGGCAAAATAAGTTTTTCATATCAAAATTTAATTTTGTTTTAGGTTTTGGATGGATTTGTCAATTTTTTGGGTGTGGTCACGAATTAAAGTCCTTTTCGCCCTAGGACGTATATTTAAGGAGATATGGGCAAAATAACTTTTTCATACAAAAATTGCAATTTTTTTTTGATTTTGGGTGGATTTGTCAATTTTTTGGGGGTGTTACAAATTAAAGTCCTTTTCGATCTAGGACGCGTATATACGAAGATATGGGCAAAATAAGATTTTCAGATAAAAATTTCATTTTTTTTAGGTTTTGGGAGGATTATTCAATTTTTTTTGGGGGTGGTCATGAATTAAAGTCCTTTTCGCGCTAGGGCGCTTAGTTTAGGAGATATGGGCAAAATAAGTTTTTCATATCAAAATTTAAATTTTTTAGGTTTTGGGTGGATTTGTCAATTTTTTGGGGGTGGTCACGAATTAAAGTCCTTTTCGCCCTAGGACGTATATTTAAGGAGATATGGGCAAAATAACTTTTTCATATAAAAATTGCAATTTTTTTAGGTTTTGAACGGATTATTAAATTTTTTGGGGTGTTACGAATTAAAGTCCTTTTCGCTCTAGGACGCGTATATACGAAAATATGGGCAAAATAAGTTTTTCAGATAAAAATTTCAATTTTTTTTAGGTTTTGGGAGGATTATTCAATTTTTTTGGGGTGGTCATGAATTAAAGTCCTTTTCGTCCTAGGACGTATATTTAAGGAGATATCGGCAAAATAACTTTGTCATATAAACATCGCAATTTTTTTAGGTTTTGAGTGGATTATTAAATTTTTTGGGGTGTTACGAATTAAAGTCCTTTTCGCTCTAGGACGCTTATATACGAAGATATGGGCAAAATAAGTTTTGAGTGGATTATTAAATTTTTTGGGTGTCACGAATTAAAGTCCTTTTCGCTCTAGGACGCGTATATACGAAGGTATGGGCAAAATAAGTTTTTCATATCAAAATTTAATTTTGTTTTAGGTTTTGGGTGGATTTGTCAATGTTTTGGGTGTGGTCACGAATTAAAGTCCTTTTCGCCCTAGGACGTATATTTAAGGAGATATGGGCAAAATAACTTTTTCATATAAAAATTGCAATTTTTTAGGCTTTGAGCGGATTATTAAATTTTTTGGGGTGTTACGAATTAAAGTCCTTTTCGCTCTAGGACGCGTATATACGAAGATATGGGCAAAATAAGTTTTTCAGATAAAAATTTCAATTTTTTAGGTTTTGGGAGGATTATTCAATTTTTTGGGGGGTGGTCACGAATTAAAGTCCTTTTCGCCCTAGGACGTATATTTAAGGAGATATGGGCAAAATAACTTTGTCATATAAAAATCGCAATTTTTTTAGGTTTTGAGTGGATTATTAAATTTTTTGGGGTGTTACGAATTAAAGTCCTTTTCGCTCTAGGACGCGTATATACGAAGATATGGGCAAAATAAGTTTTTCAGATAAAAATTTCATTTTTTTTTAGGTTTTGGGAGGATTATTCAATTTTTTTGGGGGTGGTCATGAATTAAAGTCCTATTCGCCCTAGGACGTATATTTAAGGAGATATGGGCAAAATAACTTTTTCATACAAAAATTGCAATTTTTTTAGATTTTGGGTGGATTTGTCAATTTTTTGAGGGTGTTACAAATTAAAGTCCTTTTCGCTCTAGGACGCGTATATACGAAGATATGGGCAAAATAAGATTTTCAGATAAAAATTTCATTTTTTTTAGGTTTTGGGAGGATTATTCAATTTTTTTTGGGGGTGGTCATGAATTAAAGTCCTTTTCGCGCTAGGGCGCTTAGTTTAGGAGATATGGGCAAAATAAGTTTTTCATATCAAAATTTAAATTTTTTAGGTTTTGGGTGGATTTGTCAATTTTTTGGGGGTGGTCACGAATTAAAGTCCTTTTCGCCCTAGGACGTATATTTAAGGAGATATGGGCAAAATAACTTTTTCATATAAAAATTGCAATTTTTTTAGGTTTTGAACGGATTATTAAATTTTTTGGGGTGTTACGAATTAAAGTCCTTTTCGCTCTAGGACGCGTATATACGAAAATATGGGCAAAATAAGTTTTTCAGATAAAAATTTCAATTTTTTTTAGGTTTTGGGAGGATTATTCAATTTTTTTGGGGTGGTCATGAATTAAAGTCCTTTTCGTCCTAGGACGTATATTTAAGGAGATATGGGCAAAATAACTTTGTCATATAAACATCGCAATTTTTTTAGGTTTTGAGTGGATTATTAAATTTTTTGGGGTGTTACGAATTAAAGTCCTTTTCGCTCTAGGACGCTTATATACGAAGATATGGGCAAAATAAGTTTTGAGTGGATTATTAAATTTTTTGGGTGTCACGAATTAAAGTCCTTTTCGCTCTAGGACGCGTATATACGAAGGTATGGGCAAAATAAGTTTTTCATATCAAAATTTAATTTTGTTTTAGGTTTTGGATGGATTTGTCAATTTTTTGGGTGTGGTCACGAATTAAAGTCCTTTTCGCCCTAGGACGTATATTTAAGGAGATATGGGCAAAATAACTTTTTCATATAAAATTGCAATTTTTTAGGTTTTGAGCGGATTATTAAATTTTTTGGGGTGTAACGAATTAAAGTCCTTTTCGCTCTAGGACGCGTATATACGAAGGTATGGGCAAAATAAGTTTTTCATATCAAAATTTAATTTTGTTTTAGGTTTTGGATGGATTTGTCAATTTTTTGGGTGTGGTCACGAATTAAAGTCCTTTTCGCCCTAGGACGTATATTTAAGGAGATATGGGCAAAATAACTTTTTCATACAAAAATTGCAATTTTTTTTTGATTTTGGGTGGATTTGTCAATTTTTTGGGGGTGTTACAAATTAAAGTCCTTTTCGATCTAGGACGCGTATATACGAAGATATGGGCAAAATAAGATTTTCAGATAAAAATTTCATTTTTTTTAGGTTTTGGGAGGATTATTCAATTTTTTTTGGGGGTGGTCATGAATTAAAGTCCTTTTCGCGCTAGGGCGCTTAGTTTAGGAGATATGGGCAAAATAAGTTTTTCATATCAAAATTTAAATTTTTTAGGTTTTGGGTGGATTTGTCAATTTTTTGGGGGTGGTCACGAATTAAAGTCCTTTTCGCCCTAGGACGTATATTTAAGGAGATATGGGCAAAATAACTTTTTCATATAAAAATTGCAATTTTTTTAGGTTTTGAACGGATTATTAAATTTTTTGGGGTGTTACGAATTAAAGTCCTTTTCGCTCTAGGACGCGTATATACGAAAATATGGGCAAAATAAGTTTTTCAGATAAAAATTTCAATTTTTTTTAGGTTTTGGGAGGATTATTCAATTTTTTTGGGGTGGTCATGAATTAAAGTCCTTTTCGTCCTAGGACGTATATTTAAGGAGATATCGGCAAAATAACTTTGTCATATAAACATCGCAATTTTTTTAGGTTTTGAGTGGATTATTAAATTTTTTGGGGTGTTACGAATTAAAGTCCTTTTCGCTCTAGGACGCTTATATACGAAGATATGGGCAAAATAAGTTTTGAGTGGATTATTAAATTTTTTGGGTGTCACGAATTAAAGTCCTTTTCGCTCTAGGACGCGTATATACGAAGATATGGGCAAAATAAGTTTTTCAGATAAAAATTTCAATTTTTTAGGTTTTGGGAGGATTATTCAATTTTTTTTTTGGTGGTCATGAATTAAAGTCCTTTTCGCGCTAGGGCGCTTAGTTTAGGAGATATGGGCAAAATAAGTTTTTCATATCAAAATTTAATTTTGTTTTAGGTTTTGGATGGATTTGTCAATTTTTTGGGTGTGGTCACGAATTAAAGTCCTTTTCGCCCTAGGACGTATATTTAAGGAGATATGGGCAAAATAACTTTTTCATATAAAATTGCAATTTTTTAGGTTTTGAGCGGATTATTAAATTTTTTGGGGTGTTACGAATTAAAGTCCTTTTCGCTCTAGGACGCGTATATACGAAGGTATGGGCAAAATAAGTTTTTCATATCAAAATTTAATTTTGTTTTAGGTTTTGGATGGATTTGTCAATTTTTTGGGTGTGGTCACGAATTAAAGTCCTTTTCGCCCTAGGACGTATATTTAAGGAGATATGGGCAAAATAACTTTTTCATACAAAAATTGCAATTTTTTTTTGATTTTGGGTGGATTTGTCAATTTTTTGGGGGTGTTACAAATTAAAGTCCTTTTCGATCTAGGACGCGTATATACGAAGATATGGGCAAAATAAGATTTTCAGATAAAAATTTCATTTTTTTTAGGTTTTGGGAGGATTATTCAATTTTTTTTGGGGGTGGTCATGAATTAAAGTCCTTTTCGCGCTAGGGCGCTTAGTTTAGGAGATATGGGCAAAATAAGTTTTTCATATCAAAATTTAAATTTTTTAGGTTTTGGGTGGATTTGTCAATTTTTTGGGGGTGGTTACGAATTAAAGTCCTTTTCGCCCTAGGACGTATATTTAAGGAGATATGGGCAAAATAACTTTTTCATATAAAAATTGCAATTTTTTTAGGTTTTGAACGGATTATTAAATTTTTTGGGGTGTTACGAATTAAAGTCCTTTTCGCTCTAGGACGCGTATATACGAAGATATGGGCAAAATAGGTTTTTCAGATAAAAATTTAAATTTTTTAGGTTTTGGGAGGATTATTCAATTTTTTGGGGGGTGGTCACGAATTAAAGTCCTTTTCGCCCTAGGACGTATATTTAAGGAGATATGGGCAAAATAACTTTTTCATATAAAAATTGCAATTTTTTAGGTTTTGAGCGGATTATTAAATTTTTTGGGGTGTTACGAATTAAAGTCCTTTTCGCTCTAGGACGCGTATATACGAAGATATGGGCAAAATAAGATTTTCAGATAAAAATTTCATTTTTTTTAGGTTTTGGGAGGATTATTCAATTTTTTTTGGGGGTGGTCATGAATTAAAGTCCTTTTCGCGCTAGGGCGCTTAGTTTAGGAGATATGGGCAAAATAAGTTTTTCATATCAAAATTTAAATTTTTTAGGTTTTGGGTGGATTTGTCAATTTTTTGGGGGTGGTTACGAATTAAAGTCCTTTTCGCCCTAGGACGTATATTTAAGGAGATATGGGCAAAATAACTTTTTCATATAAAAATTGCAATTTTTTTAGGTTTTGAACGGATTATTAAATTTTTTGGGGTGTTTCGAATTAAAGTCCTTTTCGCTCTAGGACGCGTATATACGAAAATATGGGCAAAATAAGTTTTTCAGATAAAAATTTCAATTTTTTTTAGGTTTTGGGTGGATTTGTCAATTTTTTGGGGGTGGTCACGAATTAAAGTCCTTTTCGCCCTAGGACGTATATTTAAGGAGATATGGGCAAAATAACTTTTTCATATAAAAATTGCAATTTTTTTAGGTTTTGAACGGATTATTAAATTTTTTGGGGTGTTACGAATTAAAGTCCTTTTCGCTCTAGGACGCGTATATACGAAGATATGGGCAAAATAGGTTTTTCAGATAAAAATTTAAATTTTTTAGGTTTTGGGAGGATTATTCAATTTTTTGGGGGGTGGTCACGAATTAAAGTCCTTTTCGCCCTAGGACGTATATTTAAGGAGATATGGGCAAAATAACTTTTTCATATAAAAATTGCAATTTTTTAGGTTTTGAGCGGATTATTAAATTTTTTGGGGTGTTACGAATTAAAGTCCTTTTCGCTCTAGGACGCGTATATACGAAGATATGGGCAAAATAAGATTTTCAGATAAAAATTTCATTTTTTTTAGGTTTTGGGAGGATTATTCAATTTTTTTTGGGGGTGGTCATGAATTAAAGTCCTTTTCGCGCTAGGGCGCTTTGTTTAGGAGATATGGGCAAAATAAGTTTTTCATATCAAAATTTAAATTTTTTAGGTTTTGGGTGGATTTGTCAATTTTTTGGGGGTGGTTACGAATTAAAGTCCTTTTCGCCCTAGGACGTATATTTAAGGAGATATGGGCAAAATAACTTTTTCATATAAAAATTGCAATTTTTTTAGGTTTTGAACGGATTATTAAATTTTTTGGGGTGTTTCGAATTAAAGTCCTTTTCGCTCTAGGACGCGTATATACGAAAATATGGGCAAAATAAGTTTTTCAGATAAAAATTTCAATTTTTTAGGTTTTGGGAGGATTATTCAATTTTTTGGGGGGTGGTCACGAATTAAAGTCCTTTTCGCCCTAGGACGTATATTTAAGGAGATATGGGCAAAATAACTTTGTCATATAAAAATCGCAATTTTTTTAGGTGTTGAGTGGATTATTAAATTTTTTGGGGTGTTACGAATTAAAGTCCTTTTCGCTCTAGGACGCGTATATACGAAAATATGGGCAAAATAAGTTTTTCAGATAAAAATTTCAATTTTTTTTAGGTTTTGGGTGGATTTGTCAATTTTTTGGGGGTGGTTACGAATTAAAGTCCTTTTCGCCCTAGGACGTATATTTAAGGAGATATGGGCAAAATAACTTTTTCATATAAAAATTGCAATTTTTTTAGGTTTTGAACGGATTATTAAATTTTTTGGGGTGTTTCGAATTAAAGTCCTTTTCGCTCTAGGACGCGTATATACGAAAATATGGGCAAAATAAGTTTTTCAGATAAAAATTTCAATTTTTTAGGTTTTGGGAGGATTATTCAATTTTTTGGGGGGTGGTCACGAATTAAAGTCCTTTTCGCCCTAGGACGTATATTTAAGGAGATATGGGCAAAATAACTTTTTCATATAAAAATTGCAATTTTTTTAGGTTTTGAACGGATTATTAAATTTTTTGGGGTGTTACGAATTAAAGTCCTTTTCGCTCTAGGACGCGTATATACGAAGATATGGGCAAAATAGGTTTTTCAGATAAAAATTTAAATTTTTTAGGTTTTGGGAGGATTATTCAATTTTTTGGGGGGTGGTCACGAATTAAAGTCCTTTTCGCCCTAGGACGTATATTTAAGGAGATATGGGCAAAATAACTTTTTCATATAAAAATTGCAATTTTTTAGGTTTTGAGCGGATTATTAAATTTTTTGGGGTGTTACGAATTAAAGTCCTTTTCGCTCTAGGACGCGTATATACGAAGATATGGGCAAAATAAGATTTTCAGATAAAAATTTCATTTTTTTTAGGTTTTGGGAGGATTATTCAATTTTTTTTGGGGGTGGTCATGAATTAAAGTCCTTTTCGCGCTAGGGCGCTTAGTTTAGGAGATATGGGCAAAATAAGTTTTTCATATCAAAATTTAAATTTTTTAGGTTTTGGGTGGATTTGTCAATTTTTTGGGGGTGGTTACGAATTAAAGTCCTTTTCGCCCTAGGACGTATATTTAAGGAGATATGGGCAAAATAACTTTTTCATATAAAAATTGCAATTTTTTTAGGTTTTGAACGGATTATTAAATTTTTTGGGGTGTTTCGAATTAAAGTCCTTTTCGCTCCAGGACGCGTATATACGAAAATATGGGCAAAATAAGTTTTTCAGATAAAAATTTCAATTTTTTAGGTTTTGGGAGGATTATTCAATTTTTTGGGGGGTGGTCACGAATTAAAGTCCTTTTCGCCCTAGGACGTATATTTAAGGAGATATGGGCAAAATAACTTTGTCATATAAAAATCGCAATTTTTTTAGGTGTTGAGTGGATTATTAAATTTTTTGGGGTGTTACGAATTAAAGTCCTTTTCGCTCTAGGACGCGTATATACGAAGATATGGGCAAAATAAGTTTTTCAGATAAAAATTTCATTTTTTTTTAGGTTTTGGGAGGATTATTCAATTTTTTTGGGGGTGGTCATGAATTAAAGTCCTTTTCGCCCTAGGACGTATATTTAAGGAGATATGGGCAAAATAACTTTTTCATACAAAAATTGCAATTTTTTTAGATTTTGGGTGGATTTGTCAATTTTTTGGGGGTGTTACAAATTAAAGTCCTTTTCGCTCTAGGACGCGTATATACGAAGATATGGGCAAAATAGGTTTTTCAGATAAAAATTTAAATTTTTTAGGTTTTGGGAGGATTATTCAATTTTTTTGGGGTGGTCATGAATTAAAGTCCTTTTCGTCCTAGGACGTATATTTAAGGAGATATCGGCAAAATAACTTTGTCATATAAACATCGCACTTTTTTTAGGTTTTGAGTGGATTATTAAATTTTTTGGGGTGTTACGAATTAAAGTCCTTTTCGCTCTAGGACGCTTATATACGAAGATATGGGCAAAATAAGTTTTGAGTGGATTATTAAATTTTTTGGGTGTCACGAATTAAAGTCCTTTTCGCTCTAGGACGCGTATATACGAAGATATGGGCAAAATAAGTTTTTCAGATAAAAATTTCAATTTTTTTTAGGTTTTGGGAGGATTATTCAATTTTTTTTTGGTGGTCATGAATTAAAGTCCTTTTCGCGCTAGGGCGCTTAGTTTAGGAGATATGGGCAAAATAAGTTTTTCATATCAAAATTTAATTTTGTTTTAGGTTTTGGATGGATTTGTCAATTTTTTGGGTGTGGTCACGAATTAAAGTCCTTTTCGCCCTAGGACGTATATTTAAGGAGATATGGGCAAAATAACTTTTTCATATAAAATTGCAATTTTTTAGGTTTTGAGCGGATTATTAAATTTTTTGGGGTGTTACGAATTAAAGTCCTTTTCGCTCTAGGACGCGTATATACGAAGGTATGGGCAAAATAAGTTTTTCATATCAAAATTTAATTTTGTTTTAGGTTTTGGATGGATTTGTCAATTTTTTGGGTGTGGTCACGAATTAAAGTCCTTTTCGCCCTAGGACGTATATTTAAGGAGATATGGGCAAAATAACTTTTTCATACAAAAATTGCAATTTTTTTTTGATTTTGGGTGGATTTGTCAATTTTTTGGGGGTGTTACAAATTAAAGTCCTTTTCGATCTAGGACGCGTATATACGAAGATATGGGCAAAATAAGATTTTCAGATAAAAATTTCATTTTTTTTAGGTTTTGGGAGGATTATTCAATTTTTTTTGGGGGTGGTCATGAATTAAAGTCCTTTTCGCGCTAGGGCGCTTAGTTTAGGAGATATGGGCAAAATAAGTTTTTCATATCAAAATTTAAATTTTTTAGGTTTTGGGTGGATTTGTCAATTTTTTGGGGGTGGTTACGAATTAAAGTCCTTTTCGCCCTAGGACGTATATTTAAGGAGATATGGGCAAAATAACTTTTTCATATAAAAATTGCAATTTTTTAGGTTTTGAACGGATTATTAAATTTTTTGGGGTGTTTCGAATTAAAGTCCTTTTCGCTCTAGGACGCGTATATACGAAAATATGGGCAAAATAAGTTTTTCAGATAAAAATTTCAATTTTTTTTAGGTTTTGGGTGGATTTGTCAATTTTTTGGGGGTGGTCACGAATTAAAGTCCTTTTCGCCCTAGGACGTATATTTAAGGAGATATGGGCAAAATAACTTTTTCATATAAAAATTGCAATTTTTTTAGGTTTTGAACGGATTATTAAATTTTTTGGGGTGTTACGAATTAAAGTCCTTTTCGCTCTAGGACGCGTATATACGAAGATATGGGCAAAATAGGTTTTTCAGATAAAAATTTAAATTTTTTAGGTTTTGGGAGGATTATTCAATTTTTTGGGGGGTGGTCACGAATTAAAGTCCTTTTCGCCCTAGGACGTATATTTAAGGAGATATGGGCAAAATAACTTTTTCATATAAAAATTGCAATTTTTTAGGTTTTGAGCGGATTATTAAATTTTTTGGGGTGTTACGAATTAAAGTCCTTTTCGCTCTAGGACGCGTATATACGAAGATATGGGCAAAATAAGATTTTCAGATAAAAATTTCATTTTTTTTAGGTTTTGGGAGGATTATTCAATTTTTTTGGGGGTGGTCATGAATTAAAGTCCTTTTCGCGCTAGGGCGCTTAGTTTAGGAGATATGGGCAAAATAAGTTTTTCATATCAAAATTTAAATATACGAAGATATGGGCAAAATAAGTTTTTCAGATAAAAATTTCATTTTTTTTAGGTTTTGGGAGGATTATTCAATTTTTTTGGGGGTGGTCATGAATTAAAGTTCTTTTCGCCCTAGGACGTATATTTAAGGAGATATGGGCAAAATAACTTTTTCATATAAAAATTGCAATTTTTTTAGATATTGGGTGGATTTGTCAATTTTTTGGGGGTGTTACGAATTAAAGTCCTTTTCGCTCTACGACGCGTATATTCATATAAAAATTGCAATTTTTTAGGTTTTGAGCGGATTATTAAATTTTTTGGGGTGTTACGAATTAAAGTCCTTTTCGCCCTAGGACGCGTATATACGAAGATATGGGCAAAATAAGTTTTTCAGATAAAAATTTCAATTTTTTAGGTTTATGGGAGGATTATTCAATTTTTTGGGGGGTGGTCACGAATTAAAGTCCTTTTCGCCCTAGGACGTATATTTAAGGAGATATCGGCAAAATAACTTTTTCATATAAAAATTGCAATTTTTTTAGGTTTTGAGTGGATTATTAAATTTTTTGGGGTGTTACGAAGTAAAGTCCTTTTCGCTCTAGGACGCGTATATACGAAGATATGGGCAAAATAAGTTTTTCAGATAAAAATTTCAATTTTTTTAGGTTTTGGGAGGATTATTCAATTTTTTTTTGGGGGTGGTCATGAATTAATGTCCTTTTCGCGCTAGGGCGCTTTGTTTAGGAGATATGGGCAAAATAAGTTTTTCATATTTTTTGGGGGTGGTCACGAATTAAAGTCCTTTTCGCCCTAGGACGTATATTTAAGGAGATATCGGCAAAATAACTTTTTCATATAAAAATTGCAATTTTTTTAGGTTTTGAGTGGATTATTAAATTTTTTGGGGTGTTACGAATTAAAGTCCTTTTCGCTCTAGGACGCGTATATACGAAGATATGGGCAAAATAAGTTTTTCAGATAAAAATTTCAATTTTTTTTGGGTTTTGGGAGGATTATTCAATTTTTTTGGTGGTGGTCATGAATGAAAGTCCTTTTCGCCCTAGGACGTATATTTAAGGAGATATCGGCAAAATAACTTTGTCATATAAAAATCGCAATTTTTTTAGGTTTTGAGTGGATTATTAAATTTTTTGGGGTGTTACGAATTAAAGTCCTTTTCGCTCTAGGACGCTTATATACGAAGATATGGGCAAAATAAGTTTTTCAGATAAAAATTTCAATTTTTTTAGGTTTTGAGTGGATTATTACATTTTTTGGGGTGTTACAAATTAAAGTCCTTTTCGCTCTAGGACGCGTATATACGAAGATATGGGCAAAATAAGTTTTTCAGATAAAAATTTAAATTTTTTTAGATTTTGGGAGGATTATTCAATTTTTTTTTTTGGGTGGTCATGAATTAAAGTCCTTTTCGCGCTAGGGCGCTTAGTTTAGGAGATATGGGCAAAATAAGTTTTTCATATCAAAATTTAATTTTGTTTTAGGTTTTGGGTGGATTTGTCAATTTTTTGGGTGTGGTCACGAATTAAAGTCCTTTTCGCCCTAGGACGTATATTTAAGGAGATATGGGCAAAATAACTTTTTCATATAAAAATTGCAATTTTTTTAGGTTTTGAGTGGATTATTAATTTGTTTGGGGTGTTACGAATTAAAGTCCTTTTCGCTCTACGACGCGTATATACGAAGATATGGGCAAAATAAGTTTTTCAGATAAAAATTTCAATTTTTTAGGTTTTGGGAGGATTATTCAATTTTTTTTGGGGTGGTCATGAATTAAAGTCCTTTTCGTGGATTTGTCAAGTTTTTGTGGGTGGTCACGAATTAAAGTCCTTTTCGCCCTAGGACGTATATTTAAGGAGATATGGGCAAAATAACTTTTTCATATAAAAATTGCAATTTTTTTTTTGATTTTGGGTGGATTTGTCAATTTTTTGGGGGTGGTCACGAATTAAAGTCCTTTTCGCCCTAGGACGTATATTTAAGGAGATATGGGCAAAATAACTTTTTCATATAAAAATTGCAATTTTTTAGGCTTTGAGCGGATTATTAAATTTTTTGGGGTGTTACGAATTAAAGTCCTTTTCGCTCTAGGACGCGTATATACGAAGATATGGGCAAAATAAGTTTTTCAGATAAAAATTTCAATTTTTTAGGTTTTGGGAGGATTATTCAATTTTTTGGGGGGTGGTCACGAATTAAAGTCCTTTTCGCCCTAGGACGTATATGTAAGGAGATATGGGCAAAATAACTTTGTCATATAAAAATCGCAATTTTTTTAGGTTTTGAGTGGATTATTAAATTTTTTGGGGTGTTACGAATTAAAGTCCTTTTCGCTCTAGGACGCGTATATACGAAGATATGGGCAAAATAAGTTTTTCAGATAAAAATTTCAATTTTTTTTAGGTTTTGGGAGGATTATTCAATTTTTTTGGGGGTGGTCATGAATTAAAGTCCTTTTCGCCCTAGGACGTATATTTAAGGAGATATGGGCAAAATAACTTTTTCATACAAAAATTGCAATTTTTTTAGATTTTGGGTGGATTTGTCAATTTTTTGGGGGTGTTACAAATTAAAGTCCTTTTCGCTCTAGGACGCGTATATACGAAGATATGGGCAAAATAAGATTTTCAGATAAAAATTTCATTTTTTTTAGGTTTTGGGAGGATTATTCAATTTTTTTTTGGGGGTGGTCATGAATTAAAGTCCTTTTCGCGCTAGGGCGCTTAGTTTAGGAGATATGGGCAAAATAAGTTTTTCATATCAAAATTTAAATTTTTTAGGTTTTGGGTGGATTTTTCAATTTTTTGGGGGTGGTCACGAATTAAAGTCCTTTTCGCTCTAGGACGTATATTTAAGGAGATATGGGCAATATAACTTTTTCATATAAAAATTGCAATTTTTTTAGGTTTTGAACGGATTATTAAATTTTTTGGGGTGTTACGAATTAAAGTCCTTTTCGCTCTAGGACGCGTATATACGAAAATATGGGCAAAATAAGTTTTTCAGATAAAAATTTCAATTTTTTTTAGGTTTTGGGTGGATTTGTCAATTTTTTGGGGGTGGTCACGAATTAAAGTCCTTTTCGCCCTAGGACGTATATTTAAGGAGATATGGGCAAAATAACTTTTTCATATAAAAATTGCAATTTTTTTAGGTTTTGAACGGATTATTAAATTTTTTGGGGTGTTACGAATTAAAGTCCTTTTCGCTCTAGGACGCGTATATACGAAGATATGGGCAAAATAGGTTTTTCAGATAAAAATTTAAATTTTTTAGGTTTTGGGAGGATTATTCAATTTTTTGGGGGGTGGTCACGAATTAAAGTCCTTTTCGCCCTAGGACGTATATTTAAGGAGATATGGGCAAAATAACTTTTTCATATAAAAATTGCAATTTTTTAGGTTTTGAGCGGATTATTAAATTTTTTGGGGTGTTACGAATTAAAGTCCTTTTCGCTCTAGGACGCGTATATACGAAGATATGGGCAAAATAAGATTTTCAGATAAAAATTTCATTTTTTTTAGGTTTTGGGAGGATTATTCAATTTTTTTTGGAGGTGGTCATGAATTAAAGTCCTTTTCGCGCTAGGGCGCTTAGTTTAGGAGATATGGGCAAAATAAGTTTTTCATATCAAAATTTAAATATACGAAGATATGGGCAAAATAAGTTTTTCAGATAAAAATTTCATTTTTTTTAGGTTTTGGGAGGATTATTCAATTTTTTTTGGGGGTGGTCATGAATTAAAGTTCTTTTCGCCCTAGGACGTATATTTAAGGAGATATGGGCAAAATAACTTTTTCATATAAAAATTGCAATTTTTTTAGATATTGGGTGGATTTGTCAATTTTTTGGGGGTGTTACGAATTAAAGTCCTTTTCGCTCTACGACGCGTATATTCATACAAAAATTGCAATTTTTTAGGTTTTGAGCGGATTATTAAATTTTTTGGGGTGTTACGAATTAAAGTCCTTTTCGCCCTAGGACGCGTATATACGAAGATATGGGCAAAATAAGTTTTTCAGATAAAAATTTCAATTTTTTAGGTTTTTGGGAGGATTATTCAATTTTTTGGGGGGTGGTCACGAATTAAAGTCCTTTTCGCCCTAGGACGTATATTTAAGGAGATATCGGCAAAATAACTTTTTCATATAAAAATTGCAATTTTTTTAGGTTTTGAGTGGATTATTAAATTTTTTGGGGTGTTACGAATTAAAGTCCTTTTCGCTCTAGGACGCGTATATACGAAGATATGGGCAAAATAAGTTTTTCAGATAAAAATTTCAATTTTTTTAGGTTTTGGGAGGATTATTCAATTTTTTTTTTGGGGGTGGTCATGAATTAAAGTCCTTTTCGCGCTAGGGCGCTTAGTTTAGGAGATATGGGCAAAATAAGTTTTTCATATTTTTTGGGGGTGGTCACGAATTAAAGTCCTTTTCGCCCTAGGACGTATATTTAAGGAGATATCGGCAAAATAACTTTTTCATATAAAAATTGCAATTTTTTTAGGTTTTGAGTGGATTATTAAATTTTTTGGGGTGTTACGAATTAAAGTCCTTTTCGCTCTAGGACGCGTATATACGAAGATATGGGCAAAATAAGTTTTTCAGATAAAAATTTCAATTTTTTTTGGGTTTTGGGAGGATTATTCAATTTTTTTGGGGGTGGTCATGAATGAAAGTCCTTTTCGCCGTAGGACGTATATTTAAGGAGATATCGGCAAAATAACTTTGTCATATAAAAATCGCAATTTTTTTAGGTTTTGAGTGGATTATTAAATTTTTTGGGGTGTTACGAATTAAAGTCCTTTTCGCTCTAGGACGCTTATATACGAAGATATGGGCAAAATAAGTTTTTCAGATAAAAATTTCAATTTTTTTAGGTTTTGAGTGGATTATTACATTTTTTGGGGTGTTACAAATTAAAGTCCTTTTCGCTCTAGGACGCGTATATACGAAGATATGGGCAAAATAAGTTTTTCAGATAAAAATTTAAATTTTTTTAGGTTTTGGGAGGATTATTCAATTTTTTTTTTTTTGGGTGGTCATGAATTAAAGTCCTTTTCGCGCTAGGGCGCTTAGTTTAGGAGATATGGGCAAAATAAGTTTTTCATATCAAAATTTAATTTTGTTTTAGGTTTTGGGTGGATTTGTCAATTTTTTGGGTGTGGTCACGAATTAAAGTCCTTTTCGCCCTAGGACGTATATTTAAGGAGATATGGGCAAAATAACTTTTTCATATAAAAATTGCAATTTTTTTAGGTTTTGAGTGGATTATTAATTTGTTTGGGGTGTTACGAATTAAAGTCCTTTTCGCTCTAGGACGCGTATATACGAAGATATGGGCAAAATAAGTTTTTCAGATAAAAATTTCAATTTTTTAGGTTTTGGGAGGATTATTCAATTTTTTTTTGGGGTGGTCATGAATTAAAGTCCTTTTCGTGGATTTGTCAAGTTTTTGTGGGTGGTCACAAATTAAAGTCCTTTTCGCCCTAGGACGTATATTTAAGGAGATATGGGCAAAATAACTTTTTCATATAAAAATTGCATTTTTTTTTTTGATTTTGGGTGGATTTGTCAATTTTTTGGGGGTGGTCACGAATTAAAGTCCTTTTCGCCCTAGGACGTATATTTAAGGAGATATGGGCAAAATAACTTTTTCATATAAAAATTGCAATTTTTTAGGCTTTGAGCGGATTATTAAATTTTTTGGGGTGTTACGAATTAAAGTCCTTTTCGCTCTAGGACGCGTATATACGAAGATATGGGCAAAATAAGTTTTTCAGATAAAAATTTCAATTTTTTAGGTTTTGGGAGGATTATTCAATTTTTTGGGGGGTGGTCACGAATTAAAGTCCTTTTCGCCCTAGGACGTATATTTAAGGAGATATGGGCAAAATAACTTTGTCATATAAAAATCGCAATTTTTTTAGGTTTTGAGTGGATTATTAAATTTTTTGGGGTGTTACGAATTAAAGTCCTTTTCGCTCTAGGACGCGTATATACGAAGATATGGGCAAAATAAGTTTTTCAGATAAAAATTTCAATTTTTTTTTAGGTTTTGGGAGGATTATTCAATTTTTTTGGGGGTGGTCATGAATTAAAGTCCTTTTCGCCCTAGGACGTATATTTAAGGAGATATGGGCAAAATAACTTTTTCATACAAAAATTGCAATTTTTTTAGATTTTGGGTGGATTTGTCAATTTTTTGGGGGTGTTACAAATTAAAGTCCTTTTCGCTCTAGGACGCGTATATACGAAGATATGGGCAAAATAAGATTTTCAGATAAAAATTTCATTTTTTTTAGGTTTTGGGAGGATTATTCAATTTTTTTTTTGGGGTGGTCATGAATTAAAGTCCTTTTCGCGCTAGGGCGCTTAGTTTAGGAGATATGGGCAAAATAAGTTTTTCATATCAAAATTTAAATTTTTTAGGTTTTGGGTGGATTTTTCAATTTTTTGGGGGTGGTCACGAATTAAAGTCCTTTTCGCCCTAGGACGTATATTTAAGGAGATATGGGCAATATAACTTTTTCATATAAAAATTGCAATTTTTTTAGGTTTTGAACGGATTATTAAATTTTTTGGGGTGTTTCGAATTAAAGTCCTTTTCGCTCTAGGACGCGTATATACGAAAATATGGGCAAAATAAGTTTTTGAGATAAAAATTTCAATTTTTTTTAGGTTTTGGGTGGATTTGTCAATTTTTTGGGGGTGGTCACGAATTAAAGTCCTTTTCGCCCTAGGACGTATATTTAAGGAGATATGGGCAAAATAACTTTTTCATATAAAAATTGCAATTTTTTTAGGTTTTGAACGGATTATTAAATTTTTTGGGGTGTTACGAATTAAAGTCCTTTTCGCTCTAGGACGCGTATATACGAAGATATGGGCAAAATAGGTTTTTCAGATAAAAATTTAAATTTTTTAGGTTTTGGGAGGATTATTCAATTTTTTGGGGGGTGGTCACGAATTAAAGTCCTTTTCGCCCTAGGACGTATATTTAAGGAGATATGGGCAAAATAACTTTTTCATATAAAAATTGCAATTTTTTAGGTTTTGAGCGGATTATTAAATTTTTTGGGGTGTTACGAATTAAAGTCCTTTTCGCTCTAGGACGCGTATATACGAAGATATGGGCAAAATAAGATTTTCAGATAAAAATTTCATTTTTTTTAGGTTTTGGGAGGATTATTCAATTTTTTTTGGGGGTGGTCATGAATTAAAGTCCTTTTCGCGCTAGGGCGCTTAGTTTAGGAGATATGGGCAAAATAAGTTTTTCATATCAAAATTTAAATATACGAAGATATGGGCAAAATAAGTTTTTCAGATAAAAATTTAAATTTTTTTAGGTTTTGGGAGGATTATTCAATTTTTTTTTTTTTGGGTGGTCATGAATTAAAGTCCTTTTCGCGCTAGGGCGCTTAGTTTAGGAGATATGGGCAAAATAAGTTTTTCATATCAAAATTTAATTTTGTTTTAGGTTTTGGGTGGATTTGTCAATTTTTTGGGTGTGGTCACGAATTAAAGCCCTTTTCGCCCTAGGACGTATATTTAAGGAGATATGGGCAAAATAACTTTTTCATATAAAAATTGCAATTTTTTTAGGTTTTGAGTGGATTATTAATTTGTTTGGGGTGTTACGAATTAAAGTCCTTTTCGCTCTACGACGCGTATATACGAAGATATGGGCAAAATAAATTTTTCAGATAAAAATTTCAATTTTTTAGGTTTTGGGAGGATTATTCAATTTTTTTTGGGGTGGTCATGAATTAAAGTCCTTTTCGTGGATTTGTCAAGTTTTTGTGGGTGGTCACGAATTAAAGTCCTTTTCGCCCTAGGACGTATATTTAAGGAGATATGGGCAAAATAACTTTTTCATATAAAAATTGCAATTTTTTTTTGATTTTGGGTGGATTTGTCAATTTTTTGGGGGTGGTCACGAATTAAAGTCCTTTTCGCCCTAGGACGTATATTTAAGGAGATATGGGCAAAATAACTTTTTCATATACAAATTGCAATTTTTTAGGCTTTGAGCGGATTATTAAATTTTTTGGGGTGTTACGAATTAAAGTCCTTTTCGATCTAGGACGCGTATATACGAAGATATGGGCAAAATAAGTTTTTCAGATAAAAATTTCAATTTTTTAGGTTTTGGGAGGATTATTCAATTTTTTGGGGGGTGGTCACGAATTAAAGTCCTTTTCGCCCTAGGACGTATATTTAAGGAGATATGGGCAAAATAACTTTGTCATATAAAAATCGCAATTTTTTTAGGTTTTGAGTGGATTATTAAATTTTTTGGGGTGTTACGAATTAAAGTCCTTTTCGCTCTAGGACGCGTATATACGAAGATATGGGCAAAATAAGTTTTTCAGATAAAAATTTCAATTTTTTTTAGGTTTTGGGAGGATTATTCAATTTTTTTGGGGGTGGTCATGAATTAAAGTCCTTTTCGCCCTAGGACGTATATTTAAGGAGATATGGGCAAAATAACTTTTTCATACAAAAATTGCAATTTTTTTAGATTTTGGGTGGATTTGTCAATTTTTTGGGGGTGTTACAAATTAAAGTCCTTTTCGCTCTAGGACGCGTATATACGAAGATATGGGCAAAATAAGATTTTCAGATAAAAATTTCATTTTTTTTAGGTTTTGGGAGGATTATTCAATTTTTTTTTGGGGGTGGTCATGAATTAAAGTCCTTTTCGCGCTAGGGCGCTTAGTTTAGGAGATATGGGCAAAATAAGTTTTTCATATCAAAATTTAAATTTTTTAGGTTTTGGGTGGATTTTTCAATTTTTTGGGGGTGGTCACGAATTAAAGTCCTTTTCGCCCTAGGACGTATATTTAAGGAGATATGGGCAATATAACTTTTTCATATAAAAATTGCAATTTTTTTAGGTTTTGAACGGATTATTAAATTTTTTGGGGTGTTTCGAATTAAAGTCCTTTTCGCTCTAGGACGCGTATATACGAAAATATGGGCAAAATAAGTTTTTCAGATAAAAATTTCAATTTTTTTTAGGTTTTGGGTGGATTTGTCAATTTTTTGGGGGTGGTCACGAATTAAAGTCCTTTTCGCCCTAGGACGTATATTTAAGGAGATATGGGCAAAATAACTTTTTCATATAAAAATTGCAATTTTTTTAGGTTTTGAACGGATTATTAAATTTTTTGGGGTGTTACGAATTAAAGTCCTTTTCGCTCTAGGACGCGTATATACGAAGATATGGGCAAAATAGGTTTTTCAGATAAAAATTTAAATTTTTTAGGTTTTGGGAGGATTATTCAATTTTTTGGGGGGTGGTCACGAATTAAAGTCCTTTTCGCCCTAGGACGTATATTTAAGGAGATATGGGCAAAATAACTTTTTCATATAAAAATTGCAATTTTTTAGGTTTTGAGCGGATTATTAAATTTTTTGGGGTGTTACGAATTAAAGTCCTTTTCGCTCTAGGACGCGTATATACGAAGATATGGGCAAAATAAGATTTTCAGATAAAAATTTCATTTTTTTTTTAGGTTTTGAACGGATTATTAAATTTTTTGGGGTGTTTCGAATTAAAGTCCTTTTCGCTCTAGGACGCGTATATACGAAAATATGGGCAAAATAAGTTTTTCAGATAAAAATTTTAATTTTTTTTAGGTTTTGGGTGGATTTGTCAATTTTTTGGGGGTGGTCACGAATTAAAGTCCTTTTCGCCCTAGGACGTATATTTAAGGAGATATGGGCAAAATAACTTTTTCATATAAAATTGCAATTTTTTAGGTTTTGAGTGGATTATTAAATTTTTTGGGGTGTTACGAATTAAAGTCCTTTTCGCTCTAGGACGCTTATATACGAAGATATGGGCAAAATAAGTTTTTCAGATAAAAATTTCAATTTTTTTAGGTTTTGAGTGGATTATTTAATTTTTTGGGTGTCACGAATTAAAGTCCTTTTCGCTCTAGGACGCGTATATACGAAGATATGGGCAAAATAAGATTTTCAGATAAAAATTTCATTTTTTTTAGGTTTTGGGAGGATTATTCAATTTTTTTTTTTTGGGGGGTGGTCATGAATTAAAGTCCTTTTCGCGCTAGGGCGCTTAGTTTAGGAGATATGGGCAAAATAAGTTTTTCATATCAAAATTTAAATTTTTTAGGTTTTGGGTGGATTTGTCAATTTTTTGGGGGTGGTCACGAATTAAAGTCCTTTTCGCCCTAGGACGTATATTTAAGGAGATATGGGCAAAATAACTTTTTCATATAAAAATTGCAATTTTTTTAGGTTTTGAACGGATTATTAAATTTTTTGGGGTGTTTCGAATTAAAGTCCTTTTCGCTCTAGGACGCGTATATACGAAAATATGGGCAAAATAAGTTTTTCAGATAAAAATTTCAATTTTTTTTAGGTTTTGGGTGGATTTGTCAATTTTTTGGGGGTGGTCACGAATTAAAGTCCTTTTCGCCCTAGGACGTATATTTAAGGAGATATGGGCAAAATAACTTTTTCATATAAAAATTGCAATTTTTTTAGGTTTTGAACGGATTATTAAATTTTTTGGGGTGTTACGAATTAAAGTCCTTTTCGCTCTAGGACGCGTATATACGAAGATATGGGCAAAATAGGTTTTTCAGATAAAAATTTAAATTTTTTAGGTTTTGGGAGGATCATTCAATTTTTTGGGGGGTGGTCACGAATTAAAGTCCTTTTCGCCCTAGGACGTATATTTAAGGAGATATGGGCAAAATAACTTTTTCATATAAAAATTGCAATTTTTTAGGTTTTGAGCGGATTATTAAATTTTTTGGGGTGTTACGAATTAAAGTCCTTTTCGCTCTAGGACGCGTATATACGAAGATATGGGCAAAATAAGATTTTCAGATAAAAATTTCATTTTTTTTAGGTTTTGGGAGGATTATTCAATTTTTTTTGGGGGTGGTCATGAATTAAAGTCCTTTTCGCGCTAGGGCGCTTAGTTTAGGAGATATGGGCAAAATAAGTTTTTCATATCAAAACTTAAATTTTTTAGGTTTTGGGTGGATTTGTCAATTTTTTGGGGGTGGTCACGAATTAAAGTCCTTTTCGCCCTAGGACGTATATTTAAGGAGATATGGGCAAAATAACTTTTTCATATAAAAATTGCAATTTTTTTAGGTTTTGAACGGATTATTAAATTTTTTGGGGTGTTACGAATTAAAGTCCTTTTCGCTCTAGGACGCGTATATACGAAAATATGGGCAAAATAAGTTTTTCAGATAAAAATTTCAATTTTTTTTAGGTTTTGGGAGGATTATTCAATTTTTTTGGGGGTGGTCATGAATTAAAGTCCTTTTCGCCCTAGGACGTATATTTAAGGAGATATCGGCAAAATAACTTTGTCATATAAACATCGCAATTTTTTTAGGTTTTGAGTGGATTATTAAATTTTTTGGGGTGTTACGAATTAAAGTCCTTTTCGCTCTAGGACGCTTATATACGAAGATATGGGCAAAATAAGTTTTTCAGATAAAAATTTCAATTTTTTTAGGTTTTGAGTGGATTATTAATTTTTTTGGGTGTTACGAATTAAAGTCCTTTTCGCTCTAGGACGCGTATATACGAAGATATGGGCAAAATAAGTTTTTCAGATAAAAATTTCAATTTTTTAGGTTTTGGGAGGATTATTCAATTTTTTTTTTTTTGGTGGTCATGAATTAAAGTCCTTTTCGCGCTAGGGCGCTTAGTTTAGGAGATATGGGCAAAATATGTTTTGCATATCAAAATTTAATTTTGTTTTAGGTTTTGGATGGATTTGTCAATTTTTTGGGTGTGGTCACGAATTAAAGTCCTTTTCGCCCTAGGACGTATATTTAAGGAGATATGGGCAAAATAACTTTTTCATATAAAATTGCAATGTTTTAGGTTTTGAGCGGATTATTAAATTTTTTGGGGTGTTACGAATTAAAGTCCTTTTCGCTCTAGGACGCGTATATACGAAGGTATGGGCAAAATAAGTTTTTCATATCAAAATTTAATTTGGTTTTTGGTTTTGGATGGATTTGTCAATTTTTTGGGTGTGGTCACGAATTAAAGTCCTTTTCGCCCTAGGACGTATATTTAAGGAGATATGGGCAAAATAACTTTTTCATACAAAAATTGCAATTTTTTTAGATTTTGGGTGGATTTGTCAATTTTTTGGGGGTGTTACAAATTAAAGTCCTTTTCGCTCTAGGACGCGTATATACGAAGATATGGGCAAAATAAGATTTTCAGATAAAAATTTCATTTTTTTAGGTTTTGGGAGGATTATTCATTTTTTTTTGGGGGTGGTCATGAATTAAAGTCCTTTTCGCGCTAGGGCGCTTAGTTTAGGAGATATGGGCAAAATAAGTTTTTCATATCAAAACTTAAATTTTTTAGGTTTTGGGTGGATTTGTCAATTTTTTGGGGGTGGTCACGAATTAAAGTCCTTTTCGCCCTAGGACGTATATTTAAGGAGATATGGGCAAAATAACTTTTTCATATAAAAATTGCAATTTTTTTAGGTTTTGAACGGATTATTAAATTTTTTGGGGTGTTACGAATTAAAGTCCTTTTCGCTCTAGGACGCGTATATACGAAAATATGGGCAAAATAAGTTTTTCAGATAAAAATTTCAATTTTTTTTAGGTTTTGGGAGGATTATTCAATTTTTTTGGGGGTGGTCATGAATTAAAGTCCTTTTCGCCCTAGGACGTATATTTAAGGAGATATCGGCAAAATAACTTTGTCATATAAACATCGCAATTTTTTTAGGTTTTGAGTGGATTATTAAATTTTTTGGGGTGTTACGAATTAAAGTCCTTTTCGCTCTAGGACGCTTATATACGAAGATATGGGCAAAATAAGTTTTTCAGATAAAAATTTCAATTTTTTTAGGTTTTGAGTGGATTATTAATTTTTTTGGGTGTTACGAATTAAAGTCCTTTTCGCTCTAGGACGCGTATATACGAAGATATGGGCAAAATAAGTTTTTCAGATAAAAATTTCAATTTTTTAGGTTTTGGGAGGATTATTCAATTTTTTTTTTTGGTGGTCATGAATTAAAGTCCTTTTCGCGCTAGGGCGCTTAGTTTAGGAGATATGGGCAAAATATGTTTTGCATATCAAAATTTAATTTTGTTTTAGGTTTTGGATGGATTTGTCAATTTTTTGGGTGTGGTCACGAATTAAAGTCCTTTTCGCCCTAGGACGTATATTTAAGGAGATATGGGCAAAATAACTTTTTCATATAAAATTGCAATGTTTTAGGTTTTGAGCGGATTATTAAATTTTTTGGGGTGTTACGAATTAAAGTCCTTTTCGCTCTAGGACGCGTATATACGAAGGTATGGGCAAAATAAGTTTTTCATATCAAAATTTAATTTGGTTTTAGGTTTTGGATGGATTTGTCAATTTTTTGGGTGTGGTCACGAATTAAAGTCCTTTTCGCCCTAGGACGTATATTTAAGGAGATATGGGCAAAATAACTTTTTCATACAAAAATTGCAATTTTTTTAGATTTTGGGTGGATTTGTCAATTTTTTGGGGGTGTTACAAATTAAAGTCCTTTTCGCTCTAGGACGCGTATATACGAAGATATGGGCAAAATAAGATTTTCAGATAAAAATTTCATTTTTTTAGGTTTTGGGAGGATTATTCATTTTTTTTTGGGGGTGGTCATGAATTAAAGTCCTTTTCGCGCTAGGGCGCTTAGTTTAGGAGATATGGGCAAAATAAGTTTTTCATATCAAAATTTAAATTTTTTAGGTTTTGGGTGGATTTGTCAATTTTTTGGGGGTGGTCACGAATTAAAGTCCTTTTCGCCCTAGGACGTATATTTAAGGAGATATGGGCAAAATAACTTTTTCATATAAAAATTGCAATTTTTTTAGGTTTTGAACGGATTATTAAATTTTTTGGGGTGTTTCGAATTAAAGTCCTTTTCGCTCTAGGACGCGTATATACGAAAATATGGGCAAAATAAGTTTTTCAGATAAAAATTTCAATTTTTTTTAGGTTTTGGGTGGATTTGTCAATTTTTTGGGGGTGGTCACGAATTAAAGTCCTTTTCGCCCTAGGACGTATATTTAAGGAGATATGGGCAAAATAACTTTTTCATATAAAAATTGCAATTTTTTTAGGTTTTGAACGGATTATTAAATTTTTTGGGGTGTTACGAATTAAAGTCCTTTTCGCTCTAGGACGCGTATATACGAAGATATGGGCAAAATAGGTTTTTCAGATAAAAATTTACATTTTTTAGGTTTTGGGAGGATTATTCAATTTTTTGGGGGGTGGTCACGAATTAAAGTCCTTTTCGCCCTAGGACGTATATTTAAGGAGATATGGGCAAAATATCTTTTTCATATAAAAATTGCAATTTTTTAGGTTTTGAGCGGATTATTAAATTTTTTGGGGTGTTACGAATTAAAGTCCTTTTCGCTCTAGGACGCGTATATACGAAGATATGGGCAAAATAAGTTTTTCAGATAAAAAATTCAATTTTTTTAGGTTTTGGGAGGATTATTCAATTTTTTTGGGGGTGGTCATGAATTAAAGTCCTTTTCACACTAGGGCGCTTAGTTTAGGAGATATGGGCAAAATAAGTTTCTCATATCAAAATTTAATTTTTTTTAGGTTTTGGGTGGATTTGTCAATTTTTTGGGGGTGGTCACGAATTAAAGTCCTTTTCGCCCTAGGACGTATATTTAAGGAGATATGGGCAAAATAACTTTTTCATATAAAAATTGCAATTTTTTTAGGTTTTGGGTGGATTTGTCAAGTTTTTGGGGGTGGTCACGAATTAAAGTCCTTTTCGCCCTAGGACGTATATTTAAGGAGATATGGGCAAAATAACTTTTTCATATAAAAATTGCAATTTTTTTAGGTTTTGGGAGGAGTATTCAATTTTTTTTTTTGGGTGGTCATGAATTAAAGTCCTTTTCGCTCTAGGACGCGTATATACGAAGATAAGTTTTTCAGATAAAAATTTAAATTTTTTTAGGTTTTGGGTGGATTTGTCAATTTTTTGGGGGTGGTCACGAATTAAAGTCCTTTTCGCCCTAGAACGTATATTTAAGGAGATATGGGCAAAACAACTTTTTCATATAAAAATAGCAATTTTTTTAGGTTTTGAGCGGATTGTTAAATTTTTTGGGGTGTTACGAATTAAAGTCCTTTTCGCTCTAGGACGCGTATATACGAAGATATGGGCAAAATAAGTTTTTCAGATAAAAATTTCAATTTTTTAGGTTTTGGGAGGATTATTCAATTTTTTGGGGGGTGGTCACGAATTAAAGTCCTTTTCGCCCTAGGACGTATATTTAAGGAGATATGGGCAAAATAACTTTTTCATATAAAAATTGCAATTTTTTTAGATTTTGGGTGGATTTGTCAATTTTTTGGGGGTGTTACGAATTAAAGTCCTTTTCGCTCTAGGACGCGTATATACGAAGATATGGGCAAAATAAGATTTTCAGATAAAAATTTCAATTTTTTTATGTTTTGGGAGGATTATTCAATTTTTTGGAAGTGGTCATGAATTAAAGTCCTTTTCGCGCTAGGGCGCTTAGTTTAGGAGATATGGGCAAAATAAGTTTTTCATATCAAAATTTAAATTTTTTTAGGTTTTGGGTGGATTTGTCAATTTTTTGGGGGTGGTCACGAATTAAAGTCCTTTTCGCCCTAGGACATATATTTAAGGAGATATGGGCAAAATAACTTTGTCATATAAAAATCGCAATTTTTTTAGGTTTTGAGTGGATTATTAAATTTTTTGGGGTGTTACGAATTAAAGTCCTTTTCGCTCTAGGACGCTTATATACGAAGATATGGGCAAAATAAGTTTTTCAGATAAAAATTTCAATTTTTTTAGGTTTTGGGAGGATTATTCAATTTTTTTGGGGGTGGTCATGAATTAAAGTCCTTTTCGCGCTACGGCGCTTAGTTTAGGAGATATGGTCAAAATAAATTTTTCATATCAAAATTTAAATGTTTCTTAGGTTTTGGGTGGATTTGTCAATTTTTTGGGTGTGGTCACGAATTAAAGTCCTTTTCGCCCTAGGACGTATATTTAAGGAGATATGGGCAAAATAACTTTTTCATATAAAAATTGCAATTTTTTTAGGTTTTGAGTGGATTATTAATTTGTTTGGGGTGTTACGAATTAAAGTCCTTTTCGCTCTACGACGCGTATATACGAAGATATGGGCAAAATAAGTTTTTCAGATAAAAATTTCAATTTTTTTAGGTTTTGGGAGGATTATTCAATTTTTTTTGGGGGTGGTCATGAATTAAAGTCCTTTTCGTGGATTTGTCAAGTTTTTGTGGGTGGTCACGAATTAAAGTCCTTTTCGCCCTAGGACGTATATTTAAGGAGATATGGGCAAAATTACTTTTTCATATAAAAATTGCAATTTTTTTTTTGATTTTGGGTGGATTTGTCAATTTTCATATCAAAATTTAATTTTGTTTTAGGTTTTGGGTGGATTTGTCAATTTTTTGGGGGTGGTCACGAATTAAAGTCCTTTTCGCCCTAGGACGTATATTTAAGGAGATATGGGCAAAATAACTTTTTCATATAAAAATTGCAATTTTTTTAGGTTTTGAGCGGATTATTAAATTTTTTGGGGTGTTACGAATTAAAGTCCTTTTCGCTTTAGGACGCGTATATACGAAGATATGGGCAAAATAAGTTTTTCAGATAAAAATTTCAATTTTTTTAGGTTTTGGGAGGATTATTCAATTTTTTTTTGGGTGGTCATGAATTAAAGTCCTTTTCGCTCTAGGACGCGTATATACGAAGATAAGTTTTTCAGATAAAAATTTAAATTTTTTTAGGTTTTGGGTGGATTATTCAATTTTTTTGGGGGTGGTCATGAATTAAAGTCCTTTTCGCGCTAGGGCGCTTAGTTTAGGAGATATGGGCAAAATAAGTTTTTCATATCAAAATTTAATTTTGTTTTAGGTTTTGGGTGGATTTGTCAATTTTTTGGGTGTGGTCACGAATTAAAGTCCTTTTCGCCCTAGGACGTATATTTAAGGAGATATGGGCAAAATAACTTTTTCATATAAAAATTGCATTTTTTTTAGATTTTGGGTGGATTTGTCAATTTTTTGGGGGTGTTACGAATTAAAGTCCTTTTCGCTCTAGGACGCGTATATACGAAGATATGGGCAAAATAAGATTTTCAGATAAAAATTTCAATTTTTTTAGGGTTTGGGAGGATTATTCAATTTTTTTGGAAGTGGTCATGAATTAAATTCCTTTTCGCGCTAGGGCGCTTAGTTTAGGAGATATGGGCAAAATAAGTTTTTCATATCAAAATTTAAATTTTTTAGGTTTTGGGTAGATTTGTCAATTTTTTGGGGGTGGTCACGAATTAAAGTCCTTTTCGCCCTAGGACGTATATTTAAGGAGATATCGGCAAAATAACTTTTTCATATAAAAATTGCATTTTTTTTAGGTTTTGAGCGGATTATTAAATTTTTTGGGGTGTTACGAATTAAAGTCCTTTTCGCCCTAGGACGTATACTTAAGGAGATATGGGCAAAATAACTTTTTCATATAAAAATTTCAATTTTTTAGGTTTTGAGCGGATTATTAAATTTTTTGGGGTGTTACGAATTAAAGTCCTTTTCGCTCTAGGACGCGTATATACGAAGATATGGGCAAAATAAGATTTTCAGACAAAAATTTCAATTTTTTTAGGTTTTGGGAGGATTATTCAATTTTTTTGGAAGTGGTCATGAATTAAAGTCCTTTTCGCGCTAGGGCGCTTAGTTTAGGAGATATGGGCAAAATAAGTTTTTCATATCAAAATTTCAATTTTTTTAGGTTTTGGGTGGATTTGTCAATTTTTTGGGGGTGGTCACGAATTAAAGTACTTTTCGCCCTAGAACGTATATTTAAGGAGATATGGGCAAAACAACTTTTTCATATAAAAATAGCAATTTTATTAGGTTTTGAGCGGATTGTAAAATTTTTTGGGGTGTTACGAATTAAAGTCCTTTTCGCTCTAGGACGCGTATATACGAAGATATGGGCAAAATAAGTTTTTCAGATAAAAATTTCAATTTTTTAGGTTTTGGGAGGATTATTCAATTTTTTGGGGGGTGGTCACGAATTAAAGTCCTTTTCGCCCTAGGACGTATATTTAAGGAGATATGGGCAAAATAACTTTTTCATATAAAAATTTCAATTTTTTTAGATTTTGGGTGGATTTGTCAATTTTTTGGGGGTGTTACGAATTAAAGTCCTTTTCGCTCTAGGACGCGTATATACGAAGATATGGGCAAAATAAGATTTTCAGATAAAAATTTCAATTTTTTTATGTTTTGGGAGGATTATTCAATTTTTTGGAAGTGGTCATGAATTAAAGTCCTTTTCGCGCTAGGGCGCTTAGTTTAGGAGATATGGGCAAAATAAGTTTTTCATATCAAAATTTAAATTTTTTTAGGTTTTGGGTGGATTTGTCAATTTTTTGGGGGTGGTCACGAATTAAAGTCCTTTTCGCCCTAGGACATATATTTAAGGAGATATGGGCAAAATAACTTTTTCATATAAAAATTGCAATTTTTTAGGTTTTGAGTGGATTATTAATTTGTTTGGGGTGTTACGAATTAAAGTCCTTTTCGCTCTACGACGCGTATATACGAAGATATGGGCAAAATAAGTTTTTCAGATAAAAATTTCAATTTTTTTAGGTTTTGGGAGGATTATTCAATTTTTTTTGGGTGTGGTCATGAATTAAAGTCCTTTTCGTGGATTTGTCAAGTTTTTGTGGGTGGTCACGAATTAAAGTCCTTTATCGCCCTAGGACGTATATTTAAGGAGATATGGGCAAAATTACTTTTTCATATAAAAATTGCAATTTTTTTTTTGATTTTGGGTGGATTTGTCAATTTTTTGGGGGTGGTCACGAATTAAAGTCCTTTTCGCCCTAGGACGTATATTTAAGGAGATATGGGCAAAATAACTTTTTCATATAAAAATTGCAATTTTTTAGGTTTTGAGCGGATTATTAAATTTTTTAGGGTGTTACGAATTAAAGTCCTTTTCGCTCTAGAACGCGTATATACGAAGATATGGGCACAATAAGTTTTTCAGATAAAAATTTCAATTTTTTAGGTTTTGGGAGGATTATTCAATTTTTTGGGGGGTGGTCACGAATTAAAGTCCTTTTCGCCCTAGGACGTACATTTAAGGAGATATGGGCAAAATAACTTTGTCATATAAAAATCGCAATTTTTTTTAGGTTTTGAGTGGATTATTAAATTTTTTGGGGTGTTACGAATTAAAGTCCTTTTCGCTCTAGGACGCGTATATACGAAGATATGGGCAAAATAAGTTTTTCAGATAAAAATTTCAATTTTTTTAGGTTTTGGGAGGATTATTCCATTTTTTGGGGGTGGTCATGAATTAAAGTCCTTTTCGCGCTAGGGCGCTTAGTTTAGGAGAATGGGCAAAATAAATTTTTCATATCAAAATTTAATTTTTTTTTAGGTTTTGGGTGGATTTGTCAATTTTTTGGGTGTGGTCACGAATTAAAGTCCTTTTCGGCCTAGGACGTATATTTAAGGAGATATGGGCAAAATAACTTTTTCATATAAAAATTGCAATTTTTTAGGATTTGAGTGGATTATTAAATTTTTTGGGGTGTTACGATATGGGCAAAATAAGTTTTTCAGATAAAAATTTCAATTTTTTAGGTTTTGGGAGGATTATTCAATTTTTTGGGGGTGGTCATGAATTAAAGTCCTTTTCGTGGATTTGTCAAGTTTTTGTGGGTGGTCACGAATTAAAGTCCTTTTCGCCCTAGGACGTATATTTAAGGAGATATGGGCAAATTAACTTTTTCATATAAAAATTGCAATTTTTTAGGTTTTGAGCGGATTATTAAATTTTTTGGGGTGTTACGAATTAAAGTCCTTTTCGCTCTAGGACGCGTATATACGAAGATATGGGCAAAATAAGATTTTCAGACAAAATTTTCAATTTTTTTTGGTTTTGGGAGGATTATTCAATTTTTTTGGGGGTGGTCATGAATTAAAGTCCTTTTCGCGCTAGGGCGCTTAGTTTAGGAGATATGGGCAAAATAAATTTTTCATATCAAAATTTAATTTTTTTTTAGGTTTTGGGTGGATTTGTCAATTTTTTGGGTGTGGTCACGAATTAAAGTCCTTTTCGCCCTAGGACGTATATTTAAGGAGATATGGGCAAAATAACTTTTTCATATAAAAATAGCAATTTTTTTAGGTTTTGAGCGGATTATTAAATTTTTTGGGGTGTTACGAATTAAAGTCCTTTTCGCTCTAGGACGCGTATATACGAAGATATGGGCAAAATAAGATTTTCAGATAAAAATTTCAATTTTTTTTTGGTTTTGGGAGGATTATTCAATTTTTTTGGGGGTGGTCATGAATTAAAGTCCTTTTCGCGCTACGGCGCTTAGTTTAGGAGATATGGTCAAAATAAATTTTTCATATCAAAATTTAAATTTTTTTTAGGTTTTGGGTGGATATGTCAATTTTTTGGGTGTGGTCACGAATTAAAGTCTTTTTCGCCCTAGGACATATATTTAAGGAGATATGGGCAAAATAACTTTGTCATATAAAAATCGCAATTTTTTTAGGTTTTGAGTGGATTAGTAAATTTTTTGGGGTGTTACGAATTAAAGTCCTTTTCGCTCTAGGACGCTTATATACGAAGATATGGGCAAAATAAGTTTTTCAGATAAAAATTTCAATTTTTTTAGGTTTTGAGTGGATTATTAAATTTTTTGGGGTGTTACGATTTAAAGTCCTTTTCGCTCTAGGACACGTATATACGAAGATATGGGCAAAATAAGTTTTTCAGATAAAAATTTCAATTTTTTTAGGTTTTGGGAGGATTATTCAATTTTTTTTTTGGGTGGTCATGAATTAAAGTCCTTTTCGCGCTAGGGCGCTTAGTTTAGGAGATATGGGCAAAATAAGTTTTTCATATCAAAATTAAATTTTTTTTTAGGTTTTGGGTGGATTTGTCAATTTTTTGGGTGTGGTCACGAATTAAAGTCCTTTTCGCCCTAGGACGTATATTTAAGGAGATATGGGCAAAATAACTTTTTCATATAAAAATTGCAATTTTTTTAGGTTTTGAGTGGATTATGAATTTGTTTGGGGTGTTACGAATGAAAGTCCTTTTCGCTCTAGGACGCGTATATACGAAGCTATGGGCAAAATAAGTTTTTCAGATAAAAATTTCAATTTTTTTAGGTTTTGGGAGGATTATTCAATTTTTTTAGGGGTGGTCATGAATTAAAGTCCTTTTCGTGGATTTGTCAAGTTTTTGTGGGTGGTCACGAATTAAAGTCCTTTTCGCCCTAGGACGTATATTTAAGAAGATATGGGCAAAATAACTTTTTCATATAAAAATTGCAATTTTTTTAGATTTTGGGTGGATTTGTCAATTTTTTGGGGGTGGTCACGAATTAAAGTCCTTTTCGCCCTAGGACGTATATTTAAGGAGATATGGGCAAAATAACTTTTTCATATAAAAATTGCAATTTTTTAGGTTTTGAGCGGATTATTAAATTTTTTGGGGTGTTACGAATTAAAGTCCTTTTCGCTCTAGGACGCGTATATTCGAAGATATGGGCAAAATAAGTTTTTCAGATAAAAATTTCAATTTTTTAGGTTTTGGGAGGATTATTCAATTTTTTGGGGGGTGGTCACTAATTAAAGTCCTTTTCGCCCTAGGACGTATATTTAAGGAGATATGGGCAAAATAACTTTGTCATATAAAAATCGCAATTTTTTTAGGTTTTGAGTGGATTATTAAATTTTTTGGGGTGTTACGAATTAAAGTCCTTTTCGCTCTAGGACGCGTATATACGAAGATATGGGCAAAATGAGTTTTTCAGATAAAAATTTCAATTTTTTAGGTTTTGGGAGGATTATTCAATTTTTTGGGGGGTGGTCAAGAATTAAAGTCCTTTTCGCGCTAGGGCGCTTAGTTTAGGAGATATGGGCAAAATAAGTTTTTCATATCAAAATTTCAATTTTTTTAGGTTTTGGGTGGATTTGTCAATTTTTTGGGGGTGGTCACGAATTAAAGTCCTTTTCGCCCTAGAACGTATATTTAAGGAGATATGGGCAAAACAACTTTTTCATATAAAAATAGCAATTTTTTTAGGTTTTGAGTGGATTATTAAATTTTTTGGGGTGTTACGAATTAAAGTCCTTTTCGCTCTAGGACGCGTATATACGAAGATATGGGCAAAATAAATTTTTCAGATAAAAATTTCAATTTTTTTTAGGTTTTGGGAGGATTATTCAATTTTTGTGTGGGTGGTCATGAATTAAAGTCCTTTTCGCGCTAGGGCGCTTAGTTTAGGAGATATGGGCAAAATAAATTTTTCATATCAAAATTTAATTTTTTTTTTAGGTTTTGGGTGGATTTGTCAATTTTTTGGGTGTGTCCACGAATTAAAGTCCTTTTCGGCCTAGGACGTATATTTAAGGAGATATGGGCAAAATAACTTTTCATATAAAAATTGCAATTTTTTAAGTTTTGAGTGGATTAGTAAATTTTTTGGGGTGTTACGATATGGGCAAAATAAGTTTTTCAGATAAAAATTTCAATTTTTTAGGTTTTGGGAGGATTATTCCATTTTTTTGGGGGTGGTCATGAATTAAAGTCGTTTTCGTGGATTTGTCAAGTTTTTGTGGGTGGTCACGAATTAAAGTCCTTTTCGCCCTAAGACGTATATTTAAGGAGATATGGGCAAAATAACTTTTTGATTTTGGGTGGATTTGTCAATTTTTTGGGGGTGGTCACGAATTAAAGTCCTTTTCGCCCTAGGACGTATATTTAAGGAGATATGGGCAAAATAACTTTTTCATATAAAAATTGCAATTTTTTAGGTTTTGAGCGGATTATTAAATTTTTTAGGGTGTTACGAATTAAAGTCCTTTTCGCTCTAGGACGCGTATATACGAAGATATGGGCAAAATAAGTTTTTCAGATAAAAATTTCAATTTTTTAGGTTTTGGGAGGATTATTCAATTTTTTGGGGGGTGGTCACGAATTAAAGTCCTTTTCGCCCAAGGACGTATATTTAAGGAGATATGGGCAAAATAACTTTGTCATATAAAAATCGCAATTTTTTTTAGGTTTTGAGTGGATTATTAAATTTTTTGGGGTGTTACGAATTAAAGTCCTTTTCGCTCTAGGACGCGTATATACGAAGATATGGGCAAAATAAGTTTTTCAGATAAAAATTTCAATTTTTTTAGGTTTTGGGAGGATTATTCCATTTTTTTTGGGGGTGGTCATGAATTAAAGTCCTTTTCGCGCTAGGGCGCTTAGTTTAGGAGATATGGGCGAAATAAATTTTTCATATCAAAATTTAATTTTTTTTTAGGTTTTGGGTGGATTTGTCAATTTTTTGGGTGTGGTCACGAATTAAAGTCCTTTTCGGCCTAGGACGTATATTTAAGGAGATATGGGCAAAATAACTTTTTCATATAAAAATTGCAATTTTTTAGGATTTGAGTGGATTATTAAATTTTTTGGGGTGTTACGATATGGGCAAAATAAGTTTTTCAGATAAAAATTTCAATTTTTTAGGTTTTGGGAGGATTATTCAATTTTTTGGGGGTGGTCATGAATTAAAGTCCTTTTCGTGGATTTGTCAAGTTTTTGTGGGTGGTCACGAATTAAAGTCCTTTTCGCCCTAGGACGTATATTTAAGGAGATATGGGCAAAATAACTTTTTCATATAAAAATTGCAATTTTTTAGGTTTTGAGCGGATTATTAAATTTTTTGGGGTGTTACGAATTAAAGTCCTTTTCGCTCTAGGACGCGTATATACGAAGATATGGGCAAAATAAGATTTTCAGATAAAAATTTCAATTTTTTTTTTGGTTTTGGGAGGATTATTCAATTTTTTTGGGGGTGGTCATGAATTAAAGTCCTTTTCGCGCTAGGGCGCTTAGTTTAGGAGATATGGGCAAAATAAATTTTTCATATCAAAATTTAATTTTTTTTTAGGTTTTGGGTGGATTTGTCAATTTTTTGGGTGTGGTCACGAATTAAAGTCCTTTTCGGCCTAGGACGTATATTTAAGGAGATATGGGCAAAATAACTTTTTCATATAAAAATTGCAATTTTTTAGGTTTTGAGTGGATTATTAATTTTTTTGGGGTGTTACGATATGGGCAAAATAAGTTTTTCAGATAAAAATTTCAATTTTTTAGGTTTTGGGAGGATTATTCCATTTTTTTGGGGGTGGTCATGAATTAAAGTCCTTTTCGCGCTACGGCGCTTAGTTTAGGAGATATGGTCAAAATAAATTTTTCATATCAAAATTTAAATTTTTTTTAGGTTTTGGGCGGATATGTCAATTTTTTGGGTGTGGTCACGAATTAAAGTCCTTTTCGCCCTAGGACATATATTTAAGGAGATATGGGCAAAATAACTTTGTCATATAAAAATCGCAATTTTTTTAGGTTTTCAGTGGATTATGAATTTGTTTGGGGTGTTACGAATTAAAGTCCTTTTCGCTCTAGGAAGCGTATATACGAAAATATGGGCAAAATAAGTTTTTCAGATAAAAATTTCAATTTTTTTTAGGTTTTGGGAGGATTATTCAATTTTTTTTTTTTTTTTTGGGTGGTCATGAATTAAAGTCCTTTTCGCGCTAGGGCGCTTAGTTTAGGAGATATGGGCAAAATAAGTTTTTCATATCAAAATTTAATTTTTTTTTAGGTTTTGGGTGGATTTGTCAATTTTTTGGGTGTGGTCACGAATTAAAGTCCTTTTCGCCCTAGGACGTATATTTAAGGAGATATGGGCAAAATAGCTTTTTCATATAAAAATTGCAATTTTTTAGGTTTTGAGTGGATTATGAATTTGTTTGGGGTGTTACGAATTAAAGTCCTTTTCGCTCTAGGTCGCGTATATACGAAGATATGGGCAAAATAAGTTTTTCAGATAAAAATTTCAATTTTTTTAGGTTTTGGGAGGATTATTTTTAGGGGTGGTCATGAATTAAAGTCCTTTTCGTGGATTTGTCAAGTTTTTGTGGGTGGTCACGAATTAAAGTCCTTTTCGCCCTAGGACGTATATTTAAGGAGATATGGGCAAAATAACTTTTTCATATAAAAATTGCAATTTTTTTAGATTTTGGGTGGATTTGTCAATTTTTTGGGGGTGGTCACGAATTAAAGTCCTTTTCGCCCTAGGACGTATATTTAAGGAGATATGGGCAAAATAACTTTTTCATATAAAAATTGCAATTTTTTAGGTTTTGAGCGGATTATTAAATTTTTTGGGGTGTTACGAATTAAAGTCCTTTTCGCTCTAGGACGCGTATATTCGAAGATATGGGCAAAATAAGTTTTTCAGATAAAAATTTCAATTTTTTAGGTTTTGGGAGGATTATTCAATTTTTTGGGGGGTGGTCACGAATTAAAGTCCTTTTCGCCCTAGGACGTATATTTAAGGAGATATGGGCAAAATAACTTTGTCATATAAAAATCGCAATTTTTTTAGGTTTTGAGTGGATTATTAAATTTTTTGGGGTGTTACGAATTAAAGTCCTTTTCGCTCTAGGACGCGTATATACGAAGATATGGGCAAAATAAGTTTTTCAGATAAAAATTTCAATTTTTTAGGTTTTGGGAGGATTATTCAATTTTTTGGGGGGTGGTCAAGAATTAAAGTCCTTTTCGCGCTAGGGCGCTTAGTTTAGGAGATATGGGCAAACTAAGTTTTTCATATCAAAATTTCAATTTTTTTAGGTTTTGGGTGGATTTGTCAATTTTTTGGGGGTGGTCACGAATTAAAGTCCTTTTCGCCCTAGAACGTATATTTAAGGAGATATGGGCAAAACAACTTTTTCATATAAAAATAGCAATTTTTTTAGGTTTTGAGCGGATTATTAAATTTTTTGGGGTGTTACGAATTAAAGTCCTTTTCGCTCTAGGACGCGTATATACGAAGATATGGGCAAAATAAGTTTTTCAAATAAAAATTTCAATTTTTTTAGGTTTTGGGAGGATTATTCAATTTTTGTGTGGGTGGTCATGAATTAAAGTCCTTTTCGTGCTAGGGCGCTTAGTTTAGGAGATATGGGCAAAATAAATTTTTCATATCAAAATTTAATTTTTTTTTTAGGTTTTGGGTGGATTTGTCAATTTTTTGGGTGTGGTCACGAATTAAAGTCCTTTTCGGCCTAGGACGTATATTTAAGGAGATATGGGCAAAATAACTTTTTCATATAAAAATTGCAATTTTTTAGGTTTTGAGTGGATTATTAAATTTTTTGGGGTGTTACGATATGGGCAAAATAAGTTTTTCAGATAAAAATTTCAATTTTTTAGGTTTTGGGAGGATTATTCCATTTTTTTGGGGGTGGTCATGAATTAAAGTCCTTTTCGCGCTACGGCGCTTAGTTTAGGAGATATGGTCAAAATAAATTTTTCATATCAAAATTTAAATTTTTTTTAGGTTTTGGGCGGATATGTCAATTTTTTGGGTGTGGTCACGAATTAAAGTCCTTTTCGCCCTAGGACATATATTTAAGGAGATATGGGCAAAATAACTTTGTCATATAAAAATCGCAATTTTTTTAGGTTTTCAGTGGATTATGAATTTGTTTGGGGTGTTACGAATTAAAGTCCTTTTCGCTCTAGGAAGCGTATATACGAAAATATGGGCAAAATAAGTTTTTCAGTTAAAAATTTCAATTTTTTTTAGGTTTTGGGAGGATTATTCAATTTTTTTTTTTTTTTTTGGGTGGTCATGAATTAAAGTCCTTTTCGCGCTAGGGCGCTTAGTTTAGGAGATATGGGCAAAATAAGTTTTTCATATCAAAATTTAATTTGTTTTTAGGTTTTGGGTGGATTTGTCAATTTTTTGGGTGTGGTCACGAATTAAAGTCCTTTTCGCCTTTGGACGTATATTTAAGGAGATATGGGCAAAATAACTTTTTCATATAAAAATTGCAATTTTTTTAGGTTTTGAGTGGATTATGAATTTGTTTGGGGTGTTACGAATTAAAGTCCTTTTCGCTCTAGGACGCGTATATACGAAGATATGGGCAAAATAAGTTTTTCAGATAAAAATTTCAATTTTTTTAGGTTTTGGGAGGATTATTCAATTTTTTTGGGGGTGGTCATGAATTAAAGTCCTTTTCGTGGATTTGTCAAGTTTTTGTGGGTGGTCACGAATTAAAGTCCTTTTCGCCCTAGGACGTTTATTTAAGGAGATATGGGCAAAATAACTTTTTCATATAAAAATTGCAATTTTTTTAGATTTTGGGTGGATTTGTCAATTTTTTGGGGGTGGTCACGAATTAAAGTCCTTTTCGCCCTAGGACGTATATTTAAGGAGATATGGGCAAAATAAGTTTTTCATATCAAAATTGCAATTTTTTAGGTTTTGAGCGGATTATTAAATTTTTTGGGGGTGGTCATGAATTAAAGTCCTTTTCGCGCTAGGGCGCTTAGTTTAGGAGATATGGGCAAAATAAGTTTTTCATATCAAAATTTAAATTTTTTAGGTTTCGGGTGGATTTGTCAATTTTTTGGGGGTGGTCACGAATTAAAGTCCATTTCGCCCTAGGACGTATATTTAAGGAGATATGGGCAAAATAACATTTTCATATTAAAATTGCAATTTTTTTTAGGTTTTGAGTGGATTATTAAATTTTTTGAGGTGTTACGAATTAATGTCCTTTTCGCTCTAGGACGCGTATATACGAAGATATGGGCAAAATAAGTTTTTCAGATAAAAATTTCAATTTTTTAGGTTTTGGGAGGATTATTCAATTTTTTGGGGGGTGGTCACGAATTAAAGTCCTTTTCGCCCTAGGACGTATATTTAAGGAGATATGGGCAAAATAACTTTGTCATATAAAAATCGCAATTTTTTTAGGTTTTGGGTGGATTTGTCAATTTTTTGGGGGTGGTCACGAATTAAAGTCCTTTTCGCCCTAGAACGTATATTTAAGGAGATATGGGCAAAACAACTTTTTCATATAAAAATAGCAATTTTTTTAGGTTTTGAGTGGATTATTAAATTTTTTGAGGTGTTACGAATTAAAGTCCTTTTCGCTCTAGGACGCGTATATACGAAGATATGGGCAAAATAAGATTTTCAGATAAAAATTTCAATTTTTTTAGGTTTTGGGAGGATTATTCAATTTTTTTGGGGGTGGTCATGAATTAAAGTCCTTTTCGCGCTAGGGCGCTTAGTTTAGGAGATATGGGCAAAATAAATTTTTCATATCAAAATTTAATTTTTTTTAGGTTTTGGGTGGATTTGTCAATTTTTTGGGTGTGGTCACGAATTAAAGTCCTTTTCGGTCTAGGACGTACATTTAAGGAGATATGGGCAAAATAACTTTTTCATATAAAAATTGCAATTTTTTTAGGTTTTGAGTGGATTATTAAATTTTTTGGGGTGTTACGATATGGGCAAAATAAGTTTTTCAGATAAAAATTTCAATTTTTTAGCCACCGTGGTGCAATGGTTAGCATGCCCGCCTTGCATACACAAGGTCGTGGGTTCGATTCCTGCTTCGACCGACCACCAAAAAGTTTTTCAGCGGTGGATTATCCCACCTCAGTAATGCTGGTGACATTTCTGAGGGTTTCAAGCTTCTCTAAGTGGTTTTACTGCAATGTGGAACGCCGTTCGGACTCGGCTATAAAAAGGAGGTCCCTTGTCATTGAGCTTAACATGGAATCGGGCAGCACTCAGTGATAAGAGAGAAGTTCACCAATGTGGTATCACAATGGACTGAATAGTCTAAGTGAGCCTGATACATCGGGCTGCCACCTAACCTAACCTAACCTAACCTAGGTTTTGGGAGGATTATTCAATTTTTTTGGGGGTGGTCATGAATTAAAGTCCTTTTCGTGGATTTGTCAAGTTTTTGTGGGTGGTCACGAATTAAAGTCCTTTTCGCCCTAGGACGTATATTTAAGGAGATATGGGCAAAATAACTTTTTCATATAAAAATTGCAATTTTTTTAGGTTTTGAGCGGATTATTAAATTTTTTGGGGTGTTACGAATTAAAGTCCTTTTCGCTCTAGGACGCGTATATACGAAGATATGGGCAAAATAAGATTTTCAGATAAAAATTTCATTTTTTTTTTGGTTTTGGGAGGATTATTAAATTTTTTTGGGGGTGGTCATGAATTAAAGTCCTTTTCGCGCTACGGCGCTTAGTTTAGGAGATATGGTCAAAATAAATTTTTCATATCAAAATTTAAATTTTTTTTAGGTTTTGGGTGGATATGTCAATTTTTTGGGTGTGGTCACGAATTAAAGTCCTTTTCGCCCTAGGACATATATTTAAGGAGATATGGGCAAAATAACTTTGTCATATAAAAATCGCAATTTTTTTAGGTTTTGAGTGGATTATTAAATTTTTTGGGGTGTTACGAATTAAAGTCCTTTTCGCTCTAGGACGCTTATATACGAAGATATGGGCAAAATAAGTTTTTCAGATAAAAATTTCAATTTTTTTAGGTTTTGAGCGGATTATTAAATTTTTTGGGGTGTTATGAATTAAAGTCCTTTTCGCTCTAGGACGCGTGTATACGAAGATATGGGCAAAATAAGTTTTTCAGATAAAAATTTCAATTTTTTAGGTTTTGGGAGGATTATTCAGTTTTTTGGGGGGGTGGTCACGAATTAAAGTCCTTTTCGCCCTAGGACGTATATTTAAGGAGATATGGGCAAAATAACTTTGTCATATAAAAATCGCAATTTTTTTAGGTTTTGAGTGGATTATTAAATTTTTTGGGGTGTTACGAATTAAAGTCCTTTTCGCTCTAGGACGCGTATATACGAAGATATGGGCAAAATAAGTTTTTCAGATAAAAATTTCAATTTTTTAGGTTTTGGGAGGATTATTCAATTTTTTGGGGGGTGGTCAAGAATTAAAGTCCTTTTCGCGCTAGGGCGCTTAGTTTAGGAGATATGGGCAAAATAAGCTTTTCATATCAAAATTTCAATTTTTTTAGGTTTTGGGTGGATTTGTCAATTTTTTGGGGGTGGTCACGAATTAAAGTCCTTTTCGCCCTAGAACGTATATTTAAGGAGATATGGGAGAACAACTTTTTCATATAAAAATAACAATTTTTTAGGTTTTGAGCGGATTATTAAATTTTTTGGGGTGTTACGAATTAAAGTCCTTTTCGCTCTAGGACGCGTATATACGAAGATATGGGCAAAATAAGTTTTTCAGATAAAAATTTCAATTTTTTTAGGTTGCAATTTTTTTAGGTTTTGAGTTTATTATTATACCCTCCATCATAGGATGGGGGTATATTAACTTTGTCATTCCGTTTGTAACACATCGAAATATTGCTCTAAGACCCCATAAAGTATATATATTCTGGGTCGTGGTGAAATTCTGAGTCGATCTAAGCGTGTCCGTCCGTCCGTCTGTTGAAATCACGCTAACTTCCGAACGAAACAAGCTATCGACTTGAAACTTGGCACAAGTAGTTGTTATCGATGTAGGTCGGATGGTATTGAAAATGGGCCATATCGGTCCACTTTTACGTATAGCCCCCATATAAAGGGATCCTCAGATTTGGCTTGTGGAGCCTCTAACAGAAGCATTTTTCATCCGATCCGGCTGAAATTTGGTACATGGTGTTGGTATATGGTCTCTAACAACCATGCAAAAATTGGTCTACATCGGTCCATAATTATATATAGCCCCCATATAAACCGATCCCCAGATTTGGCTTGCGGAGCCTAAAAGAGAAGCAAATTTCATCCGATCCGGCTAAAATTTGGTACATGGTGTTAGTATATGGTCTCTAACAACCATGCCAAAATTGGTCCACATCGGTCCATAATTATATATAGCCCCCATATAAACCGATCCCCAGATTTGGCTTGCGGAGCCTCAAAGAGAAGAAAATTTCATCCGATCCGCCTGAAATTCGGTACATGATGTTGGTATATGGTCTCTAACAACCATGCAGAAATTGGTCCACATCGGTCCATAATTATATATAGACCCCATATAAACCGATATCCAGATTTGGCTTGCGAAGCCTCAAAGAGAAGCAAATTGCATCCGATCCGGCTGAGATTTGGTACATGGTGTTGGTATATGGTCTCTAACAACCGTGCAAAAATTGGTCCACATCGGTCCATAATTATATATAGCGCCCATATAAACCGATCCCCAGATTTGGGTTCCGGAGCCTCAAAGAGGAGCAAATTTCATCCGATCCGCCTGAAATTTGGTACATGATATTGGTATATGGTCTCTAACAACCATGCAAAAATTGGTCCACATCGGTTCATAATTATATATAGCCCCCATATAAACCGATCCCCAGATTTGGCTTGCGAAGTCTCCAAGAGAAGCAAATTTCATCCAATCCGGTTGTAATTTGGAACATGGTGTTAGTATATGATCTTTAACAAGCGTGCCAGAATTGGTTCATATCGGTCCATAATTATATATAGCCCCCATATAAAACGTTCTCCAGATTTGACCTCCGGAGCCTCTTGGAGGAGCAAAATTCATCCGATCCGGTTCAAATTAGGAACGTGGTGTTAGTATATGGTCGCTAACAACCATACCAAAATTGGTCCAATCACACAAAAATTGGTCCATATCGGTTCATAATCATGGTTGCCACTAGAGCCAAAAATAGTCTACCAAAATTTTATTTCTATAGAAAATTTTGTGAAAATTTTATTTCTATAGAAAATTTTATTAAAATTTTATTTCTGTAGAAAATTTTGTCAAAATTTTATGTCTAATTTGTCAAACTGAATTATATACGTATTGGATCGATCTTTTTTGATTTAATATATACCACGTATGGACTTACATACATTTTAGAAGATGGTGTTAGGAGGTTTTAAGATACCTTGCCATCGGCAAGCGTTATCGCAACTTAAGTAATTCAATTGTGGATGGCAGTGTTTAGAAGAAGTTTCTACGCAATCCATGATGGAGGGTACATAAGCTTCGGCCTGGCCGAACTTACGGCCGTATATACTTGTTAAATTTTTTGGGGTGTTACGATATGGGCAAAATAAGTTTTTCAGATAAAAATTTCAATTTTTTAGGTTTTGGGAGGATTATTCAATTTTTTTGGGGGTGGTCATGAATTAAAGTCCTTTACGTGGATTTGTCAAGTTTTTGTGGGTGGTCACGAATTAAAGTCCCTTTCGCCCTAGGACGTATATTTAAGGAGATATGGGCAAAATAACTTTTTCATATAAAAATGGCAAATTTTTTAGGTTTTGAGCGGATTATTAAATTTTTTGGGGTGTTACGAATTAAAGTCCTTTTCGCTCTAGGACGCGTATATACGAAGATATGGGCAAAATAAGATTTTCAGATAAAAATTTCAATTTTTTTTTGGTTTTGGGAGGATTATTCAATTTTTTTGGGGGTGGTCATGAATTAAAGCCCTTTTCGCGCTACGGCGCTTAGTTTAGGAGATATGGTCAAAATAAATTTTTCATATCAAAATTTAAATTTTTTTTAGGTTTTGGGTGGATTTGTCAATTTTTTGGGTGTGGTCACGAATTAAAGTCCTTTTCGCGCTAGGGCGCTTAGTTTAGGAGATATGGCAAAATAAGTTGTTCATATCTGTTGAAGGGTGTGCTAAAATTATGCACTTTATTGGTTTCTGTATGGTGTGCTATTTAAAAGCTACAGGCATGTAAATAGCGGTTTGCTCCAAATGTCACACATACATATGAACCCTTTTAGTACATGCCTATTGTTGTTGTAAATGAGAGCCAAACTTCACTTTCAACAGGCTGGCCATGACATTGATTCTTCTTTTTTTGTTAATCTAAATCGGTTTTTCAAAGCGTACGCTTCTCCCCGTGACCAATACAGTAAACAAAAAAAAAATATAAAACAAAAGTGTTAAACCCAAGATTAAAAACTTAAAACATAAAGTGAACTTAAAATTGTGTGAACAAAAAATAAGTTAAATTTGTTTGAATTAAAATATACAAACTCAACGAAACTGTAATAAACAAAGGGAATATAAAAAGTGACATAGATTACAACAACAAAACTGTAAATTATATACATAAAGACTTATCTGAACTTACCAGTAAATTTGTATAAAAAAAGAATAAAATAATTTACTTACGCCTATTATTGCACCTTCCCATAAATTTTGTAAATATTGCACATTGATTCCCTAAAAACTAATCTACAAACTACATAAAACTACTTGTACATATATCACATTTGATTTATATTGCACTTGGTTGTAATATAAAGGACTAAATCTACATTGTTAAAACTACAAAATATTGAAATACATTTATATACTTACCATAAACTAATATTGCACATGAGTTAAAATAACTTAAATCTAGTGTTAATATACCTAAAATATTGCATAATTCTTGAAGTTGTCTCTAATTTGCCTAGAATAAATACAACAAACAATAAAACTACAAACCACACATTGAATTAAAATCCTGCATCTAACTTTTTTGGAAACCAAAACCGTGGTAAAAAACATTTTGGTCCATTCGAAGCCGAATTGTGTTTTTGCTAATAATACTTTGGACAAACAGAAAATTAAGTGAAAATTAAAAAGACTTGTTATAGTGAGAAAATAAAATTTGTGAAATAGCAATTGAAGAAGGACAAAGTTGATTTTGGAAATTACACTGTACTACAAAATTAACAAAATTATAAAAAATAAAATAGACTTGGATTAATTGAAAAAAATTTAACGTCAAAATTGTGTTATACTTACGTGCTAATATTGCAAAATTCCCCTAGAAATAATAAAAAGCAAAATAATAAAAACATTTCTTACACTTACCTGTGAAAACTCTCAAAATTGTGTGGTTGGATCTAAGAAAAAATTGTATTGGAAAAAAATTGTGAGCTACAAAAACAAAAGTTGTTAAAAAAGTGAAAAAATTCAAGAAAATTTGTAAATTCAATAAGTGGATGTTTACAGAAAATTTTTTGTAGTAAAAACTAAAAATAGTCTGAAAATTTTAAATCTCAAAAACATTGTGAGCCTAGTGCAAGAACAATTTAACATAGTGCCAACTCGGTAGTTTCGGTTACGTAATCAAAGAATTACATAATCAAAAATTTAACCTGCCAGTAAATTCCCGTTGCAACGGAATTTCAGAAGTGGACAGACACACCAGCGACCCTATTCCCGCGCAAGTACACAACCACACATTACACACATACACATATACATCCAAAGTGAGTACCATTTTTTTCATTTTATTTGTGCACGATACAAGGAGAGAATATTGGGCGGCTTTGACTCTCCCTTTCCTTGTACATAAGAGAAAGATCTGGCGATCCATGTATTACCCGGTATGCTGTACTTGTTTCGTGCTGTAGACTTGTTGTTGCGTGTAATATTTGGCGATTTATGTTGGTGAAGTTGTTGACCCACCATATTTTTGACTCGCTCGCATTTTCAACTACATTTTGACACATTGACACTTATGTAAATTTTTCCATTCCACATAAAAACATATTCGGTAAATTTTTTGCAAAACAACTTAAATAAATTTTTTTTGGAAAAAATTTTTTTTTGCAATATGACACAAATTATTAAAAATTTATAAACACGATCACTTAGAGGTGTATGCAATGTATAAATATTTTTTGTATCGAAAAAAGAGCGGTTTTTTATAAAAAAAATACAAATAATATTAACTTGCATTTGGGAAAGCATTTTTTGACCCATGTACTCCACCACCACCATTTTTGTATTGTGTACGCTGTGTAACAATAGGACTCAACTGGGTTGCCATTAATTTTGTGTTTTTTTTTTTTGGAAAAAGACTTAAGTCAACATTTTGAAAATAATTAAACTTAATTTGGTTTTCTTGATACTTGTCTCATCATCCCTGGACTTTGAGAATATTTAAGAAGAATTCGATTATCAATCACGCTGGTGAAAATTTGGAAAAATTTTGTGATGACTACTATCACATTTTCTGGATTTTTTTTGTGTGGATTTTCGTACCAATTTGTTTCTTGTTTCTTATGGTTTTCTTATGTAAGAACATGAAAATTGGCTGTTGTGTTTGAATTGTTTTTTTTTCATGATGCATTAAAATTCAACTTTAATCAAAATTGGATAAAAATTTCTTCGAAAGTTGTGTTGATATTTGTCAAAAACAATTAGCCGATAAAAAATATAATCTCCGACTCTCACGAAATTATATCCCGCGCGATCAAGTTTATTAAACTTTCAAACATTCAGCGAAAATTGTTAAAATTTTTGCATTTTGAATCGTTCATCTCCATTGTCGGTTTCGTGAAACTTTCATAGCAGGTGGATATTTGACCCTCGTTAACTGTAGTTTCTACGCCATAGTGACCCAAGACGAATTGGTTATATTTCATCCGTTTTTGGAAAAATTGCTTAACTGAATTGGGAGAAAATTAATTTTGAATAAGATAAAGACTGAAATTCTAAGTTGTGTGCGAGTATTTTCATCAAAAAAAAAACAACTTTTGGCGTTTATTTTAAATTTCGAAAAAAACTCTTTCAAAAAAGTGTTCTTTTTTGAAAAGAAGTTTTATTCCGAATTGCATTCTACAACTTGTGTCAATCTTCACGAGGATTTCGAAAAATTGAAAACCTTGAAGTAAGATATTAAACAGCACAAAATGGAAAAAGTAAAAAGCGAAAGATTTGCCAATTGCATCAACGACCTCAATGATTTTGAAAGTACTTATGCTGTCGCGACCACAACGGGTGATATTCATTCGCTTGAGGCCATACGAGCAGAAATTGAAACCCTGTGGAAAAATGTAAAGAAGTCATATTTAGACTGTCGAAATCATGAACAGACGGAGGGGGAAAGACCCATTGACAAGACACAACTTCGGACCCATTATAGTGAAGCCATGGAGGCATATAAGCGAGTAATGAGTTCTGTGAATGCTGATATTCTTGCGTTAAAGGAAGATGCTGCCAAAGAAGAATCACAAAGAGAATCATCAGTGATGGGGATTTTTCTCCAGCCTTACGGCTACCTCCTTGTGACACTGATGTTTTCAAAGGGGGATATACATCATGGCCCACGTTTAGGGATCTTTTTTCGGCAATTTACATAAAAAATTCGAGATTAAGCAATGTTGAAAAACTTTTTCATTTAACTCAAAAAACAGCCGGTGAAGCTAGGGAAATAATAAGCAATGTCCCTCTGACTAACGAGGGCTTTTCATTGGCGTGGAAAAACTTAACTGATCGCTACGAAAATCGAAGAATGCAGGTGAACGAACAGTTGAAAATTCTATTTAATCTTCCAAATGTAACGCCAGAATCAAGTCACACTTTACAGAAATTGCAAAGAACCGTAAATAGTTGCATGCAAACTCTGGAAACAATTGGGGTCGAAGTAAAGGAATGGGATCCAATTTTAATTTACTTATGTTCGTCAAAGTTACCAAGATCCTTCCTTGAAGAATTTGAAAATACACTTGATGATTGTAAAATACTACCAAGTTGGGAAAAATTTGACAAATTTCTGACCCATAAATTCAAAACGCTTGAGTCAGTTGGCAATATCAAGCCAATTCTCAACAAGCAGATTCAAAATAAATATGATAATAATCAAAGCAGATTTGATAAAGGGAAGTTCGTAAAGAGTTTTCATACAAATATTTCACAAAAGACACAAAGTTATGGGGAAAAAAGTAAATTTAATGCGAATTTGGTATCCAGGAACCAAAATATGACCAAACAACAATGCCATCTTTGTAAGGCACAACATTTTATCCGAGATTGTCCAAAGTTTATAGAAAAGAATATCAATGACCGAATTCATGTGGTTAAACACTGGTAGAAAAAGTTTCGTTATATTAATGAAATGTGACATTAAAATTGAGCCAATGAAACAAAATCATTGATATAACGAAATTTTTCGTTATTATAACGATTTTTCTGTTAGTCAACGAAACGTTTCGTACTATTAACGAATATTTTCATTGTCTTAATGAAAATGTTTCGTTGTATCAATGAAAAATTTTCATTGGCTCAATTTTAATGAAATTTTCTTTGTGTGAAGTTTCACATCTCTGCTATAATTGTCTTTCATCCAGCCATGGGATAAAAGATTGCAAAAGCAAGTATAATTGCAGAGAATGTAATATGAAACATCACACTATGTTACATAAGGGTATACAAACCCAACCTTATTCACAAGATCCATCGACAGAGGCAGTACGACCTTGTACCAGTGCTGCTGCTCTGACAACACAAATACAGTCCACACCTAGCTTGGAAAACAATGTTACAACTTTGACCCTCCAGAATGATCGAACTTGGGAGAATCATCCTGGTGGCACTCTACTTTTTACAGCTCTTGTCCAAATTGAATCTCGAGGACAATTGTATGATGCTAGAGCTATTATTGACTCTGGATCACAGTCGACATTCATTACTGAAAAACTTAAGAATAAGTTGACTCTTCCGTCCAAAAGAAATTTAGTTCATGTCACGGGGGTCAGTCAAATATTATCAGAAACATCTACAAAATCTTGTCTTTTCTCTTTGCGTTCGCGGTTGGAACCTAGATTTGAATTAGACGTCTGGGCCCCTGTTTTAAAAACTTTGCCATCAAATTTGCCGACACGAAACTTGGGTTTGACTCAGCTGAGCGATTTTGTCAACCTTGAATTGGCAGATCCAAACTTTCACATTAGCCAACCGGTTGATCTCCTAATTGGTATGGACATAGGACCCTTAATTTTTGATATTACAACTCCTATGAAGTCAATCGGTTCACTTATTGCACAAAAAACAGTATTCGGATGGATTATCGGTGGACCGATAACCAAGGGAACATATGATCATAATAAAATTTCTTTACACAATACAATTTCTATTGAAAGCATACTCACACGATTTTGGGAGGTGGAGGAGACCCCCAAAAGTATTTTGAGGTCTGAAGATGACACATTTTGCGAAAAGCATTTCAAACAAACCACAAAAAGAAGCGAAAATGGCAGGTACATTGTGACACTACCATTTAAAAATCGTGAAGAGTTGGGAAGTTCTCGGAATATTGCAATGGCCCAATTCTATAGAATGGAGCGAAAACTAATGAGAACACCTGATATAAGAGAATTATATGACAAAACCATTTTAGAATATTTGGAACTGGGACACATGAGGAAGATAACGCCTCATGAAATTGCTAAGACCCCAAATTACTATTTGCCCCATCATGCGGTTATCAAACCAGATCGACTCACAACAAAACTTAGAGTAGTTTTTAATGCCTCCAGTCCTTCGTCCAACAAACGTAGCCTCAATGATAACTTGTTTGCGGGTCCCATACTGCAACAAGACCTTGTTTTGCAAATATTGAAATGGAGGTTCTTCAAATACGTTTATAATGCCGACATTACAAAAATGTACAGGCAGATCCTTCTTGATTCGTCTCAGACACAGTTTCAACGTATACTTTTTCGGAAATCGCCCACTGAAACACTAGAAGATTATGAACTCTTAACAGTTACATTTGGAGTCAATTGCGCGCCTTTTCTTGCAATTCGTACACTTCTTCAACTCGCTGAAGATGTTGCTGACACATACCCTTTAGCTTCAAAAATTCTTCAAAAAAATCTTTATGTTGATGATGTGTTAGCAGGGGCACACACAATAGAAGATGCTATAACATCTAGAAAGCAGTTGATCTTAGCTTTGGAATCCGCAGGGTTTCAACTTATGAAATGGACTACTAATAATCACAACATCATTCAAGATTTGCCGAAAGATCAATTACTTCCAGTAAACTGGTTAGATTTGTCTGAAGACTCATCTACAAAGACCCTAGGTATCAGATGGAACATTTCAGGTGATTGTTTTACCTTTACTCCTCCATCCATGGAACTTAGGTCAAACTATACGAAACGTGAAGTTTTATCCGCAATCGCAAAGTTATTTGACCCGTGTGGTTGGTTGGCACCAGTTGTTATCGTGGCCAAATTAGTCATGCAACAAATATGGCTTGATAAAGTTGACTGGGATGACACGTTGAAGCCAGTTACACTCATGAATTGGAAAAATTTTGTAAAACATAGTGCTGCAGTAGAATTAGTAAAAATTCCTCGATGGATTAACTTCACTCCCCAGTCCAATGTAGAGATTCATGGCTTCTGCGATGCGTCTGAAAGCGCTTATGGAGCCACTTTAAACATTAGGGTAGAACACATTAATAAACAAGTAGACACTCATCTTCTAACGGCTAAGACTAGAGTCGCTCCTATAAAAAAGATTTCATTGCCACGTCTTGAATTGTGTGGTGCTGTTTTACTTTCGAAGTTAGCATCCACAGTAATTGCAAAACTTCCGATCTCCGATTTGACGACTCATTTTTGGACAGATTCAACGATTGTTTTAGCTTGGTTGAAAAAGCCTCCATGCAATTGGAGTACCTTTGTTGGTAATCGTGTTTCAGAAATCTTAGAGAATGTTGGTAATCATAATTGGCAACACGTTGACTCTGAAAGTAATCCAGCCGATCTAGCTAGCAGAGGTTGTTCACCGTCTGATCTGAATAATCATGCGTTGTGGTGGCATGGGCCCCAATGGCTTAAGTTGCCTAAAGATTGGTGGCCAGCATATGAAATTCTGGGAGATACAAATCTAGAAGCAAAAGCTGTGAAAGTTTTGACAACCACTACATTCGAAGACCCTTTAATAAGATTTTCTTCGCTGTCACATGCTTATCGTGTATTGTGTTATGCTTTGCGCTTTTGGCGAAATACCGGCTCAAATCGTACACATCTTAGAATTAGATCTGATGAGATCAGGCCTGAAGAAATTTTAGACGTGAAACGTCGTATAATAATCATGACCCAAAAACACTACTTTGCAAAGGAATATGCAAACTTGGAAAATAAAATTAGAATTTCATCCAGTAGCAGTTTATTAACTATGAATCCGTTTTTAGACTCTGGTGGTATAATGCGATCCAATGGGCGGCTTGTTCAATCGCCTGCATTGACTTATAATGAAAGACACCCTATTATTTTACCTTACGAAGCACGTTTAACACAACTTCTTGTTGAATTTACTCATAAAATTACAATACACGGGGGAAATCAATTGATGACCCAATCCCTGAGATCTGAATTCTGGATATTCAGACTAAAACCTTTAGTGAAGAAGGTTATACGCAATTGTAAAACATGCATTTTGTTTAAGAGACACACCCAGTCTCAGATAATGGCCTCACTTCCACCTGAGCGAACTTTTCTTTCCCGACCATTTACTAATACAGGGGTTGACTTTGCTGGACCCTTCGATATAAAAAATTACAAAACTCGGGTTTGTTTAATAACAAAGGGCTACGTATGTATTTTCGTATGTTTTGCGACAAAAGCTGTTCACTTAGAAGCTACAAGTGATCTATCCTCGCAGTCTTTTCTTGCGGCTTTTGCGAGATTTATTGCTCGACGAGGCTGCCCTTCTTGCATTTATTCCGACAATGGGAAGAATTTTACGGGAGCGGCTGCTCTATTCAAAAAAGATCGGCTCGAGTTTATGAAGACTCTGCAAGCAGAAACACTGCAACAATATTCGCATAATGACCTTAATTGGAAATTTATACCTCCTGGCGCTCCTCACATGGGTGGTTTGTGGGAAGCGGGCGTGAAATCCTTTAAAACTCTTTTGCGCAAATTCATTCCTAGTATGAGCTTTACGTTCGAAGAACTTTCCACTATATTGGCACGCATTGAAACTTGTCTAAACTCAAGACCATTAAGTAGGGCTAGTGATGACCCTAATGACTTGTCCCCTTTGACTCCTGGCCATTTTCTGATTGGTACATCCATGTTGGCGCCAGCGGAGCCTGATATTTCAGATCAGAATGTTACGCTTGCAAATCGGTGGCAACGTCTTAAAATTATTTCTCAATATTTTTGTAGAAGGTGGAAGCTAGAATACCTTAATGAATTACACCGTCGTACAAAATGGAAGCATCAACAAGAAAATATTAAAGAAAATGATCTCGTGGTCATAAAAGATGAGAGATTTCCTCCGACTGACTGGGCAATGGGTCGCATCGTAAAAACTTATCCCGGGACTGACCAAAATACCAGAGTAGTTGATATTCGTACGTCTCGTGGTACAATTAATAGACCCATCACAAAAATCGTCAAATTATTTTCAGCATGACTAGTCGTGTACTTTCAAATGAAAGGCCGCGGTACTCACAAAGTTTTCGTTACAGGTATGGCAGCTTATTTACCACGCCGTGAGCCATTGGAGGAGGAGCAGCAGAACGATAATGGTAGAAGACCCAGAGCTGATGACAGACGCAATCACCAACACGCAAGAAACCGATCTAGTGGTCGAGCCGAAGTCCATCCTGGTAGAGTTGAACGACCGGCAAACTGGCAGTATTCTTGCGGACTCTGCCAGGAGGATCACCCCCTTAGTTCTTGCCAAAGATTTCGCGACAAGACCCCTTACCAACGATATGAGACGGTAGAAAGAAGAGGGTACTGCCGAAACTGTTTGGCTCGCAGTCATTTGGCACCTGATTGTCAAAGTCTCATCACTTGTCGCCGTTGTAGTCACAGACACCATACACTTCTGCATGGGGCATCTCAGCTAGAGGACTCTCTAGCCTCTGCCATTTTATCAGTGCCTGTGAACTCGACGAGGTATCTATGGGACCACGTATTCATTCCAACGGCAATGATAAGAGTCGCCTTGGAAGAAGTTGACAGTTGGGCGACAGTGAGAGCGCTAATTTGTCAAGCATCATCAATGTCACGTATCGCATATTCCACATTTCGACGTTTGGGACTCAGATCATTTTTATATCAGGGTCAAAGGTTCACGAAATTCAAAATTATGTCCCGTCGTACAAACAGCACATGGGCACTGAAGGTAAACGCGCTCATAACTGATGAACTTCCACGAAGACCTTATTCGGACCCTCTACTCGAAGACCCTACAAGAGATTTTAGCGATCAGTCCCTTGCCGACCCAGACCCGAGAAGTAATGTACCCATCGACATTGAACTTGGTGCGGATACTTATTCTGCAATTTATCGAGAGGGATCCACATTCACCGGACTTGGCGATGTGAACGCCTACAAAACAGTGCTGGGATACATCATTTCCGGTCCCATAAGGAACCTCAGCCATTAATATTTTAACACTTGGTCACGGGGGGGCGGAATGTTGAAGGGTGTGCTAAAATTATGCACCTTATTGGTTTCTGTATGGTGTGCTATTTAAATGCTACAGGCATGTAAATAGCGGTTTGCTCCAAATGTCACACATACATATGAGCCCTTTTAGTACATGCCTATTGTTGTTGTAAATGAGAGCCAAACTTCACTTTCAACAGGCTGGCCATGACATTGATTCTTCTTTTTTTGTTAATCTAAATCGGTTTTTCAAAGCGTACGCTTCTCCCCGTGACCAATACAGTAAACAAAAAAATATAAAACAAAAGTGTTAAACCCAAGATTAAAAACTTAAAACATAAAGTGAACTTAAAATTGTGTGAACAAAAAATAAGTTAAATTTGTTTGAATTAAAATATACAAACTCAACGAAACTGTAATAAACAAAGGGAATATAAAAAGTGACATAGATTACAACAACAAAACTGTAAATTATATACATAAAGACTTATCTGAACTTACCAGTAAATTTGTATAAAAAAAGAATAAAATAATTTACTTACGCCTATTATTGCACCTTCCCATAAATTTTGTAAATATTGCACATTGATTCCCTAAAAACTAATCTACAAACTACATGAAACTACTTGTACATATATCACATTTGATTTATATTGCACTTGGTTGTAATAAAAAGGACTAAATCTACATTGTTAAAACTACAAAATATTGAAATACATTTATATACTTACCATAAACTAATATTGCACATGAGTTAAAATAACTTAAATCTTGTTTTAATATACCTAAAACATTGCATAATTCTTGAAGTTGTCTCTAATTTGCCTAGAATAAATACAACAAACAATAAAACTACAAACCACACATTGAATTAAAATCCTGCATCTAACTTTTTTGGAAACCAAAACCGTGGTAAAAAACACATATCAAAATTTAAATTTTTTTAGGTTTTGGGTGGATTTGTCAATTTTTTGGGGGTGGTCACGAATTAAAGTCCATTTCGCCCTAGGACGTATATTTAAGGAGATATGGGCAAAATAACTTTTTCATATAAAAATAGCATTTTTTTAGGTTTTGAGTGGATTATTAAATTTTTTGGGGTGTTACGAATTAAAGTCCTTTTCGCTGTAGGACGCGTATATACGAAGATATGGGCAAAATAAGTTTTTCAGATAAAAATTTCAATTTTTTTAGGTTTTGGGAGGATAATTCAATTTTTTTGGGGGTGGTCATGAATTAAAGTCCTTTTCGCGCTAGGGCGCTTAGTTTAGGAGATATGGGCAAAATAAGTTTTTCATATCAAAATTTAAATTTTTTTAGGTTTTGGGTGGATTTGTCAATTTTTTGGGGGTGGTCACGAATTAAAGTCCATTTCGCCCTAGAACGCATATTTAAGGAGATATGGGCAAAATAACTTTTTCATAGAAAAATTGCAATTTTTTTAGGTTTTGAGTGGATTATTAAATTTTTTGGGGTGTTACGAATTAAAGTCCTTTTCGCTCTAGGACGCGTATATACGAAGATATGGGCAAAATAAGTTTTTCAGATAAAAATTTCAATTTTTTTAGGTTTTGGGAGGATTATTCAATTTTTTTTTTGGGGTGGTCATGAATTAAAGTCCTTTTCGCGCTAGGGCGCTTAGTTTAGGAGATATGGGCAAAATAAGTTTTTCATATCAAAATTTAAATTTTTTTAGGTTTTGGGTGGATTCGTCAATTTTTTGGGGGTGGTCACGAATTAAAGTCCATTTCGCCCTAGGACGTCTATTTAAGGAGATATGGGCAAAATAACTTTTTCATATAAAATTAACAATTTTTTGAGGTTTTGAGCGGATTATTAAATTTTTTGGGGTGTTACGAATTAAAGTCCCTTTCACTCTAGGACGCGTATATACGATGATATGGGCAAAATAAGTTTTTCAGATAAAAATTTCAATTTTTTTAGGTTTTGGGAGGATAATTCAATTTTTTTTGGGGGTGGTCATGAATTAAAGTCCTTTTCGCGCTAGGGCGCTTAGTTTAGGAGATATGGGCAAAATAAATTTTTCATATCAAAATTTAATTTTTTTTAGGTTTTGGGTGGATTTGTCAATTTTTTGGGTGTGGTCACGAATTAAAGTCCTTTTCGCCCTAGGACGTATATTTAAGGAGATATGGGCAAAATAACTTTTTCATATAAAAATTGCAATTTTTTTAGGTTTTGAGTGGATTATTAATTTGTTTGGGGTGTTACGAATTAAAGTCCTTTTCGCTCTAGGACGCGTATATACGAAGATATGGGCAAAATAAATTTTTCAGATAAAAATTTCAATTTTTTTAGGTTATGGGAGGATAATTCAATTTTTTTGGGGGGTGGTCATGAATTAAAGTCCTTTTCGCGCTAGGGCGCTTAGTTTAGGAGATATGGGCAAAATAAGTTTTTCATATCAAAATTTAAATTTTTTTAGGTTTTGGGTGGATTTGTCAATTTTTTGGGGGTGGTCACGAATTAAAGTCCATTTCGCCCTAGGACGTATATTTAAGGAGATATGGGCAAAATAACTTTTTCATATAAAAATAGCAATTTTTTTAGGTTTTGAGCGGATTATTAAATTTTTTGGGGTGTTACGAATTAAAGTCCTTTTCGCTCTAGGACGCGTATATACGAAGATATGGGCAAAATAAGTTTTTCAGATAAAAATTTCATTTTTTTTAGGTTTTGGGAGGACTATTCAATTTTTTTGGGGGTGGTCATGAATTAAAGTCCTTTTCGTGGATTTGTCAAGTTTTTGTGGGTGGTCACGAATTAAAGTCCTTTTCGCCCTAGGACGTATATTTAAGGAGATATGGGCAAAATAACTTTTTCATATAAAAATTGCAATTTTTTTAGGTTTTGAGCGGATTCTTAAACTTTTTGGGGTATTACGAATTAAAGTCCTTTTCGCTCTAGGACGCGTATATACGAAGATATGGGCAAAATAAGATTTTCAGATAAAAATTTCAATTTTTTTAGGTTTTGGGAGGATTATTCATTTTTTTTGGAAATGGTCATGAATTAAAATCCTTTTCGTGCTAGGGCGCTTAGTTTAGGAGATATGGGCAAAATAAGTTTTTCATATCAAAATTTAAATTTTTTAGGTTTTGGGAGGATTATTCAATTTTTTTGGGGGTGGTCATGAATTAAAGTCCTTTTCGCGCTAGGGCGCTTAGGTTAGGAGATATGGGCAAAATAAGTTTTTCATATCAAAATTTAATTTTTTTTAGGTTTTGGGTGGATTTGTCAATTTTTTGGGGGTGGTCACGAATTAAAGTCCATTTCGCCCTAGGACGTATATTTAAGGAGATATGGGCAAAATAACTGTTTCATATAAAAATAGCAATTTTTTTAGGTTTTGAGCGGATTATTAAATTTTTTGGGTGTTACGAATTAAAGTCCTTCTCGCTCTAGGACGCGTATATACGAAGATATGGGCAAAATAAGTTTTTCAGATAAAAATTTCAATTTTTTTAGGTTTTGGGAGGATAATTCAATTTTTTTGGGGGTGGTCATGAATTAAAGTCTCTTTCGCGCTAGGGCGCTTAGTTTAGGAGATATGGGCAAAATACATTTTTCATATCAAAATTTAATTTTTTTTAGGTTTTGGGTGGATTTGTCAATTTTTTGGGTGTGGTCACGAATTAAAGTCCTTTTCGCCCTAGGACGTATATTTAAGGAGATATGGACAAAATAACTTTTTCATGTAAAAATTGCAATTTTTTTAGGTTTTGAGTGGATTATTAATTTGTTTGGGGTGTTACGAATTAAAGTCCTTTTCGCTCTAGGACGCGTATATACGAAGATATGAGCAAAATAAGTTTTTCAGATAAAAATTTCAATTTTTTTAGGTTTTGGGAGGATTATTCAATTTTTTTGGGGGTGGTCATGAATTAAAGTCCTTTTCGCGCTAGGGCGCTTAGTTTAGGAGATATGGGCAAAATAAGTTTTTCATATCAAAATTTAAATTTTTTTAGGTTTTGGGTGGATTTGTCAATTTTTTGGGGGTGGTCACGAATTAAAGTCCATTTCGCCCTAGGACGTATATTTAAGGAGATATGGGAAAATAACTTTTTCATATAAAAATAGCAATTTTTTAGGTTTTGAGCGGATTACTAAATTTTTTGGGGGTGGTCACGAATTAAAGTCCTTTTCGCTCTAGGACGCGTATATACGAAGATATGGGCAAAATAAGTTTTTCAGATAAAAATTTCAATTTTTTTAGGTTTTGGGAGGATTATTCAATTTTTTTTTTGGGGTGGTCATGAATTAAAGTCCTTTTCGCGCTAGGGCGCTTAGTTTAGGAGATATGGGCAAAATAAGTTTTTCATATCAAAATTTAAATTTTTTTAGGTTTTGGGTGGATTCGTCAATTTTTTGGGGGTGGTCACGAATTAAAGTCCATTTCGCCCTAGGACGTATATTTAAGGAGATATGGGCAAAAAAACTTTTTCATATAAAAATTTTTTAGGTTTTGAGTGGATTATTAATTTGTTTGTGGTGTTACAAATTAAAGTCCTTTTCGCTCTAGGACGCGTATATACGAAGATATGGGCAAAATAAGTTTTTCAGATAAAAATTTCAATATTTTTAGGTTTTGGGAGGATTATTCAATTTTTTTGGGGGTGGTCATGAATTAAAGTCCTTTTCGTGGATTTGTCAAGTTTTTGTGGGTGGTCACGAATTACAGTCCTTTTCGCCCTAGGACGTATATTTAAGGAGATATGGGCAAAATAACTTTTTCATATAAAAATTGCAATTTTTTTAGGTTTTGAGTGGATTATTAATTTGTTTGGGGTGTTACAAATTAAAGTCCTTTTCGCTCTAGGACGCGTATATACGAAGATATGGGCAAAATAAGTTTTTCATATCAAAATTTAAATTTTTTAGGTTTTGGGAGGATTATTCAATTTTTTTGGGGGTGGTCATGAATTAAAGTCCTTTTCGCGCTAGGGCGCTTAGGTTGGGAGATATGGGCAAAATAAGTTTTTCATATCAAAATTTAAATTTTTTTAGGTTTTGGGTGGATTTGTCAATTTTTTGGGGGTGGTCACGAATTAAAGTCCATTTCGCCCTAGAACGCATATTTAAGGAGATATGGGCAAAATAACTTTTTCATAGAAAAATTGCAATTTTTTAGGTTTTGAGTGGATTATTAAATTTTTTGGGGTGTTACGAATTAAAGTCCTTTTCGCTCTAGGACGCGTATATACGAAGATATGGGCAAAATAAGTTTTTCAGATAAAAATTTCAATTTTTTTAGGTTTTGGGAGGATTATTCAATTTTTTTTTTGGGGTGGTCATGAATTAAAGTCCTTTTCGCGCTAGGGCGTTTAGTTTAGGAGATATGGGCAAAATAAGTTTTTCATATCAAAATTTAAATTTTTTTAGGTTTTGGGTGGATTCGTCAATTTTTTGGGGATGGTCACGAATTAAAGTCCATTTCGCCCTAGGACGTATATTTAAGGAGATATGGGCAAAATAACTTTTTCATATAAAAATAACAATTTTTTGAGGTTTTGAGCGGATTATTAAATTTTTTGGGGTGTTACGAATTAAAGTCCTTTTCACTCTAGGACGCGTATATACGATGATATGGGCAAAATAAGTTTTTCAGATAAAAATTTCAATTTTTTTAGGTTTTGGGAGGATAATTCAATTTTTTTGGGGGTGGTCTTTTGCATAATACCGGTAACGATATAAATCGAGCATGTATAATTGCTAGAAACGAACTAAACTTGTTTCTGCTTCCTTCATTGAGTAATGCAGACACTGTCGTAGCCAGTTTAGAGATATCCACATGCAAATATTGGGTATCTTCGGTCTACATGGGACATGATAGGGAGATGCCACCCTGTGCCGTTAAGACCTTAGTTGAGGAGTCACTAAAAACAAAGACAAAACTCATTATGGGATGCGATGCAAATGCACATCATAGTATTTGGGGAAGTAGTGATACTAATGCAAGGGGAGAGTCGCTAATAGAGTTTATTTTGCGTACTAACCTGGTAGTTTGCAATAAGGGAGATGCACCAACCTTCGTCACCAGGAACAGACAAGAGGTTTTGGACGTAACGTTGACCTCTCCGGAACTGAATGATAAGATATCTGAGTGGCAAGTTTTGAGGGAACATAGCTTCTCAGATCATCGCTACATCAGTTTCAGATTGGCTGTTCGTACTTCAAAGACCATATTTCCGCCAAATGTTAGGAAAGCTGATTGGAATAGGTATAGGGAATCGTTCAATTTGATGATACCGGAAGTGCCGGAGACAAATATGAGCACTGTGCAAGATATCGAACACGCAGTGGAGCGGATTACTAAGGCCTTCAACATTTCACTGAAAGCTGCATGCCCTAGAGGAAAGCCAAGGGGAAAAAATCGGCCGCCATGGTGGACTACGGAGTTAAGTAATATGAGGAAATCCTGCAGGAAGCTCTTTAACAAAGCAAAGTCCACAAGAGCTCCGGAGGATTGGTACACTTACAAGATGAATCTGAGAGAATATAAACGAGAACTGAGAAGGTCTCAACAAAACTCTTGGGATGATTACTGTAGCAGTATTGAAAATACGTCAGAGGCTTCCAGACTACGGAAGGTACTAGCATCCACTAACACCGCTCCAGGTTTCATTAAAACATCGGAGGGAAATTGGACAACGTCCAGTGAGGAGACGTTGGAGGTACTTTTGGACACACACTTCCCTGGAAATCAGACGGTTGAACCATGTTCTGGCGGTGTAACAGAGGCTCAGCGATCATTTCCTATCGAGGAAATTGTGTCGGAATCTAGAATAAAATGGGCTTTAAATAGCTTTGGACCATTCAAATCCCCCGGACCTGATGGAATTACTCCGGCGGAGTTACAGGCAGTGGCTGAAAGAATTATCCCCTGGTTGACGGTGATATATAAACAATGTGTAAACTTAGCATATATTCCAGAAAAGTGGAGGGAAACAAAAGTTGTCTTCATACCTAAAGCAGGAAAAGCCTCTCACTCGAGTGCGAAGGATTTCCGACCAATCAGCTTATCCTCATTCCTACTTAAGACCCTGGAGAGGATGATAGACATGTATCTTAGAACTAGCGTGGATTCAAGTTTGCTCTCGAAACGACAGCATGCATACTCGAAGGGCAGGTCTACTGAGACCGCATTGCATGAACTGGTCAGCTTTATTGAAAGCTCACTATCTGTCAAAGAATACACAATCGTGGCGTTTCTAGACATCGAAGGGGCGTTCAATAATGTCCATCCGAGCTCGATATTAAATGGACTGACAACTCTGAATGTTGATCCAGGTATATTTAGGCTGTTAGACGAACTTCTAAGGAAGAGACGAATTTCAGCCACACTAGGACAAGCAAACATACAAAGGTATGTGAACAGAGGCACTCCTCAAGGAGGAGTTCTATCGCCTCTTCTTTGGAATGTTGCTATAAACAACCTTCTGGTTTCCCTAGAAAAAGAAAGGATAAAAGTGGTGGCATACGCAGATGATGTGGCGCTAGCAGTCAGGGGAAAATTCCCATCCACAATCAGAGATATTATACAGAGAGCTCTCCGGATGACTGAGAAATGGGCGAAAGATAATGGTCTTGGTGTAAATCCAGCAAAGACAGAAATAGTCATGTACTGCAAAGATCGCAAAACTCCCACGGTTAGGCCCATTTCCTTAGGGGGTACTGAAATTCCCTTTGGTGAGTATGCAAAATACCTTGGCGTTATTTTGGACAGGAAGCTGAATTTTAGGCTTAATATTGAAGAGAGGGCGAGAAAAGCCACGGTAGCTTTGTACTCGTGCAAAAAGGCAATAGGGAAAAAGTGGGGACTAAGACCAAAAATTGTGCATTGGCTATACACGGCAGTGGTTAGACATATAATGCTATATGGTGTTGTAGTCTGGTGGCCGGCACTTCAGAAACCGACTTGTTTAGATAAAGTTCAGCGTATGGCGAGCTTATGTATCTCAGGCGCATTTAGTAAGACAGGAACAGACTCCCTTAATATCATTGCCTTTAGACATTTTGGCCAAACAGTCAGCTGCAACAACGGCTGTGCGGTTGCGCGAGGTATCGCTGTGGTCGGAAAAAATGTACGGTCATAGTTCGGTCCTCAAAGTAATGCCAGATGTGCCTAACGTAGTGGATTACACCCTGGCAAAACCACTTTTCGACAAAAAGTTTGAAACTCTAATTCCCAACAGTGAGGCGTGGTGTACACAGACCCCGGGGAATAAAAGATATATAGATTTCTATACTGATGGCTCCAAATTGAATGGACAAGTGGGGTTCGGAGTATATTCTAAAGATCTGGAAATTCGAATAGCGAAAAGATTACCTAATCACTGTAGTGTTTTTCAGGCTGAAATATTGGCAATAAGAGAGGTGGTGAATTGGCTGAGAAGTAATGTTCCAAAAAATATTGGCATTAATATATACTCAGACAGTCAACCTGCAATAAAATCCTTGGACTCTGTGTTCCTTAACTCAAAAACGGCCATAGACTGCCGCAAATCTCTCAACGAGATGGCTGAGCAGTACAATATTCACCTAATATGGGTGCCTGGTCATAGGAACATACCGGGGAACTGTGAAGCAGATGTGTTAGCAAGGCTAGGAACTACCTTACATATTCCAGGGGAACTAGAATCTGTTGGTATGCCTCTGGCCACCTGCAAGCTCTTACTGCGTGAGAAGGCTGTTATGATGGCCAATATTCGATGGGAAAATTGCAAGGGTTGTAACGACACCAAGCAAATATGGCCCCATTTAAACTTAAACCGCACACTAGATATGCTAGTGTTCTCAAGGCGTCAGATAGCACTTCTAATATCTGCTATAACGGGTCGCTGCCTGATAGGCGAATTTGCAAAAACTATAGGTGCGAAGTATAATGCCTATTGTATAAGCTGTCATGACGTGGAGGAAAAGGAATCAATTAAACACCTCTTGTGTGAGTGTCCTGCTTTTTGTGTAAGGCGTAAGCGAATTTTAGGAGCATATAACTTTAGATTACTGGCTGACCTGGAAAACGTTAACTTAAGTTAATGTTTTTGGAGCAATCTGGTTGGTTCCACGTTACGTTCCACGTTAACTTAAGTTAATGTTTTTGGAGCAATCTGGTTGGTTCCACAAAAGTAAATAATGGAGAAGGTTCAGTGGTTAAGACTAGAAGTGCCCATATGTAATAGGTACTTTTAGTTAAATGTGGTATCACAATGGACTGAATAGTCTAAGTGAGCCTGAAATTTAATCGGGCTGCCACTTTAACCTAACCTAACCTAACCTAACCTTGGGGGTGGTCATGAATTAAAGTCCTTTTCGCGCTAGGGCGCTTAGTTTAGGAGATATGGGCAAAATAAATTTTTCATATCAAAATTTAATTTTTTTAGGTTTTGGGTGGATTTGTCAATTTTTTAGGTGTGGTCACGAATTAAAGTCCTTTTCGCCCTAGGACGTATATTTAAGGAGATATGGGCAAAATAACTTTTTCATATAAAAATTGCAATTTTTTTAGGTTTTGAGTGGATTATTAATTTGTTTGGGGTGTTACGAATTAAAGTCCTTTTCGCTCTAGGACGCGTATATACGAAGATATGGGCAAAATAAGTTTTTCAGATAAAAATTTCAATTTTTTTAGGTTTTGGGAGGATTATTCAATTTTTTTGGGGGGTGGTCATGAATTAAAGTCCTTTTCGCGCTAGGGCGCTTAGTTTAGGAGATATGGGCAAAATAAGTTTTTCATATCAAAATTTAAATTTTTTTAGGTTTTGGGTGGATTTGTCAATTTTTTGGGGGTGGTCACGAATTAAAGTCCATTTCGCCCTAGGACGTATATTTAAGGAGATATGGGCAAAATAACTTTTTCATATAAAAATAGCAATTTTTTTAGGTTTTGAGCGGATTATTAAATTTTTTGGGGTGTTACGAATTAAAGTCCTTTTCGCTCTAGGACGCGTATATACGAAGATATGGGCAAAATAAGTTTTTCAGATAAAAATTTCAATTTTTTTAGGTTTTGGGAGGATAATTCAATTTTTTTGGGGGTGGTCATGAATTAAAGTCCTTTTCGCGCTAGGGCGCTTAGTTTAGGAGATATGGGCAAAATAAATTCTTCATATCAAAATTTAATTTTTTTTAGGTTTTGGGTGGATTTGTCAATTTTTTGGGTGTGTCCACGAATTAAAGTCCTTTTCGCCCTAGGACGTATATTTAAGGAGATATGGGCAAAATAACTTTTTCATATAAAAATTGCAATTTTTTTAGGTTTTGAGTGGATTATTAATTTGTTTGGGGTGTTACGAATTAAAGTCCTTTTCGCTCTAGGACGCGTATATACGAAGATATGGGCAAAATAAGTTTTTCAGATAAAAATTTCAATTTTTTTAGGTTTTGGGAGGACTATTCAATTTTTTTTGGGGGTGGTTATGAATTAAAGGCCTTTTCGTGGATTTGTCAAGTTTTTGTGGGTGGTCACGAATTAAAGTCCTTTTCGCCCTAGGACGTATATTTAAGGAGATATGGGCAAAATAACTTTTTCATATAAAAATTGCAATTTTTTTAGGTTTTGAGCGGATTATTAAACTTTTTGGGGTGTTACGAATTAAAGTCCTTTTCGCTCTAGGACGCGTATATACGAAGATATGGGCAAAATAAAATTTTCAGATAAAAATTTCAATTTTTTTAGGTTTTGGGAGGATTATTCATTTTTTTTGGAAATGGTCATGAATTAAAATCCTTTTCGCGCTAGGGCGCTTAGTTTAGGAGATATGGGCAAAATAAGTTTTTCATATCAAAATTTAAATTTTTTAGGTTTTGGGAGGATAATTCAATTTTTTTGGGGGTGGTCATGAATTAAAGTCTCTTTCGCGCTAGGGCGCTTAGTTTAGGAGATATGGGCAAAATAAATTTTTCATATCAAAATTTAATTTTTTTTAGGTTTTGGGTGGATTTGTCAATTTTTTGGGTGTGGTCACGAATTAAAGTCCTTTTCGCCCTAGGACGTATATTTAAGGAGATATGGGCAAAATAACTTTTTCATATAAAAATTGCAATTTTTTTAGGTTTTGAGTGGATTATTAATTTGTTTGGGGTGTTACGAATTAAAGTCCTTTTCGCTCTAGGACGCGTATATACGAAGATATGGGCAAAATAAGTTTTTCAGATAAAAATTTCAATTTTTTTAGGTTTTGGGAGGATTATTCAATTTTTTTGGGGGTGCTCATGAATTAAAGTCCTTTTCGCGCTAGGGCGCTTAGTTTAGGAGATATGGGCAAAATAAGTTTTTCATATCAAAATTTAAATTTTTTTAGGTTTTGGGTGGATTTGTCAATTTTTTTGGGGTGGTCACGAATTAAAGTCCATTTCGCCCCAGGACGTATATTTAAGGAGATATGGGCAAAATAACTTTTTCATATAAAAATAGCAATTTTTTTAGGTTTTGAGCGGATTACTAAATTTTTTGGGGTGTTACGAATTAAAGTCCTTTTCGCTCTAGGACGCGTATATACGAAGATATGGGCAAAATAAGTTTTTCAGATAAAAATTTCAATTTTTTTAGGTTTTGGGAGGATAATTCAATTTTTTTGGGGGTGGTCATGAATTAAAGTCCTTTTCGCGCTAGGGCGCTTAGTTTAGGAGATATGGACAAAATAAGTTTTTCATATCAAAATTTAATTTTTTTTAGGTTTTGGGTGGATTTGTCAATTTTTTGGGTGTGGTCACGAATTAAAGTCCTTTTCGCCCTAGGACGTATATTTAAGGAGATATCGGCAAAAAAACTTTTTCATATAAAAATTTTTTAGGTTTTGAGTGGATTATTAATTTGTTTGGGGTGTTACAAATTAATGTCCTTTTCGCTCTAGGACGCGTATATACGAAGATATAGGCAAAATAAGTTTTTCAGATAAAAATTTCAATATTTTTAGGTTTTGGGAGGATTATTAAATTTTTTTGGGGGTGGTCATGAATTAAAGTCCTTTTCGTGGATTTGTCAAGTTTTTGTGGGTGGTCACGAATTACAGTCCTTTTCGCCCTAGGACGTATATTTAAGGAGATATGGGCAAAATAACTTTTTCATATAAAAATTGCAATTTTTTTAGGTTTTGAGCGGATTATTAAATTTTTTGGGGTGTTACGAATTAAAGTCCTTTTCGCTCTAGGACGCGTATATACGAAGATATGGGAGGATTATTCAATTTTTTTGGGGGTGGTCATGAATTAAAGTCCTTTTCGTGGATTTGTCAAGTTTTTGTGGGTGGTCACGAATTACAGTCCTTTTCGCCCTAGGACGTATATTTAAGGAGATATGGGCAAAATAACTTTTTCATATAAAAATTGCAATTTTTTTAGGTTTTGAGCGGATTATTAAATTTTTTGGGGTGTTACGAATTAAAGTCCTTTTCGCTCTAGGACGCGTATATACGAAGATATGGGCAAAATAAGTTTTTCAGATAAAAATTTCAATTTTTTTCGGTTTTGGGAGGATTATTCAATTTTTTTGGAAGTGGTCATGAATTAAAGTCCTTTTCGCGCTAGGGCGCTTAGTTTAGGAGATATGGGCAAAATAAGTTTTTCATATCAAAATTTAAATTGTTTAGGTTTTGGGAGGATTATTCAATTTTTTTGGGGGTGGTCATGAATTAAAGTCCTTTTCGCGATATGGTCAAAATAAATTTTTCATATCAAAATTTAAATTTTTTTTAGGTTTTGGGTGGATTTGTCAATTTTTTGGGTGTGGTCACGAATTAAAGTCCTTTTCGCTCTAGGACGCGTATATACGAAGATATCGGCAAAATAAGTTTTTCAGATAAATATGTCAATTTTTTTAGGTTTTGAGTGGATTATTCAATTTTTTGGAAGTGGTCACGAATTAAAGTCCTTTTCGCGCTAGGGCGCTTAGTTTAGGAGATATGGGCAAAATAAATTTTTCATATCAAAATTTAATTTTTTTTAGGTTTTGGGTGGATTTGTCAATTTTTTGGGTGTGGTCACGAATTAAAGTCTTTTCGCCCTAGGACGTATATTTAAGGAGATATGGGCAAAATAACTTTTTCATATAAAAATTGCAATTTTTTAGGTTTTGAGTGGATTATTAATTTGTTTGGGGTGTTACGAATTAAAGTCCTTTTCGCTCTAATACGCGTATATACGAAGATATGGACAAAAAAAGTTTTTCAGATAAAAATTTCAATTTTTTTAGGTTTTGGGAGGATTATTCAATTTTTTTGGGGGTGGTCATGAATTAAAGCCCTTTTCGCGCTAGGGCGCTTAGTTTAGGAGATATGGGCAAAATAAGTTTTTCATATAAAAATTTAAATTTTTTTAGGTTTTGGGTGGATTTGTCAATTTTTTGGCGGTGGTCACGAATTATAGTCCATTTCGCCCTAGTACGTATATTTAAGGAGATATGGGCAAAATAACTTTTTCATATAAAAATAGCAATTTTTTTAGGTTTTGAGTGGATTATTAAATTTTTTTGGGGTGTTACGAATTAAAGTCCTTTTCGCTCTAGGACGCGTATATACGAAGATATGGGCAAAATAAGTTTTTCAGATAAAAATTTAAATTTTTTTAGGTTTTGGGAGGATTATTCAATTTTTTTGGGGTTGGTCATGAATTAAAGTCCTTATCGTGGATTTGTCAAGTTTTTGTGGGTGGTCACGAATTACAGTCCTTTTCGCCCTAGGACGTATATTTAAGGAGATATGGGCAAAATAACTTTTTCATATAAAAATTGCAATTTTTTTAGGTTTTGAGTGGATTATTAATTTGTTTGGGGTGTTACAAATTAAAGTCCTTTTCGCTCTAGGACGCGTATATACGAAGATATGGGCAAAATAAGTTTTTCAGATAAAAATTTCAATTTTTTTAGGTTTTGGGAGGATTATTCAATTTTTTTTTTTGGGGTGGTCATGAATTAAAGTCCTTTTCGCGCTAGGGCGCTTAGTTTAGGAGATATGGGCAAAATAAGTTTTTCATATCAAAATTTAAATTTTTTTAGGTTTTGGGTGGATTCGTCAATTTTTTGGGGGTGGTCACGAATTAAAGTCCATTTCGCCCTAGGACGTATATTTAAGGAGATATGGGCAAAAAAACTCTTTCATATAAAAATTTTTTAGGTTTTGAGTGGATTATTAATTTGTTTGGGGTGTTACAAATTAAAGTCCTTTTCGCTCTAGGACGCGTATATACGAAGATATGGGCAAAATAAGTTTTTCAGATAAAAATTTCAATATTTTTAGGTTTTGGGAGGATTATTCAATTTTTTTGGGGGTGGTCATGAATTAAAGTCCTTTTCGTGGATTTGTCAAGTTTTTGTGGGTGGTCACGAATTACAGTCCTTTTCGCCCTAGGACGTATATTTAAGGAGATATGGGCAAAATAACTTTTTCATATAAAAATTGCAATTTTTTTAGGTTTTGAGTGGATTATTAATTTGTTTGGGGTGTTACAAATTAAAGTCCTTTTCGCTCTAGGACGCGTATATACGAAGATATGGGCAAAATAAGTTTTTCAGATAAAAATTTAAATTTTTTTAGGTTTTGGGAGGATAATTCAATTTTTTTGGGGGTGGCCATGAATTAAAGTCCTTTTCGCGCTAGGGCGCTTAGTTTAGGAGATATGGGCAAAATAAGTTTTTCATATCAAAATTTAAATTTTTTTAGGTTTTGGGTGGATTTGTCAATTTTTTGGGGGTGGTCACGAATTAAAGTCCATTTCGCCCTAGAACGCATATTTAAGGAGATATGGGCAAAATAACTTTTTCATAGAAAAATTGCAATTTTTTAGGTTTTGAGTGGATTATTAAATTTTTTGGGGTGTTACGAATTAAAGTCCTTTTCGCTCTAGGACGCGTATATACGAAGATATGGGCAAAATAAGTTTTTCAGATAAAAATTTCAATTTTTTTAGGTTTTGGGAGGATTATTCAATTTTTTTTTTGGGGTGGTCATGAATTAAAGTCCTTTTCGCGCTAGGGCGTTTAGTTTAGGAGATATGGGCAAAATAAGTTTTTCATATCAAAATTTAAATTTTTTTAGGTTTTGGGTGGATTCGTCAATTTTTTGGGGATGGTCACGAATTAAAGTCCATTTCGCCCTAGGACGTATATTTAAGGAGATATGGGCAAAATAGCTTTTTCATATAAAAATAACAATTTTTTGAGGTTTTGAGCGGATTATTAAATTTTTTGGGGTGTTACGAATTAAAGTCCTTTTCACTCTAGGACGCGTATATACGATGATATGGGCAAAATAAGTTTTTCAGATAAAAATTTCAATTTTTTTAGGTTTTGGGAGGATAATTCAATTTTTTTGGGGGTGGTCTTTTGCATAATACCGGTAACGATATAAATCGAGCATGTATAATTGCTAGAAACGAACTAAACTTGTTTCTGCTTCCTTCATTGAGTAATGCAGACACTGTCGTAGCCAGTTTAGAGATATCCACATGCAAATATTGGGTATCTTCGGTCTACATGGGACATGATAGGGAGATGCCACCCTGTGCCGTTAAGACCTTAGTTGAGGAGTCACTAAAAACAAAGACAAAACTCATTATGGGATGCGATGCAAATGCACATCATAGTATTTGGGGAAGTAGTGATACTAATGCAAGGGGAGAGTCGCTAATAGAGTTTATTTTGCGTACTAACCTGGTAGTTTGCAATAAGGGAGATGCACCAACCTTCGTCACCAGGAACAGACAAGAGGTTTTGGACGTAACGTTGACCTCTCCGGAACTGAATGATAAGATATCTGAGTGGCAAGTTTTGAGGGAACATAGCTTCTCAGATCATCGCTACATCAGTTTCAGATTGGCTGTTCGTACTTCAAAGACCATATTTCCGCCAAATGTTAGGAAAGCTGATTGGAATAGGTATAGGGAATCGTTCAATTTGATGATACCGGAAGTGCCGGAGACAAATATGAGCACTGTGCAAGATATCGAACACGCAGTGGAGCGGATTACTAAGGCCTTCAACATTTCACTGAAAGCTGCATGCCCTAGAGGAAAGCCAAGGGGAAAAAATCGGCCGCCATGGTGGACTACGGAGTTAAGTAATATGAGGAAATCCTGCAGGAAGCTCGTTAACAAAGCAAAGTCCACAAGAGCTCCGGAGGATTGGTACACTTACAAGATGAATCTGAGAGAATATAAACGAGAACTGAGAAGGTCTCAACAAAACTCTTGGGATGATTACTGTAGCAGTATTGAAAATACGTCAGAGGCTTCCAGACTACGGAAGGTACTAGCATCCACTAACACCGCTCCAGGTTTCATTAAAACATCGGAGGGAAATTGGACAACGTCCAGTGAGGAGACGTTGGAGGTACTTTTGGACACACACTTCCCTGGAAATCAGACGGTTGAACCATGTTCTGGCGGTGTAACAGAGGCTCAGCGATCATTTCCTATCGAGGAAATTGTGTCGGAATCTAGAATAAAATGGGCTTTAAATAGCTTTGGACCATTCAAATCCCCCGGACCTGATGGAATTACTCCGGCGGAGTTACAGGCAGTGGCTGAAAGAATTATCCCCTGGTTGACGGTGATATATAAACAATGTGTAAACTTAGCATATATTCCAGAAAAGTGGAGGGAAACAAAAGTTGTCTTCATACCTAAAGCAGGAAAAGCCTCTCACTCGAGTGCGAAGGATTTCCGACCAATCAGCTTATCCTCATTCCTACTTAAGACCCTGGAGAGGATGATAGACATGTATCTTAGAACTAGCGTGGATTCAAGTTTGCTCTCGAAACGACAGCATGCATACTCGAAGGGCAGGTCTACTGAGACCGCATTGCATGAACTGGTCAGCTTTATTGAAAGCTCACTATCTGTCAAAGAATACACAATCGTGGCGTTTCTAGACATCGAAGGGGCGTTCAATAATGTCCATCCGAGCTCGATATTAAATGGACTGACAACTCTGAATGTTGATCCAGGTATACTTAGGCTGTTAGACGAACTTCTAATAAAGAGACGTATTTCAGCCACACTAGGGCAAGCAAACATACAAAGGTATGTGAACAGGGGCACTCCCCAAGGAGGAGTTCTATCACCTCTTCTTTGGAATGTTGCTATAAACAACCTTCTGGTTTCTCTAGAAAAAGAAAGGATAAAAGTGGTGGCATACGCAGATGATGTGGCGCTGGCAGTCAGGGGAAAATTCCCATCCACAATCAGAGATATTATACAGAGAGCTCTCCGGATGACTGAGAAATGGGCGAAAGATAATGGTCTTGGTGTAAATCCAGCAAAGACAGAAATAGTCATGTACTGCAAAGATCGCAAAACTCCCACGGTTAGGCCCATTTCCTTAGGGGGTACTGAAATTCCCTTTGGTGAGTATGCAAAATACCTTGGCGTTATTTTGGACAGGAAGCTGAATTTTAGGCTTAATATTGAAGAGAGGGCGAGAAAAGCCACGGTAGCTTTGTACTCGTGCAAAAAGGCAATAGGGAAAAAGTGGGGACTAAGACCAAAAATTGTGCATTGGCTATACACGGCAGTGGTTAGACATATAATGCTATATGGTGTTGTAGTCTGGTGGCCGGCACTTCAGAAACCGACTTGTTTAGATAAAGTTCAGCGTATGGCGAGCTTATGTATCTCAGGCGCATTTAGTAAGACAGGAACAGACTCCCTTAATATCATTGCCTTTAGAAATTTTGGCCAAACAGTCAGCTGCAACAACGGCTGTGCGGTTGCGCGAGGTATCGCTGTGGTCGGAAAAAATGTACGGTCATAGTTCGGTCCTCAAAGTAATGCCAGATGTGCCTAACGTAGTGGATTACACCCTGGCAAAACCACTTTTCGACAAAAAGTTTGAAACTCTAATTCCCAACAGTGAGGCGTGGTGTACACAGACCCCGGGGAATAAAAGATATATAGATTTCTATACTGATGGCTCCAAATTGAATGGACAAGTGGGGTTCGGAGTATATTCTAAAGATCTGGAAATTCGAATAGCGAAAAGATTACCTAATCACTGTAGTGTTTTTCAGGCTGAAATATTGGCAATAAGAGAGGTGGTGAATTGGCTGAGAAGTAATGTTCCAAAAAATATTGGCATTAATATATACTCAGACAGTCAACCTGCAATAAAATCCTTGGACTCTGTGTTCCTTAACTCAAAAACGGCCATAGACTGCCGCAAATCTCTCAACGAGATGGCTGAGCAGTACAATATTCACCTAATATGGGTGCCTGGTCATAGGAACATACCGGGGAACTGTGAAGCAGATGTGTTAGCAAGGCTAGGAACTACCTTACATATTCCAGGGGAACTAGAATCTGTTGGTATGCCTCTGGCCACCTGCAAGCTCTTACTGCGTGAGAAGGCTGTTATGATGGCCAATATTCGATGGGAAAATTGCAAGGGTTGTAACGACACCAAGCAAATATGGCCCCATTTAAACTTAAACCGCACACTAGATATGCTAGTGTTCTCAAGGCGTCAGATAGCACTTCTAATATCTGCTATAACGGGTCGCTGCCTGATAGGCGAATTTGCAAAAACTATAGGTGCGAAGAATAATGCCTATTGTATAAGCTGTCATGACGTGGAGGAAAAGGAATCAATTAAACACCTCTTGTGTGAGTGTCCTGCTTTTTGTGTAAGGCGTAAGCGAATTTTAGGAGCATATAACTTTAGATTACTGGCTGACCTGGAAAACGTTAACTTAAGTTAATGTTTTTGGAGCAATCTGGTTGGTTCCACGTTACGTTCCACGTTAACTTAAGTTAATGTTTTTGGAGCAATCTGGTTGGTTCCACAAAAGTAAATAATGGAGAAGGTTCAGTGGTTAAGACTAGAAGTGCCCATATGTAATAGGTACTTTTAGTTAAATGTGGTATCACAATGGACTGAATAGTCTAAGTGAGCCTGAAATTTAATCGGGCTGCCACTTTAACCTAACCTAACCTAACCTAACCTTGGGGGTGGTCATGAATTAAAGTCCTTTTCGCGCTAGGGCGCTTAGTTTAGGAGATATGGGCAAAATAAATTTTTCATATCAAAATTTAATTTTTTTAGGTTTTGGGTGGATTTGTCAATTTTTTAGGTGTGGTCACGAATTAAAGTCCTTTTCGCCCTAGGACGTATATTTAAGGAGATATGGGCAAAATAACTTTTTCATATAAAAATTGCAATTTTTTTAGGTTTTGAGTGGATTATTAATTTGTTTGGGGTGTTACGAATTAAAGTCCTTTTCGCTCTAGGACGCGTATATACGAAGATATGGGCAAAATAAGTTTTTCAGATAAAAATTTCAATTTTTTTAGGTTTTGGGAGGATTATTCAATTTTTTTGGGGGGTGGTCATGAATTAAAGTCCTTTTCGCGCTAGGGCGCTTAGTTTAGGAGATATGGGCAAAATAAGTTTTTCATATCAAAATTTAAATTTTTTTAGGTTTTGGGTGGATTTGTCAATTTTTTGGGGGTGGTCACGAATTAAAGTCCATTTCGCCCTAGGACGTATATTTAAGGAGATATGGGCAAAATAACTTTTTCATATAAAAATAGCAATTTTTTTAGGTTTTGAGCGGATTATTAAATTTTTTGGGGTGTTACGAATTAAAGTCCTTTTCGCTCTAGGACGCGTATATACGAAGATATGGGCAAAATAAGTTTTTCAGATAAAAATTTCAATTTTTTTAGGTTTTGGGAGGACTATTCAATTTTTTTGGGGGTGGTTATGAATTAAAGGCCTTTTCGTGGATTTGTCAAGTTTTTGTGGGTGGTCACGAATTAAAGTCCTTTTCGCCCTAGGACGTATATTTAAGGAGATATGGGCAAAATAACTTTTTCATATAAAAATTGCAATTTTTTTAGGTTTTGAGCGGATTATTAAACTTTTTGGGGTGTTACGAATTAAAGTCCTTTTCGCTCTAGGACGCGTATATACGAAGATATGGGCAAAATAAAATTTTCAGATAAAAATTTCAATTTTTTTAGGTTTTGGGAGGATTATTCATTTTTTTTGGAAATGGTCATGAATTAAAATCCTTTTCGCGCTAGGGCGCTTAGTTTAGGAGATATGGGCACAATAAGTTTTTCATATCAAAATTTAATTTTTTTAGGTTTTGGGTGGATTTGTCAATTTTTTGGGGGTGGTCACGAATTAAAGTCCTTTTCGCCCTAGGACGTATATTTAAGGAGATATGGGCAAAATAACTTTTTCATATAAAAATTGCAATTTTTTTAGGTTTTGAGCGGATTATTAAATTTTTTGGGGTGTTACGAATTAAAGTCCTTTTCGCTCTAGGACGCGTATATACGAAGATATGGGCAAAATAAGTTTTTCAGATAAAAATTTCAATTTTTTTAGGTTTTAGGAGGATTATTCAATTTTTTTTGGGGTGGTCATGAATTAAAGTCCTTTTCGCGCTAGGGCGCTTAGTTTAGGAGATATGGGCAAAATAAGTTTTTCATATCAAAATTTAATTTTTTTAGGTTTTGGGTGGATTTGTCAATTTTTTGGGTGTGGTCACGAATTAAAGTCCTTTTCGCCCTAGGACGTATATTTAAGGAGATATGGGCAAAATAACTTTTTCATATAAAAATTGCAATTTTTTTAGGTTTTGAGTGGATTATTAATTTGTTTGGGGTGTTACGAATTAAAGTCCTTTTCGCTCTAGGACGCGTATATACGAAGATATGGGCAAAATAAGTTTTTCCGATAAAAATTTCAATTTTTTTAGGTTTTGGGAGGATTATTCATTTTTTTTGGGGGTGGTCATGAATTAAAGTCCTTTTCGTGGATTTGTCAAGTTTTTGTGGGTGGTCACGAATTAAAGTCCTTTTCGCCCTAGGACGTATATTTAAGGATATATGGGCAAAATAACTTTTTCATATAAAAATTGCAATTTTTTTAGGTTTTGAGCGGATTATTAAATTTTTTGGGGTGTTACGAATTAAAGTCCTTTTCGCTCTAGGACGCGTATATACGAAGATATGGGCAAACTAAGATTTTCAGATAAAAATTTCAATTTTTTTAGGTTTTGGGAGGATTATTCAATTTTTTTGGAAGTGGTCATGAATTAAAGTCCTTTTCGCGCTAGGGCGATTAGTTTGGGAGATATGGGCAAAATAAGTTTTTCATATCAAAATTTAAATTTTTTAGGTTTTGGGAGGATTATTCAATTTTTTTGGGGGTGGTCATGAATAAAAGTCCTTTTCGCGCTAGGGCGCTTAGTTTAGGAGATATGGGCAAAATAAGTTTTTCATATCAAAATTTAAATTTTTTTAGGTTTTGGGTGGATTTGTCAATTTTTTGGGGGTGGTCACGAATTAAAGTCCATTTCGCCCTAGGACGTATATTTAAGGAGATATGGGCAAAATAACTGTTTCATATAAAAATAGCAATTTTTTTAGGTTTTGAGCGGATTATTAAATTTTTTGGGGTGTTACGAATTAAAGTCCTTTTCGCTCTAGGACGCGTATATACGAAGATATGGGCAAAATAATTTTTTCAATAAAAATTTCAATTTTTTTAGGTTTTGGGAGGATTATTCAATTTTTTTGGGGGTGGTCATGAATTAAAGTCCTTTTCGCGCTAGGGCGCTTAGTTTAGGAGATATGGGCAAAATAAGTTTTTCATATCAAAATTTAAATTTTTTTAGGTTTTGGGTGGATTTGTCAATTTTTTGGGGGTGGTCACGAATTAAAGTCCATTTCGCCCTAGGACGTATATTTAAGGAGATATGGGCAAAATAACTTTTTCATATAAAAATAGCAATTTTTTAGGTTTTGAGCGGATTATTAAATTTTTTGGGGTGTTACGAATTAAAGTCCTTTTCGCTCTAGGACGCGTATATACGAAGATATGGGCAAAATAAGTTTTTCAGATAAAAATTTCATTTTTTTAGGTTTTGGGAGGATAATTCAATTTTTTTGGGGGTGGTCATGAATTAAAGTCCTTTTCGCGCTAGGGCGCTTAGTTTAGGAGATATGGGCAAAATAAATTTTTCATATCAAAATTTAATTTTTTTAGGTTTTGGGTGGATTTGTCAAGTTTTTGTGGGTGGTCACGAATTAAAGTCCTTTTCGCCCTAGGACGTATATTTAAGGAGATATGGGCAAAATAACTTTTTCATATAAAAATTGCAATTTTTTTAGGTTTTGAGCGGATTATTAAATTTTTTGGGGTGTTACGAATTAAAGTCCTTTTCGCTCTAGGACGCGTATATACGAAGATATGGGCAAAATAAGTTTTTCAGATAAAAATTTCAATTTTTTTAGGTTTTGAGTGGATTTGTCAATTTTTTGGGGTGGTCATGAATTAAAGTCCTTTTCGCTCTAGGACGCGTATATACGAAGATATGGGCAAAATAAGTTTTTCAGATAAAAATTTCAATTTTTTTAGTTTTTGGGAGGATTATTCAATTTTTTTTTGGTGGTCATGAATTAAAGTCCTTTTCGCGCTAGGGCGCTTAGTTTAGGAGATATGGGCAAAATAAGTTTTTCATATCAAAATTTAAATTTTTTTAGGTTTTGGGTGGATTTGTCAATTTTTTGGGGGTGGTCACGAATTAAAGTCCTTTTCGCCCTAGGACGTATATTTAAGGAGATATGGGCAAAATAACTTTTTCATATAAAAATTGCAATTTTTTAGGTTTTGAGTGGATTATTAATTTGTTTGGGGTGTTTCGAATTAAAGTCCCTTTCGCTCTAGGACTCGTATATACGAAGATATGGGCAAAATAAGTTTTTCAGATAAAAATTTAAATTTTTTTAGGTTTTGAGTGGATTATTAAATTTTTTGGGGTGGTCATGAATTAAAGTCCTTTTCGCTCTAGGACGCGTATATACGAAGATATGGGCAAAATAAGTTTTTCAGATAAAAATTTCAATTTTTTTATGTTTTGGGAGGATTATTCATTTTTTTTGGGGGTGGTCATGAATTAAAGTCCTTTCCGCGCTAGGGCGCTTAGTTTAGGAGATATGGGCAAAATAAGTTTTTCATATCAAAATTTAAATTTTTTTAGGTTTTGGGTGGATTTGTCAATTTTTTGGGGGTGGTCACGAATTAAAGTCCATCTCGCCCTAGGACGTATATTTAAGGAGATATGGGCAAAATAACTTTTTCATATAAAAATAGCAATTTTTTTAGGTTTTGAGTGGATTATTAAATTTTTTGGGGTGTTACGAATGAAAGTCCTTTTCGCTCTAGGACGCGTATATTATTATTAATTATTTATTTATCACATTAGAACAATAAGAAGGTATTTCTTTTTTAGTTCAATGTATACATCATAAAGAAAGTCATTAATTGTAATTTAATTCTAATAATCAGTGTTCGGGGTTGAACTGAAGAAGAGCTGGAAAGTAAAACTAATTTTGCCTTCCGAAATAATTACACTTGAAGAAATTTTCGTTTTAAATTTTAAAATTCTGGAATATTTATTTTCAATCGTTTTAGGGTTTTTGTAGTGTATTTTTAATATAATTCTAATTTTTATTCGTAATTTATTATTAGATTTAAGTTTTAAATTAGCAATTAAGTTTTAGATTTAGGTTTAAAATATTTACAAAAAAAAATTATACTTTAAATTAATTCAAGGAAACAGTGTAAACAAGGGTTGTTTCAATTCAAATTTAACATGGGTTTGTGCAATATAGTTGTAAGTAAAACTAAGTGCAATTTCAATGTAAACTTCAGTGCAATATAGTATTAAGTAAAAATTTGTGTATTTTGTGTTGTGATTTTGTTCTGATGATTTTTTGTTGATGATGATTGTTGTTAGTGGCCGGCACTTTTCTTTTTGGGTTTATGAGTGGGGAATGGGTTGTTATGGTGTTGATGTGTCTTTATGCATCACTGTGTATTAATCGTCTTCACTAATAGTTTACCTGTAAATGTTCTTTATTTTTAAATGTTCACTTCAATGTTTATATGTTTCAAAGTTTGTTTTATTTTTTCAATAACGAATGTTTCACTACACTTGTTTATCACGGGGGGAGATCGGCAGCGCGCACGCGAGTTGATGGTCGGTTTAAGACTGGTTCGTTGCCCTCTTGAGTGATGCTTAGTAGCCGATGCAAAGCTTAGCGACAAAACTACAAGCATCGATCAAAGGGCAACTTTCCAGGTAAACAAATAGAAAAACAAAAGGACACGACGATTAAAAATTATTTGTGCCGCTACGCACAGTGTTTCAAAACGGGTTCAAAGAAACTTTGAACATTCTGCCCCCCGCGAAAGAGTGTAGTTTACCTTACCTTACTGGTTGCTGACCTCGGTTGGACTACTGACTGGTCCCACGAAAACATAGCCCCAATCGGTGAGTTGGGCAAAAACTCTTCCAAGGCCCGTCTGTACGACGCCATCTCGCCGCAAGTAGGCATAAGCACTTGCGCCCACTTCGACGTCGATGGACTCATTGCCTCTAGGATCGATATCGGCCAACTCATGAGCCTCCATATTTGCAGCAGGGTCCTCAAGGATGGGGTCGGAGTATGGGCGTCTGGGTAGGTCGCGGGTCAACAAAGCTCTGAGCTTATACACCAGGCGACTTCCATAGCGTCGTGCCCTAAGTCGGATTGTGGCGAACGTACGACCATCCTTTTCCCTTGTTGGGATTCGGAGCCGGTTAACGGTCGATGCAGCAACTCGTGTGTGTGTGGCAGCTTGGCATAAAAGCACTCTTACACTGGCCCAGTCCTCAGACTCCTCAGCCATCATATCCACCTGGGCTGTAGGAATAAAAACCGAAGATCGGTGGTATGGCAACTCTACCGGTGGTGGCGTATAACGTCCAAAGGTTTCTCGCAGCTGAGGAGCCCCATGCAACATCGTATGGTGACGGAGGTTGCATTCCCGACACGCGGTGAGGACTGGGCAGTCCGGAGCCAAATGACTGCGCGCCAGGCAGTTACGGCAGTAGCTGCGCCTCTCTACTGTTTCATACCGCTGATATGGGGTCTGGCGGCGGAAGAAGGCACATGACCTGATTGGGTGGTCGTCTTGGCACAGCCCACATGCATACTGCCAGTGCGCAGGTCGGTGTCGGCGATTGGGGCGAGAGGGTCCATTTGGTGATGGGTCGCGAACTGGTAATACTCCGGCCATTTCTGTAACAAAAGTTTTGTGAGTACCGTGTTTTTTGATGAATTTGTGATATGCTAGTCAGTCCGCAAATAGTTTTACTATCTTCGTTATGGGTCGGCTGAGCATACCGCTAGCGGTTTTAATGTCTACTACTCGAATATTTTTGTCAGCGCCTTCGTAGGTTTTGACAACCCTCCCTAGTTTCCATTCATTTGAAGGTAAGTGATCATCTTTTATAATAACTAAATCATTTATGGCAAGGTTTTGTTGTGGGTATTTCCATTTGTATCTACGGTGTAATTCATTCAAATATTCCGATTTCCATCTTTGACAAAAATTCTGAGAAATAACTTTTAATCGTGTCCACCGATTTATTAATGTCACATCCCCACCAGAAATATAGGGTTCTGCCGGGGTCAACAATGGAGAACCTATCAGAAAATGTCCTGGGGTCAAAGGCTCTAAGTCTGAAAGGTCATCACTAGTTGGACTAATCGGACGTGAATTAAGACAAGCCTCTATGCGGGCTAAAATAGTTGATAATTCTTCAAACGTAAAATTCATTTTTGGCATTGTTTTACGAAGGTGGGTCTTGAACGATTTAACACCCGCCTCCCACAGACCTCCCATATGGGGAGCCCCTGGAGGAATAAATTTCCATTCTAAATTTTGATGCGCGTGTCTTTGAATAGTAGTGTCTTGAATTGATTTCATAAATGCGATCCTATCTTTTTTAATAAGTTCCGCGGCACCTATAAAGTTTTTCCCATTATCCGAGAATATTTTTTCTGGACACCCTCTTCTGCCTATAAAGCGATCTAAAGCAGCTATGAAGGATTGGGTCGACAAATCACTAGTAGCTTCTAAGTGGATTGCGCGAGTCGAAAAACAAACCAATATACAGACATAACCCTTTGTAATAAGACAAGCTCGAGCAGTCAAACTTTTTATCCCAAAGGGTCCAGCAAAATCTACGCCCGTATTTTGAAAGGGTCTAGATAACATAGTGCGTTCTGGTGGCAGGGATGCCATAATTTGAGTTTGGGTCCGGTGTCGATGTATAGAACGTATCCGACAATTGTGAATAACCTTTTTTACTAATTGTTTCACACGAAAAATCCAAAATTCCGATCGAATGACACGAACCATTAGTTGATTGCCACCGTGCATTGTGACCTTATGAACAAATTCTACAAATAAAAGAGCAAACCGAGAGTCGTATGGAATTAAGATAGGATGGCGTTCGCTATATGTAAGAGCCTGAGATTGAACTAAACGACCGTTTGATCTAAGCACTCCTTTTGAGTCGATAAATGGGTTAAACGATAAAATACTACTGCTTGGCGAGATTCGCTTCTTTTGAGTCAAAGCTAAATATTCTTCAGCAAAATAATGTTTTTGAGTAACGATGATTAGACGAGTTTTTATATCATTGAGTTCAGATGAGGATATGTCCTCCGACGCAATTCGAGACCGATTTGAACCTGTATTCCGCCAAAAACGCATTACATACGATAGCACTCGATAAGCGCGTGATAAAGATGAGAAACGGGTCAAAGGGTCTTCGAAAACAGTTGTCGCGAAAACTTTAACTTGTTTAGCTTCAAGATTCGTATCTGCGTTGAGTTGAGTTTTGGGCCACCGATCTCTGGGCAATTTCAACCATTCCGGCCCCGTCCACCACAAATGATGTTCTTTTAACTCATCTGGTGAACAACCACGACTCGCGATATCGGCTGGGTTCGATTCAGAGTCCACGTGATTCCAGTTTTCATTACCGACGCTTTCTAAAATTTCGGAAACCCGATTTCCAACAAAAGTGCTCCAAGAACACGGTGGTTTACGAAGCCACGCTAAAACTATGGTGGAGTCAGTCCAGAAATGTGTCGTAAATTGCGCTATTTGTAGATTTGGAATGATTGCATTTGCTAACTTTGATAACATAACCGCTCCGCATAACTCTAATCTCGGTAGAGAAATTTTCTTTATTGGAGCCACACGAGTTTTGGCTGCTAAAAGAAAAGTGTCTACTTGGTTTCCGATTTCTACTCGAATATAAAGCGTAGCAGCGTACGCGCTTTCCGACGCGTCACAGAAACCGTGTATTTCGACCGCGCTTGAGGGTGAAAATCGAATCCATCTTGGTACAGATATAGTATTAATAATCGGGCTATTTTTCACAAAATTTCTCCAATTCATAGTGGTTACGGGTCTTAATGTGTCATCCCACCCTATTTTATCTAACCAGACTTGCTGCATCACTAATTTGGCAACTATAATGATCGGAGCAAGCCAGCCGCAAGGGTCGAAAAATTTAGCAATTGTCGATAAAACTTCGCGTTTAGTGAAAAGTTCTCTTTCTTCAACATTTGGCGCTTTAAATGAGAAAGCATCGGTCGCTACATTCCACCGAATGCCAAGGGTCTTGGTTGACGATCCTTCAGAAAGATCTAACCAATTGACAGGCAACAATAAATCAGGATGTAGATCATTTAATAGACGTGGGTCGTTAGAGGTCCATTTCCTCAACTCGAAACCAGCAGAGTCTAAAACAGATGTTAATTGTTTTCTAGCGGCGATGGTGTCTTCAATCGTGTGTCCCCCCGCTAATACATCATCAACGTATAAATTTTCTTTGATTATTTTTGAGCCCAAAGGGTATGAGTCTTGTACATCTTCAGCTAATTGAAGCAGGGTTCTTATTGCCAAAAACGGTGCGCAATTTACGCCAAAAGTGACGGTTAACAATTCAAAATCTTCCACTGGGCCATTTTCGGAGAATCGGAAAAGTATTCTTTGAAACGAAGCTTGATTTGGGTCTATTAATATCTGCCGATACATTTTTGTAACATCGGCGTTGAAAACATATTTGAAAAAACGCCATTTTAAAATTTGTAACACCAAATCCTGTTGAAGAATAGGCCCTGTATGTAAAATATCATTAAGACTCTTTTTATTTGAAGTAGGGCTTGATGCATTAAATACCACTCTAAGTTTGGTGGTCGTTCTATCTGGTTTAATAACTGCGTGGTGCGGTAAATAGTAATGAGGGGTCTTGTAAATATTTTGTGGATCAACTTTTCGCATGTGTCCCAATTGAAGATATTCCCTAATAGCAGCGTCGTATTCCGCCTTTATATCAGGGGTCCTGGCCAATTTCTTCTCCATTCTGTGAAATTGTGCAAGTGCGATGTTTCGAGATGCACCAATTTCTGCGCAACTTTTGAATGGTAGAGTCACTGTGTATCTTCCCGCTTCATTACGTTTCGTCGTAGACGTGTAATTTGTTTCACAATAAATATCTTCAGCTGACCTCAAAATCTTTTTTGGGGTTTCTTCCACCTCCCAAAAACGTGTGATTATTTTTTCCAAAGATGAGGCACTGTGAAGAGCAATTTTCCTAGTTGTCTCAATATTTTGTTGAATGGGTCCGCCAACTATCCATCCAAATACAGTGTCTTGTGCCAATATTGAGCCAAAAGATTTCATAGGAACATCATGAGTGTATATGAACGGTCCTATATCAAGTCCGATGAGCATATCAACGGGTCGACTATCAAAGAACTGCGGATCGGCTAATCTAAGATGCCGGAACTCATCAAACAATGTTCGATCAAGAGTATGCGTTGGTAAATTAGACGGAAGAGTCTTTAACACGGGTGCCCAAACCTCTAATTCAAAAGTAGGGTCTATGCGTGAACAAAGATTAAAAACACAAGCCTTTGTAGATGTCTCAGCAACTGTGTCACTCAAACCTGTGACGTGAACTAAATTCCTGACTGTAGGAAGTTGTAATCTGTTTTTGATTCTTTCAGAAATAAATGTCGATTGTGACCCAGGATCAATGATTGCCCTGGCGTCATATCTCTGTCCCTTTGATTCGATTTGAACGATTGCGGTAAACAAAAGTGTAGTTTCGGGTCGTGGAGTGGGTCTATCTTCTTGCAACGTGAGAGTCGTTATACTAGGCCTTTCGTTAGTAGAAGTGGACTGTATACTAGATGAAATCGATGATTGAACTAGAGTGGAACAAGTGGCAGCACTTGCACTAGATTGTGCTCCACCTTGAACCTGATTAACAAAAGTGTTGAGAGCGGCAGCACTTGTGCTAGGTTGTGCTCCGTCTCGTACTTGATGAATTAAAGTGTTGAGAGCAACAGCACTTGCACTAGATTGTGCTGCGTCTCGTGTATGTGTTGTGTTTGTAGGGGCAGAGCCAACATTGCCCTTATGTAACAGACTGTGGTGTCGCTGATTACATTCCCTACAACTATAACGACTTTTGCATTCCCGAACTCCATGATCGGCCAATAAACAATTGTAGCAAAGATGATTTTGTTTCGTTATTTGTATTCTGTCATTGGGTGACTTTTCCAAAAATTTGGGACAGTTTCGCAACAAATGATTTGTCCGACAAATTGGACAAACTCTTTCACTTTGTTTGCGACTAGGATTATTAATATTTTTCGAATTATGGTTGGCTTGTGAATTGTTATTATTATTATTGAGTCTTGAACCCGAAGGATTATGTTTCTGAGTGACATTTGTATGAAAACTATTAACACGATTCCCCCTTCTATCATTATCCGATCTTGATTGATTATGTTTCGAATTTTGAATTTTAATATTCCCCACCGATTCCAATGTTTTAAACTTGTGTGACAGAAAATCGTCTAATTTCTGCCAACTTGGAAGTGTCGAACAATCCTCTAAACTGTTCTCAAATTCTTCCAAGAATGTACGAGGTAATTTTGTTGAAACAAGGTATACTAATATTGGGTCCCATTCTCCCGTGTCTACTAGTAAAGTTTCCAAAGTTTGTGTACAAGTGTTAATCGTGCGTTGTAATTTTTGTATCGTTGACGCGTTTTCAACTGATACTGTAGGCAAATTAAAGAGAATCCTAAGCTGTTCGTTAACTTGCATCCGTTTATTTTCGTATCTATTTTCTAAATTTCTCCAAGCTATATCGAAACCCTCATTAGTTAGGGGTACATTTGTAATGATTTCCCGCGCTTCTCCCGAAGTTTTTTGGGTCAAATGGAATAACTTCTCGACTTTACTCAATCTTGGGTTATTTATGTAAATTGCAGCAAATAAATCTCTGAATGTAGGCCATTCGCTATACCCGCCCTTAAAAATGTCGGTGTCGCATGGTGGTAATCGTAAATTTGGGGTCGAATTTGGGTCTACTGCCATATTTTGTGTCATTAATGATTCCCTAGCTAATTTTTCCTGATTCTCCCGTTCCTGCCGCGCCGAGATCTGTGAGTTAATCGTACTTAAACCTGTCTTATAGACGTCCATACCGTTTTTATAATGACCGCGAAGCTTATCCTTATCTATTGGAGTCTCTCCCTCAACTGGAACCCTATCTCGACAGTTTATATAAGCCCGCCTAACTTGGTCCCATAACGTATTTAGCTCTACTCGAGCCGCTTCCAACGCGTGTAAATCTTCGGTGGCCGCCTTAACAGATAAAACGCTTTCAACATCCACGAGATCATTCAAACAATTGGCAAATTTTTCTTTCAAAATTCTATCCATAATGTATTTTAAACTTTTTTGCACCGGTCAAAAATTAAAATATATTATAACTCGCGAAAGATTCAAAAAACTAGTTTTATTCAGAAAAAACACGAATTTTCTACAATAAACTATTTCAAAATCAAGATATCCTTTCAAACGGGACAAAATTTGTAGTGTCGAAAATATTTACTAATCAAGAAAAATTAAAAAACGAGTCAAATTTAACAAAAAAAATTGGGTCAGTAGACAAATTGGGCCAAAATTACGTAAAAACAACAAAAAAAATCCCACAAATTTACGTTTACAACAAATGTTCCAAAAGATTTCCAAAAAAAATCTCGAAAAAAAATTTTACGAAAAATTTCCCAAACACCCAAAAAATCAAAAAACAGAAAAGCAATATTTTGTTAAAGCACAATGCTCAAAAATATATGGATTTTAGCAATTTTGCAATACAAATAAACGAAATTAAAAAAAAAGCTGAAAAAAAATTTGTTAACAAAAATGTGTCAAAAAATTTCAAAAACCAACTATCTCCTACCTTTTTGTGGGTCAGAGGGTCGAATAGATAGATTGGCTTTGAAATAAAGGTTGATAAAAAATATAAATATAAAATAAATTGTTTTCTTCAAAAAAAGTTTCAATTGTTGCCGATTGATTCAATGGTAAATTTTTTCCAGGGTCTCTTTTTTTACGGTGTACGGGAAATAAAATGATAAATTCCCAATTAAATATTTCCAAAATCCAAAAAAATCAAAAATCGATTTGATGAACAAAAAAAATCCAAAATTTTTATGAATTTTCCAATTTGATGTTTTTTATGATTTAAGAAAACAAAATAAATTAAATTTTTTGAGCAAAAATAAAATTTAAAAATGTTTGTAATTTTTTCCAACAAGAATTGAGGAAAAAATTTCTTTTAGTGTAGCCGCTTTTTTTTCCAAAATGATTCGTTTTCCAATTTTTTCTCAAATTACGTAATAAAATATGTGTCCAAAGTTCTGTGTCATGAACATATCACAAATTCGGAGTTGTTTTTTTTTTTTTTTCGGGTTATACAGAGTCTTTGCAACAACAAGCTCTCAACTATGAGCTCAGCAAAAACTGTATACCAAAAATCCACAAAAAAAAATCAAAAAATAGGTACTCACTTTGAAGCTTTGTAAATTTGTATGTGTGTGTGCAATTGGATGTATAAAAATGGCGTCTGCTTTCTGCCGCTGTGTTGTTTTTGTTGTTGTGTCGCTTTGTAGTGCTGTTGAAGATTGTGTTGTGTCGCTAGAGACTGATTTGTGTCGTGAAAACTGTATATTTATTGTTGGACAAAATGTAGTTTTTAAAAAACCGTTGTTACGGTTTTGTCCAAATTCACCAAAAATGTCCAAAGTTCAATGTTCAATTTTTTTTTTGTTGTTTTATTTTACACGACCGAACCGAGAATTGATTTTAATGAAAATGCACAAAAAACTTGGGTTAATTTTGTATGGGTCACTTGTATGTAATTTTTTGACCAATTTTGCAAAAAACTGATTTTTTAAAATATCACAAATAAAAATTTTACTTATGGCAAAAAATAAAGGAAATCACTTTTTCATTATTTTTTCCAGTGTAAATCAGTTTTTCTTTGATTAATTGATCAAAAAATTACGAAAAAACACTTTTGTATGTTGGGTCATTAAATTTTTTGATTTCGAAAAACACTTTTTTTTTCTTAGAAATTCACTAATTTTTCAAAAAGTACACAATTTTTCGAAAAAACACTTCAAAATTATTATTGTCCACAATTTTTTACTATTTTTCAAACATTTTACTTAAATGTCATAACCTTTTATTTTTACAGTGTAGCATTAATGTCATTACCCTTTTATTTTGTTTTCTCTCTATGCTTTATATGTTTGTATGTACGTGTGTGTGTTTGACTATTTTTTGGCTGTCCGCTTGTTGGTCAGTCAATGCATCACCAGCTGTGTGGTCAATGTATGTTGTTGTTGTTGTTTATTTGGTTTTGCATAGTGATACTTACATTTGAAGGGCATGGGCAATTTGAATATTATTTGACTATTTGGTTTTTTTTTTGTTGTTGTATTACACTAGGGTATTTGACATTAATATTACACTGGGTTATGATCACTTAATAATTTTTTCTTTTTTAATATAATACTACAGTTTTTTTTTCTTCACTTGATAAAACGCACTAATGGGTCACTGGGTTTTTTAACTTGTACACTTAGAACAAAATCACAATACACTTGGAGAAAAAATTTTATATTATTTTTTAATCAATTTTATTGTTTTTAATAATTTAAAAAACACAAATCCGGTTCGCAATGGACCAAAATGTTCGGGGTTGAACTGAAGAAGAGCTGGAAAGTAAAACTAATTTTGCCTTCCGAAATAATTACACTTGAAGAAATTTTCGTTTTAAATTTTAAAATTCTGGAATATTTATTTTCAATCGTTTTAGGGTTTTTGTAGTGTATTTTTAATATAATTCTAATTTTTATTCGTAATTTATTATTAGATTTAAGTTTTAAATTAGCAATTAAGTTTTAGATTTAGGTTTAAAATATTTACAAAAAAAAATTATACTTTAAATTAATTCAAGGAAACAGTGTAAACAAGGGTTGTTTCAATTCAAATTTAACATGGGTTTGTGCAATATAGTTGTAAGTAAAACTAAGTGCAATTTCAATGTAAACTTCAGTGCAATATAGTATTAAGTAAAAATTTGTGTATTTTGTGTTGTGATTTTGTTCTGATGATTTTTTGTTGATGATGATTGTTGTTAGTGGCCGGCACTTTTCTTTTTGGGTTTATGAGTGGGGAATGGGTTGTTATGGTGTTGATGTGTCTTTATGCATCACTGTGTATTAATCGTCTTCACTAATAGTTTACCTGTAAATGTTCTTTATTTTTAAATGTTCACTTCAATGTTTATATGTTTCAAAGTTTGTTTTATTTTTTCAATAACGAATGTTTCACTACACTTGTTTATCACGGGGGGAGATCGGCAGCGCGCACGCGAGTTGATGGTCGGTTCAAGACTGGTTCGTTGCCCTCTTGAGTGATGCTTAGTAGCCGATGCAAAGCTTAGCGACAAAACTACAAGCATCGATCAAAGGGCAACTTTCCAGGTAAACAAATAGAAAAACAAAAGGACACGACGATTAAAAATTATTTGTGCCGCTACGCACAGTGTTTCAAAACGGGTTCAAAGAAACTTTGAACAATCAGTATGTCATTATTATCATCTCCTAAGCTAAATAATAATAGAGGTGTAATGTTTGTCTTTTTTAATTTAGTGTGTTGTGGATGAAGTTTTGTGAAATTCTTGTTGTTTCAAATTTAAATAGCCTGCCTATCAGTTTTTGCCGGCGCTTACAAACGCCACGGGCAGAAAAATGTTGTATATTTACTTGCAGGCACAGATTCAGTGCCACTTCAAGTCTTTCTTTTGGTTTAAATGAAAATGCCGGTTTAGGCTTTCAAAACTGAATGATTGACTTTATTGAAAATTGTTCATCTTTTATACTTAAATAACGGTATTTATAATTTTTAATTCTTTTTTCAACATTATCCTTAAAAATAAACAACAATCCTTAAACATAACATATGATCTAAACTTATAACTAAACAGCTGATTAAAAATACAATTATTCTCAAACTACTTAACAGTTGATTCATACATATAATACCGTTTACACTACACCCTCACCCTATAAAAAAAAAATAATTTTTGAATATTCATATGAAAAAAATTATTTTTACAAATATTAAATTATTAAATTCAGTTGCATTTTAATTCTTTGTTATAAAAAAAAATTCATTTGTTTTATCATCATAATGGAAAATTTCTTTAAAGAATACATAATATATAATTAGGTTGAATTCAATGTTAAATAATTCCATGGTTTTAACATATTATTATGGAATTTCTTTATCTTTCCATCGACATTTATAAAACTATTTACGCCCTCTCTATTTACAATTTCATATGGGCCTAGATACGGTGATTGATTCTTTTTTCTATTTATCTGGCGTAAAAGTACAAAATCGCCTTTTTTCAAAATAAGTGGATTAGAAGTTTGATTACTAAGAACTCTCTTTATTTTCGATTTCTCTAAATATTCTTTTGACTTAGCAAGAGAATACTTAAGTCTTTGCTTCAACTCATTGGCGTAATCATCCATATTGTAACATTTTTTAGCTGTTCTTATTTCATCGTTCGGTAAATAAGGTAACCTACCAAAAACTAGCTCATATGGTGAATAATTAGTATCAACATGAGGTGTTGTATTATAGGCAAACGTAAAATATGGTATCCAAGAGTCCCATTCATCATCTTTGGTGAAATTTAATAAAAATTCGTTAAGAATTCTATGATTTCGCTCTATTGAACCCAATGTCTCGTGGTGGTATGGGGCACTAAATATTTGCTTTATATCCAATAAACGACATACTTCCGCCATCAGCTGATTCGTAAACTCTGTACCCTTATCTGACTTTAGAACTTTAAAATTCCCATAAATTAAAATGAATTTCTCTACGAGAGTTTTCGCAACAGTTTTCGCGTCTTTTGTCTCCATTGGATATGCTACAACATACTTTGTTAATTCACATTGTATAGTTAAAATATACCTGTTATTATTAGAAACCCTTAATGGACCTACTGTATCTATTGATATTGTTTCAAAACTTGTTCCTGGTGTATCTGTCATCGTAATTGTTTCTTTTGTGTGTCTAGTCTGTTTGTTCAATTTACATTGTGGGCTACTTAAGACATATCTCTTGACCATTTTTGACATATTCTTCCATATGTAACGTTGCTTTAATTTCAGTAATGTTTTGCGGACTCCTAAATGTCCTCCGTGTGGTGAATCGTGGTATTCCGCTATTATTTTCAATTGTGTATGCGCACAGTTTATTCTTCTTGGTTCCTCATATAATATAATTTTCAAATTTACTTTATTCTTTTGTATTAATTTATTCATAATTGTTTTGAATTCTTCCATGGCCATGGATTTGAACAATTCATCATTTTTGCTCATTGCTAATTCTTTTATTCGTTGCTGTTGCATCTTCAATATAAGTTTCTCCAAAGTCACCTTAGTGTTCGATGGATAATCGCTGTATATGACAGATACACTGCTATTATTTATCTCAAATACTGTTTTCTTTCTCTGCATATCCGGTATAAACTCGAGTTTTCTCATATTTCGTATATCAGTGGGTGATGTGCATTCCCAAATTAAAAGTTGATCAGGCTTCGAAATTGGTACTTCATCACTATGGGTGTCATTGTTATGGTTTTGTGCATGTAATTCTTTTTGCATGCTTCTAGTAATGGCTAGGACTTGAGCGTCTCGCTCGATTGAAGTGGGAATCATCGCTTTTAAAGTTTCGCTATTTATGTTTATTCTTGACAAAGCGTCAGCATTCGTGTTCATCTTCCCTTTCTTGTACACTATTTCAAAATCATAGTCACATAAATCCATTCGAATACGTGTCATCTTAGAAGAAGGATTTTTATGTGAGAATAATGAAACAAGTGGTCTGTGGTCAGTCACAACTATAAATTTTCTGCCATAAAGGTAGGGTCTAAAAACGTTGATTCCCCAATGAATGACAAGGAGTTCCTTTTCTAATACTGGTTTATTTAAATCATGTTTTGATAGAGTAGCGCTGGCGTACGAAATTGGTAAATCGCTGCCAATTACTCCTTGAGACAGAACTGCTCCTAAAGCATAATTAGATGCGTCTGTCGTCAATATAAAAGTTTGTGAAAAATCCGGGTATTGTAGTACAGGAGGTTTAAGTAAGCTTGTTTTTAAAGTTTCAAATGCACTTTGGCACTGTAAATTCCATTCGAATTTCTGATTCTTTTTCAGAAGCATATTCAAGCATTTTGCTTTATCGGCAAAGTTCGGTATAAAGCGCCTATAATAATTACAAAAGGCTACAAATCGTCTGACTTCATCAGCGTTAGTTGGTACTGGATATTGTCTTATTACTTCATCTTTGGCTGGATCAGTCTTCACTCCCTTATCCGTTATGAGATGTCCCAAATAGACTACCTCCGGCTTCAAAAAACTGCATTTGTTTGCATTTAATTTAAGGTTGAATTTTCTCAATCTTCGAAATACATCTCGCAAATTTTCGTTGTGATGTTGGAGACTACATCCAAAAACGATGATGTCATCCACGTAAAGAAAAGCGGATGCATCTAAACCACTTAAAGCAACTGTTAACATTCTTTGAAAACTATTTGATGAAATTTTCAAACCAAATGGTAAACGTTTGAATTGATAATGTCCATTTCCAGTTGAAAAAGCTGTGAGTGGACGCGATTCGCTGTGAAGATTTATTTGGTGGAACGAGCTTGTCATATCAAGTGTTGGGAAATACTTAGCTCTTCCAAGTCTGTCTAAAACGTCTTCAATCCGTGTTAGTGGAAACTTATCATTTACTATTCTGTCGTTGAGTTTCCTAAAATCAACAACCAAACGCCATTTCTTTTGCCCATCTGTGGATTTCTTTGGTACAACCAATAATGGTGAATTGTAAGGACTGACAGAATCTTCAATTATGTCGTCTTCCAAAAGTTGTGCAACTTGTTCGTTAATCTCTTCCATTTGTGTCTGTGGGAGTCTGTAGTTCTTTATGTAAACTGGAGTAGAATCAGAAGTTTCAATGCGTTGAGTATAAAAATTGTTTACGGTAAGCCTCTCTCCAGGTAAATGGAAAATATCTTGAAATTCTGCAAAGATATCTATTATCGACTCTTTAGCTTCTGGATCACTTGTACCAATATCCAAGGATTCCAATAAAGTGTTCAACCTAGTGGTGTTTTTCTCGCATTGATCAGTGGTTGTATGGCAGACGTGATAATCTCTTAAAGGATTCACTTCACAATCAATATCATCAATAGTTACATCTTTGTCAGTGGAGTTCAGCAGTTTAACATGAACAACCCCGTGTGCTGGTATAATGCAATTAGCTAGATAAACTCCTTCTGCTAATTCTTTGTTGAGTACAATACTTTCTTCTTCAACTTTAATGTTTAGCGGCAAAATGATTTCTGATCTTGATGGTATGGTTATACAGCGGTGAGTCACTGGTCTGTAGTTCATGGGTAACACTACATCTCTGTCATTAACGTTGAATGCAATTGTGTACGTTTCAAAATCGATTCTGCATAAATACTCTGATAAAATATCTCTTCCTATTATTCCATCAGTAGGAATAGGAAAATCGCCTTCAACAACATAGAAATTGTGCACAATGATATCTTCCTCCATTTTCAAACGTAAACTTGATGTTCCAATACATTGAATTGCCTCTCTGGTTATCCCACTTAACCTTGCTGTGTCTCGTGTATTTATCCTCATAAAGTCTTGAACTTTACATATAGAAATATCTGCACCAGTATCTATCATGAATGTTAACATTTTATCTGAGCAGTTCAGTGTCACGAAAGCATTTGTTTTTAATTCAATATTAAATATCCTTAATTTTGGGCCCCTTGGATGACTTCCTGTGTCATCCGGCCATTTGAGTTTTCCTGTTCACACTTACAAGGAAAAGCTCGATAGTTTCTTCCACCACTGTTCGTATATGTGCGGCCTCTGCCACCAAAATTGCGACTTCCAACATTATTATTATTACTATTATTGCCATTTCCATTAGCATATGTGGTATAATTATTATGATTTTGCCGATTAATATGGCGAGAGTTTCCTCTTTGATGTATGCTCACATTGTGTCTGTTACCACTGCGGTAATCGTTAGTGTCATTGCGTCTATTATTGTAAGTGTAATGTGTGTTACCGTATCTGTTGTTTCGGTTATCGTATCTCGTGTCGGTTCTATTGTTTTCTTCGTATCTATTCCTGTGGTAGGTATGACTTCCACTAGACCTATGAACCGGAAAAACTTGTCTCGTCTCCATACCTAAGCTTTTCTCAGCTGTCAAACACCTTTGAGTAGCCTCAGCTAGTGAAGACGGCATGTTGGCCAATAATATCGGTTTAAATTCCGAATTTACACCCTTCATAAAAACATTTAACGCCATATTTTCATTTGCCTTGTAAATGGCATCCTTAGTGTCCTGAGTCGGATTTGATAAATTTCCTATTTCAAACCTGCTGAGCTCATCACTAAGTTCCGAAATTTTCTCCCTAAATGATGTCATGCTAGAATTGCCCTGCTTCGTATTTCCTAACTCTGCTAAAATTTGTTGTATTGACCTAGGATTAGGGTAAGCGTCTTCTAATGCTTTTTTCAAAGCCGCGAACGTTGTCGGTCTATTGGATCGGCCTAAAGTGCTCCTTACCTGAGCCGTAAGTTTGAAATTGTAGACGTACTTAACGAATATTTCCTTATCCTCATTTCTTAACAGGTCATGCAGTAACTCTGACTGCGCTATAAAATCTTCCAAGTTGTTAAATGAGCCCTTGAATATTTGTAGGTTTTTACCCACCATAGAAATATAGAATTGAGCCATAGTTGGTAAATTTCTTATTTCCTTTATGTCTTTTGTTTTCACTTGTTCAAGTAGAAGCCAAACTTCCTCTTTCAACTCAAAAAATTCTACTTTTAATTCGGATAATTCCTTGCAATCGAAATCAGTACCATCCACCGTATCTTGTAAAACGTTTATTCTTCTTAATTTAGATTCTTTATAATCTATAGAAAATACTGTATTTTTACTTTTCCTTAAATTCGACTTCAATGATTCTAATTCTTTTATATATTCTTTTAACTTTTCCATTAATTCGTTTTTCTTTTCAATACTATACAAATGTTCTTATCATATTATTTCTATTATATTGTACACTTTTCTTTTTCTACTATTTAACTTCCTTTAAAATCTTAGAAATTCAAATATATATATAACTCCAGTGTGAACATTAAAATGTGAATGCAAGATTTTATGTGTGAACGCAAATTTATATTCAAGTGTGAATGCAAAATTCAAGTGTGAACGCAAAATTTTACATGTGAACGACAAACTTTAAATGTGAACAGCAAATATTTTATAACCCTATTCAGTGTAAAGCCTCTTTTACGTTATAATCGATTATATAGTATTCGATAATCGATTACCATTCATCATATTTGACGTTTTACTTTTACTTTCGTGTTTTGATGACGATCATTTTTACATTCGCGTGTGCTTAATATTTTTTTAATTCGTAATAAATATTCCTCGCGTTCAAATTATTTAATTTCCGTGTCAACAATAATAACAATGAAAATTCTAATATAACAATTCATGTATTTTTAAATAAAACAAATAAATAAATATAATACATTTACAAATGCATATCAGTGTTGTGGTTTTTGTTTTCACGGTGGTTGCCTTCATATAGTGCTGTTTGTTGGTTTTTTTCTTGGCATTTGTTTTTCAATTTCGTCAATCCTTTGCCATATTTTGGAAGAACGTTGGCAAGACGGTGGTGGATCGGCATTAACCACTTCTTTCAATGCGGCCAATTCCCTACGCAACCGCACAATTTTTCCACCTCTTCTGTGTTTTGGTCTTGCAGTTGGTGGTATCCGGGTCAGCTTTTCTTCCAGCAAACGTTGCTGCCTTTTGAAATAATCCTCAATTGTTAATTTCTTCGGACCCTCGTTCAGCACAGCTGGAACGACATCTTCACTGGGCAGATTTCTCTGGTCCGTGTTGGGCAGGATCGCCATGTAATGTTTGTCTTTTTTAATTTAGTGTGTTGTGGATGAAGTTTTGTGAAATTCTTGTTGTTTCAAATTTAAATAGCCTGCCTATCAGTTTTTGCCGGCGCTTACAAACGCCATGGGCAGAAAAATGTTGTATATTTACTTGCAGGCACAGATTCAGTGCCACTTCAAGTCTTTCTTTTGGTTTAAATGAAAATGCCGGTTTAGGCTTTCAAATCTTTTATACTTAAATAACGGTATTTATAATTTTTAATTCTTTTTTCAACATTATCCTTAAAAATAAACAACAATCCTTAAACATAACATATGATCTAAACTTATAACTAAACAGCTGATTAAAAATACAATTATTCTCAAACTACTTAACAGCTGATTCATACATATAATACCGTTTACACTACAGAGGTTTATATTTAAACAAATTTTAAATTAAATTTAAAATTAAAAATTTAAAAATTTAAAAATTTGGTCTAGGTTATATGTAGTTTTAGAAATATCAAGCAAGTAAGAGAAAAACGGAACTCAGTTATTTAAGAGATATTGAAATACTTCAAACTTAAAACTGTTTTTTCTTGTTACATTTTTTAAACGTTGCGGTAATGAATTCCACAATTTGATCGAGTTAACGAAAAAAAATCTGCTGGTGTTAGTAAACCTGAATCTTGGTATTATAATAGTCCGACATCTCGTTGAGTAACCAAAAACTATTTTCTCATATAGGTAACCAGGTTTCTGTGAATACAATAGGTTATACAAGAAAACCAAATTCCTATACGACAAATAATCCTCTAGGTCAATACCAAGAATCGTTTTGCGCCATGTCGAAATACTAGTAAAGCGACTCAGACCATATGCATATCTAGTCACATTATTATACGATACCAGTAACTTATGCATTGAAGCAGCGTCAAGCTTACTATACACTTCGGCAGAATAAGTTATTAATGGCAAAATCAACTGAATGACAAGTTTACGTCTGAGATCTGTCGGTGTATGATTAGATGAAACACGCAAGTTACGAAGTGAACAGTATACCTTACATATGACACTATTTATATGATCCTTACACGTCAAAGATGAATTAATGTAAAACCCCAAGTACCTCGCCTTCCTAACATATTGGAGATTCGAACCAAGTTTGAGTATTGGGAAATTATCCGTATCAATATGGTATCTACTTATAGTTAAAACCGAACATTTGTTTGGATTGAGCGACAAACCATTTGAATTCGCCCAATCCCACACTAACTGCAGATCCTCATTCAACATCTCAACGGTATCGTCTATAGCCAATGCCTCCTTAGTTATGTACAATAGTATATCATCCGCGTAGGCATGTGTCCTCGAATACTTACATACCGAGAATATGTCATTAATAAAGATACTAAACAGAAGTATATACGAAGATATGGGCAAAATAAGTTTTTCAGATAAAAATTTCAATTTTTTAGGTTTTGGGAGGATTATTCAATTTTTTTGGGGGTGGTCATGAATTAAAGTCCTTTTCGCGCTAGGGCGCTTAGTTTAGGAGATATGGGCAAAATAAGTTTTTCATATCAAAATTTAAATTTTTTAGGCTTTGGGTGGATTTGCCAATTTTTTGGGGGTGGTCACGAATTAAAGTCCTTTTCGCCCTAGGACGTATATTTAAGGAGATATGGGCAAAATAACTTTTTCATATAAAAATTGCAATTTTTTTAGGTTTTGAGCGGATTATTAAATTTTTTGGGGTGTTACGAATTAAAGTCCTTTTCGCTCTAGGACGCGTATATACGAAGATATGGGCAAAGTAAGTTTTTCAGATAAAAATTTCAATTTTTTTAGGTTTTGAGTGGATTATTAAATTTTTTGGGGTGTTACGAATTAAAGTCCTTTTCGCTCTAGGACGCGTATATACGAAGATATGGGCAAAATAAGTTTTTCAGATAAAAATTTCAATTTTTTTAGGTTTTGGGAGGATTATTCAATTTTTTTGGGGGTGGTCATGAATTAAAGTCCTTTTCGCGCTAGGGCGCTTAGTTTAGGAGATATGGGCAAAATAAGTTTTTCATATCAAAATTTAAATTTTGTTAGGTTTTGGATGGATTTGTCAATTTTTTGCGGGTGGTCACGAATTAAAGTCCATTTCGGCCTAGGACGCATATTTAAGGAGATATGGGCAAAATAACTTTTTCATAGAAAAATTGCAATTTTTTTAGGTTTTGAGTGGATTATTAATTTTTTTGGGGTGTTATGAATTAAAGTCCTTTTCGCTCTAGGACGCGTATATACGAAGATATGGGCAAAATAAGTTTTTCAGATAAAAATTTCAATTTTTTTAGGTTTTGGGAGGATTATTCACTTTTTTGGGGGTGGTCATGAATTAAAGTCCTTTTCGCGCTAGGGCGCTTAGTTTAGGAGATATGGGCAAAATAAGTTTTTCATATCAAAATTTAAATTTTTTTAGGTTTTGGGTGGATTTGTCAATTTGTTGGGGGTGGTCACGAATTAAAGTCCATTTCGCCCTAGGACGTATATTTAAGGAGATATGGGCAAAATAACTTTTTCATATAAAAATAGCAATTTTTTTAGGTTTTGGGTGGATTTGTCAAGTTTTTGGGGGTGGTCACGAATTAAAGTCCTTTTCGCCCTAGGACGTATATTTAAGGAGATATGGGCAAAATAACTTTTTCATATAAAAATTGCAATTTTTGTTAGGTTTTGAGCGGATTATTAAATTTTTTGGGGTGTTACGAATTAAAGTCCTTTTCGCTCTAGGACGCGTATATACGAAGATATGGGCAAAATAAGTTTTTCAGATAAAAATTTCAATTTTTTTAGGTTTTGGGAGGATTATTCAATTTTTTTGGGGGTGGTCATGAATTAAAGTCCTTTCCGCGCTAGGGCGTTTAGTTTAGGAGATATGGGCAAAATAAGTTTTTCATATCAAAATTTAAATTTTTTAGGTTTTGGGTGGATTTGTCAATTTTTTGGGGGTGGTCACGAATTAAAGTCCTTTTCGCCCTAGGACGTATATTTAAGGAGATATGGGCAAAATAACTTTTTTATATAAAAATTGCAATTTTTTTAGGTTTTGAGCGGATTATTAAATTTTTTTTGTGTTACGAATTAAAGTCCTTTTCGCTCTAGGACGCGTATATACGAAGATATGGGCAAAATAAGATTTTCAGATAAAAATTTCAATTTTTTTAGGTTTTGGGAGGATTATTCAATTTTTTGGGGGTGGTCATGAATTAAAGTCCTTTTCGCGCTAGGGCGCTTAGTTTAGGAGATATGGGCAAAATAAGTTTTTCATATCAAAATTTAAATTTTTTTTAGGTTTTGGGTGGATTTGTCAATTTTTTGGGTGTGGTCACGAATTAAAGTCCTTTTCGCCTTAGGACGTATATTTAAGGAGATATGGGCAAAATAACTTTTTCATAGAAAAATTGAAATTTTTTTTGGTTTTGAGTGGATTATTAAATTTTGTGGGGGTGGTCACGAATTAAAGTCCATTTTGCCCTAGGACGCATATTTAAGGAGATATGGGCAAAATAACTTTTTCGCTCTAGGACGCGTATATACGAAGACATGGGCAAAATAAGTTTTTCAGATAAAAATTTCAATTTTTTTAGGTTTTCACTTTTTTTGGATTATTCACTTTTTTTGGGGGTGGTCATGAATTAAAGTCCTTTTCGCGCTAGGGCGCTTAGTTTAGGAGATATGGGCAAAATAAGTTTTTCATATCAAAATTTAATTTTTTTTAGTTTTTGGGTGGATTTGTCAATTTTTTGGGGGTGGTCACGAATTAAAGTCCTTTTCGCCCTAGGACGTATATTTAAGGAGATATGGGCAAAATAACTTTTTCATATAAAAATTGCAATTTTTTTAGGTTTTGAGTGGATTATTAAATTTTTTGGGGTGTTACGAATTAATGTCCTTTTCGCTCTAGGACGCGTATATACGAAGATATGGGCAAAATAAGTTTTTCAGATAAAAATTTCAATTTTTTTAGGTTTTGGGAGGATTATTCAATTTTTTGGGGGTGGTCATGAATTAAAGTCCTTTTCGCGCTAGTGCGCTTAGTTTAGGAGATATGGGCAAAATAAGTTTTTCATATCAAAATTTAAATTTTTTTACGTTTTGGGTGGATTTGTCAATTTTTTGGGGGTGGTCACGAATTAAAGTCCATTTCGCCCTTGGACGCATATTTAAGGAGATATGGGCAAAATAACTTTTTCATATAAACATTGCAATTTTTTTAGGTTTTGAGCGGATTATTAAATTTTTTGGGGTGTTACTAATTAAAGTCCGTTTCGCTCTAGGACGCGTATATACGAAGATATGGGCAAAATAAGTTTTTCAGATAAAAATTTCAATTTTTTTAGGTTTTGGGAGGATTATTCAATTTTTTTGCGGGTGGTCATGAATTAAAGTCCTTTTCGCGATAGGGCGCTTAGTTTAGGAGATATGGGCAAAATAAGTTTTTCATATCAAAATTTAAATTTTTTTAGGTTTTGGGTGGATTTGTCAATTTTTTGGGGGTGGTCACGAATTAAAATCCATTTCGCCCTAGGACGCATATTTAAGGAGATATGGGCAAAATAACTTTTTCATAGAAAAATTGAAATTTTTTTAGGTTTTGAGTGGATTATTAAATTTTGTGGGGGTGGTCACGAATTAAAGTCCATTTCGCCCTAGGACGCATATTTAAGGAGAGATGGGCAAAATAACTTTTTCGCTCTAGGACGCGTATATACGAAGACATGGGCAAAATAAGTTTTTCAGATAAAAATTTCAATTTTTTTAGGTTTTGGGAGGATTATTCAATTTTTTTGGGGGTGGTCATGAATAAAGTCCTTTTCGCGCTAGGGCGCTTAGTTTAGGAGATATGGGCAAAATAAGTTTTTCATATCAAAATTTAAATTTTTTTTAGGTTTTGGGTGGATTTGTCAATTTTTTGGGTGTGGTCACGAATTAAAGTCCTTTTCGCCCTAGGACGTATATTTAAGGAGATATGGGCAAGATAACTTTTTCATATAAAAATTGCAATTTTTTTAGGTTTTGAGCGGATTATTAAATTTCTTGGGGTGTTACGAATTAAAGTCCTTTTCGCTCTAGGACGCGTATATACGAAGATATGGGCAAAATAAGTTTTCAGATAAAAATTTCAATTTTTTTAGGTTTTGGGAGGATTATTCAATTTTTTTTTGGGGTGGTCATGAATTAAAGTCCTTTTCGCGCTAGGGCGCTTAGTTTAGGAGATATGGGCAAAATAAGTTTTTCATATCAAAATTTAAATTTTTTTACGTTTTGGGTGGATTTGTCAATTTTTTGGGGGTGGTCACGAATTAAAGTCCATTTCGCCCTTGGACGCATATTTAAGGAGATATGGGCAAAATAACTTTTTCATATAAAAATTGCAATTTTTTTAGGTTTTGAGCGGATTATTAAATTTTTTGGGGTGTTACTAATTAAAGTCCGTTTCGCTCTAGGACGCGTATATACGAAGATATGGGCAAAATAAGTTTTTCAGATAAAAATTTCAATTTTTTTAGGTTTTGGGAGGATTATTCAATTTTTTTGCGGGTGGTCATGAATTAAAGTCCTTTTCGCGATAGGGCGCTTAGTTTAGGAGATATGGGCAAAATGAGTTTTTCATATCAAAATTTAAATTTTTTTAGGTTTTGGGTGATTTGTCAATTTTTTGGGGGTGGTCACGAATTAAAGTCCATTTCGCCCTAGGGCGCATATTTAAGGAGATATGGGCAAAATAACTTTTTCATATAAAAATTGCAATTTTTTTAGGTTTTGAGTGGATTATTAAATTTTTTGGGGTGTTACGAATTAAAGTCCTTTTCGCTCTAGGTCGCATATATACGAAGATATGGGCAAAATAAGTTTTTCAGATAAAAATTTCAATTTTTTAGGTTTTGGGAGGATTATTCAATTTTTTTGGGGGTGGTCATGAATTAAAGTCCTTTTCGCGCTGGGGCGCTTAGTTTAGGAGATATGGGCAAAATAAGTTTTTCATATCACAATTTAAATTTTTTTAGGTTTTGGGTGGATTTGTCAATTTTTTGGGGGTGGTCACGAATTAAAGTCCATTTCGCCCTAGGACGCATATTTAAGGAGATATGGGCAAAATAACTTTTTCATATAAAAATTGCAATTTTTTAGGTTTTGAGTGGATTATTATATTTTTTTGGGTGTTACGAATTAAAGTCCTTTTCGCTCTAGGACGCGTATATACGAAGATATGGGCAAAATAAGTTTTTCAGATAAAAATTTCAATTTTTTTAGGTTTTGGGAGGATTATTCACTTTTTTTGGGGGTGGTCATGAATTAAAGTCCATTTCGCCCTAGGACGCATATTTAAGGAGATATGGGCAAAATAACTTTTTCGCTCTAGGACGCGTATATACGAAGACATGGGCAAAATAAGTTTTTCAGATAAAAATTTCAATTTTTTTAGGTTTTGGGTGGATTTGTCAATTTTTTGGGGGTGGTCACGAATTAAAGTCCATTTCGCCCTAGGACGCATATTTAAGGAGATATGGGCAAAATAACTTTTTCATAGAAAAATTGCAATTTTTTTAGGTTTTGAGTGGATTATTAATTTTTTTGGGGTGTTACGAATTAAAGTCCTTTTCGCTCTAGGACGCGTATATACGAAGATATGGGCAAAATAAGTTTTTCAGATAAAAATGTCAATTTTTTAGGTTTTGGGAGGATTATTCACTTTTTTTGGGGGTGGTCATGAATTAAAGTCCTTTTCGCGCTAGGGCGCTTAGTTTAGGAGATATGGGCAAAATAAGTTTTTCATATCAAAATTTAATTTTTTTTACGTTTTGGGTGGATTTGTCAATTTTTTGGGGGTGGTCACGAATTAAAGTCCTTTTCGCCCTAGGACGTATATTTAAGGAGATATGGGCAAAATAACTTTTTCATATAAAAATTGCAATTTTTTTAGGTTTTGAGTGGATTATTAAATTTTTTGGGGTGTTACGAATTAATGTCCTTTTCGCTCTAGAACGCGTATATACGAAGATATGGGCAAAATAAGTTTTTCAGATAAAAATTTCAATTTTTTTAGGTTTTGGGAGGATTATTCAATTTTTTGGGGGTGGTCATGAATTAAAGTCCCTTTCGCGCTAGTGCGCTTAGTTTAGGAGATATGGGCAAAATAAGTTTTTCATATCAAAATTTAAATTTTTTTCCGTGTTGGGTGGATTTGTCAATTTTTTGGGGGTGGTCACGAATTAAAGTCCATTTCGCCCTTGGACGCATATTTAAGGAGATATGGGCAAAATAACTTTTTCATATAAAAATTGCAGTTTTTTTAGGTTTTGAGCTGATTATTAAATTTTTTGGGGTGTTACTAATTAAAGTCCGTTTCGCTCTAGGACGCGTATATACGAAGATATGGGCAAAATAAGTTTTTCAGATAAAAATTTCAATTTTTTTAGGTTTTGGGAGGATTATTCAATTTTTTTGGGGGTGGTCATGAATTAAAGTCCTTTTCGCGATAGGGCGCTTAGTTTAGGAGATATGGGCAAAATAAGTTTTTCATATCAAAATTTAAATTTTTTTAGGTTTTGGGTGGATTTGTCAATTTTTTGGGGGTGGTCACGAATTAAAATCCATTTCGCCCTAGGACGCATATTTAAGGAGATATGGGCAAAATAACTTTTTCATAGAAAAATTGAAATTTTTTTAGGTTTTGAGTGGATTATTAAATTTTGTGGGGGTGGTCACGAATTAAAGTCCATTTCGCCCTAGGACGCATATTTAAGGAGATATGGGCAAAATAACTTTTTCGCTCTAGGACGCGTATATACAAAGACATGGGCAAAATAAGTTTTTCAGATAAAAATTTCAATTTTTTTAGGTTTTGGGAGGATTATTCAATTTTTTTGGGGGTGGTCATGAATAAAGTCCTTTTCGCGCTAGGGCGCTTAGTTTAGGAGATATGGGCAAAATAAGTTTTTCATATCAAAATTTAAATTTTTTTTAGGTTTTGGGTGGATTTGTCAATTTTTTGGGTGTGGTCACGAATTAAAGTCCTTTTCGCCCTAGGACGTATATTTAAGGAGATATGGGCAAGATAACTTTTTCATATAAAAATTGCAATTTTTTAGGTTTTAAGCGGATTATTAAATTTCTTGGGGTGTTACGAATTAAAGTCCTTTTCGCTCTAGGACGCGTATATACGAAGATATGGGCAAAATAAGTTTTCAGATAAAAATTTCAATTTATTTAGGTTTTGGGAGGATTATTCAATTTTTTTTGGGATGGTCATGAATTAAAGTCCTTTTCGCGCTAGGGCGCTTAGTTTAGGAGATATGGGCAAAATAAGTTTTTCATATCAAAATTTAATTTTTTTAGGTTTTGGGTGGATTTGTCAATTTTTTGGGGGTGGTCACGAATTAAAGTCCATTTCGCCCTAGGACGCATATTTAAGGAGTTATGGGCAAAATAAATTTTTCATAGAAAAATTGCAATTTTTTTAGGTTTTGAGTGGATTATTAATTTTTTTGGGGTGTTACGAATTAAAGTCCTTTTCGCTCTAGGACGCGTATATACGAAGATATGGGCAAAATAAGTTTTTCAGATAAAAATTTCAATTTTTTTAGGTTTTGGGAGGATTATTCACTTTTTTTGGGGGTGGTCATGAATTAAAGTCCTTTTCGCGCTAGGGCGCTTAGTTTAGGAGATATGGGCAAAATAAGTTTTTCATATCAAAATTTAATTTTTTTTAGGTTTTGGGTGGATTTGTCAATTTTTTGGGGGTGGTCACGAATTAAAGTCCTTTTCGCCCTAGGACGTATATTTAAGGAGATATGGGCAAAATAACTTTTTCATATAAAAATTGCAATTTTTTTAGGTTTTGAGTGGATTATTAAATTTTTTGGGGCGTTACGAATTAATGTCCTTTTCGCTCTAGGACGCGTATATACGAAGATATGGGCAAAATAAGTTTTTCAGATAAAAATTTCAATTTTTTTTAGGTTTTGGGAGGATTATTCAATTTTTTTTGGGGGTGGTCATGAATTAAAGTCCTTTTCGCGCTAGTGCGCTTAGTTTAGGAGATATGGGCAAAATAAGTTTTTCATATCAAAATTTAAATTTTTTTACGTTTTGGGTGGATTTGTCAATTTTTTGGGGGTGGTCACGAATTAAAGTCTATTTCGCCCTTGGACGCATATTTAAGGAGATATGGGCAAAATAACTTTTTCATATAAAAATTGCAATTTTTTTAGGTTTTGAGTGGATTATTAAATTTTTTGGGGTGTTACTAATTAAAGTCCGTTTCGCTCTAGGACGCGTATATACGAAGATATGGGCAAAATAAGTTTTTCAGATAAAAATTTCAATTTTTTTAGGTTTTGGGAGGATTATTCAATTTTTTTGCGGGTGGTCATGAATTAAAGTCCTTTTCGCGATAGGGCGCTTAGTTTAGGAGATATGGGCAAAATGAGTTTTTCATATCAAAATTTAAATTTTTTTAGGTTTTGGGTGATTTGTCAATTTTTTGGGGGTGGTCACGAATTAAAGTCCATTTCGCCCTAGGGCGCATATTTAAGGAGATATGGGCAAAATAACTTTTTCATATAAAAATTGCAATTTTTTTAGGTTTTGAGTGGATTATTAAATTTTTTGGGGTGTTACGAATTAAAGTCCTTTTCGCTCTAGGTCGCATATATACGAAGATATGGGCAAAATAAGTTTTTCAAATAAAATTTTTTAGGTTTTGGGAGGATTATTCAATTTTTTTGGGGGTGGTCATGAATTAAAGTCCTTTTCGCGCTGGGGCGCTTAATTTAGGAGATATGGGCAAAATAAGTTTTTCATATCACAATTTAAATTTTTTTAGGTTTTGGGTGGATTTGTCAATTTTTTGGGGGTGGTCACGAATTAAAGTCCATTTCGCCCTAGGACGCATATTTAAGGAGATATGGGCAAAATAACTTTTTCATATAAAAATTGCAATTTTTTAGGTTTTGAGTGGATTATTAAATTTTTTTGGGTGTTACGAATTAAAGTCCTTTTCGCTCTAGGACGCGTATATACGAAGATATGGGCAAAATAAGTTTTTCAGATAAAAATTTCAATTTTTTTAGGTTTTGGGAGGATTATTCAATTTTTTTGGGGGTGGTCATGAATTAAAGTCCTTTTCGCGCTAGGGCGCTTAGTTTATGAGATATGGGCAAAATAAGTTTTTCATATCAAAATTTAAATTTTTTTAGGTTTTGGGTGGATTTGTCAATTTTTTGGGTGTGGTCACGAATTAAAGTCCTTTTCGCCCTAGGACATATATTTAAGGAGATATGGGCAAAATAACTTTTTCATATAAAAATTGCAATTTTTTTAGGTTTTGAGTGGATTATTAAATTTTTTGGGGTGTTGCGAATTAAAGTCCTTTTCGCTCTAGAATGCGTATATACGAAGATATGGGCAAAATAAGTTTTTCAGATAAAAATTTCAATTTTTTTAGGTTTTGGGAGGATGATTCAATTTTTTTGGGGGTGGTCATGAATTAAAGTCCTTTTCGCGCTAGGGCGCTTAGTTTAGGAGATATGGGCAAAATAAGTTTTTCATATCAAAATTTAAATTTTTTTAGGTTTTGGGTGATTTGTCAATTTTTTGGGGGTGGTCACGAATTAAAGTCCATTTCGCCCTAGGGCGCATATTTAAGGAGATATGGGCAAAATAACTTTTTCATATAAAAATTGCAATTTTTTTAGGTTTTGAGTGGATTATTAAATTTTTTGGGGTGTTACGAATTAAAGGCCTTTTCGCTCTAGGTCGCATATATACGAAGATATGGGCAAAATAAGTTTTTCAGATAAAAAATTCAATTTTTTTAGGTTTTGGGAGGATTATTCAATTTTTTTGGGGGTGGTCATGAATTAAAGTCCTTTTCGCGCTAGGGCGCTTAGTTTAGGAGATATGGGCAAAATAAGGTTTTCATATCACAATTTAAATTTTTTTAGGTTTTGGGTGGATTTGTCAATTTTTTGGGGGTGGTCACGAATTAAAGTCCATTTCGCCCTAGGACGCATATTTAAGGAGATATGGGCAAAATAACTTTTTCATATAAAAATTGCAATTTTTTTAGGTTTTGAGTGGATTATTAAATTTTTTGGGTGTTACGAATTAAAGCCCTTTTCGCTCTAGGACGCGTATATACGAAGATATGGGCAAAATAAGTTTTTCAGATAAAAATTTAAATTTTTTTAGGTTTTGGGAGGATTATTCAATTTTTTTGGGGGTGGTCATGAATTAAAGCCCTTTTCGCGCTAGGGCGCTTAGTTTAGGAGATATGGGCAAAATAAGTTTTTCATATCAAAATTTAAAATTTTTTAAGTTTTGGGTGGATTTGTCAATTTTTTGGGTGTGGTCACGAGTTAAAGTCCTTTTCGCCCTAGGACGTATATTTAAGGAGATATGGGCAAAATAACTTTTTCATATAAAAATTGCAATTTTTTTAGGTTTTGAGTGGATTATTAAATTTTTTGGGTGTTACTAATTAAAGTCCGTTTCGCTCTAGGTCGCGTATATACGAAGATATGGGCAAAATAAGTTTTTCAGATAAAAATTTCAATTTTTTTAGGTTTTGGGAGGATAATTCAATTTTTTTGGGGGTGGTCATGAATTAAAGTCCTTTTCGCGCTAGGGCGCTTAGTTTAGAAGATATGGGCAAAATAAGTTTTTCATATCAAAATTTAAATTTTTTTAGGTTTTGGGTGGATTTGTCAATTTTGTGGGGGTGGTCACTAATTAAAGTCCATTTCGCCCTAACTTTTTCATATAAAAATTGCAATTTTTTTAGGTTTTGAGTGGATTATTAAATTTTTTGGGGTGTTACTAATTAAAGTCCTTTTCGCTCTAGGACGCGTATATACGAAGATATGGGCAAAATAAGTTTTTCAGATAAAAATTTAAATTTTTTTAGGTTTTGGGAGGATTATTCAATTTTTTTTGGGGTGTTACGAATTAAAGTCCTTTTCGCTCTAGGACGCGTATATACGAAGATATGGGCAAAATAAGTTTTTCATATCAAAATTTATTTTTTTTTAGGTTTTGGGTGGATTTGTCAATTTTGTGGGGGTGGTCACGAATTAAAGTCCATTTCGCTTTAGGACGCATATTTAAGGAGATATGGGCAAAATAACTTTTTCATATAAAAATTGCAATTTTTTTAGGTTTTGAGTGGATTATTAAATTTTTTGGGGTGTTAAGAATTAAAGTCCTTTTCGCTCTAGGACGCGTATATACGAAGATATGGGCAAAATAAGTTTTTCAGATAAAAATTTCAATTTTTTTAGGTTTTGGGAGGATCATTCAATTTTTTAGGAGATATGGGCAAAATAAGTTTTTCATATCAAAATTTAAATTTTTTTACGTTTTGGGTGGATTTGTCAATTTTTTGGGGGTGGTCACGAATTAAAGTCCATTTCGCTTTAGGACGCATATTTAAGGAGATATGGGCAAAATAACTTTTTCATATAAAAATTGCAATTTTTTTAGGTTTTGAGTGGATTATTAAATTTTTTGGGGTGTTACTAATTAAAGTCCGTTTCGCTCTAGGACGCGTATATACGAAGATATGGGCAAAATAAGTTTTTCAGATAAAAATTTCAATTGTTTTAGGTTTTGGGAGTATTATTCAATTTTTTTGGGGGTGGTCATGAATTAAAGTCCTTTTCGCGCTGGGGCGCTTAGTTTAGGAGATATGGGCAAAATAAGTTTTTCATATCAAAATTTAAATTTTTTTAGGTTTTGGGTGGATTTGTCAATTTTTTGGGGGTGGTCACGAATTAAAGTCCATTTCGCCCTAGGACGCATATTTAAGGAGATATGGACAAAATAACTTTTTCAGATAAAAATTTCAATTTTTTTAGGTTTTGGGAGGATGATTCAATTTTTTTGGGGGTGGTCATGAATTAAAGTCCTTTTCGCGCTAGGGCGCTTAGTTTAGGAGATATGGGCAAAATAAGTTTTTCATATCAAAATTTAAATTTTTTTAGGTTTTGGGTGATTTGTCAATTTTTTGGGGGTGGTCACGAATTAAAGTCCATTTCGCCCTAGGGCGCATATTTAAGGAGATATGGGCAAAATAACTTTTTCATATAAAAATTGCAATTTTTTTAGGTTTTGAGTGGATTATTAAATTTTTTGGGGTGTTACGAATTAAAGTCCTTTTCGCTCTAGGTCGCATATATACGAAGATATGGGCAAAATAAGTTTTTCAGATAAAAATTTCAATTTTTTAGGTTTTGGGAGGATTATTAAATTTTTTTGGGGGTGGTCATGAATTAAAGTCCTTTTCGCGCTGGGGCGCTTAGTTTAGGAGATATGGGCAAAATAAGTTTTTCATATCACAATTTAAAATTTTTTAGGTTTTGGGTGGATTTGTCAATTTTTTGGGGGTGGTCACGAATTAAAGTCCATTTCGCCCTAGGACGCATATTTAAGGAGATATGGGCAAAATAACTTTTTCATATAAAAATTGCAATTTTTTAGGTTTTGAATGGATTATTAAATTTTTTGGGTGTTACGAATTAAAGTCCTTTTCGCTCTAGGACGCGTATATACGAAGATATGGGCAAAATAAGTTTTTCAGATAAAAATTTCAATTTTTTTAGGTTTTGGGAGGATTATTCAATTTTTTTGGGGGTGGTCATGAATTAAAGTCCTTTTCGCGCTAGGGCGCTTAGTTTATGAGATATGGGCAAAATAAGTTTTTCATATTAAAATTTAAATTTTTTTAGGTTTTGGGTGGATTTGTCAATTTTTTGGGTGTGGTCACGAATTAAAGTCCTTTTCGCCCTAGGACATATATTTAAGGAGATATGGGCAAAATAACTTTTTCATATAAAAATTGCAATTTTTTTAGGTTTTGAGTGGATTATTAAATTTTTTGGGGTGTTGCGAATTAAAGTCCTTTTCGCTCTAGAATGCGTATATACGAAGATATGGGCAAAATAAGTTTTTCAGATAAAAATTTCAATTTTTTTAGGTTTTGGGAGGATTATTCAATTTTTTTGGGGGTGGTCATGAATTAAAGTCCTTTTCGCGCTAGGGCGCTTAGTTTAGGAGATATGGGCAAAATAAGTTTTTCATATCAAAATTTAAATTTTTTTAGGTTTTGGGTGATTATTCAATTTTTTTGGGGGTGGTCACGAATTAAAGTCCATTTCGCCCTAGGGCGCATATTTAAGGAGATATGGGCAAAATAACTTTTTCATATAAAAATTGCAATTTTTTTAGGTTTTGAGTGGATTATTAAATTTTTTGGGGTGTTACGAATTAAAGTCCTTTTCGCTCTAGGTCGCATATATACGAAGATATGGGCAAAATAAGTTTTTCAGATAAAAAATTCAATTTTTTTAGGTTTTGGGAGGATTATTCAATTTTTTTGGGGGTGGTCATGAATTAAAGTCCTTTTCGCGCTAGGGCGCTTAGTTTAGGAGATATGGGCAAAATAAGGTTTTATATCACAATTTAAATTTTTTTTAGGTTTTGGGTGGATTTGTCAATTTTTTGGGGGTGGTCACGAATTAAAGTCCATTTCGCCCTAGGACGCATATTTAAGGAGATATGGGCAAAATAACTTTTTCATATAAAAATTGCAATTTTTTTAGGTTTTGAGTGGATTATTAAATTTTTTTGGGTGTTACGAATTAAAGTCCTTTTCGCTCTAGGACGCGTATATACGAAGATATGGGCAAAATAAGTTTTTCAGATAAAAATTTAAATTTTTTTAGGTTTTGGGAGGATTATTCAATTTTTTTGGGGGTGGTCATGAATTAAAGCCCTTTTCGCGCTAGGGCGCTTAGTTTAGGAGATATGGGCAAAATAAGTTTTTCATATCAAAATTTAAATTTTTTTAGGTTTTGGGTGGATTTGTCAATTTTGTGGGGGTGGTCACGAATTAAAGTCCATTTCGCCCTAACTTTTTCATATAAAAATTGCAATTTTTTTAGGTTTTGAGTGGATTATTAAATTTTTTGGGGTGTTACTAATTAAAGTCCTTTTCGCTCTAGGACGCGTATATACGAAGATATGGGCAAAATAAGTTTTTCAGATAAAAATTTAAATTTTTTTAGGTTTTGGGAGGATTATTCAATTTTTTTGGGGGTGGTCATGAATTAAAGTCCTTTTCGCGCTAGGGCGCTTAGTTTAGGAGATATGGGCAAAATAAGTTTTTCATATCAAAATTTAATTTTTTTTAGGTTTTGGGTGGATTTGTCAATTTTGTGGGGGTGGTCACGAATTAAAGTCCATTTCGCTTTAGGACGCATATTTAAGGAGATATGGGCAAAATAACTTTTTCATATAAAAATTGCATTTTTTTTAGGTTTTGAGTGGATTATTAAATTTTTTTGGGGTGTAACGAATTAAAGTCCTTTTCGCTCTAGGACGCGTATATACGAAGATATGAGCAAACTAAGTTTTTCAGATAAAAATTTCAATTTTTTTAGGTTTTGGGAGGATCATTCAATTTTTTAGGAGATATGGGCAAAATAAGTTTTTCATATCAAAATTTAAATTTTTTTAGGTTTTGGGTGGATTTGTCAATTTTTTGGGGGTGGTCACGAATTAAAGTCCTTTTCGCCCTAGGACGTATATATGGGCAAAATAACTTTTTCATATAAAAATTGCAATTTTTTAAGGTTTTGAGCGGATTATTAATTTTTTTTTGGGGTGTTACGAATTAAAGTCCTTTTCGCTCTAGGACGCGTATATACGAAGATATGGGCAAAATAAGTTTTTCAGATAAAAATTTCAATTTTTTTAGGTTTTGGGAGGATTATTCAATTTTTTTGGGGGGTGGCCATGAATTAAAGTCCTTTTCGCGCTAGGGCGCTTAGTTTAGGAGATATGGGCAAAATAAGTTTTTCATATCAAAATTTAAATTTTTTTAGGTTTGGGTGGATTTGTCAATTTTTTGGGGGTGGTCACGAATTAAAGTCCATTTCGCCCTAGGACGCATATTTAAGGAGATATGGGCAACATAACTTTTTCATATAAAAATTGCAATTTTTTTAGGTTTTGAGTGGAGTATTAAATTTTTTGGGGTGTTACGAATTAAAGTCCTTTTCGCTCTAGAATGCGTATATACGAAGATATGGGCAAAATAAGTTTTTCAGATAAAAATTTCATTTTTTTTAGGTTTTGGGAGGATTATTCAATTTTTTTGGGGGTGGTCATGAATTAAAGTCTTTTTCGCCCTAGGACGTATATTTAAGGAGATATGAGCAAAATAACTTTTTCATATAAAAAGTGCAATTTTTTTAGGTTTTGAGCGGATTATTAAATTTTTTGGGGTGTTACGAATTAAAGTCCTTTTCGCTCTAGAATGCGTATATACGAAGATATGGGCAAAATAAGTTTTTCAGATAAAAATTTCAATTTTTTTAGGTTTTGGGAGGATGATTCAATTTTTTTGGGGGTGGTCATGAATTAAAGTCCTTTACGCGCTAGGGCGCTTAGTTTAGGAGATATGGGCAAAATAAGTTTTTCATATCAAAATTTAAATTTTTTTAGGTTTTGGGTGATTTGTCAATTTTTTGGGGGTGGTCACGAATTAAAGTCCATTTCGCCCTAGGACGTATATTTAAGGAGATATGGGCAAAATAACTTTTTCATATAAAAATTGCAATTTTTTAAGGTTTTGAGTGGATTATTAAATTTTTTGGGGTGTTACGAATTAAAGTCCTTTTCGCTCTAGGTCGCATATATACGAAGATATGGGCAAAATAAGTTTTTCAGATAAAAATTTCAATTTTTTAGGTTTTGGGAGGATTATTCAATTTTTTTGGGGGTGGTCATGAATTAAAGTCCTTTTCGCGCTAGGGCGCTTAGTTTAGGAGATATGGGCAAAATAAGTTTTTCATATCAAAATTTAAATTTTTTTAGGTTTTGGGTGATTTGTCAATTTTTTGGGGGTGGTCACGAATTGAAGTCCATTTCGCCCTAGGGCGCATATTTAAGGAGATATGGGCAAAATAACTTTTTCATATAAAAATTGCAATTTTTTTAGGTTTTGAGTGGATTATTAAATTTTTTGGGGTGTTAAGAATTAAAGTCCTTTTCGCTCTAGGTCGCATATATACGAAGATATGGGCAAAATAAGTTTTTCATATAAAAATTAAAAGTTTTTAGGTTTTGGGAGGATTATTCAATTTTTTTGGGGGTGGTCATGAATTAAAGTCCTTTTCGCGCTAGGGCGCTTAGTTTAGGAGATATGGGCAAAATAAGTTTTTCATATCACAATTTAAATTTTTTTAGGTTTTGGGTGGATTTGTCAATTTTTTGGGGGTGGTCACGAATTAAAGTCCATTTCGCCCTAGGACGCATATTTAAGGAGATATGGGCAAAATAACTTTTTCATATAAAAATTGCACTTTTTTTAGGTTTTGAGTGGATTATTAAATTTTTTTGGGTGTTACGAATTAAAGTCCTTTTCGCTCTAGGACGCGTATATACGAAGATATGGGCAAAATAAGTTTTTCAGATAAAAATTTAAATTTTTTTAGGTTTTGGGAGGATTATTCAATTTTTTTTGGGGTGGTCATGAATTAAAGTCCTTTTCGCGCTAGGGCGCTTAGTTTAGGAGATATGGGCAAAATAAGTTTTTCATATCAAAATTTAAATTTTTTTAGGTTTTGGGTGGATTTGTCAATTTTTTGGGGGTGGTCACGAATTAAAGTCCATTTCGCCCTAGGACGCATATTTAAGGAGATATGGGCAAAATAACTTTTTCATATAAAAATTGCAATTTTTTTAGGTCTTGAGTGGATTATTAAATTTTTTGGGGTGTTACGAATTAAAGTCCTTTTCGCTCTAGGACGCGTATATACGAAGATATGGGCAAAATAAGTTTTTCGGATAAAAATTTCATTTTTTTAGGTTTTGGGAGGATGATTCAATTTTTTTGGGGGTGGTCATGAATTAAAGTCCTTTTCGCGCTAGGGCGCTTAGTTTAGGAGATATGGGCAAAATAAGTTTTTCATATCAAAATTTAAATTTTTTTTAGGTTTTGGGTGGATTTGTCAATTTTTTGGGTGTGGTCACGAAGTAAAGTCCTTTTCGCCCTAGGACGTATATTTAAGGAGATATGGGCAAAATAACTTTTTCATATAAAAATTGAAATTTTTTAGGTTTTGAGTGGATTATTAAATTTTTTTGGGTGTTACGAATTAAAGTCCTTTTCGCTCTAGGACGCGTATATACGAAGATATGGGCAAAATAAGTTTTTCAGATAAAAATTTCAATTTTTTTAGGTTTTGGGAGGATTATTCAATTTTTTTGGGGGTGGTCATGAATTAAAGTCCTTTTCGCGCTAGGGCGCTTAGTTTATGAGATATGGGCAAAATAAGTTTTTCATATCAAAATTTAAATTTTTTTAGGTTTTGGGTGGATTTGTCAATTTTTTGGGTGTGGTCACGAATTAAAGTCCTTTTCGCCCTAGGACATATATTTAAGGAGATATGGGCAAAATAACTTTTTCATATAAAAATTGCATTTTTTTTAGGTTTTGAGTGGAGTATTAAATTTTTTGGGGTGTTACGAATTAAAGTCATTTTCGCTCTAGGACGCGTATATACGAAGATATGGGCAAAATAAGTTTTTCAGATAAAAATTTCATTTTTTTAGGTTTTGTGAGGATTATTCAATTTTTTTGGGGGTGGTCATGAATTAAAGACTTTTTCGCCCTAGGACGTATATTTAAGGAGATATGAGCAAAATAACTTTTTCATATAAAAATTGCAATTTTTTTAGGTTTTGAGTGGATTATTAAATTTTTTGGGGTGTTACGAATTAAAGTCCTTTTCGCTCTAGAATGCGTATATACGAAGATATGGGCAAAATAAGTTTTTCAGATAAAAATTTCAATTTTTTTAGGTTTTGGGAGGATGATTCAATTTTTTTGGGGGTGGTCATGAATTAAAGTCCTTTTCGCGCTAGGGCGCTTAGTTTAGGAGATATGGGCAAAATAAGTTTTTCATATCAAAATTTAAATTTTTTTAGGTTTTGGGTGATTTGTCAATTTTTTGGGGGTGGTCACGAATTAATGTCCATTTCGCCCTAGGGCGCATATTTAAGGAGATATGGGCAAAATAACTTTTTCATATAAAAAGTGCAATTTTTTTAGGTTTTGAGCGGATTATTAAATTTTTTGGGGTGTTACGAATTAAAGTCCTTTTCGCTCTAGAATGCGTATATACGAAGATATGGGCAAAATAAGTTTTTCAGATAAAAATTTAAATTTTTTTAGGTTTTGGGAGGATGATTCAATTTTTTTGGGGGTGGTCACGAATTAAAGTCCTTTTCGCGCTAGGGCGCTTAGTTTAGGAGATATGGGCAAAATAAGTTTTTCATATCAAAATTTAAATTTTTTTAGGTTTTGGGTGATTTGTCAATTTTTTGGGGGTGGTCACGAATTAAAGTCCATTTCGCCCTAGGACGTATATTTAAGGAGATATGGGCAAAATAACTTTTTCATATAAAAATAGCAATTTTTTTAGGTTTTGAGTGGATTATTAAATTTTTTGGGGTGTTACGAATTAAACTCCTTTTCGCTCTAGGTCGCATATATACGAAGATATGGGCAAAATAAGTTTTTCAGATAAAAATTTCAATTTTTTAGGTTTTGGGAGGATTATTCAATTTTTTTGGGGGTGGTCATGAATTAAAGTCCTTTTCGCGCTAGGGCGCTTAGTTTAGGAGATATGGGCAAAATAAGTTTTTCATATCAAAATTTAAATTTTTTTAGGTTTTGGGTGGATTTGTCAATTTTGTGGGGGTGGTCACGAATTAAAGTCCATTTCGCCCTAACTTTTTCATATAAAAATTGCAATTTTTTTAGGTTTTGAGTGGATTATTAAATTTTTTGGGGTGTTACGAATTAAAGTCCTTTTCGCTCTAGAATGCGTATATACGAAGATATGGGCAAAATACGTTTTTCAGATAAAAATTTCAATTTTTTTAGGTTTTGGGAGGATGATTCAATTTTTTTGGGGTGGTCATGAATTAAAGTCCTTTTCGCGCTAGGGCGCTTAGTTTAGGAGATATGGGCAAAATAAGTTTTTCAGATAAAAATTTCATTTTTTTTGGGTTTTGGGTGGATTTGTCACTTTTTTGGGGGTGGTCACGAATTGAAGTCCATTTCGCCCTAGGGCGCATATTTAAGGAGATATGGGCAAAATAACTTTTTCATATAAAAATTGCAATTTTTTTAGGTTTTGAGTGGATTATTAAATTTTTTGGGGTGTTAAGAATTAAAGTCCTTTTCGCTCTAGGTCGCATATATACGAAGATATGGGCAAAATAAGTTTTTCATATAAAAATTAAAAGTTTTTAGGTTTTGGGAGGATTATTCAATTTTTTTGGGGGTGGTCATGAATTAAAGTCCTTTTCGCGCTAGGGCGCTTAGTTTAGGAGATATGGGCAAAATAAGTTTTTCAGATAAAAATCTCATTTTTTTGGGTTTTGGGTGGATTTGTCAATTTTTTGGGTGTGGTCACGAAGTAAAGTCCTTTTCGCCCTAGGACGTATATTTAAGGAGATATGGGCAAAATAACTTTTTCATATAAAAATTGCAATTTTTTAGGTTTTGAGCGGATTATTAAATTTTTTGGGGTGTTACAAATTAAAATCCTTTTCGTTCTAGGACGCGTATATACGAAGATATGGGCAAAATAACTTTTTCATATAAAAATTTCAATTTTTTTAGGTTTTGGGAGGATTATTCAATTTTTTTGGGGGTGGTCATGAATTAAAGTCCTTTTCGCGCTAGGGCGCTTAGTTTAGGAGATATGGGCAAAATAAGTTTTTCATATCACAATTTAAATTTTTTTAGGTTTTGGGTGGATTTGTCAATTTTTTGGGGGTGGTCACGAATTAAAGTCCATTTCGCCCTAGGACGCATATTTAAGGAGATATGGGCAAAATAACTTTTTCATATAAAAATTGCAATTTTTTTAGGTTTTGAGTGGATTATTAAATTTTTTTGGGTGTTACGAATTAAAGTCCTTTTCGCTCTAGGACGCGTATATACGAAGATATGGGCAAAATAAGTTTTTCAGATAAAAATTTAAATTTTTTTAGGTTTTGGGAGGATTATTCAATTTTTTTGGGGGTGGTCATGAATAAAAGTCCTTTTCGCGCTAGGGCGCTTAGTTTAGGAGATATGGGCAAAATAAGTTTTTCATATCAAAATTTAAATTTTTTTAGGTTTTGGGTGGATTTGTCAATTTTTTGGGGGTGGTCACGAATTAAAGTCCATTTCGCCCTAGGACGCATATTTAAGGAGATATGGGCAAAATAACTTTTTCATATAAATATTGCAATTTTTTTAGGTCTTGAGTGGATTATTAAATTTTTTGGGGTGTTACGAATTAAAGTCCTTTTCGCTCTAGGACGCGTATATACGAAGATATGGGCAAAATAAGTTTTTCGGATAAAAATTTCATTTTTTTAGGTTTTGGGAGGATGATTCAATTTTTTTGGGGGTGGTCATGAATTAAAGTCCTTTTCGCGCTAGGGCGCTTAGTTTAGGAGATATGGGCAAAATAAGTTTTTCATATCAAAATTTAAATTTTTTTTAGGTTTTGGGTGGATTTGTCAATTTTTTGGGTGTGGTCACGAAGTAAAGTCCTTTTCGCCCTAGGACGTATATTTAAGGAGATATGGGCAAAATAACTTTTTCATATAAAAATTGAAATTTTTTAGGTTTTGAGTGGATTATTAAATTTTTTTGGGTGTTACGAATTAAAGTCCTTTTCGCTCTAGGACGCGTATATACGAAGATATGGGCAAAATAAGTTTTTCAGATAAAAATTTCAATTTTTTTAGGTTTTGGGAGGATTATTCAATTTTTTTGGGGGTGGTCATGAATTAAAGTCCTTTTCGCGCTAGGGCGCTTAGTTTATGAGATATGGGCAAAATAAGTTTTTCATATCAAAATTTAAATTTTTTTAGGTTTTGGGTGGATTTGTCAATTTTTTGGGTGTGGTCACGAATTAAAGTCCTTTTCGCCCTAGGACATATATTTAAGGAGATATGGGCAAAATAACTTTTTCATATAAAAATTGCATTTTTTTTAGGTTTTGAGTGGAGTATTAAATTTTTTGGGGTGTTACGAATTAAAGTCATTTTCGCTCTAGGACGCGTATATACGAAGATATGGGCAAAATAAGTTTTTCAGATAAAAATTTCATTTTTTTAGGTTTTGTGAGGATTATTCAATTTTTTTGGGGGTGGTCATGAATTAAAGACTTTTTCGCCCTAGGACGTATATTTAAGGAGATATGAGCAAAATAACTTTTTCATATAAAAATTGCAATTTTTTTAGGTTTTGAGCAGATTATTAAATTTTTTGGGGTGTTACGAATTAAAGTCCTTTTCGCTCTAGAATGCGTATATACGAAGATATGGGCAAAATAAGTTTTTCAGATAAAAATTTCAATTTTTTAGGTTTTGGGAGGATGATTCAATTTTTTTGGGGGTGGTCATGAATTAAAGTCCTTTTCGCGCTAGGGCGTTTAGTTTAGGAGATATGGGCAACATAAGTTTTTCATATCAAAATTTAAAATTTTTTAGGTTTTGGGTGATTTGTCAATTTTTTGGGGGTGGTCACGAATTAAAGTCCATTTCGCCCTAGGACGTATATTTAAGGAGATATGGGCAAAATAACTTTTTCATATAAAAATTGCAATTTTTTTAGGTTTTGAGTGGATTATTAAATTTTTTGGGGTGTTACGAATTAAAGTCCTTTTCGCTCTAGGTCGCATATATACGAAGATATGGGCAAAATAAGTTTTTCAGATAAAAATTTCAATTTTTTTAGGTTTTGGGAGGATGATTCAATTTTTTTGGGGGTGGTCATGAATTAAAGTCCTTTTCGCGCTAGGGCGCTTAGTTTAGGAGATATGGGCAAAATAAGTTTTTCATATCAAAATTTAAATTTTTTTAGGTTTTGGGTGATTTGTCAATTTTTTGGGGGTGGTCACGAATTAAAGTCCATTTCGCCCTAGGGCGCATATTTAAGGAGATATGGGCAAAATAACTTTTTCATATAAAAATTGCAATTTTTTTAGGTTTTGAGTGGATTATTAAATTTTTTGGGGTGTTAAGAATTAAAGTCCTTTTCGCTCTAGGTCGCATATATACGAAGATATGGGCAAAATAAGTTTTTCAGATAAAAATTTCAATTTTTTTAGGTTTTGGGAGGATCATTCAATTTTTTAGGAGATATGGGCAAAATAAGTTTTTAATATCAAAATTTAAATTTTTTTAGGTTTTGGGTGGATTTGTCAATTTTTTGGGGGTGGTCACGAATTAAAGTCCTTTTCGCCCTAGGACGTATATATAGGCAAAATAACTTTTTCATATAAAAATTGCAATTTTTTAAGGTTTTGAGCGGATTATTAAATTTTTTTGGGGTGTTACGAATTAAAGTCCTTTTCGCTCTAGGACGCGTATATACGAAGATATGGGCAAAATAAGTTTTTCAGATAAAAATTTCAATTTTTTTAGGTTTTGGGAGGATTATTCAATTTTTTTGGGGGTGGTCATGAATTAAAGTCCTTTTCGCGCTAGGGCGCTTAGTTTAGGAGATATGGGCGGGCAAAATAAGTTTTTCATATCAAAATTTAAATTTTTTTAGGTTTTGGGTGGATTTGTCAATTTTTTGGGGGTGGTCACGAATTAAAGTCCATTTCGCCCTAGGACGCATATTTAAGGAGATATGGGCAAAATAACTTTTTCATATAAAAATTGCAATTTTTTTAGGTTTTGAGTGGAGTATTAAATTATTTGGGGTGTTACGAATTAAAGTCCTTTTCGCTCTAGGACGCGTATATACGAAGATATGGGCAAAATAAGTTTTTCAGATAAAAATTTCATTTTTTTTAGGTTTTGGGAGGATTATTCAATTTTTTTGGGGGTGGTCATGAATTAAAGTCCTTTTCGCCCTAGGACGTATATTTAAGGAGATATGAGCAAAATAACTTTTTCATATAAAAATATCAATTTTTTTAGGTTTTGAGCGGATTATTAAATTTTTTGGGGTGTTACGAATTAAAGTCCTTTTCGCTCTAGGACGCGTATATACGAAGCTATGGGCAAAATAAGTTTTTCAGATAAAAATTTCAATTTTTTAGGTTTTGGGAGGATTATTCAATTTTTTTGGGGGTGGTCATGAATTAAAGTCCTTTTCGCGCTAGGGCGCTTAGTTTAGGAGATATGGGCAAAATAAGTTTTTCATATCAAAATTTAAATTTTTTTAGGTTTTGGGTGGATTTGTCAATTTTTTGGGGGTGGTCACGAATTAAAGTCCATTTCGCCCTAGGACGCATATTTAAGGAGATATGGGCAAAATAACTTTTTCATATAAAAATTGCAATTTTTTTAGGTCTTGAGCGGATTATTAAATTTTTTGGGGTGTTACGAATTAAAGTCCTTTTCGCTCTAGGACGCGTATATACGAAGATATGGGCAAAATAAGTTTTTCAGATAAAAATTTCAATTTTTTTAGGTTTTGGGAGGATTATTCAATTTTTTTTGGGGGTGGTCATGAATTAAAGTCCTTTTCGCGCTAGGGCGCTTAGTTTAGGAGATATGGGCAAAATAAATTTTTCATATCAAAATTTACATTTTTTTTTAGGTTTTGGGTGTGGTCACGAATTAAAGTCCTTTTCGCCCTAGGACGTATATTTAAGGAAAGATGGACAAAATAACTTTTTCATATAAAAATGACAATTTTTTTAGGTTTTGAGTGGATTATTAAATTTTTTGGGGTGTTACGAATTAAAGTCCTTTTCGCTCTAGGACGCGTATATACGAAGATATGGGCAAAATAAGTTTTTCATATCAAAATTTAATTTTTTTAGGTTTTGGGTGGATTTGTCAATTTTTTTGTGGGTGGTCACGAATTATAGTCCATTTCGCCCTAGGACGCATATTTAAGGAGATATGGGCAAAATAACTTTTTCATATAAAAATTGCAATTTTTTTAGGTTTTGAGCGGATTATTAAATTTTTTGGGGTGTTACGAATTAAAGTCCTTTTCGCTCTAGGACGCGTATATACGAAGATATGGGCAAAATAAGATTTTCAGATAAAAATTTCAATTTTTTTAGGTTTTGGGAGGATTATTCATTTTTTTTGGGGTGGTCATGAATTAAAGTCCTTTACGCGCTAGGGCGCTTAGTTTAGGAGATATGGGCAAAATAAGTTTTTCATATCAAAATTTAAATTTTTTTAGGTTTTGGGTGGATTTGTCAATTTTTTGGGGGTGGTCACGAATTAAAGTCCTTTTCGCCCTAGGACGTATATTTAAGGAGATATGGGCAAAATAACTTTTGCATATAAAAATTGCAATTTTTTTAGGTTTTGAGTGGATTATGAAATTTTTTGGGGTGTTACGAATTAAAGTCCTTTTCGCTCTAGGACGCGTATATACGAAGATATGGGCAAAATAAGTTTTTCGGATAAAAATTTCATTTTTTTAGGTTTTGGGAGGATGATTCAATTTTTTTGGGGGTGGTCATGAATTAAAGTCCTTTTCGCGCTAGGGCGCTTAGTTTAGGAGATATGGGCAAAATAAGTTTTTCATATCAAAATTTAAATTTTTTTTAGGTTTTGGGTGGATTTGTCAATTTTTTGGGTGTGGTCACGAAGTAAAGTCCTTTTCGCCCTAGGACGTATATTTAAGGAGATATGGGCAAAATAACTTTTTCATATAAAAATTGAAATTTTTTAGGTTTTGAGTGGATTATTAAATTTTTTTGGGTGTTACGAATTAAAGTCCTTTTCGCTCTAGGACGCGTATATACGAAGATATGGGCAAAATAAGTTTTTCAGATAAAAATTTCAATTTTTTTAGGTTTTGGGAGGATTATTCAATTTTTTTGGGGGTGGTCATGAATTAAAGTCCTTTTCGCGCTAGGGCGCTTAGTTTATGAGATATGGGCAAAATAAGTTTTTCATATCAAAATTTAAATTTTTTTAGGTTTTGGGTGGATTTGTCAATTTTTTGGGTGTGGTCACGAATTAAAGTCCTTTTCGCCCTAGGACATATATTTAAGGAGATATGGGCAAAATAACTTTTTCATATAAAAATTGCATTTTTTTTAGGTTTTGAGTGGAGTATTAAATTTTTTGGGGTGTTACGAATTAAAGTCATTTTCGCTCTAGGACGCGTATATACGAAGATATGGGCAAAATAAGTTTTTCAGATAAAAATTTCATTTTTTTAGGTTTTGTGAGGATTATTCAATTTTTTTGGGGGTGGTCATGAATTAAAGACTTTTTCGCCCTAGGACGTATATTTAAGGAGATATGAGCAAAATAACTTTTTCATATAAAAATTGCAATTTTTTTAGGTTTTGAGCAGATTATTAAATTTTTTGGGGTGTTACGAATTAAAGTCCTTTTCGCTCTAGAATGCGTATATACGAAGATATGGGCAAAATAAGTTTTTCAGATAAAAATTTCAATTTTTTAGGTTTTGGGAGGATGATTCAATTTTTTTGGGGGTGGTCATGAATTAAAGTCCTTTTCGCGCTAGGGCGTTTAGTTTAGGAGATATGGGCAACATAAGTTTTTCATATCAAAATTTAAAATTTTTTAGGTTTTGGGTGATTTGTCAATTTTTTGGGGGTGGTCACGAATTAAAGTCCATTTCGCCCTAGGACGTATATTTAAGGAGATATGGGCAAAATAACTTTTTCATATAAAAATTGCAATTTTTTTAGGTTTTGAGTGGATTATTAAATTTTTTGGGGTGTTACGAATTAAAGTCCTTTTCGCTCTAGGTCGCATATATACGAAGATATGGGCAAAATAAGTTTTTCAGATAAAAATTTCAATTTTTTAGGTTTTGGGAGGATTATTCAATTTTTTTGGGGGTGGTCATGAATTAAAGTCCTTTTCGCGCTAGGGCGCTTAGTTTAGGAGATATGGGCAAAATAAGTTTTTCATATCAAAATTTAAATTTTTTTAGGTTTTGGGTGGATTTGTCAATTTTGTGGGGGTGGTCACGAATTAAAGTCCATTTCGCCCTAACTTTTTCATATAAAAATTGCAATTTTTTTAGGTTTTGAGTGGATTATTAAATTTTGTGGGGTGTTACGAATTAAAGTCCTTTTCGCTCTAGAATGCGTATATACGAAGATATGGGCAAAATAAGTTTTTCAGATAAAAATTTCAATTTTTTTAGGTTTTGGGAGGATGATTCAATTTTTTTGGGGGTGGTCATGAATTAAAGTCCTTTTCGCGCTAGGGCGCTTAGTTTAGGAGATATGGGCAAAATAAGTTTTTCATATCAAAATTTAAATTTTTTTAGGTTTTGGGTGATTTGTCAATTTTTTGGGGGTGGTCACGAATTAAAGTCCATTTCGCCCTAGGGCGCATATTTAAGGAGATATGGGCAAAATAACTTTTTCATATAAAAATTGCAATTTTTTTAGGTTTTGAGTGGATTATTAAATTTTTTGGGGTGTTAAGAATTAAAGTCCTTTTCGCTCTAGGTCGCATATATACGAAGATATGGGCAAAATAAGTTTTTCAGATAAAAATTTCAATTTTTTTAGGTTTTGGGAGGATCATTCAATTTTTTAGGAGATATGGGCAAAATAAGTTTTTAATATCAAAATTTAAATTTTTTTAGGTTTTGGGTGGATTTGTCAATTTTTTGGGGGTGGTCACGAATTAAAGTCCTTTTCGCCCTAGGACGTATATATGGGCAAAATAACTTTTTCATATAAAAATTGCAATTTTTTAAGGTTTTGAGCGGATTATTAAATTTTTTTGGGGTGTTACGAATTAAAGTCCTTTTCGCTCTAGGACGCGTATATACGAAGATATGGGCAAAATAAGTTTTTCAGATAAAAATTTCAATTTTTTTAGGTTTTGGGAGGATTATTCAATTTTTTTGGGGGTGGTCATGAATTAAAGTCCTTTTCGCGCTAGGGCGCTTAGTTTAGGAGATATGGGCGGGCAAAATAAGTTTTTCATATCAAAATTTAAATTTTTTTAGGTTTTGGGTGGATTTGTCAATTTTTTGGGGGTGGTCACGAATTAAAGTCCATTTCGCCCTAGGACGCATATTTAAGGAGATATGGGCAAAATAACTTTTTCATATAAAAATTGCAATTTTTTTAGGTTTTGAGTGGAGTATTAAATTATTTGGGGTGTTACGAATTAAAGTCCTTTTCGCTCTAGGACGCGTATATACGAAGATATGGGCAAAATAAGTTTTTCAGATAAAAATTTCATTTTTTTTAGGTTTTGGGAGGATTATTCAATTTTTTTGGGGGTGGTCATGAATTAAAGTCCTTTTCGCCCTAGGACGTATATTTAAGGAGATATGAGCAAAATAACTTTTTCATATAAAAATATCAATTTTTTTAGGTTTTGAGCGGATTATTAAATTTTTTGGGGTGTTACGAATTAAAGTCCTTTTCGCTCTAGGACGCGTATATACGAAGCTATGGGCAAAATAAGTTTTTCAGATAAAAATTTCAATTTTTTAGGTTTTGGGAGGATTATTCAATTTTTTTGGGGGTGGTCATGAATTAAAGTCCTTTTCGCGCTAGGGCGCTTAGTTTAGGAGATATGGGCAAAATAAGTTTTTCATATCAAAATTTAATTTTTTTTAGGTTTTGGGTGGATTTGTCAATTTTTTGGGGGTGGTCACGAATTAAAGTCCATTTCGCCCTAGGACGCATATTTAAGGAGATATGGGCAAAATAACTTTTTCATATAAAAATTGCAATTTTTTTAGGTCTTGAGCGGATTATTAAATTTTTTGGGGTGTTACGAATTAAAGTCCTTTTCGCTCTAGGACGCGTATATACGAAGATATGGTTAAAATAAGTTTTTCAGATAAAAATTTCAATTTTTTTAGGTTTTGGGAGGATTATTCAATTTTTTTTGGGGGTGGTCATGAATTAAAGTCCTTTTCGCGCTAGGGCGCTTAGTTTAGGAGATATGGGCAAAATAAATTTTTCATATCAAAATTTACATTTTTTTTTAGGTTTTGGGTGTGGTCACGAATTAAAGTCCTTTTCGCCCTAGGACGTATATTTAAGGAAAGATGGACAAAATAACTTTTTCATATAAAAATGACAATTTTTTTAGGTTTTGAGTGGATTATTAAATTTTTTGGGGTGTTACGAATTAAAGTCCTTTTCGCTCTAGGACGCGTATATACGAAGATATGGGCAAAATAAGTTTTTCATATCAAAATTTAATTTTTTTAGGTTTTGGGTGGATTTGTCAATTTTTTTGTGGGTGGTCACGAATTATAGTCCATTTCGCCCTAGGACGCATATTTAAGGAGATATGGGCAAAATAACTTTTTCATATAAAAATTGCAATTTTTTTAGGTTTTGAGCGGATTATTAAATTTTTTGGGGTGTTACGAATTAAAGTCCTTTTCGCTCTAGGACGCGTATATACGAAGATATGGGCAAAATAAGATTTTCAGATAAAAATTTCAATTTTTTTAGGTTTTGGGAGGATTATTCATTTTTTTTGGGGTGGTCATGATTTAAAGTCCTTTACGCGCTAGGGCGCTTAGTTTAGGAGATATGGGCAAAATAAGTTTTTCATATCAAAATTTAAATTTTTTTAGGTTTTGGGTGGATTTGTCAATTTTTTGGGGGTGGTCACGAATTAAAGTCCTTTTCGCCCTAGGACGTATATTTAAGGAGATATGGGCAAAATAACTTTTGCATATAAAAATTGCAATTTTTTTAGGTTTTGAGTGGATTATGAATTTTTTTGGGGTGTTACGAATTAAAGTCCTTTTCGCTCTAGGACGCGTATATACGAAGATATGGGCAAAATAAGATTTTCAGATAAAAATTTCAATTTTTTTTAAGTTTCGGGAGGATTATTCAATTTTTTTGGGATGGTCATGAATTAAAGTCCTTTTCGCGCTAGGGCGCTTAGTTTAGGATATATGGGCAAAATAAGTTTTTTATATCAAAATTTAATTTTTTTTAGGTTTTGGGTGGATTTGTCAATTTTTTGGGGGTGGTCACGAATTAAAGTCCATTTCGCCCTAGGACGCATATTTAAGGAGATATGGGCAAAATAACTTTTTCATATAAAAATTGCAATTTTTTTAGGTTTTGAGCGGATTATTAAATTTTTTGGGGTGTTACGAATTAAAGTCCTTTTCGCTCTAGGACGCGTATATACGAAGATATGGGCAAAATAAGTTTTTCAGATAAAAATTTCATTTTTTTAGGTTTTGGGAGGATTATTCAATTTTTTTGGGGGTGGTCATGAATTAAAGTCCTTTTCGCGCTAGGGCGCTTAGTTTAGGAGATATGGGCAAAATAAATTTTTCATATCAAAATTTAAATTTTTTTAGGTTTTGGGTGGATTTGCAAATTTTTTGGGGGTGGTCACGAATTAAAGTCCTTTTCGCCCTAGGACGTATATTTAAGGAGATATTGGCAAAATAAATTTTTTATATAAAAATTGCAATTTTTTTAGGTTTTGAGCGGATTATTAAATTTTTTGGGGTGTTACGAATTAAAGTCCTTTTCGCTCTAGGACGCGTATATACGAAGATATGGGCAAAATAAGTTTTTCAGATAAAAATTTCATTTTTTTCAGGTTTTGGGAGGATTATTCAATTTTTTTGGCGGTGGTCATGAATTAAAGGCCTTTTCGCGCTAGGGCGCTTAGTTTAGGAGTTATGGGCAAAATAAATTTTTCATATCAAAATTTAAATTTTTTTAGGTTTTGGGTGGATTTGCCAATTTTTTGGGGGTGGTCACGAATTAAAGCCCTTTTCGCCCTAGGACGTATATTTAAGGAGATATGGGCAAAATAACTTTTTCATATAAAAATTGCAATTTTTTTGGGTTTTGAGCGGATTATTAAATTTTTTGGGGTGTTACGAATTAAAGTCCTTTTCGCTCTAGGACGCGTATACACGAAGATATGGGCAAAATAAGTTTTTCAGATAAAAATTTCATTTTTTTAGGTTTTAAGAGGATTATTCAATTTTTTTGGGGGTGGTCATGAATTAAAGTCCATTTCGCCCTAGGACGCATATTTAAGGAGATATGGGCAAAATAACTTTTTCATATAAAAATTGCAATTTTTTTAGGTTTTGGGAGGATTATTCAATTTTTTTGGGGGTGGTCATGAATTAAAGTCCTTTTCGCGCTAGGGCGCTTAGTTTAGGAGATATGGGCAAAATAAGTTTTTCATATCAAAATTTACATTTTTTTAGGTTTTGGGTGGATTTGTCAATTTTTTGGTGGTGGTCACGAATTAAAGTCCATTTCACCCTAGGACGCATATTTAAGGAGATATGGGCAAAATAACTTTTTCATATAAAAATTGCAATTTTTTTAGGTTTTGAGTGGATTATTAAATTTTTTGGGGTGTTACGAATTAAAGTCCTTTTCGCTCTAGGACGCGTATATACGAAGATATGGGCAAAATAAAATTTTCAGATAAAAATTTCAATTTTTTTAGGTTTTGGGAGGATTATTCAATTTTTTTGGGGGTGGTCATGAATTAAAGTCCTTTTTGCGCTAGGGCGCTTAGTTTAGGAGATATGGGCAAAATAAGTTTTTCATATCAAAATTTAAATTTTGTTAGGTTTTGGGTGGATTTGTCAATTTTTTGGGGGTGGTCACGAATTAAAGTCCATTTCACCCTAGGACGCATATTTAAGGAGATATGGGCAAAATAACTTTTTCATATAAAAATTGCAATTTTTTTAGGTTTTGAGTGGATTATTAAATTTTTTGGGGTGTTACGAATTAAAGTCCTTTTCGCTCTAGGACGCGTATATACGAAGATATGGGCAAAATAAGTTTTTCAGATAAAAATTTCAATTTTTTTAGGTTTTGGGAGGATTATTCAATTTTTTTGGGGGTGGTCATGAATTAAAGTCCTTTTCGCGCTAGGGCGCTTAGTTTAGGAGATATGGGCAAAATAAGTTTTTCATATCAAAATGTATTTTTTTTTGGTTTTGGGTGGATTTGTCAATTTTTTGGGGGTGGTCACGAATTAAAGTCCTTTTTGCCCTAGGACGTATATTTAAGGAGATATGGGCAAAATAACTTTTTTAGGTTTTGAGCGGATTATTAAATTTTTCGGGGTGTTACGAATTAAAGTCCTTTTCGCTCTAGGACGCGTATATACGAAGATATGGGCAAAATAAGATTTTCAGATAAAAATTTCAATTTTTTTAGGTTTTGGGAGGATTATTCAATTTTTTTGGGGGTGGTCATGAATTAAAGTCCTTTTTGCGCTAGGGCGCTTAGTTTAGGAGATATGGGCAAAATAAGTTTTTCATATCAAAATTTAAATTTTGTTAGGTTTTGGGTGGATTTGTCAATTTTTTGGGGGTGGTCACGAATTAAAGTCATTTTCTCCCTAAGACGTATATTTAAGGAGATATGGGCAAAATAACTTTATCATATAAAAATTGCAATTTTTTTAGGTTTTGAGCGGATTATTAAATTTTTTGGGGTGTTACGAATTAAAGTCCTTTTCGCTCTAGGACGCGTATATACGAAGATATGGGCAAAATAGGTTTTTCAGATAAAAATTTCAATTTTTTTAGGTTTTGGGAGGATTATTCAATTTTTTTGGGGGTGGTCATGAATTAAAGTCCTTTTCGCGCTAGGGCGCTTAGTTTAGGAGATATGGGCAAAATAAGTTTTTCATATCAAAATTTAAATTTTTTTAGGTTTTGGGTGGATTTGTCAATTTTTTGGGGGTGGTCACGAATTAAAGTCCTTTTCTCCCTAAGACGTATATTTAAGGAGATATGGGCAAAATAACTTTATCATATAAAAATTGCAATTTTTTTAGGTTTTGAGCGGATTATTAAATTTTTTGGGGTGTTACGAATTAAAGTCCTTTTCGCTCTAGGACGCGTATATACGAAGATAGGGGCAAAATAAGTTTTTCAGATAAAAATTTCAATTTTTTTAGGTTTTGGGAGGATTATTCAATTTTTTTGGGTGTGGTCATGAATTAAAGCCCTTTTCGCGCTAGGGCGCTTAGTTTAGGAGATATGGGCAAAATAAGTTTTTCATATCAAAATTTACAGTTTTTTAGGTTTTGGGTGGATTTGTCAATTTTTTGGGTGTGTTCACGAATAAAAGTCCTTTTCGCCCTAGGACGTATATTTAAGGAGATATGGGCAAAATAACTTTTTCATATAAAAATTGCAATTTTTTTAGGTTTTGAGCGGATTATTAATATTGTTGGGGTATTACGAATTAAAGTCCTTTTCGCTCTAGGACGCGTATATACGAAGATATGGGCAAAATAAGATTTTAAGATAAAAATTTCAATTTTTTAGGTTTTGGGAGGATTATTCAGATATGGGCAAAATAAGTTTTTCATATCAAAATTTAAATTTTTTTAGGTTTTGGGTGGATTTGTCAATTTTTTGGGGGTGGTCACGAATTAAAGTCCTTTTCTCCCTAAGACGTATATTTAAGGAGATATGGGCAAAATAACTTTATCATATAAAAATTGCAATTTTTTTAGGTTTTGAGCGGATTATTAAATTTTTTGGGGTGTTACGAATTAAAGTCCTTTTCGCTCTAGGACGCGTATATACGAAGATATCGGCAAAATAAGTTTTTCAGATAAAAATTTCAATTTTTTTAGGTTTTGGGAGGATTATTCAATTTTTTTGGGTGTGGTCATGAATTAAAGTCCTTTTCGCGCTAGGGCGCTTAGTTTAGGAGATATGGGCAAAATAAGTTTTTCATATCAAAATTTACATTTTTTTAGGTTTTGGGTTTTGGGTGGATTTGTCAATTTTTTGGGTGTGTTCACGAATAAAAGTCCTTTTCGCCCTAGGACGTATATTTAAGGAGATATGGGCAAAATAACTTTTTCATATAAAAATTGCAATTTTTTTAGGTTTTGAGCGGATTATTAATATTGTTGGGGTATTACGAATTAAAGTCCTTTTCGCTCTAGGACGCGTATATACGAAGATATGGGCAAAATAAGATTTTAAGATAAAAATTTCAATTTTTTTAGGTTTTGGGAGGATTATTCAATTTTTTTGGGGGTGGTCATGAATTAAAGTCCTCTTCGTGCTAGGGCGCTTAGTTTAGGAGATATGGTCAAAATAAGTTTCTCATATCAAAATTTAATTTTTTTTAGGTTTTGGGTGGATTTGTCAATGTTTTGGGGGTGGTCACGAATTAAAGTCCTTTTCGCCCTAGGACGTATATTTAAGGAGATATGGGCAAAATAACTTTTTCATATAAAAATTGCAATTTTTTTAGGTTTTGAGCGGATTATTAAATTTTTTGGGGTGTTACGAATTAAAGTCCTTTTCGCTCTAGGACGCGTATATACGTAGATATGGGCAAAATAAGTTTTTCAGATAAATATTTCAATTTTTTTAGGTTTTGGAAGGATTATTAAATTTTTTTGGGGGTGGTCATGAATTAAAGTCCTTTTCGCACTAGGGCGCTTAGTTTAGGAGATATGGGCAAAATAAGTTTTTCGTATCAAAATTTAATTTTTTTTAGGTTTTGGGTGGTTTTGTCAATTTTTTGGGTGTGGTCACGAATTAAAGTCCATTTCGCCCTAGGACGCATATTTAAGGAGATATGGGAAAAATAACTTTTTCATATAAAATCGCAATTTTTTTAGGTTTTGAGTGGATTATTAAATTTTTTGGGGTGTTACGAATTAAAGTCCTTTTCGCTCTAGGACGCGTATATACGAAGATATGGGCAAAATAAGATTTTCAGATAAAAATTTCAATTTTTTTAAGTTTTTCAGATAAATATTTCAATTTTTTTAGGTTTTGGAAGGATTATTAAATTTTTTTGGGGGTGGTCATGAATTAAAGTCCTTTTCGCACTAGGGCGCTTAGTTTAGGAGATATGGGCAAAATAAGTTTTTCATATCAAAATTTAAATTTTTTTAGGTTTTGGGTGGATTTGTCAATTTTTTGGGGGTGGTCACGAATTAAAATCCTTTTCGCCCTAGGACGTATATTTAAGGAGATATGGGCAAAATAAGTTTTTCGGATAAAAATTTCAATTTTTTTAGGGTTTGGGAGGATTATTCAATTTTTTTTGGAGGTGGTCATGAATTAAAGTCCTTTTCGCGCTAGGGCGCTTAGTTTAGGAGATATGGGCAAAATAAATTTTTCATATCAAAATTTAAATTTTTTTAGGTTTTGGGTGTGGTCACGAATTAAAGTCCTTTTCGCCCTAGGACGTATATTTAAGGAGAGATGGACAAAATAAATTTTTCATATAAAAATGGCAATTTTTTTAGGTTTTGAGTGGATTATTAAATTTTTTTGAGTGTTACGAATTAAAGTCCTTTTCGCTCTAGGACGCGTATATACGAAGATATGGGCAAAATAAGTTTTTCAGATAAAAATTTCAATTTTTTTAGGTTTTGGGAGGATTATTCAATTTTTTTGGGTGTGGTCATGAATTAAAGTCCTTTTCGCGCTAGGGCGCTTAGTTTAGGAGATATGGGCAAAATAAGTTTTTCATATCAAAATTTACATTTTTTTAGGTTTTGGGTTTTGGGTGGATTTGTCAATTTTTTGGGTGTGTTCACGAATAAAAGTCCTTTTCGCCCTAGGACGTATATTTAAGGAGATATGGGCAAAATAACTTTTTCATATAAAAAGTGCAATTTTTTTAGGTTTTGAGCGGATTATTAATATTGTTGGGGTATTACGAATTAAAGTCCTTTTCGCTCTAGGACGCGTATATACGAAGATATGGGCAAAATAAGATTTTAAGATAAAAATTTCAATTTTTTTAGGTTTTGGGAGGCTTATTCAATTTTTTTGGGGGTGGTCATGAATTAAAGTCCTTTTCGTGCTAGGGCGCTTAGTTTAGGAGATATGGTCAAAATAAGTTTCTCATATCAAAATTTAATTTTTTTTAGGTTTTGGGTGGATTTGTCAATGTTTTGGGGGTGGTCACGAATTAAAGTCCTTTTCGCCCTAGGACGTATATTTAAGGAGATATGGGCAAAATAACTTTTTCATATAAAAATTGCAATTTTTTTAGGTTTTGAGCGGATTATTAAATTTTTTGGGGTGTTACGAATTAAAGTCCTTTTCGCTCTAGGACGCGTATATACGTAGATATGGGCAAAATAAGTTTTTCAGATAAATATTTCAATTTTTTTAGGTTTTGGAAGGATTATTAAATTTTTTTGGGGGTGGTCATGAATTAAAGTCCTTTTCGCACTAGGGCGCTTAGTTTAGGAGATATGGGCAAAATAAGTTTTTCATATCAAAATTTAAATTTTTTTAGGTTTTGGGTGGATTTGTCAATTTTTTGGGGGTGGTCACGAATTAAAATCCTTTTCGCCCTAGGACGTATATTTAAGGAGATATGGGCAAAATAAGTTTTTCGGATAAAAATTTCAATTTTTTTAGGTTTTGGGAGGATTATTCAATTTTTTTTGGGGGTGGTCATGAATTAAAGTCCTTTTCGCGCTAGGGCGCTTAGTTTAGGAGATATGGGCAAAATAAATTTTTCATATCAAAATTTAAATTTTTTTTAGGTTTTGGGTGTGGTCACGAATTAAAGTCCTTTTCGCCCTAGGACGTATATTTAAGGAGAGATGGACAAAATAAATTTTTATTAAATTATTAAATTATTATTAAATTTTTTGGAGTGTTACGAATTAAAGTCCTTTTCGCTCTAGGACGCGTATATACGAAGATATGTGCAAAATAAGTTTTTCAGATAAAAATTTCAATTTTTTTAGGTTTTGGGAGGATTATTCAATTTTTTTGGGGGTGGTCATGAATTAAAGTCCTTTTCGCGCTAGGGCGCTTAGTTTAGGAGATATGGGCAAAATAAGTTTTTCATATCAAAATTTAATTTTTTTTGGTTTTGGGTGGATTTGTCAATTTTTTGGGGGTGGTCACGAATTAAAATCCTTTTCGCCCTAGGACGTATATTTAAGGAGATATGGGCAAAATAACTTTTTCATATAAAAATTGCAATTTTTTTAGGTTTTGGGAGGATTATTCAATTTTTTTGGGGGTGGTCATGAATTAAAGTCCTTTTCGCGCTAGGGCGCTTAGTTTAGGAGATATGGGCAAAATAAGTTTTTCATATCAAAATTTAAATTTTTTTAGGTTTTGGGTGGATTTGTCAATTTTTTGGGGGTGGTCACGAATTAAAATCCTTTTCGCCCTAGGACGTATATTTAAGGAGATATGGGCAAAATAAGTTTTTCGGATAAAAATTTCAATTTTTTTAGGTTTTGGGAGGATTATTCAATTTTTTTTGGGGGTGGTCATGAATTAAAGTCCTTTTCGCGCTAGGGCGCTTAGTTTAGGAGATATGGGCAAAATAAATTTTTCATATCAAAATTTAAATTTTTTTTAGGTTTTGGGTGTGGTCACGAATTAAAGTCCTTTTCGCCCTAGGACGTATATTTAAGGAGAGATGGACAAAATAACTTTTTCATATAAAAATGGCAATTTTTTTAGGTTTTGAGTGGATTATTAAATTTTTTGTAGTGTTACGAATTAAAGTCCTTTTCGCTCTAGGACGCGTATATACGAAGATATGTGCAAAATAAGTTTTTCAGATAAAAATTTCAATTTTTTAGGTTTTGGGAGGATTATTAAATTTTTTTGGGGGTGGTCATGAATTAAAGTCCTTTTCGCGCTAGGGCGCTTAGTTTAGGAGATATGGGCAAAATAAGTTTTTCGTATCAAAATTTAAATTTTTTTAGGTTTTGGGTGGTTTTGTCAATTTTTTGGGTGTGGTCACGAATTAAAGTCCATCTCGCCCTAGGACGCATATTTAAGGAGATATGGGCAAAATAAGTTTTTCGGATAAAAATTTCAATTTTTTTAGGTTTTTGGAGGATTATTCAATTTTTTTTGGGGGTGGTCATGAATTAAAGTACTTTTCGCGCTAGGGCGCTTAGTTTAGGAGATATGGGCAAAATAAATTTTTCATATCAAAATTTAAATTTTTTTTAGGTTTTGGGTGTGGTCACGAATTAAAGTCCTTTTCGCCCTAGGACGTATATTTAAGGAGAGATGGACAAAATAACTTTTTCATATAAAAATGGCAATTTTTTTAGGTTTTGAGTGGATTATTAAATTTTTTGTAGTGTTACGAATTAAAGTCCTTTCGCTCTAGGACGCGTATATACGAAGATATGTGCAAAATAAGTTTTTCAGATAAAAATTTCAATTTTTTTAGGTTTTGGGAGGATTATTAAATTTTTTTGGGGGTGGTCATGAATTAAAGTCCTTTTCGCGCTAGGGCGCTTAGTTTAGGAGATATGGGCAAAATAAGTTTTTCGTGTCAAAATTTAAATTTTTTTAGGTTTTGGGTGGTTTTGTCAATTTTTTGGGTGTGGTCACGAATTAAAGTCCATTTCGCCCTAGGACGCATATTTAAGGAGATATGGGCAAAATAACTTTTTCATATAAAAATTGCAATTTTTTTAGGCTTTGAGCGGATTATTAAATTTTTTGGGGTGTTACGAATTAAAGTCCTTTTCGCTCTAGGACGCGTATATACGAAGATATGGGCAAAATAAGATTTTCAGATAAAAATTTCAATTTTTTTAGGTTTTGGGAGGATTATTCAATTTTTTTGGGGGTGGTCATGAATTAAAGTCCTTTACGCGCTAGGGCGCTTAGTTTAGGAGATATGGGCAAAATAAGTTTTTCATATCAAAATTTAAATTTTTTTAGGTTTTGGGTGGATTTGTCAATTTTTTGGGGGTGGTCATGAATTAAAGTCCTTTTCGCCCTAGGACGTATATTTAAGGAGATATGGGCAAAATAACTTTTTTATATAAAAATTGCAATTTTTTTAGGTTTTGAGCGGATTATTAAATTTTTTGGGGTGTTACGAATTAAAGTCCTTTTCGCTCTAGGACGCGTATATACGAAGATATGGGCAAAATAAGATTTTCAGATAAAAATTTCAATTTTTTTAGGTTTTGGGAGGATTATTCAATTTTTTTGGGGGTGGTCATGAATTAAAGTCCTTTTCGCGCTAGGGCGCTTAGTTTAGGAGATATGGGCAAAATAAGTTTTTCATATCAAAATTTAAATTTTTTTAGGTTTTGGGTGGATTTGTAAATTTTTTGGGGGTGGTCACGAATTAAAGTCCATTTCGCCCTAGGACGCATATTTAAGGAGATATGGGCAAAATAACTTTTTCATATAAAAATTGCAATTTTTTTAGGTTTTGAGTGGATTATTAAATTTTTTGGGGTGTTACGAATTAAAGTCCTTTTCGCTCTAGGACGCGTATATACGAAGATATGGGCAAAATAAGATTTTCAGATAAAAATTTCAATTTTTTTAGGTTTTGGGAGGATTATTCATTTTTTTTTGGGGTGGTCACGAATTAAAGTCCATTTCGCCCTAGGACGCATATTTGAGGAGATATGGGCAAAATAACTTTTTCATATAAAATTTGCAATTTTTTTAGGTTTTGAGTGTATATATCTTCGTATATACGAAGATATGGGCAAAATAAGTTTTTCAGATAAAAATTTCAATTTTTTTAGGTTTTGGGAGGATTATTCAATTTTTTTGGGGGTGGTCATGAATTAAAGTCCTTTTCGCGCTAGGGCGCTTAGTTTAGGAGATATGGGCAAAATAAGTTTTTCATATCAAAATTTAATTTTTTTTGGTTTTGGGTGGATTTGTCAATTTTTTGGGGGTGGTCACGAATTAAAGTCCATTTCGCCCTAGGACGCATATTTCAGGAGATATGGGCAAAATAACTTTTTCATATAAAAATTGCAATTTTTTAGGTTTTGGGAGGATTATTCAATTTTTTTGGGGGTGGTCATGAATTAAAGTCCTTTTCGCGCTAGGGCGCTTAGTTTAGGAGATATGGGAAAAATAAGTTTTTCATATCAAAATTTAAATTTTTTTAGGTTTTGGGTGGATTTGTCAATTTTTTGGGGGTGGTCACGAATTAAAGTCCTTTTAGCCCTAGGACGTATATTTAAGGAGATATGGGCAAAATAACTTTTTTAGGTTTTGAGCGGATTATTAAATTTTTTGGGGTGTTACGAATTAAAGTCCTTTTCGCTCTAGGACGCGTATATACGAAGATATGGGCAAAATAAGATTTTCAGATAAAAATTTCAATTTTTTTAGGTTTTGGGAGGATTATTCAATTTTTTTTGGGGGTGGTCATGAATTAAATTCCTTTTTGCGCTAGGGCGCTTAGTTTAGGAGATATGGGCAAAATAAGTTTTTCATATCAAAATTTAAATTTTGTTAGGTTTTGGGTGGATTTGTCAATTTTTTGGGGGTGGTCACGAATTAAAGTCCATTTCACCCTAGGACGCATATTTAAGGAGATATGGGCAAAATAACTTTTTCATATAAAAATTGCAATTTTTTTAGGTTTTGAGTGGATTATTAAATTTTTTGGGGTGTTACGAATTAAAGTCCTTTTCGCTCTAGGACGCGTATATACGAAGATATGGGCAAAATAAGTTTTTCAGATAAAAATTTAAATTTTTTTAGGTTTTGGGAGGATTATTAAATTTTTTTGGGGGTGGTCATGGATTAAAGTCCTTTTCGCGCAAGGGCGCTTAGTTTAGGAGATATGGGCAAAATAAGTTTTTCATATCAAAATTTAAATTTTTTTAGGTTTTGGGTGGATTTGTCAATTTTTTGGGGGTGGTCACGAATTAAAGTCCATTTCGCCCTAGGACGCATATTTAAGGAGATATGGGCAAAATAACTTTTTCATATAAAATTTGCAATTTTTTTAGGTTTTGAGCGTATATATCTTCGTATATACGAAGATATGGGCATAATAAGTTTTTCATATAAAAATTGCAATTTTTTTAGGTTTTGGGAGGATTATTCAATTTTTTTGGGGGTGGTCATGAATTAAAGTCCTTTTCGCGCTAGGGCGCTTAGTTTAGGAGATATGGGCAAAATAAGTTTTTCATATCAAAATTTAAATTTTTTTAGGTTTTGGGTGGATTTGTCAATTTTTTTGGGGGTGGTCACGAATTAAAGTCCTTTTCGCCCTAGGACGTATATTTAAGGAGATATGGGCAAAATAACTTTTTTAGGTTTTGAGCGGATTATTAAATTTTTTGGGGTGTTACGAATTAAAGTCCTTTTCGCTCTAGGACGCGTATATACGAAGATATGGGCAAAATAAGTTTTTCAGATAAAAATTTAAATTTTGTTAGGTTTTGGGTGGATTTGTCAATTTTTTGGGGGTGGTCACGAATTAAAGTCCATTTCACCCTAGGACGCATATTTAAGGAGATATGGGCAAAATAACTTTTTCATATAAAAATTGCAATTTTTTTAGGTTTTGAGTGGATTATTAAATTTTTTGGGGTGTTACGAATTAAAGTCCTTTTCGCTCTAGGACGCGTATATACGAAGATATGGGCAAAATAAGTTTTTCAGATAAAAATTTCAATTTTTTTAGGTTTTGGGAGGATTATTAAATTTTTTTGGGGGTGGTCATGAATTAAAGTCCTTTTCGCGCTAGGGCGCTCAGTTTAGGAGATATGGGCAAAATAAGTTTTTCATATCAAAATTTAAATTTTTTTAGGTTTTGGGTGGATTTGTCAATTTTTTGGGGGTGGTCACGAATTAAAGTCCTTTTCTCCCTAAGACGTATATTTAAGGAGATGTGGGCAAAATAACTTTATCATATAAAAATTGCAATTTTTTTAGGTTTTGAGCGGATTATTAAATTTTTTGGGGTGTTACGAATTAAAGTCCTTTTCGCTCTAGGACGCGTATATACGAAGATATGGGCAAAATAAGATTTTCAGATAAAAATTTCAATTTTTTAGGTTTTGGGAGGATTATTCAATTTTTTTGGGGGTGGTCATGAATTAAAGTCCTTTTTGCGCTAGGGCGCTTAGTTTAGGAGATATGGGCAAAATAAGTTTTTCATATCAAAATTTAAATTTTTTTAGGTTTTGGGTGGATTTGTCAATTTTTTGGGGGTGGTCACGAATTAAAGTCCATTTCGCCCTAGGACGCATATTTAAGGAGATATGGGCAAAATAACTTTTTCATATAAAATTTGCAATTTTTTTAGGTTTTGAGCGTATATATCTTCGTATATACGAAGATATGGGCAAAATAAGTTTTTCAGATAAAAATTTCAATTTTTTTAGGTTTTGGGAGGATTATTAAATTTTTTTGGGGGTGGTCATGAATTAAAGTCCTTTTCGCGCTAGGGCGCTTAGTTTAGGAGATATGGGCAAAATAAATTTTTCATATCAAAATTTACATTTTTTTAGGTTTTGGGTGGATTTGTCAATTTTTTGGGTGTGTTCACGAATAAAAGTCCTTTTCGCCCTAGGACGTATATTTAAGGAGATATGGGCAAAATAACTTTTTCATATAAAAATTGCAATTTTTTAGGTTTTGAGCGGATTATTAATCTTGTTGGGGTGTTATGAATTAAAGTCCTTTTCGCTCTAGGACGCGTATACACGAAGATATGGGCAAAATAAAATTTTAAGATAAAAATTTCAATTTTTTTAGGTTTTGGGAGGATTATTCAATTTTTTTGGGGGTGGTCATGAATTAAAGTCCTTTTCGTGCTAGGGCGCTTAGTTTAGGAGATATGGTCAAAATAAGTTTCTCATATCAAAATTTAATTTTTTTTAGGTTTCGGGTGGATTTGTCAATGTTTTGGGGGAGGTCACGAATTAAAGTCCTTTTCGCCCTAGGACGTATATTTAAGGAGATATGGACAAAATAGCTTTTTCATATAAAAATTGCAATTTTTTTAGGTTTTGAGCGGATTATTAAATTTTTTGGGGTGTTACGAATTAAAGTCCTTTTCGCTCTAGGACGCGTATATACGTAGATATGGGCAAAATAAGTTTTTCAGATAAATATTTCAATTTTTTTAGGTTTTGGGAGGATTATTAAATTTTTTTTGGGGGTGGTCATGAATTAAAGTCCTTTTCGCACTAGGGCGCTTAGTTTAGGAGATATGGGCAAAATAAGTTTTTCATATCAAAATTTAAATTTTTTTAGGTTTTGGGTGGATTTGTCAATTTTTTGGGGGTGGTCACGAATTAAAATCCTTTTCGCCCTAGGACGTATATTTAAGGAGATATGGGCAAAATAAGTTTTTCGGATAAAAATTTCAATTTTTTTAGGTTTTGGGAGGATTATTCAATTTTTTTTTTGGGGGTGGTCATGAATTAAAGTCCTTTTCGCGCTAGGGCGCTTAGTTTAGGAGATATGGGCAAAATAAATTTTTCATATCAAAATTTAAATTTTTTTTAGGTTTTGGGTGTGGTCACGAATTAAAGTCCTTTTCGCCCTAGGACGCATATTTAAGGAGGGATGGACAAAATAACTTTTTCATATAAAAATGGCAATTTTTTTAGGTTTTGAGTGGATTATTAAATTTTTTGGAGTGTTACGAATTAAAGTCCTTTTCGCTCTAGGACGCGAAGATATGGGCAAAATAAGTTTTTCAGATAAAAATTTCAATTTTTTTAGGTTTTGGGAGGATTATTCAATTTTTTTGGGGGTGGTCATGAATTAAAGTCCTTTTCGCGCTAGGGCGCTTAGTTTAGGAGATATGGGCAAAATAAGTTTTTCATATCAAAATTTAAATTTTTTTAGGTTTTGGGTGGATTTGTAAATTTTTTGGGGGTGGTCACGAATTAAAGTCCATTTCGCCCTAGGACGCATATTTAAGGAGATATGGGCAAAATAACTTTTTCATATAAAAATTGCAATTTTTTTAGGTTTTGAGTGGATTATTAAAATTTTTGGGGTGTTACGAATTAAAGTCCTTTTCGCTCTAGGACGCGTATATACGAAGATATGGGCAAAATAAGATTTTCAGATAAAAATTGCAATTTTTTAGGTTTTGGGAGGATTATTCATTTTTTTTTGGGCTGGTCATGAATTAAAGTCCTTTACGCGCTAGGGCGCTTAGTTTAGGAGATATGGGCAAAATAAGTTTTTCATATCAAAATTTAAATTTTTTTAGGTTTTGGGTTAATTTGTCAATTTTTTGGGTGTGGTCACGAATTAAAGTCCATTTCGCCCTAGGACGCATATTTAAGGAGATATGGGCAAAATAACTTTTTCATATAAAATTTGCAATTTTTTTAGGTTTTGAGCGTATATATCTTCGTATATACGAAGATATGGGCAAAATAACTTTTTCATATAAAAATTGCAATTTTTTAGGTTTTGAGCGGATTATTAATATTGTTGGGGTGTTCACGAATAAAAGTCCTTTTCGCTCTAGGACGCGTATATACGAAGATATGGGCAAAATAAGATATTCAGATAAAAATTTCAATTTTTTAGGTTTTGGGAGGATTATTCAATTTTTTTGGGGGTGGTCATGAATTAAAGTCCTTTTCGCGCTAGGGCGCTTAGTTTAGGAGATATGGGCAAAATAAGTTTTTCATATCAAAATTTAAATTTTTTAGGTTTTGGGTGGATTTGTCAATTTTTTGGGGGTGGTCACGAATTAAAGTCCGTTTCGCCCTAGGACGTATATTTAAGGAGATATGGGCAAAATAACTTTTTCATATAAAAATTGCAATTTTTTTAGGTTTTGAGTGGATTATTAAATTTTTTGGGGTGTTACGAATTAAAGTCCTTTTCGCTCTAGGACGCGTATATACGAAGATATGGGCAAAATAAGATTTTCAGATAAAAATTTCAATTTTTTTAGGTTTTGGGAGGATTATTCAATTTTTTTGGGGGTGGTCATGAATTAAAGTCCTTTACGCGCTAGGGCGCTTAGTTTAGGAGATATGGGCAAAATAAGTTTTTCATATCAAAATTTAAATTTTTTTAGGTTTTGGGTGGATTTGTCAATTTTTTGGGGTGGTCATGAATTAAAGTCCTTTTCGCCCTAGGACGTATATTTAAGGAGATATGGGCAAAATAACTTTTTTATATAAAAATTGCAATTTTTGTAGGTTTTGAGCGGATTATTAAAATTTGTGGGGTGTTACGAATTAAAGTCCTTTTCGCTCTAGGACGCGTATGTACGAAGATATGGGCAAAATAAGTTTTTCATATCAAAATTTAAATTTTTTTAGGTTTTGGGTGGATTTGTCAATTTTTTGGGGGTGGTCACGAATTAAAGTCCATTTCGCCCTAGGACGCATATTTAAGGAGATATGGGCAAAATAACTTTTTTATATAAAAATTGCAATTTTTTTAGGTTTTGAGTGGATTATTAATTTTTTTGGGGTGTTACGAATTAAAGTCCTTTTCGCTCTAGGACGCGTATATACGAAGATATGGGCAAAATAAGATTTTCAGATAAAAATTTCAATTTTTTTAGGTTTTGGGAGGATTTGTCAATTTTTTGGGTGTGTTCACGAATAAAAGTCCTTTTCGCCCTAGGACGTATATTTAAGGAGATATGGGCAAAATAACTTTTTCATATAAAAATTGCAATTTTTTAGGTTTTGAGCGGATTATTAAATTTGTTGGGGTGTTACGAATTAAAGTCCTTTTCGCTCTAGGACGCGTATATACGAAGATATGGGCAAAATAAGTTTTTCAGATAAAAATTTCAATTTTTTTAGGTTTTGGGAGGATTATTCAATTTTTTTGGGGGTGGTGATGAATTAAAGTCCTTTTCGCGCTAGGGCGCTTAGTTTAGGAGATATGGGCAAAATAAGTTTTTCATATCAAAATTTAAATTTTTTTAGGTTTTGGGTGGATTTGTCAATTTTTTGGGGGTGGTCACGAATTAAAATCCTTTTCGCTCTAGGACGTATATTTAAGGAGATATGGGCAAAATAAGTTTTTCGGATAAAAATTTCAATTTTTTTAGGTTTTGGGAGGATTATTCAATTTTTTGGGATGTTACGAATTAAAGTCCTTTTCGCTCTAGGACGCGTATATACGAAGATATGGGCAAAATAAGTTTTTCAGATAAAAATTTCAATTTTTTTAGGTTTTGGGAGGATTATTCAATTTTTTTGGGGGTGGTCATGAATTATAGTCCTTTTCGCGCTAGGGCGCTTAGTTTAGGAGATATGGGCATAATAAGTTTTTCATATCAAAATTTAAATTTTTTTAGGTTTTGGGTGTGTTCACGAATAAAAGTCCTTTTCGTCCTAGGACGTATATTTAAGGAGATATGGGCAAAATAACTTTTTCATATAAAAAGTGCAATTTTTTAGGTTTTGAGCGGATTATTAAATTTGTTGGGGTGTTACGAATTAAAGTCCTTTTCGCTCTAGGACGCGTATATACGAATATATGGGCAAAATAAGTTTTTCAGATAAAAATTTCATTTTTTTTAGGTTTTGGGAGGATTATTCAATTTTTTTGGGGGTGGTCATGAATTAAAGTCCTTTTCGCGCTAGGGCGCTTAGTTTAGGAGATATGGGCAAAATAAGTTTTTCATATAAAAAGTGCAATTTTTTTAGGTTTTGAGTGGATTATTAAATTTTTTGGGGTGTTACGAATTAAAGCCCTTTTCGCTCTAGGACGCGTATATACGAAGATATGGGCAAAATAAGTTTTTCGGATACAAATTTCAATTTTTTTAGGTTTTGGGAGGATTATTCAATTTTTTGGGGGTGGTCATGAATTAAAGTCCTTTTCGCTCTAGGACGCGTATATACGAAGATATGGGCAAAATAAGTTTTTCATATCAAAATTTAAATTTTTTTAGGTTTTGGGTGGATTTGTCAATTTTTTGGGGGTGGTCACGAATTAAAGTCCATTTCGCGCTAGGACGCATATTTAAGGAGATATGGGCAAAATAACTTTTTCATATAAAAATTGCAATTTTTTTAGGTTTTGAGTGGATTATTAAATTTTTTGGGGTGTTACGAATTAAAGTCCTTTTCGCTCTAGGACGCGTATATACGAAGATATGGGCAAAATAAGATTTTCAGATAAAGATTTCAATTTTTTTAGGTTTTGGGAGGATTATTCATTTTTTTGGGGTGTTACGAATTAAAGTCCTTTACGCGCTAGGGCGCTTAGTTTAGGAGATATGGGCAAAATAAGTTTTTCATATCAAAATTTAAATTTTTTTAGGTTTTGGGTGGATTTGTCAATTTTTTGGGGGTGGTCACGAATTAAAGTCCTTTTCGCCCTAGGACGTATATTTAAGGAGATATGGGCAAAATAAGTTTTTCGGATAAAAATTTCAATTTTTTTAGGTTTTGGGAGGATTATTCAATTTTTTTTGGGGGTGGTCATGAATTAAAGTCCTTTTCGCGCTAGGGCGCTTAGTTTAGGAGATATGGGCAAAATAAATTTTTCATATCAAAATTTACATTTTTTTTAGGTTTTGGGTGTGGTCGCGAATTAAAGTCCTTTTCGCCCTAGGACGTATATTTAAGGAGAGATGGACAAAATAACTTTTTCATATAAAAATGACAATTTTTTTAGGTTTTGAGTGGATTATTAAATTTTTTGGGTGTTACGAATTAAAGTCCTTTTCGCTCTAGGACGCGTATATACGAAGATATGGGCAAAATAAGTTTTTCAGATAAAAATTTCAATTTTTTTAGGTTTTGGGAGGATTATTCAATTTTTTTGGCAGTGGTCATGAATTAAAGTCCTTTTCGCGCTAGGGCGCTTAGTTTAGGAAATATGGGCAAAATAAGTTTTTCATATCAAAATTTAAATTTTTTAGGTTTTGGGTGGATTTGTCAATTTTTTGGGTGTGTTCACGAATAAAAGTCCTCTTCGCCCTAGGACGTATATTTAAGGAGATATGGGCAAAATAACTTTTTCATATAAAAATTGCAATTTTTTAGGTTTTGAGCGGATTATTAAATTTGTTGGGGTGTTGCGAATTAAAGTCCTTTTCGCTCTAGGACGCGTATATACGAAGATATGGGCAAAATAAGATTTTCAGATAAAAATTTCATTTTTTTTAGGTTTTGGGAGGATTATTCAATTTTTTGGGGGTGGTCATGAATTAAAGTCCTTTTCGTGCTAGGGCGCTTAGTTTAGGAGATATGGTCAAAATAAGTTTTTCATATCAAAATTTAATTTTTTTTCAGTTTTGGGTGGATTTGTCAATGTTTTGGGGGTGGTCACGAATTAAAGTCCTTTTCGCCCTAGGACGCATATTTAAGGAGATATGGGCAAAATAACTTTTTCATATAAAAATTGCAATTTTTTTAGGTTTTGAGCGGATTATTAAATTTTTTGGGGTGTTACGAATTAAAGTCCTTTTCGCTCTAGGACGCGTATATACGAAGATATGGGCAAAATAAGTTTTTCAGATAAAAATTTCAATTTTTTTAGGTTTTGGGAGGATTATTCAATTTTTTTGGGGGTGGTCATGAATTAAAGTCCTTTTCGCGCTAGGGCGCTTAGTTTAGGAGATATGGGCAAAATAAGTTTTTCATATCAAAATTTAAATTTTTTTAGGTTTTGGGTGGATTTGTCAATTTTTTGGGTGTGTTCACGAATAAAAGTCCTTTTCGCCCTAGGACGTATATTTAAGGAGATATGGGCAAAATAACTTTTTCATATAAAAAGTGAAATTTTTTAGGTTTTGAGCGGATTATTAAATTTGTTGGGGTGTTACGAATTAAAGTCCTTTTCGCTCTAGGACGCGTATATACGAAGATATGGGCAAAATAAGTTTTTCAGATAAAAATTTCAATTTTTTTAGGTTTTGGGAGGATTATTCAATTTTTTTGGGGGTGGTCATGAATTAAAGTCCTTTTCGCGCTAGGGCGCTTAGTTTAGGAGATATGGGCAAAATAAGTTTTTCATATCAAAATTTAAATTTTTTAGGTTTTGGGTGGATTTGTCAATTTTTTGGGGGTGGTCACGAATTAAATTCCATTCCGCCCTAGGACGCATATTTAAGGAGATATGGGCAAAATAACTTTTTCATATAAAAATTGCAATTTTTTTTTAGGTTTTGAGCGGATTATTAAATTTTTTGGGGTGTTACGAATTAAAGTCCTTTTCACTCTAGGACGCGTATATACGAAGATATGGGCAAAATAAGATTTTCAGATAAAAATTTCAATTTTTTTAGGTTTTGGGAGGATTATTCAATTTTTTTTGGGGTGGTCATGAATTAAAGTCCTTTTCGTGCTAGGGCGCTTAGTTTAGGAGATATGGTCAAAATAAGTTTTTCGTATCAAAATTTAATTTTTTTTAGATTTTGGGTGGATTTGTCAATTTTTTGGGGGTGGTCACGAATAAAAGTCCTTTTCGCCCTACGGCGTATATTTAAGGAGATATGGGCAAAATAACTTTTTCATATAAAAATTGCAATTTTTTAGGTTTTGAGCGGATTATTAAATTTTTTGGGGTGTTACGAATTAAAGTCCTTTCCGCTCTAGGACGCGTATATACGAAGATATGGGCAAAATAAGTTTTTCAGATAAAAATTTCAATTTTTTTAGGTTTTGGGAGGATTATTCAATTTTTTTGGGGGTGGTCATGAATTAAAGTCCTTTTCGTGCTAGGGCGCTTAGTTTAGGAGATATGGTCAAAATAAGTTTTTCATATCAAAATTTAATTTTTTTTAGGTTTTGGGTGGATTTGTCAATGTTTTGGGGGTGGTCACGAATTAAAGTCCTTTTGGCCCTAGGACGTATATTTAAGGAGATATGGGCAACATAACTTTTTCATATAAAAATTGCAATTTTTTTAGGTTTTGAGCGGATTATTAAATTTTTTGGGGTGTTACGAATTAAAGTCCTTTTCGCTCTAGGACGTATATTGAAGGAGATACGGGCAAAATAACTTTTTCATATAAAAATTTCAATTTTTTTAGGTTTTGGGAGGATTATTCAATTTTTTTGGGGGTGGTCATGAATTAAAGTCCTTTTCGTGCTAGGGCGCTTAGTTTAGGAGATATGGTCAAAATAAGTTTTTCATATCAAAATTTAATTTTTTTAGGTTTTGGGTGGATTTGTCAATGTTTTGGGTGTGGTCTCGAATTAAAGTCCTTTTCGCCCTAGGACGTATATTTAAGGAGATATGGGCAAAATAACTTTTTCATATAAAAATTGCTATTTTTTTAGGTTTTGAGCGGATTATTAAATTTTTTGGGGTGTTACGAATTAAAGTCCTTTTCGCTCTAGGACGTATATTTAAGGAGATATGGGCAAAATAACTTTTTCACATAAAAATTTCAATTTTTTTAGGTTTTGGGAGGATTATTCAATTTTTTTGGGGGTGGTCTTGAATTAAAGTCCTTTTCGCGCTAGGGCGTGAGTTTAGGAGATATGGGCAAAATAAGTTTTTCATATCAAAATTTAAATTTTTTTAGGTTTTGGGTGGATTTGTCAATTTTTTGGGGGTGGTCCTTTTCGCCCTAGGACGTATATTTAAGGAGATATGGGCAAAATAACTTTTTCATATAAAAATTGCAATTTTTTTAGGTTTTGAGCGGATTATTAAATTTTTTGGGGTGTTACGAATTAAAGTCCTTTTCGCTCTAGGACGCGTATATACGAAGATATGGGCAAAATAAGATTTTCAGATAAAATTTTAAATTTTTTTAGGTTTTGGGAGGATTATTAAATTTTTTTGGGGGTGGTCATGAATTAAAGTCCTTTTCGCGCTAGGGCGCTTAGTTTAGGAGATATGGGCAAAATAAGTTTTTCATATCAAAATTTAAATTTTTTAGGGTTTGGGTGGATTTGTCAATTTTTTGGGGGTGGTCACGAATTAAAGTCCATTTCGCCCTAGGACGCATATTTAAGGAGATATGGGCAAAATAACTTTTTCATATAAAAATTGCAATTTTTTTAGGTTTTGAGCGGATTATTAAAATTTTTGGGGTGTTACGAATTAAAGTCCTTTTCGCTCTAGGACGCGTATATACGAAGATATGGGCAAAATAAGATTTTCAGATAAAAATTTCAATTTTTTTAGGTTTTGGGAGGATTATTCAATTTTTTTTTGGGGTGGTCATGAATTAAAGTCCTTTTCGTGCTAGGGCGCTTAGTTTAGGAGATATGGTCAAAATAAGTTTTTCGTATCAAAATTTAATTTTTTTTAGATTTTGGGTGGATTTGTCAATTTTTTGGGTGTGTTCACGAATAAAAGTCCTTTTCGCCCTAGGACGTATATTTAAGGAGATATGGGCAAAATAGCTTTTTCATATAAAAATTGCAATTTTTTAGGTTTTGAGCGGATTATTAAATTTGTTGGGGTGTTACGAATTAAAGTCCTTTCCGCTCTAGGAGGCGTATATACGAAGATATGGGCAAAGTAAGTTTTTCAGATAAAAATTTCAATTTTTTTAGGTTTTGGGAGGAAGATTAAATTTTTTTGGGGGTGGTCATGAATTAAAGTCCTTTTCGCGCTAGGGCGCTTAGTTTAGGAGATATGGGCAAAATAAGTTTTTCATATCAAAATTTAAATTTTTTTAGGGTTTGGGTGGATTTGTCAATTTTTTGGGTGTGTTCACGAATAAAAGTCCTTTTCGCCCTAGGACGCGTATATACGAAAATATGGGCAAAATAACTTTTTCATATAAAAATTGCAATTTTTTAGGTTTTGAGCGGATTATTAAATTTGTTGGGGTGTTACGAATTAAAGTCCTTTTCGCTCTAGGACGCGTATATACGAAGATATGGGCAAAATAAGTTTTTCAGATAAAAATTTCAATTTTTTTAGGTTTTGGGAGGATTATTCAATTTTTTTGGGGGTGGTCATGAATTAAAGTCCTTTTCGCGCTAGGGCGCTTAGTTTAGGAGATATGGGCAAAATAAGTTTTTCATATCAAAATTTAAATTTTTTAGGTTTTGGGTGGATTTGTCAATTTTTTGGGGGTGGTCACGAATTAAAGTCCATTTCGCCCTAGGACGCATATTTAAGGAGATATGGGCAAAATAACGTTTTCATACAAAAATTGCAATTTTTTTAGGTTTTGAGCGGATTATTAATTTTTTTGGGGTGTTACGAATTAAAGTCCTTTTCGCTCTAGGACGCGTATATACGAAGATATGGGCAAAATAAGTTTTTCAGATAAAAATTTCAATTTTTTTAGGTTTTGGGAGGATTATTCAATTTTTTTGGGGGTGGTCATGAATTAAAGTCCTTTTCGTGCTAGGGCGCTTAGTTTAGGAGATATGGTCAAAATAAGTTTTTCATATCAAAATTTAATTTTTTTTAGGTTTTGGGTGGATTTGTCAATGTTTTGGGGGTGGTCACGAATTAAAGTCCTTTTCGCCCTAGGACGTATATTTAAGGAGATATGGGCAACATAACTTTTTCATATAAAAATTGCAATTTTTTTAGGTTTTGAGCGGATTATTAAATTTTTTGGGGTGTTACGAATTAAAGTCCTTCTCGCTCTAGGAAGTATATTGAAGGAGATATGGGCAAAATAACTTTTTCATATAAAAATTAAATTTTTTTAGGTTTTGGGAGGATTATTAAATTTTTTTGGGGGTGGTCATGAATTAAAGTCCTTTTCGTGCTAGGGCGCTTAGTTTAGGAGTTATGGGCAAAATAAGTTTTTCATATCAAAATTTAAATTTTTTTAGGTTTTGGGTGGATTTGTCAATTTTTTGGGGGTGGTCACGAATTAAAATCCTTTTCGCTCTAGGACGTATATTTAAGGAGATATGGGCAAAATAAGTTTTTCGGATAAAAATTTCAATTTTTTTAGGTTTTGGGAGGATTATTCATTTTTTTTTGGGGGTGGGTGTGTTCACGAATAAAAGTCCTTTTCGCCCTAGGACGTATATTTAAGGAGATATGGGCAAAATAACTTTTTCATATAAAAATTGCAATTGTTTAGGTTTTGAGCGGATTATTAAATTTGTTGGGGTGTTACGAATTAAAGTCCTTTTCGCTCTAGGACGCGTATATACGAAGATATGGGCAAAATAAGTTTTTCAGATAAAAATTTCAAATTTTTTAGGTTTTGGGAGGATTATTCAATTTTTTTGGGGGTTGTCATGAATTATAGTCCTTTTCGCGCTAGGGCGCTTAGTTTAGGAGATATGGGCAAAATAAGTTTTTCATATCAAAATTTAAATTTTTTTTAGGTTTTGGGTGGATTTGTCAATTTTTTGGGTGTGTTCACGAATAAAAGTCCTTTTCGCCCTAGGACGTATATTTAAGGAGATATGAGCAAAATAACTTTTTCATATAAAAAGTGCAATTTTTTAGGTTTTGAGCGGATTATTAAATTTGTTGGGGTGTTACGAATTAAAGTCCTTTTCGCTCTAGGACGCGTATATACGAAGATATGGGCAAAATAAGTTTTTCAGATAAAAATTTCAATTTTTTTAGGTTTTGGGAGGATTATTCAATTTTTTTGGGGGTGGTCATGAATTAAAGTCCTTTTCGCGCTAGGGCGCTTAGTTTAGGAGATATGGGCAAAATAAGTTTTTCATATCAAAATTTAAATTTTTTTAGGTTTTGGGTGGATTTGTCAATTTTTTGGGGGTGGTCACGAATTAAAATCCCTTTCGCTCTAGGACGTATATTTAAGGAGATATGGGCAAAATAAGTTTTTCGGATAAAAATTTCAATTTTTTTAGGTTTTGGGAGGATTATTCAATTTTTTTGGGGGTGGGTGTGTTCACGAATAAAAGTCCTTTTCGCCCTAGGACGTATATTTAAGGAGATATGGGCAAAATAACTTTTTCATATAAAAATTGCAATTTTTTAGGTTTTGAGCGGATTATTAAATTTGTTGGGGTGTTACGAATTAAAGTCCTTTTCGCTCTAGGACGCGTATATACGAAGATATGGGCAAAATAAGTTTTTCAGATAAAAATTTCAATTTTTTTAGGTTTTGGGAGGATTATTCAATTTTTTTGGGGGTGGTCATGAATTATAGTCCTTTTCGCGCTAGGGCGCTTAGTTTAGGAGATATGGTCAAAATAAGTTTTTCATATCAAAATTTAATTTTTTTTTAGGTTTTGGGTGGATTTGTCAATGTTTTGGGAGTGGTCACGAATTAAAGTCCTTTTCGCCCTAGGACGTATATTTAAGGAGATATGGGCAAAATAACTTTTTCATATAAAAATTGCAATTTTTTAGGTTTTGAGCGGATTATTCAATTTTTTGGGGTGTTACGAATTAAAGTCCTTTTCGCTCTAGGACGCGTATATACGAAGATATGGGCAAAATAAGTTTTTCAGATAAAAATTTCAATTTTTTTAGGTTTTGGGAGGATTATTCAATTTTTTTGGGGGTGGTCATGAATTATAGTCCTTTTCGCGCTAGGGCGCTTAGTTTAGGAGATATGGGCTAAATAAGTTTTTCATATCAAAATTTAATTTTTTTAGGTTTTGGGTGGATTTGTCAATTTTTTGGGTGTGTTCACGAATAAAAGTCCTTTTCGCTCTAGGACGTATATTTAAGGAGATATGGGCAAAATAAGTTTTTCGGATAAAAATTTCAATTTTTTTAGGTTTTGGGAGGATTATTCAATTTTTTTTGGGGGTGGGTGTGTTCACGAATAAAAGTCCTTTTCGCCCTAGGACGTATATTTAAGGAGATATGGGCAAAATAACTTTTTCATATAAAAAGTGCAATTTTTTAGGTTTTGAGCGGATTATTAAATTTGTTGGGGTGTTACGAATTAAAGTCCTTTTCGCTCTAGGACGCGTATATACGAAGATATGGGCAAAATAACTTTTTCATATAAAAATTTCAATTTTTTAGGTTTTGGGTGGATTTGTCAATTTTTTGGGGGTGGTCACGAATTAAAGTCCATTTCGCCCTAGGACGCATATTTAAGGAGATATGGGCAAAATAACTTTTTCATATAAAAATTGCAATTTTTTTAGGTTTTGAGCGGATTATTAATTTTTTTGGGGTGTTACGAATTAAAGTCCTTTTCGCTCTAGGACGCGTATATACGAAGATATGGGCAAAATAAGATTTTCAGATAAAAATTTCAATTTTTTTAGGTTTTGGGATGATTATTCAATTTTTTGGGGGGTGGTCATGAATTAAAGTCCTTTTCGCGCTAGGGCGCTTAGTTTAGGAGATATGGGCAAAATAAGTTTTTCATATCAAAATTTAAATTTTTTAGGTTTTGGGTAGGTTTGTCAATTTTTTGGGTGTGTTCACGAATAAAAGTCCTTTTCGCCCTAGGACGTATATTTAAGGAGATATGGGCAAAATAACTTTTTCATATAAAAATTGCAATTTTTTAGGTTTTGAGCGGATTATTAAATTTGTTGGGGTGTTACGAATTAAAGTCCTTTTCGCTCTAGGACGCGTATATACGAAGATATGGGCAAAAAAACTTTTTCATATAAAAATTTCAATTTTTTTAGGTTTTGCGAGGATTATTCAATTTTTTTGGGGGTGGTCATGAATTAAAGTCCTCTTCGTGCTAGGGCGCTTAGTTTAGGAGATATGGTCAAACTAAGTTTTTCATATCAAAATTTATTTTTTTTAAGTTTTGGGTGGATTTGTCAATGTTTTGGGGGTGGTCACGAATTAAAGTCCTTTTCGCCATAGGACGTATATTTAAGGAGATATGGGCAAAATAACTTTTTCATATAAAAATTGCAATTTTTTTAGGTTTTGGGAGTATTATTCAATTTTTTTGGGGGTGGTCATGAATTAAAGTCCTTTTCGCGCTAGGGCGCTTAGTTTAGGAGATATGGGCAAAATAAGTTTTTCATATCAAAATTTAAATTTTTTTAGGTTTTGGGTGGATTTGTCAATTTTTTGGGGGTGGTCACGAATTAAAATTCTTTTCGCCCTAGGACTTATATTTAAGGAGATATGGGCAAAATAAGTTTTTCGAATAAAAATTTCAATTTTTTTAGGTTTTGGGAGGATTATTCAATTTTTTTTGGGGGTGGGTGTGTCACGAATAAAAGTCCTTTTCGCCCTAGGACGTATATTTAAGGAGATATGGGCAAAATAACTTTTTCATATAAAAATTGCAATTTTTTAGGTTTTGAGCGGATTATTAAATTTGTTGGGGTGTCACGAATTAAAGTCCTTTTCGCTCTAGGACGCGTATATACGAAGATATGCAAAATAAGATTTTCAGATAAAAATTTCAATTTTTTTAGGTTTTGGGAGTACTATTCAATTTTTTTGGGGGTGGTCATGAATTAAAGTCCTTTTCGTGCTAGGGCGCTTAGTTTAGGAGATATGGTCAAAATAAGTTTTTCATATCAAAATTTAATTTTTTTTAGGTTTTGGGTGGATTTGTCAATGTTTTGGGGGTGGTCACGAATTAAAGTCCTTTTCGCCCTAGGACGTATATTTAAGGAGATATGGGTAAAATAACTTTTTCATATAAAAATTGCAATTTTCTTAGGTTTTGAGCGGATTATTAAATTTTTTGGGGTGTTACGAATGAAAGTCCTTTTTGCTCTAGGACGCGTATATACGAAGATATGGGCAAAATAAATTTTTCAGTTAAAAATTTCAATTTTTTTAGGTTTTGGGAGGATTATTCAATTTTTTTGGGGGTGGTCATGAATTAAAGTCCTTTTCGCGGTAGGGCGCTTAGTTTAGGAGATATGGGCAAAATAAGTTTTTCATATCAAAATTTAAATTTTTTAGGTTTTGGGTGGATTTGTCAATTTTTTGGGGGTGGTCACGAATTAAAGTCCATTTCGCCCTAGGACGCATATTTAAGGAGATATGGGCAAAATAACTTTTTCATATAAAAATTGCAATTTTTTTAGGTTTTGAGTGGATTATTAAATTTTTTGGGGTGTTACGAATTAAAGTCCTTTTCGCTCTAGGACGCGTATATACGAAGATATGGGCAAAATAAGTTTTTCAGATAAAAATTTCAATTTTTTTAGGTTTTGGGAGGATTATTAAATTTTTTTGGGGGTGGTCATGAATTAAAGTCCTTTTCGCGCTAGGGCGCTTAGTTTAGGAGATATGGGCAAAATAAGTTTTTCATATCAAAATTTAAATTTTTTTAGGTTTTGGGTGGATTTGTCAATTTTTTGGGGGTGGTCACGAATTAAAGTCCATTTCGCCCTAGGACGCATATTTAAGGAGATATGGGCAAAATAAGTTTTTCGGATAAAAATTTCAATTTTTTTAGGTTTTGGGAGGATTATTCAATTTTTTTGGGGGTGGGTGTGTTCACGAATAAAAGTCCTTTTCGCCCTAGGACGTATATTTAAGGAGATATGGGCAAAATAACTTTTTCATATAAAAATTGCAATTTTTTAGGTTTTGAGCGGATTATTAAATTTGTTGGGGTGTTACGAATTAAAGTCCTTTTCGCTCTAGGACGCGTATATACTAAGATATGGGCAAAATAAGATTTTCAGATAAAAATTTCAATTTTTTTAGGTTTTGGGAGGATTATTCAATTTTTTGGGGGGTGGTCATGAATTAAAGTCCTTTTCGTGCTAGGGCGCTTAGTTTAGGAGATATGGTCAAAATAAGTTTTTCATATCAAAATTTAATTTTTTTTAGGTTTTGGGTGGATTTGTCAATGTTTTGTGGGTGGTCACGAATTAAAGTCCATTTCGCCCTAGGACGTATATTTAAGGAGATATGGGCAAAATAACTTTTTCATATAAAAATTGCAATTTTTTTAGGTTTTGAGTGGATTTGTCAATTTTTTGGGGTGTTACGAATTAAAGTCCTTTTCGCTCTAGGACGCGTATATACGAAGATATGGGCAAAATAAGTTTTTCAGATAAAAATTTCACTTTTTTTAGGTTTTGGGAGGATTATTCAATTTTTTTGGGGGTGGTCATGAATTATAGTCCTTTTCGCGCTAGGGCGCTTGGTTTAGGAGATATGGGCAAAATAAGTTTTTCATATCAAAATTTAAATTTTTTTAGGTTTTGGGTGGATTTGTCAATTTTTTGGGTGTGTTCACGAATAAAAGTCCTTTTCGCCCTAGGACGTATATTTAAGGAGATATGGGCAAAATAACTTTTTCATATAAAAAGTGCAATTTTTTAGGTTTTGAGCGGATTATTAAATTTGTTGGGGTGTAACGAATTAAAGTCCTTTTCGCTCTAGGACGCGTATATACGAAGATATGGGCAAAATAACTTTTTCATATAAAAATTTCAATTTTTTTAGGTTTTGGGAGGATTATTCAATTTTTTTGGGGGTGGTCATGAATTAAAGTCCTTTTTGCGCTAGGGCGCTTAGTTTAGGAGATATGGGCAAAATAAGTTTTTCATATCAAAATTTAAATTTTGTTAGGTTTTGGGTGGATTTGTCAATTTTTTGGGGGTGGTCACGAATTAAAGTCCATTTCACCCTAGGACGCATATTTAAGGAGATATGGGCAAAATAACTTTTTCATATAAAAATTGCAATTTTTTTAGGTTTTGAGTGGATTATTAAATTTTTTGGGGTGTTACGAATTAAAGTCCTTTTCGCGCTAGGGCGCTTAGTTTAGGAGATATGGGCAAAATAAGTTTTTCATATCAAAATTTAAATTTTTTTAGGTTTTGGGTGGATTTGTCAATTTTTTGGGGGTGGTCACGAATTAAAGTCCATTTCGCCCTAGGACGCATATTTAAGGAGATATGGGCAAAATAACTTTTTCATATAAAATTTGCAATTTTTTTAGGTTTTGAGCGTATATATCTTCGTATATACGAAGATATGGGCAAAATAAGTTTTTCAGATAAAAATTTTAATTTTTTTAGGTTTTGGGAGGATTATTCAATTTTTTTGGGGGTGGTCATGAATTAAAGTCCTTTTCGCGCTAGGGCGCTTAGTTTAGGAGATATGGGCAAAATAAGTTTTTCATATCAAAATTTATTTTTTTTTGGTTTTGGGTGGATTTGTCAATTTTTTGGGGGTGGTCACGAATTAAAGTCCATTTCGCCCTAGGACGCATATTTAAGGAGATATGGGCAAAATAACTTTTTCATATAAAAATTGCATTTTTTAGGTTTTGGGAGGATTATTCAATTTTTTTGGGGGTGGTCATGAATTAAAGTCCTTTTCGCGCTAGGGCGCTTAGTTTAGGAGATATGGGCAAAATAAGTTTTTCATATCAAAATTTAAATTTTTTAGGTTTTGGGTGGATTTGTCAATTTTTTGGGGGTGGTCACGAATTAAAGTCCATTTCGCCCTAGGACGCATATTTAAGGAGATATGGGCAAAATAACTTTTTCATATAAAAATTGCATTTTTTTTAGGTTTTGAGCGGATTATTAATTTTTTTGGGGTGTTACGAATTAAAGTCCTTTTCGCTCTAGGACGCGTACATACGAAGATATGGGCAAAATAAGATTTTCAGATAAAAATTTTAATTTTTTTAGGTTTTGGGAGGATTATTCAATTTTTTGGGGGGTGGTCATGAATTAAAGTCCTTTTCGCGCTAGGGCGCTTAGTTTAGGAGATATGGGCAAAATAAGTTTTTCATATCAAAATTTAAATTTTTTTAGGTTTTGGGTGGGTTTGTCAATTTTTTGGGTGTGTTCACGAATAAAAGTCCGTTTCGCCCTAGGACGTATATTTAAGGAGATATGGGCAAAATAACTTTTTCATATAAAAATTGCAATTTTTTAGGTTTTGAGCGGATTATTAAATTTGTTGTGGTGTTACGAATTAAAGTCCTTTCCGCTCTAGGACGCGTATATACTAAGATATGGGCAAAATAAGTTTTTCAGATAAAAATTTCAATTTTTTTAGGTTTTGGGAGGATTATTCAATTTTTTTGGGGGTGGTCATGAATTAAAGTCCTTTTCGTGCTAGGGCGCTTAGTTTAGGAGATATGGTCAAAATAAGTTTTTCATATCAAAATTTAATTTTTTTTAGGTTTTGGGTGGATTTGTCAATGTTTTGTGGGTGGTCACGAATTAAAGTCCATTTCGCCCTAGGACGTATATTTAAGGAGATATGGGCAAAATAACTTTTTCATATAAAAATTGCAATTTTTTTAGGTTTTGAGTGGATTTGTCAATTTTTTGGGGTGTTACGAATTAAAGTCCTTTTCGCTCTAGGACGCGTATATACGAAGATATGGGCAAAATAAGTTTTTCAGATAAAAATTTCACTTTTTTTAGGTTTTGGGAGGATTATTCAATTTTTTTGGGGGTGGTCATGAATTATAGTCCTTTTCGCGCTAGGGCGCTTGGTTTAGGAGATATGGGCAAAATAAGTTCTTCATATCAAAATTTAAATTTTTTTAGGTTTTGGGTGGATTTGTCAATTTTTTGGGTGTGTTCACGAATAAAAGTCCTTTTCGCCCTAGGACGTATATTTAAGGAGATATGGGCAAAATAACTTTTTCATATAAAAAGTGCAATTTTTTAGGTTTTGAGCGGATTATTAAATTTGTTGGGGTGTAACGAATTAAAGTCCTTTTCGAACTAGGACGCGTATATACGAAGATATGGGCAAAATAACTTTTTCATATAAAAATTTCAATTTTTTAGGTTTTGGGAGGATTATTCAATTTTTTTGGGGGTGGTCATGAATTAAAGTCCTTTTCGCGCTAGGGCGCTTAGTTTAGGAGATATGGGCAAAATAAGTTTTTCATATCAAAATTTAAATTTTTTTAGGTTTTGGGTGGATTTGTCAATTTTTTGGGGGTGGTCACGAATTAAAATCCTTTTCGCTCTAGGACGTATATTTAAGGAGATATGGGCAAAATAAGTTTTTCGGATAAAAATTTCAATTTTTTTAGGTTTTGGGAGGATTATTCAATTTTTTTTGGGGGTGGGTGTGTTCACGAATAAAAGTCCTTTTCGCCCTAGGACGTATATTTAAGGAGATATGGGCAAAATAACTTTTTCATATAAAAATTGCAATTTTTTAGGTTTTGAGCGGATTATTAAATTTGTTGGGGTGTTACGAATTAAAGTCCTTTTCGCTCTAGGACGCGTATTTAAGGAGATATGGGCAAAATAAGATTTTCAGATAAAAATTTCAATTTTTTTAGGTTTTGGGAGGATTATTCAATTTTTTGGGGGGTGGTCATGAATTAAAGTCCTTTTCGTGCTAGGGCGCTTAGTTTAGGAGATATGGTCAAAATAAGTTTTTCATATCAAAATTTAATTTTTTTTAGGTTTTGGGTGGATTTGTCAATGTTTTGGGGGTGGTCACGAATTAAAGTCCTTTTCGCCCTAGGACGTATATTTAAGGAGATATGGGCAAAATAACTTTTTCATATAAAAATTGCAATTTTTTTAGGTTTTGAGCGGATTATTCAATTTTTTGGGGTGTTACGAATTAAAGTCCTTTTCGCTCTAGGACGCGTATATACGAAGATATGGGCAAAATAAGTTTTTCAGATAAAAATTTCAATTTTTTTAGGTTTTGGGAGGATTATTCAATTTTTTTGGGGGTGGTCATGAATTATAGTCCTTTTCGCGCTAGGGCGCTTAGTTTAGGAGATATGGTCAAAATAAGTTTTTCATATCAAAATTTAATTTTTTTTTAGGTTTTGGGTGGATTTGTCAATGTTTTGGGGGTGGTCACGAATTAAAGTCCTTTTCGCCCTAGGACGTATATTTAAGGAGATATGGGCAAAATAACTTTTTCATACAAAAATTGCAATTTTTTAGGTTTTGAGCGGATTATTCAATTTTTTGGGGGTGGTCATGAATTAAAGTCCTTTTCGCTCTAGGACGCGTATATACGAAGATATGGGCAAAATAAGTTTTTCAGATAAAAATTTCAATTTTTTTAGGTTTTGGGAGGATTATTCAATTTTTTTGGGGGTGGTCATGAATTATAGTCCTTTTCGCGCTAGGGCGCTTAGTTTAGGAGATATGGGCAAAATAAGTTTTTCATATCAAAATTTAATTTTTTTAGGTTTTGGGTGGATTTGTCAATTTTTTGGGTGTGTTCACGAATAAAAGTCCTTTTCGCTCTAGGACGTATATTTAAGGAGATATGGGCAAAATAAGTTTTTCGGATAAAAATTTCAATTTTTTTAGGTTTTGGGAGGATTATTAAATTTGTTGGGGTGTTACGAATTAAAGTCCTTTTCGCTCTAGGACGCGTATATACGAAGATATGGGCAAAAAAACTTTTTCATATAAAAATTTCAATTTTTTTAGGTTTTGCGAGGATTATTCAATTTTTTGGGGGTGGTCATGAATTAAAGTCCTTTTCGTGCTAGGGCGCTTAGTTTAGGAGATATGGTCAAACTAAGTTTTTCATATCAAAATTTATTTTTTTTTAAGTTTTGGGTGGATTTGTCAATGTTTTGGGGGTGGTCACGAATTAAAGTCCTTTTCGCCATAGGACGTATATTTAAGGAGATATGGGCAAAATAACTTTTTCATATAAAAATTGCAATTTTTTTAGGTTTTGAGCGGATTATTAAATTTTTTGGGGTGTTACGAATTAAAGTCCTTTTCGCTCTAGGACGTATATTGAAGGAGATATGGGCAAAATAACTTTTTCATATAAAAATTTCAATTTTTTTAGGTTTTGGGAGTATTATTCAATTTTTTTGGGGGTGGTCATGAATTAAAGTCCTTTTCGCGCTAGGGCGCTTAGTTTAGGAGATATGGGCAAAATAAGTTTTTCATATCAAAATTTAAATTTTTTTAGGTTTTGGGTGGATTTGTCAATTTTTTGGGGGTGGTCACGAATTAAAATTCTTTTCGCCCTAGGACTTATATTTAAGGAGATATGGGCAAAATAAGTTTTTCGAATAAAAATTTCAATTTTTTTAGGTTTTGGGAGGATTATTCAATTTTTTTTGGGGGTGGGTGTGTCACGAATAAAAGTCCTTTTCGCCCTAGGACGTATATTTAAGGAGATATGGGCAAAATAACTTTTTCATATAAAAATTGAAATTTTTTAGGTTTTGAGCGGATTATTAAATTTGTTGGGGTGTTACGAATTAAAGTCCTTTTCGCTCTAGGACGCGTATATACGAAGATATGCAAAATAAGATTTTCAGATAAAAATTTCAATTTTTTTAGGTTTTGGGAGTACTATTCAATTTTTTTGGGGGTGGTCATGAATTAAAGTCCTTTTCGTGCTAGGGCGCTTAGTTTAGGAGATATGGTCAAAAAAAGTTTTTCATATCAAAATTTAATTTTTTTTAGGTTTTGGGTGGGTGGATTTGTCAATTTTTTGGGTGTGTTCACGAATAAAAGTCCGTTTCGCCCTAGGACGTATATTTAAGGAGATATGGGCAAAATAACTTTTTCATATAAAAATTGCAATTTTTTAGGTTTTGAGCGGATTATTAAATTTGTTGTGGTGTTACGAATTAAAGTCCTTTCCGCTCTAGGACGCGTATATACTAAGATATGGGCAAAATAAGTTTTTCAGATAAAAATTTCAATTTTTTTAGGTTTTGGGAGGATTATTCAATTTTTTTGGGGGTGGTCATGAATTAAAGTCCTTTTCGTGCTAGGGCGCTTAGTTTAGGAGATATGGTCAAAATAAGTTTTTCATATCAAAATTTAATTTTTTTTAGGTTTTGGGTGGATTTGTCAATGTTTTGTGGGTGGTCACGAATTAAAGTCCATTTCGCCCTAGGACGTATATTTAAGGAGATATGGGCAAAATAACTTTTTCATATAAAAATTGCAATTTTTTTAGGTTTTGAGTGGATTTGTCAATTTTTTGGGGTGTTACGAATTAAAGTCCTTTTCGCTCTAGGACGCGTATATACGAAGATATGGGCAAAATAAGTTTTTCAGATAAAAATTTTACTTTTTTTAGGTTTTGGGAGGATTATTCAAGTTTTTTGGGGGTGGTCATGAATTATAGTCCTTTTCGCGCTAGGGCGCTTGGTTTAGGAGATATGGGCAAAATAAGTTCTTCATATCAAAATTTAAATTTTTTTAGGTTTTGGGTGGATTTGTCAATTTTTTGGGTGTGTTCACGAATAAAAGTCCTTTTCGCCCTAGGACGTATATTTAAGGAGATATGGGCAAAATAACTTTTTCATATAAAAAGTGCAATTTTTTAGGTTTTGAGCGGATTATTAAATTTGTTGGGGTGTAACGAATTAAAGTCCTTTTCGAACTAGGACGCGTATATACGATGATATGGGCAAAATAACTTTTTCATATAAAAATTTCAATTTTTTAGGTTTTGGGAGGATTATTCAATTTTTTTGGGGGTGGTCATGAATTAAAGTCCTTTTCGCGCTAGGGCGCTTAGTTTAGGAGATATGGGCAAAATAAGTTTTTCATATCAAAATTTAAATTTTTTTAGGTTTTGGGTGGATTTGTCAATTTTTTGGGGGTGGTCACGAATTAAAATCCTTTTCGCTCTAGGACGTATATTTAAGGAGATATGGGCAAAATAAGTTTTTCGGATAAAAATTTCAATTTTTTTAGGTTTTGGGAGGATTATTCAATTTTTTTTGGGGGTGGGTGTGTTCACGAATAAAAGTCCTTTTCGCCCTAGGACGTATATTTAAGGAGATATGGGCAAAATAACTTTGTCATATAAAAATTGCAATTTTTTAGGTTTTGAGCGGATTATTAAATTTGTTGGGGTGTTACGAATTAAAGTCCTTTTCGCTCTAGGACGCGTATTTAAGGAGATATGGGCAAAATAAGATTTTCAGATAAAAATTTCAATTTTTTTAGGTTTTGGGAGGATTATTCAATTTTTTGGGGGGTGGTCATGAATTAAAGTCCTTTTCGTGCTAGGGCGCTTAGTTTAGGAGATATGGTCAAAATAAGTTTTTCATATCAAAATTTAATTTTTTTTAGGTTTTGGGTGGATTTGTCAATGTTTTGGGGGTGGTCACGAATTAAAGTCCTTTTCGCCCTAGGACGTATATTTAAGGAGATATGGGCAAAATAACTTTTTCATATAAAAATTGCAATTTTTTTAGGTTTTGAGCGGATTATTCAATTTTTTGGGGTGTTACGAATTAAAGTCCTTTTCGCTCTAGGACGCGTATATACGAAGATATGGGCAAAATAAGTTTTTCAGATAAAAATTTCAATTTTTTTAGGTTTTGGGAGGATTATTCAATTTTTTTGGGGGTGGTCATGAATTATAGTCCTTTTCGCGCTAGGGCGCTTAGTTTAGGAGATATGGTCAAAATAAGTTTTTCATATCAAAATTTAATTTTTTTTTAGGTTTTTGGGTGGATTTGTCAATGTTTTGGGGGTGGTCACGAATTAAAGTCCTTTTCGCCCTAGGACGTATATTTAAGGAGATATGGGCAAAATAACTTTTTCATACAAAAATTGCAATTTTTTAGGTTTTGAGCGGATTATTCAATTTTTTGGGGGTGGTCATGAATTAAAGTCCTTTTCGCTCTAGGACGCGTATATACGAAGATATGGGCAAAATAAGTTTTTCAGATAAAAATTTCAATTTTTTTAGGTTTTGGGAGGATTATTCAATTTTTTTGGGGGTGGTCATGAATTATAGTCCTTTTCGCGCTAGGGCGCTTAGTTTAGGAGATATGGGCAAAATAAGTTTTTCATATCAAAATTTAATTTTTTTAGGTTTTGGGTGGATTTGTCAATTTTTTGGGTGTGTTCACGAATAAAAGTCCTTTTCGCTCTAGGACGTATATTTAAGGAGATATGGGCAAAATAAGTTTTTCGGATAAAAATTTCAATTTTTTTAGGTTTTGGGAGGATTATTAAATTTGTTGGGGTGTTACGAATTAAAGTCCTTTTCGCTCTAGGACGCGTATATACGAAGATATGGGCAAAAAAACTTTTTCATATAAAAATTTCAATTTTTTTAGGTTTTGCGAGGATTATTCAATTTTTTGGGGGTGGTCATGAATTAAAGTCCTTTTCGTGCTAGGGCGCTTAGTTTAGGAGATATGGTCAAACTAAGTTTTTCATATCAAAATTTATTTTTTTTTAAGTTTTGGGTGGATTTGTCAATGTTTTGGGGGTGGTCACGAATTAAAGTCCTTTTCGCCATAGGACGTATATTTAAGGAGATATGGGCAAAATAACTTTTTCATATAAAAATTGCAATTTTTTTAGGTTTTGAGCGGATTATTAAATTTTTTGGGGTGTTACGAATTAAAGTCCTTTTCGCTCTAGGACGTATATTGAAGGAGATATGGGCAAAATAACTTTTTCATATAAAAATTTCAATTTTTTTAGGTTTTGGGAGTATTATTCAATTTTTTTGGGGGTGGTCATGAATTAAAGTCCTTTTCGCGCTAGGGCGCTTAGTTTAGGAGATATGGGCAAAATAAGTTTTTCATATCAAAATTTAAATTTTTTTAGGTTTTGGGTGGATTTGTCAATTTTTTGGGGGTGGTCACGAATTAAAATTCTTTTCGCCCTAGGACTTATATTTAAGGAGATATGGGCAAAATAAGTTTTTCGAATAAAAATTTCAATTTTTTTAGGTTTTGGGAGGATTATTCAATTTTTTTTGGGGGTGGGTGTGTCACGAATAAAAGTCCTTTTCGCCCTAGGACGTATATTTAAGGAGATATGGGCAAAATAACTTTTTCATATAAAAATTGAAATTTTTTAGGTTTTGAGCGGATTATTAAATTTGTTGGGGTGTTACGAATTAAAGTCCTTTTCGCTCTAGGACGCGTATATACGAAGATATGCAAAATAAGATTTTCAGATAAAAATTTCAATTTTTTTAGGTTTTGGGAGTACTATTCAATTTTTTTGGGGGTGGTCATGAATTAAAGTCCTTTTCGTGCTAGGGCGCTTAGTTTAGGAGATATGGTCAAAAAAAGTTTTTCATATCAAAATTTAATTTTTTTTAGGTTTTGGGTGGATTTGTCAATGTTTTGGGGGTGGTCACGAATTAAAGTCCTTTTCGCCCTAGGACGTATATTTAAGGAGATATGGGTAAAATAACTTTTTCATATAAAAATTGCAATTTTCTTAGGTTTTGAGCGGATTATTAAATTTTTTGGGGTGTTACGAATTAAAGTCCTTTTCGCTCTAGGACGCGTATATACGAAGATATGGGCAAAATAAGTTTTTCAGATAAAAATTTCAATTTTTTTAGGTTTTGGGAGGATTATTCAATTTTTTTGGGGGTGGTCATGAATTATAGTCCTTTTCGCGCTAGGGCGCTTAGTTTAGGAGATATGGTCAAAATAAGTTTTTCATATCAAAATTTAATTTTTTTTTAGGTTTTGGGTGGATTTGTCAATGTTTTGGGGGTGGTCACGAATTAAAGTCCTTTTCGCCCTATGACGTATATTTAAGGAGATATGGGCAAAATAACTTTTTCATATAAAAATTGCAATTTTTTAGGTTTTGAGCGGATTATTCAATTTTTTGGGGGTGGTCATGAATTAAAGTCCTTTTCGCTCTAGGACGGGTATATACGAAGATATGGGCAAAATAAGTTTTTCAGATAAAAATTTCAATTTTTTTAGGTTTTGGGAGGATTATTCAATTTTTTTGGGGGTGGTCATGAATTATAGTCCTTTTCGCGCTAGGGCGCTTAGTTTAGGAGATATGGGCAAAATAAGTTTTTCATATCAAAATTTAATTTTTTTAGGTTTTGGGTGGATTTGTCAATTTTTTGGGTGTGTTCACGAATAAAAGTCCTTTTCGCTCTAGGACGTATATTTAAGGAGATATGGGCAAAATAAGTTTTTCGGATAAAAATTTCAATTTTTTTAGGTTTTGGGAGGATTATTCAATTTTTTTGGGGGTGGGTGTGTTCACGAATAAAAGTCCTTTTCGCCCTAGGACGTATATTTAAGGAGATATGGGCAAAATAACTTTTTCATATAAAAAGTGAAATTTTTTAGGTTTTGAGCGGATTATTAAATTTGTTGGGGTGTTACGAATTAAAGTCCTTTTCGCTCTAGGACGCGTATATACGAAGATATGGGCAAAATAACTTTTTCATATAAAAATTTCAATTTTTTAGGTTTTGGGTGGATTTGTCAATTTTTTGGGGGTGGTCACGAATTAAAGTCCATTTCGCCCTAGGACGCATATTTAAGGAGATATGGGCAAAATAACTTTTTCATATAAAAATTGCAATTTTTTTAGGTTTTGAGCGGATTATTAATTTTTTTGGGGTGTTACGAATTAAAGTCCTTTTCGCTCTAGGACGCGTATATACGAAGATATGGGCAAAATAAGATTTTCAGATAAAAATTTCAATTTTTTAGGTTTTGGGATGATTATTCAATTTTTTGGGGGGTGGTCATGAATTAAAGTCCTTTTCGCGCTAGGGCGCTTAGTTTAGGAGATATGGGCAAAATAAGTTTTTCATATCAAAATTTATATTTTTTAGGTTTTGGGTGGGTTTGTCAATTTTTTGGGTGTGTTCACGAATAAAAGTCCTTTTCGCCCTAGGACGTATATTTAAGGAGATATGGGCAAAATAACTTTTTCATATAAAGATTGCAATTTTTTAGGTTTTGAGCGGATTATTAAATTTGTTGGGGTGTTACGAATTAAAGTCCTTTTCGCTCTAGGACGCGTATATACGAAGATATGGGCAAAAAAACTTTTTCATATAAAAATTTCAATTTTTTTAGGTTTTGCGAGGATTATTCAATTTTTTGGGGGTGGTCATGAATTAAAGTCCTTTTCGTGCTAGGGCGCTTAGTTTAGGAGATATGGTCAAACTAAGTTTTTCATATCAAAATTTATTTTTTTTTAAGTTTTGGGTGGATTTGTCAATGTTTTGGGGGTGGTCACGAATTAAAGTCCTTTTCGCCATAGGACGTATATTTAAGGAGATATGGGCAAAATAACTTTTTCATATAAAAATTGCAATTTTTTTAGGTTTTGAGCGGATTATTAAATTTTTTGGGGTGTTACGAATTAAAGTCCTTTTCGCTCTAGGACGTATATTGAAGGAGATATGGGCAAAATAACTTTTTCATATAAAAATTTCAATTTTTTTAGGTTTTGGGAGTATTATTCAATTTTTTTGGGGGTGGTCATGAATTAAAGTCCTTTTCGCGCTAGGGCGCTTAGTTTAGGAGATATGGGCAAAATAAGTTTTTCATATCAAAATTTAAATTTTTTTAGGTTTTGGGTGGATTTGTCAATTTTTTGGGGGTGGTCACGAATTAAAATTCTTTTCGCCCTAGGACTTATATTTAAGGAGATATGGGCAAAATAAGTTTTTCGAATAAAAATTTCAATTTTTTTAGGTTTTGGGAGGATTATTCAATTTTTTTTGGGGGTGGGTGTGTCAAACTAAGTTTTTCATATCAAAATTTATTTTTTTTTAAGTTTTGGGTGGATTTGTCAATGTTTTGGGGGTGGTCACGAATTAAAGTCCTTTTCGCCATAGGACGTATATTTAAGGAGATATGGGCAAAATAACTTTTTCATATAAAAATTGCAATTTTTTTAGGTTTTGAGCGGATTATTAAATTTTTTGGGGTGTTACGAATTAAAGTCCTTTTCGCTCTAGGACGTATATTGAAGGAGATATGGGCAAAATAACTTTTTCATATAAAAATTTCAATTTTTTTAGGTTTTGGGAGTATTATTCAATTTTTTTGGGGGTGGTCATGAATTAAAGTCCTTTTCGCGCTAGGGCGCTTAGTTTAGGAGATATGGGCAAAATAAGTTTTTCATATCAAAATTTAAATTTTTTTAGGTTTTGGGTGGATTTGTCAATTTTTTGGGGGTGGTCACGAATTAAAATTCTTTTCGCCCTAGGACTTATATTTAAGGAGATATGGGCAAAATAAGTTTTTCGAATAAAAATTTCAATTTTTTTAGGTTTTGGGAGGATTATTCAATTTTTTTTGGGGGTGGGTGTGTCACGAATAAAAGTCCTTTTCGCCCTAGGACGTATATTTAAGGAGATATGGGCAAAATAACTTTTTCATATAAAAATTGAAATTTTTTAGGTTTTGAGCGGATTATTAAATTTGTTGGGGTGTTACGAATTAAAGTCCTTTTCGCTCTAGGACGCGTATATACGAAGATATGCAAAATAAGATTTTCAGATAAAAATTTCAATTTTTTTAGGTTTTGGGAGTACTATTCAATTTTTTTGGGGGTGGTCATGAATTAAAGTCCTTTTCGTGCTAGGGCGCTTAGTTTAGGAGATATGGTCAAAAAAAGTTTTTCATATCAAAATTTAATTTTTTTTAGGTTTTGGGTGGATTTGTCAATGTTTTGGGGGTGGTCACGAATTAAAGTCCTTTTCGCCCTAGGACGTATATTTAAGGAGATATGGGTAAAATAACTTTTTCATATAAAAATTGCAATTTTCTTAGGTTTTGAGCGGATTATTAAATTTTTTGGGGTGTTACGAATTAAAGTCCTTTTCGCTCTAGGACGCGTATATACGAAGATATGGCCAAAATAAATTTTTCAGTTAAAAATTTCAATTTTTTTAGGTTTTGGGAGGATTATTCAATTTTTTTGGGGGTGGTCATGAATTAAAGTCCTTTTCGCGGTAGGGCGCTTAGTTTAGGAGATATGGTCAAAATAAGTTTTTCATATCAAAATTTAAATTTTTTAGGTTTTGGGTGGATTTGTCAATTTTTTGGGGGTGGTCACGAATTAAAGTCCATTTCGCCCTAGGACGCATATTTAAGGAGATATGGGCAAAATAACTTTTTCATATAAAAATTGCAATTTTTTTAGGTTTTGAGTGGATTATTAAATTTTTTGGGGTGTTACGAATTAAAGTCCTTTTCGCTCTAGGACGCGTATATACGAAGATATGGGCAAAATAAGTTTTTCAGATAAAAATTTCAATTTTTTTAGGTTTTGGGAGGATTATTAAATTTTTTTGGGGGTGGTCATGAATTAAAGTCCTTTTCGCGCTAGGGCGCTTAGTTTAGGAGATATGGGCAAAATAAGTTTTTCATATCAAAATTTAAATTTTTTTAGGTTTTGGGTGGATTTGTCAATTTTTTGGGGGTGGTCACGACTTAAAGTCCATTTCGCCCTAGGACGCATATTTAAGGAGATATGGGCAAAATAAGTTTTTCGGATAAAAATTTCAATTTTTTTAGGTTTTGGGAGGATTATTCAATTTTTTTTGGGGGTGGGTGTGTTCACGAATAAAAGTCCTTTTCGCCCTAGGACGTATATTTAAGGAGATATGGGCAAAATAACTTTTTCATTTAAAATTGCAATTTTTTAGGTTTTGAGCGGATTATTAAATTTGTTGGGGTGTTACGAATTAAAGTCCTTTTCGCTCTAGGACGCGTATATACTAAGATATGGGCAAAATAAGATTTTCAGATAAAAATTTCAATTTTTTTAGGTTTTGGGAGGATTATTCAATTTTTTGGGGGTGGTCATGAATTAAAGTCCTTTTCGTGCTAGGGCGCTTAGTTTAGGAGATATGGTCAAAATAAGTTTTTCATATCAAAATTTAATTTTTTTTAGGTTTTGGGTGGATTTGTCAATGTTTTGTGGGTGGTCACGAATTAAAGTCCATTTCGCCCTAGGACGTATATTTAAGGAGATATGGGCAAAATAACTTTTTCATATAAAAATTGCAATTTTTTTAGGTTTTGAGTGGATTTGTCAATTTTTTGGGGTGTTACGAATTAAAGTCCTTTTCGCTCTAGGACGCGTATATACGAAGATATGGGCAAAATAAGTTTTTCAGATAAAAATTTCACTTTTTTTAGGTTTTGGGAGGATTATTCAATTTTTTTGGGGGTGGTCATGAATTATAGTCCTTTTCGCGCTAGGGCGCTTGGTTTAGGAGATATGGGCAAAATAAGTTTTTCATATCAAAATTTATATTTTTTTAGGTTTTGGGTGGATTTGTCAATTTTTTGGGTGTGTTCACAAATAAAAGTCCTTTTCGCCCTAGGACGTATATTTAAGGAGATATGGGCAAAATAACTTTTTCATATAAAAAGTGCAATTTTTTAGGTTTTGAGCGGATTATTAAATTTGTTGGGGTGTAACGAATTAAAGTCCTTTTCGCTCTAGGACGCGTATATACGAAGATATGGGCAAAATAACTTTTTCATATAAAAATTTCAATTTTTTAGGTTTTGGGAGGATTATTCAATTTTTTTGGGGGTGGTCATGAATTAAAGTCCTTTTCGCGCTAGGGCGCTTAGTTTAGGAGATATGGGCAAAATAAGTTTTTCATATCAAAATTTAAATTTTTTAGGTTTTGGGTGGATTTGTCAATTTTTTGGGGGTGGTCACGAATTAAAGTCCATTTCGCCCTAGGACGCATATTTAAGGAGATATGGGCAAAATAACTTTTTCATATAAAAATTGCATTTTTTTAGGTTTTGAGCGGATTATTAATTTTTTTGGGGTGTTACGAATTAAAGTCCTTTTCGCTCTAGGACGCGTATATACGAAGATATGGGCAAAATAAGATTTTCAGATAAAAATTTTAATTTTTTTAGGTTTTGGGAGGATTATTCAATTTTTTGGGGGGTGGTCATGAAATTAAGTCCTTTTCGCGCTAGGGCGCTTAGTTTAGGAGATATGGGCAAAATAAGTTTTTCATATCAAAATTTAAATTTTTTTAGGTTTTGGGTGGGTTTGTCAATTTTTTGGGTGTGTTCACGAATAAAAGTCCGTTTCGCCCTAGGACGTATATTTAAGGAGATATGGGCAAAATAACTTTTTCATATAAAAATTGCAATTTTTTAGGTTTTGAGCGGATTATTAAATTTGTTGGGGTGTTACGAATTAAAGTCCTTTCCGCTCTAGGACGCGTATATACTAAGATATGGGCAAAATAAGTTTTTCAGATAAAAATTTCAATTTTTTTAGGTTTTGGGAGGATTATTCAATTTTTTTGGGGGTGGTCATGAATTAAAGTCCTTTTCGTGCTAGGGCGCTTAGTTTAGGAGATATGGTCAAAATAAGTTTTTCATATCAAAATTTAATTTTTTTTAGGTTTTGGGTGGATTTGTCAATGTTTTGTGGGTGGTCACGAATTAAAGTCCATTTCGCCCTAGGACGTATATTTAAGGAGATATGGGCAAAATAACTTTTTCATATAAAAATTGCAATTTTTTTAGGTTTTGAGTGGATTTGTCAATTTTTTGGGGTGTTACGAATTAAAGTCCTTTTCGCTCTAGGACGCGTATATACGAAGATATGGGCAAAATAAGTTTTTCAGATAAAAATTTCACTTTTTTTAGGTTTTGGGAGGATTATTCAATTTTTTTGGGGGTGGTCATGAATTATAGTCCTTTTCGCGCTAGGGCGCTTGGTTTAGGAGATATGGGCAAAATAAGTTTTTCATATCAAAATTTAAATTTTTTTAGGTTTTGGGTGGATTTGTCAATTTTTTGGGTGTGTTCACGAATAAAAGTCCTTTTCGCCCTAGGACGTATATTTAAGGAGATATGGGCAAAATAACTTTTTCATATAAAAAGTGCAATTTTTTAGGTTTTGAGCGGATTATTAAATTTGTTGGGGTGTAACGAATTAAAGTCCTTTTCGCTCTAGGACGCGTATATACGAAGATATGGGCAAAATAACTTTTTCATATAAAAATTTCAATTTTTTAGGTTTTGGGAGGATTATTCAATTTTTTTGGGGGTGGTCATGAATTAAAGTCCTTTTCGCGCTAGGGCGCTTAGTTTAGGAGATATGGGCAAAATAAGTTTTTCATATCAAAATTTAAATTTTTTAGGTTTTGGGTGGATTTGTCAATTTTTTGGGGGTGGTCACGAATTAAAGTCCATTTCGCCCTAGGACGCATATTTAAGGAGATATGGGCAAAATAACTTTTTCATATAAAAATTGCAATTTTTTAGGTTTTGAGCGGATTATTAAATTTGTTGGGGTGTTACGAATTAAAGTCCTTTTCGCTCTAGGACGCGTATATACTAAGATATGGGCAAAATAAGTTTTTAAGATAAAAATTTCAATTTTTTTAGGTTTTGGGAGGATTATTCAATTTTTTTGGGGGTTGTCATGAATTAAAGTCCTTTTCGTGCTAGGGCGCTTAGTTTAGGAGATATGGTCAAAATAAGTTTTTCATATCAAAATTTAATTTTTTTTAGGTTTTGGGTGGATTTGTCAATGTTTTGTGGGTGGTCACGAATTAAAGTCCTTTTCGCCCTAGGACGTATATTTAAGGAGATATGGGCAAAATAACTTTTTCATATAAAAATTGCAATTTTTTTAGGTTTTGAGTGGATTTGTCAATTTTTTGGGGTGTTACGAATTAAAGTCCTTTTCGCTCTAGGACGCGTATATACGAAGATATGGGCAAAATAAGTTTTTCAGATAAAAATTTCACTTTTTTTAGGTTTTGGGAGGATTATTCAATTTTTTTGGGGGTGGTCATGAATTATAGTCCTTTTCGCGCTAGGGCGCTTGGTTTAGGAGATATGGGCAAAATAAGTTTTTCATATCAAAATTGAAATTTTTTTAGGTTTTGGGTGGATTTGTCAATTTTTTGGGTGTGTTCACGAATAAAAGTCCTTTTCGCCCTAGGACGTATATTTAAGGAGATATGGGCAAAATAACTTTTTCATATAAAAAGTGCAATTTTTTAGGTTTTGAGCGGATTATTAAATTTGTTGGGGTGTAACGAATTAAAGTCCGTTTCGCTCTAGGACGCGTATATACGAAGATATGGGCAAAATAACTTTTTCATATAAAAATTTCAATTTTTTAGGTTTTGGGAGGATTATTCAATTTTTTTGGGGGTGGCCATGAATTAAAGTCCTTTTCGCGCTAGGGCGCTTAGTTTAGGAGATATGGGCAAAATAAGTTTTTCATATCAAAATTTAAATTTTTTAGGTTTTGGGTGGATTTGTCAATTTTTTGGGGGTGGTCACGAATTAAAGTCCATTTCGCCCTAGGACGCATATTTAAGGAGATATGGGCAAAATAACTTTTTCATATAAAAATTGCATTTTTTTTAGGTTTTGAGCGGATTATTAATTTTTTTGGGGTGTTACGAATTAAAGTCCTTTTCGCTCTAGGACGCGTATATACGAAGATATGGGCAAAATAAGATTTTCAGATAAAAATTTTAATTTTTTTAGGTTTTGGGAGGATTATTCAATTTTTTGGGGGGTGGTCATGAATTAAAGTCCTTTTCGCGCTAGGGCGCTTAGTTTAGGAGATATGGGCAAAATAAGTTTTTCATATCAAAATTTAATTTTTTTAGGTTTTTGGGTGGATTTGTCAATTTTTTGGGGGTGGTCACGAATTAAAGTCCATTTCGCCCTAGGACGCATATTTAAGGAGATATGGGCAAAATAACTTTTTCATATAAAAATTGCATTTTTTTTAGGTTTTGAGTGGATTATTAATTTTTTTGGGGTGTTACGAATTAAAGTCCTTTTCGCTCTAGGACGCGTATATACGAAGATATGGGCAAAATAAGATTTTCAGATAAAAATTTTAATTTTTTTAGGTTTTGGGAGGATTATTCAATTTTTTGGGGGGTGGTCATGAATTAAAGTCCTTTTCGCGCTAGGGCGCTTAGTTTAGGAGATATGGGCAAAATAAGTTTTTCATATCAAAATTTAAATTTTTTTAGGTTTTGGGTGGATTTGTCAATGTTTTGGGGGTGGTCTCGAATTAAAGTCCTTTTCGCCCTAGGACGTATATTTAAGGAGATATGGGCAAAATAACTTTTTCATATAAAAATTGCAATTTTTTTAGGTTTTGAGCGGATTATTAAATTTTTTGGGGTGTTACGAATTAAAGTCCTTTCGCTCTAGGACGTATATTGAAGGAGATATGGGCAAAATAACTTTTTCACATAAAAATTTCAATTTTTTTAGGTTTTGGGAGGATTATTAAATTTTTTGGGGGGTGGTCTTGAATTAAAGTCCTTTTCGCGCTAGGGCGCTTAGTTTAGGAGATATGGGCAAAATAAGTTTTTCATATCAAAATTTAAATTTTTTTAGGTTTTGGGTGGATTTGTCAATTTTTTGGGGGTGGTCCTTTTCGCCCTAGGACGTATATTTAAGGAGATATGGGCAAAATAACTTTTTCATATAAAAATTGCAATTTTTTTAGGTTTCGAGCGGATTATTAAATTTTTTGGGGTGTTACGAATTAAAGTCCTTTTCGCTCTAGGACGTATATTGAAGGAGATATGGGCAAAATAACTTTTTCACATAAAAATTTCAATTTTTTTAGGTTTTGGGAGGATTATTCAATTTTTTTGGGGGTGGTCTTGAATTAAAGTCCTTTTCGCGCTAGGGCGCTTAGTTTAGGAGATATGGGCAAAATAAGTTTTTCATATCAAAATTTAATTTTTTTTTTGTTTTGGGTGGATTTGTCAATTTTTTGGGGGTGGTCCTTTTCGCCCTAGGACGTATATTTAAGGAGATATGGGCAAAATAACTTTTTCATATAAAAATTGCAATTTTTTTAGGTTTCGAGCGGATTATTAAATTTTTTGGGGTGTTACGAATTAAAGTCCTTTTCGCTCTAGGACGCGTATATACGAAGATATGGGCAAAATAAGTTTTTCAGATAAAAATTTCAATTTTTTTAGGTTTTGGGAGGATGATTCAATTTTTTTGGGGGTGGTCATGAATTAAAGTCCTTTTCGCGCTAGGGCGCTTAGTTTAGGAGATATTGGCAAAATAAGTTTTTCATATCAAAATTGAAATTTTTTTAGGTTTTGGGTGGATTTGTCAATTTTTTGGGTGTGTTCACGAATAAAAGTCCTTTTTGCCCTAGGACGCGTATATACGAAGATATGGGCAAAATAACTTTTTCATATAAAAATTGCACTTTTTTAGGTTTTGAGCGGATTATTAAATTTGTTGGGGTGTTACGAATTAAAGTCCTTTTCGCTCTAGGACGCGTATATACGAAGATATGGGCAAAATAAGTTTTTCAGATAAAAATTTAAATTTTTTTAGGTTTTGGGAGGATTATTCAATTTTTTTGGGGGTGGTCATGAATTAAAGTCCTTTTCGCGCTAGGGCGCTTAGTTTAGGAGATATGGGCAAAATAAGTTTTTCATATCAAAATTTAAATTTTTTAGGTTTTGGGTGGATTTGTCAATTTTTTGGGGGTGGTCACGAATTAAAGTCCATTTCGCCCTAGGACGCATATTTAAGGAGATATGGGCAAAATAACTTTTTCATACAAAAATTGCAATTTTTTTTTGGTTTTGAGCGGATTATTAATTTTTTTGGGGTGTTACGAATTAAAGTCCTTTTCGCTCTAGGACGCGTATATAGGAAGATATGGGCAAAATAAGTTTTTCAGATAAAAATTTCAATTTTTTTAGGTTTTGGGATGATTATTCAATTTTTTGGGGGTGGTCATGAATTAAAGTCCTTTTCGCGCTAGGGCGCTTAGTTTAGGAGATATGGGCAAAATAAGTTTTTCATATCAAAATTTAAATTTTTTTAGGTTTTGGGTGGATTTGTCAATTTTTTGTGGGTGGTCACGAATTAAAATCCTTTTCGCTCTAGGACGTATATTTAAGGAGATATGGGCAAAATAAGTTTTTCGGATAAAAATTTCAATTTTTTTAGGTTTTGGGAGGATTATTCAATTTTTTTTGGGGGTGGGTGTGTTCACGAATAAAAGTCCTTTTCGGCCTAGGACGTATATTTAAGGAGATATGGGCAAAATAACTTTTTCATATAAAAATTGCAATTTTTTAGGTTTTGAGCGGATTATTAAATTTGTTGGGGTGTTACGAATTAAAGTCCTTTTCGCTCTAGGACGCGTATATACGAAGATATGGGCAAAATAAGATTTTCAGATAAAAATTTCAATTTTTTTAGGTTTTGGGAGGATTATTTAATTTTTTGGGGGGTGGTCATGAATTAAAGTCCTTTTCGTGCTAGGGCGCTTAGTTTAGGAGATATGGTCAAAATAAGTTTTTCATATCAAAATTTAATTTTTTTTTAGGTTTTGGGTGGATTTGTCAATGTTTTGGGGGTGGTTACGAATTAAAGTCCTTTTCGCCCTAGGACGTATATTTAAGGAGATATGGGCAAAATAACTTTTTCATATAAAAATTGCAATTTTTTTAGGTTTTGAGCGGATTATTAAATTTTTTGGGGTGTTACGAATTAAAGTCCTTTTCGCTCTAGGACGCGTATATACGAAGATATGGGCAAAATAAGTTTTTCAGATAAAAATTTCAATTTTTTTAGGTTTTGGGAGGATTATTCAATTTTGTTGGGGGTGGTCATGAATTAAAGTCCTTTTCGTGCTAGGGCGCTTAGTTTAGGAGATATGGTCAAAATAAGTTTTTCATATCAAAATTTAATTTTTTTTTTAGGTTTTGGGTGGATTTGTCAATGTTTTAGGGGTGGTCACGAATTAAAGTCCTTTTCGCCCTAGGACGTATATTTAAGGAGATATGGGCAACATAACTTTTTCATATAAAAATTGCAATTTTTTTTAGTTTTGAGCGGATTATTAAATTTTTTGGGGTGTTACGAATTAAAGTCCTTTTCGCTCTAGGACGTATATTGAAGGAGATATGGGCAAAATAACTTTTTCATATAAAAATTTCAATTTTTTTTAGGTTTTGGGAGGATTATTCAATTTTTTTGGGGGTGGTCATGAATTAAAGTCCTTTTCGTGCTAGGGCGCTTAGTTTAGGAGATATGGGCAAAATAAGTTTTTCATATCAAAATTTAATTTTTTTAGGTTTTGGGTGGATTTGTCAATTTTTTGGGGGTGGTCACGAATTAAAATCCTTTTCGCTCTAGGACGTATATTTAAGGAGATATGGGCAAAATAAGTTTTTCGGATAAAAATTTCAATTTTTTTAGGTTTTGGGAGGATTATTCAAATTTTTTGGGGGTGGGTGAGTTCACGAATAAAAGTCCTTTTCGCCCTAGGACGTATATTTAAGGAGATATGGGCAAAATAACTTTTTCATATAAAAATTGCAATTTTTTAGGTTTTGAGCGGATTATTAAATTTGTTGGGGTGTTACGAATTAAAGTCCTTTTCGCTTTAGGACGCGTATATACGAAGATATGGGCAAAATAAGTTTTTCAGATAAAAATTTCAATTTTTTTAGGTTTTGGGAGGATTATTCAATTTTTTGGGGGTGGTCATGAATTAAAGTCCTTTTCGCGCTGGGGCGCTTAGTTTAGGAGATATGGGCAAAATAAGTTTTTCATATCAAAATTTAAATTTTTTTAGGTTTTGGGTGGATTTGTCAATTTTTTGGGTGTGTTCACGAATAAAAGTCCTTTTCGCCCTAGGACGTATATTTAAGGAGATATGGGCGAAATAACTTTTTCATATAAAAAGTGCAATTTTTTAGGTTTTGAGCGGATTATTAAATTTGTTGGGGTGTTACGAATTAAAGTCCTTTTCGCTCTAGGACGCGTATATACGAAGATATGGGCAAAATAACTTTTTCATATAAAAATTTCAATTTTTTAGGTTTTGGGAGGATTATTCAATTATTTTGGGGGTGGTCATGAATTAAAGTCCTTTTCGCGCTAGGGCGCTTAGTTTAGGAGATATGGGCAAAATAAGTTTTTCATATCAAAATTTAAATTTTTTTAGGTTTTGGGTGGATTTGTCAATTTTTTGGGGGTGGTCACGAATTAAAATCCTTTTCGCTCTAGGACGTATATTTAAGGAGATATGGGCAAAATAAGTTTTTCGGATAAAAATTTCAATTTTTTTAGGTTTTGGGAGGATTATTCAATTTTTTTTGGGGGTGGGTGTGTTCACGAATAAAAGTCCTTTTCGCCCTAGGACGTCTATTTAAGGAGATATGGGCAAAATAACTTTTTCATATAAAAATTGCAATTTTTTAGGTTTTGAGCGGATTATTAAATTTGTTGGGGTGTTACGAATTAAAGTCCTTTTCGCTCTAGGACGCGTATATACGAAGATATGGGCAAAATAAGATTTTCAGATAAAAATTTCAATTTTTTAGGTTTTGGGAGGATTATTTAATTTTTTGGGGGGTGGTCATGAATTAAAGTCCTTTTCGTGCTAGGGCGCTTAGTTTAGGAGATATGGTCAAAATAAGTTTTTCATATCAAAATTTAATTTTTTTTAGGTTTTGGGTGGATTTGTCAATGTTTTGGGGGTGGTTACGAATTAAAGTCCTTTTCGCCCTAGGACGTATATTTAAGGAGATATGGGCAAAATAACTTTTTCATATAAAAATTGCAATTTTTTTAGGTTTTGAGCGGATTATTAAATTTTTTGGGGTGTTACGAATTAAAGTCCTTTTCGCTCTAGGACGCGTATATACGAAGATATGGGCAAAATAAGTTTTTCAGATAAAAATTTCAATTTTTTTAGGTTTTGGGAGGATTATTCAATTTTGTTGGGGGTGGTCATGAATTAAAGTCCTTTTCGTGCTAGGGCGCTTAGTTTAGGAGATATGGTCAAAATAAGTTTTTCATATCAAAATTTAATTTTTTTTTAGGTTTTGGGTGGATTTGTCAATGTTTTAGGGGTGGTCACGAATTAAAGTCCTTTTCGCCCTAGGACGTATATGTAAGGAGATATGGGCAACATAACTTTTTCATATAAAAATTGCAATTTTTTTAGGTTTTGAGCGGATTATTAAATTTTTTGGGGTGTTACGAATTAAAGTCCTTTTCGCTCTAGGACGTATATTGAAGGAGATATGGGCAAAATAACTTTTTCATATAAAAATTTCAATTTTTTTAGGTTTTGGGAGGATTATTCAATTTTTTGGGGGTGGTCATGAATTAAAGTCCTTTTCGTGCTAGGGCGCTTAGTTTAGGAGATATGGGCAAAATAAGTTTTTCGGATAAAAATTTCAATTTTTTTAGGTTTTGGGAGGATTATTCAATTTTTTTTGGGGGTGGGTGTGTTCACGAATAAAAGTCCTTTTCGCCCTAGGACGTATATTTAAGGAGATATGGGCAAAATAACTTTTTCATATAAAAATTGCAATTTTTTAGGTTTTGAGCGGATTATTAAATTTGTTGGGGTGTTACGAATTAAAGTCCTTTTCGCTTTAGGACGCGTATATACGAAGATATGGGCAAAATAAGTTTTTCAGATAAAAATTTCAATTTTTTTAGGTTTTGGGAGGATTATTCAATTTTTTTGGGGGTGGTCATGAATTAAAGTCCTTTTCGCGCTAGGGCGCTTAGTTTAGGAGATATGGGCAAAATAAGTTTTTCATATCAAAATTTAAATTTTTTTAGGTTTTGGGTGGATTTGTCAATTTTTTGGGTGTGTTCACGAATAAAAGTCCTTTTCGCCCTAGGACGTATATTTAAGGAGATATGGGCGAAATAACTTTTTCATATAAAAAGTGCAATTTTTTAGGTTTTGAGCGGATTATTAAATTTGTTGGGGTGTTACGAATTAAAGTCCTTTTCGCTCTAGGACGCGTATATACGAAGATATGGGCAAAATAACTTTTTCATATAAAAATTTCAATTTTTTAGGTTTTGGGAGGATTATTCAATTATTTTGGGGGTGGTCATGAATTAAAGTCCTTTTCGCGCTAGGGCGCTTAGTTTAGGAGATATGGGCAAAATAAGTTTTTCATATCAAAATTTAAATTTTTTTAGGTTTTGGGTGGATTTGTCAATTTTTTGGGGGTGGTCACGAATTAAAATCCTTTTCGCTCTAGGACGTATATTTAAGGAGATATGGGCAAAATAAGTTTTTCGGATAAAAATTTCAATTTTTTTAGGTTTTGGGAGGATTATTCAATTTTTTTTGGGGGTGGGTGTGTTCACGAATAAAAGTCCTTTTCGCCCTAGGACGTATATTTAAGGAGATATGGGCAAAATAACTTTTTCATATAAAAATTGCAATTTTTTAGGTTTTGAGCGGATTATTAAATTTGTTGGGGTGTTACGAATTAAAGTCCTTTTCGCTCTAGGACGCGTATATACGAAGATATGGGCAAAATAAGATTTTCAGATAAAAATTTCAATTTTTTTTGGTTTTGGGAGGATTATTTAATTTTTTGGGGGGTGGTCATGAATTAAAGTCCTTTTCGTGCTAGGGCGCTTAGTTTAGGAGATATGGTCAAAATAAGTTTTTCATATCAAAATTTAATTTTTTTTAGGTTTTGGGTGGATTTGTCAATGTTTTGGGGGTGGTTACGAATTAAAGTCCTTTTCGCCCTAGGACGTATATTTAAGGAGATATGGGCAAAATAACTTTTTCATATAAAAATTGCAATTTTTTTAGGTTTTGAGCGGATTATTAAATTTTTTGGGGTGTTACGAATTAAAGTCCTTTTCGCTCTAGGACGCGTATATACGAAGATATGGGCAAAATAAGTTTTTCAGATAAAAATTTCAATTTTTTTAGGTTTTGGGAGGATTATTCAATTTTGTTGGGGGTGGTCATGAATTAAAGTCCTTTTCGTGCTAGGGCGCTTAGTTTAGGAGATATGGTCAAAATAAGTTTTTCATATCAAAATTTAATTTTTTTTAGGTTTTGGGTGGATTTGTCAATGTTTTAGGGGTGGTCACGAATTAAAGTCCTTTTCGCCCTAGGACGTATATTTAAGGAGATATGGGCAACATAACTTTTTCATATAAAAATTGCAATTTTTTTAGGTTTTGAGCGGATTATTAAATTTTTTGGGGTGTTACGAATTAAAGTCCTTTTCGCTCTAGGACGTATATTGAAGGAGATATGGGCAAAATAACTTTTTCATATAAAAATTTCAATTTTTTTAGGTTTTGGGAGGATTATTCAATTTTTTTGGGGGTGGTCATGAATTAAAGTCCTTTTCGTGCTAGGGCGCTTAGTTTAGGAGATATGGGCAAAATAAGTTTTTCGGATAAAAATTTCAATTTTTTTAGGTTTTGGGAGGATTATTAAATTTTTTTTGGGGGTGGGTGTGTTCACGAATAAAAGTCCTTTTCGCCCTAGGACGTATATTTAAGGAGATATGGGCAAAATAACTTTTTCATATAAAAATTGCAATTTTTTAGGTTTTGAGCGGATTATTAAATTTGTTGGGGTGTTACGAATTAAAGTCCTTTTCGCTTTAGGACGCGTATATACGAAGATATGGGCAAAATAAGTTTTTCAGATAAAAATTTCAATTTTTTTAGGTTTTGGGAGGATTATTCAATTTTTTTGGGGGTGGTCATGAATTAAAGTCCTTTTCGCGCTAGGGCGCTTAGTTTAGGAGATATGGGCAAAATAAGTTTTTCATATCAAAATTTAAATTTTTTTAGGTTTTGGGTGGATTTGTCAATTTTTTGGGTGTGTTCACGAATAAAAGTCCTTTTCGCCCTAGGACGTATATTTAAGGAGATATGGGCGAAATAACTTTTTCATATAAAAAGTGCAATTTTTTAGGTTTTGAGCGGATTATTAAATTTGTTGGGGTGTTACGAATTAAAGTCCTTTTCGCTCTAGGACGCGTATATACGAAGATATGGGCAAAATAACTTTTTCATATAAAAATTTCAATTTTTTAGGTTTTGGGAGGATTATTCAAATTTTTTGGGGGTGGTCATGAATTAAAGTCCTTTTCGCGCTAGGGCGCTTAGTTTAGGAGATATGGGCAAAATAAGTTTTTCATATCAAAATTTAAATTTTTTTAGGTTTTGGGTGGATTTGTCAATTTTTTGGGGGTGGTCACGAATTAAAATCCTTTTCGCTCTAGGACGTATATTTAAGGAGATATGGGCAAAATAAGTTTTTCGGATAAAAATTTCAATTTTTTTAGGTTTTGGGAGGATTATTCAATTTTTTTTGGGGGTGGGTGTGTTCACGAATAAAAGTCCTTTTCGCCCTAGGACGTATATTTAAGGAGATATGGGCAAAATAACTTTTTCATATAAAAATTGCAATTTTTTAGGTTTTGAGCGGATTATTAAATTTGTTGGGGTGTTACGAATTAAAGTCCTTTTCGCTCTAAGACGCGTATATACGAAGATATGGGCAAAATAAGATTTTCAGATAAAAATTTCAATTTTTTTAGGTTTTGGGAGGATTATTTAATTTTTTGGGGGGTGGTCATGAATTAAAGTCCTTTTCGTGCTAGGGCGCTTAGTTTAGGAGATATGGTCAAAATAAGTTTTTCATATCAAAATTTAATTTTTTTTAGGTTTTGGGTGGATTTGTCAATGTTTTGGGGGTGGTTACGAATTAGGACGTATATTTAACGCCCTAGGACGTATATTTAAGGAGATATGGGCAAAATAACTTTTTCATATAAAAATTGCAATTTTTTTAGGTTTTGAGCGGATTATTAAATTTTTTGGGGTGTTACGAATTAAAGTCCTTTTCGCTCTAGGACGCGTATATACGAAGATATGGGCAAAATAAGTTTTTCAGATAAAAATTTCAATTTTTTTAGGTTTTGGGAGGATTATTCAATTTTGTTGGGGGTGGTCATGAATTAAAGTCCTTTTCGTGCTAGGGCGCTTAGTTTAGGAGATATGGTCAAAATAAGTTTTTCATATCAAAATTTAATTTTTTTTTTAGGTTTTGGGTGGATATGTCAATGTTTTAGGGGTGGTCACGAATTAAAGTCCTTTTCGCCCTAGGACGTATATTTAAGGAGATATGGGCAACATAACTTTTTCATATAAATATTGCAATTTTTTTAGGTTTTGAGCGGATTATTAAATTTTTTGGGGTGTTACGAATTAAAGTCCTTTTCGCTCTAGGACGTATATTGAAGGAGATATGGGCAAAATAACTTTTTCATATAAAAATTTCAATTTTTTTAGGTTTTGGGAGGATTATTCAATTTTTTTGGGGGTGGTCATGAATTAAAGTCCTTTTCGTGCTAGGGCGCTTAGTTTAGGAGATATGGGCAAAATAAGTTTTTCATATAAAAATTGCAATTTTTTAGGTTTTGGGTGGATTTGTCAATTTTTTGGGGGTGGTCACGAATTAAAATCCTTTTCGCTCTAGGACGTATATTTAAGGAGATATGGGCAAAATAAGTTTTTCGGATAAAAATTTCAATTTTTTTAGGTTTTGGGAGGATTATTCAATTTTTTTTGGGGGTGGGTGTGTTCACGAATAAAAGTCCTTTTCGCCCTAGGACGTATATTTAAGGAGATATGGGCAAAATAACTTTTTCATATAAAAATTGCAATTTTTTAGGTTTTGAGCGGATTATTAAATTTGTTGGGGTGTTACGAATTAAAGTCCTTTTCGCTCTAGGACGCGTATATACGAAGATATGGGCAAAATAAGATTTTCAGATAAAAATTTCAATTTTTTTAGGTTTTGGGAGGATTATTTAATTTTTTGGGGGGTGGTCATGAATTAAAGTCCTTTTCGTGCTAGGGCGCTTAGTTTAGGAGATATGGTCAAAATAAGTTTTTCATATCAAAATTTAATTTTTTTTTAGGTTTTGGGTGGATTTGTCAATGTTTTGGGGGTGGTTACGAATTAAAGTCCTTTTCGCCCTAGGACGTATATTTAAGGAGATATGGGCAAAATAACTTTTTCATATAAAAATTGCAATTTTTTTAGGTTTTGAGCGGATTATTAAATTTTTTGGGGTGTTACGAATTAAAGTCCTTTTCGCTCTAGGACGCGTATATACGAAGATATGGGCAAAATAAGTTTTTCAGATAAAAATTTCAATTTTTTTAGGTTTTGGGAGGATTATTCAATTTTGTTGGGGGTGGTCATGAATTAAAGTCCTTTTCGTGCTAGGGCGCTTAGTTTAGGAGATATGGTCAAAATAAGTTTTTCATATCAAAATTTAATTTTTTTTTAGGTTTTGGGTGGATTTGTCAATGTTTTAGGGGTGGTCACGAATTAAAGTCCTTTTCGCCCTAGGACGTATATTTAAGGAGATATGGGCAACATAACTTTTTCATATAAAAATTGCAATTTTTTTAGGTTTTGAGCGGATTATTAAATTTTTTGGGGTGTTACGAATTAAAGTCGTTTTCGCTCTAGGACGTATATTGAAGGAGATATGGGCAAAATAACTTTTTCATATAAAAATTTCAATTTTTTTAGGTTTTGGGAGGATTATTCAATTTTTTTGGGGGTGGTCATGAATTAAAGTCCTTTTCGTGCTAGGGCGCTTAGTTTAGGAGATATGGGCAAAATAAGTTTTTCATATCAAAATTTAAATTTTTTTAGGTTTTGGGTGGATTTGTCAATTTTTTGGGGGTGGTCACGAATTAAAATCCTTTTCGCTCTAGGACGTATATTTAAGGAGATATGGGCAAAATAAGGTTTTCGGATAAAAATTTCAATTTTTTTAGGTTTTGGGAGGATTATTCAATTTTTTTGGGGGTGGGTGTGTTCACGAATAAAAGTCCTTTTCGCCCTAGGACGTATATTTAAGGAGATATGGGCGAAATAACTTTTTCATATAAAAAGTGCAATTTTTTAGGTTTTGAGCGGATTATTAAATTTGTTGGGGTGTTACGAATTAAAGTCCTTTTCGCTCTAGGACGCGTATATACGAAGATATGGGCAAAATAACTTTTTCATATAAAAATTTCAATTTTTTAGGTTTTGGGAGGATTATTCAATTTTTTTGGGGGTGGTCATGAATTAAAGTCCTTTTCGCGCTAGGGCGCTTAGTTTAGGAGATATGGGCAAAATAAGTTTTTCATATCAAAATTTAAATTTTTTTAGGTTTTGGGTGGATTTGTCAATTTTTTGGGGGTGGTCACGAATTAAAATCCTTTTCGCTCTAGGACGTATATTTAAGGAGATATGGGCAAAATAAGTTTTTCGGATAAAAATTTCAATTTTTTTAGGTTTTGGGAGGATTATTCAATTTTTTTTGGGGGTGGGTGTGTTCACGAATAAAAGTCCTTTTCGCCCTAGGACGTATATTTAAGGAGATATGGGCAAAATAACTTTTTCATATAAAAATTGCAATTTTTTAGGTTTTGAGCGGATTATTAAATTTGTTGGGGTGTTACGAATTAAAGTCCTTTTCGCTCTAGGACGCGTATATACGAAGATATGGGCAAAATAAGATTTTCAGATAAAAATTTAAATTTTTTTAGGTTTTGGGAGGATTATTTAATTTTTTGGGGGGTGGTCATGAATTAAAGTCCTTTTCGTGCTAGGGCGCTTAGTTTAGGAGATATGGTCAAAATAAGTTTTTCATATCAAAATTTAATTTTTTTTTAGGTTTTGGGTGGATTTGTCAATGTTTTGGGGGTGGTTACGAATTAAAGTCCTTTTCGCCCTAGGACGTATATTTAAGGAGATATGGGCAAAATAACTTTTTCATATAAAAATTGCAATTTTTTTAGGTTTTGAGCGGATTATTAAATTTTTTGGGGTGTTGCGAATTAAAGTCCTTTTCGCTCTAGGACGCGTATATACGAAGATATGGGCAAAATAAGTTTTTCATATAAAAATTTCAATTTTTTTAGGTTTTGGGAGGATTATTCAATTTTGTTGGGGGTGGTCATGAATTAAAGTCCTTTTCGTGCTAGGGCGCTTAGTTTAGGAGATATGGTCAAAATAAGTTTTTCATATCAAAATTTAATTTTTTTTAGGTTTTGGGTGGATTTGTCAATGTTTTAGGGGTGGTCACGAATTAAAGTCCTTTTCGCCCTAGGACGTATATTTAAGGAGATATGGGCAACATAACTTTTTCATATAAAAATTGCAATTTTTTTAGGTTTTGAGCGGATTATTAAATTTTTTGGGGTGTTACGAATTAAAGTCCTTTTCGCTCTAGGACGTATATTGAAGGAGATATGGGCAAAATAACTTTTTCATATAAAAATTTCAATTTTTTTAGGTTTTGGGAGGATTATTCAATTTTTTTGGGGGTGGTCATGAATTAAAGTCCTTTTCGTGCTAGGGGGCTTAGTTTAGGAGATATGGGCAAAATAAGTTTTTCATATGAAAATTTAAATTTTTTTAGGTTTTGGGTGGATTTGTCAATTTTTTGGGGGTGGTCACGAATTAAAATCCTTTTCGCTCTAGGACGTATATTTAAGGAGATATGGCCAAAATAAGTTTTTCGGATAAAAATTTCAATTTTTTTAGGTTTTGGGAGGATTATTCAATTTTTTTGGGGGTGGGTGTGTTCACGAATAAAAGTCCTTTTCGCCCTAGGACGTATATTTAAGGAGATATGGGCAAAATAACTTTTTCATATAAAAATTGCAATTTTTTAGGTTTTGAGCGGATTATTAAATTTGTTGGGGTGTTACGAATTAAAGTCCTTTTCGCTTTAGGACGCGTATATACGAAGATATGGGCAAAATAAGTTTTTCAGATAAAAATTTCAATTTTTTTAGGTTTTGGGAGGATTATTCAATTTTTTTGGGGGTGGTCATGAATTAAAGTCCTTTTCGCGCTATGGCGCTTAGTTTAGGAGATATGGGCAAAATAAGTTTTTCATATCAAAATTTAAATTTTTTTAGGTTTTGGGTGGATTTGTCAATTTTTTGGGTGTGTTCACGAATAAAAGTTCTTTTCGCCCTAGGACGTATATTTAAGGAGATATGGGCGAAATAACTTTTTCATATAAAAAGTGCAATTTTTTAGGTTTTGAGCGGATTATTAAATTTGTTGGGGTGTTAGGAATTAAAGTCCTTCTCGCTCTAGGACGCGTATATACGAAGATATGGGCAAAATAACTTTTTCATATAAAAATTTCAATTTTTTAGGTTTTGGGAGGATTATTCAATTTTTTTGGGGGTGGTCATGAATTAAAGTCCTTTTCGCGCTAGGGCGCTTAGGTTAGGAGATATGGGCAAAATAAGTTTTTCATATCAAAATTTAAATTTTTTAGGTTTTGGGTGGATTTGTCAATTTTTTGGGGGTGGTCACGAATTAAAGTCCATTTCGCCCTAGGACGCATATTTAAGGAGATATGGGCAAAATAACTTTTTCATATAAAAATTGCAATTTTCTTAGGTTTTGAGCGGATTATTAATTTTTTTGGGGTGTTACGAATTAAAGTCCTTTTCGCTCTAGGACGCGTATATACGAAGATATGGGCAAAATAAGTTTTTCAGATAAAAATTTCAATTTTTTTAGGTTTTGGGAGGATTATTCGATTTTTTTGGGGGTGGTCATGAATTAAAGTCCTTTTCGCGCTAGGGCGCTTACTTTAGGAGATATGGGCAAAATAAGTTTTTCATATCAAAATTTAAATTTTTTTAGGTTTTAGGTGGATTTGTCAATTTTTTGGGGGTGGTCACGAATTAAAATCCTTTTCGCTCTAGGACGTATATTTAAGGAGATATGGGCAAAATAAGTTTTTCATATAAAAATTGCAATTTTTTTAGGTTTTGAGCGGATTATTAAATTTTTTGGGGTGTTACGAATTAAAGTCCTTTTCGCTCTAGGACGTATATTGAAGGAGATATGGGCAAAATAACTTTTTCATATAAAAATTTCAATTTTTTTAGGTTTTGGGAGGATTATTCAATTTTTTTGGGGGTGGTCATGAATTAAAGTCCTTTTCGTGCTAGGGGGCTTAGTTTAGGAGATATGGGCAAAATAAGTTTTTCATATGAAAATTTAAATTTTTTTAGGTTTTGGGTGGATTTGTCAATTTTTTGGGGGTGGTCACGAATTAAAATCCTTTTCGCTCTAGGACGTATATTTAAGGAGATATGGCCAAAATAAGTTTTTCGGATAAAAATTTCAATTTTTTTAGGTTTTGGGAGGATTATTCAATTTTTTTGGGGGTGGGTGTGTTCACGAATAAAAGTCCTTTTCGCCCTAGGACGTATATTTAAGGAGATATGGGCAAAATAACTTTTTCATATAAAAATTGCAATTTTTTAGGTTTTGAGCGGATTATTAAATTTGTTGGGGTGTTACGAATTAAAGTCCTTTTCGCTTTAGGACGCGTATATACGAAGATATGGGCAAAATAAGTTTTTCAGATAAAAATTTCAATTTTTTTAGGTTTTGGGAGGATTATTCAATTTTTTTGGGGGTGGTCATGAATTAAAGTCCTTTTCGCGCTATGGCGCTTAGTTTAGGAGATATGGGCAAAATAAGTTTTTCATATCAAAATTTAAATTTTTTTAGGTTTTGGGTGGATTTGTCAATTTTTTGGGTGTGTTCACGAATAAAAGTCCTTTTCGCCCTAGGACGTATATTTAAGGAGATATGGGCGAAATAACTTTTTCATATAAAAAGTGCAATTTTTTAGGTTTTGAGCGGATTATTAAATTTGTTGGGGTGTTACGAATTAAAGTCCTTTTCGCTCTAGGACGCGTATATACGAAGATATGGGCAAAATAACTTTTTCATATAAAAATTTCAATTTTTTAGGTTTTGGGAGGATTATTCAATTTTTTTGGGGGTGGTCATGAATTAAAGTCCTTTTCGCGCTAGGGCGCTTAGTTTAGGAGATATGGGCAAAATAAGTTTTTCATATCAAAATTTAAATTTTTTTAGGTTTTGGGTGGATTTGTCAATTTTTTGGGGGTGGTCACGAATTAAAGTCCATTTCGCCCTAGGACGCATATTTAAGGAGATATGGGCAAAATAACTTTTTCATATAAAAATTGCAATTTTCTTAGGTTTTGAGCGGATTATTAATTTTTTTGGGGTGTTACGAATTAAAGTCCTTTTCGCTCTAGGACGCGTATATACGAAGATATGGGCAAAATAAGTTTTTCATATAAAAATTTCAATTTTTTTAGGTTTTGGGAGGATTATTCGATTTTTTTGGGGGTGGTCATGAATTAAAGTCCTTTTCGCGCTAGGGCGCTTACTTTAGGAGATATGGGCAAAATAAGTTTTTCATATCAAAATTTAAATTTTTTTAGGTTTTAGGTGGATTTGTCAATTTTTTGGGGGTGGTCACGAATTAAAATCCTTTTCGCTCTAGGACGTATATTTAAGGAGATATGGGCAAAATAAGTTTTTCATATAAAAATTGCAATTTTTTTAGGTTTTGAGCGGATTATTCAATTTTTTGGGGTGTTACGAATTAAAGTCCTTTTCGCTCTAGGACGCGTATATACGAAGATATGGGCAAAATAAGTTTTTCAGATAAAAATTTCAATTTTTTTAGGTTTTGGGAGGATTATTCAATTTTTGGGGGTGGGTGTGTTCACGAATAAAAGTCCTTTTCGCCCTAGGACGTATATTTAAGGAGATATGGGCAAAATAACTTTTTCATATAAAAATTGCAATTTTTTAGGTTTTGAGCGGATTATTAAATTTGTTGGGGTGTTACGAATTAAAGTCCTTTTCGCTCTAGGACGCGTATATACGAAGATATGGGCAAAATAAGATTTTCAGATAAAAATTTCAATTTTTTTAGGTTTTGGGAGGATTATTCAATTTTTTGGGGGGTGGTCATGAATTAAAGTCCTTTTCGTGCTAGGGCGCTTAGTTTAGGAGATATGGTCAAAATAAGTTTTTCATATCAAAATTTAATTTTTTTTAGGTTTTGGGTGGATTTGTCAATGTTTTGGGGGTGGTTACGAATTAAAGTCCTTTTCGCCCTAGGACGTATATTTCAGGAGATATGGGCAAAATAACTTTTTCATATAAAAATTGCAATTTTTTTAGGTTTTGAGCGGATTATTAAATTTTTTGGGGTGTTACGAATTAAAGTCCTTTTCGCTCTAGGACGCGTATATACGAAGATATGGGCAAAATAAGTTTTTCAGATAAAAATTTCAATTTTTTTAGGTTTTGGGAGGATTATTCAATTTTTTTGGGGGTGGTCATGAATTAAAGTCCTTTTCGCGCTAGGGCGCTTAGTTTAGGAGATATGGGCAAAATAAGTTTTTCATATCAAAATTTAAATTTTTTTAGGTTGTGGGTGGATTTGTCAATTTTTTGGGGATGGTCACGAATTAAAATCCTTTTCGCTCTAGGACGTATATTTAAAGAGATATGGGCAAAATAAGTTTTTCGGATAAAAATTTCAATTTTTTTAGGTTTTGGGAGGATTATTCAATTTTTTTTGGGGGGTGGGTGTGTTCACGAATAAAAGTCCTTTTCGCCCTAGGACGTATATTTAAGGAGATATGGGCAAAATAACTTTTTCATATAAAAATTGCAATTTTTTAGGTTTTGAGCGGATTATTAAATTTGTTGGGGTGTTACGAATTAAAGTCCTTTTCGCTCTAGGACGCGTATATACGAAGATATGGGCAAAATAAGATTTTCAGATAAAAATTTCAATTTTTTTAGGTTTTGGGAGGATTATTCAATTTTTTGGGGGGTGGTCATGAATTAAAGTCCTTTTCGTGCTAGGGCGCTTAGTTTAGGAGATATGGTCAAAATAAGTTTTTCATATCAAAATTTAATTTTTTTTAGGTTTTGGGTGGATTTGTCAATGTCTTGGGGGTGGTCACGAATTAAAGTCCTTTTCGCCCTAGGACGTATATTTAAGGAGATATGGGCAGAATAACTTTTTCATATAAAAATTGCAATTTTTTAGGTTTTGAGCGGATTATTCAATTTTTTGGGGTGTTACGAATTAAAGTCCTTTTCGCTCTAGGACGCGTATATACGAAGATATGGGCAAAATAAGTTTTTCAGATAAAAATTTCAATTTTTTTAGGTTTTGGGAGGATTATTCAATTTTTTCGGGGGTGGTCATGAATTATAGTCCTTTTCGCGCTAGGGCGCTTAGTTTAGGAGATATGGTCAAAATAAGTTTTTCATATCAAAATTTAATTTTTTTAGGTTTTGGGTGGATTTGTCAATGTTTTGGGGTTGGTCACGAATTAAAGTCCTTTTCGCCCTAGGACGTATATTTAAGGAGATATGGGCAAAATAACTTTTTCATATAAAAATTGCAATTTTTAGGTTTTGAGCGAATTATTCAATTTTTTGGGGTATTACGAATTAAAGTCCTTTTCGCTCTAGGACGCGTATATACGAAGATATGGACAAAATAAGTTTTTCAGATAAAAATTTCAATTTTTTTAGGTTTTGGGAGGATTATTCAATTTTTTTGGGGGTGGTCATGAATTATAGTCCTTTTCGCGCTAGGGCGCTTAGTTTAGGAGATATGGGCAAAATAAGTTTTTCGTATCAAAATTTAAATTTTTTTAGGTTTTGAGTGGATTTGTCAATTTTTTGGGTGTGTTCACGAATAAAAGTCCTTTTCGCTCTAGGACGTATATTTAAGGAGATATGGGCAAAATAAGTCTTTCGGATAAAAATTTCAATTTTTTTAGGTTTTGGGAGGATTATTCAATTTTTTTTGGGGGTGGGTGTGTTCACGAATAAAAGTCCTTTTCGCCCTAGGACGTATATTTAAGGAGATATGGGCAAAATAACTTTTTCATATAAAAAGTGCAATTTTTTAGGTTTTGAGCGGATTATTAAATTTGTTGGGGTGTTACGAATTAAAGTCCTTTTTGCTCTAGGACGCGTATATACGAAGATATGGGCAAAATAACTTTTTCATATAAAAATTTCAATTTTTTAGGTTTTGGGAGGATTATTCAATTTTTTGGGGGTGGTCATGAATAAAAGTCCTTTTCGCGCTAGGGCGCTTAGTTTAGGAGATATGGGCAAAATAAGCTTTTCATATCAAAATTTAAATTTTTTAGGTTTTGGGTGGATTTGTCAATTTTTTGGGGGTGGTCACGAATTAAAGTCCATTTCGCCCTAGGACGCATATTTATGGGCAAAATAACTTTTTCATATAAAAATTGCAATTTTTTTAGGTTTTGAGCGGATTATTAATTTTTTTGGGGTGTTACGAATTAAAGTCCTTTTCGCTCTAGGACGCGTATATACTAAGATATGGGCAAAATAAGATTTTCAGATAAAAATTTAAATTTTTTTAGGTTTTGGGAGGATTATTCAATTTTTGGGGGGTGGTCATGAATTAAAGTCCTTTTCGCGCTAGGGCGCTTAGTTTAGGAGATATGGTCAAAATAAGTTTTTCATATAAAAATTTAATTTTTTTTTAGGTTTTGGGTGGATTTGTCAATGTTTTGGGGGTGGTCACGAATTAAAGTCCTTTTCGCCCTAGGACGTATATTTAAGGAGATATGGGCAAAATAACTTTTTCATATAAAAATTGCAATTTTTTAGGTTTTTAGCGGATTATTAAATTTGTTGGGGTGTTACGAATTAAAGTCCTTTTCGCTCTAGGACGCGTATATACGAAGATATGGGCAAAATAACTTTTTCATATAAAAATTTCAATTTTTTTAGGTTTTGGGAGGATTATTCAATTTTTTAGGGGGTGGTCATGAATTAAAGTCCTTTTCGTGCTAGGGCGCTTAGTTTAGGAGATATGGTCAAAATAAGTTTTTCATATAAAAATTTAATTTTTTTTTAGGTTTTGGGTGGATTTGTCAATGTTTTGGGGGTGGTCACGAATTAAAGTCCTTTTCGCCCTAGGACGTATATTTAAGGAGATATGGGCAAAATAACTTTTTCATATAAAAATTGCAATTTTTTTAGGTTTTGGGAGGATTATTCAATTTTTTTTGGGGTGTTACGAATTAAAGTCCTTTTCGCTCTAGGACGTATATTTAAGGAGATATGGGCAAAATAACTTTTTCATATAAAAATTGCAATTTTTTTAGGTTTTGGGAGGATTATTAAATTTGTTGGGGTGTTACGAATTAAAGTCCTTTTCGCTCTAGGACGCGTATATACGAAGATATGGGCAAAATAACTTTTTCATATAAAAATTTCAATTTTTTTAGGTTTTGGGAGGATTATTCAATTTTTTTGGGGGTGGTCATGAATTAAAGTCCTTTTCGCGCTAGGGCGCTTAGTTTAGGAGATATAGGCAAAATAAGTTTTTCATATCAAAATTTAAATTTTTTTTAGGTTTTGGGTGGATTTGTCAATTTTTTGGGGGTGGTCACGAATTAAAATCCTTTTCGCCCTAGGACGTATATTTAAGGAGATATGGGCAAAATAAGTTTTTCGGATAAAAATTTCAATTTTTTTAGCTTTTGGGAGGATTATACAATTTTTTTTGGGGGTGGGTGTGTCACGAATAAAAGTCCTTTTCGCCCTAGGACGTATATTTAAGGAGATATGGGCAAAATAACTTTTTCATATAAAAATTGCAATTTTTTAGGTTTTGAGCGGATTATTAAATTTGTTGGGGTGTTACGAATTAAAGTCCTTTTCGCTCTAGGACGCGTATATACGAAGATATGGGCAAAATAACTTTTTCATATAAAAATTTCAATTTTTTTAGGTTTTGGGAGGATTATTCAATTTTTTTGGGGGTGGTCATGAATTAAAGTCCTTTTCGTGCTAGGGCGCTTAGTTTAGGAGATATGGTCAAAATAAGTTTTTCATATAAAAATTTAATTTTTTTTTAGGTTTTGGGTGGATTTGTCAATGTTTTGGGGGTGGTCACGAATTAAAGTCCTTTTCGCCCTAGGACGTATATTTAAGGAGATATGGGCAAAATAACTTTTTCATATCAAAATTGCAATTTTTTTAGGTTTTGGGAGGATTATTCAATTTTTTTTGGGGTGTTACGAATTAAAGTCCTTTTCGCTCTAGGACGTATATTTAAGGAGATATGGGCAAAATAACTTTTTCATATAAAAATTTCAATTTTTTTAGGTTTTGGGAGGATTATTAAATTTGTTGGGGTGTTACGAATTAAAGTCCTTTTCGCTCTAGGACGCGTATATACGAAGATACGGGCAAAATAACTTTTTCATATAAAAATTTCAATTTTTTTAGGTTTTGGGAGGATTATTCAATTTTTTTGGGGGTGGTCATGAATTAAAGTCCTTTTCGCGCTAGGGCGCTTAGTTTAGGAGATATAGGCAAAATAAGTTTTTCATATCAAAATTTAAATTTTTTTTAGGTTTTGGGTGGATTTGTCAATTTTTTGGGGGTGGTCACGAATTAAAATCCTTTTCGCCCTAGGACGTATATTTAAGGAGATATGGGCAAAATAAGTTTTTCGGATAAAAATTTCAATTTTTTTAGCTTTTGGGAGGATTATACAATTTTTTTTGGGGGTGGGTGTGTCACGAATAAAAGTCCTTTTCGCCCTAGGACGTATATTTAAGGAGATATGGGCAAAATAACTTTTTCATATAAAAATTGCAATTTTTTAGGTTTTGAGCGGATTATTAAATTTGTTGGGGTGTTACGAATTAAAGTCCTTTTCGCTCTAGGACGCGTATATATGAAGATATGGGCAAAATAAGTTTTTCAGATAAAAATTTCAATTTTTTTAGGTTTTGGGAGGATTATTCAATTTTTTGGGGGGTGGTCATGAATTAAAGTCATTTTCGTGCTAGGGCGCTTAGTTTAGGAGATATGGTCAAAATAAGTTTTTCATATCAAAATTTAATTTTTTTTAGGTTTTGGGTGGATTTGTCAATGTTTTGGGGGTGGTCACGAATTGAAGTCCTTTTCGCCCTAGGACGTATATTTAAGGAGAAATGGGCAAAATAACTTTTTCATATAAAAATTGCAATTTTTTAGGTTTTGAGCGGATTATTAAATTTTTTGTGGTGTTACAAATTAAAGTCCTTTTCGCTCTAGGACGCGTATATACGAAGATATGGGCAAAATAAGATTTTCAGATAAAAATTTCAATTTTTTTAGGTTTTGGGAGTATTATTCAATTTTTTTGGGGGTGGTCATGAATTAAAGTCCTTTTCGCGGTAGGGCGCTTAGTTTAGGAGATATGGGCAAAATAAGTTTTTCATATCAAAATTTAAATTTTTTAGGTTTTGGGTGGATTTGTAAATTTTTTGGGGGTGGTCACGAATTAAAGTCCATTTCGCCCTAGGACGCATATTTAAGGAGATATGGGCAAAATAACTTTTTCATATAAAAATTGGAATTTTTTTAGGTTTTGAGCGGATTATTAATTTTTTTGGGGTGTTACGAATTAAAGTCCTTTTCGCTCTAGGACGCGTATATACGAAGATATGGGCAAAATAAGATTTTCAGATAAAAATTTCAATTTTTTTAGGTTTTGGGAGGATTATTCAATTTTTTGGGGGTGGTCATGAATTAAAGTCCTTTTCGCGCTAGGGCGCTTAGTTTAGGAGATATGGGCAAAATAAGTTTTTCATATCAAAATTTAAATTTTTTTAGGTTTTGGGTGGATTTGTCAATTTTTTGGGTGTGTTCACGAATAAAAGTCCTTTTCGCCCTAGGACGTATATTTAAGGAGATATGGGCAAAATAACTTTTTCATATAAAAATTGCAATTTTTTAGGTTTTGAGCGGATTATTAAATTTGTTGGGGTGTTACGAATTAAAGTCCTTTTCGCTCTAGGACGCGTATATACGAAGATATGGGCAAAATAAGTTTTTCAGATAAAAATTTCAATTTTTTTAGGTTTTGGGAGGATTATTTATTCAATTTTTTTGGGGGTGGTCATGAATTAAAGTCCTTTTCGCGCTAGGGCGCTTAGTTTAGGAGATATGGGCAAAATAAGTTTTTCATATCAAAATTTAAATTTTTTAGGTTTTGGGTGGATTTGTCAATTTTTTGGGGGTGGTCACGAATTAAAGTCCATTTCGCCCTAGGACGCATATTTAAGGAGATATGAGCAAAATAAGTTTTTCGGATAAAAATTTCAATTTTTTTAGGTTTTGGGAGGATTATTCAATTTTTTTTGGGGGTGGGTGTGTTCACGAATAAAAATCCTTTTCGCCCTAGGACGTATATTTAAGGAGATATGGGCAAAATATCTTTATAATATAAAAATTGCAATTTTTTAGGTTTTGAGCGGATTATTAAATTTTTTGGGGTGTTACGAATTAAAGTCCTTTTCGCTCTAGGACGCGTATATACGAAGATATGGGCAAAATAAGACTTTCAGATAAAAATTTCAATTTTTTTAGGTTTTGGGAGGATTATTCAATTTTTTGGGGGGTGGTCATGAATTAAAGTCCTTTTCGTGCTAGGGCGCTTAGTTTAGGAGATATGGTCAAAATAAGTTTTTCATATCAAAATTTATTTTTTTTTAGGTTTTGGGTGGATTTGTCAATGTTTTGGGGGTGGTCACGAATTAAAGTCCTTTTCGCCCTAGGACGTATATTTAAGGAGATATGGGCAAAATAACTTTTTCATATACAAATTGCAATTTTTTTAGGTTTTGAGTGGATTTGTCAATTTTTTGGGGTGTTACGAATTAAAGTCCTTTTCGCTCTAGGACGCGTATATACGAAGATATGGGCAAAATAAGTTTTTCAGATAAAAATTTCACTTTTTTTAGGTTTTGGGAGGATTATTCAATTTTTTTGGGGGTGGTCATGAATTATAGTCCTTTTCGCGCTAGGGCGCTTAAATTTTGTTAGGTTTTGGGTGGATTTGTCAATTTTTTGGGTGTGTTCACGAATAAAAGTCCTTTTCGCCCTAGGACGTATATTTAAGGAGATATGGGCAAAATAACTTTTTCATATAAAAATTGCAATTTTTTTAGGTTTTGAGCGGATTATTAAATTTGTTGGGGTGTAACGAATTAAAGTCCTTTTCGCTCGAGGACGCGTATATACGAAGATATGGGCAAAATAACTTTTTCATATAAAAATTTCAATTTTTTAGGTTTTGGGAGGATTATTCAATTTTTTTGGGGGTGGTCATGAATTAAAGTCCTTTTCGCGCTAGGGCGCTTAGTTTAGGAGATATGGGCAAAATAAGTTTTTCATATCAAAATTTAAATTTTTTAGGTTTTGAGCGGATTATTAAATTTGTTGGGGTGTTACGAATTAAAGTCCTTTTCGCTCTAGGACACGTATATACGAAGATATGGGCAAAATAACTTTTTCATATAAAAATTGCAATTTTTTTAGGTTTTGAGCGGATTATTAATTTTTTTGGGGTGTTACGAATTAAAGTCCTTTTCGCTCTAGGACGCGTATATACGAAGATATGGGCAAAATAAGATTTTCAGATAAAAATTTCAATTTTTTTAGGTTTTGGGAGGATTATTCAATTTTTTGGGGGGTGGTCATGAATTAAAGTCCTTTTCGCGCTAGGGCGCTTAGTTTAGGAGATATGGGCAAAATAAGTTTTTCATATCAAAATTTAAATTTTTTTAGGTTTTGGGTGGGTTTGTCAATTTTTTGGGTGTGTTCACGAATAAAAGTCCTTTTCGCCCTAGGACGTATATTTAAGGAGATATGGGCAAAATAACTTTTTCATATAAAAATTGCAATTTTTTAGGTTTTGAGCGGATTATTAAATTTGTTGGGGTGTTACGAATTAAAGTCCTTTTCGCTCTAGGACGCGTATATACGAAGATATGGGCAAAATAATTTTTTCATATAAAAATTTCAATTTTTTTAGGTTTTGGGAGGATTATTCAATTTTTTGGGGGGTGGTCATGAATTAAAGTCCTTTTCGTGCTAGGGCGCTTAGTTTAGGAGATATGGTCAAAATAAGTTTTTCATATCAAAATTTAATTTTTTTTAGGTTTTGGGTGGATTTGTCAATGTTATGGGGGTGGTCACGAATTAAAGTCCTTTTCGCCCTAGGACGTATATTTAAGGAGATATGGGCAAAATAACTTTTTCATATAAAAATTGCAATTTTTTTAGGTTTTGAGCGGATTATTAAATTTTTTGGGGCAAAATAAGTTTTTCAGATAAAAATTTCAATTTTTTTAGGTTTTTGGAGGATTATTCAATTTTTTTGGGGGTGGTCATGAATTAAAGTCCTTTTCGCGCTAGGGCGCTTAGTTTAGGAGATATGGGCAAAATAAGTTTTTCATATCAAAATTTAAATTTTTTAGGTTTTGGGTGGATTTGTCAATTTTTTGGGGGTGGTCACGAATTAAAGTCCATTTCGCCCTAGGACGCATATTTAAGGAGATATGGGCAAAATAACTTTTTCATATCAAAATTGCAATTTTTTTAGGTTTTGGGAGGATTATTCAATTTTTTTTGGGGTGTTACGAATTAAAGTCCTTTTCGCTCTAGGACGTATATTTAAGGAGATATGGGCAAAATAACTTTTTCATATAAAAATTTCAATTTTTTTAGGTTTTGGGAGGATTATTAAATTTGTTGGGGTGTTACGAATTAAAGTCCTTTTCGCTCTAGGACGCGTATATACGAAGATACGGGCAAAATAACTTTTTCATATAAAAATTTCAATTTTTTTAGGTTTTGGGAGGATTATTCAATTTTTTTGGGGGTGGTCATGAATTAAAGTCCTTTTCGCGCTAGGGCGCTTAGTTTAGGAGATATAGGCAAAATAAGTTTTTCATATCAAAATTTAAATTTTTTTTAGGTTTTGGGTGGATTTGTCAATTTTTTGGGGGTGGTCACGAATTAAAATCCTTTTCGCCCTAGGACGTATATTTAAGGAGATATGGGCAAAATAAGTTTTTCGGATAAAAATTTCAATTTTTTTAGCTTTTGGGAGGATTATACAATTTTTTTTGGGGGTGGGTGTGTCACGAATAAAAGTCCTTTTCGCCCTAGGACGTATATTTAAGGAGATATGGGCAAAATAACTTTTTCATATAAAAATTGCAATTTTTTAGGTTTTGAGCGGATTATTAAATTTGTTGGGGTGTTACGAATTAAAGTCCTTTTCGCTCTAGGACGCGTATATATGAAGATATGGGCAAAATAAGTTTTTCAGATAAAAATTTCAATTTTTTTAGGTTTTGGGAGGATTATTCAATTTTTTGGGGGGTGGTCATGAATTAAAGTCATTTTCGTGCTAGGGCGCTTAGTTTAGGAGATATGGTCAAAATAAGTTTTTCATATCAAAATTTAATTTTTTTTAGGTTTTGGGTGGATTTGTCAATGTTTTGGGGGTGGTCACGAATTGAAGTCCTTTTCGCCCTAGGACGTATATTTAAGGAGAAATGGGCAAAATAACTTTTTCATATAAAAATTGCAATTTTTTAGGTTTTGAGCGGATTATTAAATTTTTTGTGGTGTTACAAATTAAAGTCCTTTTCGCTCTAGGACGCGTATATACGAAGATATGGGCAAAATAAGATTTTCAGATAAAAATTTCAATTTTTTTAGGTTTTGGGAGTATTATTCAATTTTTTTGGGGGTGGTCATGAATTAAAGTCCTTTTCGCGGTAGGGCGCTTAGTTTAGGAGATATGGGCAAAATAAGTTTTTCATATCAAAATTTAAATTTTTTAGGTTTTGGGTGGATTTGTAAATTTTTTGGGGGTGGTCACGAATTAAAGTCCATTTCGCCCTAGGACGCATATTTAAGGAGATATGGGCAAAATAACTTTTTCATATAAAAATTGGAATTTTTTTAGGTTTTGAGCGGATTATTAATTTTTTTGGGGTGTTACGAATTAAAGTCCTTTTCGCTCTAGGACGCGTATATACGAAGATATGGGCAAAATAAGATTTTCAGATAAAAATTTCAATTTTTTTAGGTTTTGGGAGGATTATTCAATTTTTTGGGGGTGGTCATGAATTAAAGTCCTTTTCGCGCTAGGGCGCTTAGTTTAGGAGATATGGGCAAAATAAGTTTTTCATATCAAAATTTAAATTTTTTTAGGTTTTGGGTGGATTTGTCAATTTTTTGGGTGTGTTCACGAATAAAAGTCCTTTTCGCCCTAGGACGTATATTTAAGGAGATATGGGCAAAATAACTTTTTCATATAAAAATTGCAATTTTTTAGGTTTTGAGCGGATTATTAAATTTGTTGGGGTGTTACGAATTAAAGTCCTTTTCGCTCTAGGACGCGTATATACGAAGATATGGGCAAAATAAGTTTTTCAGATAAAAATTTCAATTTTTTTAGGTTTTGGGAGGATTATTTATTCAATTTTTTTGGGGGTGGTCATGAATTAAAGTCCTTTTCGCGCTAGGGCGCTTAGTTTAGGAGATATGGGCAAAATAAGTTTTTCATATCAAAATTTAAATTTTTTAGGTTTTGGGTGGATTTGTCAATTTTTTGGGGGTGGTCACGAATTAAAGTCCATTTCGCCCTAGGACGCATATTTAAGGAGATATGAGCAAAATAAGTTTTTCGGATAAAAATTTCAATTTTTTTAGGTTTTGGGAGGATTATTCAATTTTTTTTGGGGGTGGGTGTGTTCACGAATAAAAATCCTTTTCGCCCTAGGACGTATATTTAAGGAGATATGGGCAAAATATCTTTATAATATAAAAATTGCAATTTTTTAGGTTTTGAGCGGATTATTAAATTTTTTGGGGTGTTACGAATTAAAGTCCTTTTCGCTCTAGGACGCGTATATACGAAGATATGGGCAAAATAAGACTTTCAGATAAAAATTTCAATTTTTTTAGGTTTTGGGAGGATTATTCAATTTTTTGGGGGGTGGTCATGAATTAAAGTCCTTTTCGTGCTAGGGCGCTTAGTTTAGGAGATATGGTCAAAATAAGTTTTTCATATCAAAATTTATTTTTTTTTAGGTTTTGGGTGGATTTGTCAATGTTTTGGGGGTGGTCACGAATTAAAGTCCTTTTCGCCCTAGGACGTATATTTAAGGAGATATGGGCAAAATAACTTTTTCATATACAAATTGCAATTTTTTTAGGTTTTGAGTGGATTTGTCAATTTTTTGGGGTGTTACGAATTAAAGTCCTTTTCGCTCTAGGACGCGTATATACGAAGATATGGGCAAAATAAGTTTTTCAGATAAAAATTTCACTTTTTTTAGGTTTTGGGAGGATTATTCAATTTTTTTGGGGGTGGTCATGAATTATAGTCCTTTTCGCGCTAGGGCGCTTAAATTTTGTTAGGTTTTGGGTGGATTTGTCAATTTTTTGGGTGTGTTCACGAATAAAAGTCCTTTTCGCCCTAGGACGTATATTTAAGGAGATATGGGCAAAATAACTTTTTCATATAAAAATTGCAATTTTTTTAGGTTTTGAGCGGATTATTAAATTTGTTGGGGTGTAACGAATTAAAGTCCTTTTCGCTCGAGGACGCGTATATACGAAGATATGGGCAAAATAACTTTTTCATATAAAAATTTCAATTTTTTAGGTTTTGGGAGGATTATTCAATTTTTTTGGGGGTGGTCATGAATTAAAGTCCTTTTCGCGCTAGGGCGCTTAGTTTAGGAGATATGGGCAAAATAAGTTTTTCATATCAAAATTTAAATTTTTTAGGTTTTGAGCGGATTATTAAATTTGTTGGGGTGTTACGAATTAAAGTCCTTTTCGCTCTAGGACACGTATATACGAAGATATGGGCAAAATAACTTTTTCATATAAAAATTGCAATTTTTTTAGGTTTTGAGCGGATTATTAATTTTTTTGGGGTGTTACGAATTAAAGTCCTTTTCGCTCTAGGACGCGTATATACGAAGATATGGGCAAAATAAGATTTTCAGATAAAAATTTCAATTTTTTTAGGTTTTGGGAGGATTATTCAATTTTTTGGGGGGTGGTCATGAATTAAAGTCCTTTTCGCGCTAGGGCGCTTAGTTTAGGAGATATGGGCAAAATAAGTTTTTCATATCAAAATTTAAATTTTTTTAGGTTTTGGGTGGGTTTGTCAATTTTTTGGGTGTGTTCACGAATAAAAGTCCTTTTCGCCCTAGGACGTATATTTAAGGAGATATGGGCAAAATAACTTTTTCATATAAAAATTGCAATTTTTTAGGTTTTGAGCGGATTATTAAATTTGTTGGGGTGTTACGAATTAAAGTCCTTTTCGCTCTAGGACGCGTATATACGAAGATATGGGCAAAATAATTTTTTCATATAAAAATTTCAATTTTTTTAGGTTTTGGGAGGATTATTCAATTTTTTGGGGGGTGGTCATGAATTAAAGTCCTTTTCGTGCTAGGGCGCTTAGTTTAGGAGATATGGTCAAAATAAGTTTTTCATATCAAAATTTAATTTTTTTTAGGTTTTGGGTGGATTTGTCAATGTTATGGGGGTGGTCACGAATTAAAGTCCTTTTCGCCCTAGGACGTATATTTAAGGAGATATGGGCAAAATAACTTTTTCATATAAAAATTGCAATTTTTTTAGGTTTTGAGCGGATTATTAAATTTTTTGGGGCAAAATAAGTTTTTCAGATAAAAATTTCAATTTTTTTAGGTTTTTGGAGGATTATTCAATTTTTTTGGGGGTGGTCATGAATTAAAGTCCTTTTCGCGCTAGGGCGCTTAGTTTAGGAGATATGGGCAAAATAAGTTTTTCATATCAAAATTTAAATTTTTTAGGTTTTGGGTGGATTTGTCAATTTTTTGGGGGTGGTCACGAATTAAAGTCCATTTCGCCCTAGGACGCATATTTAAGGAGATATGGGCAAAATAACTTTTTCATATAAAAATTGCAATTTTTTTAGGTTTTGAGCGGATTATTAATTTTTTTGGGTTGTTACGAATTAAAGTCATTTTCGCTCTAGGACGCGTATATACGAAGATATGGGCAAAATAACTTTTTCATATAAAAATTTCAATTTTTTAGGTTTTGGGAGGATTATTCATTTTTTTGGGGGTGGTCATGAATTAAAGTCCTTTTCGCGCTAGGGCGCTTAGTTTAGGAGATATGGGCAAAATAAGCTTTTCATATCAAAATTTAAATTTTTTAGGTTTTGGGTGGATTTGTCAATTTTTTGGGGGTGGTCACGAATTAAAGTCCATTTCGCCCTAGGACGCATATTTATGGGCAAAATAACTTTTTCATATAAAAATTGCAATTTTTTTAGGTTTTGAGCGGATTATTAATTTTTTTGGGGTGTTACGAATTAAAGTCCTTTTCGCTCTAGGACGCGTATATACGAAGATATGGGCAAAATAACATTTTAAGATAAAAATTTCAATTTTTTTAGGTTTTGGGAGGATTATTCAATTTTTTGGGGGTGGTCATGAATTAAAGTCCTTTTCGCGCTAGGGCGCTTAGTTTAGGAGATATGGGCAAAATAAGTTTTTCATATCAAAATTTAAATTTTTTTAGGTTTTGGGTGGGTTTGTCAATTTTTTGGGTGTGTTCACGAATAAAAGTCCTTTTCGCCCTAGGACGTATATTTAAGGAGATATGGGCAAAATAACTTTTTCATATAAAAATTGCAATTTTTTTAGGTTTTGGGAGGATTATTCAATTTTTTGGGGTGTTACGAATTAAAGTCATTTTCGCTCTAGGACGCGTATATACGAAGATATGGGCAAAATAAGTTTTTCAGATAAAAATTTCAATTTTTTTAGGTTTTGGGAGGATTATTCAATTTTTTTGGGGTGGTCATGAATTATAGTTCTTTTCGCGCTAGGGCGCTTAGTTTAGGAGATATGGTCAAAATAAGTTTTTCATATCAAAATTTAATTTTTTTTTAGGTTTTGGGTGGATTTGTCAATGTTTTGGGGGTGGTCACGAATTAAAGTCCATTTCGCCCTAGGACGTATATTTAAGGAGATATGGGCAAAATAACTTTTTCATATAAAAATTGCAATTTTTTAGGTTTTGAGCGGATTTTTCAATTTTTTGGGGTGTTACGAATTAAAGTCCTTTTCTCTCTAGGACGCGTATATACGAAGATATGGGCAAAATAAGTTTTTCAGATAAAAATTTCAATTTTTTTAGGTTTTGGGAGGATTATTCAATTTTTTTGGGGGTGATCATGAATTATAGTCCTTTTCGCGCTAGGGCGCTTAGTTTAGGAGATATGGGAAAAATAAGCTTTTCATATCAAAATTTAAATTTTTTTAGGTTTTGGGTGGGTTTGTCAATTTTTTGGGTGTGTTCACGAATAAAAGTCCTTTTCGCCCTAGGACGTATATTTAAGGAGATATGGGCAAAATAACTTTTTCATATAAAAAGTGAAATTTTTTAGGTTTTGAGCGGATTATTAAATTTGTTGGGGTGTTACGAATTAAAGTCCTTTTCGCTCTAGGACGCGTATATACGAAGATATGGGCAAAATAACTTTTTCTTATAAAAATTTCAATTTTTTAGGTTTTGGGAGTATTATTCAATTTTTTTGGGGTGGTCATGAATTAAAGTCCTTTTCGCGCTAGGGCGCTTAGTTTAGGAGATATGGGAAAAATAAGCTTTTCATATCAAAATTTAAATTTTTTAGGTTTTGGGTGGATTTGTCAATTTTTTGGAGGTGGTCACGAATTAAAGTCCATTTCGCCCTAGGACGCATATTTATGGGCAAAATAACTTTTTCATATAAAAATTGCAATTTTTTTAGGTATTGAGCGGAGTATTAATTTTTTTGGGGTGTTACGAATTAAAGTCCTTTTCGCTCTAGGACGCGTATATACGAAGATATGGGCAAAATAAGATTTTCAGATAAAAATTTCAATTTTTTAGGTTTTGGGAGGATTATTCAATTTTTTGGGGGGTGGTCATGAATTAAAGTCCTTTTCGCGCTAGGGCGCTTAGTTTAGGAGATATGGGCAAAATAAGTTTTTCATATCAAAATATAAATTTTTTTAGGTTTTGGGTGGGTTTGTCAATTTTTTGGGTGTGTTCACGAATAAAAGTCCTTTTCGCCCTAGGACGTATATTTAAGGAGATATGGGCAAAATAACTTTTTCATATAAAAATTGCAATTTTTTAGGTTTTGAGCGGATTATTAAATTTGTTGGGGTGTTACGAATTAAAGTCCTTTTCGCTCTAGGACGCGTATATACGAAGATATGGGCAAAATAACTTTTTCATATAAAAATTTCAATTTCAATTTCAATTTTTTTAGGTTTTGGGAGGATTATTCAATTTTTTTGGGGGTGGTCATGAATTAAAGTTCTTTTCGCGCTAGGGCGCTTAGTTTAGGAGATATAGGCAAAATAAGTTTTTCATATCAAAATTTAATTTTTTTTAGGTTTTGGGTGGATTTGTCAATTTTTTGGGGGTGGTCACGAATTAAAATCCTTTTCGCCCTAGGACGTATATTTAAGGAGATATGGGCAAAATAAGTTTTTCGGTTAAAAATTTCAATTTTTTTAGGTTTTGGGAGGATTATTTAATTTTTTTTTGGGGGTGGGTGTGTCACGAATAAAAGTCCTTTTCGCCCTAGGACGTATATTTAAGGAGATATGGGCAAAATAACTTTTTCATATAAAAATTGCAATTTTTTAGGTTTTGAGCGGATTATTAAATTTGTTGGGGTGTTACGAATTAAAGTCCTTTTCGCTCTAGGACGCGTATATACGAAGATATGGGCAAAATAAGATTTTCAGATAAAAATTTCAATTTTTTTAGGTTTTGGGAGTATTATTCAATTTTTTGGGGGGTGGTCATGAATTAAAGTCCTTTTCGTGCTAGGGCGCTTAGTTTAGGAGATATGGTCAAAATAAGTTTTTCATATCAAAATTTAATTTTTTTTAGGTTTTGGGTGGGTTTGTCAATGTTTTGGGGGTGGTCACGAATTAAAGTCCTTTTCGCCCTAGGACGTATATTTAAGGAGATATGGGTAAAATAACTTTTTCATATAAAAATTGCAATTTTCTTAGGTTTTGAGCGGATTATTAAATTTTTTAGGGTGTTACGAATTAAAGTCCTTTTCGCTCTAGGACGCGTATATACGAAGATATGGGCAAAATAAATTTTTCAGATAAAAATTTCAATTTTTTTTAGGTTTTGGGAGGATTATTCAATTTTTTTGGGGGTGGTCATGAATTAAAGTCCTTTTCGCGGTAGGGCGCTTAGTTTAGGAGATATGGGCAAAATAAGTTTTTCATATCAAAATTTAAATTTTTTATAGGACGCATATTTAAGGAGATATGGGCAAAATAACTTTTTCATATAAAAATTGCAATTTTTTTAGGTTTTGAGCGGATTATTAATTTTTTTGGGGTGTTACGAATTAAAGTCCTTTTCGCTCTAGGACGCGTATATACGAATATATGGGCAAAATAAGATTTTCAGATAAAAATTTCAATTTTTTTTAGGTTTTGGGAGGATTATTCAATTTTTTTGGGGGTGGTCATGAATTAAAGTCCTTTCGCGCTAGGGCGCTTAGTTTAGGAGATATGGGCAAAATAAGCTTAGGAGATATGGGCAAAATAAGTTTTTCATATCAAAATTTAAATTTTTTTAGGTTTTGGGTGGATTTGTCAATTTTTTTGGGTGTGTTCACGAATAAAAGTCCAAAATAACTTTTTCATATAAAAATTGAAATTTTTTAGGTTTTGAGCGGATTATTAAATTTGTTGGGGTGTTACGAATTAAAGTCCTTTTCGCTCTAGGACGCGTATATACGAAGATATGGGCAAAATAAATTTTTCAGATAAAAATTTAAATTTTTTTAGGTTTTGGGAGGATTATTTATTCAATTTTTTTGGGGGTGGTCATGAATTAAAGTCCTTTTCGCGCTAGGGCGCTTAGTTTAGGAGATATGGGCAAAATAAGTTTTTCATATCAAAATTTAAATTTTTTAGGTTTTGGGTGGATTTGTCAATTGTTTGGGGGTGGTCACGAATTAAAGTCCATTTCGCCCTAGGACGCATATTTAAGGAGATATGGGCAAAATAAGTTTTTCGGATAAAAATTTCAATTTTTTTAGGTTTTGGGAGGATTATTCAATTTTTTTTTGGGGGTGGGTGTGTTCACGAATAAAAGTCCTTTTCGCCCTAGGACGTATATTTAAGGAGATATGGGCAAAATAACTTTTTCATATAAAAATTGCAATTTTTTAGGTTTTGAGCGGATTATTAAATTTGTTGGGGTGTTACGAATTAAAGTCCTTTTCGCTCTAGGACGCGTATATACGAAGATATGGGCAAAATAAGTTTTTCAGATAAAAATTTAAATTTTTTTAGGTTTTGGGAGGATTATTTATTCAATTTTTTTGGGGGTGGTCATGAATTAAAGTCCTTTTCGCGCTACGGCGCTTAGTTTAGGAGATATGGGCAAAATAAGTTTTTCATATCAAAATTTAAATTTTTTAGGTTTTGGGTGGATTTGTCAATGTTTTGGGGGTGGTCACGAATTAAAGTCCTTTTCGCCCTAGGACGTATATTTAAGGAGATATGGGCAAAATAACTTTTTCATATAAAAATTGCAATTTTTTTAGGTTTTGGGAGGATTATTCAATTTTTTGGGGTGTTACGAATTAAAGTCCTTTTCGCTCTAGGACGCGTATATACGAAGATATGGGCAAAATAAGTTTTTCAGATAAAAATTTCAATTTTTTTAGGTTTTGGGAGGATTATTCAATTTTTTTGGGGTGGTCATGAATTATAGTCCTTTTCGCGCTAGGGCGCTTAGTTTAGGAGATATGGTCAAAATAAGTTTTTCATATCAAAATTTAATTTTTTTTTAGGTTTTGGGTGGATTTGTCAATGTTTTGGGGGTGGTCACGAATTAAAGTCCTTTTCGCCCTAGGACGTATATTTAAGGAGATATGGGCAAAATAACTTTTTCATATAAAAATTGCAATTTTTTAGGTTTTGAGCGGATTTTTCAATTTTTTGGGGTGTTACGAATTAAAGTCCTTTTCTCTCTAGGACGCGTATATACGAAGATATGGGCAAAATAAGATTTTCAGATAAAAATTTCAATTTTTTTAGGTTTTGGGAGGATTATTCAATTTTTTTGGGGGTGATCATGAATTATAGTCCTTTTCGCGCTAGGGCGCTTAGTTTAGGAGATATGGGAAAAATAAGCTTTTCATATCAAAATTTAAATTTTTTTAGGTTTTGGGTGGGTTTGTCAATTTTTTGGGTGTGTTCACGAATAAAAGTCCTTTTCGCCCTAGGACGTATATTTAAGGAGATATGGGCAAAATAACTTTTTCATATAAAAAGTGAAATTTTTTAGGTTTTGAGCGGATTATTAAATTTGTTGGGGTGTTACGAATTAAAGTCCTTTTCGCTCTAGGACGCGTATATACGAAGATATGGGCAAAATAACTTTTTCATATAAAAATTTCAATTTTTTAGGTTTTGGGAGTATTATTCAATTTTTTTGGGGGTGGTCATGAATTAAAGTCCTTTTCGCGCTAGGGCGCTTAGTTTAGGAGATATGGGAAAAATAAGCTTTTCATATCAAAATTTAAATTTTTTAGGTTTTGGGTGGATTTGTCAATTTTTTGGGGGTGGTCACGAATTAAAGTCCATTTCGCCCTAGGACGCATATTTATGGGCAAAATAACTTTTTCATATAAAAATTGCAATTTTTTTAGGTATTGAGCGGAGTATTAATTTTTTTGGGGTGTTACGAATTAAAGTCCTTTTCGCTCTAGGACGCGTATATACGAAGATATGGGCAAAATAAGATTTTCAGATAAAAATTTCAATTTTTTAGGTTTTGGGAGGATTATTCAATTTTTTGGGGGGTGGTCATGAATTAAAGTCCTTTTAGCGCTAGGGCGCTTAGTTTAGGAGATATGGGCAAAATAAGTTTTTCATATCAAAATTTAAATTTTTTTAGGTTTTGGGTGGGTTTGTCAATTTTTTGGGTGTGTTCACGAATAAAAGTCCTTTTCGCCCTAGGACGTATATTTAACGAGATATGGGCAAAATAACTTTTTCATATAAAAATTGCAATTTTTTAGGTTTTGAGCGGATTATTAAATTTGTTGGGGTGTTACGAATTAAAGTCCTTTTCGCTCTAGGACGCGTATATACGAAGATATGGGCAAAATAACTTTTTCATATAAAAATTTCAATTTCAATTTCACTTTTTTAGGTTTTGGGAGGATTATTCAATTTTTTTGGGGGTGGTCATGAATTAAAGTCCTTTTCGCGCTAGGGCGCTTAGTTTGGGAGATATAGGCAAAATAAGTTTTTCATATCAAAATTTAATTTTTTTTAGGTTTTGGGTGGATTTGTCAATTTTTTGGGGGTGGTCACGAATTAAAATCCTTTTCGCCCTAGGACGTATATTTAAGGAGATATGGGCAAAATAAGTTTTTCGGTTAAAAATTTCAATTTTTTTAGGTTTTGGGAGGATTATTTAATTTTTTTTGGGGGTGGGTGTGTCACGAATAAAAGTCCTTTTCGCCCTAGGACGTATATTTAAGGAGATATGGGCAAAATAACTTTTTCATATAAAAATTGCAATTTTTTAGGTTTTGAGCGGATTATTAAATTTGTTGGGGTGTTACGAATTAAAGTCCTTTTCGCTCTAGGACGCGTATATACGAAGATATGGGCAAAATAAGATTTTCAGATAAAAATTTCAATTTTTTTAGGTTTTGGGAGTATTATTCAATTTTTTGGGGGGTGGTCATGAATTAAAGTCCTTTTCGTGCTAGGGCGCTTAGTTTAGGAGATATGGTCAAAATAAGTTTTTCATATCAAAATTTAATTTTTTTTAGGTTTTGGGTGGGTTTGTCAATGTTTTGGGGGTGGTCACGAATTAAAGTCCTTTTCGCCCTAGGACGTATATTTAAGGAGATATGGGTAAAATAACTTTTTCATATAAAAATTGCAATTTTCTTAGGTTTTGAGCGGATTATTAAATTTTTTAGGGTGTTACGAATTAAAGTCCTTTTCGCTCTAGGACGCGTATATACGAAGATATGGGCAAAATAAATTTTTCAGATAAAAATTTCAATTTTTTTTAGGTTTTGGGAGGATTATTCAATTTTTTTGGGGGTGGTCATGAATTAAAGTCCTTTTCGCGGTAGGGCGCTTAGTTTAGGAGATATGGGCAAAATAAGTTTTTCTTATCAAAATTTAAATTTTTTAGGTTTTGGGTGGATTTGTCAATTTTTTGGGGGTGGTCACGAATTAAAGTCCATTTCGCCCTAGGACGCATATTTAAGGAGATATGGGCAAAATAACTTTTTCATATAAAAATTGCAATTTTTTTAGGTTTTGAGCGGATTATTAATTTTTTTGGGGTGTTACGAATTAAAGTCCTTTTCGCTCTAGGACGCGTATATACGAAGATATGGGCAAAATAAGATTTTCAGATAAAAATTTCAATTTTTTTTAGGTTTTGGGAGGATTATTCAATTTTTTTGGGGGTGGTCATGAATTAAAGTCCTTTTCGCGCTAGGGCGCTTAGTTTAGGAGATATGGGCAAAATAAGCTTAGGAGATATGGGCAAAATAAGTTTTTCATATCAAAATTTAAATTTTTTTAGGTTTTGGGTGGATTTGTCAATTTTTTTGGGTGTGTTCACGAATAAAAGTCCAAAATAACTTTTTCATATAAAAATTGAAATTTTTTAGGTTTTGAGCGGATTATTAGATTTGTTGGGGTGTTACGAATTAAAGTCCTTTTCGCTCTAGGACGCGTATATACGAAGATATGGGCAAAATAAGTTTTTCAGATAAAAATTTAAATTTTTTTAGGTTTTGGGAGGATTATTTATTCAATTTTTTTGGGGGTGGTCATGAATTAAAGTCCTTTTCGCGCTAGGGCGCTTAGTTTAGGAGATATGGGCAAAATAAGTTTTTCATATCAAAATTTAAATTTTTTAGGTTTTGGGTGGATTTGTCAATTGTTTGGGGGTGGTCACGAATTAAAGTCCATTTCGCCCTAGGACGCATATTTAAGGAGATATGGGCAAAATAAGTTTTTCGGATAAAAATTTCAATTTTTTTAGGTTTTGGGAGGATTATTCAATTTTTTTTGGGGGTGGGTGTGTTCACGAATAAAAGTCCTTTTCGCCCTAGGACGTATATTTAAGGAGATATGGGCAAAATAACTTTTTCATATAAAAATTGCAATTTTTTAGGTTTTGAGCGGATTATTAAATTTGTTGGGGTGTTACGAATTAAAGTCCTTTTCGCTCTAGGACGCGTATATACGAAGAAATGGGCAAAATAAGATTTTCAGATAAAAATTTCAATTTGTTTAGGTTTTGGGAGGATTATTCAATTTTTTGGGGGGTGGTCATGAATTAAAGTCCTTTTCGTGCTAGGGCGCTTAGTTTAGGAGATATGGTCAACATAAGTTTTTCATATCAAAATTTAATTTTTTTTAGGTTTTGGGTGGATTTGTCAATGTTTTGGTGGTGGTCACGAATTAAAGTCCTTTTCGCCCTAGGACGTATATTTAAGGAGATATGGGCAAAATAACTTTTTCATATAAAAATTGCAATTTTTTTAGGTTTTGAGCCGATTATTAAATTTTTTGGGGTGTTACGAATTAAAGTCCTTTTCGCTCTAGGACGCGTATATACGAAGATATGGGCAAAATAAGTTTTTCAGATAAAAATTTCAATTTTTTTAGGTTTTGGGAGGATTATTCAATTTTTGTGTGGGTGGTCATGAATTAAAGTCCTTTTCGCGCTAGGGCGCTTAGTTTAGGAGATATGGGCAAAATAAGTTTTTCATATCAAAATTTAAATTTTTTTTAGGTTTTGGGTGGATTTGTCAATTTTTTGGGTGTGTTCACGAATAAAAGTCCTTTTCGCCCTAGGACGTATATTTAAGGAGATATGGGCAAAATAACTTTTTCAATTAAAAATGCAATTTTTTAGGTTTTGAGCGGATTATTACATTTGTTAGGGTGTAACGAATTAAAGTCCTTTTCGCTCTAGGACGCGTATATACGAAGATATGGGCAAAATAACTTTTTCATATAAAAATTTCAATTTTTTAGGTTTTGGGAGGATTATTCAATTTTTTTGGGGGTGGTCATGAATTAAAGTCCTTTTCGCGCTAGGGCGCTTAGTTTAGGAGATATGGGCAAAATAAGTTTTTCATATCAAAATTTAATTTTTTAGGTTTTGGGTGGATTTGTCAATTTTTTGGGGGTGGTCACGAATTAAAGTCCATTTCGCCCTAGGACGCATATTTAAGGAGATATGGGCAAAATAACTTTTTCATATAAAAATTGCAATTTTTTTAGGTTTTGAGCGGATTATTAAATTTTTTGGGGGTGGTCACGAATTAAAGTCCTTTTCGCCCTAGGACGTATATTTAAGGAGATATGGGCAAAATAACTTTTTCATATAAAAATTGCAATTTTTTTAGGTTTTGAGCGGATTATTAAATTTTTTGGGGTGTTACGAATTAAAGTCCTTTTCGCTCTAGGACGTATATTGAAGGAGATATGGGCAAAATAACTTTTTCATATAAAAATTTCAATTTTTTAGGTTTTGGGAGGATTATTCAATTTTTTTGGGGGTGGTCATGAATTAAAGTCCTTTTCGCTCTAGGACGCGTATATACGAAGATATGGGCAAAATAAGTTTTTCATATCAAAATTTAAATTTTTTTAGGTTTTGGCTGGATTTGTCAATTTTTTGGGGGTGGTCACGAATTAAAATCCTTTTCGCCCTAGGACGTATATTTAAGGAGATATGGGCAAAATAAGTTTTTCGGATAAAAATTTCAATTTTTTTAGGTTTTGGGAGGATTATTCAATTTTTTTTGGGGGTGGGTGTGTTCACGAATAAAAGTCCTTTTCGCCCTAGGACGTATATTTAAGGAGATATGGGCAAAATAACTTTTTCATATAAAAATTGCAATTTTTTAGGTTTTGAGCGGATTATTAAATTTGTTGGGGTGTTACGAATTAAAGTTCTTTTCGCTCTAGGACGCGTATATATGAAGATATGGGCAAAATAAGTTTTTCAGATAAAAATTTCAATTTTTTTAGGTTTTGGGAGGATTATTCAATTTTTTGGGGGGTGGTCATGAATTAAAGTCATTTTCGTGCTAGGGCGCTTAGTTTAGGAGATATGGTCAAAATAAGTTTTTCATATCAAAATTTAATTTTTTTTAGGTTTTGGGTGGATTTGTCAATGTTTTGGGGGTGGTCACGAATTAAAGTCCTTTTCGCCCTAGGACGTATATTTAAGGAGATATGGGCAAAATAACTTTTTCATATAAAAATTGCAATTTTTTTAGGTTTTGAGCGGATTATTAAATTTTTTGGGGTGTTACGAATTGAAGTCCTTTTCGCTCAAGAACGCGTATATACGAAGATATGGGCAAAATAAATTTTTCAGAAAAAAATTTCAATTTTTTTAGGTTTTGGTAGGATTATTCAATTTTTTTGGGGGTGGTCATGAATTAAAGTCCTTTTCGCGGTAGGGCGCTTAGTTTAGGAGATATGGGCAAAATAAGTTTTTCATATCAAAATTTAAATTTTTTTAGGTTTTGGGTGGATTTGTCAATTTTTTGGGGGTGGTCACGAATTAAAATCCTTTTCGCCCTAGGACGTATATTTAAGGAGATATGGGCAAAATAAGTTTTTCGGATAAAAATTTCAATTTTTTAGGTTTTGGGAGGATTTTTCAATTTTTTGGGGTGTTACGAATTAAAGTCCTTTTCGCTCTAGGACGCGTATATACGAAGATATGGGCAAAATAAGTTTTTCAGATAAAAATTGCAATTTTTTTAGGTTTTGGGAGGATTATTCAATTTTTTTGGGGGTGGTCATGAATTAAAGTCCTTTTCGCGCTAGGGCGCTTAGTTTAGGAGATATGGGCAAAATAAGTTTTTCATATCAAAATTTAAATTTTTTAGGTTTTGGGTGGATTTGTCAATTTTTTGGGGGTGGTCACGAATTAAAGTCCATTCCGCCCTAGGACGCATATTTAAGGAGATATGGGCAAAATAACTTTTTCGGATAAAAATTTCAATTTTTTTAGGTTTTGGGAGGATTATTCAATTTTTTTGGGGGGTGGGTGTGTTCACGAATAAAAGTCCTTTTCGCCCTAGGACGTATATTTAAGGAGATATGGGCAAAATAACTTTTTAATATAAAAATTGCAATTTTTTAGGTTTTGAGCAGATTATTAAATTTGTTGGGGTGTTACGAATTAAAGTCCCTTTCGCTCTAGGACGCGTATATACGAAGATATGGGCAAAATAAGATTTTCAGATAAAAATTGCAATTTGTTTAGGTTTTGGGAGGATTATTCAATTTTTTGGGGGGTGGTCATGAATTAAAGTCCTTTTCGCGCTAGGGCGCTTAGTTTAGGAGATATGGTCAAAATAAGTTTTTCATATCAAAATTTAATTTTTTTTAGGTTTTGGGTGGATTTGTCAATGTTTTGGGGGTGGTCACGAATTAAAGTCCTTTTCGCCCTAGGACGTATATTTAAGGAGATATGGAGATAATTTTTTGGGGTGTTACGAATTAAAGTCCTTTTCGCTCTAGGACGTATATTGAAGGAGATATGGGCAAAATAACTTTTTCATATAAAAATTTCAATTTTTTAGGTTTTGGGAGGATTATTCAATTTTTTTGGGGGTGGTCATGAATTAAAGTTCTTTTCGCTCTAGGACGCGTATATACGAAGATATGGGCAAAATAACTTTTTCATATAAAAATTTCAATTTTTTAGGTTTTGGGAGGATTATTCAATTTTTTTGGGGGTGGTCATGAATTAAAGTCCTTTTCGCGCTAGGGCGCTTAGTTTAGGAGATATGGGCAAAATAAGTTTTTCATATCAAAATTTAATTTTTTAGGTTTTGGGTGGATTTGTCAATTTTTTGGGGGTGGTCACGAATTAAAGTCCATTTCGCCCTAGGACGCATATTTAAGGAGATATGGGCAAAATAACTTTTTCATATAAAAATTGCAATTTTTTTAGGTTTTGAGCGGATTATTAAATTTTTTGGGGTGTTACGAATTAAAGTCCTTTTCGCTCTAGGACGTATATTGAAGGAGATATGGGCAAAATAACTTTTTCATATAAAAATTTCAATTTTTTAGGTTTTGGGAGGATTATTCAATTTTTTTTGGGGGTGGTCATGAATTAAAGTCCTTTTCGCTCTAGGACGCGTATATACGAAGATATGGGCAAAATAAGTTTTTAATATCAAAATTTAAATTTTTTTAGGTTTTGGGTGGATTTGTCAATTTTTTGGGGGTGGTCACGAATTAAAATCCTTTTCGCCGTAGGACGTATATTTAAGGAGATATGGGCAAAATAAGTTTTTCGGATAAAAATTTCAATTTTTTTAGGTTTTGGGAGGATTATTCAATTTTTTTGGGGGGTGGGTGTGTTCACGAATAAAAGTCCTTTTCGCCCTAGGACGTATATTTAAGGAGATATGGGCAAAATAACTTTTTCATATAAAAATTGCAATTTTTTAGGTTTTGAGCGGATTATTAAATTTGTTGGGGTGTTACGAATTAAAGTCCTTTTCGCTCTAGGACGCGTATATATGAAGATATGGCAAAATAAGTTTTTCAGATAAAAATTTCAATTTTTTTAGGTTTTGGGAGGATTATTCAATTTTTTGGGGGGGGGTGGTCATGAATTAAAGTCCTTTTCGTGCTAGGGCGCTTAGTTTAGGAGATATGGTCAAAATAAGTTTTTCATAAGTTTTAGGTTTTGGGAGGATTATTCAATTTTTTTGGGGGTGGTCATGAATTAAAGTCCTTTTCGCGCTAGGGCGCTTAGTTTAGGAGATATGGGCAAAATAAGTTTTTCATATCAAAATTTAAATTTTTTTAGGTTTTGGGTGGATTTGTCAATTTTTTGGGGGTGGTCACGAATTAAAATCCTTTTCGCCCTAGGACGTATATTTAAGGAGATATGGGCAAAATAAGTTTTTCGGATAAAAATTTCAATTTTTTTAGGTTTTGGGAGGATTTTTCAATTTTTTGGGGTGTTACGAATTAAAGTCCTTTTCGCTCTAGGACGCGTATTACGAAGATATGGGCAAAATAAGTTTTTCAGATAAAAATTTCAATTTTTTTAGGTTTTGGGAGGATTATTCAATTTTTTTGGGGGTGGTCATGAATTAAAGTCCTTTTCGCGCTATGGCGCTTAGTTTAGGAGATATGGGCAAAATAAGTTTTTCATATCAAAATTTAAATTTTTTTAGGTTTTGGGTGGATTTGTCAATTTTTTGGGTGTGTTCACGAATAAAAGTCCTTTTCGCCCTAGGTTAGGTTAGGTTAGGTTAAAGTGGCAGCCCGATTAAATTTCAGGCTCACTTAGACTATTCAGTCCATTGTGATACCACATTTAACTAAAAGTACCTATTACATATGGGCACTTCTAGTCTTAACCACTGAACCTTCTCTATTATTTACTTTTGTGGAACCAACCAGATTGCTCCAAAAACATTAACAAACTGCTTAAGTTAACGTTTTCCATGTCAGCCAGTAATCTAAAGCTATATGCTCCTAAAATTCGCTTACGCCTTACACAAAAAGCAGGACACTCACACAAGAGGTGTTTAATTGATTCCTTTTCCTCCACGTCATGACAGCTTATACAATAGTCATTATACTTCGCACCTATAGTTTTTGCAAATTCGCCTATCAGGCAGCGACCCGTTATAGCAGATATTAGGAGTGCTATCTGACGCCTTGAGAACACTAGCATATCTAGTGTGCGGTTTAAGTGTAAATGGGGCCATATTTGCTTGGTGTCGTTACAACCCTTGCAATTTTCCCATCGAATATTGGCCATCATAACAGCCTTCTCACGCAGTAAGAGCTTGCAGGTGGCCAGAGGCATACCAACAGATTCTAGTTCCCCTGGAATATGTAAGGTAGTTCCTAGCCTTGCTAACACATCTGCTTCACAGTTCCCCGGTATGTTCCTATGACCAGGCACCCATATTAGGTGAATATTGTACTGCTCAGCCATCTCGTTGAGAGATTTGCGGCAGTCTATGGCCGTTTTTGAGTTAAGGAACACAGAGTCCAAGGATTTTATTGCAGGTTGACTGTCTGAGTATATATTAATGCCAATATTTGTTGGAACATTACTTCTCAGCCAATTCACCACCTCTCTTATTGCCAATATTTCAGCCTGAAAAACACTACAGTGATTAGGTAATCTTTTCGCTATTCGAATTTCCAGATCTTTAGAATATACTCCGAACCCCACTTGTCCATTCAATTTGGAGCCATCAGTATAGAAATCTATATATCTTTTATTCCCCGGGGTCTGTGTACACCACGCCTCACTGTTGGGAATTAGAGTTTCAAACTTTTTGTCGAAAAGTGGTTTTGCCAGGGTGTAATCCACTACGTTAGGCACATCTGGCATTACTTTGAGGACCGAACTATGAACTATGACTATGACATTTTTTCCGACCATAGCGATAGCTCGCGCAACCGCACAGCCGTTGTTGCAGCTGACTGTTTGGCCAAAATGTCTAAAGGCAATAGATGTAGCATGACATTAAGGGAGTCTGTTCCTGTCTTACTAAATGCGCCTGAGATACATAAGCTCGCCATACGCTGAACTTTATCTAAACAAGTCGGTTTCTGAAGTGCCGGCCACCAGACTACAACACCATATAGCATTATAGGTCTAACCACTGCCGTGTATAGCCAATGCACAATTTTTGGTCTTAGTCCCCACTTTTTCCCTATTGCCTTTTTGCACGAGTACAAAGCTACCGTGGCTTTTCTCGCCCTCTCTTCAATATTAAGCCTAAAATTCAGCTTCCTGTCCAAAATAACGCCAAGGTATTTTGCACACTCACCAAAGGAAATTTCAGTACCCCCTAAGGAAATGGGCTTAACCGTGGGAGTTTTGCGATCTTTGCAGTACATGACTATTTCTGTCTTTGCTGGATTTACACCAAGACCATTATCTTTCGCCCATTTCTCAGTCATCCGGAGAGCTCTCTGTATAATATCTCTGATTGTGGATGGGAATTTTCCCCTGACTGCTAGCGCCACATCATCTGCGTATGCCACTACTTTTATCCTTTCTTTTTCTAGAGAAAACAAAAGGTTGTTTATAGCAACATTCCAAAGAAGAGGTGATAGAACTCCTCCTTGGGGTGTGCCTCTGTTCACATACCTTTGTATGTTTGCTTGCCCTAGTGTGGCTGAAATACGTCTCTTCATTAGAAGTTCGTCTAACAGCCTAAGTATACCTGGATCAACATTCAGAGTTTTCAGTCCATTTAATATCGAGCTCGGATGGACATTATTGAACGCCCCTTCGATGTCTAGAAACGCCACGATTGTGTATTCTTTGACAGATAGTGAGCTTTCAATAAAGCTGACCAGTTCATGCAATGCGGTCTCAGTAGACCTGCCCTTCGAGTATGCATGCTGTCGTTTCGAGAGCAAACCTGAATCCACGCTAGTTCTAAGATACATGTCTATCATCCTCTCCAGGGTCTTAAGTAGGAATGAGGATAAGCTGATTGGTCGGAAATCCTTCGCACTCGAGTGAGAGGCTTTTCCTGCTTTAGGTATGAAGACGACTTTTGTTTCCCTCCACTTTTCTGGAATATATGCTAAGTTTACACATTGTTTATATATCACCGTCAACCAGGGGATAATTCTTTCAGCCACTGCCTGTAACTCCGCCGGAGTAATTCCATCAGGTCCGGGGGATTTGAATGGTCCAAAGCTATTTAAAGCCCATTTTATTCTAGATTCCGACACAATTTCCTCGATAGGAAATGATCGCTGAGCCTCTGTTACACCGCCGGAACATGGTTCAACCGTCTGATTTCCAGGGAAGTGTGTGTCCAAAAGTACCTCCAACGTCTCCTCACTGGACGTTGTCCAATTTCCCTCCGATGTTTTAATGAAACCTGGAGCGGTGTTAGTGGACGCTAGTACCTTCCGTAGTCTGGAAGCCTCTGACGTATTCTCAATACTGCTACAGTAATCATCCCAAGAGTTTTGTTGAGACCTTCTCAGTTCTCGTTTATATTCTCTCAGATTCATCTTGTAAGTTTCCCAATCCTCCGGAGCTCTTGTGGACTTTGCTTTGTTAAAGAGCTTCCTGCAGGATTTCCTCATATTACTTAACTCCGTAGTCCACCATGGCGGCCGATTTTTTCCCCTTGGCTTTCCTCTAGGGCATGCAGCTTTCAGTGAAATGTTGAAGGCCTTAGTAATCCGCTCCACTGCGTGTTCGATATCTTGCACAGTGCTCATATTTGTATCCGGCACTTCCGGTATCATCAAATTGAACGATTCCCTATACCTATTCCAATCAGCTTTCCTAACATTTGGCGGAAATATGGTCTTTGAAGTACGAACAGCCAATCTGAAACTGATGTAGCGATGATCTGAGAAGCTATGTTCCCTCAAAACTTGCCACTCAGATATCTTATCATTCAGTTCCGGAGAGGTCAACGTTACGTCCAAAACCTCTTGTCTGTTCCTGGTGACGAAGGTTGGTGCATCTCCCTTATTGCAAACTACCAGGTTAGTACGCAAAATAAACTCTATTAGCGACTCTCCCCTTGCATTAGTATCACTACTTCCCCAAATACTATGATGTGCATTTGCATCGCATCCCATAATGAGTTTTGTCTTTGTTTTTAGTGACTCATCAACTAAGGTCTTAACGGCACAGGGTGGCATATCCCTATCATGTCCCATGTAGACCGAAGATACCCAATATTTGCATGTGGATATCTCTAGACTGGCTACGACAGTGTCTGCATTGCTCAATGAAGGAAGCAGAAACAAGTTTAGTTCGTTTTTAGCAATTATACATGCTCGATTTATATCGTTACCGGTATTATGCAAAAGTTTGAAACCCGGAGTGCTTAATTCACAGATCTTGTTCTTATATATGTATGGTTCTTGAATAAGAACTATATCTATGTCTCCTTTCATCAGGAGAACTTTTAAGGCAGCACAAGCGGCCTTACAATGGTGAAGATTTATCTGGAGGAACCGTAGAACCATCCAAATTTTCAACCACCGTCACATCAGCCGCTTCAATTGAGTCATCAAGGGCTTCCTCTTCACAGATCTCGGTGACTCTCGCAACAATCCGCGGTTCAGCTTTGGTGAGGCTTGAGCCTGTAGAAACTTCCCGCATATGATTTTCGCCATAGTCTGCAGGTTTTATGTCTCCTTCGGCTTCGCTAGGAGACTTTTTCACTGCTGACTCTACCGGAGGCTTGTCCGTTTCGGTATCCTTTGGCTGATCGCTTTTGTATACCTTCATATGGATATCATGAAAGCCATAACTTACGCGTCCTTGGGTCTGGGCTAGATGTTGCAGCGACTCTATGTTTAATATAAACACCGCATGTCGTCTTGGTCCATCCACCTCATCCAAACGACCAACCTTCCAATCGGCGGTTGGAAGATCTGGGTTACATTCTTTTAGTCTCTCTAGTATTGACTCAGGATCAGGAGGGTTTGCCGGTATCCATGCATGTGCTCTAGGTTTAGCCGGTATGTCTTTTTTATCGACTAACTCCAAAGCGGCTCCTTCCCAAACTTCACCAATTAGCATCAATGCAGCTTTAAAGCAATCCATAGACCTCTGGTCTGCAAAAGCTATTAACTTATATCGTCCTTGATACCATCCAGCATCTTGCCGTCGAGGACTTGGTCCGGGAAACTTTTTTCGCACCTCTGAGTAGACACCAGACATCGCGTTCTCAATTTCCCCCCATTTTTGCCTTGGAATCATACCGTCCAATGCTCCTTTATTAATAATAGCCATCACAAGGCTGTCTTTTGCAACTGAGGCAAACGATCTTTGATCCCGTTTAGAGGATGGTAGCTCATCCGGTGATCGTTCCCTTTTTCCAGCTTCAAGAATTCCTTGAGCCCATTTTAAGGAATCACTTTGCTTAGCCGACAACGTGCTTGGGTCGACTGATCCTAATTTCTTTAGGATAAACAAAGCATTTCTTCGTTCCTTGAATCTCTTTCGAGAGGGATTGCCTCCTTTTGATGTCGTCACCTTAGAAAAGGTTCGACTTGCCAAAGTGTCACCGCCAGTCGACCCGTCTACAGGTCGACTAATTGGGCCTGACTCTTGGTCGCTGCCCAAATTTATAACTTCAGTCGTTACCCGTCCACTGGGCCCTGAAGTTAGCAACCCAGTGGATGACTTTGAATTTCGCTGCATGGTGGTTTATTATTTCCACCACACGTGAAATTCGTAATAAGTACTTATTACGATGAAATCCTCCGCTATTAGAAAACACGTCCGTTCAGTTCGACGGTTTTCGCCCTAGGACGTATATTTAAGGAGATATGGGCAAAATAACTTTTTCATATAAAAATTGCAATTTTTTAGGTTTTAAGCGGATTATTAAATTTGTTGGGGTGTTACGAATTAAAGTCCTTTTCGCTCTAGGACGCGTATATACGAAGATATGGGCAAAATAAGTTTTTCAGATAAAAATTTCAATTTTTTTAGGTTTTGGGAGGATTATTCAATTTTTTTGGGGGTGGTCATGAATTAAAGTCCTTTTCGCGCTAGGGCGCTTAGTTTAGGAGATATGGGCAAAATAAGTTTTTCATATCAAAATTTAAATTTTTTAGGTTTTGGGTGGATTTGTCAATTTTTTGGGGGTGGTCACGAATTAAAGTCCATTTCGCCCTAGGACGCATATTTAAGGAGATATGGGCAAAATAACTTTTTCATATAAAAATTGCAATTTTTTTAGGTTTTGAGCGGATTATTAATTTTTTTGGGGTGTTACGAATTAAAGTCCTTTTCGCTCTAGGACGCGTATATACGAAGATATGGGCAAAATAACTTTTTCATATAAAAATTTCAATTTTTTTAGGTTTTGGGAGGATTATTCAATTTTTTTGGGGGTGGTCATGAATTAAAGTCCTTTTCGTGCTAGGGCGCTTAGTTTAGGAGATATGGTCAAAATAAGTTTTTCATATCAAAATTTAATTTTTTTTAGGTTTTGGGTGGATTTGTCAATGTTTTGGGGGTGGTCACGAATTAAAGTCCTTTTCGCCCTAGGACGTATATTTAAGGAGATATGGGCAAAATAACTTTTTCATATAAAAATTGCAATTTTTTTAGGTTTTGAGCGGATTATTAAATTTTTTGGGGTGTTACGAATTAAAGTCCTTTTCGCTCCAGGACGTATATTGAAGGAGATATGGGCAAAATAACTTTTTCATATAAAAATTTCAATTTTTTTAGGTTTTGGGAGGATTATTCAATTTTTTTGGGGGTGGTCATGAATTAAAGTCCTTTTCGCGCTAGGGCGCTTAGTTTAGGAGATATGGGCAAAATAAATTTTTCATATCAAAATTTAAATTTTTTTAGGTTTTGGGTGGATTTGTCAATTTTTTGGGGGTGGTCCTTTTCGCCCTAGGACGTATATTTAAGGAGATATGGGCAAAATAACTTTTTCATATAAAAATTGCAATTTTTTTAGGTTTTGAGCGGATTATTAAATTTTATGGGGTGTTACGAATTAAAGTCCTTTTCGCTCTAGGACGCGTATATACGAAGATATGGGCAAAATAAGTTTTTCAGATAAAAATTTCAATTTTTTTAGGTTTTGGGAGGATTATTCAATTTTTTGGGGGTGGTCATGAATTAAAGTCCTTTTCGCGCTAGGGCGCTTAGTTTAGGAGATATGGGCAAAATAAGTTTTTCATATCAAAATTTACATTTTTTAGGTTTTGGGTGGATTTGTCAATTTTTTGGGGGTGGTCACGAATTAAAGTCCATTTCGCCCTAGGACGTATATTTAAGGAGATATGGGCAAAATAACTTTTTCATATAAAAATTGCAATTTTTTAGGTTTTGAGCGGATTATTAAATTTTTTGGGGTGTTACGAATTAAAGTCCTTTTCGCTCTAGGACGCGTATATACGATGATATGGGCAAAATAAGATTTTCAGATAAAAATTTCAATTTTTTTAGGTTTTGGGAGGATTATTAAATTTTTTTTGGGGGGGGTCATGAATTAAAGTCCTTTTCGTGCTAGGGCGCTTAGTTTAGGAGATATGGTCAAAATAAGTTTTTCATATCAAAATTTAATTTTTTTAGGTTTTGGGTGGATTTGTCAATGTTTTGGGGGTGGTCAAGAATTAAAGTCCTTTTCGCCCTAGGACGTATATTTAAGGAGATATGGGCAAAATAACTTTTTCATATAAAAATTGCAATTTTTTTAGGTTTTGAGCGGATTATTAAATTTTTTGGGGTGCTACGAATTAAAGTCCTTTTCGCTATAGAACGTATATTGAAGGAGATATGGGCAAAATAACTTTTTCATATAAAAATTTCAATTTTTTTAGGTTTTGGGAGGATAATTCAATTTTTTTGGGAGTGGTCATGACTTAAAGTCCTTTTCGCGCTAGGGCGCTTAGTGTAGGAGATATGGGCAAAATAAGTTTTTCATATCAAAATTTTAATGTTTTTAGGTTTTGGGTGGATTTGTCAATTTTTTGGGGGTGGTCACGAATTAAAATCCTTTTCGCCCTAGGACGTATATTTAAGGAGATATGGGCAAAATAAGTTTTTCGGATAAAAATTTCAATTTTTTTAGGTTTTGGGAGGATTATTCAATTTTTTTTGGGGGTGGTCATGAATTAAAGTCCTTTTCGCGCTAGGGCGCTTAGTTTAGGAGATATGGGCAAAATAAATTTTTCATATCAAAATTTAAATTTTTATCTAATTATACAATTATTTTTCGAGCTTTTATGGGCAGATATAGATTAAGGAACATGGTTAATAGAGCCATTGAAAAGAAAACGCCAGATACAAATCTATACACGCCTGGACTGTACATGTTTCGGTTCGGGCGAATAAACCTTTCCACAGCCTTTAGTATAGATCTGGCTAAGAGAGATAACTCAATTTTGGGCCCTTTATGCTAACTCCATATGGAGAAAACATTTGGGAAATTTCCTCTTACAAATTGAATCATCTTTTCTCCCACTGTACATCATCTTTTCATATAACTTACAAGTCCCTTAATCTTATTTTTATTTCGTTTTGTTACATAGTAATGCAACAACACGAAATTTATTTTTAGAAAGCTAATTTGTTAGAACTCACCTAAGTGGTGAACAGTCGAACAATGCTTATTGTTTCTACAGTCAACTACAACATATGACAATTAACAGAAACTGGTTTCCAGGATACAACAACAATTCTAACGCGTACATTAGTCGTGTTTTTCCTAGTTTTACGACGGGCTCGTCGTTGCTTATTATATTTCATGTTAGCCTGATACCGAAACAGGCAATTGACGTCCAAATGCATTATATCTAATTATACAATTATTTTTCGAGCTTTTATGGACAGATATAGATTTTTTAGGTTTTGGGTGTGGTCCTTTTCGTGCTAGGGCGATTAGTTTAGGAGATATGGTCAAAATAAGTTTTTCATATCAAAATTTAATTTTTTTAGGTTTTGGGTGGATTTGTCAATGTTTTGGGGGTGGTCACGAATTAAAGTCCTTTTCGCCCTAGGACGTATATTTAAGGAGATATGGGCAAAATAACTTTTTCATATAAAAATTGCAATTTTTTTAGGTTTTGAGCCGATTATTAAATTTTTTGGGGTGTTACGAATTAAAGTCCTTTTCGCTCTAGGACGCGTATATACGAAGATATGGGCAAAATAAGATTTTCAGATAAAAATTTAAATTTTTTTAGGTTTTGGGAGGATTATTCAATTTTTTTGGGGGGTGGTCATGAATTAAAGACCTTTACGCGCTAGGGCGCTTAGTTTAGGAGATATGGGCAAAATAAGTTTTTCATATCAAAATTTAAATGTTTTTAGGTTTTGGGTGGATTTGTCAATTTTTTGGGGGTGGTCACGAATTAAAGTCCTTTTCGCCCTAGGACGTCTATTTAAGGAGATATGGGCAAAATAACTTTTTCATATAAAAATTGCAATTTTTTTAGGTTTTGAGCCGATTATTAAATTTTTTGGGGTGTTACGAATTAAAGTCCTTTTCGCTCTAGGACGCGTATATACGAAGATATGGGCAAAATAAGATTTTCAGATAAAAATTTCAATTTTTTTAGGTTTTGGGTGGATTTGTCAATTTTTTGGGGGTGGTCACGAATTAAAGTCTTTTCGTGCTAGGGCGCTTAGTTTAGGAGATATGGTCAAAATAAGTTTTTCATATCAAAATTTAATTTTTTTTAGGTTTTGGGTGGATTTGTCAATGTTTTGGGGGTGTTACGAATTAAAGTCCTTTTCGCCCTAGGGCGTATATTGAAGGAGATATGGGCAAAATAACTTTTTCATATAAAAATTTCAATTTTTTTAGGTTTTGAGCGGATTATTAAATTTTTTGGGGTGTTACGAATTAAAGTCCTTTTCGCTCTAGGACGCGTATATACGAAGATATGGGCAAAATAAGTTTTTCAGATAAAAATTTCAATTTTTTTAGGTTTTGGGAGGATTATTCAAATTTTTTGGGGGTGGTCATGAATTAAAGTCCTTTTCGCGCTAGGGCGCTTAGTTTAGGAGATATGGGCGAAATAAGTTTTTCATATCAAAATTTAAATTTTTTAGGTTTTGGGTGGATTTGTCAATTTTTTGGGGGTGGTCACGAATTAAAGTCCATTTCGCCCTAGGACGCATATTTAAGGAGATATGGGCAAAATAACTTTTTCATATAAAAATTGCAATTTTTTTTAGGTTTTGAGCTGATTATAAAATTGGTTGGGGTGTTACGAATTAAAGTCCTTTTCGCTCTAGGACGCATATATACGAAGATATGAGCAAAATAAGTTTTTCAGATAAAAATTTCAATTTTTTTAGGTTTTGGGAGGATTATTCAATTTTTTTTGGGGGTGGTCATGAATTAAAGTCCTTTTCGCGCTAGGGCGCTTAGTTTAGGAGATATGGGCAAAATAAATTTTTCATATCAAAATTTAATTTTTTTTTAGGTTTTGGGTGTGGTCACGAATTAAAGTCCTTTTCGCCCTAGGACGTATATTTAAGGAGATATGGGCAAAATAACTTTTTCATATAAAAATTGCAATTTTTTAGGTTTTGAGCGGATTATTAAATTTGTTGGGGTGTTACGAATTAAAGTCCTTTTCGCTCTAGGACGCGTATATACGAAGAAATGGGCAAAATAAGTTTTTCAGATAAAAATTTCAATTTTTTTAGGTTTTGGGAGGATTATTCAAATTTTTTGGGGGTGGTCATGAATTAAAGTCCTTTTCGCGCTAGGGCGCTTAGTTTAGGAGATATGGTCAAAATAAGTTTTTCATATCAAAATTCAAATTTTTTAGGTTTTGGGTGGATTTGTCAATTTTTTGGGGGTGGTCACGAATTAAAGTCCTTTTCGCCCTAGGACGTCTATTTAAGGAGATATGGGCAAAATAACTTTTTCATATAAAAATTGCAATTTTTTTAGGTTTTGAGCGGATTATTAAATTTTTTGGGGTGTTACGAATTAAAGACCTTTTCGCTCTAGGACGCGTATATACGAAGATATGGGCAAAATAAGTTTTTCAGATAAAAATTTCAATTTTTTTAGGTTTTGGGAGGATTATTCAATTTTTTTGGGGGTGGTCATGAATTAAAGTCCTTTTCGCGCTAGGGCGCTTAGTTTAGGAGATATGGGCAAAATAAGTTTTTCATATCAAAATTTAAATTTTTTAGGTTTTGGGTGGATTTGTCAATTTTTTGGGGGTGGTCACGAATTAAAGTCCATTTCGCCCTAGGACGCATATTTAAGGAGATATGGGCAAAATAACTTTTTCATATAAAAATTGCAATTTTTTTAGGTTTTGAGCGGATTATTAAATTTTTTGGGGTGTTACGAATTAAAGTCCTTTTCGCTCTAGGACGCGTATATACGCAGATATGAGCAAAATAAGTTTTTCAGTTAAAAATTTCAATTTTTTTAGGTTTTGGGAGGATTATTCAAATTTTTTGGGGGTGGTCATGAATTAAAGTCCTTTTCGCGCTAGGGCGCTTAGTTTAGGAGATATGGGCAAAATAAGTTTTTCATATCAAAATTTAAATTTTTTAGGTTTTGGGTGGATTTGTCAATTTTTTGGGGGTGGTCACGAATTAAAGTCCATTTCGCCCTAGGACGCATATTTAAGGAGATATGGGCAAAATAACTTTTTCATATAAAAATTGCAATTTTTTTAGGTTTTGAGCTGATTATAAAATTTGTTGGGGTGTTACGTATTAAAGTCCTTTTCGCTCTAGGACGCATATATACGAAGATATGAGCAAAATAAGTTTTTCAGATAAAAATTTCAATTTTTTTAGGTTTTGGGAGGATTATTCAATTTTTTTTGGGGGTGGTCATGAATTAAAGTCCTTTTCGCGCTAGGGCGCTTAGTTTAGGAGATATGGGCAAAATACATTTTTCATATCAAAATTAAAATTTTTTTTAGGTTTTGGGTGTGGTCACGGATTAAAGTCCTTTTCGCGCTAGGACGTATATTTAAGGAGAGATGGGCAAAATAACTTTTTCATATAAAAATTGCAATTTTTTTAGGTTTTGAGCTGATTATAAAATTTGTTGGGGTGTTACGAATTAAAGTCCTTTTCGCTCTAGGACGCATATATACGAAGATATGAGCAAAATAAGTTTTTCAGATAAAAATTTCAATTTTTTTAGGTTTTGGGAGGATTATTCAATTTTTTTGGGGGTGGTCATGAATTAAAGTCCTTTTCGCGCTAGGGCGCTTAGTTTAGGAGATATGGGCAAAATAAGTTTTTCATATCAAAATTTAAAATTTTTTAGGTATATTTAAGGAGATATGGGCAAAATAAATTTTTCATATCAAAATTTAATTTTTTTTTAGGTTTTGGGTGTGGTCACGAATTAAAGTCCTTTTCGCCCTAGGACGTATATTTAAGGAGAGATGGACAAAATAACTTTTTCATATAAAAATTGCAATTTTTTTAGGTTTTGAGTGGATTATTAAATTTTTTGGGGTGTTACGAATTAAAGTCCTTTTCGCTCTGGGACGCGTATATACGAAGATATGGGCAAAATAAGTTTTTCAGATAAAAATTTCAATTTTTTTAGGTTTTGGGAGGATTATTCAATTTTTTTGGGGTGGTCATGAATTAAAGTCCTTTTCGCGCTAGGGCGCTTAGTTTAGGAGATATGGGCAAAATAAGTTTTTCATATCAAAATTTAAATTTTTTTAGGTTTTAGGTGGATTTGTCAATTTTTTGGGTGTGGTCACGAATTAAAGTCCATTTCGCCCTAGGACGCATATTTAAGGAGATATGGGCAAAATAACTTTTTCATATAAAAATTGCAATTTTTTTAGGTTTTGAGTGGATTATTAAATTTTTTGGGGTGTTACGAAATAAAGTCCTTTTCGCTCTAGGACGCGTATATACGAAGATATGGGCAAAATAAGATTTTCAGAAAAAAATTTAAATTTTTTTAGGTTTTGGGAGGATTATTCAATTTTTTGGGGGGTGGTCATGAATTAAAGTCCTTTACGCGCTAGGGCGCTTAGTTTAGGAGATATGGGCAAAATAAGTTTTTCATATCAAAATTTAAATTTTTTTAGGTTTTGGCTGGATTTGTCAATTTTTTGGGGGTGGTCACGAATTAAAGCCCTTTTCGCCCTAGGACGTATCTTTAAGGAGATATGGGTAAAATAACTTTTTCATATAAAAATTGCAATTTTTTTAGGTTTTGAGCGGATTATTAATTTTTTTGGGGTGTTACGAATTGAAGTCCTTTTCGCTCTAGGACGCGTATATACGAAGATATGGGCAAAATAAGTTTTTCAGATAAAAATTTCAATTTTTTTAGGTTTTGGGAGGATTATTCAATTTTTTTGGGGGTGGTCATGAATTAAAGTCCTTTTCGCGCTAGGGCGCTTAGTTTAGGAGATATGGGCAAAATAAGTTTTTCATATCAAAATTTAAATTTTTTTAGGTTTTGGGTGGATTTGTCAATTTTTTGGGTGTGTTCACGAATAAAAGTCCTTTTCGCCCTAGGACGTATATTTAAGGAGATATGGGCAAAATAACTTGTTTATATAAAAATTGCAATTTTTTAGGTTTTGAGCGGATTATTAAATTTGTTGGGGTGTTACGAATTAAAGTCCTTTTCGCTCTAGGACGCGTATATACGAAGATATGGGCAAAATAAGTTTTTCAGATAAAAATTTCAATTTTTTTAGGTTTTGGGAGGATTATTCAATTTTTTTGGGGGTGGTCATGAATTAAAGTCCTTTTCGCGCTAGGGCGCTTAGTTTAGGAGATATGGGCAAAATAAGTTTTTCATATCAAAATTTAAATTTTTTTAGGTTTTGGGTGGATTTGTCAATTTTTTGGGTGTGTTCACGAATAAAAGTCCTTTTCGCCCTAGGACGTATATTTAAGGAGATATGGGCAAAGTAACTTTTTCATATAAAAATTGCAATTTTTTAGGTTTTGATCGGATTATTAAATTTGTTGGGGTGTTACGAATTAAAGTCCTTTTCGCTCTAAGACGCGTATATACGAAGATATGGGCAAAATAAGTTTTTCACATAAAAATTTCAATTTTTTTAGGTTTTGGGAGGATTATTCAATTTTTTTGGGGGTGGTCATGAATTAAAGTCCTTTTCGCGCTAGGGCGCTTAGTTTAGGAGATATGGGCAAAATAAGTTTTCATATCAAAATTTAAATTTTTTTAGGTTTTGGGTGGATTTGTCAATTTTTTGGGTGTGGTCACGAATTAAAGTCCATTTCGCCCTAGGACGCATATTTAAGGAGATATGAGCAAAATAACTTTTTCATATAAAAATTTCAATTTTTTTAGGTTTTGGGAGGATTATTCAATTTTTGTGTGGGTGGTCATGAATTAAAGTCCTTTACGCGCTAGGGCGCTTAGTTTAGGAGATATGGGCAAAATAAGTTTTTCAGATAAAAATTTCAATTTTTTTAGGTTTTGGGAGGATTATTCAAATTTTTTGGGGGTGGTCATGAATTAAAGTCCTTTTCGCGCTAGGGCGCTTAGTTTAGGAGATATGGTCAAAATAAATTTTTCATATCAAAATTTAAATTTTTTAGGTTTTGGGTGGATTTGTCAATTTTTTGGGGGTGGTCACGAATTAAAGTCCATTTCGCCCTAGGACGTATATTTAAGGAGATATGGGCAAAATAACTTTTTCATATAAAAATTGCAATTTTTTTAGGTTTTGAGCGGATTATTAAATTTTTTTAGGTGTTACGAATTAAAGTCCTTTTCGCTCTAGGACGTATATTGAAGGAGATATGGGCAAAATAACTTTTTCATATAAAAATTTCAATTTTTTTTAGGTTTTGGGAGGATAACTCAATTTTTTTGGGGGTGGTCATGAATTAAAGTCCTTTTCGCGCTAGGGCGCTTAGTTTAGGAGATTTGGGCAAAATAAGTTTTTCGGATAAAAATTTCAATTTTTTTTAGGTTTTGGGAGGATTATTAAATTTTTTTTGGGGGTGGTCATGAATTAAAGTCCTTTTCGCGCTAGGGCGCTTAGTTTAGGAGATATGGGCAAAATAAGTTTTTCATATCAAAATTTAAATTTTTTTAGGTTTTAGGTGGATTTGTCAATTTTTTGGGTGTGGTCACGAATTAAAGTCCATTTCGCCCTAGGACGCATATTTAAGGAGATATGGGCAAAATAACTTTTTCATATAAAAATTGCAATTTTTTTAGGTTTTGAGTGGATTATTAAATTTTTTGGGGTGTTACGAAATAAAGTCATTTTCGCTCTAGGACGCGTATATACGAAGATATGGGCAAAATAAGATTTTCAGATAAAAATTTAAATTTTTTTAGGTTTTGGGAGGATTATTCAATTTTTTGGGGGGTGGTCATGAATTAAAGTCCTTTACGCGCTAGGGCGCTTAGTTTAGGAGATATGGGCAAAATAAGTTTTTCATATCAAAATTTAAATTTTGTTAGGTTTTGGCTGGATTTGTCAATTTTTTGGGGGTGGTCACGAATTAAAGCCCTTTTCGCCCTAGGACGTATCTTTAAGGAGATATGGGTAAAATAACTTTTTCATATAAAAATTGCAATTTTTTTAGGTTTTGAGCGGATTATTAAATTTTTTGGGGTGTTACGAATTGAAGTCCTTTTCGCTCTAGGACGCGTATATACGAAGATATGGGCAAAATAAGTTTTTCAGATAAAAATTTCAATTTTTTTAGGTTTTGGGAGGATTATTCAATTTTTTTGGGGGTGGTCATGAATTAAAGTCCTTTTCGCGCTAGGGCGCTTAGTTTAGGAGATATGGGCAAAATAAGTTTTTCATATCAAAATTTAAATTTTTTTAGGTTTTGGGTGGATTTGTCAATTTTTTGGGTGTGTTCACGAATAAAAGTCCTTTTCGCCCTAGGACGTATATTTAAGGAGATATGGGCAAAATAACTTGTTTATATAAAAATTGCAATTTTTTAGGTTTTGAGCGGATTATTAAATTTGTTGGGGTGTTACGAATTAAAGTCCTTTTCGCTCTAGGACGCGTATATACGAAGATATGGGCAAAATAAGTTTTTCAGATAAAAATTTCAATTTTTTTAGGTTTTGGGAGGATTATTCAATTTTTTTGGGGGTGGTCATGAATTAAAGTCCTTTTCGCGCTAGGGCGCTTAGTTTAGGAGATATGGGCAAAATAAGTTTTTCATATCAAAATTTAAATTTTTTTAGGTTTTGGGTGGATTTGTCAATTTTTTTGGTGTGTTCACGAATAAAAGTCCTTTTCGCCCTAGGACGTATATTTAAGGAGATATGGGCAAAATAACGTTTTCATATAAAAATTGAAATTTTTTAGGTTTTGTGCGGATTATTAAATTTGTTGGGGTGTTACGAATTAAAGTCCTTTTCGCTCTAAGACGCGTATATACGAAGATATGGGCAAAATAAGTTTTTCACATAAAAATTTCAATTTTTTTAGGTTTTGGGAGGATTATTCAATTTTTTTGGGGGTGGTCATGAATTAAAGTCCTTTTCGCGCTAGGGCGCTTAGTTTAGGAGATATGGGCAAAATAAGTTTTTCATATCAAAATTTAAATTTTTTTAGGTTTTGGGTGGATTTGTCAATTTTTTGGGTGTGGTCACGAATTAAAGTCCATTTCGCCCTAGTACGCATATTTAAGGAGATATGAGCAAAATAACTTTTTCATATAAAAATTTCAATTTTTTTAGGTTTTGGGAGGATTATTCAATTTTTGTGTGGGTGGTCATGAATTAAAGTCCTTTACGCGCTAGGGCGCTTAGTTTAGGAGATATGGGCAAAATAAGTTTTTCATATCAAAATTTAAATTTTTTTAGGTTTTGGGTGGATTTGTCAATTTTTTGGGGGTGGTCACGAATTAAAGTCCTCTTCGCCCTAGGACGTATAGTTAAGGAGATATGGGCAAAATAACTTTTTCATATAAAAATTGCAATTTTTTTAGGTTTTGAGTGGATTATTGAATTTTTTGGGGTGTTACGAATTAAAGTCCTTTTCGCTCTAGGACGCGTATATACGAAGATATGGGCAAAATAAGTTTTTCAGATAAAAATTTCAATTTTTTTAGGTTTTGGGAGGATTATTCAATTTTTTTGGGGGTGGTCATGAATTAAAGTCCTTTTCGCGCTAGGGCGCTTAGTTTAGGAGATATGGGCAAAATAAGTTTTTCATATCAAAATTTAAATTTTTTTAGGTTTTGGGTGGATTTGTCAATTTTTTGGGTGTGTTCACGAATAAAAGTCCTTTTCGCCCTAGGACGTATATTTAAGGAGATATGGGCAAAATAACTTTTTCATATAAAAATTGAAATTTTTTAGGTTTTGTGCGGATTATTAAATTTGTTGGGGTGTTACGAATTAAAGTCCTTTTCGCTCTAAGACGCGTATATACGAAGATATGGGCAAAATAAGTTTTTCACATAAAAATTTCAATTTTTTTAGGTTTTGGGAGGATTATTCAATTTTTTTGGGGGTGGTCATGAATTAAAGTCCTTTTCGCGCTAGGGCGCTTAGTTTAGGAGATATGGGCAAAATAAGTTTTTCATATCAAAATTTAAATTTTTTTAGGTTTTGGGTGGATTTGTCAATTTTTTGGGTGTGTTCACGAATAAAAGTCCTTTTCGCCCTAGGACGTATATTTAAGGAGATATGGGCAAAGTAACTTTTTCATATAAAAATTGCAATTTTTTAGGTTTTGATCGGATTATTAAATTTGTTGGGGTGTTACGAATTAAAGTCCTTTTCGCTCTAAGACGCGTATATACGAAGATATGGGCAAAATAAGTTTTTCACATAAAAATTTCAATTTTTTTAGGTTTTGGGAGGATTATTCAATTTTTTTGGGGGTGGTCATGAATTAAAGTCCTTTTCGCGCTAGGGCGCTTAGTTTAGGAGATATGGGCAAAATAAGTTTTTCATATCAAAATTTAAATTTTTTTAGGTTTTGGGTGGATTTGTCAATTTTTTGGGTGTGGTCACGAATTAAAGTCCATTTCGCCCTAGGACGCATATTTAAGGAGATATGAGCAACATAACTTTTTCATATAAAAATTTCAATTTTTTTAGGTTTTGGGAGGATTATTCAATTTTTGTGTGGGTGGTCATGAATTAAAGTCCTTTACGCGCTAGGGCGCTTAGTTTAGGAGATATGGGCAAAATAAGTTTTTCAGATAAAAATTTCAATTTTTTTAGGTTTTGGGAGGATTATTCAAATTTTTTGGGGGTGGTCATGAATTAAAGTCCTTTTCGCGCTAGGGCGCTTAGTTTAGGAAATATGGTCAAAATAAATTTTTCATATCAAAATTTAAATTTTTTAGGTTTTGGGTGGATTTGTCAATTTTTTGGGGGTGGTCACGAATTAAAGTCCATTTCGCCCTAGGACGTATATTTAAGGAGATATGGGCAAAATAACTTTTTCATATAAAAATTGCAATTTTTTTAGGTTTTGAGCGGATTATTAAATTTTTTTAGGTGTTACGAATTAAAGTCCTTTTCGCTCTAGGACGTATATTGAAGGAGATATGGGCAAAATAACTTTTTCATATAAAAATTTCAATTTTTTTAGGTTTTGGGAGGATAACTCAATTTTTTTGGGGGTGGTCATGAATTAAAGTCCTTTTCGCGCTAGGGCGCTTAGTTTAGGAGATTTGGGCAAAATAAGTTTTTCGGATAAAAATTTCAATTTTTTTTAGGTTTTGGGAGGATTATTAAATTTTTTTTGGGGGTGGTCATGAATTAAAGTCCTTTTCGCGCTAGGGCGCTTAGTTTAGGAGATATGGGCAAAATAAATTTTTCATATCAAAATTTAATTTTTTTTAGGTTTTGGGTGTGGTCACGAATTAAAGTCCTTTTCGCCCTAGGACGTATATTTAAGGAGAGATGGACAAAATAACTTTTTCATATAAAAATTGCAATTTTTTTAGGTTTTGAGTGGATTATTAAATTTTTTGGGGTGTTACGAATTAAAGTCCTTTTCGCTCTGGGACGCGTATATACGAGGATATGGGCAAAATAAGTTTTTCAGATAAAAATTTCAATTTTTTTAGGTTTTGGGAGGATTATTCAATTTTTTTGGGGTGGTCATGAATTAAAGTCCTTTTCGCGCTAGGGCGCTTAGTTTAGGAGATATGGGCAAAATAAGTTTTTCATATCAAAATTTAAATTTTTTTAGGTTTTAGGTGGATTTGTCAATTTTTTGGGTGTGGTCACGAATTAAAGTCCATTTCGCCCTAGGACGCATATTTAAGGAGATATGGGCAAAATAACTTTTTCATATAAAAATTGCAATTTTTTTAGGTTTTGAGTGGATTATTAAATTTTTTGGGGTGTTACGAAATAAAGTCATTTTCGCTCTAGGACGCGTATATACGAAGATATGGGCAAAATAAGATTTTCAGATAAAAATTTAAATTTTTTTAGGTTTTGGGAGGATTATTCAATTTTTTGGGGGGTGGTCATGAATTAAAGTCCTTTACGCGCTAGGGCGCTTAGTTTAGGAGATATGGGCAAAATAAGTTTTTCATATCAAAATTTAAATTTTGTTAGGTTTTGGCTGGATTTGTCAATTTTTTGGGGGTGGTCACGAATTAAAGCCCTTTTCGCCCTAGGACGTATCTTTAAGGAGATATGGGTAAAATAACTTTTTCATATAAAAATTGCAATTTTTTTAGGTTTTGAGCGGATTATTAAATTTTTTGGGGTGTTACGAATTGAAGTCCTTTTCGCTCTAGGACGCGTATATACGAAGATATGGGCAAAATAAGTTTTTCAGATAAAAATTTCAATTTTTTTAGGTTTTGGGAGGATTATTCAATTTTTTTGGGGGTGGTCATGAATTAAAGTCCTTTTCGCGCTAGGGCGCTTAGTTTAGGAGATATGGGCAAAATAAGTTCTTCATATCAAAATTTAAATTTTTTTAGGTATTGGGTGGATTTGTCAATTTTTTGGGTGTGTTCACGAATAAAAGTCCTTTTCGCCCTAGGACGTATATTTAAGGAGATATGGGCAAAATAACTTGTTTATATAAAAATTGCAATTTTTTAGGTTTTGAGCGGATTATTAAATTTGTTGGGGTGTTACGAATTAAAGTCCTTTTCGCTCTAGGACGCGTATATACGAAGATATGGGCAAAATAAGTTTTTCAGATAAAAATTTCAATTTTTTTAGGTTTTGGGAGGATTATTCAATTTTTTTGGGGGTGGTCATGAATTAAAGTCCTTTTCGCGCTAGGGCGCTTAGTTTAGGAGATATGGGCAAAATAAGTTTTTCATATCAAAATTTAAATTTTTTTAGGTTTTGGGTGGATTTGTCAATTTTTTGGGTGTGTTCACGAATAAAAGTCCTTTTCGCCCAAGGACGTATATTTAAGGAGATATGGGCAAAATAACTTTTTCATATAAAAATTGAAATTTTTTAGGTTTTGTGCGGATTATTAAATTTGTTGGGGTGTTACGAATTAAAGTCCTTTTCGCTCTAAGACGCGTATATACGAAGATATGGGCAAAATAAGTTTTTCACATAAAAATTTCAATTTTTTTAGGTTTTGGGAGGATTATTCAATTTTTTTGGGGGTGGTCATGAATTAAAGTCCTTTTCGCGCTAGGGCGCTTAGTTTAGGAGATATGGGCAAAATAAGTTTTTCATATCAAAATTTAAATTTTTTTAGGTTTTGGGTGGATTTGTCAATTTTTTGGGTGTGGTCACGAATTAAAGTCCATTTCGCCCTAGTACGCATATTTAAGGAGATATGAGCAAAATAACTTTTTCATATAAAAATTTCAATTTTTTTAGGTTTTGGGAGGATTATTCAATTTTTGTGTGGGTGGTCATGAATTAAAGTCCTTTACGCGCTAGGGCGCTTAGTTTAGGAGATATGGGCAAAATAAGTTTTTCATATCAAAATTTAAATTTTTTTAGGTTTTGGGTGGATTTGTCAATTTTTTGGGGGTGGTCACGAATTAAAGTCCTCTTCGCCCTAGGACGTATAGTTAAGGAGATATGGGCAAAATAACTTTTTCATATAAAAATTGCAATTTTTTTAGGTTTTGAGTGGATTATTGAATTTTTTGGGGTGTTACGAATTAAAGTCCTTTTCGCTCTAGGACGCGTATATACGAAGATATGGGCAAAATAAGTTTTTCAGATAAAAATTTCAATTTTTTTAGGTTTTGGGAGGATTATTCAATTTTTTTGGGGGTGGTCATGAATTAAAGTCCTTTTCGCGCTAGGGCGCTTAGTTTAGGAGATATGGGCAAAATAAGTTTTTCATATCAAAATTTAAATTTTTTTAGGTTTTGGGTGGATTTGTCAATTTTTTGGGGGTGGTCACGAATTAAAGTCCATTTCGCCCTAGGACGTATATTTAAGGAGATATGGGCAAAATAACTTTTTCATATAAAAATTGCAATTTTTTTAGGTTTTGAGCGGATTATTAAATTTTTTGGGGTGTTACGAATTAAAGTCCTTTTCGCTCTAGGACGTATATTGAAGGAGATATGGGCAAAATAACTTTTTCATATAAAAATTTCAATTTTTTTAGGTTTTGGGAGGATAACTCAATTTTTTTGGGGGTGGTCATGAATTAAAGTCCTTTTCGCGCTAGGGCGCTTAGTTTAGGAGATTTGGGCAAAATAAGTTTTTCGGATAAAAATTTCAATTTTTTTTAGGTTTTGGGAGGATTATTAAATTTTTTTTGGGGGTGGTCATGAATTAAAGTCCTTTTCGCGCTAGGGCGCTTAGTTTAGGAGATATGGGCAAAATAAATTTTTCATATCAAAATTTAATTTTTTTTAGGTTTTGGGTGTGGTCACGAATTAAAGTCCTTTTCGCCCTAGGACGTATATTTAAGGAGAGATGGACAAAATAATTTTTCATATAAAAATTGCAATTTTTTTAGGTTTTGAGTGGATTATTAAATTTTTTGGGGTGTTACGAATTAAAGTCCTTTTCGCTCTAGGACGCGTATATACGAAGATATGGGCAAAATAAGTTTTTCAGATAAAAATTTCAATTTTTTTAGGTTTTGGGAGGATTATTCAATTTTTTTGGGGGTGGTCATGAATTAAAGTCCTTTTCGCGCTAGGGCGCTTAGTTTAGGAGATATGGGCAAAATAAGTTTTTCATATCAAAATTTAATTTTTTTTAGGTTTTGGGTGGATTTGTAAATTTTTTGGGTGTGTTCACGAATAAAAGTCCTTTTCGCCCTAGGACGTATATTTAAGGAGATATGGGCAAAATAACTTTTTCATATAAAAATTGCAATTTTTTAGGTTTTGAGCGGATTATTAAATTTGTTGGGGTGTTACGAATTAAAGTCCTTTTCGCTCTAGGACGCGTATATACGAAGATATGGGCAAAATAAGTTTTTCAGATAAAAATTTCAATTTTTTTAGGTTTTGGGAGGATTATTCAATTTTTTTGGGGGTGGTCATGAATTAAAGTCCTTTTCGCGCTAGGGCGCTTAGTTTAGGAGATATGGGCAAAATAAGTTTTTCATATCAAAATTTAAATTTTTTTAGGTTTTGGGTGGATTTGTCAATTTTTTGGGTGTGTTCACGAATAAAAGTCCTTTTCGCCCTAGGACGTATATTTAAGCAGATATGGGCAAAATAACTTGTTTATATAAAAATTGCAATTTTTTAGGTTTTGAGCGGATTATTAAATTTGTTGGGGTGTTACGAATTAAAGTCCTTTTCGCTCTAAGACGGGTATATACGAAGATATGGGCAAAATAAGTTTTTCATATCAAAATTTAAATTTTTTTAGGTTTTGGGTGGATTTGTCAATTTTTTGGGGGTGGTCACGAATTAAAGTCCTCTTCGCCCTAGGACGTATATTTAAGGAGATATGGGCAAAATAACTTTTTCATATAAAAATTGCAATTTTTTTAGGTTTTGAGTGGATTATTAAATTTTTTGGGGTGTTACGAATTAAAGTCCTTTTCGCTCTAGGACGCGTATATACGAAGATATGGGCAAAATAAGTTTTTCAGATAAAAATTTCAATTTTTTTAGGTTTTGGGAGGATTATTCAATTTTTTTGGGGGTGGTCATGAATTAAAGTCCTTTTCGCGCTAGGGCGCTTAGTTTAGGAGATATGGGCAAAATAAGTTTTTCATATCAAAATTTAAATTTTTTTAGGTTTTGGGTGGATTTGTCAATTTGTTGGGTGTGTTCACGAATAAAAGTCCTTTTCGCCCTAGGACGTATATTTAAGGAGATATGGGCAAAATAACTTTTTCATATAAAAATTGCAATTTTTTAGGTTTTGAGCGGATTATTAAATTTGTTGGGGTGTTACGAATTAAAGTCCTTTTCGCTCTAGGACGCGTATATACGAAGATATGCGCAAAATAAGTTTTTCAGATAAAAATTTCAATTTTTTTAGGTTTTGGGAGGATTATTCAATTTTTTTGGGGGTGGTCATTAATTAAAGTCCTTTTCGCGCTAGGGCGCTTAGTTTAGGAGATATGGGCAAAATAAGTTTTTCATATCAAAATTTAAATTTTTTTAGGTTTTGGGTGGATTTGTCAATTTTTTGGGGGCGGTCACGAATTAAAGTCCATTTCGCCCTAGGACGCATATTTAAGGAGATATGGGCAAAATAACTTTTTCATATAAAAATTGCAATTTTTTTTAGGTTTTGAGCGGATTATTAAATTTTTGGGGTGTTACGAATTACAGTCCTTTTCGCTCTAGGACGCGTATATACGAAGATATGGGCAAAATAAGATTTTCAGATAAAAGTTTAAATTTTTTTAGGTTTTGGGAGGATTATTCAATTTTTTTGGGGGTGGTCATGAATTAAAGTCCTTTTCGTGCTAGGACGTATATTTAAGGAGATATGGGCAAAATAAGTTTTTCATATCAAAATTTATTTTTTTTAGGTTTTGGGTGGATTTGTCAATGTTTTGGGGGTGGTCACGAATTAAAATCCTTTTCGCCCTAGGACGTATATTTAAGGAGATATGGGCAAAATAACTTTTTCATATAAAAATTGCAATTTTTTTAGGTTTTGAGTGGATTATTAATTTTTTTGGGTGTTACGAATTAAAGTCATTTTCGCTCTAGGACGCGTATATACGAAGATATGGACAAAATAAGTTTTTCAGATAAACATTTCAATTTTTTTAGGTTTTGGGAAGATTATTCAATTTTTTTGGGGATGGTCATGAATTAAAGCCCTTTTCGCGCTAGGGCGCTTAGTTTAGGAGATATGGGCAAAATAAATTTTTCATATCAAAATTTAATTTTTTTTTAGGTTTTGGGTGTGGTCACGAATTAAAGTCCTTTTCGCCCTAGGACGTATATTTAAGGAGATATGGGCAAAATAACTTTTTCATATAAAAATGGCAATTTTTTTAGGTTTTGAGTGGATTATTAATTTTTTTGGGTGTTACGAATTAAAGTCCTTTTCGCTCTAGGACGCGTATATACGAAGATATGGACAAAATAAGTTTTTCAGATAAACATTTCAATTTTTTTAGGTTTTGGGAGGATTATTCAATTTTTTTGGGGGTGGTCATGAATTAAAGTCCTTTTCGCGCTAGGGCGCTTAGTTTAGGAGATATGGGCAAAATAAGTTTTTCATATCAAAATTTAAATTTTTTTAGGTTTTGGGTGGATTTGTCAATTTTTTGGGGGTGGTCACGAATTAAAGTCCATTTCGCCCTAGGACGCATATTTAAGGACATATGGGCAAAATAACTTTTTCATATAAAAATTGCAATTTTTTTGGGTTTTGAGCGGATTATTAAATTTTTTGGGGTGTTACGAATTAAAGTCCTTTTCGCTGTAGGACGCGTATATACGAAGATATAGGCAAAATAAGATTTTCAGATAAAAATTTCAATTTTTTGAGGTTTTGGGAGGATTATTCAATTTTTTTGGGGTGGTCATGAATTAAAGTCCTTTTCGCGCTAGGGCGCTTAGTTTAGGAGATATGGGCAAAATAAGTTTTTCATATCAAAATTTAAATTTTTTTAGGTTTTAGGTGGATATGTCAATTTTTTGGGTGTGGTCACGAATTAAAGTCCATTTCGCCCTAGGACGCATATTTAAGGAGATATGGGCAAAATAACTTTTTCACATAAAAATTGCAATTTTTTTAGGTTTTGAGTGGATTATTAAATTTTTTGGGGTGTTACGAATTAAAGTCCTTTTCGCTCTAGGACGCGTATATACGAAGATATGGGCAAAATAAGATTTTCAGATAAAAATTTCAATTTATTTAGGTTTTGGGAGGATTATTCAATTTTTTTGGGGGTGGTCATGAATTAAAGTCCTTTACGCGCTAGGGCGCTTAGTTTAGGAGATATGGGCAAAATAAGTTTTTCATATCAAAATTTAAATTTTTTTAGGTTTTGGGTGGATTTGTCAATTTTTTGGGAGTGGTCACGAATTAAAGTCCTTTTCGCCCTAGGACGTATATTTAAGGAGATATGGGCAAAATAACTTTTTCATATAAAAATGGCAATTTTTTTAGGTTTTGAGTGGATTATTAAATTTTTTGGGGTGTTACGAATTAAAGTCCTTTTCGCTCTAGGACGCGTATATACGAAGATATGGGCAAAATAAGTTTTTCAGATAAAAATTTAAATTTTTTTAGGTTTTGGGAGGATTATTCAATTTTTTTGGGGGTGGTCATGAATTAAAGTCCTTTTCGCGCTAGGGCGCTTAGTTTAGGAGATATGGGCAAAATAAGTTTTTCATATCAAAATTTAAATTTTTTTAGGTTTTGGGTGGATTTGTCAATTTTTTGGGGTGGTCACGAATTAAAGTCCATTTCGCCCTAGGACGCATATTTAAGGAGATATGGGCAAAATAACTTTTTCATATAAAAATTGCAATTTTTTGGGTTTTGAGCGGATTATTAAATTTTTTGGGGTGTTACGAATTAAAGTCCTTTTCGCTCTAGGACGCGTATATACGAAGATATGGGCAAAATAAGTTTTTCAGATAAAAATTTCAATTTTTTTAGGTTTTGGGAGGATTATTCAATTTTTTTGGGGTGGTCATGAATTAAAGTCCTTTTCGCGCTAGGGCGCTTAGTTTAGGAGATATGGGCAAAATAAGTTTTTCATATCAAAATTTAAATTTTTTTAGGTTTTAGGTGGATTTGTCAATTTTTTGGGTGTGGTCACGAATTAAAGTCCATTTCGCCCTAGGACGCATATTTAAGGAGATATGGGCAAAATAACTTTTTCATATAAAAATTGCAATTTTTTTAGGTTTTGAGTGGATTATTAAATTTTTTGGGGTGTTACGAATTAAAGTCCTTTTCGCTCTAGGACGCGTATATACGAAGATATGGGCAAAATAAGTTTTTCAGATAAAAATTTCAATTTTTTTAGGTTTTGGGAGGATTATTCAATTTTTTTGGGGGTGGTCATGAATTAAAGTCCTTTTCGCGCTAGGGCGCTTAGTTTAGGAGATATGGGCAAAATAAGTTTTTCATATCAAAATTTAAATTTTTTTAGGTTTTGGGTGGATTTGTCAATTTTTTGGGTGTGTTCACGAATAAAAGTCCTTTTCGCCCTAGGACGTATATTTAAGGAGATATGGGCAAAATAATTTTTTCATATAAAAATTGCAATTTTTTAGGTTTTGAGCGGATTATTATATTTGTTGGGGTGTTACGAATTAAAGTCCTTTTCGCTCTAGGACGCGTATATACGAAGATATGGGCAAAATAAGTTTTTCAGATAAAAATGTCAATTTTTTAGGTTTTGGGAGGATTATTCAATTTTTTTGGGGGTGGTCATGAATTAAAGTCCTTTTCGCGCTAGGGCGCTTAGTTTAGGAGATATGGGCAAAATAAATTTTTCATATCAAAATTTAATTTTTTTTAGGTTTTGGGTGTGGTCACGAATTAAAGTCCTTTTCGCCCTAGGACGTATATTTAAGGAGATATGGGCAAAATAACTTTTTCATATAAAAATGGCAATTTTTTTAGGTTTTGAGTGGAGTATTAATTTTTTTTTGGGTGTTACGAATTAAAGTCCTTTTCGCTCTAGGACGCATATTTAAGGAGATATGGGCAAAATAACTTTTTCATATAAAAATTGCAATTTTTTTAGGTTTTGAGTGGATTATTAAATTTTTTGGGGTGTTACGAATTAAAGTCCTTTTCGCTCTAGGACGCGTATATACGAAGATATGGGCAAAATAAGATTTTCAGATAAAAATTTCAATTTTTTTAGGTTTTGGGAGGATTATTCATTTTTTTTGGGGGTGGTCATGAATTAAAGTCCTTTTCGCGCTAGGGCGCATAGTTTATGAGATATGGGCAAAATAAGTTTTTCATATCAAAATTTAATTTTTTTTAGGTTTTGGGTGGATTTGTTAATTTTTTGGGGGTGGTCACGAATTAAAGTCCATTTCGCCCTAGGACGCATATTTAAGGAGATATGGGCGAAATAACTTTTTCATATAAAAATTGCAATTTTTTTAGGTTTTGAGTGGATTATTAAATTTTTTGGGGTGTTACGAATTAAAGTCCTTTTCGCTCTAGGACGCGTATATACGAAGATATGGGCAAAATAAGATTTTCAGATAAAAATTTCAATTTTTTTAGGTTTTGGGAAGCTTATTCAATTTTTTTGGGGGTGGTCATGAATTAAAGTCTTTTACGCGCTAGGGCGCTTAGTTTAGGAGATATGGGCAAAATAAGTTTTTCATATCAAAATTTAAATTTTTTTAGGTTTTGGGTGGATTTGTCAATTTTTTGGGGGTGGTCACGAATTAAAGTCCTTTTCGCCCTAGGACGTATATTTAAGGAGATATGGGCAAAATAACTTTTTCATATAAAAATTGCAATTTTTTTAGGTTTTGAGCGGATTATTAAATTTTTTGGGGTGTTACGAATTAAAGTCCTTTTCGCTCTAGGACGCGTATATACGAAGATATGGGCAAAATAAGTTTTTCAGATAAAAATTTCAATTTTTTTAGGTTTTGGGAAGATTATTCAATTTTTTTGGTGGTGGTCATGAATTAAAGCCCTTTTCGCGCTAGGGCGCTTAGTTTAGGAGATATGGGCAAAATAAGTTTTTCATATCAAAATTTAAATTTTTTTAGGTTTTGGGTGGATTTGTCAATTTTTTGGGGTGGTCACGAATTAAAGTCCATTTCGCCCTAGGACGCATATTTAAGGAGATATGGGCAAAATAACTTTTTCATATAAAAATTGCAATTTTTTGGGTTTTGAGCGGATTATTAAATTTTTTGGGGTGTTACGAATTAAAGTCCTTTTCGCTCTAGGACGCGTATATACGAAGATATGGGCAAAATAAGTTTTTCAGATAAAAATTTCAATTTTTTTAGGTTTTGGGAGGATTATTCAATTTTTTTGGGGTGGTCATGAATTAAAGTCCTTTTCGCGCTAGGGCGCTTAGTTTAGGAGATATGGGCAAAATAAGTTTTTCATATCAAAATTTAAATTTTTTTAGGTTTTAGGTGGATTTGTCAATTTTTTGGGTGTGGTCACGAATTAAAGTCCATTTCGCCCTAGGACGCATATTTAAGGAGATATGGGCAAAATAACTTTTTCATATAAAAATTGCAATTTTTTTAGGTTTTGAGTGGATTATTAAATTTTTTGGGGTGTTACGAATTAAAGTCCTTTTCGCTCTAGGACGCGTATATACGAAGATATGGGCAAAATAAGTTTTTCAGATAAAAATTTCAATTTTTTTAGGTTTTGGGAGGATTATTCAATTTTTTTGGGGGTGGTCATGAATTAAAGTCCTTTTCGCGCTAGGGCGCTTAGTTTAGGAGATATGGGCAAAATAAGTTTTTCATATCAAAATTTAAATTTTTTTAGGTTTTGGGTGGATTTGTCAATTTTTTGGGTGTGTTCACGAATAAAAGTCCTTTTCGCCCTAGGACGTATATTTAAGGAGATATGGGCAAAATAATTTTTTCATATAAACATTGCAATTTTTTAGGTTTTGAGCGGATTATTATATTTGTTGGGGTGTTACGAATTAAAGTCCTTTTCGCTCTAGGACGCGTATATACGAAGATATGGGCAAAATAAGTTTTTCAGATAAAAATGTCAATTTTTTAGGTTTTGGGAGGATTATTCAATTTTTTTGGGGGTGGTCATGAATTAAAGTCCTTTTCGCGCTAGGGCGCTTAGTTTAGGAGATATGGGCAAAATAAATTTTTCATATCAAAATTTAATTTTTTTTAGGTTTTGGGTGTGGTCACGAATTAAAGTCCTTTTCGCCCTAGGACGTATATTTAAGGAGATATGGGCAAAATAACTTTTTCATATAAAAATGGCAATTTTTTTAGGTTTTGAGTGGAGTATTAATTTTTTTTTGGGTGTTACGAATTAAAGTCCTTTTCGCTCTAGGACGCATATTTAAGGAGATATGGGCAAAATAACTTTTTCATATAAAAATTGCAATTTTTTTAGGTTTTGAGTGGATTATTAAATTTTTTGGGGTGTTACGAATTAAAGTCCTTTTCGCTCTAGGACGCGTATATACGAAGATATGGGCAAAATAAGATTTTCAGATAAAAATTTCAATTTTTTTAGGTTTTGGGAGGATTATTCATTTTTTTTGGGGGTGGTCATGAATTAAAGTCCTTTTCGCGCTAGGGCGCATAGTTTATGAGATATGGGCAAAATAAGTTTTTCATATCAAAATTTAATTTTTTTTAGGTTTTGGGTGGATTTGTTAATTTTTTGGGGGTGGTCACGAATTAAAGTCCATTTCGCCCTAGGACGCATATTTAAGGAGATATGGGCGAAATAACTTTTTCATATAAAAATTGCAATTTTTTTAGGTTTTGAGTGGATTATTAAATTTTTTGGGGTGTTACGAATTAAAGTCCTTTTCGCTCTAGGACGCGTATATACGAAGATATGGGCAAAATAAGATTTTCAGATAAAAATTTCAATTTTTTTAGGTTTTGGGAAGCTTATTCAATTTTTTTGGGGGTGGTCATGAATTAAAGTCTTTTACGCGCTAGGGCGCTTAGTTTAGGAGATATGGGCAAAATAAGTTTTTCATATCAAAATTTAAATTTTTTTAGGTTTTGGGTGGATTTGTCAATTTTTTGGGGGTGGTCACGAATTAAAGTCCTTTTCGCCCTAGGACGTATATTTAAGGAGATATGGGCAAAATAACTTTTTCATATAAAAATTGCAATTTTTTTAGGTTTTGAGCGGATTATTAAATTTTTTGGGGTGTTACGAATTAAAGTCCTTTTCGCTCTAGGACGCGTATATACGAAGATATGGGCAAAATAAGTTTTTCAGATAAAAATTTCAATTTTTTTAGGTTTTGGGAAGATTATTCAATTTTTTTGGTGGTGGTCATGAATTAAAGCCCTTTTCGCGCTAGGGCGCTTAGTTTAGGAGATATGGGCAAAATAAGTTTTTCATATCAAAATTTACATTTTTTTAGGTTTTGGGTGGATTTGTCAATTTTTTGGGTGTGTTCACGAATAAAAGTCCTTTTCGCCCTAGGACGTATATTTAAGGAGATATGGGCAAAATAACTTTTTCATATAAAAATTGCAATTTTTTTAGGTTTTGAGTGGATTATTAAATTTGTTGGGGTGTTACGAATTAAAGTCCTTTTCGCTCTAGGACGCGTATATACGAAGATATGGGCAAAATAAGATTTTCAGATAAAAATTTCAATTTTTTTAGGTTTTGGGAAGCTTATTCAATTTTTTTGGGGGTGGTCATGAATTAAAGTCTTTTACGCGCTAGGGCGCTTAGTTTAGGAGATATGGGCAAAATAAGTTTTTCATATCAAAATTTAAATTTTTTTAGGTTTTGGGTGGATTTGTCAATTTTTTGGGGGTGGTCACGAATTAAAGTCCTTTTCGCCCTAGGACGTATATTTAAGGAGATATGGGCAAAATAACTTTTTCATATAAAAATTGCAATTTTTTAGGTTTTGAGTGGATTATTAAATTTTTTGGGGTGTTACGAATTAAAATCCTTTTCGCCCTAGGACGTATATTTAAGGAGATATGGGCAAAATAAGTTTTTCGGATAAAAATTTCAATTTTTTTAGGTTTTGGGAGGATTATTCAATTTTTTTGGGGGTGGTCATGAATTAAAGTCCTTTTCGCGCTAGGGCGCTTAGTTTAGGAGATATGGGCAAAATAAATTTTTCATATCAAAATTTAATTTTTTTTAGGTTTTGGGTGTGGTCACGAATTAAAGTCCTTTTCGCCCTAGGACGTATATTTAAGGAGATATGGGCAAAATAACTTTTTCATATAAAAATGGCAATTTTTTTAGGTTTTGAGTGGAGTATTAAATTTTTTTTTGGGTGTTACGAATTAAAGTCCTTTTCGCTCTAGGACGCATATTTAAGGAGATATAGGCAAAATAAGTTTTTCAGATAAACATTTCAATTTTTATAGGTTTTGGGAGGATTATTCAATTTTTTTGGGGGTGGTCATGAATTAAAGTCCTTTTCGCGCTAGGGCGCTTAGTTTAGGAGATATGGGCAAAATAAGTTTTTCATATCAAAATTTAAATTTTTTTAGGTTTTGGGTGGATTTGTCAATTTTTTGGGTGTGTTCACGAATAAAAGTCCTTTTCGCCCTAGGACGTATATTTAAGGAGATATGGGCAAAATAACTTTTTCATATAAAAATTGCAATTTTTTTAGGTTTTGAGCGGATTATTAAATTTTTTGGGGTGTTACGAATTAAAGTCCTTTTCGCTCTAGGACGCGTATATACGAAGATATGGGCAAAATAAGTTTTTCAAATAAAAATTTCAATTTTTTTAGGTTTTGGGAAGATTATTCAATTTTTTTGGGGGTGGTCATGAATTAAAGTCCTTTTCGCGCTAGGGCGCTTAATTTAGGAGATATGGGCAAAATAAGTTTTTCATATCAAAATTTAATTTTTTTTTTGGGTTTTGGGTGGATTTGTCAATTTTTTGGGGGTGGTCACGAATTAAAGTCCTTTTCGCCCTAGGACGTATATTTAAGGAGATATGGGCAAAATAACTTTTTCATATAAAAATTGCAATTTTTTTAGGTTTTGAGCGGATTATTACATTTTTTGGGGTGTTACGAATTAAAGACCTTTTCGCTCTAGGACGCGTATATACGAAGATATGGGCAAAATAAGTTTTTCAGATAAAAATTTCAATTTTTTTTAGGTTTTGGGAGGATTATTCAATTTTTTTGGGGGTGGTCATGAATTAAAGTCCTTTTCGCGCTAGGGCGCTTAGTTTAGGAGATATGGGCAAAGTAAGTTTTTCATACCAAAATTTAAATTTTTTAGGTTTTGGGTGGATTTGTCAATTTTTTGGGGGTGGTCACGAATTAAAGTCCATTTCGCCCTAGGACGCATATTTAAGGAGATATGGGCAAAATAACTTTTTCATATAAAAATTGCAATATTTTTAGGTTTTGAGTGGATTATTAAATTTTTGGGGTGTTACGAATTAAAGTCCTTTTCGCTCCAGGACGCGTATTTACGAAGATATGGGCAAAATAATTTTTTCAGATAAAAATTTCAATTTTTTTAGGTTTTGGGAGGATTATTCAATTTTTTTTGGGGGTGGTCATGAATTAAAGTCCTTTTCGCGCTAGGGCGCTTAGTTTAGGAGATATGGGCAAAATAAGTTTTTCATATAAAAATTGCAATTTTTTTTTAGGTTTTGGGTGGATTTTTCAATTTTTTGGATGTGTTCACGAATTAAAGTCCTTTTCGCCCTAGGACGTATCTTTAAGGAGATATGGGCAAAATAACTTTTTCATATAAAAATTGCAATTTTTTTTGGTTTGAGCGGATTATTAAATTTTTTGGGGTGTTACGAATTAAAGTCCTTTTCGTTCTAGGACGCGTATATACGAAGATATGGGCAAAATAAGTTTTTCAGATAAAAATTTCAATTTTTTTAGGTTTTGGGAGGATTATTCATTTTTTTTGGGGGTGGTCATGAATTAAAGTCCTTTTCGCGCTAGGGCGCTTAGCTTAGGAGATATGGGCAAAATAAGTTTTTCATATCAAAATTTAAATTTTTTAGGTTTTGAGTGGAGTATTAAATTTTTTTTTGGGTGTTACGAATTAAAGTCCTTTTCGCTCTAGGACGCATATTTAAGGAGATATAGGCAAAATAAGTTTTTCAGATAAACATTTCAATTTTTATAGGTTTTGGGAGGATTATTCAATTTTTTTGGGGGTGGTCATGAATTAAAGTCCTTTTCGCGCTAGGGCGCTTAGTTTAGGAGATATGGGCAAAATAAGTTTTTCATATCAAAATTTAAATTTTTTTAGGTTTTGGGTGGATTTGTCAATTTTTTGGGTGTGTTCACGAATAAAAGTCCTTTTCGCCCTAGGACGTATATTTAAGGAGATATGGGCAAAATAACTTTTTCATATAAAAATTGCAATTTTTTTAGGTTTTGAGCGGATTATTAAATTTTTTGGGGTGTTACGAATTAAAGTCCTTTTCGCTCTAGGACGCGTATATACGAAGATATGGGCAAAATAAGTTTTTCAAATAAAAATTTCAATTTTTTTAGGTTTTGGGAAGATTATTCAATTTTTTTGGGGGTGGTCATGAATTAAAGTCCTTTTCGCGCTAGGGCGCTTAGTTTAGGAGATATGGGCAAAATAAGTTTTTCATATCAAAATTTAATTTTTTTTGGGTTTTGGGTGGATTTGTCAATTTTTTGGGGGTGGTCACGAATTAAAGTCCTTTTCGCCCTAGGACGTATATTTAAGGAGATATGGGCAAAATAACTTTTTCATATAAAAATTGCATTTTTTTTTGTTTTGAGCGGATTATTAAATTTTTTGGGGTGTTACGAATTAAAGTCCTTTTCGTTCTAGGACGCGTATATACTAAGATATGGGCAAAATAAGTTTTTCAAATAAAAATTTCAATTTTTTTAGGTTTTGGGAGGATTATTCATTTTTTTTGGGGGTGGTCATGAATTAAAGTCCTTTTCGCGCTAGGGCGCTTAGTTTAGGAGATATGGGCAAAACAAGATTTTCATATCAAAATTTAAATTTTTTTAGGTTTTGGGTGGATTTGTCAATTTTTTGGGGGTGGTCACGAATTAAAGTCCATTTCGCCCTAGGACGCATATTTAAGGAGATATGGGCAAAATAACTTTTTCATATAAAAATTGCAATTTTTTAGGTTTTGAGCGGATTATTAAATTTTTTGGGGTGTTACGAATTAAAGTCCTTTTCGCTCTAGGACGCGTATATACGAAGATATGGGCAAAATAAGTTTTTCAGATAAAAATTTCAATTTTTTGAGGTTTTGGGAGGATTATTCAATTTTTTTGGGGGTGGTCATGAATTAAAGTCCTTTTCGCGCTAGGGCGCTTAGTTTAGGAGATATGGGCAAAATAAGTTTTTCATATCAAAATTTAAATTTTTTTTAGGTTTTGGGTGGATTTGTCAATTTTTTGGGTGTGGTCACGAATTAAAGTCCTTTTCGCCCTAGGACGTATATTTAAGGAGATATAGGCAAAATAACTTTTTCATATACAAATTGCAATTTTTTTAGGTTTTGAGTGGATTATTAAATTTTTTGGGGTGTTACGAATTAAAGTCCTTTTCGCTCTAGGACGCGTATATACGAAGATATGGGCAAAATAAGATTTTCAGATAAAAATTTCAATTTTTTTTTAGGTTTTGGGGGGATTATTCAATTTTTTTGGGGGTGGTCATGAATTAAAGTCCTTTTCGCGCTAGGGCGCTTAGTTTAGGAGATATGGGCAAAATAAGTTTTTCATATCAAAATTTAAATTTTTTTTTAGGTTTTGGGTGGATTTGTCAATTTTTTGGGTGTGTTCACGAATTAAAGTCCTTTTCGCCCTAGGACGTATCTTTAAGGAGATATGGGCAAAATAACTTTTTCATATAAAAATTGCAATTTTTTTTGTTTTGAGCGGATTATTAAATTTTTTGGGATGTTACGAATTAAAGTCCTTTTCGCTCTAGGGCGCGTATATACGAAGATATGGACAAAATAAGTTTTTCAGATAAAAATTTCAATTTTTTTAGGTTTTGGGAGGATTATTCAATTTTTTGGCGGTGGTCTTGAATTAAAGTCCTTTTCGCGCTAGGGCGCTTAGCTTAGGAGATATGGGCAAAATAAGTTTTTCATATCAAAATTTAAATTTTTTAGGTTTTGGGTGGATTTGTCAATTTTTTGGGGGTGGTCACGAATTAAAGTCCTTTTCGCCCTAGGACGTATATTTAAGGAGATATGGGCAAAATAACTTTTTCATATAAAAATTGCATTTTTTTTAGGTTTTGAGCGGATTATTAAATTTTTTGGGGTGTTACGAATTAAAGTCCTTTTCGCGCTAGGGCGCTTAGTTTAGGAGATATGGGCAAAATAAGTTTTTCATATCAAAATTTAAATTTTTTTAGGGTTTGGGTGGATTTGTCAATTTTTTGGGGGTGGTCACGAATTAAAGTCCTTTTCGCCCTAGGACGTATATTTAAGGAGATATGGGCAAAATAACTTTTTCATATAAAAATTGCAATTTTTTTAGGTTTTGAGCGGATTATTAAATTTTTTGGGGTGTTACGAATTAAAGTCCTTTTCGCTCTAGGACGCGTATATACGAAGATATGGGCAAAATAAGTTTTTCAGATAAAAATTTCAATTTTTTGAGGTTTTGGGAGGATTATTCAATTTTTTTGCGGGTGGTCATGAATTAAAGTCCTTTTCGCGCTAGGGCGCTTAGTTTAGGAGATATGGGCAAAATAAGTTTTTCATATCAAAATTTAATTTTTTTTAGGTTTTGGGTGGATTTGTCAATTTTTTGGGGGTGGTCACGAATTAAAGTCCTTTTCGCCCTAGGACGTATATTTAAGGAGATATGGGCAAAATAACTTTTTCATATAAAAATTGCATTTTTTTTTGTTTTGAGCGGATTATTAAATTTTTTGGGGTGTTACGAATTAAAGTCCTTTTCGTTCTAGGACGCGTATATACTAAGATATGGGCAAAATAAGTTTTTCAAATAAAAATTTCAATTTTTTTAGGTTTTGGGAGGATTATTCATTTTTTTTGGGGGTGGTCATGAATTAAAGTCCTTTTCGCGCTAGGGCGCTTAGTTTAGGAGATATGGGCAAAACAAGATTTTCATATCAAAATTTAAATTTTTTTAGGTTTTGGGTGGATTTGTCAATTTTTTGGGGGTGGTCACGAATTAAAGTCCATTTCGCCCTAGGACGCATATTTAAGGAGATATGGGCAAAATAACTTTTTCATATAAAAATTGCAATTTTTTAGGTTTTGAGCGGATTATTAAATTTTTTGGGGTGTTACGAATTAAAGTCCTTTTCGCTCTAGGACGCGTATATACGAAGATATGGGCAAAATAAGTTTTTCAGATAAAAATTTCAATTTTTTGAGGTTTTGGGAGGATTATTCAATTTTTTTGGGGGTGGTCATGAATTAAAGTCCTTTTCGCGCTAGGGCGCTTAGTTTAGGAGATATGGGCAAAATAAGTTTTTCATATCAAAATTTAAATTTTTTTTAGGTTTTGGGTGGATTTGTCAATTTTTTGGGTGTGGTCACGAATTAAAGTCCTTTTCGCCCTAGGACGTATATTTAAGGAGATATAGGCAAAATAACTTTTTCATATAAAAATTGCATTTTTTTTTGTTTTGAGCGGATTATTAAATTTTTTGGGGTGTTACGAATTAAAGTCCTTTTCGTTCTAGGACGCGTATATACTAAGATATGGGCAAAATAAGTTTTTCAAATAAAAATTTCAATTTTTTTAGGTTTTGGGAGGATTATTCATTTTTTTTGGGGGTGGTCATGAATTAAAGTCCTTTTCGCGCTAGGGCGCTTAGTTTAGGAGATATGGGCAAAACAAGATTTTCATATCAAAATTTAAATTTTTTTAGGTTTTGGGTGGATTTGTCAATTTTTTGGGGGTGGTCACGAATTAAAGTCCATTTCGCCCTAGGACGCATATTTAAGGAGATATGGGCAAAATAACTTTTTCATATAAAAATTGCAATTTTTTAGGTTTTGAGCGGATTATTAAATTTTTTGGGGTGTTACGAATTAAAGTCCTTTTCGCTCTAGGACGCGTATATACGAAGATATGGGCAAAATAAGTTTTTCAGATAAAAATTTCAATTTTTTGAGGTTTTGGGAGGATTATTCAATTTTTTTGGGGGTGGTCATGAATTAAAGTCCTTTTCGCGCTAGGGCGCTTAGTTTAGGAGATATGGGCAAAATAAGTTTTTCATATCAAAATTTAAATTTTTTTTAGGTTTTGGGTGGATTTGTCAATTTTTTGGGTGTGGTCACGAATTAAAGTCCTTTTCGCCCTAGGACGTATATTTAAGGAGATATAGGCAAAATAACTTTTTCATATACAAATTGCAATTTTTTTAGGTTTTGAGTGGATTATTAAATTTTTTGGGGTGTTACGAATTAAAGTCCTTTTCGCTCTAGGACGCGTATATACGAAGATATGGGCAAAATAAGATTTTCAGATAAAAATTTCAATTTTTTTTTAGGTTTTGGGGGGATTATTCAATTTTTTTGGGGGTGGTCATGAATTAAAGTCCTTTTCGCGCTAGGGCGCTTAGTTTAGGAGATATGGGCAAAATAAGTTTTTCATATCAAAATTTAAATTTTTTTTTAGGTTTTGGGTGGATTTGTCAATTTTTTGGGTGTGTTCACGAATTAAAGTCCTTTTCGCCCTAGGACGTATCTTTAAGGAGATATGGGCAAAATAACTTTTTCATATAAAAATTGCAATTTTTTTTGTTTTGAGCGGATTATTAAATTTTTTGGGATGTTACGAATTAAAGTCCTTTTCGCTCTAGGACGCGTATATACGAAGATATGGACAAAATAAGTTTTTCAGATAAAAATTTCAATTTTTTTAGGTTTTGGGAGGATTATTCAATTTTTTGGCGGTGGTCGTGAATTAAAGTCCTTTTCGCGCTAGGGCGCTTAGTTTAGGAGATATGGGCAAAATAAGTTTTTCATATCAAAATTTAAATTTTTTAGGTTTTGGGTGGATTTGTCAATTTTTTGGGGGTGGTCACGAATTAAAGTCCATTTCGCCCTAGGACGCATATTTAAGGAGATATGGGCAAAATAACTTTTTCATATAAAAATTGCAATATTTTTAGGTTTTGAGTGGATTAATAAATTTTTGGGGTGTTACGAATTAAAGTCCTTTTCGCTCTAGGACGCGTATTTACGAAGATATGGGCAAAATAAGTTTTTCAGATAAAAATTTCAATTTTTTTAGGTTTTGGGAGGATTATTCAATTTTTTTGGGGGTGGCCATGAATTAAAGTCCTTTTCGCGCTAGGGCGCTTAGTTTAGGAGATATGGGCAAAATAAGTTTTTCATATAAAAATTGCAATTTTTTTAGGTTTTGAGCGGATTATTAAATTTTTTGGGGTGTTGCGAATTAAAGTCCTTTTCGCTCTAGGACGCGTATATACGAAGATATGGGCAAAATAATTTTTTCAGATAAAAATTTCATTTTTTTTTAGGTTTTGGAAGGATTATTCAATTTTTTTGGGGGTGGTCATGAATTAAAGTCCTTTTCGCGCTAGGGCGCTTAGTTTAGGAGATATGGGCAAAATAAGTTTTTCATATCAAAATTTAAATTTTTTTAGGTTTTGGGTGGATTTGTCAATTTTTTGGGTGTGGTCACGAATTAAAGTCCATTTCGTCCTAGGACGCATATTTAAGGAGATATGGGCAAAATATCTTTTTCATATAAAAATTGCAATATTTTTAGGTTTTGAGTGGATTATTAAATTTTTTGGGGTGTTACGAATTAAAGTCCTTTTCGCTCTAGGACGCGTATTTACGAAGATATGGGCAAAATAAGTTTTTCAGATAAAAATTTCAATTTTTTTTAGGTTTTGGGAGGATTATTCAATTTTTTTGGGGGTGGTCATGAATTAAAGTCCTTTTCGCGCTAGGGCGCTTAGTTTAGGAGATATGGGCAAAATAAGTTTTTCATATAAAAATTGCAATTTTTTTAGGTTTTGAGCGGATTATTAAATTTTTTGGGGTGTTACGAATTAAAGTCCTTTTCGCTCTAGGACGCGTATATACGAAGATATGGGCAAAATAATTTTTTCAGATAAAAATTTCATTTTTTTAGGTTTTGGAAGGATTATTCAATTTTTTTGGGGGTGGTCATGAATTAAAGTCCTTTTCGCGCTAGGGCGCTTAGTTTAGGAGATATGGGCAAAATAAGTTTTTCATATCAAAATTTAAATTTTTTTTTTAGGTTTTGGGTGGATTTGTCAATTTTTTGGGTGTGTTCACGAATTAAAGTCCTTTTCGCCCTAGGACGTATCTTTAAGGAGATATGGGAAAAATAACTTTTTCATATAAAAATTGCAATTTTTTTTTTTGTTTTGAGCGGATTATTAAATTTTTTGGGGTGTTACGAATTAAAGTCCTTTTCGTTCTAGGACGCGTATATACGAAGATATGGGCAAAATAAGTTTTTAAGATAAAAATTTCAATTTTTTTAGGTTTTGGGAGGATTCTTCATTTTTTTTTGGGGCGGTCATGAATTAAAGTCCTTTTCGCGCTAGGGCGCTTAGCTTAGGAGATATGGGCAAAATAAGTTTTTCATATCAAAATTTAAATTTTTTTAGGTTTTGGGTGGATTTGTCAATTTTTTGGGGGTGGTCACGAATTAAAGTCCTTTTCACCCTAGGACGTATATTTAAGGAGATATGGGCAAAATAACTTTTACATATAAAAATTGCAATTTTTTTAGGTTTTGAGCGGATTATTAAATTTTTTGGGGTGTTACGAATTAAAGTCCTTTTCGCGCTAGGGCGCTTAGTTTAGGAGATATGGGCAAAATAAGTTTTTCATATCAAAATTTATATTTTTTTAGGGTTTGGGTGGATTTGTCAATTTTTTGGGGGTGGTCACGAATTAAAGTCCTTTTCGCCCTAGGACGTATATTTAAGGAGATATGGGCAAAATAACTTTTTCATATAAAAATTGCAATTTTTTTAGGTTTTGAGCGGATTATTAAATTTTTTGGGGTGTTACGAATTAAAGTCCTTTTCGCTCTAGGACGCGTATATACGAAGATATGGGCAAAATAAGTTTTTCAGATAAAAATTTCAATTTTTTGAGGTTTTGGGAGGATTATTCAATTTTTTTGCGGGTGGTCATGAATTAAAGTCCTTTTCGCGCTAGGGCGCTTAGTTTAGGAGATATGGGCAAAATAAGTTTTTCATATCAAAATTTAATTTTTTTTTTGGGTTTTGGGTGGATTTGTCAATTTTTTGGGGGTGGTCACGAATTAAAGTCCTTTTCGCCCTAGGACGTATATTTAAGGAGATATGGGCAAAATAACTTTTTCATATAAAAATTGCATTTTTTTGTTTTGAACGGATTATTAAATTTTTTGGGGTGTTACGAATTAAAGTCCTTTTCGTTCTAGGACGCGTATATACGAAGATATGGGCAAAATAAGTTTTTCAAATAAAAATTTCAATTTTTTTAGGTTTTGGGAGGATTATTCATTTTTTTGGGGGGTGGTCATGAATTAAAGTCCTTTTCGCGCTAGGGCGCTTAGTTTAGGAGATATGGGCAAAATAAGTTTTTCATATCAAAATTTAAATTTTTTAGGTTTTGGGTGGATTTGTCAATTTTTTGGGGGTGGTCACGAATTAAAGTCCATTTCGCCCTAGGACGCATATTTAAGGAGATATGGGCAAAATAACTTTTCCATATAAAAATTGCAATTTATTTAGGTTTTGAGCGGATTATTAAATTTTTTGGGGTGTTACGAATTAAAGTCCTTTTCGCTCTAGGATGCGTATATACGAAGATATGGGCAAAATAAGTTTTTCAGATAAAAATTTCAATTTTTTGAGGTTTTGGGAGGATTATTCAATTTTTTTGGGGGTGGTCATGAATTAAAGTCCTTTTCGCGCTAGGGCGCTTAGTTTAGGAGATATGGGCAAAATAAGTTTTTCATATCAAAATTTAAATTTTTTTAGGTTTTGGGTGGATTTGTCAATTTTTTTGGTGTGGTCACGAATTAAAGTCCTTTTCGCCCTAGGACGTATATTTAAGGAGATATGGGCAAAATAACTTTTTCATATAAAAATTGCAATTTTTTTAGGTTTTGAGCGGATTATTAAATTTTTTTGGGGTGTTACGAATTAAAGTCCTTTTCGTTCTAGGACGCGTATATACGAAGATATGGGCAAAATAAGATTTTCAGATAAAAATTTCAATTTTTTTAGGTTTTGGGAGGATTATTCAATTTTTTTGGGGGTGGTCATGAATTAAAGTCCTTTTCGCGCTAGGGCGCTTAGTTTAGGAGATATGGGCAAAATAAGTTTTTCATATCAAAATTTAAATTTTTTTTTAGGTTTTGCGTGGATTTGTCAATTTTTTGGGTGTGTTCACGAATTAAAGTCCTTTTCGCCCTAGGACGTATCTTTAAGGAGATATGGGCAAAATAACTTTTTCATATAAAAATTGCAATTTTTTTTTGTTTTGAGCGGATTATTAAATTTTTTGGGGTGTTACGAATTAAAGTCCTTTTCGTTCTAGGACGCGTATATACGAAGATATGGGCAAAATAAGTTTTTAAGATAAAAATTTCAATTTTTTTAGGTTTTGGGAGGATTATTCATTTTTTTGGGGGTGGTCATGAATTAAAGTCCTTTTCGCGCTAGGGCGCTTAGCTTAGGAGATATGGGCAAAATAAGTTTTTCATATCAAAATTTAAATTTTTTTAGGTTTTGGGTGGATTTGTCAATTTTTTGGGGGTGGTCACGAATTAAAGTCCTTTTCGCCCTAGGACGTATATTTAAGGAGATATGGGCAAAATAACTTTTTCATATAAAAATTGAAATTTTTTTAGGTTTTGAGCGGATTATTAAATTTTTTGGGGTGTTACGAATTAAAGTCCTTTTCGCGCTAGGGCGCTTAGTTTAGGAGATATGGGCAAAATAAGTTTTTCATATCAAAATTTAAATTTTTTTAGGGTTTGCTGGATTTGTCAATTTTTTGGGGGTGGTCACGAATTAAAGTCCTTTTCGCCCTAGGACGTATATTTAAGGAGATATGGGCAAAATAACTTTTTCATATAAAAATTGCAATTTTTTTAGGTTTTGAGCGGATTATTAAATTTTTTGGGGTGTTACGAATTAAAGTCCTTTTCGCTCTAGGACGAGTATATACGAAGATATGGGCAAAATAAGATTTTCAGATAAAAATTTCAATTTTTTGAGGTTTTGGGAGGATTATTCAATTTTTTTGCGGGTGGTCATGAATTAAAGTCCTTTTCGCGATAGGGCGCTTAGTTTAGGAGATATGGGCAAAATAAGTTTTTCATATCAAAATTTAAATTTTTTTAGGTTTTGGGTGGATTTGTCAATTTTTTGGGGGTGGTCACGAATTAAAGTCCATTTCGCCCTAGGACGCATATTTAAGGAGATATGGGCAAAATAACTTTTTCATATAAAAATTGCAATTTTTTTAGGTTTTGAGCGGATTATTAAATTTTTTGGGGTGTTACGAATTAAAGTCCTTTTCGCTCTAGGACGCGTATATACGAAGATATGGGCAAAATAAGTTTTTCAGATAAAAATTTCAATTTTTTTAGGTTTTGGGAGGATTATTCAATTTTTTTGGGGGTGGTCATGAATTAAAGTCCTTTTCGCGCTAGGGCGCTTAGTTTAGGAGATATGGGCAAAATAAGTTTTTCATATCAAAATTTAAATTTTTTTTAGGTTTTGGGTGGATTTGTCAATTTTTTTAGTGTGGTCACGAATTAAAGTCCTTTTCGCCCTAGGACGTATATTTAAGGAGATATGGGCAAAATAACTTTTTCATATAAACATTGCATTTTTTTTAGGTTTTGAGCGGATTATTAAATTTTTTGGGGTGTTACGAATTAAAGTCCTTTTCGTTCTAGGACGCGTATATACGAAGATATGGGCAAAATAAGTTTTTCAGATAAAAATTTCAATTTTTTTTTAGGTTTTGGGAGGATTATTCAATTTTTTTGGGGGTGGTCATGAATTAAAGTCCTTTTCGCGCTAGGGCGCTTAGTTTAGGAGATATGGGCAAAATAAGTTTTTCATATCAAAATTTAAATTTTTTTTTTAGGTTTTGGGTGGATTTGTCAATTTTTTGGGTGTGTTCACGAATTAAAGTCCTTTTCGCCCTAGGACGTATCTTTAAGGAGATATGGGCAAAATAACTTTTTCATATAAAAATTGCAATTTTTTTTTGTTTTGAGCGGATTATTAAATTTTTTGGGGTGTTACGAATTAAAGTCCTTTTCGTTCTAGGACGCGTATATACGAAGATATGGGCAAAATAAGTTTTTCAGATAAAAATTTCAATTTTTTAGGTTTTGGGAGGATTATTCCTTTTTTTTGGGGGTGGCCATGAATTAAAGTCCTTTTCGCGCTAGGGCGCTTAGCTTAGGAGATATGGGCAAAATAAGTTTTTCATATCAAAATTTAAATTTTTTTAGGGTTTGGGTGGATTTGTCAATTTTTTGGGGGTAGTCACGAATTAAAGTCCTTTTCGCCCTAGGACGTATATTTAAGGAGATATGGGCAAAATAACTTTTTCATATAAAAATTGCAATTTTTTTAGGTTTTGAGCGGATTATTAAATTTTTTGGGGTGTTACGAATTAAAGTCCTTTTCGCTCTAGGACGCGTATATACGAAGATATGGGCAAAATAAGTTTTTCAGATAAAAATTTCAATTTTTTGAGGTTTTGGGAGGATTATTCAATTTTTTTGCGGGTGGTCATGAATTAAAGTCCTTTTCGCGCTAGGGCGCTTTGTTTAGGAGATATGGGCAAAATAAGTTTTTCATATCAAAATTTAAATTTTTTTTAGGTTTTGGGTGGATTTGTCAATTTTTTGGGGGTGGTCACGAATTAAAGTCCTTTTCGCCCTAGGACGTATATTTAAGGAGATATGGGCAAAATAACTTTTTCATATAAAAATTGCATTTTTTTTTGTTTTGAGCGGATTATTTAATTTTTTGGGGTGTTACGAATTAAAGTCCTTTTCGCTCTAGGACGCGTATATACGAAGATATGGGCAAAATAAGTTTTTCAGATAAAAATTTCAATTTTTTGAGGTTTTGGGAGGATTATTCAATTTTTTTGGGGGTGGTCATGAATTAAAGTCCTTTTCGCGCTAGGGCGCTTAGTTTAGGAAATATGGGCAAAATAAGTTTTTCATATCAAAATTTAAATTTTTGTAGGTTTTGGGTGGATTTGTCAATTTTTTTGGTGTGGTCACGAATTAAAGTCCTTTTCGCCCTAGGACGTATATTTAAGGAGATATGGGCAAAATAACTTTTTCATATAAAAATTGCAATTTTTTTAGGTTTTGAGCGGATTATTAAATTTTTTGGGGTGTTACGAATTAAAGTCCTTTTCGTTCTAGGACGCGTATATACGAAGATATGGGCAAAATAAGATTTTCAGATAAAAATTTCAATTTTTTAGGTTTTGGGAGGATTATTCAATTTTTTTGGGGGTGGTCATGAATTAAAGTCTTTTTCGCGCTAGGGCGCTTAGTTTAGGAGATATGGGCAAAATAAGTTTTTCACATCAAAATTTAAATTTTTTTAGGTTTTGGGTGGATTTGTCAATTTTTTGGGGGTGGTCACGAATTAAAGTCCATTTCGCCCTAGGACGCATATTTGAGGAGATATGGGCAAAATAACTTTTTCATATAAAAATTGCAATATTTTTAGGTTTTGAGTGGATTATTAAATTTTTTGGGGTGTTACGAATTAAAGTCCTTTTCGCGCTAGGACGCGTATTTACGAAGATATGGGCAAAATAAGTTTTTCAGATAAAAATTTAAATTTTTTTAGGTTTTGGGTGGATTACTCAATTTTTTTGGGGGTGGTCATGAATTTTGATATGAAAAATAAGTTTTTCATATCAAAATTTAAATTTTTTAGGTTTTGGGTGGATTTGTCAATTTTTTGGGTGTGGTCACGAATTAAAGTCCATTTCGCCCTAGGACGCATATTTAAGGAGATATGGGCAAAATAACTTTTTCATATGAAAATTGCAATATTTTTAGGTTTTGAGTGGATTATTAAATTTTTTTGGTGTTACGAATTAAAGTCCTTTTCGCTCTAGGACGCGTATTTACGAAGATATGGGCAAAATAAGTTTTTCAGATAAAAATTTCAATTTTTTTAGGTTTTGGGAGGATTATTCAATTTTTTTTTTTGGGGGTGGTCATGAATTAAAGTCCTTTTCGCGCTAGGGCGCTTAGTTTAGGAGATATGGGCAAAATAAGTTTTTCATATCAAAATTTAAATTTTTTTAGGTATTGGGTGGATTTGTCAATTTTTTGGGGGTGGTCACGAATTAAAGTCCTTTTCGACCTAGGACGTATATTTAAGGAGATATGGGCAAAATAACTTTTTCATATAAAAATTGCAATTTTTTTAGGTTTTGAGCGGATTAATAAATTTTTTGGGGTGTTACGAATTAAAGTCCTTTTCGCTCTAGGACGCGTATATACGAAGATATGGGCAAAATAAGTTTTTCAGATAAAAATTTCAATTTTTTTAGGTTTTGGAGGATTATTCATTTTTTTTGGGGGTGGTCATGAATTAAAGTCTTTTTCGCGCTAGGGCGCTTAGTTTAGGAGATATGGGCAAAATAAGTTTTTCATATCAAAATTTAAATTTTTTTAGGTTTTGGGTGGATTTGTCAATTTTTTGGGGGTGGTCACGAATTAAAGTCCTTTTCGCCCTGGGACGTATATTTAAGGAGATATGGGCAAAATAACTTTTTCATATAAAAATTGCAATTTTTTTAGGTTTTGAGCGGATTATTAAATTTTTTGGGGTGTTACGAATTAAAGTCCTTTTCGCTCTAGGACGCGTATATACGAAGATATGGGCAAAATAAGTTTTTCAGATAAAAATTTCAATTTTTTGAGGTTTTGGGAGGATTATTCAATTTTTTTGGGGGTGGTCATGAATTAAAGTCCTTTTCGCGCTAGGGCGCTTAGTTTAGGAGATATGGGCAAAATAAGTTTTTCATATCAAAATTTAAATTTTTTTTAGGTTTTGGGTGGATTTGTCAATTGTTTGGGTGTGTTCACGAATAAAAGTCCTTTTCGCCCTAGGACGTATATTTAAGGAGATATGGGCAAAATAACTTTTTCATATAAAAATTGCAATTTTTTTAGGTTTTGAGCGGATTATTAAATTTTTTGGGGTGTTACGAATTAAAGTCCTTTTCGCTCTAGGACGCGTATATACGAAGATATGGGCAAAATAAGATTTTCAGATAAAAATTTCAATTTTTTTAGGTTTTGGGAGGATTATTCATTTTTTTTGGGGTGGTCATGAATTAAAGTCCTTTTCGCGCTAGGGCGCTTAGTTTAGGAGATATGGGCAAAATAAGTTTTTCATATCAAAATTTAAATTTTTTTAGGTTTTTTTAGGTGGATTTGTCAATTTTTTGGGGGTGGTCACGAATTAAAGTCCACTTCGCCCTAGGACGCATATTTGAGGAGATATGGGCAAAATAACTTTTTCAGATAAAAATTGCAATGTTTTTAGGTTTTGAGTGGATTATTAAATTTTTTGGGGTGTTACGAATTAAAGTCCTTTTCGCTCTAGGACGCGTATATACGAAGATATGGGCAAAATAAGTTTTTCAGATAAAAATTTAAATTTTTTTAGGTTTTGGGAGGATTATTCAATTTTTTTGGGGGTGGTCATGAATTAAAGTCCTTTTCGCGCTAGGGCGCTTAGTTTAGGAGATATGGGCAAAATAAGTTTTTCATATCAAAATTTAAATTTTTTTAGGTATTGGGTGGATTTGTCAATTTTTTGGGGGTGGTCACGAATTAAAGTCCTTTTCGACCTAGGACGTATATTTAAGGAGATATGGGCAAAATAACTTTTTCATATAAAAATTGCAATTTTTTTAGGTTTTGAGCGGATTAATAAATTTTTTGGGGTGTTACGAATTAAAGTCCTTTTCGCTCTAGGACGCGTATATACGAAGATATGGGCAAAATAAGTTTTTCAGATAAAAATTTCAATTTTTTTAGGTTTTGGAGGATTATTCATTTTTTGTGGGGGTGGTCATGAATTAAAGTCCTTTTCGCGCTAGGGCGCTTAGTTTAGGAGATATGGGCAAAATAAGTTTTTCATATCAAAATTTAAATTTTTTTAGGTTTTGGGTGGATTTGTCAATTTTTTGGGGGTGGTCACGAATTAAAGTCCTTTTCGCCCTGGGACGTATATTTAAGGAGATATGGGCAAAATAACTTTTTCATATAAAAATTGCAATTTTTTTAGGTTTTGAGCGGATTATTAAATTTTTTGGGGTGTTACGAATTAAAGTCCTTTTCGCTCTAGGACGCGTATATACGAAGATATGGGCAAAATAAGTTTTTCAGATAAAAATTTCAATTTTTTGAGGTTTTGGGAGGATTATTCAATTTTTTTGGGGGTGGTCATGAATTAAAGTCCTTTTCGCGCTAGGGCGCTTAGTTTAGGAGATATGGGCAAAATAAGTTTTTCATATCAAAATTTAAATTTTTTTTAGGTTTTGGGTGGATTTGTCAATTGTTTGGGTGTGTTCACGAATAAAAGTCCTTTTCGCCCTAGGACGTATATTTAAGGAGATATGGGCAAAATAACTTTTTCATATAAAAATTGCAATTTTTTTAGGTTTTGAGCGGATTATTAAATTTTTTGGGGTGTTACGAATTAAAGTCCTTTTCGCTCTAGGACGCGTATATACGAAGATATGGGCAAAATAAGATTTTCAGATAAAAATTTCAATTTTTTTAGGTTTTGGGAGGATTATTCATTTTTTTTGGGGTGGTCATGAATTAAAGTCCTTTTCGCGCTAGGGCGCTTAGTTTAGGAGATATGGGCAAAATAAGTTTTTCATATCAAAATTTAAATTTTTTTAGGTTTTTTTAGGTGGATTTGTCAATTTTTTGGGGGTGGTCACGAATTAAAGTCCACTTCGCCCTAGGACGCATATTTGAGGAGATATGGGCAAAATAACTTTTTCAGATAAAAATTGCAATGTTTTTAGGTTTTGAGTGGATTATTAAATTTTTTGGGGTGTTACGAATTAAAGTCCTTTTCGCTCTAGGACGCGTATATACGAAGATATGGGCAAAATAAGTTTTTCAGATAAAAATTTAAATTTTTTTAGGTTTTGGGAGGATTATTCAATTTTTTTGGGGGTGGTCATGAATTAAAGTCCTTTTCGCGCTAGGGCGCTTAGTTTAGGAGATATGGGCAAAATAAGTTTTTCATATCAAAATTTAAATTTTTTTAGGTTTTTGGTGGATTTGTCAATTTTTTGGGGGTGGTCACGAATTAAAGTCCTTTTCGCCCCAGAACGTATATTTAAGGAGATATGGGCAAAATAACTTTTTCATATAAAAATTGCAATTTTTTTAGGTTTTGAGCGGATTATTAAATTTTTTGGGGTATTACGAATTAAAGTCCTTTTCGCTCTAGGACGCGTATATACGAAGATATGGGCAAAATAAGATTTTCAGATAAAAATTTCAATTTTTTGAGGTTTTGGGAGGATTATTCAATTTTATTGGGGGTGGTCATGAATTAAAGTCCTTTTCGCGCTAGGGCGCTTAGTTTAGGAGATATGGGCAAAATAAGTTTTTCATATCAAAATTTAAATTTTTTTTAGGTTTTGGGTGGATTTGTCAATTTTTTGGGTTGGTCACGAATTAAAGTCCTTTTCGCCCTAGGACGTATATTTAAGGAGATATGGGCAAAATAAGTTTTTCATATAAAAATTTCAATTTTTTTTGTTTTGAGCGGATTATTAAATTTTTTGGGGTGTTACGAATTAAAGTCCTTTTCGTTCTAGGACGCGTATATACGAAGATATGGGCAAAATAACTTTTTCATATAAAAATTGCAAATTTTTTTAGGTTTTGAGCGGATTATTAAATTTTTTGGGGTGTTACGAATTAAAGTCCTTTTCGCTCTAGGACGCGTATATACGAAGATATGGGCAAAATAAGTTTTTCAGATAAAAATTTCAATTTTTTGAGGTTTTGGGAGGATTATTCAATTTTTTTGGGGGTGGTCATGAATTAAAGTCCTTTTCGCGCTAGGGCGCTTAATTTAGGAGATATGGGCAAAATAAGTTTTTCATATCAAAATTTAAATTTTTTTAGGTTTTGGGTGGATTTGTCAATTTTTTGGGTGTGGTCACGAATTAAAGTCCTTTTCGCCCTAGGACGTATATTTAAGGAGATATGGGCAAAATAACTTTTTCATATAAATATTGCAATTTTTTTTTGTTTTGAGCGGATTATTAAATTTTTTCGGGGTGTTACGAATTAAAGTCCTTTTCGTTCTAGGACGCGTATATACGAAGATATGGGCAAAATAAGTTTTTCAGATAAAAATTTCAATTTTTTTAGGTTTTGGGATTATTCATTTTTTTTTTTTGGGTGGTCATGAATTAAAGTCCTTTTCGCGCTAGGGCGCTTAATTTAGGAGATATGGGCAAAATAAGTTTTTCATATCAAAATTTAAATTTTTTTAGGTTTTGGGTGGATTTGTCAATTTTTTGGGGGTGGTCACGAATTAAAGTCCTTTTCGCCCTAGGACGTATATTTAAGGAGATATGGGTAAAATAACTTTTTCATATAAAAATTGCAATTTTTTTAGGTTTTGAGCGGATTATTAAATTTTTTGGGGTGTTACGAATTAAAGTCCTTTTCGCTCTATGACGCGTATATACGAAGATATGGGCAAAATAAGATTTTCAGATAAAAATTTCAATTTTTTTAGGTTTTGGGAGGATTATTCAATTTTTTTGGGGGTGGTCATGAATTAAAGTCCTTTTCGCGCTAGGGCGCTTAGTTTAGGAGATATGGGCAAAATAAGTTTTTCATATCAAAATTTAAATTTTTTTAGGTTTTGGGTGGATTTGTCAATTTTTTGGGGGTGGTCACGAATTAAAGTCCATTTCGCCCTAGGACGCATATTTGAGGAGATATGGGCAAAATAACTTTTTCATATAAAAATTGCAATTTTTTTAGGTTTTGAGCGGATTGTTAAATTTTTTGGGGTGTTACGAATTAAAGTCCTTTTCGCTCTAGGACGCGTATATACGAAGATATGGGCAAAATAAAATTTTCAGATAAAAATTTCAATTTTTTTAGGTTTTGGGAGGATTACTCAATTTTTTTGGGGGTGGTCATGAATTAAAGTCCTTTTCGCGCTAGGGCGCTTAATTTAGGAGATATGGGCAAAATAAGTTTTTCATATCAAAATTTATTTTTTTTTTTTTAGGTTTTGGGTGGATTTGTCAATTTTTTTAGGGGTGGTCACGAATTAAAGTCCTTTTCGACCTAGACGGTATATTTAAGGAGATATGGGCAAAATAACTTATTCATATAAAAATTGCAATTTTTTTAGGTTTTGAGCGGATTATTAAATTTTTTGGGGTGTTACGAATTAAAGTCCTTTTCGCTCTAGGACGCGTATATACGAAGATATGGGCAAAATAAAATTTTCAGATAAAAATTTCAATTTTTTTAGGTTTTGGGAGGATTATTCAATTTTTTTGGCGGTGGTCATGAATTAAAGTCCTTTTCGCGCTAGGGCGCTTAGTTTAGGAGATATGGGCAAAATAAGTTTTTCATATCAAAATTTAAATTTTTTAGGTTTTGGGTGGATTTGTCAATTTTTTGGGGGTGGTCACGAATTAAAGTCCATTTCGCCCTAGGACGCATATTTAAGGAGATATGGGCAAAATAACTTTTTCATATAAAAATTGCAATTTTTTTAGGTTTTGAGCGGATTATTAAATTTTTTTGGGGTGTTACGAATTAAAGTCCTTTTCGCTCTAGGACGCGTATATACGAAGATATGGGCAAAATAAGTTTTTCAGATAAAAATTTCAATTTTTTTAGGTTTTGGGAGGATTATTCAATTTTTTTGGGGGTGGTCATGAATTAAAGTCCTTTTCGCGCTAGGGCGCTTAATTTAGGAGATATGGGCAAAATAAGTTTTTCATATCAAAATTTAAATTTTTTTAGGTTTTGGGTGGATTTGTCAATTTTTTGGGTGTGGTCACGAATTAAAGTCCTTTTCGCCCTAGGACGTATATTTAAGGAGATATGGGCAAAATAACTTTTTCATATAAATATTGCAATTTTTTTTTTTGTTTTGAGCGGATTATTAAATTTTTTTGGGGTGTTACGAATTAAAGTCCTTTTCGTTCTAGGACGCGTATATACGAAGATATGGGCAAAATAAGTTTTTCAGATAAAAATTTCAATTTTTTTAGGTTTTGGGATTATTCATTTTTTTTTGGGGTGGTCATGAATTAAAGTCCTTTTCGCGCTAGGGCGCTTAATTTAGGAGATATGGGCAAAATAAGTTTTTCATATCAAAATTTAAATTTTTGTAGGTTTTGGGTGGATTTGTCAATTTTTTGGGGGTGGTCACGAATTAAAGTCCTTTTCGCCCTAGGACGTATATTTAAGGAGATATGGGCAAAATAACTTTTTCATATAAAAATTGCAATTTTTTTAGGTTTTGAGCGGATTATTAAATTTTTTGGGGTGTTACGAATTAAAGTCCTTTTCGCTCTAGGACGCGTATATACGAAGATATGGGCAAAATAAGATTTTCAGATAAAAATTTCAATTTTTTTAGGTTTTGGGAGGATTATTCAATTTTTTTGGGGGTGGTCATGAATTAAAGTCCTTTTCGCGCTAGGGCGCTTAGTTTAGGAGATATGGGCAAAATAAGTTTTTCATATAAAAATTGCAATTTTTTTAGGTTTTGAGCGGATTATTAAATTTTTTGGGGTGTTACGAATTAAAGTCCTTTTCGCTCTAGGACGCGTATATACTAAGATATGGGCAAAATAATTTTTTCAGATAAAAATTTCATTTTTTTAGGTTTTGGAAGGATTATTCAATTTTTTTGGGGGTGGTCATGAATTAAAGTCCTTTTCGCGCTAGGGCGCTTAGTTTAGGAGATATGGGCAAAATAAGTTTTTCATATAAAATTTAATTTTTTTTTAGGTTTTGGGTGGATTTGTCAATTTTTTTGGGGTGGTCACGAATTAAAGTCCTTTTCGCCCTGGGACGTATATTTAAGGAGATATGGGCAAAATAACTTTTTCATATAAGAATTGCAATTTTTTTAGGTTTTGAGCGGATTATTAAATTTTTTGGGGTGTTACGAATTAAAGTCCTTTTCGCTCTAGGACGCGTATATAGGAAGATATGGGCAAAATAAGATTTTCAGATAAAAATTTCAATTTTTTGAGGTTTTGGGAGGATTATTCAATTTTTTTGGCGGTGGTCATGAATTAAAGTCCTTTTCGCGCTAGGGCGCTTAGTTTAGGAGATATGGGCAAAATAAGTTTTTCATATCAAAATTTAAATTTTTTAGGTTTTGGGTGGATTTGTCAATTTTTTGGGGGTGGTCACGAATTAAAGTCCATTTCGCTCTAGGACGAATATTTAAGGAGATATGGGCAAAATAACTTTTTCATATAAATATTGCAATTTTTTTTTGTTTTGAGCGGATTATTAAATTTTTTTGGGGTGTTACGAATTAAAGTCCTTTTCGTTCTAGGACGCTTATATACGAAGATATGGGCAAAATAAGTTTTTCAGATAAAAATTTCAATTTTTTTAGGTTTTGGGATTATTCATTTTTTTTTTTTTGGGTGGTCATGAATTAAAGTCCTTTTCGCGCTAGGGCGCTTAGTTTAGGAGATATGGGCAAAATAAGTTTTTCATATCAAAATTTAAATTTTTTTAGGTTTTGGGTGGATTTGTCAATTTTTTGGGGGTGGTCACGAATTAAAGTCCATTTCGCCCTAGGTTAGGTTAGGTTAAAGTGGCAGCCCGATTAAGATTCAGGCTCACTTAGACTATTCAGTCCATTGTGATACCACATTAACTAAAAGTACCTATTACATATGGGCACTTCTAGTTTTAACCGCTGAACCTTCTTGATTATTTTTCTTTGTTGAACCAACCAGATTGTTCCAAAAATATTAGCAGACTGCTTAAGTTAACGTTTTCCAGATCCGCCAGTAATCTGAAGCTATATGCTCCTAAAAGTTGCTTGCGCTTTACACAAAATGCAGGACACTCACACAAGAGGTGTTTAATTGATTCTTTTTCCTCCGCATCATGACAGCTCATACAATAGTCATTATACTTCGCGCCAATAGTTTTTGCAAAATCTCCTATCAGGCAGCGACCCGTTATAGCAGATATCAGGAGTGATACCTGACGTCTCGAGAACATTAGCATATCTAGTGTGCGGTTTAAGTTGAAATGGGGCCATATTTGCTTGGTGTCGTTACAACCCTTGCAATTCTCCCATCGAACATTTGCCATCATAACAGCCTTCTCACGCAGCATGAGCTTGCAGGTAGCTAGGGGCATACCAACAAATTCCAGTTCCCCTGGAATATGTAAGGTAGTCCCTAGCCTTGCCAACTCATCCGCTTCGCAGTTCCCCGGTATGTTCCTATGGCCAGGCACCCATATTAGGTGAATATTGTACTGCTCAGCCATCTCATTGAGAGATTTGCGGCAATCGATGGCCGTTTTCGAGTTGAGGAACACAGAGTCCAAGGATTTTATTGCAGGTTGACTGTCTGAGTATATATTAATGCCCACATTTTTTGGAACATTACTTCTCAGCCAATTCGCCACCTCTCTTATTGCTAATATTTCAGCCTGAAAAACACCATTTCGCCCTAGGACGCATATTTGAGGAGATATGGGCAAAATAACTTTTTCATATAAAAATTGCAATTTTTTTAGGTTTTGAGCGGACTCTTAAATTTTTTGGGGTGTTACGAATTAAAGTCCTTTTCGCTCTAGGACGCGTATATACGAAGATATGGGCAAAATAAGTTTTTCAGATAAAAATTTCAATTTTTTTAGGTTTTGGGAGGATTATTCAATTTTTTTGGCGGTGGTCATGAATTAAAGTCCTTTTCGCGCTAGGGCGCTTAGTTTAGGAGATATGGGCAAAATAAGTTTTTCATATCAAAATTTAAATTTTTTAGGTTTTGGGTGGATTTGTCAATTTTTTGGGGGTGGTCACGAATTAAAGTCCATTTCGCCCTAGGACGCATATTTAAAGAGATATGGGCAAAATAACTTTTTCATATAAAAATTGCAATATTTTTAGGTTTTGAGTGGATTATTAAATTTTTTTGGGGTGTTACGAATTAAAGTCCTTTTCGCTCTAGGACGCGTATATACGAAGATATGGGCAAAATAAGATTTTCAGATAAAAATTTCAATTTTATTAGGTTTTGAGATTATTCATTTTTTTTGGGGTGGTCATGAATTAAAGTCCTTTTCGCGCTAGGGCGCTTAATTTAGGAGATATGGGCAAAATAAGTTTTTCATATCAAAATTTAAATTTATTTAGGTTTTGGGTGGATTTGTCAATTTTTTGGGGGTGGTCACGAATTAAAGTCCTTTTCGCCCTAGGACGTATATTTAAGGAGATATGGGCAAAATAACTTTTTCATATAAAAATTGCAATTTTTTTAGGTTTTGAGCGGATTATTAAATTTTTTGGGGTGTTACGAATTAAAGTCCTTTTCGCTCTAGGACGCGTATATACGAAGATATGGGCAAAATAAGATTTTCAGATAAAAATTTCAATTTTTTTAGGTTTTGGGAGGATTATTCAATTTTTTTGGGGGTGGTCATGAATTAAAGTCCTTTTCGCGCTAGGGCGCTTAGTTTAGGAGATATGGGCAAAATAAGTTTTTCATATCAAAATTTAAATTTTTTTAGGTTTTGGGTGGATTTGTCAATTTTTTGGGGGTGGTCACGAATTAAAGTCCATTTCGCCCTAGGACGCATATTTGAGGAGATATGGGCAAAATAACTTTTTCATATAAAAATTGCAATTTTTTTAGGTTTTGAGCGGATTGTTAAATTTTTTGGGGTGTTACGAATTAAAGTCCTTTTCGCTCTAGGACGCGTATTTACGAAGACATGGGCAAAATAAGTTTTTCAGATAAAAATTTCAATTTTTTTAGGTTTTGGGAGGATTATTCAATTTTTTTGGGGGTGGTCATGAATTAAAGTCCTTTTCGCGCTAGGGCGCTTAGTTTAGGAGATATGGGCAAAATAAGTTTTTCATATAAAAATTGCAATTTTTTTAGGTTTTGAGCGGATTATTAAATTTTTTGGGGTGTTACGAATTAAAGTCCTTTTCGCTCTAGGACGCGTATATACTAAGATATGGGCAAAATAATTTTTTCAGATAAAAATTTCATTTTTTTAGGTTTTGGAAGGATTATTCAATTTTTTTGGGGGTGGTCATGAATTAAAGTCCTTTTCGCGCTAGGGCGCTTAGTTTAGGAGATATGGGCAAAATAAGTTTTTCATATAAAATTTAATTTTTTTTTAGGTTTTGGGTGGATTTGTCAATTTTTTGGGGTGGTCACGAATTAAAGTCCTTTTCGCCCTGGGACGTATATTTAAGGAGATATGGGCAAAATAACTTTTTCATATAAGAATTGCAATTTTTTTAGGTTTTGAGCGGATTATTAAATTTTTTGGGGTGTTACGAATTAAAGTCCTTTTCGCTCTAGGACGCGTATATACGAAGATATGGGCAAAATAAGATTTTCAGATAAAAATTTCAATTTTTTTAGGTTTTGGGAGGATTATTCAATTTTTTTGGGGGTGGTCATGTATTAAAGTCCTTTTCGCGCTAGGGCGCTTAGTTTTGGAGATATGGGCAAAATAAGTTTTTCATATCAAAATTTAAATTTTTTTAGGTTTTGGGTGGATTTGTCAATTTTTTGGGGGTGGTCACGAATTAAAGTCCATTTCGCCCTAGGACGCATATTTAAGGAGATATGGGCAAAATAACTTTTTCATATAAAAATTGCAATTTTTTTAGGTTTTGAGCGGATTATTAAATTTTTTGGGGTGTTACGAATTAAAGACCTTTTCGCTCTAGGACGCGTATATACGAAGATATGGGCAAAATAAGTTTTTCAGATAAAAATTTCAATTTTTTGAGGTTTTGGGAGGATTATTCAATTTTTTTGGGGGTGGTCATGAATTAAAGTCCTTTTCGCGCTAGGGCGCTTAGTTTAGGAGATATGGGCAAAATAACTTTTTCATATAAAAATTTCAATATTTTTAGGTTTTGAGTGGATTATTAAATTTTTTGGGGTGTTACGAATTAAAGTCCTTTTCGCTCTAGGACGCGTATTTACGAAGATATGGGCTAAATAAGTTTTTCAGATAAAAAATTCAATTTGTTTAGGTTTTGGGAGGATTATTCAATTTTTTTGGGGGTGGTCATGAATTAAAGTCCTTTTCGCGCTAGGGCGCTTAGTTTAGGAGATATGGGCAAAATAAGTTTTTCATATAAAAATTGCAATTTTTTTAGGTTTTGAGCGGATTATTAAATTTGTTGGGGTGTTACGAATTAAAGTCCTTTTCGCTCTAGGACGCGTATATACGAAGATATGGGCAAAATAATTTTTTCAGATAAAAATTTCATTTTTTTAGGTTTTGGAAGGATTATTCAATTTTTTTGGGGGTGGTCATGAATTAAAGTCCTTTTCGCGCTAGGGCGCTTAGTTTAGGAGATATGGGCAAAATAAGTTTTTCATATCAAAATTTAAATTTTCTTAGGGTTTGGGTGGATTTGTCAATTTTTTGGGGGTGGTCACGAATTAAAGTCCATTTCGCCCTAGGACGCATATTTAAGGAGATATGGGCAAAATAACTTTTTCATATAAAAATTGCAATATTTTTAGGTTTTGAGTGGATTATTAAATTTTTTGGGGTGTTACGAATTAAAGTCCTTTTCGCTCTAGGACGCGTATTTACGAAGATATGGGCAAAATAAGTTTTTCAGATAAAAATTTCAATTTTTTTAGGTTTTGGGAGGATTATTCAATTTTTTTTTTGGGGTGGTCATGAATTAAAGTCCTTTTCGCGCTAGGGCGCTTAGTTTAGGAGATATGGGCAAAATAAGTTTTTCATATCAAAATTTAAAATTTTTTAGGTATTGGGTGGATTTGTCAAATTTTTGGGGGTGGTCACGAATTAAAGTCCTTTTCGACCTAGGACGTATATTTAAGGAGATATTGGCAAAATAACTTTTTCATATAAAAATTGCAATTTTTTTAGGTTTTGAGCGGATTATTAATTTTTTTGGGGTGTTACGAATTAAAGTCCTTTTCGCTCTAGGACGCGTATATACGAAGATATGGGCAAAATAAGTTTTTCAGATAAAAATTTCAATTTTTTGAGGTTTTGGGAGGATTATTCAATTTTTTTGGGGGTGGTCATGAATTAAAGTCCTTTTCGCGCTAGGGCGCTTAGTTTAGGAGATATGGGCAAAATAAGTTTTTCATATCAAAATTTAAATTTTTTTTAGGTTTCGGGTGGATTTGTCAATTTTTTTGATGTGGTCACGAATTAAAGTCCTTTTCGCCCTAGGACGTATATTTAAGGAGATATGGGCAAAATAAGTTTTTCATATAAAAATTTCAATTTTTTTTTGTTTTGAGCGGATTATTAAATTTTTTGGGGTGTTACGAATTAAAGTCCTTTTCGCTCTAGGACGCGTATATACGAAGATATGGGCAAAATAAGTTTTTCAGATAAAAATTTCAATTTTTTAGGTTTTGGGAGGATTATTCAATTTTTTTGGGGATGGTCATGAATTAAAGTCCTTTTCGCGCTAGGGCGCTTAGTTTAGGAGATATGGGCAAAATAAGTTTTTCATATCAAAATTTAAATTTTTTTAGGTTTTGGGTGGATTTGTCAATTTTTTTGGGGTGGTCACGAATTAAAGTCCTTTTCGCCCTAGGACGTATATTTAAGGAGATATGGGCAAAATAACTTTTTCATATAAAAATTGCAATTTTTTTAGGTTTTGAGCGGATTATTAAATTTTTTGGGGTGTTACGAATTAAAGTCCTTTTCGCTCTAGGACGCGTATATACGAAGATATGGGCAAAATAAGATTTTCAGATAAAAATTTCAATTTTTTTAGGTTTTGGGAGGATTATTCAATTTTTTTGGGGGTGGTCATGAATTAAAGTCCTTTTCGCGCTAGGGCGCTTAGTTTAGGAGATATGGGCAAAATAAGTTTTTCATATCAAAATTTAATTTTTTTTAGGTTTTGGGTGGATTTGTCAATTTTTTGGGGGTGGTCACGAATTAAAGTCCATTTCGTCCTAGGACGCATATTTGAGGAGATATGGGCAAAATAACTTTTTCATATAAAAATTGCAATTTTTTTAGGTTTTGAGCGGATTGTTAAATTTTTTGGAGTGTTACGAATTAAAGTCCTTTTCGCTCTAGGACGCGTATATACGAAGATATAGGCAAAATAAGATTTTCAGATAAAAATTTCAATTTTTTTAGGTTTTGTGAAGATTACTCAATTTTTTTGGGGGTGGTCATGAATTAAAGTCCTTTTCGCGCTAGGGCGCTTAATTTAGGAGATATGGGCAAAATAAGTTTTTCATATCAAAATTTAATTTTTTTTAGGTTTTGGGTGGATTTGTCAATTTTTTGGGTGTGGTCACGAATTAAAGTCCTTTTCGACCTAAAACGTATATTTAAGGAGATATGGGCAAAATAACTTTTTCATATAAAAATTGCAATTTTTTTAGGTTTTGAGCGGATTATTAAATTTTTTGGGGTGTTACGAATTAAAGTCCTTTTCGCTCTAGGACGCGTATATACGACGATATGGGTAAAATAAGTTTTTCAGATAAAAATTTCAATTTTTTGAGGTTTTGGGAGAATTATTCAATTTTTTTTGGGGGTGGTCATGAATTAAAGTCCTTTTCGCGCTAGGGCGCTTAGTTTAGGAGATATGGGCAAAATAAGTTTTTCATATCAAAATTTAAATTTTTTTAGGTTTTGGGTGGATTTGTCAATTTTTTGGGTGTGGTCACGAATTAAAGTCCTTTTCGCCCTAGGACGTATATTTAAGGAGATATGGGCAAAATAACTTTTTCATATAAATATTGCAATTTTTTTTTGTTTTGAGCGGATTATTAATTTTTTTGGGGTGTTACGAATTAAAGTCCTTTTCGCTCTAGGACGCGTATATACGAAGATATGGGCAAAATAAGTTTTTCAGATAAAAATTTCAATTTTTTGAGGTTTTGGGAGGATTATTCAATTTTTTTGGGGGTGGTCATGAATTAAAGTACTTTTCGCGCTAGGGCGCTTAGTTTAGGAGATATAGGCAAAATAAGTTTTTCATATCAAAATTTAAATTTTTTTTTTAGGTTTTGGGTGGATTTGTCAATTTTTTGGGTGTGTTCACGAATTAAAGTCCTTTTCGCCCTAGGACGTATCTTTAAGGAGATATGGGCAAAATAACTTTTTCATATAAAAATTGTAATTTTTTTTTGTTTTGAGCGGATTATTAAATTTTTTGGGGTGTTACGAATTAAAGTCCTTTTCGCGCTAGGGCGCTTAGTTTAGGAGATATGGGCAAAATAAGTTTTTCATATCAAAATTTATATTTTTTAGGGTTTGGGTGGATTTGTCAATTTTTTGGGGGTGGTCACGAATTAAAGTCCTTTTCGCCCTAGGACGTATATTTAAGGAGATATGGGCAAAATAACTTTTTCATATAAAAATTGCAATTTTTTTAGGTTTTGAGCGGATTATTAAATTTTTTGGGGTGTTACGAATTAAAGTCCTTTTCGCTCTAGGACGCGTATATACGAAGATATGGGCAAAATAAGTTTTTCAGATAAAAATTTCAATTTTTTGAGGTTTTGGGAGGATTATTCAATTTTTTTTGGGGGTGGTCATGAATTAAAGTCCTTTTCGCGCTAGGGCGCTTAGTTTAGGAGATATGGGCAAAATAAGTTTTTCATATCAAAATTTAATTTTTTTTGGGTTTTGGGTGGATTTGTCAATTTTTTGGGGGTGGTCACGAATTAAAGTCCTTTTCGCCCTAGGACGTATATTTAAGGAGATATGGGCAAAATAACTTTTTCATATAAAAATTGCATTTTTTTTGTTTTGAACGGATTATTAAATTTTTTGGGGTGTTACGAATTAAAGTCCTTTTCGTTCTAGGACGCGTATATACGAAGATATGGGCAAAATAAGTTTTTCAAATAAAAATTTCAATTTTTTTAGGTTTTGGGAGGATTATTCATTTTTTTGGGGGGTGGTCATGAATTAAAGTCCTTTTCGCGCTAGGGTGCTTAGTTTAGGAGATATGGGCAAAATAAGTTTTTCATATCAAAATTTAAATTTTTTAGGTTTTGGGTGGATTTGTCAATTTTTTGGGGGTGGTCACGAATTAAAGTCCATTTCGCCCTAGGACGCATATTTAAGGAGATATGGGCAAAATAACTTTTTCATATAAAAATTGCAATTTTTTTAGGTTTTGAGCGGATTATTAAATTTTTTGGGGTGTTACGAATTAAAGTCCTTTTCGCTCTAGGACGCGTATATACGAAGATATGGGCAAAATAAGATTTTCAGATAAAAATTTCAATTTTTTTTAGGTTTTGGGAGGATTATTCAATTTTTTTGGGGGTGTACATGAATTAAAGTCCTTTTCGCGCTAGGGCGCTTAGTTTAGGAGATATGGGCAAAATAAGTTTTTCATATCAAAATTTAAATTTTTTTTTAGGTTTTGGGTGGATTTGTCAATTTTTTGGGTGTGTTCACGAATTAAAGTCCTTTTCGCCCTAGGACGTATCTTTAAGGAGATATGGGCAAAATAACTTTTTCATATAAAAATTGCAATTTTTTTTTTGTTTTGAGCGGATTATTAAATTTTTTGGGGTGTTACGAATTAAAGTCCTTTTCGTTCTAGGACGCGTATATACGAAGATATGGGCAAAATAAGTTTTTAAGATAAAAATTTCAATTTTTTTAGGTTTTGGGAGGATTATTCATTTTTTTGGGGGTGGTCATGAATTAAAGTCCTTTTCGCGCTAGGGCGCTTAGCTTAGGAGATATGGGCAAAATAAGTTTTTCATATCAAAATTTAAATTTTTTTAGGTTTTGGGTGGATTTGTCAATTTTTTGGGGGTGGTCACGAATTAAAGTCCTTTTCGCCCTAGGACGTATATTTAAGGAGATATGGGCAAAATAACTTTTTCATATAAAAATTGCAATTTTTTTAGGTTTTGAGCGGATTATTAAATTTTTTGGGGTGTTACGAATTAAAGTCCTTTTCGCGCTAGGGCGCTTAGTTTAGGAGATATGGGCAAAATAAGTTTTTCATATCAAAATTTAAATTTTTTTAGGGTTTGGGTGGATTTGTCAATTTTTTGGGGGTGGTCACGAATTAAAGTCCTTTTCGCCCTAGGACGTATAGTTAAGGAGATATGGGCAAAATAACTTTTTCATATAAAAATTGCAATTTTTTTAGGTTTTGAGCGGATTATTAAATTTTTTGGGGTGTTACGAATTAAAGTCCTTTTCGTTCTAGGACGCGTATATGCGAAGATATGGGCAAAATAAGATTTTCAGATAAAAATTTCAATTTTTTTTTAGGTTTTGGGAGGATTATTTAATTTTTTTGGGGGTGGTCATGAATTAAAGTCCTTTTCGCGCTAGGGCGCTTAGTTTAGGAGATATGGGCAAAATAAGTTTTTCATATCAAAATTTAAATTTTTTTAGGTTTTGGGTGGATTTGTCAATTTTTTGGGGGTGGTCACGAATTAAAGTCCTTTTCGCCCTAGGACGTATATTTAAGGAGATATGGGCAAAATAACTTTTTCATATAAAAATTGCAATTTTTTTAGGTTTTGAGCGGATTATTAAATTTTTTGGGGTGTTACGAATTAAAGTCCTTTTCGCGCTAGGGCGCTTAGTTTAGGAGATATGGGCAAAATAAGTTTTTCATATCAAAATTTAAATTTTTTTAGGGTTTGGGTGGATTTGTCAATTTTTTGGGGGTGGTCACGAATTAAAGTCCTTTTCGCCCTAGGACGTATATTTAAGGAGATATGGGCAAAATAACTTTTTCATATAAAAATTGAATTTTTTTTAGGTTTTGAGCGGATTATTAAATTTTTTGGGGTGTTACGAATTAAAGTCCTTTTCGCTCTAGGACGAGTATATACGAAGATATGGGCAAAATAAGATTTTCAGATAAAAATTTCAATTTTTTGAGGTTTTGGGAGGATTATTCAATTTTTTTGCGGGTGGTCATGAATTAAAGTCCTTTTCGCGCTAGGGCGCTTAGTTTAGGAGATATGGGCAAAATAAGTTTTTCATATCAAAATTTAATTTTTTTTTAGGTTTTGGGTGGATTTGTCAATTTTTTGGGGGTGGTCACGAATTAAAGTCCTTTTCGCCCTAGGACGTATATTTAAGGAGATATGGGCAAAATAACTTTTTCATATAAAAATTGCATTTTTTTTTTGTTTTGAGCGGATTATTAAATTTTTTGGGGTGTTACGAATTAAAGTCCTTTTCGTTCTAGGACGCGTATATACGAAGATATGGGCAAAATAAGTTTTTCAAATAAAAATTTCAATTTTTTTAGGTTTTGGGAGGATTATTCATTTTTTTGGGGGTGGTCATGAATTAAAGTCCTTTTCGCGCTAGGGCGCTTAGTTTAGGAGATATGGGCAAAATAAGATTTTCATATCAAAATTTAAATTTTTTTAGGTTTTGGGTGGATTTGTCAATTTTTTGGGGGTGGTCACGAATTAAAGTCCATTTCGCCCTAGGACGCATATTTAAGGAGATATGGGCAAAATAACTTTTTCATATAAAAATTGCAATTTTTTTAGGTTTTGAGCGGATTATTAAATTTTTTGGGGTGTTACGAATTAAAGTCCTTTTCGCTCTAGGACGCGTATATACGAAGATATGGGCAAAATAAGTTTTTCAGATAAAAATTTCAATTTTTTGAGGTTTTGGGTGGATTATTCAATTTTTTTGGGGGTGGTCATGAATTAAAGTCCTTTTCGCGCTAGGGCGCTTAGTTTAGGAGATATGGGCAAAATAAGTTTTTCATATCAAAATTTAAATTTTTTTTAGGTTTTGGGTGGATTTGTCAATTTTTTTAGTGTGGTCACGAATTAAAGTCCTTTTCGCCCTAGGACGTATATTTAAGGAGATATGGGCAAAATAACTTTTTCATATAAACATTGCATTTTTTTAGGTTTTGAGCGGGTTATTAAATTTTTTGGGGTGTTACGAATTAAAGTCCTTTTCGTTCTAGGACGCGTATATACGAAGATATGGGCAAAATAAGTTTTTCAGATAAAAATTTCAATTTTTTTTTAGGTTTTGGGAGGATTATTCAATTTTTTTGGGGGTGGTCATGAATTAAAGTCCTTTTCGCGCTAGGGCGCTTAGTTTAGGAGATATGGGCAAAATAAGTTTTTCATATCAAAATTTAAATTTTTTTTTAGGTTTTGGGTGGATTTGTCAATTTTTTGGGTGTGTTCACGAATTAAAGTCCTTTTCGCCCTAGGACGTATCTTTAAGGAGATATGGGCAAAATAACTTTTTCATATAAAAATTGCAATTTTTTTTTTGTTTTGAGCGGATTATTAAATTTTTTGTGGTGTTACGAATTAAAGTCCTTTTCGTTCTAGGACGCGTATATACGAAGATATGGGCAAAATAAGTTTTTCAGATAAAAATTTCAATTTTTTTAGGTTTTGGGAGGATTATTCCTTTTTTTTGGGGGTGGCCATGAATTAAAGTCCTTTTCGCGCTAGGGCGCTTAGCTTAGGAGATATGGGCAAAATAAGTTTTTCATATCAAAATTTAAATTTTTTTAGGTTTTGGGTGGATTTGTCAATTTTTTTGGGGGTGGTCACGAATTAAAGTCCTTTTCGTCCTAGGACGTATATTTAAGGAGATATGGGCAAAATAACTTTTTCATACAAAAATTGCAATTTTTTTAGGTTTTGAGCGGATTATTAAATTTTTTGGGGTGTTACGAATTAAAGTCCTTTTCGCGCTAGGGCGCTTAGTTTAGGAGATATGGGCAAAATAAGTTTTTCATATCAAAATTTAAATTTTTTTAGGGTTTGGGTGGATTTGTCAATTTTTTGGGGGTGGTCACGAATTAAAGTCCTTTTCGCCCTAGGACGTATATTTAAGGAGATATGGGCAAAATAAATTTTTCATATAAAAATTGCAATTTTTTTAGGTTTTGAGCGGATTATTAAATTTTTTGGGGTGTTACGAATTAAAGTCCTTTTCGCTCTAGGACGCGTATATACGAAGATATGGGCAAAATAAGTTTCTCAGATAAAAATTTCAATTTTTTGAGGTTTTGGGAGGATTATTCAATTTGTTTGCGGGTGGTCATGAATTAAAGTCCTTTTCGCGCTAGGGGGCTTAGTTTAGGAGATATGGGCAAAATAAGTTTTTCATATCAAAATTTAAATTTTTTTTAGGTTTTGGGTGGATTTGTCAATTTTTTGGGGGTGGTCACGAATTAAAGTCCTTTTCGCCCTAGGACGTATATTTAAGGAGATATGGGCAAAATAACTTTTTCATATAAAAATTGCATTTTTTTTTGTTTTGAGCGGATTATTAAATTTTTTGGGGTGTTACGAATTAAAGTCCTTCTCGTTCTAGGACGCGTATATACGAAGATATGGGCAAAATAAGTTTTTCAGATAAAAATTTCAATTTTTTTAGGTTTCGGGAGGATTATTCAATTTTTTTGGGGGTGGTCATGAATTAAAGTCCTTTTCGCGATAGGGCGCTTAGTTTAGGAGATATGGGCAAAATAAGATTTTCATATCAAAATTTAAATTTTTTTAGGTTTTGGGTGGATTTGTCAATTTTTTGGGGGTGGTCACGAATTAAAGTCCATTTCGCCCTAGGACGCATATTTAAGGAGATATGGGCAAAATAACTTTTTCATATAAAAATTGCAATTTTTTTAGGTTTTGAGCGGATTATTAAATTTTTTGGGGTGTTACGAATTAAAGTCCTTTTCGCTCTAGGACGCGTATATACGAAGATATGGGCAAAATAAGTTTTTCAGATAAAAATTTCAATTTTTTGAGGTTTTGGGTGGATTATTCAATTTTTTTGGGGGTGGTCATGAATTAAAGTCCTTTTCGCGCTAGGGCGCTTAGTTTAGGAGATATGGGCAAAATAAGTTTTTCATATCAAAATTTAAATTTTTTTTAGGTTTTGGGTGGATTTGTCAATTTTTTTAGTGTGGTCACGAATTAAAGTCCTTTTCGCCCTAGGACGTATATTTAAGGAGATATGGGCAAAATAACATTTTCATATAAACATTGCATTTTTTTAGGTTTTGAGCGGATTATTAAATTTTTTGGGGTGTTACGAATTAAAGTCCTTTTCGTTCTAGGACGCGTATATACGAAGATATGGGCAAAATAAGTTTTTCAGATAAAAATTTCAATTTTTTTTTTAGGTTTTGGGAGGATTATTCAATTTTTTTGGGGGTGGTCATGAATTAAAGTCCTTTTCGCGCTAGGGCGCTTAGTTTAGGAGATATGGGCAAAATAAGTTTTTCATATCAAAATTTAAATTTTTTTTTAGGTTTTGGGTGGATTTGTCAATTTTTTGGGTGTGTTCACGAATTAAAGTCCTTTTCGCCCTAGGACGTATCTTTAAGGAGATATGGGCAAAATAACTTTTTCATATAAAAATTGCAATTTTTTTTTGTTTTGAGCGGATTATTAAATTTTTTGGGGTGTTACGAATTAAAGTCCTTTTCGTTCTAGGACGCGTATATACGAAGATATGGGCAAAATAAGTTTTTCAGATAAAAATTTCAATTTTTTTAGGTTTTGGGAGGATTATTCCTTTTTTTTGGGGGTGGCCATGAATTAAAGTCCTTTTCGCGCTAGGGCGCTTAGCTTAGGAGATATGGGCAAAATAAGTTTTTCATATCAAAATTTAAATTTTTTTAGGTTTTGGGTGGATTTGTCAATTTTTTTGGGGGTGGTCACGAATTAAAGTCCTTTTCGTCCTAGGACGTATATTTAAGGAGATATGGGCAAAATAACTTTTTCATACAAAAATTGCAATTTTTTTAGGTTTTGAGCAGATTATTAAATTTTTGGGGTGTTACGAATTAAAGTCCTTTTCGCGCTAGGGCGCTTAGTGTAGGAGATATGGGCAAAATAAGTTTTTCATATCAAAATTTAAATTTTTTTAGGGTTTGGGTGGATTTGTCAATTTTTTGGGGGTGGTCACGAATTAAAGTCCTTTTCGCCCTAGGACGTATATTTAAGGAGATATGGGCAAAATAAATTTTTCATATAAAAATTGCAATTTTTTTAGGTTTTGAGCGGATTATTAAATTTTTTGGGGTGTTACGAATTAAAGTCCTTTTCGCTCTAGGACGCGTATATACGAAGATATGGGCAAAATAAGTTTTTCAGATAAAAATTTCAATTTTTTGAGGTTTTGGGAGGATTATTCAATTTTTTTGCGGGTGGTCATGAATTAAAGTCCTTTTCGCGCTAGGGCGCTTAGTTTAGGAGATATGGGCAAAATAAGATTTTCATATCAAAATTTAAATTTTTTTAGGTTTTGGGTGGATTTGTCAATTTTTTGGGGGTGGTCACGAATTAAAGTCCATTTCGCCCTAGGACGCATATTTAAGGAGATATGGGCAAAATAACTTTTTCATATAAAAATTGCAATTTTTTTAGGTTTTGAGCGGATTATTAAATTTTTTGGGGTGTTACGAATTAAAGTCCTTTTCGCTCTAGGACGCGTATATACGAAGATATGGGCAAAATAAGTTTTTCAGATAAAAATTTCAATTTTTTGAGGTTTTGGGTGGATTATTCAATTTTTTTGGGGGTGGTCATGAATTAAAGTCCTTTTCGCGCTAGGGCGCTTAGTTTAGGAGATATGGGCAAAATAAGTTTTTCATATCAAAATTTAAATTTTTTTTAGGTTTTGGGTGGATTTGTCAATTTTTTTAGTGTGGTCACGAATTAAAGTCCTTTTCGCCCTAGGACGTATATTTAAGGAGATATGGGCAAAATAACTTTTTCATATAAACATTGCATTTTTTTAGGTTTTGAGCGGATTATTAAATTTTTTGGGGTGTTACGAATTAAAGTCCTTTTCGTTCTAGGACGCGTATATACGAAGATATGGGCAAAATAAGTTTTTCAGATAAAAATTTCAATTTTTTTTTAGGTTTTGGGAGGATTATTCAATTTTTTTGGGGGTGGTCATGAATTAAAGTCCTTTTCGCGCTAGGGCGCTTATTTAGGAGATATGGGCAAAATAAGTTTTTCATATCAAAATTTAAATTTTTTTTTAGGTTTTGGGTGGATTTGTCAATTTTTTGGGTGTGTTCACGAATTAAAGTCCTTTTCGCCCTAGGACGTATCTTTAAGGAGATATGGGCAAAATAATTTTTCATATAAAAATTGCAATTTTTTTTTTGTTTTGAGCGGATTATTAAATTTTTTGGGGTGTTACGAATTAAAGTCCTTTTCGTTCTAGGACGCGTATATACGAAGATATGGGCAAAATAAGTTTTTCAGATAAAAATTTCAATTTTTTTAGGTTTTGGGAGGATTATTCCTTTTTTTTGGGGGTGGCCATGAATTAAAGTCCTTTTCGCGCTAGGGCGCTTAGCTTAGGAGATATGGGCAAAATAAGTTTTTCATATCAAAATTTAAATTTTTTTAGGTTTTGGGTGGATTTGTCAATTTTTTTGGGGGTGGTCACGAATTAAAGTCCTTTTCGTCCTAGGACGTATATTTAAGGAGATATGGGCAAAATAACTTTTTCATACAAAAATTGCAATTTTTTTAGGTTTTGAGCGGATTATTAAATTTTTTGGGGTGTTACGAATTAAAGTCCTTTTCGTTCTAGGACGCGTATATACGAAGATATGGGCAAAATAAGTTTTTCAGATAAAAATTTCAATTTTTTGAGGTTTTGGGAGGATTATTCAATTTGTTTGCGGGTGGTCATGAATTAAAGTCCTTTTCGCGCTAGGGGGCTTAGTTTAGGAGATATGGGCAAAATAAGTTTTTCATATCAAAATTTAAATTTTTTTTAGGTTTTGGGTGGATTTGTCAATTTTTTGGGGGTGGTCACGAATTAAAGTCCTTTTCGCCCTAGGACGTATATTTAAGGAGATATGGGCAAAATAACTTTTTCATATAAAAATTGCATTTTTTTTTGTTTTGAGCGGATTATTAAATTTTTTGGGGTGTTACGAATTAAAGTCCTTCTCGTTCTAGGACGCGTATATACGAAGATATGGGCAAAATAAGTTTTTCAGATAAAAATTTCAATTTTTTTAGGTTTCGGGAGGATTATTCAATTTTTTTGGGGGTGGTCATGAATTAAAGTCCTTTTCGCGCTAGGGCGCTTAGTTTAGGAGATATGGGCAAAATAAGATTTTCATATCAAAATTTAAATTTTTTTAGGTTTTGGGTGGATTTGTCAATTTTTTGGGGGTGGTCACGAATTAAAGTCCATTTCGCCCTAGGACGCATATTTAAGGAGATATGGGCAAAATAACTTTTTCATATAAAAATTGCAATTTTTTTAGGTTTTGAGCGGATTATTAAATTTTTTGGGGTGTTACGAATTAAAGTCCTTTTCGCTCTAGGACGCGTATATACGAAGATATGGGAAAAATAAGTTTTTCAGATAAAAATTTCAATTTTTTGAGGTTTTGGGTGGATTATTCAATTTTTTTGGGGGTGGTCATGAATTAAAGTCCTTTTCGCGCTAGGGCGCTTAGTTTAGGAGATATGGGCAAAATAAGTTTTTCATATCAAAATTTAAATTTTTTTTAGGTTTTGGGTGGATTTGTCAATTTTTTTAGTGTGGTCACGAATTAAAGTCCTTTTCGCCCTAGGACGTATATTTAAGGAGATATGGGCAAAATAACTTTTTCATATAAACATTGCATTTTTTTAGGTTTTGAGCGGATTATTAAATTTTTTGGGGTGTTACGAATTAAAGTCCTTTTCGTTCTAGGACGCGTATATACGAAGATATGGGCAAAATAAGTTTTTCAGATAAAAATTTCAATTTTTTTTTAGGTTTTGGGAGGATTATTCAATTTTTTTGGGGGTGGTCATGAATTAAAGTCCTTTTCGCGCTAGGGCGCTTAGTTTAGGAGATATGGGCAAAATAAGTTTTTCATATCAAAATTTAAATTTTTTTTTAGGTTTTGGGTGGATTTGTCAATTTTTTGGGTGTGTTCACTAATTAAAGTCCTTTTCGCCCTAGGACGTATCTTTAAGGAGATATGGGCAAAATAACTTTTTCATATAAAAATTGCAATTTTTTTTTGTTTTGAGCGGATTATTAAATTTTTTGGGGTGTTACGAATTAAAGTCCTTTTCGTTCTAGGACGCGTATATACGAAGATATGGGCAAAATAAGTTTTTCAGATAAAAATTTCAATTTTTTTAGGTTTTGGGAGGATTATTCCTTTTTTTTGGGGGTGGCCATGAATTAAAGTCCTTTTCGCGCTAGGGCGCTTAGCTTAGGAGATATGGGCAAAATAAGTTTTTCATATCAAAATTTAAATTTTTTTAGGTTTTGGGTGGATTTGTCAATTTTTTTGGGGGTGGTCACGAATTAAAGTCCTTTTCGTCCTAGGACGTATATTTAAGGAGATATGGGCAAAATAACTTTTTCATACAAAAATTGCAATTTTTTTAGGTTTTGAGCGGATTATTAAATTTTTTGGGGTGTTACGAATTAAAGTCCTTTTCGCGCTAGGGCGCTTAGTGTAGGAGATATGGGCAAAATAAGTTTTTCATATCAAAATTTAAAATTTTTTAGGGTTTGGGTGGATTTGTCAATTTTTTGGGGGTGGTCACGAATTAAAGTCCTTTTCGCCCTAGGACGTATATTTAAGGAGATATGGGCAAAATAAATTTTTCATATAAAAATTGCAATTTTTTTAGGTTTTGAGCGGATTATTAAATTTTTTGGGGTGTTACGAATTAAAGTCCTTTTCGCTCTAGGACGCGTATATACGAAGATATGGGCAAAATAAGTTTTTCAGATAAAAATTTCAATTTTTTGAGGTTTTGGGAGGATTATTCAATTTTTTTGCGGGTGGTCATGAATTAAAGTCCTTTTCGCGCTAGGGCGCTTAGTTTAGGAGATATGGGCAAAATAAGTTTTTCATATCAAAATTTAAATTTTTTTTAGGTTTTGGGTGGATTTGTCAATTTTTTGGGGGTGGTCACGAATTAAAGTCCTTTTCGCCCTAGGACGTATATTTAAGGAGATATGGGCAAAATAACTTTTTCATATAAAAATTGCATTTTTTTTTGTTTTGAGCGGATTATTAAATTTTTTGGGGTGTTACGAATTAAAGTCCTTCTCGTTCTAGGACGCGTATATACGAAGATATGGGCAAAATAAGTTTTTCAGATAAAAATTTCAATTTTTTTAGGTTTCGGGAGGATTATTCAATTTTTTTGGGGGTGGTCATGAATTAAAGTCCTTTTCGCGCTAGGGCGCTTAGTTTAGGAGATATGGGCAAAATAAGTTTTTCACATCAAAATTTAAATTTTTTTAGGTTTTGGGTGGATTTGTCAATTTTTTGGGGGTGGTCACGAATTAAAGTCCATTTCGCCCTAGGACGCATATTTGAGGAGATATGGGCAAAATAACTTTTTCATATAAAAATTGCAATATTTTTAGGTTTTGAGTGGATTATTAAATTTTTTGGGGTGTTACGAATTAAAGTCCTTTTCGCGCTAGGACGCGTATTTACGAAGATATGGGCAAAATAAGTTTTTCAGATAAAAATTTAAGTTTTGTTAGGTTTTGGGAGGATTACTCAATTTTTTTGGGGGTGGTCATGAATTTTGATATGAAAAATAAGTTTTTCATATCAAAATTTAAATTTTTTAGGTTTTGGGTGGATTTGTCAATTTTTTGGGTGTGGTCACGAATTAAAGTCCATTTCGCCCTAGGACGCATATTTAAGGAGATATGGGCAAAATAACTTTTTCATATGAAAATTGCAATATTTTTAGGTTTTGAGTGGATTATTAAATTTTTTTGGTGTTACGAATTAAAGTCCTTTTCGCTCTAGGACGCGTATTTACGAAGATATGGGCAAAATAAGTTTTTCAGATAAAAATTTCAATTTTTTTAGGTTTTGGGAGGATTATTCAATTTTTTTTTGGGGGTGGTCATGAATTAAAGTCCTTTTCGCGCTAGGGCGCTTAGTTAAGGAGATATGGGCAAAATAAGTTTTTCATATCAAAATTTAAATTTTTTTAGGTATTGGGTGGATTTGTCAATTTTTTGGGGGTGGTCACGAATTAAAGTCCTTTTCGACCTAGGACGTATATTTAAGGAGATATGGGCAAAATAACTTTTTCATATAAAAATTGCAATTTTTTTAGGTTTTGAGCGGATTATTAAATTTTTTGGGGTGTTACGAATTAAAGTCCTTTTCGTTCGAGGACGCGTATATACGAAGATATGGGCAAAATAAGTTTTTCAGATAAAAATTTCAATTTTTTTAGGTTTTGGAGGATTATTCATTTTTTTGGGGGTGGTCATGAATTAAAGTCCTTTTCGCGCTAGGGCGCTTAGTTTAGGAGATATGGGCAAAATAACTTTTTCATATCAAAATTTAAATTTTTTTAGGTTTTGGGTGGATTTGTCAATTTTTTGGGGGTGGTCACGAATTAAAGTCCTTTTCGCCCTGGGACGTATATTTAAGGAGATATGGGCAAAATAACTTTTTCATATAAAAATTGCAATTTTTTTAGGTTTTGAGCGGATTATTAAATTTTTTGGGGTGTTACGAATTAAAGTCCTTTTCGCTCTAGGACGCGTATATACGAAGATATGGGCAAAATAAGTTTTTCAGATAAAAATTTCAATTTTTTGAGGTTTTGGGAGGATTATTCAATTTTTTTGGGGGTGGTCATGAATTTTGATATGAAAAATAAGTTTTTCATATCAAAATTTAAATTTTTTAGGTTTTGGGTGGATTTGTCAATTTTTTGGGTGTGGTCTCGAATTAAAGTCCATTTCGCCCTAGGACGCATATTTAAGGAGATATGGGCAAAATAACTTTTTCATATAAAAATTGCAATATTTTTAGGTTTTGAGTGGATTATTAAATTTTTTTGGTGTTACGAATTAAAGTCCTTTTCGCTCTAGGACGCGTATTTACGAAGATATGGGCAAAATAAGTTTTTCAGATAAAAATTTCAATTTTTTTAGGTTTTGGGAGGATTATTCAATTTTTTTTTGGGGGTGGTCATGAATTAAAGTCCTTTTCGCGCTAGGGCGCTTAGTTTAGGAGATATGGGCAAAATAAGTTTTTCATATCAAAATTTAAATTTTTTAGGTTTTTTAGGTGGTTTTGTCAATTTTTTGGGGGTGGTCACGAATTATAGTCCACTTCGCCCTAGGACGCATATTTGAGGAGATATGGGCAAAACAACTTTTTCATATAAAAATTGCAATTTTTTTAGGTTTTGAGCGGATTGTTAAATTTTTTGGGGTGTTACGAATTAAAGTCCTTTTCGCTCTAGGACGCATATATACGAAGATATGGGCAAAATAAGATTTTCAGATAAAAATTTCAATTTTTTGAGGTTTCGGGAGGATTATTCAATTTTTTTTTGGGGGTGGTCATGAATTAAAGTCCTTTTCGCGCCAGGGCGCTTAGTTTAGGAGATATGGGCAAAATAAGATTTTCATATCAAAATTTAAATTTTTTTAGGTTTTGGGTGGATTTGTCAATTTTTTGGGGGTGGTCACGAATTAAAGTCCATTTCGCCCTAGGACGCATATTTAAGGAGATATGGGCAAAATAACTTTTTCATATAAAAATTGCAATTTTTTTTAGGTTTTGAGCGGATTATTTAATTTTTTGGGGTGTTACGAATTAAAGTCCTTTTCGCTCTAGGACGCGTATATACGAAGATATGGGCAAAATAAGTTTTTCAGATAAAAATTTCAATTTTTTTAGGTTTCGGGAGGATTATTCAATTTTTTTGGGGGTGGTCATGAATTAAAGTCCTTTTCGCGCTAGGGCGCTTAGTTTAGGAAATATGGGCAAAATAAGTTTTTCATATCAAAATTTAAATTTTTTTAGGTTTTGGGTGGATTTGTCAATTTTTTTGGTGTGGTCACGAATTAAAGTCCTTTTCGCCCTAGGACGTATATTTAAGGAGATATGGGCAAAATAACTTTTTCATATAAAAATTGCAATTTTTTTAGGTTTTGAGCGGATTATTAAATTTTTTGGGGTGTTACGAATTAAAGTCCTTTTCGTTCTAGGACGCGTATATACGAAGATATGGGCAAAATAAGATTTTCAGATAAAAATTTCAATTTTTTTAGTTTTTGGGAGGATTATTCAATTTTTTTGGGGGTGGTCATGAATTAAAGTCCTTTTCGCGCTAGGGCACTTAGTTTAGGAGATATGGGCAAAATAAGTTTTTCACATCAAAATTTAAATTTTTTTAGGTTTTGGGTGGATTTGTCAATTTTTTGGGGGTGGTCACGAATTAAAGTCCATTTCGCCCTAGGACGCATATTTGAGGAGATATGGGCAAAATAACTTTTTCATATAAAAATTGCAATATTTTTAGGTTTTGAGTGGATTATTAAATTTTTTGGGGTGTTACGAATTAAAGTCCTTTTCGCGCTAGGACGCGTATTTACGAAGATATGGGCAAAATAAGTTTTTCAGATAAAAATTTAAATTTTTTTAGGTTTTGGGAGGATTACTCAATTTTTTTGGGGGTGGTCATGAATTTTGATATGAAAAATAAGTTTTTCATATCAAAATTTAAATTTTTTAGGTTTTGGGTGGATTTGTCAATTTTTTGGGTGTGGTCACGAATTAAAGTCCATTTCGCCCTAGGACGCATATTTAAGGAGATATGGGCAAAAGAACTTTTTCATATGAAAATTGCAATATTTTTAGGTTTTGAGTGGATTATTAAATTTTTTTGGTGTTACGAATTAAAGTCCTTTTCGCTCTAGGACGCGTATTTACGAAGATATGGGCAAAATAAGTTTTTCAGATAAAAATTTCAATTTTTTTAGGTTTTGGGAGGATTATTCAATTTTTTTTTTGGGGTGGTCATGAATTAAAGTCCTTTTCGCGCTAGGGCGCTTAGTTAAGGAGATATGGGCAAAATAAGTTTTTCATATCAAAATTTAAATTTTTTTAGGTATTGGGTGGATTTGTCAATTTTTTGGGGGTGGTCACGAATTAAAGTCCTTTTCGCCCTGGGACGTATATTTAAGGAGATATGGGCAAAATAACTTTTTCATATAAAAATTGCAATTTTTTTAGGTTTTGAGCGGATTATTAAATTTTTTGGGGTGTTACGAATTAAAGTCCTTTTCGCTCTAGGACGCGTATATACGAAGATATGGGCAAAATAAGTTTTTCAGATAAAAATTTCAATTTTTTGAGGTTTTGGGAGGATTATTCAATTTTTTTGGGGGTGGTCATGAATTTTGATATGAAAAATAAGTTTTTCATATCAAAATTTTAATTTTTTAGGTTTTGGGTGGATTTGTCAATTTTTTGGGTGTGGTCTCGAATTAAAGTCCATTTCGCCCTAGGACGCATATTTAAGGAGATATGGGCAAAATAACTTTTTCATATAAAAATTGCAATATTTTTAGGTTTTGAGTGGATTATTAAATTTTTTTGGTGTTACGAATTAAAGTCCTTTTCGCTCTAGGACGCGTATTTACGAAGATATGGGCAAAATAAGTTTTTCAGATAAAAATTTCAATTTTTTTAGGTTTTGGGAGGATTATTCAATTTTTTTTTGGGGGTGGTCATGAATTAAAGTCCTTTTCGCGCTAGGGCGCTTAGTTTAGGAGCTATGGGCAAAATAACTTTTTCATATCAAAATTTAAATTTTTTTAGGTATTGGGTGGATTTGTCAATTTTTTGGGGGTGGTCACGAATTAAAGTTCTTTTCGACCTAGGACGTATATTTAAGGAGATATGGGCAAAATAACTTTTTCATATAAAAATTGCAATTTTTTTAGGTTTTGAGCGGATTAATAAATTTTTTGGGGTGTTACGAATTAAAGTCCTTTTCGCTCTAGGACGCGTATATACGAAGATATGGGCAAAATAAGTTTTTCGGATAAAAATTTCAATTTTTTTAGGTTTTGGAGGATTATTCATTTTTTTTGGGGGTGGTCATGAATTAAAGTCCTTTTCGCGCTAGGGCGCTTAGTTTAGGAGATATGGGCAAAATAAGTTTTTCATATCAAAATTTAAATTTTTTTAGGTTTTGGGTGGATTTGTCAATTTTTTGGGGGTGGTCACGAATTAAAGTCCTTTTCGCCCTGGGACGTATATTTAAGGAGATATGGGCAAAATAACTTTTTCATATAAAAATTGCAATTTTTTTAGGTTTTGAGCGGATTATTAAATTTTTTGGGGTGTTACGAATTAAAGTCCTTTTCGCTCTAGGACGCGTATATACGAAGATATGGGCAAAATAAGTTTTTCAGATAAAAATTTCAATTTTTTGAGGTTTTGGGAGGATTATTCAATTTTTTTGGGGGTGGTCATGAATTAAAGTCCTTTTCGCGCTAGGGCGCTTAGTTTAGGAGATATGGGCAAAATAAGTTTTTCATATCAAAATTTAAATTTTTTTTAGGTTTTGGGTGGATTTGTCAATTGTTTGGGTGTGTTCACGAATAAAAGTCCTTTTCGCCCTAGGACGTATATTTAAGGAGATATGGGCAAAATAACGTTTTCATATAAAAATTGCAATTTTTTTAGGTTTTGAGCGGATTATTACATTTTTTGGGGTGTTACGAATTAAAGTCCTTTTCGCTCTAGGACGCGTATATACGAAGATATGGGCAAAATAAGATTTTCAGATAAAAATTTCAATTTTTTTAGGTTTTGGGAGGATTATTCATTTTTTTTGGGGTGGTCATGAATTAAAGTCCTTTTCGCGCTAGGGCGCTTAGTTTAGGAGATATGGGCAAAATAAGTTTTTCATATCAAAATTTAAATTTTTTTAGGTTTTTTTAGGTGGATTTGTCAATTTTTTGGGGGTGGTCACGAATTAAAGTCCACTTCGCCCTAGGACGCATATTTGAGGAGATATGGGCAAAACAACTTTTTCATATAAAAATTGCAATTTTTTTAGGTTTTGAGCGGATTGTTAAATTTTTTGGGGTGTTACGAATTAAAGTCCTTTTCGCTCTAGGACGCGTATATACGAAGATATGGGCAAAATAAGATTTTCAGATAAAAATTTCAATTTTTTGAGGTTTTGGGAGGATTATTCAATTTTATTGGGGGTGGTCATGAATTAAAGTCCTTTTCGCGCTAGGGCGCTTAGCTTAGGAGATATGGGCAAAATAAGTTTTTCATATCAAAATTTAAATTTTTTTAGGTTTTGGGTGGATTTGTCAATTTTTTTGGGGGTGGTCACGAATTAAAGTCCTTTTCGTCCTAGGACGTATATTTAAGGAGATATGGGCAAAATAACTTTTTCATACAAAAATTGCAATTTTTTTAGGTTTTGAGCGGATTATTAAATTTTTTGGGGTGTTACGAATTAAAGTCCTTTTCGCGCTAGGGCGCTTAGTGTAGGAGATATGGGCAAAATAAGTTTTTCATATCAAAATTTAAAATTTTTTAGGGTTTGGGTGGATTTGTCAATTTTTTGGGGGTGGTCACGAATTAAAGTCCTTTTCGCCCTAGGACGTATATTTAAGGAGATATGGGCAAAATAAATTTTTCATATAAAAATTGCAATTTTTTTAGGTTTTGAGCGGATTATTAAATTTTTTGGGGTGTTACGAATTAAAGTCCTTTTCGCTCTAGGACGCGTATATACGAAGATATGGGCAAAATAAGTTTTTCAGATAAAAATTTCAATTTTTTGAGGTTTTGGGAGGATTATTCAATTTTTTTGCGGGTGGTCATGAATTAAAGTCCTTTTCGCGCTAGGGCGCTTAGTTTAGGAGATATGGGCAAAATAAGTTTTTCATATCAAAATTTAAATTTTTTTTAGGTTTTGGGTGGATTTGTCAATTTTTTGGGGGTGGTCACGAATTAAAGTCCTTTTCGCCCTAGGACGTATATTTAAGGAGATATGGGCAAAATAACTTTTTCATATAAAAATTGCATTTTTTTTTTGTTTTGAGCGGATTATTAAATTTTTTGGGGTGTTACGAATTAAAGTCCTTCTCGTTCTAGGACGCGTATATACGAAGATATGGGCAAAATAAGTTTTTCAGATAAAAATTTCAATTTTTTTAGGTTTCGGGAGGATTATTCAATTTTTTTGGGGGTGGTCATGAATTAAAGTCCTTTTCGCGCTAGGGCGCTTAGTTTAGGAGATATGGGCAAAATAAGTTTTTCACATCAAAATTTAAATTTTTTTAGGTTTTGGGTGGATTTGTCAATTTTTTGGGGGTGGTCACGAATTAAAGTCCATTTCGCCCTAGGACGCATATTTGAGGAGATATGGGCAAAATAACTTTTTCATATAAAAATTGCAATATTTTTAGGTTTTGAGTGGATTATTAAATTTTTTGGGGTGTTACGAATTAAAGTCCTTTTCGCGCTAGGACGCGTATTTACGAAGATATGGGCAAAATAAGTTTTTCAGATAAAAATTTAAGTTTTGTTAGGTTTTGGGAGGATTACTCAATTTTTTTGGGGGTGGTCATGAATTTTGATATGAAAAATAAGTTTTTCATATCAAAATTTAAATTTTTTAGGTTTTGGGTGGATTTGTCAATTTTTTGGGTGTGGTCACGAATTAAAGTCCATTTCGCCCTAGGACGCATATTTAAGGAGATATGGGCAAAATAACTTTTTCATATGAAAATTGCAATATTTTTAGGTTTTGAGTGGATTATTAAATTTTTTTGGTGTTACGAATTAAAGTCCTTTTCGCTCTAGGACGCGTATTTACGAAGATATGGGCAAAATAAGTTTTTCAGATAAAAATTTCAATTTTTTTAGGTTTTGGGAGGATTATTCAATTTTTTTTTGGGGGTGGTCATGAATTAAAGTCCTTTTCGCGCTAGGGCGCTTAGTTAAGGAGATATGGGCAAAATAAGTTTTTCATATCAAAATTTAAATTTTTTTAGGTATTGGGTGGATTTGTCAATTTTTTGGGGGTGGTCACGAATTAAAGTCCTTTTCGACCTAGGACGTATATTTAAGGAGATATGGGCAAAATAACTTTTTCATATAAAAATTGCAATTTTTTTAGGTTTTGAGCGGATTATTAAATTTTTTGGGGTGTTACGAATTAAAGTCCTTTTCGTTCGAGGACGCGTATATACGAAGATATGGGCAAAATAAGTTTTTCAGATAAAAATTTCAATTTTTTTAGGTTTTGGAGGATTATTCATTTTTTTGGGGGTGGTCATGAATTAAAGTCCTTTTCGCGCTAGGGCGCTTAGTTTAGGAGATATGGGCAAAATAACTTTTTCATATCAAAATTTAAATTTTTTTAGGTTTTGGGTGGATTTGTCAATTTTTTGGGGGTGGTCACGAATTAAAGTCCTTTTCGCCCTGGGACGTATATTTAAGGAGATATGGGCAAAATAACTTTTTCATATAAAAATTGCAATTTTTTTAGGTTTTGAGCGGATTATTAAATTTTTTGGGGTGTTACGAATTAAAGTCCTTTTCGCTCTAGGACGCGTATATACGAAGATATGGGCAAAATAAGTTTTTCAGATAAAAATTTCAATTTTTTGAGGTTTTGGGAGGATTATTCAATTTTTTTGGGGGTGGTCATGAATTTTGATATGAAAAATAAGTTTTTCATATCAAAATTTAAATTTTTTAGGTTTTGGGTGGATTTGTCAATTTTTTGGGTGTGGTCTCGAATTAAAGTCCATTTCGCCCTAGGACGCATATTTAAGGAGATATGGGCAAAATAACTTTTTCATATAAAAATTGCAATATTTTTAGGTTTTGAGTGGATTATTAAATTTTTTTGGTGTTACGAATTAAAGTCCTTTTCGCTCTAGGACGCGTATTTACGAAGATATGGGCAAAATAAGTTTTTCAGATAAAAATTTCAATTTTTTTAGGTTTTGGGAGGATTATTCAATTTTTTTTTGGGGGTGGTCATGAATTAAAGTCCTTTTCGCGCTAGGGCGCTTAGTTTAGGAGATATGGGCAAAATAAGTTTTTCATATCAAAATTTAAATTTTTTAGGTTTTTTAGGTGGATTTGTCAATTTTTTGGGGGTGGTCACGAATTATAGTCCACTTCGCCCTAGGACGCATATTTGAGGAGATATGGGCAAAACAACTTTTTCATATAAAAATTGCAATTTTTTTAGGTTTTGAGCGGATTGTTAAATTTTTTGGGGTGTTACGAATTAAAGTCCTTTTCGCTCTAGGACGCATATATACGAAGATATGGGCAAAATAAGATTTTCAGATAAAAATTTCAATTTTTTGAGGTTTCGGGAGGATTATTCATTATTTTGGGGGTGGTCATGAATTAAAGTCCTTTTCGCGCCAGGGCGCTTAGTTTAGGAGATATGGGCAAAATAAGATTTTCATATCAAAATTTAAATTTTTTTAGGTTTTGGGTGGATTTGTCAATTTTTTGGGGGTGGTCACGAATTAAAGTCCATTTCGCCCTAGGACGCATATTTAAGGAGATATGGGCAAAATAACTTTTTCATATAAAAATTGCAATTTTTTTAGGTTTTGAGCGGATTATTTAATTTTTTGGGGTGTTACGAATTAAAGTCCTTTTCGCTCTAGGACGCGTATATACGAAGATATGGGCAAAATAAGTTTTTCAGATAAAAATTTCAATTTTTTGAGGTTTTGGGAGGATTATTCAATTTTTTTGGGGGTGGTCATGAATTAAAGTCCTTTTCGCGCTAGGGCGCTTAGTTTAGGAAATATGGGCAAAATAAGTTTTTCATATCAAAATTTAAATTTTTTTAGGTTTTGGGTGGATTTGTCAATTTTTTTGGTGTGGTCACGAATTAAAGTCCTTTTCGCCCTAGGACGTATATTTAAGGAGATATGGGCAAAATAACTTTTTCATATAAAAATTGCAATTTTTTTAGGTTTTGAGCGGATTATTAAATTTTTTGGGGTGTTACGAATTAAAGTCCTTTTCGTTCTAGGACGCGTATATACGAAGATATGGGCAAAATAAGATTTTCAGATAAAAATTTCAATTTTTTTAGTTTTTGGGAGGATTATTCAATTTTTTTGGGGGTGGTCATGAATTAAAGTCCTTTTCGCGCTAGGGCACTTAGTTTAGGAGATATGGGCAAAATAAGTTTTTCACATCAAAATTTAAATTTTTTTAGGTTTTGGGTGGATTTGTCAATTTTTTGGGGGTGGTCACGAATTAAAGTCCATTTCGCCCTAGGACGCATATTTGAGGAGATATGGGCAAAATAACTTTTTCATATAAAAATTGCAATATTTTTAGGTTTTGAGTGGATTATTAAATTTTTTGGGGTGTTACGAATTAAAGTCCTTTTCGCGCTAGGACGCGTATTTACGAAGATATGGGCAAAATAAGTTTTTCAGATAAAAATTTAAATTTTTTTAGGTTTTGGGAGGATTACTCAATTTTTTTGGGGGTGGTCATGAATTTTGATATGAAAAATAAGTTTTTCATATCAAAATTTAAATTTTTTAGGTTTTGGGTGGATTTGTCAATTTTTTGGGTGTGGTCACGAATTAAAGTCCATTTCGCCCTAGGACGCATATTTAAGGAGATATGGGCAAAAGAACTTTTTCATATGAAAATTGCAATATTTTTAGGTTTTGAGTGGATTATTAAATTTTTTTGGTGTTACGAATTAAAGTCCTTTTCGCTCTAGGACGCGTATTTACGAAGATATGGGCAAAATAAGTTTTTCAGATAAAAATTTCAATTTTTTTAGGTTTTGGGAGGATTATTCAATTTTTTTTTTGGGGTGGTCATGAATTAAAGTCCTTTTCGCGCTAGGGCGCTTAGTTAAGGAGATATGGGCAAAATAAGTTTTTCATATCAAAATTTAAATTTTTTTAGGTATTGGGTGGATTTGTCAATTTTTTGGGGGTGGTCACGAATTAAAGTCCTTTTCGACCTAGGACGTATATTTAAGGAGATATGGGCAAAATAACTTTTTCATATAAAAAGTGCAATTTTTTTAGGTTTTGAGCGGATTATTAAATTTTTTGGGGTGTTACGAATTAAAGTCCTTTTCGTTCGAGGACGCGTATATACGAAGATATGGGCAAAATAAGTTTTTCAGATAAAAATTTCAATTTTTTTAGGTTTTGGAGGATTATTCATTTTTTTGGGGGTGGTCATGAATTAAAGTCCTTTTCGCGCTAGGGCGCTTAGTTTAGGAGATATGGGCAAAATAAGTTTTTCATATCAAAATTTAAATTTTTTTAGGTTTTGGGTGGATTTGTCAATTTTTTGGGGGTGGTCACGAATTAAAGTCCTTTTCGCCCTGGGACGTATATTTAAGGAGATATGGGCAAAATAACTTTTTCATATAAAAATTGCAATTTTTTTAGGTTTTGAGCGGATTATTAAATTTTTTGGGGTGTTACGAATTAAAGTCCTTTTCGCTCTAGGACGCGTATATACGAAGATATGGGCAAAATAAGTTTTTCAGATAAAAATTTCAATTTTTTGAGGTTTTGGGAGGATTATTCAATTTTTTTGGGGGTGGTCATGAATTAAAGTCCTTTTCGCGCTAGGGCGCTTAGTTTAGGAGATATGGGCAAAATAAGTTTTTCATATCAAAATTTAAATTTTTTTTAGGTTTTGGGTGGATTTGTCAATTGTTTGGGTGTGTTCACGAATAAAAGTCCTTTTCGCCCTAGGACGTATATTTAAGGAGATATGGGCAAAATAACTTTTTCATATAAAAATTGCAATTTTTTTAGGTTTTGAGCGGATTATTACATTTTTTGGGGTGTTACGAATTAAAGTCCTTTTCGCTCTAGGACGCGTATATACGAAGATATGGGCAAAATAAGATTTTCAGATAAAAATTTCAATTTTTTTAGGTTTTGGGAGGATTATTCATTTTTTTTGGGGTGGTCATGAATTAAAGTCCTTTTCGCGCTAGGGCGCTTAGTTTAGGAGATATGGGCAAAATAAGTTTTTCATATCAAAATTTAAATTTTTTTAGGTTTTTTTAGGTGGATTTGTCAATTTTTTGGGGGTGGTCACGAATTAAAGTCCACTTCGCCCTAGGACGCATATTTGAGGAGATATGGGCAAAACAACTTTTTCATATAAAAATTGCAATTTTTTTAGGTTTTGAGCGGATTGTTAAATTTTTTGGGGTGTTACGAATTAAAGTCCTTTTCGCTCTAGGACGCGTATATACGAAGATATGGGCAAAATAAGATTTTCAGATAAAAATTTCAATTTTTTGAGGTTTTGGGAGGATTATTCAATTTTATTGGGGGTGGTCATGAATTAAAGTCCTTTTCGCGCTAGGGCGCTTAGTTTAGGAGATATGGGCAAAATAAGTTTTTTATATCAAAATTTAAATTTTTTTTAGGTTTTGGGTGGATTTGTCAATTTTTTGGGTTGGTCACGAATTAAAGTCCTTTTCGCCCTAGGACGTATATTTAAGGAGATATGGGCAAAATAAGTTTTTCATATAAAAATTTCAATTTTTTTTGTTTTGAGCGGATTATTAAATTTTTTGGGGTGTTACGAATTAAAGTCCTTTTCGTTCTAGGACGCGTATATACGAAGATATGGGCAAAATAACTTTTTCATATAAAAATTGCAAATTTTTTTAGGTTTTGAGCGGATTATTAAATTTTTTGGGGTGTTACGAATTAAAGTCCTTTTCGCTCTAGGACGCGTATATACGAAGATATGGGCAAAATAAGTTTTTCAGATAAAAATTTCAATTTTTTGAGGTTTTGGGAGGATTATTCAATTTTTTTGGGGGTGGTCATGAATTAAAGTCCTTTTCGCGCTAGGGCGCTTAATTTAGGAGATATGGGCAAAATAACTTTTTCATATCAAAATTTAATTTTTTTTAGGTTTTGGGTGGATTTGTCAATTTTTTGGGTGTGGTCACGAATTAAAGTCCTTTTCGCCCTAGGACGTATATTTAAGGAGATATGGGCAAAATAACTTTTTCATATAAATATTGCAATTTTTTTTTGTTTTGAGCGGATTATTAAATTTTTTCGGGGTGTTACGAATTAAAGTCCTTTTCGTTCTAGGACGCGTATATACGAAGATATGGGCAAAATAAGTTTTTCAGATAAAAATTTCAATTTTTTTAGGTTTTGGGATTATTCATTTTTTTTTTTTGGGTGGTCATGAATTAAAGTCCTTTTCGCGCTAGGGCGCTTAATTTAGGAGATATGGGCAAAATAAGTTTTTCATATCAAAATTTAAATTTTTTTAGGTTTTGGGTGGATTTGTCAATTTTTTGGGGGTGGTCACGAATTAAAGTCCTTTTCGCCCTAGGACGTATATTTAAGGAGATATGGGTAAAATAACTTTTTCATATAAAAATTGCAATTTTTTTAGGTTTTGAGCGGATTATTAAATTTTTTGGGGTGTTACGAATTAAGGTCCTTTTCGCTCTAGGACGCGTATATACGAAGATATGGGCAAAATAAGATTTTCAGATAAAAATTTCAATTTTTTTAGGTTTTGGGAGGATTATTCAATTTTTTTGGGGGTGGTCATGAATTAAAGTCCTTTTCGCGCTAGGGCGCTTAGTTTAGGAGATATGGGCAAAATAAGTTTTTCATATCAAAATTTAAATTTTTTTAGGTTTTGGGTGGATTTGTCAATTTTTTGGGGGTGGTCACGAATTAAAGTCCATTTCGCCCTAGGACGCATATTTGAGGAGATATGGGCAAAATAACTTTTTCATATAAAAATTGCAATTTTTTTAGGTTTTGAGCGGATTGTTAAATTTTTTGGGGTGTTACGAATTAAAGTCCTTTTCGCTCTAGGACGCGTATATACGAAGATATGGGCAAAATAAAATTTTCAGATAAAAATTTCAATTTTTTTAGGTTTTGGGAGGATTACTCAATTTTTTTGGGGGTGGTCATGAATTAAAGTCCTTTTCGCGCTAGGGCGCTTAATTTAGGAGATATGGGCAAAATAAGTTTTTCATATCAAAATTTATTTTTTTTTTTAGGTTTTGGGTGGATTTGTCAATTTTTTTAGGGGTGGTCACGAATTAAAGTCCTTTTCGACCTAGACGGTATATTTAAGGAGATATGGGCAAAATAACTTTTTCATATAAAAATTGCAATTTTTTTAGGTTTTGAGCGGATTATTAAATTTTTTGGGGTGTTACGAATTAAAGTCCTTTTCGCTCTAGGACGCGTATATACGAAGATATGGGCAAAATAAGTTTTTCAGATAAAAATTTCAATTTTTTTAGGTTTTGGGAGGATTATTCAATTTTTTTGGCGGTGGTCATGAATTAAAGTCCTTTTCGCGCTAGGGCGCTTAGTTTAGGAGATATGGGCAAAATAAGTTTTTCATATCAAAATTTAAATTTTTTAGGTTTTGGGTGGATTTGTCAATTTTTTGGGGGTGGTCACGAATTAAAGTCCATTTCGCCCTAGGACGCATATTTAAGGAGATATGGGCAAAATAACTTTTTCATATAAAAATTGCAATATTTTTAGGTTTTGAGTGGATTATTAAATTTTTTTGGGGTGTTACGAATTAAAGTCCTTTTCGCTCTAGGACGCGTATATACGAAGATATGGGCAAAATAAGTTTTTCAGATAAAAATTTCAATTTTTTTAGGTTTTGGGAGGATTATTCAATTTTTTTGGGGGTGGTCATGAATTAAAGTCCTTTTCGCGCTAGGGCGCTTAATTTAGGAGATATGGGCAAAATAAGTTTTTCATATCAAAATTTAAATTTTTTTAGGTTTTGAGTGGATTTGTCAATTTTTTGGGTGTGGTCACGAATTAAAGTCCTTTTCGCCCTAGGACGTATATTTAAGGAGATATGGGCAAAATAACTTTTTCATATAAATATTGCAATTTTTTTTTGTTTTGAGCGGATTATTAAATTTTTTTGGGGTGTTACGAATTAAAGTCCTTTTCGTTCTAGGACGCGTATATACGAAGATATGGGCAAAATAAGTTTTTCAGATAAAAATTTCAATTTTTTAAGGTTTTGGGATTATTCATTTTTTTTGGGGGTGGTCATGAATTAAAGTCCTTTTCGCGCTAGGGCGCTTAATTTAGGAGATATGGGCAAAATAAGTTTTTCATATCAAAATTTATTTTTTTTTTTAGGTTTTGGGTGGATTTGTCAATTTTTTTAGGGGTGGTCACGAATTAAAGTCCTTTTCGACCTAGACGGTATATTTAAGGAGATATGGGCAAAATAACTTTTTCATATAAAAATTGCAATTTTTTTAGGTTTTGAGCGGATTATTAAATTTTTTGGGGTGTTACGAATTAAAGTCCTTTTCGCTCTAGGACGCGTATATACGAAGATATGGGCAAAATAAGTTTTTCAGATAAAAATTTCAATTTTTTTAGGTTTTGGGAGGATTATTCAATTTTTTTGGCGGTGGTCATGAATTAAAGTCCTTTTCGCGCTAGGGCGCTTAGTTTAGGAGATATGGGCAAAATAAGTTTTTCATATCAAAATTTAAATTTTTTAGGTTTTGGGTGGATTTGTCAATTTTTTGGGGGTGGTCACGAATTAAAGTCCATTTCGCCCTAGGACGCATATTTAAGGAGATATGGGCAAAATAACTTTTTCATATAAAAATTGCAATATTTTTAGGTTTTGAGTGGATTATTAAATTTTTTTGGGGTGTTACGAATTAAAGTCCTTTTCGCTCTAGGACGCGTATATACGAAGATATGGGCAAAATAAGTTTTTCAGATAAAAATTTCAATTTTTTTAGGTTTTGGGAGGATTATTCAATTTTTTTGGGGGTGGTCATGAATTAAAGTCCTTTTCGCGCTAGGGCGCTTAATTTAGGAGATATGGGCAAAATAAGTTTTTCATATCAAAATTTAAATTTTTTTAGGTTTTGAGTGGATTTGTCAATTTTTTGGGTGTGGTCACGAATTAAAGTCCTTTTCGCCCTAGGACGTATATTTAAGGAGATATGGGCAAAATAACTTTTTCATATAAATATTGCAATTTTTTTTTGTTTTGAGCGGATTATTAAATTTTTTTGGGGTGTTACGAATTAAAGTCCTTTTCGTTCTAGGACGCGTATATACGAAGATATGGGCAAAATAAGTTTTTCAGATAAAAATTTCAATTTTTTAAGGTTTTGGGATTATTCATTTTTTTTGGGGGTGGTCATGAATTAAAGTCCTTTTCGCGCTAGGGCGCTTAATTTAGGAGATATGGGCAAAATAAGTTTTTCATATCAAAATTTAAATTTTTGTAGGTTTTGGGTGGATTTGTCAATTTTTTGGGGGTGGTCACGAATTAAAGTCCTTTTCGCCCTAGGACGTATATTAAAGGAGATATGGGCAAAATAACTTTTTCATATAAAAATTGCAATTTTTTTAGGTTTTGAGCGGATTATTAAATTTTTTGGGGTGTTACGAATTAAAGTCCTTTTCGCTCTAGGACGCGTATATACGAAGATATGGGCAAAATAAGATTTTCAGATAAAAATTTCAATTTTTTTAGGTTTTGGGAGGATTATTCAATTTTTTTGGGGGTGGTCATGAATTAAAGTCCTTTTCGCGCTAGGGCGCTTAGTTTAGGAGATATGGGCAAAATAAGTTTTTCATATAAAAATTGCAATTTTTTTAGGTTTTGAGCGGATTATTAAATTTTTTTGGGGTGTTACGAATTAAAGTCCTTTTCGCTCTAGGACGCGTATATACTAAGATATGGGCAAAATAATTATTTCAGATAAAAATTTCATTTTTTTAGGTTTTGGAAGGATTATTCAATTTTTTTGGGGGTGGTCATGAATTAAAGTCCTTTTCGCGCTAGGGCGCTTAGGTTAGGAGATATGGGCAAAATAAGTTTTTCATATAAAATTTAATTTTTTTTTAGGTTTTGGGTGGATTTGTCAATTTTTTTGGGGTGGTCACGAATTAAAGTCCTTTTCGCCCTGGGACGTATATTTAAGGAGATATGGGCAAAATAACTTTTTCATATAAGAATTGCAATTTTTTTAGGTTTTGAGCGGATTATTAAATTTTTTGGGGTGTTACGAATTAAAGTCCTTTTCGCTCTAGGACGCGTATATACGAAGATATGAGCAAAATAAGATTTTCAGATAAAAATTTCAATTTTTTTAGGTTTTGGGAGGATTATTCAATTTTTTTGGGGTGGTCATGAATTAAAGTCCTTTTCGCGCTAGGGCGCTTAGTTTTGGAGATATGGGCAAAATAAGTTTTTCATATCAAAATTTAAATTTTTTTAGGTTTTGGGTGGATTTGTCAATTTTTTGGGGGTGGTCACGAATTAAAGTCCATTTCGCCCTAGGACGCATATTTAAGGAGATATGGGCAAAATAACTTTTTCATATAAAAATTGCAATTTTTTTAGGTTTTGAGCGGATTATTAAATTTTTTGGGGTGTTACGAATTAAAGTCCTTTTCGCTCTAGGACGCGTATATACGAAGATATGGGCAAAATAAGTTTTTCAGATAAAAATTTCAATTTTTTGAGGTTTTGGGAGGATTATTCAATTTTTTTGGCGGTGGTCATGAATTAAAGTCCTTTTCGCGCTAGGGCGCTTAGTTTAGGAGATATGGGCAAAATAAGTTTTTCATATCAAAATTTAAATTTTTTAGGTTTTGGGTGGATTTGTCAATTTTTTGGGGGTGGTCACGAATTAAAGTCCATTTCGCTCTAGGACGTATATTTAAGGAGATATGGGCAAAATAACTTTTTCATATAAATATTGCAATTTTTTTTGTTTTGAGCGGATTATTAAATTTTTTTTGGGGTGTTACGAATTAAAGTCCTTTTCGTTCTAGGACGCTTATATACGAAGATATGGGCAAAATAAGTTTTTCAGATAAAAATTTCAATTTTTTTAGGTTTTGGGATTATTCATTTTTTTTGGGGGTGGTCATGAATTAAAGTCCTTTTCGCGCTAGGGCGCTTAGTTTAGGAGATATGGGCAAAATAAGTTTTTCATATCAAAATTTAAATTTTTTAGGTTTTGGGTGGATTTGTCAATTTTTTGGGGGTGGTCACGAATTAAAGTCCATTTCGCCTTAGGACGCATATTTGAGGAGATATGGGCAAAATAACTTTTTCATATAAAAATTGCAATTTTTTTAGGTTTTGGGCGGATTATTAAATTTTTTGGGGTGTTACGAATTAAAGTCCTTTTCGCTCTAGGACGCGTATATACGAAGATATGGGCAAAATAAGTTTTTCAGATAAAAATTTCAATTTTTTTAGGTTTTGGGAGGATTATTCAATTTTTTTGGCGGTGGTCATGAATTAAAGTCCTTTTCGCGCTAGGGCGCTTAGTTTAGGAGATATGGGCAAAATAAGGTTTTCATATCAAAATTTAAATTTTTTAGGTTTTGGGTGGATTTGTCAATTTTTCATTTTTTTTGGGGTGGTCATGAATTAAAGTCCTTTTCGCGCTAGGGCGCTTAATTTAGGAGATATGGGCAAAATAAGTTTTTCATATCAAAATTTAAATTTATTTAGGTTTTGGGTGGATTTGTCAATTTTTTGGGGGTGGTCACGAATTAAAGTCCTTTTCGCCCTAGGACGTATATTTAAGGAGATATGGGCAAAATAACTTTTTCATATAAAAATTGCAATTTTTTTAGGTTTTGAGCGGATTATTAAATTTTTTGGGGTGTTACGAATTAAAGTCCTTTTCGCTCTAGGACGCGTATATACGAAGATATGGGCAAAATAAGATTTTCAGATAAAAATTTCAATTTTTTTAGGTTTTGGGAGGATTATTCAATTTTTTTGGGGGTGGTCATGAATTAAAGTCCTTTTCGCGCTAGGGCGCTTAGTTTAGGAGATATGGGCAAAATAAGTTTTTCATATCAAAATTTAAATTTTTTTAGGTTTTGGGTGGATTTGTCAATTTTTTGGGGGTGGTCACGAATTAAAGTCCATTTCGCCTTAGGACGCATATTTGAGGAGATATGGGCAAAATAACTTTTTCATATAAAAATTGCAATTTTTTTAGGTTTTGAGCGGATTGTTAAATTTTTTGGGGTGTTACGAATTAAAGTCCTTTTCGCTCTAGGACGCGTATATACGAAGATATGGGCAAAATAAAATTTTCAGATAAAAATTTCAATTTTTTTAGGTTTTGGGAGGATTATTCAATTTTTTGGGGGTGGTCATGAATTAAAGTCCTTTTCGCGCTAGGGCGCTTAGTTTAGGAGATATGGGCAAAATAAGTTTTTCATATCAAAATTTAATTTTTTTTTTAGGTTTTGGGTGGATTTGTCAATTTTTTTAGGGGTGGTCACGAATTAAAGTCCTTTTCGACCTAGACGGTATATTTAAGGAGATATGGGCAAAATAACTTTTTCATATAAAAATTGCAATTTTTTTAGGTTTTGAGCGGATTATTAAATTTTTTGGTCCTTTTCGCTCTAGGACGCGTATATACGAAGATATGGGCAAAATAAGTTTTTCAGATAAAAATTTCAATTTTTTTAGGTTTTGGGAGGATTATTCAATTTTTTTGGCGGTGGTCATGAATTAAAGTCCTTTTCGCGCTAGGGCGCTTAGTTTAGGAGATATGGGCAAAATAAGGCTTTCATATCAAAATTTAAATTTTTTAGGTTTTGGGTGGATTTGTCAATTTTTTGGGGGTGGTCACGAATTAAAGTCCATTTCGCCCTAGGACGCATATTTGAAGAGATATGGGCAAAATAACTTTTTCATATAAAAATTGCAATATTTTTAGGTTTTGAGTGGATTATTAAATTTTTTTGGGGTGTTACGAATTAAAGTCCTTTTCGCTCTAGGACGCGTATATACGAAGATATGGGCAAAATAAGTTTTTCAGATAAAAATTTCAATTTTTTTTGGTTTTGGGAGGATTATTCAATTTTTTTGGGGGTGGTCATGAATTAAAGTCCTTTTCGCGCTAGGGCGCTTAATTTAGGAGATATGGGCAAAATAAGTTTTTCATATCAAAATTTAAATTTTTTTAGGTTTTGGGTGGATTTGTCAATTTTTTGGGTGTGGTCACGAATTAAAGTCCTTTTCGCCCTAGGACGTATATTTAAGGAGATATGGGCAAAATAACTTTTTCATATAAATATTGCAATTTTTTTTTTGTTTTGAGCGGATTATTAAATTTTTTTGGGGTGTTACGAATTAAAGTCCTTTTCGTTCTAGGACGCGTATATACGAAGATATGGGCAAAATAAGTTTTTCAGATAAAAATTTCAATTTTTTTAGGTTTTGGGATTATTCATTTTTTTTTGGGGTGGTCATGAATTAAAGTCCTTTTCGCGCTAGGGCGCTTAATTTAGGAGATATGGGCAAAATAAGTTTTTCATATCAAAATTTAAATTTATTTAGGTTTTGGGTGGATTTGTCAATTTTTTGGGGGTGGTCACGAATTAAAGTCCTTTTCGCCCTAGGACGTATATTTAAGGAGATATGGGCAAAATAACTTTTTCATATAAAAATTGCAATTTTTTTAGGTTTTGAGCGGATTATTAAATTTTTTGGGGTGTTACGAATTAAAGTCCTTTTCGCTCTAGGACGCGTATATACGAAGATATGGGCAAAATAAGATTTTCAGATAAAAATTTCAATTTTTTTAGGTTTTGGGAGGATTATTCAATTTTTTTGGGGGTGGTCATGAATTAAAGTCCTTTTCGCGCTAGGGCGCTTAGTTTAGGATATATGGCCATTTTATTCAACCGTCGAACGGAACGGACGTGTTTTTCAATAGCGGATAAACTCATCGTAATAGGTACCTACTACGAATTTCAAGTGTGGTGGGATATTAAGCCACCATGCAGCGAAATTCCAAGTCATCCACTGGGTTGCTAACTTCAGGGCCCAGTGGACGGGTATCGACTGGAGTTATAAATCTGGGCAATGACCAAGAGTTAGGCCCAATTAGTCGACCTGTAGACGGGTCGACAGGTGGCGACACTCTGACAAGTCGAACTTTTTCTAAGGTAACGACATCAAAAGGAGGTAATCCCTCACGAAAGAGATTCAAGGAACGCAGAAATGCTTTGTTTATCCTAAAGAAGTTAGGATCAGTCGACCCAAGCACGCTGTCGGCTAAACAAAGTGATTCCTTAAAATGGGCTCAAGGAATTCTTGAGACTGGAAAAAGGGAACGATCGCCGGATGAGCTGCCATCCTCCAAAAGGGATCAAAGATCGTTTGCCTCAGTTGCTAAAGATAGCCTTGTGATGGCTATCATTAATAAAGGAGCATTGGACGGTATGGTTCCAAAGCAAAAATGGGGGGAAATTGAGAATGCTCTGTCTGTCGTCTACTCACAGGTGCTGGAAAAGTTTCCCGGCCCAGATCCTCGACACCAAGAGGCTGGTTGGTATCAAGGACGATTTAAGCTAGTCGCATTTGAGGACCAGAGGTCTATAGAATGTTTTAAAGCTGCTCTGATACTAATTGGAGAAGTTTGGGAAGGAGCTGCTCTAGAGTTAGTCGAGAAGAAAGACATACCGGCTAGACCTAGAGCACATGCCTGGATACCTGCAAACCCTTCTGACCCTGAATCTATTTTAAATAGACTGAAACGATGCAATCCAGATCTTCCAACAGCTGATTGGAAGGTTGGCCGTTTGGATGAAGTGGATGGACCAAGACGGCATGCAGTGTTTATATTGAACACTCAGTCTTTGCCACATCTGGCAAAGTCCCAGGGCCGTGTATGTTATGGCTTTCATTATATCCAAATGAAGGTGTATAAAAACGATCAGCTAAAGGATTCAGAAATGGACAAGCCTCTGTCTGAATCAGAAGTAAGCGGATCCTCTTGCGAAGTCGAGGGAGATACCAAAGTTGAAGACATGGATAGATACCGTATGCGTGAGGAGGCTTCTATTGCCTCAGAACTCATCAAAGTCGAACCTATGGTTATTGCGAGAGTCACCGATATCTCTGAAGAGGACATTCTTGATGACTCGATTGAAGCGGCTGATGTGACGGTTGTTGAAAATCTCGATGGTCCTACGGATCCTCCAGATAAATCTTCATCATTGTAAGGCTGCATGTGCTGCCTTAAAAGTTCTCCTGATGAAAGGGGACATAGACATAGTTCTTATTCAAGAACCATATGTTTATAGAAACAAAATATGTGAATTAAGTACTCCCGGGTACAAACTATTGCAGTATACTTGTAATGATGTAATTCGAGCCTGTATAATTGCTAAAAACGAGCTTAACTTGTTTCTGCTTCCTTCAATGTGCAATGCAGACACTGTCGTTGCCAATTTAGAAATAGCCAAATGCAAATATTGGGTATCTTCGGTCTATATGGGACATGACAGGGAGATGCCTCCATGTGCCGTTAAGACCTTAGTTGAGGAGTCACTGAAAACAAAGACGAAACTCATTATGGGATGCGATGCGAATGCGCATCATAGTATATGGGGAAGTAGTGATACTAATGCAAGGGGAGAGTCGCTAATAGAGTTTATTTTGCGTACTAATCTGGTAGTTTGCAACAAGGGAGATGCCCCAACCTTTGTCACTAAAAACAGGCAAGAGGTTTTGGACATCACCTTGGCCTCGCAAGAACTGAATGGAATGATATCTGAGTGGCATGTTTTAAGTGAACACAGCTTCTCAGATCATCGCTACATCAGTTTCAAATTTGATGTTCATATCACCAAGACCATATTTTCGCCAAATGTTAGGAAAGCTGACTGGAATAGGTATAGGGAATCGTTCAATATGATGATACCGGAAATAACAGAGACAAATATGAGAAATGTGCAAGATATCGAACACGCAGTGGAGCGGATTACTAAAGCCTTCAACATCTCACTGAAAGCTGCATGCCCTAGAGGAAAGCCAAGGGGGAAACTTCGACCACCATGGTGGTCTACGGAATTAAGTAATATGAGGAAATCCTGCAGGAAGCTCTTTAACAAGGCAAAGTCCACCAGAGCCCCTGAGGACTGGGACGCTTACAAGAGGAATCTGAGAGGATACAAGCGAGAACTGAGAAAGGCTCAGCATAACTCTTGGAATGACTACTGCAGCAGTATTGAGAATACGTCCGAGGCTTCCAGACTACGGAAGGTTCTGGCATCCACCAACTCCGCTCCAGGTTTCATTAAAACATCGGAGGGAAATTGGACAACGTCCAGTGAGGAGACGCTGGAGGTACTATTGGACACACATTTTCCTGGAAATCAGACGGTTGAACCATGTACTGGCGGTGCCACAGTTGCTCGGCGGTCGTTTCCTGTCGAGGAAATTGTATCGGAAACTAGAATAAGATGGGCGCTAAATAGCTTTGGACCATTCAAATCCCCCGGACCTGATGGAATTACTCCGGCGGAGTTACAAGCTGTTACTGACAAAATTATCCCCTGGTTGTCAGTGATATATAAAGGATGTATCAACTTATCATATATCCCAGGAAAGTGGAGGGAAACAAAAGTCGTTTTCATACCTAAAGCGGGAAAAGCCTCTCACTCGAGGGCGAAGGATTTCCGACCAATCAGCTTATCCTCATTCCTACTTAAGACTCTGGAGAGGATGATAGATATTTATCTTAGAACTAGCATCGATTCAAAGTTGTTCTCGAAAGGACAGCATGCATACTCGAAGGGCAGGTCTACTGAGACCGCACTACATGAACTAGTCAGCTTTATTGAAAGCTCACTATCTGTCAAAGAATACACAATCGTGGCATTTCTAGACATCGAAGGGGCGTTCAATAATGTCCATCCGAGCTCGATATTAAATGGACTGACAACTCTGAATGTTGATCCATGTATACTCAGGCTGTTAGACGAACTGCTAATGAAGAGACGTATTTCAGCCACACTAGGACAAGCAAACATACAAAGGTATGTGAACAGAGGCACTCCCCAAGGAGGAGTTCTATCACCTCTTCTTTGGAATGTTGCTATAAATAGCCTTCTGGTTACTCTAGAAAAAGAAAGGATAAAAGTGGTGGCATACGCAGATGATGTGGCTCTGGCAGTCAGGGGAAAATTCCCATCCACAATCAGAGATATTATTCAGAGGGCCCTCCGGATGACTGAGAAATGGGCGAAAGACAATGGTCTTGGGGTAAATCCTGCAAAGACAGAATTAGTCATGTACTGCAACGATCGCAAAACTCCCACGGTTAGGCCTATTTCCTTAGGGGGTATTGAAATTCCCTTTGGTGAATGTGCAAAATACCTTGGCGTTATTTTGGACAGGAAGCTGAACTTTAAGCTTAATATTGAAGAAAGGGCGAGAAAGGCAACTGTAGCTTTGTACTCGTGCAAAAAGGCAATAGGAAAAAAGTGGGGACTGAAACCAAAAATTGTGCATTGGCTATACACGGCAGTGGTTAGACCTATAATGCTATATGGTGTTGTAGTCTGGTGGCCGGCACTTCAGAAACCGACTTGTTTAGATAAAGTTCAGCGTATGGCGTGTTTGTGTATTTCAGGCGCATTCACCAAGACAGGAACAAATTCCCTTAATGTCGTGCTGCATCTATTGCCTTTAGACATTTTGGCCAAACAGTCAGCTGCAACAACGGCTGTGCGGTTGCGCGAACTATCGCTGTGGTCGGAAAAAGGTTACGGTCACAGTTCTGTCCTCAAAATAATGCCAGATGTGCCTAACGTAGTGGATTACACGTTGGCGAGTCCACTTTTCGACAAAAAGTTTGAGACTCTAATCCCCAACAGTGAGGCGTGGTGCACACAGGCCCCGGGGAATAAAGAATATATAGATTTCTACACTGATGGCTCCAAATTGGATGGACAAGTGGGGTTCGGAGTATATTCTAATGATCTGGAACTACGAATAGCGAAAAGATTACCTAATCACTGTAGTGTTTTTCAGGCTGAAATATTAGCAATAAGAGAGGTGGCGAATTGGCTGAGAAGTAATGTTCCAAAAAATGTGGGCATTAATATATACTCAGACAGTCAACCTGCAATAAAATCCTTGGACTCTGTGTTCCTCAACTCGAAAACGGCCATCGACTGCCGCAAATCTCTCAATGAGATGGCTGAGCAGTACAATATTCACCTAATATGGGTGCCTGGCCATAGGAACATACCGGGGAACTGCGAAGCGGATGAGTTGGCAAGGCTAGGGACTACCTTACATATTCCAGGGGAACTAGAATTTGTTGGTATGCCCCTAGCTACCTGCAAGCTCATGCTGCGTGAGAAGGCTGTTATGATGGCAAATGTTCGATGGGAGAATTGCAAGGGTTGTAACGACACCAAGCAAATATGGCCCCATTTCAACTTAAACCGCACACTAGATATGCTAATGTTCTCGAGACGTCAGATATCACTCCTGATATCTGCTATAACGGGTCGCTGCCTGATAGGCGATTTTGCAAAAACTATTGGCGCGAAGTATAATGACTATTGTATGAGCTGTCATGATGCGGAGGAAAAAGAATCAATTAAACACCTCTTGTGTGAGTGTCCTGCATTTTGTGTAAAGCGCAAGCAACTTTTAGGAGCATATAGCTTCAGATTACTGGCGGATCTGGAAAACGTTAACTTAAGCAGTCTGCTACTGTTTTTGGAACAATCTGGTTGGTTCAACAAAGAAAAATAATCAGGAAGGTTCAGCGGTTAAAACTAGAAGTGCCAATATGTAATAGGTACTTTTAGTTAATGTGGTATCACAATGGACTGAATAGTCTAAGTGAGCCTGAATCTTAATCGGGCTGCCACTTTAACCTAACCTAACCTAACCTAGGATATATGGGCAAAATAAGTTTTTCATATCAAAATTTAAATTTTTTTAGGTTTTGGGTGGATTTGTCAATTTTTTGGGGGTGGTCACGAATTAAAGTCCATTTCGCCCTAGGACGCATATTTGAGGAGATATGGGCAAAATAACTTTTTCATATAAAAATTGCAATTTTTTTAGGTTTTGAGCGGATTGTTAAATTTTTTGGGGTGTTACGAATTAAAGTCCTTTTCGCTCTAGGACGCGTATTTACGAAGACATGGGCAAAATAAGTTTTTCAGATAAAAATTTCAATTTTTTTAGGTTTTGGGAGGATTATTCAATTTTTTGGGGGTGGTCATGAATTAAAGTCCTTTTCGCGCTAGGGCGCTTAGTTTAGGAGATATGGGCAAAATAAGTTTTTCATATAAAAATTGCAATTTTTTTAGGTTTTGAGCGGATTATTAAATTTTTTGGGGTGTTACGAATTAAAGTCCTTTTCGCTCTAGGACGCGTATATACTAAGATATGGGCAAAATAATTTTTTCAGATAAAAATTTCATTTTTTTAGGTTTTGGAAGGATTATTAAATTTTTTTGGGGGTGGTCATGAATTAAAGTCCTTTTCGCGCTAGGGCGCTTAGTTTAGGAGATATGGGCAAAATAAGTTTTTCATATAAAATTTAATTTTTTTTTAGGTTTTGGGTGGATTTGTCAATTTTTTTGGGGTGGTCACGAATTAAAGTCCTTTTCGCCCTGGGACGTATATTTAAGGAGATATGGGCAAAATAACTTTTTCATATAAGAATTGCAATTTTTTTAGGTTTTGAGCGGATTATTAAATTTTTTGGGGTGTTACGAATTAAAGTCCTTTTCGCTCTAGGACGCGTATATACGAAGATATGGGCAAAATAAGATTTTCAGATAAAAATTTCAATTTTTTTAGGTTTTGGGAGGATTATTCAATTTTTTTGGGGGTGGTCATGAATTAAAGTCCTTTTCGCGCTAGGGCGCTTAGTTTTGGAGATATGGGCAAAATAAGTTTTTCATATCAAAATTTAAATTTTTTAGGTTTTGGGTGGATTTGTCAATTTTTTGGGGGTGGTCACGAATTAAAGTCCATTTCGCCCTAGGACGCATATTTAAGGAGATATGGGCAAAATAACTTTTTCATATAAAAATTGCAATTTTTTTAGGTTTTGAGCGGATTATTAAATTTTTTGGGGTGTTACGAATTAAAGTCCTTTTCGCTCTAGGACGCGTATATACGAAGATATGGGCAAAATAAGTTTTTCAGATAAAAATTTCAATTTTTTGAGGTTTTGGGAGGATTATTCAATTTTTTTGGCGGTGGTCATGAATTAAAGTCCTTTTCGCGCTAGGGCGCTTAGTTTAGGAGATATGGGCAAAATAACTTTTTCATATAAAAATTTCAATATTTTTAGGTTTTGAGTGGATTATTAAATTTTTTGGGGTGTTACGAATTAAAGTCCTTTTCGCTCTAGGACGCGTATTTACGAAGATTTGGGCAAAATAAGTTTTTCAGATAAAAATTTCAATTTGTTTAGGTTTTGGGAGGATTATTCAATTTTTTTGGGGGTGGTCATGAATTTTGATATGAAAAATAAGTTTTTCATATCAAAATTTAAATTTTTTAGGTTTTGGGTGGATTTGTCAATTTTTTGGGTGTGGTCACGAATTAAAGTCCATTTCGCCCTAGGACGCATATTTAAGGAGATATGGGCAAAATAACTTTTTCATATAAAAATTGCAATATTTTTAGGTTTTGAGTGGATTATTAAATTTTTTGGGGTGTTACGAATTAAAGTCCTTTTCGCTCTAGGACGCGTATTTACGAAGATATGGACAAAATAAGTTTTTCAGATAAAAATTTCAATTTTTTTAGGTTTTGGGAGGATTATTCAATTTTTTTGGGGGTGGTCATGAATTAAAGTCCTTTTCGCGCTAGGGCGCTTAGTTTAGGAGATATGGGCAAAATAAGTTTTTCATATAAAAATTGCAATTTTTTTAGTTTTTGAGCGGATTATTAAATTTGTTGGGGTGTTACGAATTAAAGTCCTTTTCGCTCTAGGACGCGTATATACGAAGATATGGGCAAAATAATTTTTTCAGATAAAAATTTCATTTTTTTAGGTTTTGGAAGGATTATTCAATTTTTTTGGGGGTGGTCATGAATTAAAGTCCTTTTCGCGCTAGGGCGCTTAGTTTAGGAGATATGGGCAAAATAAGTTTTTCATATCAAAATTTAAATTTTCTTAGGGTTTGGGTGGATTTGTCAATTTTTTGGGGGTGGTCACGAATTAAAGTCCATTTCGCCCTAGGACGCATATTTAAGGAGATATGGGCAAAATAACTTTTTCATATAAAAATTGCAATATTTTTAGGTTTTGAGTGGATTATTAAATTTTTTGGGGTGTTACGAATTAAAGTCCTTTTCGCTCTAGGACGCGTATTTACGAAGATATGGGCAAAATAAGTTTTTCAGATAAAAATTTCAATTTTTTTAGGTTTTGGGAGGATTATTCAATTTTTTTTTTTGGGTGGTCATGAATTAAAGTCCTTTTCGCGCTAGGGCGCTTAGTTTAGGAGATATGGGCAAAATAAGTTTTTCATATCAAAATTTAAAATTTTTTAGGTATTGGGTGGATTTGTCAAATTTTTGGGGGTGGTCACGAATTAAAGTCCTTTTCGACCTAGGACGTATATTTAAGGAGATATGGGCAAAATAACTTTTTCATATAAAAATTGCAATATTTTTAGGTTTTGAGTGGATTATTAAATTTTTTGGGGTGTTACGAATTAAAGTCCTTTTCGCTCTAGGACGCGTATTTACGAAGATATGGACAAAATAAGTTTTTCAGATAAAAATTTCAATTTTTTTAGGTTTTGGGAGGATTATTCAATTTTTTTGGGGGTGGTCATGAATTAAAGTCCTTTTCGCGCTAGGGCGCTTAGTTTAGGAGATATGGGCAAAATAAGTTTTTCATATAAAAATTGCAATTTTTTTAGTTTTTGAGCGGATTATTAAATTTGTTGGGGTGTTACGAATTAAAGTCCTTTTCGCTCTAGGACGCGTATATACGAAGATATGGGCAAAATAATTTTTTCAGATAAAAATTTCATTTTTTTAGGTTTTGGAAGGATTATTCAATTTTTTTGGGGGTGGTCATGAATTAAAGTCCTTTTCGCGCTAGGGCGCTTAGTTTAGGAGATATGGGCAAAATAAGTTTTTCATATCAAAATTTAAATTTTCTTAGGGTTTGGGTGGATTTGTCAATTTTTTGGGGGTGGTCACGAATTAAAGTCCATTTCGCCCTAGGACGCATATTTAAGGAGATATGGGCAAAATAACTTTTTCATATAAAAATTGCAATATTTTTAGGTTTTGAGTGGATTATTAAATTTTTTGGGGTGTTACGAATTAAAGTCCTTTTCGCTCTAGGACGCGTATTTACGAAGATATGGGCAAAATAAGTTTTTCAGATAAAAATTTCAATTTTTTTAGGTTTTGGGAGGATTATTCAATTTTTTTGGGGGTGGTCATGAATTAAAGTCCTTTTCGCGCTAGGGCGCTTAGTTTAGGAGATATGGGCAAAATAAGTTTTTCATATCAAAATTTAAAATTTTTTAGGTATTGGGTGGATTTGTCAAATTTTTGGGGGTGGTCACGAATTAAAGTCCTTTTCGAACTAGGACGTATATTTAAGGAGATATGGGCAAAATAACTTTTTCATATAAAAATTGCAATTTTTTTAGGTTTTGAGCGGATTATTAATTTTTTTGGGGTGTTACGAATTAAAGTCCTTTTCGCTCTAGGACGCGTATATACGAAGATATGGGCAAAATAAGTTTTTCAGATAAAAATTTCAATTTTTTGAGGTTTTGGGAGGATTATTCAATTTTTTTGGGGGTGGTCATGAATTAAAGTCCTTTTCGCGCTAGGGCGCTTAGTTTAGGAGATATAGGCAAAATAAGTTTTTCATATCAAAATTTAAATTTTTTTTAGGTTTTGGGTGGATTTGTCAATTTTTTGGGTGTGGTCACGAATTAAAGTCCTTTTCGCCCTAGGACGTATATTTAAGGAGATATGGGCAAAATAAGTTTTTCATATAAAAATTTCAATTTTTTTTTGTTTTGAGCGGATTATTAAATTTTTTGGGGTGTTACGAATTAAAGTCCTTTTCGCTCTAGGACGCGTATATACGAAGATATGGGCAAAATAAGTTTTTCAGATAAAAATTTCAATTTTTTAGGTTTTGGGAGGATTATTCAATTTTTTTGGGGATGGTCATGAATTAAAGTCCTTTTCGCGCTAGGGCGCTTAGTTTAGGAGATATGGGCAAAATAAGTTTTTCATATCAAAATTTAATTTTTTTTAGGTTTTGGGTGGATTTGTCAATTTTTTGGGGGTGGTCACGAATTAAAGTCCATTTCGTCCTAGGACGCATATTTGAGGAGATATGGGCAAAATAACTTTTTCATATAAAAATTGCAATTTTTTAGGTTTTGAGCGGATTGTTAAATTTTTTGGGGTGTTACGAATTAAAGTCCTTTTCGCTCTAGGACGCGTATATACGAATATATGGGCAAAATAAGATTTTCAGATAAAAATTTCAATTTTTTTAGGTTTTGGAAGGATTATTCAATTTTTTTGGGGGTGGTCATGAATTAAAGTCCTTTTCGCGCTAGGGCGCTTAGTTTAGGAGATATGGGCAAAATAAGTTTTTCATATCAAAATTTAATTTTTTTTAGGTTTTGGGTGGATTTGTCAATTTTTTGGGGGTGGTCACGAATTAAAGTCCATTTCGTCCTAGGACGCATATTTGAGGAGATATGGGCAAAATAACTTTTTCATATAAAAATTGCAATTTTTTAGGTTTTGAGCGGATTGTTAAATTTTTTGGGGTGTTACGAATTAAAGTCCTTTTCGCTCTAGGACGCGTATATACGAAGATATGGGCAAAATAAGATTTTCAGATAAAAATTTCAATTTTTTTAGGTTTTGGGAAGATTACTCAATTTTTTTGGGGGTGGTCATGAATTAAAGTCCTTTTCGCGCTAGGGCGCTTAATTTAGGAGATATGGGCAAAATAAGTTTTTCATATCAAAATTTATTTTTTTTTAGGTTTTGGGTGGATTTGTCAATTTTTTGGGTGTGGTCACGAATTAAAGTCCTTTTCGACCTAAAACGTATATTTAAGGAGATATGGGCAAAATAACTTTTTCATATAAAAATTGCAATTTTTTTAGGTTTTGAGCGGATTATTAAATTTTTTGGGGTGTTACGAATTAAAGTCCTTTTCGCTCTAGGACGCGTATATACGAAGATATGGGTAAAATAAGTTTTTCAGATAAAAATTTCAATTTTTTGAGGTTTTGGGAGAATTATTCAATTTTTTTGGGGGTGGTCATGAATTAAAGTCCTTTTCGCGCTAGGGCGCTTAGTTTAGGAGATATGGGCAAAATAAGTTTTTCATATCAAAATTTAAATTTTTTTAGGTTTTGGGTGGATTTGTCAATTTTTTGGGTGTGGTCACGAATTAAAGTCCTTTTCGCCCTAGGACGTATATTTAAGGAGATATGGGCAAAATAACTTTTTCATATAAATATTGCAATTTTTTTTGTTTTGAGCGGATTATTAATTTTTTTTTTTTTAGGTGTTACGAATTAAAGTCTTTTTCGTTCTAGGACGCGTATATACGAAGATATGGGCAAAATAAGTTTTTCAGATAAAAATTTCAATTTTTTTAGGTTTTGGGAGGATTATTCAATTTTTTTTTGGGTGGTCATGAATTAAAGTCCTTTTCGCGCTAGGGCGCTTAGTTTAGGAGATATGGGCAAAATAAGTTCTTCATATCAAAATTTTAAATTTTTTAGGTATTGGGTGGATTTGTCAAATTTTTGGGGGTGGTCACGAATTAAAGTCCTTTTCGACCTAGGACGTATATTTAAGGAGATATGGGCAAAATAACTTTTTCATATAAAAATTGCAATTTTTTTAGGTTTTGAGCGGATTATTAATTTTTTTGGGGTGTTACGAATTAAAGTCCTTTTCGCTCTAGGACGCGTATATACGAAGATATGGGCAAAATAAGTTTTTCAGATAAAAATTTCAATTTTTTGAGGTTTTGGGAGGATTATTCAATTTTTTTGGGGGTGGTCATGAATTAAAGTCCTTTTCGCGCTAGGGCGCTTAGTTTAGGAGATATAGGCAAAATAAGTTTTTCATATCAAAATTTAAATTTTTTTTAGGTTTTGGGTGGATTTGTCAATTTTTTGGGTGTGGTCACGAATTAAAGTCCTTTTCGCCCTAGGACGTATATTTAAGGAGATATGGGCAAAATAAGTTTTTCATATAAAAATTTCAATTTTTTTTTGTTTTGAGCGGATTATTAAATTTTTTGGGGTGTTACGAATTAAAGTCCTTTTCGCTCTAGGACGCGTATATACGAAGATATGGGCAAAATAAGATTTTCAGATAAAAATTTCAATTTTTTTAGGTTTTGGGAGGATTATTCAATTTTTTTGGGGTGGTCATGAATTAAAGTCCTTTTCGCGCTAGGGCGCTTAGTTTAGGAGATATGGGCAAAATAAGTTTTTCATATCAAAATTTAAATTTTTTTAGGTTTTGGGTGGATTTGTCAATTTTTTGGGGGTGGTCACGAATTAAAGTCCTTTTCGCCCTAGGACGTATATTTAAGGAGATATGGGCAAAATAACTTTTTCATATAAAAATTGCAATTTTTTTAGGTTTTGAGCGGATTATTAAATTTTTTGGGGTGTTACGAATTAAAGTCCTTTTCGCTCTAGGACGCGTATATACGAAGATATGGGCAAAATAAGATTTTCAGATAAAAATTTCAATTTTTTTAGGTTTTGGGAGGATTATTCAATTTTTTTGGGGTGGTCATGAATTAAAGTCCTTTTCGCGCTAGGGCGCTTAGTTTAGGAGATATAGGCAAAATAAGTTTTTCATATCAAAATTTAAATTTTTTTTAGGTTTTGGGTGGATTTGTCAATTTTTTGGGTGTGGTCACGAATTAAAGTCCTTTTCGCCCTAGGACGTATATTTAAGGAGATATGGGCAAAATAAGTTTTTCATATAAAAATTTCAATTTTTTTTTGTTTTGGGCGGATTATTAAATTTTTTGGGGTGTTACGAATTAAAGTCCTTTTCGCTCTAGGACGCGTATATACGAAGATATGGGCAAAATAAGTTTTTCAGATAAAAATTTCAATTTTTTAGGTTTTGGGAGGATTATTCAATTTTTTTGGGGATGGTCATGAATTAAAGTCCTTTTCGCGCTAGGGCGCTTAGTTTAGGAGATATGGGCAAAATAAGTTTTTCATATCAAAATTTAAATTTTTTTAGGTTTTGGGTGGATTTGTCAATTTTTTGGGGGTGGTCACGAATTAAAGTCCTTTTCGCCCTAGGACGTATATTTAAGGAGATATGGGCAAAATAACTTTTTCATATAAAAATTGCAATTTTTTTAGGTTTTGAGCGGATTATTAAATTTTTTGGGGTGTTACGAATTAAAGTCCTTTTCGCTCTAGGACGCGTATATACGAAGATATGGGCAAAATAAGATTTTCAGATAAAAATTTCAATTTTTTTAGGTTTTGGGAGGATTATTCAATTTTTTTGGGGGTGGTCATGAATTAAAGTCCTTTTCGCGCTAGGGCGCTTAGTTTAGGAGATATGGGCAAAATAAGTTTTTCATATCAAAATTTAATTTTTTTTAGGTTTTGGGTGGATTTGTCAATTTTTTGGGGGTGGTCACGAATTAAAGTCCATTTCGTCCTAGGACGCATATTTGAGGAGATATGGGCAAAATAACTTTTTCATATAAAAATTGCAATTTTTTAGGTTTTGAGCGGATTGTTAAATTTTTTGGGGTGTTACGAATTAAAGTCCTTTTCGCTCTAGGACGCGTATATACGAAGATATGGGCAAAATAAGATTTTCAGATAAAAATTTCAATTTTTTTAGGTTTTGGGAAGATTACTCAATTTTTTTGGGGGTGGTCATGAATTAAAGTCCTTTTCGCGCTAGGGCGCTTAATTTAGGAGATATGGGCAAAATAAGTTTTTCATATCAAAATTTAATTTTTTTTTAGGTTTTGGGTGGATTTGTCAATTTTTTGGGTGTGGTCACGAATTAAAGTCCTTTTCGACCTAAAACGTATATTTAAGGAGATATGGGCAAAATAACTTTTTCATATAAAAATTGCAATTTTTTTAGGTTTTGAGCGGATTATTAAATTTTTTGGGGTGTTACGAATTAAAGTCCTTTTCGCTCTAGGACGCGTATATACGAAGATATGGGTAAAATAAGTTTTTCAGATAAAAATTTCAATTTTTTGAGGTTTTGGGAGAATTATTCAATTTTTTGGGGGTGGTCATGAATTAAAGTCCTTTTCGCGCTAGGGCGCTTAGTTTAGGAGATATGGGCAAAATAAGTTTTTCATATCAAAATTTAAATTTTTTTAGGTTTTGGGTGGATTTGTCAATTTTTTGGGGGTGGTCACGAATTAAAGTCCTTTTCGCCCTAGGACGTATATTTAAGGAGATATGGGCAAAATAACTTTTTCATATAAATATTGCAATTTTTTTTTGTTTTGAGCGGATTATTAATTTTTTTTGGGGTGTTACGAATTAAAGTCTTTTTCGTTCTAGGACGCGTATATACGAAGATATGGGCAAAATAAGTTTTTCAGATAAAAATTTCAATTTTTTTAGGTTTTGGGAGGATTATTCAATTTTTTTTTGGGTGGTCATGAATTAAAGTCCTTTTCGCGCTAGGGCGCTTAGTTTAGGAGATATGGGCAAAATAAGTTCTTCATATCAAAATTTAAAATTTTTTAGGTATTGGGTGGATTTGTCAAATTTTTGGGGGTGGTCACGAATTAAAGTCCTTTTCGACCTAGGACGTATATTTAAGGAGATATGGGCAAAATAACTTTTTCATATAAAAATTGCAATTTTTTTAGGTTTTGAGCGGATTATTAATTTTTTTGGGGTGTTACGAATTAAAGTCCTTTTCGCTCTAGGACGCGTATATACGAAGATATGGGCAAAATAAGTTTTTCAGATAAAAATTTCAATTTTTTGAGGTTTTGGGAGGATTATTCAATTTTTTTGGGGGTGGTCATGAATTAAAGTCCTTTTCGCGCTAGGGCGCTTAGTTTAGGAGATATAGGCAAAATAAGTTTTTCATATCAAAATTTAAATTTTTTTTAGGTTTTGGGTGGATTTGTCAATTTTTTGGGTGTGGTCACGAATTAAAGTCCTTTCGCCCTAGGACGTATATTTAAGGAGATATGGGCAAAATAAGTTTTTCATATAAAAATTTCAATTTTTTTAGGTTTTGAGCGGATTGTTAAATTTTTTGGGGTGTTACGAATTAAAGTCCTTTTCGCTCTAGGACGCGTATATACGAAGATATGGGCAAAATAAGATTTTCAGATAAAAATTTCAATTTTTTTAGGTTTTGGGAGGATTATTCAATTTTTTTGGGGTGGTCATGAATTAAAGTCCTTTTCGCGCTAGGGCGCTTAGTTTAGGAGATATGGGCAAAATAAGTTTTTCATATCAAAATTTAAATTTTTTTAGGTTTTGGGTGGATTTGTCAATTTTTTGGGGGTGGTCACGAATTAAAGTCCTTTTCGCCCTAGGACGTATATTTAAGGAGATATGGGCAAAATAACTTTTTCATATAAAATTTGCAATTTTTTTAGGTTTTGAGCGGATTATTAAATTTTTTGGGGTGTTACGAATTAAAGTCCTTTTCGCTCTACGACGCGTATATACGAAGATATGGGCAAAATAAGATTTTCAGATAAAAATTTCAATTTTTTTAGGTTTTGGGAGGATTATTCAATTTTTTTGGGGTGGTCATGAATTAAAGTCCTTTTCGCGCTAGGGCGCTTAGTTTAGGAGATATGGGCAAAATAAGTTTTTCATATCAAAATTTAATTTTTTTTTAGGTTTTGGGTGGATTTGTCAATTTTTTGGGGGAGGTCACGAATTAAAGTCCATTTCGTCCTAGGACGCATATTTGAGGAGATATGGGCAAAATAACTTTTTCATATAAAAATTGCAATTTTTTTAGGTTTTGAGCGGATTGTTAAATTTTTTGGGGTGTTACGAATTAAAGTCCTTTTCGCTCTAGGACGCGTATATACGAAGATATGGGCAAAATAAGATTTTCAGATAAAAATTTCAATTTTTTTAGGTTTTGGGAAGATTACTCAATTTTTTTGGGGGTGGTCATGAATTAAAGTCCTTTTCGCGCTAGGGCGCTTAATTTAGGAGATATGGGCAAAATAAGTTTTTTATATCAAAATTTAATTTTTTTTAGGTTTTGGGTGGATTTGTCAATTTTTTGGGTGTGGTCACGAATTAAAGTCCTTTTCGACCTAAAACGTATATTTAAGGAGATATGGGCAAAATAACTTTTTCATATAAAAATTGCAATTTTTTTAGGTTTTGAGCGGATTATTAAATTTTTTGGGGTGTTACGAATTAAAGTCCTTTTCGCTCTAGGACGCGTATATACGAAGATATGGGTAAAATAAGTTTTTCAGATAAAAATTTCAATTTTTTGAGGTTTTGGGAGAATTATTCAATTTTTTTGGGGGTGGTCATGAATTAAAGTCCTTTTCGCGCTAGGGCGCTTAGTTTAGGAGATATGGGCAAAATAAGTTTTTCATATCAAAATTTAAATTTTTTTAGGTTTTGGGTGGATTTGTCAATTTTTTGGGTGTGGTCACGAATTAAAGTCCTTTTCGCCCTAGGACGTATATTTAAGGAGATATGGGCAAAATAACTTTTTCATATAAATATTGCAATTTTTTTTTTGTTTTGAGCGGATTATTAAATTTTTTCTGGGGTGTTACGAATTAAATTCCTTTTCGTTCTAGGACGCGTATATACGAAGATATGGGCAAAATAAGTTTTTCAGATAAAAATTTCAATTTTTTTAGGTTTTGGGAGGATTATTAATTTTTTTTTTTTTTTGGGGTGGTCATGAATTAAAGTCCTTTTCGCGCTATGGCGCTTAGTTTAGGAGATATGGGCAAAATAAGTTTTTCATATCAAAATTTAAATTTTTTTAGGTTTTGGGTGGATTTGTCAATTTTTTAGGGGTGGTCACGAATTAAAGTCCATTTCGCCCTAGGACGCATATTTGAGGAGATATGGGCAAAATAACTTTTTCATATAAAAATTGCAATTTTTTTTAGGTTTTGAGCGGATTGTTAAATTTTTTGGGATGTTACGAATTAAAGTCCTTTTCGCTCTAGGACGCGTATATACGAAGATATGGGCAAAATAAAATTTTCAGATAAAAATTTCAATTTTTTTAGGTTTTGGGAGCATTACTCAATTTTTTTGGGGGTGGTCATGAATTAAAGTCCTTTTCGCGCTAGGGCGCTTAATTTAGGAGATATGGGCAAAATAAGTTTTTCATATCAAAATTTAATTTTTTTTTTTAGGTTTTGGGTGGATTTGTCAATTTTTTTAGGGGTGGTCACGAATTAAAGTCCTTTTCGACCTAGACGGTATATTTAAGGAGATATGGGCAAAATAACTTTTTCATATAAAAATTGCAATTTTTTTAGGTTTTGAGTGGATTATTAAATTTCTTGGGGTGTTACGAATTAAAGTGCTTTTCGCTCTAGGACGCGTATATACGAAGATATGGGCAAACTAAGTTTTTCAGATAAAAATTTCAATTTTTTTAGGTTTTGGGAGGATTATTTCATTTTCTTGGGGGTGGTCATGAATTAAAGCCCTTTTCGCGCTAGGGCGCTTAGTTTAGGAGATATGGGCAAAATAAGTTTTTCATATCCAAAATTAAAATTTTTTAGGTTTTGGGTGGATTTGTCAATTTTTTGAGGGTGGTCACGAATTAAAGTCCTTTTCGCCCTAGGACGTATATTTAAGGAGATATGGGCAAAATAACTTTTTCATATAAATATTGCAATTTTTTTTTGTTTTGAGCGGATTATTAAATTTTTTTGGGGTGTTACGAATTAAAGTCCTTTTCGTTCTAGGACGCGTATATACGAAGATATGGGCAAAATAAGTTTTTCAGATAAAAATTTCAATTTTTTTAGGTTTTGGGATTATTCATTTTTTTTTGGGGTGGTCATGAATTAAAGTCCTTTTCGCGCTAGGGCGCTTAATTTAGGAGATATGGGCAAAATAAGTTTTTCATATCAAAATTTAAATTTATTTAGGTTTTGGGTGGATTTGTCAATTTTTTGGGGGTGGTCACGAATTAAAGTCCTTTTCGCCCTAGGACGTATATTTAAGGAGATATGGGCAAAATAACTTTTTCATATAAAAATTGCAATTTTTTTAGGTTTTGAGCGGATTGTTAAATTTTTTGGGGTGTTACGAATTAAAGTCCTTTTCGCTCTAGGACGCGTATTTACGAAGACATGGGCAAAATAAGTTTTTCAGATAAAAATTTCAATTTTTTTAGGTTTTGGGAGGATTATTCAATTTTTTTGGGGGTGGTCATGAATTAAAGTCCTTTTCGCGCTAGGGCGCTTAGTTTAGGAGATATGGGCAAAATAAGTTTTTCATATAAAAATTGCAATTTTTTTAGGTTTTGAGCGGATTATTAAATTTTTTGGGGTGTTACGAATTAAAGTCCTTTTCGCTCTAGGACGCGTATATACTAAGATATGGGCAAAATAATTTTTTCAGATAAAAATTTCATTTTTTTAGGTTTTGGAAGGATTATTCAATTTTTTTGGGGTGGTCATGAATTAAAGTCCTTTTCGCGCTAGGGCGCTTAGTTTAGGAGATATGGGCAAAATAAGTTTTTCATATAAAATTTAATTTTTTTTTAGGTTTTGGGTGGATTTGTCAATTTTTTTGGGGTGGTCACGAATTAAAGTCCTTTTCGCCCTGGGACGTATATTTAAGGAGATATGGGCAAAATAACTTTTTCATATAAGAATTGCAATTTTTTTAGGTTTTGAGCGGATTATTAAATTTTTTGGGGTGTTACGAATTAAAGTCCTTTTCGCTCTAGGACGCGTATATACGAAGATATGGGCAAAATAAGATTTTCAGATAAAAATTTCAATTTTTTTAGGTTTTGGGAGGATTATTCAATTTTTTTGGGGGTGGTCATGAATTAAAGTCCTTTTCGCGCTAGGGCGCTTAGTTTTGGAGATATGGGCAAAATAAGTTTTTCATATCAAAATTTAAATTTTTTTAGGTTTTGGGTGGATTTGTCAATTTTTTGGGGGTGGTCACGAATTAAAGTCCATTTCGCCCTAGGACGCATATTTAAGGAGATATGGGCAAAATAACTTTTTCATATAAAAATTGCAATTTTTTTAGGTTTTGAGCGGATTATTAAATTTTTTGGGGTGTTACGAATTAAAGTCTTTTTCGCTCTAGGACGCGTATATACGAAGATATGGGCAAAATAAGTTTTTCAGATAAAAATTTCAATTTTTTGAGGTTTTGGGAGGATTATTCAATTTTTTTGGCGGTGGTCATGAATTAAAGTCCTTTTCGCGCTAGGGCGCTTAGTTTAGGAGATATGGGCAAAATAACTTTTTCATATAAAAATTTCAATATTTTTAGGTTTTGAGTGGATTATTAAATTTTTTGGGGGTGGTCACGAATTAAAGTCCATTTCGTCCTAGGACGCATATTTGAGGAGATATGGGCAAAATAACTTTTTCATATAAAAATTGCAATTTTTTTAGGTTTTGAGCGGATTGTTAAATTTTTTGGGGTGTTACGAATTAAAGTCCTTTTCGCTCTAGGACGCGTATATACGAAGATATGGGCAAAATAAGATTTTCAGATAAAAATTTCAATTTTTTTAGGTTTTGGGAAGATTACTCAACTTTTTTGGGGGTGGTCATGAATTAAAGTCCTTTTCGCGCTAGGGCGCTTAATTTAGGAGATATGGGCAAAATAAGTTTTTCATATCAAAATTTAATTTTTTTTAGGTTTTGGGTGGATTTGTCAATTTTTTGGGTGTGGTCACGAATTAAAGTCCTTTTCGACCTAAAACGTATATTTAAGGAGATATGGGCAAAATAACTTTTTCATATAAAAATTGCAATTTTTTTAGGTTTTGAGCGGATTATTAAATTTTTTGGGGGTGGTCACGAATTAAAGTCCATTTCGTCCTAGGACGCATATTTGAGGAGATATGGGCAAAATAACTTTTTCATATAAAAATTGCAATTTTTTTAGGTTTTGAGCGGATTATTAAATTTTTTGGGGTGTTACGAATTAAAGTCCTTTTCGCTCTAGGACGCGTATATACGAAGATATGGGTAAAATAAGTTTTTCAGATAAAAATTTCAATTTTTTGAGGTTTTGGGAGAATTATTCAATTTTTTTGGGGGTGGTCATGAATTAAAGTCCTTTTCGCGCTAGGGCAAAATAAGTTTTTCATATCAAAATTTAAATTTTTTTAGGTTTTGGGTGGATTTGTCAATTTTTTGGGTGTGGGTGGATTTGTCAATTTTTTGGGTGGAATTAAAGTCCTTTTCGCCCTAGGACGTATATTTAAGGAGATATGGGCAAAATAACTTTTTCATATAAATATTGCAATTTTTTTTTGTTTTGAGCGGATTATTAAATTTTTTTTGGGGTGTTACGAATTAAAGTCTTTTTCGTTCTAGGACGCGTATATACGAAGATATGGGCAAAATAAGTTTTTCAGATAAAAATTTCAATTTTTTTAGGTTTTGGGAGGATTATTCAATTTTTTTTTTTTGGGTGGTCATGAATTAAAGTCCTTTTCGCGCTAGGGCGCTTAGTTTAGGAGATATGGGCAAAATAAGTTTTTCATATCAAAATTTAAAATTTTTTAGGTATTGGGTGGATTTGTCAAATTTTTGGGGGTGGTCACGAATTAAAGTCCTTTTCGACCTAGGACGTATATTTAAGGAGATATGGGCAAAATAACTTTTTCATATAAAAATTGCAATTTTTTTAGGTTTTGAGCGGATTATTAATTTTTTTGGGGTGTTACGAATTAAAGTCCTTTTCGCTCTAGGACGCGTATAAACGAAGATATGGGCAAAACAAGTTTTTCAGATAAAAATTTCAATTTTTTTAGGTTTTGGGAGGATTATTCAATTTTTTTGGGGGTGGTCATGAATTAAAGTCCTTTTCGCGCTAGGGCGCTTAGTTTAGGAGATATAGGCAAAATAAGTTTTTCATATCAAAATTTAAATTTTTTTTAGGTTTTGGGTGGATTTGTCAATTTTTTGGGTGTGGTCACGAATTAAAGTCCTTTTCGCCCTAGGACGTATATTTAAGGAGATATGGGCAAAATAAGTTTTTCATATAAAAATTTCAATTTTTTTTTGTTTTGAGCGGATTATTAAATTTTTTGGGGTGTTACGAATTAAAGTCCTTTTCGCTCTAGGACGCGTATATACGAAGATATGGGCAAAATAAGTTTTTCAGATAAAAATTTCAATTTTTTTAGGTTTTGGGAGGATTATTCAATTTTTTTGGGGGTGGTCATGAATTAAAGTCCTTTTCGCGCTAGGGCGCTTAGTTTAGGAGATATGGGCAAAATAAGTTTTTCATATCAAAATTTAATTTTTTTTAGGTTTTGGGTGGATTTGTCAATTTTTTGGGTGTGTTCACGAATTAAAGTCCTTTTCGACCTAAAACGTATATTTAAGGAGATATGGGCAAAATAACTTTTTCATATAAAAATTGCAATTTTTTTAGGTTTTGAGCGGATTATTAAATTTTTTGGGGTGTTACGAATTAAAGTCCTTTTCGCTCTAGGACGCGTATATACGAAGATATGGGTAAAATAAGTTTTTCAGATAAAAATTTCAATTTTTTGAGGTTTTGGGAGAATTATTCAATTTTTTTGGGGGTGGTCATGAATTAAAGTCCTTTTCGCGCTAGGGCGCTTAGTTTAGGAGATATGGGCAAAATAAGTTTTTCATATCAAAATTTAAATTTTTTTAGGTTTTGGGTGGATTTGTCAATTTTTTGGGTGTGGGTGGATTTGTCAATTTTTTGGGTGGAATTAAAGTCCTTTTCGCCCTAGGACGTATATTTAAGGAGATATGGGCAAAATAACTTTTTCATATAAATATTGCAATTTTTTTTTGTTTTGAGCGGATTATTAAATTTTTTTTGGGGTGTTACGAATTAAAGTCTTTTTCGTTCTAGGACGCGTATATACGAAGATATGGGCAAAATAAGTTTTTCAGATAAAAATTTCAATTTTTTTAGGTTTTGGGAGGATTATTCAATTTTTTTTTTGGGTGGTCATGAATTAAAGTCCTTTTCGCGCTAGGGCGCTTAGTTTAGGAGATATGGGCAAAATAAGTTTTTCATATCAAAATTTAAAATTTTTTAGGTATTGGGTGGATTTGTCAAATTTTTGGGGGTGGTCACGAATTAAAGTCCTTTTCGACCTAGGACGTATATTTAAGGAGATATGGGCAAAATAACTTTTTCATATAAAAATTGCAATTTTTTTAGGTTTTGAGCGGATTATTAATTTTTTTGGGGTGTTACGAATTAAAGTCCTTTTCGCTCTAGGACGCGTATATACGAAGATATGGGCAAAATAAGATTTTCAGATAAAAATTTCAATTTTTTTAGGTTTTGGGAGGATTATTCAATTTTTTTGGGGGTGGTCATGAATTAAAGTCCTTTTCGCGCTAGGGCGCTTAGTTTAGGAGATATAGGCAAAATAAGTTTTTCATATCAAAATTTAAATTTTTTTTAGGTTTTGGGTGGATTTGTCAATTTTTTGGGTGTGGTCACGAATTAAAGTCCTTTTCGCCCTAGGACGTATATTTAAGGAGATATGGGCAAAATAAGTTTTTCATATAAAAATTTCAATTTTTTTTTGTTTTGAGCGGATTATTAAATTTTTTGGGGTGTTACGAATTAAAGTCCTTTTCGCTCTAGGACGCGTATATACGAAGATATGGGCAAAATAAGATTTTCAGATAAAAATTTCAATTTTTTTAGGTTTTGGGAGGATTATTCAATTTTTTTGGGGGTGGTCATGAATTAAAGTCCTTTTCGCGCTAGGGCGCTTAGTTTAGGAGATATGGGCAAAATAAGTTTTTCATATCAAAATTTAATTTTTTTAGGTTTTGGGTGGATTTGTCAATTTTTTGGGGGTGGTCACGAATTAAAGTCCATTTCGTCCTAGGACGCATATTTGAGGAGATATGGGCAAAATAACTTTTTCATATAAAAATTGCAATTTTTTTAGGTTTTGAGCGGATTGTTAAATTTTTTGGGGTGTTACGAATTAAAGTCCTTTTCGCTCTAGGACGCGTATATACGAAGATATGGGCAAAATAAGATTTTCAGATAAAAATTTCAATCTTTTTAGGTTTTGGGAAGATTACTCAATTTTTTTGGGGGTGGTCATGAATTAAAGCCCTTTTCGCGCTAGGGCGCTTAATTTAGGAGATATGGGCAAAATAAGTTTTTCATATCAAAATTTAATTTTTTTTAGGTTTTGGGTGGATTTGTCAATTTTTTGGGTGTGGTCACGAATTAAAGTCCTTTTCGACCTAAAACGTATATTTAAGGAGATATGGGCAAAATAACTTTTTCATATAAAAATTGCAATTTTTTTAGGTTTTGAGCGGATTATTAAATTTTTTGGGGTGTTACGAATTAAAGTCCTTTTCGCTCTAGGACGCGTATATACGAAGATATGGGTAAAATAAGTTTTTCAGATAAAAATTTCAATTTTTTGAGGTTTTGGGAGAATTATTCAATTTTTTTGGGGGTGGTCATGAATTAAAGTCCTTTTCGCGCTAGGGCGCTTAGTTTAGGAGATATGGGCAAAATAAGTTTTTCATATCAAAATTTAAATTTTTTTAGGTTTTGGGTGGATTTGTCAATTTTTTGGGTGTGGTCACGAATTAAAGTCCTTTTCGCCCTAGGACGTATATTTAAGGAGATATGGGCAAAATAACTTTTTCATATAAATATTGCAATTTTTGTTTTGTTTTGAGCGGATTATTAATTTTTTTTTGGGGTGTTACGAATTAAAGTCTTTTTCGTTCTAGGACGCGTATATACGAAGATATGGGCAAAATAAGTTTTTCAGATAAAAATTTCAATTTTTTTAGGTTTTGGGAGGATTATTCAATTTTTTTTTTGGGGTGGTCATGAATTAAAGTCCTTTTCGCGCTAGGGCGCTTAGTTTAGGAGATATGGGCAAAATAAGTTTTTCATATCAAAATTTAAAATTTTTAGGTATTGGGTGGATTTGTCAAATTTTTGGGGGTGGTCACGAATTAAAGTCCTTTTCGACCTAGGACGTATATTTAAGGAGATATGGGCAAAATAACTTTTTCATATAAAAATTGCAATTTTTTTAGGTTTTGAGCGGATTATTAATTTTTTTGAGGTGTTACGAATTAAAGTCCTTTTCGCTCTAGGACGCGTATATACGAAGATATGGGCAAAATAAGTTTTTCAGATAAAAATTTCAATTTTTTGAGGTTTTGGGAGGATTATTCAATTTTTTTGGGGGTGGTCATGAATTAAAGTCCTTTTCGCGCTAGGGCGCTTAGTTTAGGAGATATAGGCAAAATAAGTTTTTCATATCAAAATTTAAATTTTTTTTAGGTTTTGGGTGGATTTGTCAATTTTTTGGGTGTGGTCACGAATTAAAGTCCTTTTCGCCCTAGGACGTATATTTAAGGAGATATGGGCAAAATAAGTTTTTCATATAAAAATTTCAATTTTTTTTTTGTTTTGAGCGGATTATTAAATTTTTTGGGGTGTTACGAATTAAAGTCCTTTTCGCTCTAGGACGCGTATATACGAAGATATGGGTAAAATAAGTTTTTCAGATAAAAATTTCAATTTTTTGAGGTTTTGGGAGAATTATTCAATTTTTTTGGGGGTGGTCATGAATTAAAGTCCTTTTCGCGCTAGGGCGCTTAGTTTAGGAGATATGGGCAAAATAAGTTTTTCATATCAAAATTTAAATTTTTTTAGGTTTTGGGTGGATTTGTCAATTTTTTGGGTTTGGTCACGAATTAAAGTCCTTTTCGCCCTAGGACGTATATTTAAGGAGATATGGGCAAAATAACTTTTTCATATAAAAATTTCAATTTTTTTAGGTTTTGAGCGGATTATTAATTTTTTTGAGGTGTTACGAATTAAAGTCCTTTTCGTTCTAGGACGCGTATATACGAAGATATGGGCAAAATAAGTTTTTCAGATAAAAATTTCAATTTTTTTAGGTTTTGGGAGGATTATTCATTTTTTTTTTGGGGTGGTCATGAATTAAAGTCCTTTTCGCGCTATGGCGCTTAGTTTAGGAGATATGGGCAAAATAAGTTTTTCATATCAAAATTTAAATTTTTTTAGGTTTTGGGTGGATTTGTCAATTTTTTAGGGGTGGTCACGAGTTAAAGTCCTTTTCGCCCTAGGACGTATATTTAAGGAGATATGGGCAAAATAACTTTTTCATATAAAAATTGCAATTTTTTTAGGTTTTGAGCGGATTATTAAATTTTTTGGGGTGTTACGAATTAAAGTCCTTTTCGCTCTAGGACGCGTATATACGAAGATATGGGCAAAATAAGATTTTCAGATAAAAATTTCAATTTTTTAGGTTTTGGGAGGATTATTCAATTTTTTTGGGGGTGGTCATGAATTAAAGTCCTTTTCGCGCTAGGGCGCTTAGTTTAGGAGATATGGGCAAAATAAGTTTTTCATATCAAAATTTAAATTTTTTTAGGTTTTGGGTGGATTTGTCAATTTTTTGGGGGTGGTCACGAATTAAAGTCCATTTCGCCCTAGGACGCATATTTGAGGAGATATGGGCAAAATAACTTTTTCATATAAAAATTGCAATTTTTTTAGGTTTTGAGCGGATTGTTAAATTTTTTGGGGTGTTACGAATTAAAGTCCTTTTCGCTCTAGGACGCGTATATACGAAGATATGGGCAAAATAAAATTTTCAGATAAAAATTTCAATTTTTTTAGGTTTTGGGAGGATTACTCAATTTTTTTGGGGGTGGTCATGAATTAAAGTCCTTTTCGCGCTAGGGCGCTTAATTTAGGAGATATGGGCAAAATAAGTTTTTCATATCAAAATTTAATTTTTTTTTTAGGTTTTGGGTGGATTTGTCAATTTTTTAGGGGTGGTCACGAATTAAAGTCCTTTTCGACCTAGACGGTATATTTAAGGAGATATGGGCAAAATAACTTTTTCATATAAAAATTGCATTTTTTTTAGGTTTTGAGCGGATTATTAAATTTTTTGGGGTGTTACGAATTAAAGTCCTTTTCGCTCTAGGACGCGTATATACGAAGATATGGGCAAAATAAGTTTTTCAGATAAAAATTTCAATTTTTTTAGGTTTTGGGAGGATTATTCAATTTTTTTGGCGGTGGTCATGAATTAAAGTCCTTTTCGCGCTAGGGCGCTTAGTTTAGGAGATATGGGCAAAATAAGTTTTTCATATCAAAATTTAAATTTTTTAGGTTTTGGGTGGATTTGTCAATTTTTTGGGGGTGGTCACGAATTAAAGTCCATTTCGCCCTAGGACGCATATTTAAAGAGATATGGGCAAAATAACATTTTCATATAAAAATTGCAATATTTTTAGGTTTTGAGTGGATTATTAAATTTTTTTGGGGTGTTACGAATTAAAGTCCTTTTCGTTCTAGGACGCGTATATACGAAGATATGGGCAAAATAAGTTTTTCAGATAAAAATTTCAATTTTTTTAGGTTTTGGGATTATTCATTTTTTTTGGGGTGGTCATGAATTAAAGTCCTTTTCGCGCTAGGGCGCTTAATTTAGGAGATATGGGCAAAATAAGTTTTTCATATCAAAATTTAAATTTATTTAGGTTTTGGGTGGATTTGTCAATTTTTTGGGGGTGGTCACGAATTAAAGTCCTTTTCGCCCTAGGACGTATATTTAAGGAGATATGGGCAAAATAACTTTTTCATATAAAAATTGCAATTTTTGTAGGTTTTGAGCGGATTATTAAATTTTGTGGGGTGTTACGAATTAAAGTCCTTTTCGCTCTAGGACGCGTATATACGAAGATATGGGTAAAATAAGTTTTTCAGATAAAAATTTCAATTTTTTTAGGTTTTGGGAGGATTATTCAATTTTTTTGGGGGTGGTCATGAATTAAAGTCCTTTTCGCGCTAGGGCGCTTAGTTTAGGAGATATGGGCAAAATAAGTTTTTCATATCAAAATTTAAATTTTTTTAGGTTTTGGGTGGATTTGTCAATTTTTTGGGGGTGGTCACGAATTAAAGTCCATTTCGCCCTAGGACGCATATTTAAGGAGATATGGGCAAAATAACTTTTTCATATAAAAATTGCATTTTTTTTAGGTTTTGAGCGGATTATTAAATTTTTTGGGGTGTTACGAATTAAAGTCCTTTTCGTTCTAGGACGCGTATATACGAAGATATGGGCAAAATAAGTTTTTCAGATAAAAATTTCAATTTTTTTAGGTTTTGGGAGGATTATTCATTTTTTTTTTGGGGTGGTCATGAATTAAAGTCCTTTTCGCGCTATGGCGCTTAGTTTAGGAGATATGGGCAAAATAAGTTTTTCATATCAAAATTTAAATTTTTTTAGGTTTTGGGTGGATTTGTCAATTTTTTAGGGGTGGTCACGAGTTAAAGTCCTTTTCGCCCTAGGACGTATATTTAAGGAGATATGGGCAAAATAACTTTTTCATATAAAAATTGCAATTTTTTTAGGTTTTGAGCGGATTATTAAATTTTTTGGGGTGTTACGAATTAAAGTCCTTTTCGCTCTAGGACGCGTATATACGAAGATATGGGCAAAATAAGATTTTCAGATAAAAATTTCAATTTTTTAGGTTTTGGGAGGATTATTCAATTTTTTTGGGGGTGGTCATGAATTAAAGTCCTTTTCGCGCTAAGGCGCTTAGTTTAGGAGATATGGGCAAAATAAGTTTTTCATATCAAAATTTAAATTTTTTTAGGTTTTGGGTGGATTTGTCAATTTTTTGGGGGTGGTCACGAATTAAAGTCCATTTCGCCCTAGGACGCATATTTGAGGAGATATGGGCAAAATAACTTTTTCATATAAAAATTGCAATTTTTTTAGGTTTTGAGCGGATTGTTAAATTTTTTGGGGTGTTACGAATTAAAGTCCTTTTCGCTCTAGGACGCGTATATACGAAGATATGGGCAAAATAAAATTTTCAGATAAAAATTTCAATTTTTTTAGGTTTTGGGAGGATTACTCAATTTTTTTGGGGGTGGTCATGAATTAAAGTCCTTTTCGCGCTAGGGCGCTTAATTTAGGAGATATGGGCAAAATAAGTTTTTCATATCAAAATTTAATTTTTTTTTTTAGGTTTTGGGTGGATTTGTCAATTTTTTTAGGGGTGGTCACGAATTAAAGTCCTTTTCGACCTAGACGGTATATTTAAGGAGATATGGGCAAAATAACTTTTTCATATAAAAATTGCATTTTTTTAGGTTTTGAGCGGATTATTAAATTTTTTGGGGTGTTACGAATTAAAGTCCTTTTCGCTCTAGGACGCGTATATACGAAGATATGGGCAAAATAAGTTTTTCAGATAAAAATTTCAATTTTTTTAGGTTTTGGGAGGATTATTCAATTTTTTTGGCGGTGGTCATGAATTAAAGTCCTTTTCGCGCTAGGGCGCTTAGTTTAGGAGATATGGGCAAAATAAGTTTTTCATATCAAAATTTAAATTTTTTAGGTTTTGGGTGGATTTGTCAATTTTTTGGGGGTGGTCACGAATTAAAGTCCATTTCGCCCTAGGACGCATATTTAAAGAGATATGGGCAAAATAACATTTTCATATAAAAATTGCAATATTTTTAGGTTTTGAGTGGATTATTAAATTTTTTTGGGGTGTTACGAATTAAAGTCCTTTTCGTTCTAGGACGCGTATATACGAAGATATGGGCAAAATAAGTTTTTCAGATAAAAATTTCAATTTTTTTAGGTTTTGGGATTATTCATTTTTTTTGGGGTGGTCATGAATTAAAGTCCTTTTCGCGCTAGGGCGCTTAATTTAGGAGATATGGGCAAAATAAGTTTTTCATATCAAAATTTAAATTTATTTAGGTTTTGGGTGGATTTGTCAATTTTTTGGGGGTGGTCACGAATTAAAGTCCTTTTCGCCCTAGGACGTATATTTAAGGAGATATGGGCAAAATAACTTTTTCATATAAAAATTGCAATTTTTGTAGGTTTTGAGCGGATTATTAAATTTTGTGGGGTGTTACGAATTAAAGTCCTTTTCGCTCTAGGACGCGTATATACGAAGATATGGGTAAAATAAGTTTTTCAGATAAAAATTTCAATTTTTTTAGGTTTTGGGAGGATTATTCAATTTTTTTGGGGGTGGTCATGAATTAAAGTCCTTTTCGCGCTAGGGCGCTTAGTTTAGGAGATATGGGCAAAATAAGTTTTTCATATCAAAATTTAAATTTTTTTAGGTTTTGGGTGGATTTGTCAATTTTTTGGGGGTGGTCACGAATTAAAGTCCATTTCGCCCTAGGACGCATATTTGAGGAGATATGGGCAAAATAACTTTTTCATATAAAAATTGCAATTTTTTTAGGTTTTGAGTGGATTGTTAAATTTTTTGGGGTGTTACGAATTAAAGTCCTTTTCGCTCTAGGACGCGTATTTACGAAGACATGGGCAAAATAAGTTTTTCAGATAAAAATTTAAATTTTTTAGGTTTTGGGAGGATTATTCAATTTTTTTGGGGGTGGTCATGAATTAAAGTCCTTTTCGCGCTAGGGCGCTTAGTTTAGGAGATATGGGCAAAATAAGTTTTTCATATAAAAATTGCAATTTTTTTAGGTTTTGAGCGGATTATTAAATTTTTTGGGGTGTTACGAATTAAAGTCCTTTTCGCTCTAGGACGCGTATATACTAAGATATGGGCAAACTAATTTTTTCAGATAAAAATTTAATTTTTTTAGGTTTTGGAAGGATTATTCAATTTTTTTGGGGGTGGTCATGAATTAAAGTCCTTTTCGCGCTAGGGCGCTTAGTTTAGGAGATATGGGCAAAATAAGTTTTTCATATAAAATTTAATTTTTTTTTAGGTTTTGGGTGGATTTGTCAATTTTTTTGGGGTGGTCACGAATTAAAGTCCTTTTCGCCCTGGGACGTATATTTAAGGAGATATGGGCAAAATAACTTTTTCATATAAGAATTGCAATTTTTTTAGGTTTTGAGCGGATTATTAAATTTTTTGGGGTTTTACGAATTAAAGTCCTTTTCGCTCTAGGACGCGTATATACGAAGATATGGGCAAAATAAGATTTTCAGATAAAAATTTCAATTTTTTTAGGTTTTGGGAGGATTATTCAATTTTTTTGGGGGTGGTCATGAATTAAAGTCCTTTTCGCGCTAGGGCGCTTAGTTTTGGAGATATGGGCAAAATAAGTTTTTCATATCAAAATTTAAATTTTTTTAGGTTTTGGGTGGATTTGTCAATTTTTTGGGGGTGGTCACGAATTAAAGTCCATTTCGCCCTAGGACGCATATTTAAGGAGATATGGGCAAAATAACTTTTTCATATAAAAATTGCAATTTTTTTAGGTTTTGAGCGGATTATTAAAATTTTTGGGGTGTTACGAATTAAAGTCCTTTTCGCTCTAGGACGCGTATATACGAAGATATGGGCAAAATAAGTTTTTCAGATAAAAATTTCAATTTTTTGAGGTTTTGGGAGGATTATTCAATTTTTTTGGCGGTGGTCATGAATTAAAGTCCTTTCGCGCTAGGGCGCTTAGTTTAGGAGATATGGGCAAAATAACTTTTTCATATAAAAATTTCAATATTTTTAGGTTTTGAGTGGATTATTAAATTTTTTGGGGTGTTACGAATTAAAGTCCTTTTCGCTCTAGGACGCGTATTTACGAAGATATGGGCAAAATAAGTTTTTCAGATAAAAATTTCAATTTTTTTAGGTTTTGGGAGGATTATTCAATTTTTTTGGGGGTGGTCATGAATTAAAGTCCTTTTCGCGCTAGGGCGCTTAGTTTAGGAGATATGGGCAAAATAAGTTTTTCATATAAAAATTGCAATTTTTTTAGGTTTTGAGCGGATTATTAAATTTGTTGGGGTGTTACGAATTAAAGTCCTTTTCGCTCTAGGACGCGTATATACGAAGATATGGGCAAAATAATTTTTTCAGATAAAAATTTCATTTTTTTAGGTTTTGGAAGGATTATTCAATTTTTTTGGGGGTGGTCATGAATTAAAGTCCTTTTCGCGCTAGGGCGCTTAGTTTAGGAGATATGGGCAAAATAAGTTTTTCATATCAAAATTTAAATTTTCTTAGGGTTTGGGTGGATTTGTCAATTTTTTGGGGGTGGTCACGAATTAAAGTCCATTTCGCCCTAGGACGCATATTTAAGGAGATATGGGCAAAATAACTTTTTCATATAAAAATTGCAATATTTTTAGGTTTTGAGTGGATTATTAAATTTTTTGGGGTGTTACGAATTAAAGTCCTTTTCGCTCTAGGACGCGTATTTACGAAGATATGGGCAAAATAAGTTTTTCAGATAAAAATTTCAATTTTTTTAGGTTTTGGGAGGATTATTCAAATTTTTTTTTGGGTGGTCATGAATTAAAGTCCTCTTCGCGCTAGGGCGCTTAGTTTAGGAGATATGGGCAAAATAAGTTTTTCATATCAAAATTTAAAATTTTTTAGGTATTGGGTGGATTTGTCAAATTTTTGGGGGTGGTCACGAATTAAAGTCCTTTTCGCCCTAGGACGTATATTTAAGGAGATATGGGCAAAATAAGTTTTTCATATAAAAATTTCAATTTTTTTTTGTTTTGAGCGGATTATTAAATTTTTTGGGGTGTTACGAATTAAGTCCTTTTCGCTCTAGGACGCGTATATACGAAGATATGGGCAAAATAAGTTTTTCAGATAAAAATTTCAATTTTTTTAGGTTTTAGGATGATTATTCAATTTTTTTGGGGGTGGTCATGAATTAAAGTCCTTTTCGCGCTAGGGCGCTTAGTTTAGGAGATATGGGCAAAATAAGTTTTTCATATCAAAATTTAAATTTTTTTAGGTTTTGGGTGGATTTGTCAATTTTTTGGGGGTGGTCACGAATTAAAGTCCTTTTCGCCCTAGGACGTATATTTAAGGAGATATGGGCAAAATAACTTTTTCATATAAAAATTGCAATTTTTTTAGGTTTTGTGCGGATTATTAAATTTTTTGTGGTGTTACGAATTAAAGTCCTTTTCGCTCTAGGACGCGTATATACGAAGATATGGGCAAAATAAGATTTTCAGATAAAAATTTAAATTTTTTTAGGTTTTGGGAGGATTATTCAATTTTTTTGGGGGTGGTCATGAATTAAAGTCCTTTTCGCGCTAGGGCGCTTAGTTTAGGAGATATGGGCAAAATAAGTTTTTCATATCAAAATTTAATTTTTTTTAGGTTTTGGGTGGATTTGTCAATTTTTTGGGGGTGGTCACGAATTAAAGTCCATTTCATCCTAGGACGCATATTTGAGGAGATATGGGCAAAATAACTTTTTCATATAAAAATTGCAATTTTTTTAGGTTTTGAGCGGATTGTTAAATTTTTTGGGGTGTTACGAATTAAAGTCCTTTTCGCTCTAGGACGCGTATATACGAAGATATGGGCAAAATAAGATTTTCAGATAAAAATTTCAATTTTTTTAGGTTTTGGGAAGATTACTCAATTTTTTTGGGGGTGGTCATGAATTAAAGTCCTTTTCGCGCTAGGGCGCTTAATTTAGGAGATATGGGCAAAATAAGTTTTTCATATCAAAATTTAATTTTTTTTAGGTTTTGGGTGGATTTGTCAATTTTTTGGGTGTGGTCACGAATTAAAGTCCTTTTCGACCTAAAACGTATATTTAAGGAGATATGGGCAAAATAACTTTTTCATATAAAAATTGCAATTTTTTTAGGTTTTGAGCGGATTATTAAATTTTTTGGGGTGTTACGAATTAAAGTCCTTTTCGTTCTAGGACGCGTATATACGAAGATATGGGCAAAATAAGTTTTTCAGATAAAAATTTCAATTTTTTTAGGTTTTGGGAGGATTATTCATTTTTTATTTTTTTGGGGTGGTCATGAATTAAAGTCCTTTTCGCCCTAGGACGCATATTTAAGGAGATATGGGCAAAATAACTTTTTCATATAAAAATTGCAATTTTTTTAGGTTTTGAGCGGATTATTAAATTTTTTGGGGTGTTACGAATTAAAGTCCTTTTCGCTCTAGGACGCGTATATACGAAGATATGGGCAAAATAAGATTTTCAGATAAAAATTTCAATTTTTTTAGGTTTTGGGTGGATTATTCAATTTTTTTGGGGGTGGTCATGAATTAAAGTCCTTTTCGCGTTAGGGCGCTTAGTTTAGGAGATATGGGCAAAATAAGTTTTTCATATCAAAATTTAAATTTTTTTAGGTTTTGGGTGGATTTGTCAATTTTTTGGGGGTGGTCACGAATTAAAGTCCATTTCGCCCTAGGACGCATATTTGAGGAGATATGGGCAAAATAACTTTTTCATATAAAAATTGCAATTTTTTTAGGTTTTGAGCGGATTGTTAAATTTTTTGGGGTGTTACGAATTAAAGTCCTTTTCGCTCTAGGACGCGTATATACGAAGATATGGGCAAAATAAGTTTTTCAGATAAAAATTTCAATTTTTTGAGGTTTTGGGAGGATTATTCAATTTTTTTGGGGGTGGTCATGAATTAAAGTCCTTTTCGCGCTAGAGCGCTAAGTTTAGGAGATATGGGCAAAATAAGTTTTTCATATCAAAATTTAATTTTTTTTTAGGTTTTGGGTGGATTTGTCAATTTTTTGGGTGTGGTCACGAATTAAAGTCCTTTTCGCCCTAGGACGTATATTTAAGGAGATATGGGCAAAATAACTCTTTCATATAAATATTGCAATTTTTTTTTTTTTTTTTTTGAGCGGATTATTAAATTTTTTTGGGGTGTTACGAATTAAAGTCCTTTTCGTTCTAGGACGCGTATATACGAAGATATGGGCAAAATAAGATTTTCAGATAAAAATTTCAATTTTTTTAGGTTTTGAGCGGATTATTAAATTTTTTGGGGTGTTACGAATTAAAGTCCTTTTCGCTCTAGGACGCGTATATACGAAGATATGGGCAAAATAAGTTTTTCAGATAAAAGTTTCAATTTTTTTAGGTTTTGAGCGGATTATTAAATTTTTTTGGGGTGTTACGAAATAAAGTCCTTTTCGCTCTAGGACGCGTATATACGAAGATATGGGCAAAATAAGTTTTTCAGATAAAAATTTCAATTTTTTGAGGTTTTGGGAGGATTATTCAATTTTTTTGGGGGTGGTCATGAATTAAAGTCCTTTTCGCGCTAGGGCGCTTAGTTTAGGAGATATGGGCAAAATAAGTTTTTCATATCAAAATTTAAATTTTTTTAGGTTTTGGGTGGATTTGTCAATTTTTTGGGTTGGTCACGAATTAAAGTCCTTTTCGCCCTAGGACGTATATTTAAGGAGATATGGGCAAAATAAGTTTTTCATATAAAAATTTCAATTTTTTTTGTTTTGAGCGGATTATTAAATTTTTTGGGGTGTTACGAATTAAAGTCCTTTTCGTTCTAGGACGCGTATATACGAAGATATGGGCAAAATAACTTTTTCATATAAAAATTGCAATTTTTTTAGGTTTTGAGCGGATTATTAAATTTTTTTGGGTGTTACGAATTAAAGTCCTTTTCGCTCTAGGACGCGTATATACGAAGATATGGGCAAAATAAGTTTTTCAGATAAAAATTTCAATTTTTTGAGGTTTTGGGAGGATTATTCAATTTTTTTGGGGGTGGTCATGAATTAAAGTCCTTTTCGCGCTAGGGCGCTTAGTTTAGGAGATATGGGCAAAATAAGTTTTTCATATCAAAATTTAAATTTTTTTAGGTTTTGGGTGGATTTGTCAATTTTTTGGGTGTGGTCACGAATTAAAGTCCTTTTCGCCCTAGGACGTATATTTAAGGAGATATGGGCAAAATAACTTTTTCATATAAATATTGCAATTTTTTTTTTTGTTTTGAGCGGATTATTAAATTTTTTGGGGTGTTACGAATTAAAGTCCTTTTCGTTCTAGGACGCGTATATACGAAGATATGGGCAAAATAAGTTTTTCATATCAAAATTTAAATTTTTTTAGGTTTTGGGAGGATTATTCATTTTTTTTTTTGGGTGGTCATGAATTAAAGTCCTTTTCGCGCTAGGGCGCTTAATTTAGGAGATATGGGCAAAATAAGTTTTTCATATCAAAATTTAAATTTTTTTAGGTTTTGGGTGGATTTGTCAATTTTTTGGGGGTGGTCACGAATTAAAGTCCTTTTCGCCCTAGGACGTATATTTAAGGAGATATGGGCAAAATAACTTTTTCATATAAAAATTGCAATTTTTTTAGGTTTTGAGCGGATTATTAAATTTTTTGGGGTGTTACGAATTAAAGTCCTTTTCGCTCTAGGACGCGTATATACGAAGATATGGGCAAAATAAGATTTTCAGATAAAAATTTCAATTTTTTTAGGTTTTGGGAGGATTATTCAATTTTTTTGGGGGTGGTCATGAATTAAAGTCCTTTTCGCGCTAGGGCGCTTAGTTTAGGAGATATGGGCAAAATAAGTTTTTCATATCAAAATTTAAATTTTTTTAGGTTTTGGGTGGATTTGTCAATTTTTTGGGGGTGGTCACGAATTAAAGTCCATTTCGCCCTAGGACGCATATTTGAGGAGATATGGGCAAAATAACTTTTTCATATAAAAATTGCAATTTTTTTAGGTTTTGAGCGGATTGTTAAATTTTTTGGGGTGTTACGAATTAAAGTCCTTTTCGCTCTAGGACGCGTATATACGAAGATATGGGCAAAATAAGATTTTCAGATAAAAATTTCAATTTTTTTAGGTTTTGGGAGGATTACTCAATTTTTTTGGGGGTGGTCATGAATTAAAGTCCTTTTCGCGCTAGGGCGCTTAATTTAGGAGATATGGGCAAAATAAGTTTTTCATACCAAAATTTAATTTTTTTTTAGGTTTTGAGTGGATTTGTCAATTTTTTGGGGGTGGTCACGAATTAAAGTCCTTTACGACCTAGGACGTATATTTAAGGAGCTATGGGCAAAATAACTTTTTCATATTAAAATTTCAATTTTTTTAGGTTTTGGGAGGATTATTCAATTTTTTTGGGGGTGGTCATGAATTAAAGTCCTTTTCGCGCTAGGGCGCTTAGTTTATGAGATATGGGAAAAATAAGTTTTTCATATCAAAATTTAAATTTTTTTTTAGGTTTTGGGTGGATTTGTCAATTTTTTGGGTGTGGTCACGAATTAAAGTCCTTTTCGCCCTAGGACGTATATTTAAGGAGATATGGGCAAAATAACTTTTTCATATAAATATTGCAATTTTTTTTTTTGAGTGGATTATTAAATTTTTTTTGGGGTGTTACGAATTAAAGTCCTTTTCGTTCTAGGACGCGTATATACGAAGATATGGGCAAAATAAGATTTTCAGATAAAAGTTTCAATTTTTTTAGGTTTTGGGAGGATTATTCAATTTTTTTGGGGGGGGTCATGAATTAAAGTCCTTTTCGCGCTAGGGCGCTTAGTTTAGGAGATATGGGCAAAATAAGTTTTTCATATCAAAATTTAAATTTTTTTAGGTTTTGGGTGGATTTGTCAATTTTTTGGGGGTGGTCACGAATTAAAGTCCATTTCGCCCTAGGACGCATATTTAAGGAGATATGGGCAAAATAACTTTTTCATATAAAAATTGCAATTTTTTTAGGTTTTGAGCGGATTATTAAATTTTTTGGTGTGTTACGAATTAAAGTCCTTTTCGCTCTAGGACGCGTATATACGAAGATATGGGCAAAATAAGTTTTTCAGATAAAAATTTCAATTTTTTTAGGTTTTGGGAGGATTATTCAATTTTTTTGGGGGTGGTCATGAATTAAAGTCCTTTTCGCGCTAGGGCGCTTAGTTTAGGAGATATGGGCAAAATAAGTTTTTCATATCAAAATTTAAATTTTTTTAGGTTTTGGGTGGATTTGTCAATTTTTTGGGGGTGGTCACGAATTAAAGTCCATTTCGCCCTAGGACGCATATTTGAGGAAATATGGGCAAAATAACTTTTTCATATAAAAATTGCAACTATTTTTAGGTTTTGAGCGGATTGTTAAATTTTTTGGGGTGTTACGAATTAAAGTCCTTTTCGCTCTAGGACGCGTATATACGAAGATATGGGCAAAATAAGAATTTCAGATAAAAATTTAAATTTTTTTAGGTTTTGGGAGGATTACTCAATTTTTTTGGGGGTGGTCATGAATTAAAGTTCTGTTCGCGCTAGGGCGCTTAGTTTAGGAGATATGGGCAAAATAAGTTTTTCATATAAAAATTGAAATTTTTTTAGGTTTTGAGCGGATTATTAAATTTTTTGGGGTGTTACGAATTAAAGTCCTTTTCGCTCTAGGACGCGTATATACGAAGATATGGGCAAAATAATTTTTTCAGATAAAAATTTCATTTTTTTTTAGGTTTTGGAAGGATTATTCAATTTTTTTGGGGGTGGTCAAGAATTAAAGTCCTTTTCGCGCTAGGGCGCTTAGTTTAGGAGATATGGGCAAAATAAGTTTTTCATATCAAAATTTAAATTTTTTTAGGTTTTGGGTGGATTTGTCAATTTTTTTGGGGTGGTCACGAATTAAAGTCCTTTTCGCCCTGGGACGTATATTTAAGGAGATATGGGCAAAATAACTTTTTCATATAAGAATTGCAATTTTTTTAGGTTTTGAGCGGATTATTAAATTTTTTGGGGTGTTACGAATTAAAGTCCTTTTCGCTCTAGGACGCGTATATACGAAGATATGGGCAAAATAAGATTTTCGGATAAAAATTTCAATTTTTTTAGGTTTTGGGAGGATTATTCAATTTTTTTGGGGGTGGTCATGAATTAAAGTCCTTTTCGCGCTAGGGCGCTTAGTTTAGGAGATATGGGCAAAATAAGTTTTTCATATCAAAATTTAAATTTTTTTAGGTTTTGGGTGGATTTGTCAATTTTTTGGGGGTGGTCACGAATTAAAGTCCATTTCGCCCTAGGACGCATATTTAAGGAGATATGGGCAAAATAACTTTTTCATATAAAAATTGCAATTTTTTTAGGTTTTGAGCGGATTATTAAATTTTTTGGGGTGTTACGAATTAAAGTCCTTTTCGCTCTAGGACGCGTATATACGAAGATATGGGCAAAATAAGTTTTTCAGATAAAAATTTCAATTTTTTTAGGTTTTGGGAGGATTATTCAATTTTTTTGGGGGTGGTCATGAATTAAAGTCCTTTTCGCGCTAGGGCGCTTAGTTTAGGAGATATGGGCAAAATAAGTTTTTCATATCAAAATTTAAATTTTTTAGGTTTTGGGTGGATTTGTCAATTTTTTGGGGGTGGTCACGAATTAAAGTCCATTTCGCCCTAGGACGCATATTTAAGGAGATATGGGCAAAATAACTTTTTCATATAAAAATTGCAATATTTTTAGGTTTTGAGTGGATTATTAAATTTTTTGGGGTGTTACGAATTAAAGTCCTTTTCGCTCTAGGACGCGTATTTACGAAGATATGGGCAAAATAAGTTTTTCAGATAAAAATTTCAATTTGTTTAGGTTTTGGGAGGATTATTCAATTTTTTTGGGGGTGGTCATGAATTAAAGTCCTTTTCGCGCTAGGGCGCTTAGTTTAGGAGATATGGGCAAAATAAGTTTTTCATATAAAAATTGAAATTTTTTTAGGTTTTGAGCGGATTATTAAATTTTTTGGGGTGTTACGAATTAAAGTCCTTTTCGCTCTAGGACGCGTATATACGAAGATATGGGCAAAATAATTTTTTCAGATAAAAATTTAATTTTTTTTTTAGGTTTTGGAAGGATTATTCAATTTTTTTGGGGGTGGTCATGAATTAAAGTCCTTTTCGCGCTAGGGCGCTTAGTTTAGGAGATATGGGCAAAATAAGTTTTTCATATCAAAATTTAAATTTTTTTAGGTTTTGGGTGGATTTGTCAATTTTATTGGGGTGGTCACGAATTAAAGTCCTTTTCGCCCTGGGACGTATATTTAAGGAGATATGGGCAAAATAACTTTTTCATATAAAAATTGCAATTTTTTTAGGTTTTGAACGGATTATTAAATTTTTTGGGGTGTTACGAATTAAAGTCCTTTTCGCTCTAGGACGCGTATATACGAAAATATGGGCAAAATAAGTTTTTCAGATAAAAATTTCAATTTTTTTTAGGTTTTGGGAGGATTATTCAATTTTTTTGGGGTGGTCATGAATTAAAGTCCTTTTCGTCCTAGGACGTATATTTAAGGAGATATCGGCAAAATAACTTTGTCATATAAACATCGCAATTTTTTTAGGTTTTGAGTGGATTATTAAATTTTTTGGGGTGTTACGAATTAAAGTCCTTTTCGCTCTAGGACGCTTATATACGAAGATATGGGCAAAATAAGTTTTGAGTGGATTATTAAATTTTTTGGGTGTCACGAATTAAAGTCCTTTTCGCTCTAGGACGCGTATATACGAAGATATGGGCAAAATAAGTTTTTCAGATAAAAATTTCAATTTTTTAGGTTTTGGGAGGATTATTCAATTTTTTTTTTGGTGGTCATGAATTAAAGTCCTTTTCGCGCTAGGGCGCTTAGTTTAGGAGATATGGGCAAAATAAGTTTTTCATATCAAAATTTAATTTTGTTTTAGGTTTTGGATGGATTTGTCAATTTTTTGGGTGTGGTCACGAATTAAAGTCCTTTTCGCCCTAGGACGTATATTTAAGGAGATATGGGCAAAATAACTTTTTCATATAAAATTGCAATTTTTTAGGTTTTGAGCGGATTATTAAATTGTTTGGGGTGTTACGAATTAAAGTCCTTTTCGCTCTAGGACGCGTATATACGAAGGTATGGGCAAAATAAGTTTTTCATATCAAAATTTAATTTTGTTTTAGGTTTTGGATGGATTTGTCAATTTTTTGGGTGTGGTCACGAATTAAAGTCCTTTTCGCCCTAGGACGTATATTTAAGGAGATATGGGCAAAATAACTTTTTCATACAAAAATTGCAATTTTTTTTTGATTTTGGGTGGATTTGTCAATTTTTTGGGGGTGTTACAAATTAAAGTCCTTTTCGATCTAGGACGCGTATATACGAAGATATGGGCAAAATAAGATTTTCAGATAAAAATTTCATTTTTTTTAGGTTTTGGGAGGATTATTCAATTTTTTTTGAATTAAAGTCCTTTTCGCGCTAGGGCGCTTAGTTTAGGAGATATGGGCAAAATAAGTTTTTCATATCAAAATTTAAATTTTTTAGGTTTTGGGTGGATTTGTCAATTTTTTGGGGGTGGTTACGAATTAAAGTCCTTTTCGCCCTAGGACGTATATTTAAGGAGATATGGGCAAAATAACTTTTTCATATAAAAATTGCAATTTTTTTAGGTTTTGAACGGATTATTAAATTTTTTGGGGTGTTTCGAATTAAAGTCCTTTTCGCTCTAGGACGCGTATATACGAAAATATGGGCAAAATAAGTTTTTCAGATAAAAATTTCAATTTTTTTTAGGTTTTGGGTGGATTTGTCAATTTTTTGGGGGTGGTCACGAATTAAAGTCCTTTTCGCCCTAGGACGTATATTTAAGGAGATATGGGCAAAATAACTTTTTCATATAAAAATTGCAATTTTTTTAGGTTTTGAACGGATTATTAAATTTTTTGGGGTGTTACGAATTAAAGTCCTTTTCGCTCTAGGACGCGTATATACGAAGATATGGGCAAAATAGGTTTTTCAGATAAAAATTTCAATTTTTTTAGGTTTTGGGAGGATTATTCATTTTTTTTTGGGGTGGTCATGAATTAAAGTCCTTTTCGCGCTAGGGCGCTTAATTTAGGAGATATGGGCAAAATAAGTTTTTCATATCAAAATTTGAATTTTTTTAGGTTTTGGGTGAATTTGTCAATTTTTTGGGGGTGGTCACGAATTAAAGTCCTTTTCGCCCTAGGACGTATATTTAAGGAGATATGGGCCAAATAACTTTTTCATATAAAAATTGCAATTTTTTTAGGTTTTGAGCGGATTATTAAATTTTTTGGGGTGTTACGAATTAAAGTCCTTTTCGCTCTAGGACGCGTATATGCGAAGATATGGGCGAAATAAGATTTTCAGATAAAAATTTCAATTTTTTTAGGTTTTGGGAGGATTATTCAATTTTTTTGGGGGTGGTCATGAATTAAAGTCCTTTTCGAGCTAGGGCGCTTAGTTTAGGAGATATGGGCAAAATACGTTTTTCATATCAAAATTTAAATTTTTTTAGGTTTTGGGTGGATTTTTCCATTTTTTTGGGGTGGTCACGAATTAAAGTCCATTTCGCCCTAGGACGCATATTTAAGGAGATATGGGGTGTTACGAATTAAAGTCCTTTTCGTTCTAGGACGCGTATATACGAAGATATGGGCAAAATAAGTTTTTCAGATAAAAATTTCAATTTTTTTAGGTTTTGAGCGGATTATTAAATTTTTTGGGGTGTTACGAAATAAAGTCCTTTTCGCTCTAGGACGCGTATATACGAAGATATGGGCAAAATAAGTTTTTCAGATAAAAATTTCAATTTTTTGAGGTTTTGGGAGGATTATTCAATTTTTTTGGGGGTGGTCATGAATTAAAGTCCTTTTCGCGCTAGGGCGCTTAGTTTAGGAGATATGGGCAAAATAAGTTTTTCATATCAAAATTTAAATTTTTTTAGGTTTTGGGTGGATTTGTCAATTTTTTGGGTTGGTCACGAATTAAAGTCCTTTTCGCCCTAGGACGTATATTTAAGGAGATATGGGCAAAATAAGTTTTTCATATAAAAATTTCAATTTTTTTTGTTTTGAGCGGATTATTAAATTTTTTGGGGTGTTACGAATTAAAGTCCTTTTCGTTCTAGGACGCGTATATACGAAGATATGGGCAAAATAACTTTTTCATATAAAAATTGCAATTTTTTTAGGTTTTGAGCGGATTATTAAATTTTTTGGGGTGTTACGAATTAAAGTCCTTTTCGCTGTAGGACGCGTATATACGAAGATATGGGCAAAATAAGTTTTTCAGATAAAAATTTCAATTTTTTGAGGTTTTGGGAGGATTATTCAATTTTTTTGGGGGTGGTCATGAATTAAAGTCCTTTTCGCGCTAGGGCGCTTAGTTTAGGAGATATGGGCAAAATAAGTTTTTCATATCAAAATTTAAATTTTTTTAGGTTTTGGGTGGATTTGTCAATTTTTTGGGTGTGGTCACGAATTAAAGTCCTTTTCGCCCTAGGACGTATATTTAAGGAGATATGGGCAAAATAACTTTTTCATATAAATATTGCAATTTTTTTTTTTGTTTTGAGCGGATTATTAAATTTTTTGGGGTGTTACGAATTAAAGTCCTTTTCGTTCTAGGACGCGTATATACGAAGATATGGGCAAAATAAGTTTTTCATATCAAAATTTAAATTTTTTTAGGTTTTGGGAGGATTATTCATTTTTTTTTTTGGTGGTCATGAATTAAAGTCCTTTTCGCGCTAGGGCGCTTAATTTAGGAGATATGGGCAAAATAAGTTTTTCATATCAAAATTTAAATTTTTTTAGGTTTTGGGTGGATTTGTCAATTTTATGGGGGTGGTCACGAATTAAAGTCCTTTTCGCCCTAGGACGTATATTTAAGGAGATATGGGCAAAATAACTTTTTCATATAAAAATTGCAATTTTTTTAGGTTTTGAGCGGATTATTAAATTTTTTGGGGTGTTACGAATTAAAGTCCTTTTCGCTCTAGGACGCGTATATACGAAGATATGGGCAAAATAAGATTTTCAGATAAAAATTTCAATTTTTTTAGGTTTTGGGAGGATTATTCAATTTTTTTGGGGGTGGTCATGAATTAAAGTCCTTTTCGCGCTAGGGCGCTTAGTTTAGGAGATATGGGCAAAATAAGTTTTTCATATCAAAATTTAAATTTTTTTAGGTTTTGGGTGGATTTGTCAATTTTTTGGGGGTGGTCACGAATTAAAGTCCATTTCGCCCTAGGACGCATATTTGAGGAGATATGGGCAAAATAACTTTTTCATATAAAAATTGCAATTTTTTTAGGTTTTGAGCGGATTGTTAAATTTTTTGGGGTGTTACGAATTAAAGTCCTTTTCGCTCTAGGACGCGTATATACGAAGATATGGGCAAAATAAGATTTTCAGATAAAAATTTCAATTTTTTTAGGTTTTGGGAGGATTACTCAATTTTTTTGGGGGTGGTCATGAATTAAAGTCCTTTTCGCGCTAGGGCGCTTAATTTAGGAGATATGGGCAAAATAAGTTTTTCATACCAAAATTTAATTTTTTTTAGGTTTTGAGTGGATTTGTCAATTTTTTTAGGGGTGGTCACGAATTAAAGTCCTTTTCGCCCTAGGACGTATATTTAAGGAGATATGGGCAAAATAAGTTTTTCATATAAAAATTTCAATTTTTTTTGTTTTGAGCGGATTATTAAATTTTTTGGGGTGTTACGAATTAAAGTCCTTTTCGTTCTAGGACGCGTATATACGAAGATATGGGCAAAATAACTTTTTCATATAAAAATTGCAATTTTTTTAGGTTTTGAGCGGATTATTAAATTTTTTGGGGTGTTACGAATTAAAGTCCTTTTCGCTCTATGACGCGTATATACGAAGATATGGGCAAAATAAGTTTTTCAGATAAAAATTTCAATTTTTTGAGGTTTTGGGAGGATTATTCAATTTTTTTGGGGGTGGTCATGAATTAAAGTCCTTTTCGCGCTAGGGCGCTTAGTTTAGGAGATATGGGCAAAATAAGTTTTTCATATCAAAATTTAATTTTTTTAGGTTTTGGGTGGATTTGTCAATTTTTTGGGTGTGGTCACGAATTAAAGTCCTTTTCGCCCTAGGACGTATATTTAAGGAGATATGGGCAAAATAACTTTTTCATATAAATATTGCAATTTTTTTTTGTTTTGAGCGGATTATTAAATTTTTTTGGGGTGTTACGAATTAAAGTCCTTTTCGTTCTTGGACGCGTATATACGAAGATATGGGGAAAATAAAAGTTTTTCAGATAAAAATTTCAATTTTTTTAGGTTTTGGGAGGATTATTCATTTTTTTTTTGGGGTGGTCATGAATTAAAGTCCTTTTCGCGCTAGGGCGCTTAATTTAGGAGATATGGGCAAAATAAGTTTTTCATATCAAAATTTAAATTTTTTTAGGTTTTGGGTGAATTTGTCAATTTTTTGGGGGTGGTCACGAATTAAAGTCCTTTTCGCCCTAGGACGTATATTTAAGGAGATATGGGCCAAATAACTTTTTCATATAAAAATTGCAATTTTTTTAGGTTTTGAGCGGATTATTAAATTTTTTGGGGTGTTACGAATTAAAGTCCTTTTCGCTCTAGGACGCGTATATGCGAAGATATGGGCGAAATAAGATTTTCAGATAAAAATTTCAATTTTTTTAGGTTTTGGGAGGATTATTCAATTTTTTTGGGGGTGGTCATGAATTAAAGTCCTTTTCGCGTTAGGGCGCTTAGTTTAGGAGATATGGGCAAAATACGTTTTTCATATCAAAATTTAAATTTTTTTAGGTTTTGGGTGGATTTTTCCATTTTTTTGGGGTGGTCACGAATTAAAGTCCATTTCGCCCTAGGACGCATATTTGAGGAGATATGGGCAAAATAACTTTTTCATATAAAAATTGCAATTTTTTTAGGTTTTGAGCGGATTGTTAAATTTTTTGGGGTGTTACGAATTAAAGTCCTTTTCGCTCTAGGACGCGTATATACGAAGATATGGGCAAAATAAGATTTTCAGATAAAAATTTCAATTTTTTTAGGTTTTGGGAGGATTACTCAATTTTTTTGGGGGTGGTCATGAATTAAAGTCCTTTTCGCGCTAGGGCGCTTAATTTAGGAGATATGGGCAAAATAAGTTTTTCATATCAAAATTTAAATTTTTTTAGGTTTTGGGTGGATTTGTCAATTTTTTGGGTGTGGTCACGAATTAAAGTCCTTTTCGCCCTAGGACGTATATTTAAGGAGATATGGGCAAAATAACTTTTTCATATAAATATTGCAATTTTTTTTTTTTTTTGAGCGGATTATTAAATTTTTTTGGGGTGTTACGAATTAAAGTCCTTTTCGTTCTAGGACGCGTATATACGAAGATATGGGCAAAATAAGATTTTCAGATAAAAATTTCAATTTTTTTAGGTTTTGGGAGGATTATTCAATTTTTTTGGGGGTGGTCATGAATTAAAGTCCTTTTCGAGCTAGGGCGCTTAGTTTAGGAGATATGGGCAAAATAAGTTTTTCATATCAAAATTTAAATTTTTTTAGGTTTTGGGTGGATTTGTCAATTTTTTGGGGGTGGTCACGAATTAAAGTCCATTTCGCCCTAGGACGCATATTTAAGGAGATATGGGGTGTTACGAATTAAAGTCCTTTTCGTTCTAGGACGCGTATATACGAAGATATGGGCAAAATAAGTTTTTCAGATAAAAATTTCAATTTTTTTAGGTTTTGAGCGGATTATTAAATTTTTTGGGGTGTTACGAAATAAAGTCCTTTTCGCTCTAGGACGCGTATATACGAAGATATGGGCAAAATAAGTTTTTCAGATAAAAATTTCAATTTTTTGAGGTTTTGGGAGGATTATTCAATTTTTTTGCGGGTGGTCATGAATTAAAGTCCTTTTCGCGCTAGGGCGCTTAGTTTAGGAGATATGGGCAAAATAAGTTTTTCATATCAAAATTTAAATTTTTTTAGGTTTTGGGTGGATTTGTCAATTTTTTGGGTTGGTCACGAATTAAAGTCCTTTTCGCCCTAGGACGTATATTTAAGGAGATATGGGCAAAATAAGTTTTTCATATAAAAATTTCAATTTTTTTTGTTTTGAGCGGATTATTAAATTATTTGGGGTGTTACGAATTAAAGTCCTTTTCGTTCTAGGACGCGTATATACGAAGATATGGGCAAAATAACTTTTTCATATAAAAATTGCAATTTTTTTAGGGTTTGAGCGGATTATTAAATTTTTTGGGGTGTTACGAATTAAAGTCCTTTTCGCTCTAGGACGCGTATATACGAAGATATGGGCAAAATAAGTTTTTCAGATAAAAATTTCAATTTTTTGAGGTTTTGGGAGGATTATTCAATTTTTTTGGGGGTGGTCATGAATTAAAGTCCTTTTCGCGCTAGGGCGCTTAGTTTAGGAGATATGGGCAAAATAAGTTTTTCATATCAAAATTTAAATTTTTTTAGGTTTTGGGTGGATTTGTCAATTTTTTGGGTGTGGTCACGAATTAAAGTCCTTTTCGCCCTAGGACGTATATTTAAGGAGATATGGGCAAAATAACTTTTTCATATAAATATTGCAATTTTTTTTTTGTTTTGAGCGGATTATTAAATTTTTTGGGGTGTTACGAATTAAAGTCCTTTTCGTTCTAGGACGCGTATATACGAAGATATGGGCAAAATAAGTTTTTCATATCAAAATTTAAATTTTTTTAGGTTTTGGGAGGATTATTCATTTTTTTTTTGGGTGGTCATGAATTAAAGTCCTTTTCGCGCTAGGGCGCTTAATTTAGGAGATATGGGCAAAATAAGTTTTTCATATCAAAATTTAAATTTTTTTAGGTTTTGGGTGGATTTGTCAATTTTATGGGGGTGGTCACGAATTAAAGTCCTTTTCGCCCTAGGACGTATATTTAAGGAGATATGGGCAAAATAACTTTTTCATATAAAAATTGCAATTTTTTTAGGTTTTGAGCGGATTATTAAATTTTTTGGGGTGTTACGAATTAAAGTCCTTTTCGCTCTAGGACGCGTATATACGAAGATATGGGCAAAATAAGATTTTCAGATAAAAATTTCAATTTTTTTAGGTTTTGGGAGGATTATTCAATTTTTTTGGGGGTGGTCATGAATTAAAGTCCTTTTCGCGCTAGGGCGCTTAGTTTAGGAGATATGGGCAAAATAAGTTTTTCATATCAAAATTTAAATTTTTTTAGGTTTTGGGTGGATTTGTCAATTTTTTGGGGGTGGTCACGAATTAAAGTCCATTTCGCCCTAGGACGCATATTTGAGGAGATATGGGCAAAATAACTTTTTCATATAAAAATTGCAATTTTTTTAGGTTTTGAGCGGATTGTTAAATTTTTTGGGGTGTTACGAATTAAAGTCCTTTTCGCTCTAGGACGCGTATATACGAAGATATGGGCAAAATAAGATTTTCAGATAAAAATTTCAATTTTTTTAGGTTTTGGGAGGATTACTCAATTTTTTTGGGGGTGGTCATGAATTAAAGTCCTTTTCGCGCTAGGGCGCTTAATTTAGGAGATATGGGCAAAATAAGTTTTTCATACCAAAATTTAATTTTTTTTTAGGTTTTGAGTGGATTTGTCAATTTTTTTAGGGGTGGTCACGAATTAAAGTCCTTTTCGACCTAGGACGTATATTTAAGGAGCTATGGGCAAAATAACTTTTTCATATTAAAATTTCAATTTTTTTAGGTTTTGGGAGGATTATTCAATTTTTTTGGGGGTGGTCATGAATTAAAGTCCTTTTCGCGCTAGGGCGCTTAGTTTAGGAGATATGGGAAAAATAAGTTTTTCATATCAAAATTTAAATTTTTTTTTAGGTTTTGGGTGGATTTGTCAATTTTTTGGGTGTGGTCACGAATTAAAGTCCTTTTCGCCCTAGGACGTATATTTAAGGAGATATGGGCAAAATAACTTTTTCATATAAATATTGCAATTTTTTTTTTTTTGAGTGGATTATTAAATTTTTTTTGGGGTGTTACGAATTAAAGTCCTTTTCGTTCTAGGACGCGTATATACGAAGATATGGGCAAAATAAGTTTTTCAGATAAAAATTTCAATTTTTTTAGGTTTTGGGAGGATTATTCAATTTTTTTGGGGGTGGTCATGAATTAAAGTCCTTTTCGCGCTAGGGCGCTTAGTTTAGGAGATATGGGCAAAATAAGTTTTTCATATCAAAATTTAAATTTTTTTAGGTTTTGGGTGGATTTGTCAATTTTTTGGGGGTGGTCACGAATTAAAGTCCATTTCGCCCTAGGACGTATATTTAAGGAAATATGGGCAAAATAACTTTTTCATATAAAAATTGCAATTTTTTTAGGTTTTGAGCGGATTATTAAATTTTTTGGTGTGTTACGAATTAAAGTCCTTTTCGCTCTAGGACGCGTATATACGAAGATATGGGCAAAATAAGTTTTTCAGATAAAAATTTCAATTTTTTTAGGTTTTGGGAGGATTATTCAATTTTTTTGGGGGTGGTCATGAATTAAAGTCCTTTTCGCGCTAGGGCGCTTAGTTTAGGAGATATGGGCAAAATAAGTTTTTCATATCAAAATTTAAATTTTTTTAGGTTTTGGGTGGATTTGTCAATTTTTTGGGGGTGGTCACGAATTAAAGTCCATTTCGCCCTAGGACGCATATTTGAGGAAATATGGGCAAAATAACTTTTTCATATAAAAATTGCAATTTTTTTAGGTTTTGAGCGGATTGTTAAATTTTTTGGGGTGTTACGAATTAAAGTCCTTTTCGCTCTAGGACGCGTATATACGAAGATATGGGCAAAATAAGATTTTCAGATAAAAATTTAAATTTTTTTAGGTTTTGGGAGGATTACTCAATTTTTTTGGGGGTGGTCATGAATTAAAGTTCTGTTCGCGCTAGGGCGCTTAGTTTAGGAGATATGGGCAAAATAAGTTTTTCATATAAAAATTGAAATTTTTTTAGGTTTTGAGCGGATTATTAAATTTTTTGGGGTGTTACGAATTAAAGTCCTTTTCGCTCTAGGACGCGTATATACGAAGATATGGGCAAAATAATTTTTTCAGATAAAAATTTCATTTTTTTTTAGGTTTTGGAAGGATTATTCAATTTTTTTGGGGGTGGTCAAGAATTAAAGTCCTTTTCGCGCTAGGGCGCTTAGTTTAGGAGATATGGGCAAAATAAGTTTTTCATATCAAAATTTAAATTTTTTTTGGTTTTGGGTGGATTTGTCAATTTTTTTGGGGTGGTCACGAATTAAAGTCCTTTTCGCCCTGGGACGTATATTTAAGGAGATATGGGCAAAATAACTTTTTCATATAAGAATTGCAATTTTTTTAGGTTTTGAGCGGATTATTAAATTTTTTGGGGTGTTACGAATTAAAGTCCTTTTCGCTCTAGGACGCGTATATACGAAGATATGGGCAAAATAATTTTTTCAGATAAAAATTTCATTTTTTTTTAGGTTTTGGAAGGATTATTCAATTTTTTTGGGGGTGGTCAAGAATTAAAGTCCTTTTCGCGCTAGGGCGCTTAGTTTAGGAGATATGGGCAAAATAAGTTTTTCATATCAAAATTTAAATTTTTTTAGGTTTTGGGTGGATTTGTCAATTTTTTGGGGGTGGTCACGAATTAAAGTCCATTTCGCCCTAGGACGCATATTTAAGGAGATATGGGCAAAATAACTTTTTCATATAAAAATTGCAATTTTTTTAGGTTTTGAGCGGATTATTAAATTTTTTGGGGTGTTACGAATTAAAGTCCTTTTCGCTCTAGGACGCGTATATACGAAGATATGGGCAAAATAAGTTTTTCAGATAAAAATTTCAATTTTTTTAGGTTTTGGGAGGATTATTCAATTTTTTTGGGGGTGGTCATGAATTAAAGTCCTTTTCGCGCTAGGGCGCTTAGTTTAGGAGATATGGGCAAAATAAGTTTTTCATATCAAAATTTAAATTTTTTAGGTTTTGGGTGGATTTGTCAATTTTTTGGGGGTGGTCACGAATTAAAGTCCATTTCGCCCTAGGACGCATATTTAAGGAGATATGGGCAAAATAACTTTTTCATATAAAAATTGCAATATTTTTAGGTTTTGAGTGGATTATTAAATTTTTTGGGGTGTTACGAATTAAAGTCCTTTTCGCTCTAGGACGCGTATTTACGAAGATATGGGCAAAATAAGTTTTTCAGATAAAAATTTCAATTTGTTTAGGTTTTGGGAGGATTATTCAATTTTTTTGGGGGTGGTCATGAATTAAAGTCCTTTTCGCGCTAGGGCGCTTAGTTTAGGAGATATGGGCAAAATAAGTTTTTCATATAAAAATTGAAATTTTTTTAGGTTTTGAGCGGATTATTAAATTTTTTGGGGTGTTACGAATTAAAGTCCTTTTCGCTCTAGGACGCGTATATACAAAGATATGGGCAAAATAATTTTTTCAGATAAATATTTAATTTTTTTTTTAGGTTTTGGAAGGATTATTCAATTTTTTTGGGGGTGGTCATGAATTAAAGTCCTTTTCGCGCTAGGGCGCTTAGTTTAGGAGATATGGGCAAAATAAGTTTTTCATATCAAAATTTAAATTTTTTTAGGTTTTGGGTGGATTTGTCAATTTTATTGGGGTGGTCACGAATTAAAGTCCTTTTCGCCCTGGGACGTATATTTAAGGAGATATGGGCAAAATAACTTTTTCATATAAGAATTGCAATTTTTTTAGGTTTTGAGCGGATTATTAAATTTTTTGGGGTGTTACGAATTAAAGTCCTTTTCGCTCTAGGACGCGTATATACGAAGATATGGGCAAAATAAGTTTTTCAGATAAAAATTTCAATTTTTTTAGGTTTTGGGAGGATTATTCAATTTTTTTGGGGGTGGTCATGAATTAAAGTCCTTTTCGCGCTAGGGCGCTTAGTTTAGGAGATATGGGCAAAATAAGTTTTTCATATCAAAATTGAAATTTTTTTAGGTTTTGGGTGGATTTGTCAATTTTTTGGGGGTGGTCACGAATTAAAGTCCATTTCGCCCTAGGACGCATATTTAAGGAGATATGGGCAAAATAACTTTTTCATATAAAAATTGCAATATTTTTAGGTTTTGAGTGGATTTTTAAATTTTTTGGGGTGTTACGAATTAAAGTCCTTTTCGCTCTAGGACGCGTATTTACGAAGATATGGGCAAAATAAGTTTTTCAGATAAAAAATTCAATTTGTTTAGGTTTTGGGAGGATTATTCAATTTTTTTGGGGGTGGTCATGAATTAAAGTCCTTTTCGCGCTAGGTCGCTTAGTTTAGGAGATATGGGCAAAATAAGTTTTTCATATAAAAATTGAAATTTTTTTAGGTTTTGAGCGGATTATTAAATTTTTTGGGGTGTTACGAATTAAAGTCCTTTTCGCTCTAGGACGCGTATATACGAAGATATGGGCAAAATAATTTTTTCAGATAAAAATTTCATTTTTTTTTAGGTTTTGGAAGCATTATTCAATTTTTTTGGGGGTGGTCATGAATTAAAGTCCTTTTCGAGCTAGGGCGCTTAGTTTAGGAGATATGGGCAAAATAAGTTTTTCATATCAAAATTGAAATTTTTTTAGATTTTGGGTGGATTTGTCAATTTTTGTGGGGTGGTCACGAATTAAAGTCCTTTTCGCCCTGGGACGTATATTTAAGGAGATATGGGCAAAATAACTTTTTCATATAAGAATTGCAATTTTTTTAGGTTTTGAGCGGATTATTAAATTTTTTGGGGTGTTACGAATTAAAGTCCTTTTCGCTCTAGGACGCGTATATACGAAGATATGGGCAAAATAAGATTTTCGGATAAAAATTTCAATTTTTTCACGTTTTGGGAGGATTATTCAATTTTTTTGGGGGTGGTCATGAATTAAAGTCCTTTTCGCGCTAGGGCGCTTAGTTTAGGAGATATGGGCAAAATAAGTTTTTCATATCAAAATTTAATTTTTTTAGGTTTTGGGTGGATTTGTCAATTTTTTGGGGGTGGTCACGAATTAAAGTCCTTTTCGCCCTAGGACGTATATTTAAGGAGATATGGGCAAAATAACTTTTTCATATAAAAATTGCAATTTTTTTTTAGGTTTTGAGCGGATTATTAAATTTTTTGGGGTGTTACGAATTAAAGTCCTTTTCGCTCTAGGACGCGTATATACGAAGATATGGGCAAAATAAGTTTTTCAGATAAAAATTTCAATTTTTTTAGGTTTTGGGAGGATTATTCAATTTTTTTTGGCGGTGGTCATGAATTAAAGTCCTTTTCGCGCTAGGGCGCTTAGTTTAGGAGATATGGGCAAAATAAGTTTTTCATATCAAAATTTAAATTTTTTAGGTTTTTGGGAGGATTATTCAATTTTTTTTTGGGGGTGGTCATGAATTAAAGTCCTTTTCGCACTAGGGCGCTTTGGGCAAAATAAGTTTTTCATATCAAAATTTAAATTTTTTTAGGTTTTGGGTGGATTTGTCAATTTTTTGGGGGTGGTCACGAATTAAAGTCCATTTCGCCCTAGGACGCATATTTAAGGAGATATGGGCAAAATAACTTTTTCATATAAAAATTGCAATTTTTTTAGGTTTTGGGAGGATTATTCATTTGTTTGGGGGTGGTCATGAATTAAAGTCCTTTTCGCGCTAGGGCGCTTAGTTTAGGAGATATGGGCAAAATAAGTTTTTCATATCAAAATTTAAATTTTTTAGGTTTTGGGTGGATTTGTCAATTTTTTGGGGGTGGTCACGAATTAAAGTCCTTTTCGCCCTAGGACGTATATTTAAGGAGATATGGGCAAAATAACTTTTTCATATAAAAGTTGCAATTTTTTTAGGTTTTGAGTGGATTATTAAATTTTTTGGGGTGTTACGAATTAAAGTCCTTTTCGCTCTAGGACGCGTATATACGAAGATATGGGCAAAATAAGATTTTCAGATAAAAATTTCAATTTTTTTAGGTTTTGGGAGGATTATTCAATTTTTTGGGGTTGGTCATGAATTAAAGTCCTTTTCGCGCTAGGGCGCTTAGTTTAGGAGATATGGGCAAAATAAGTTTTTCATATCAAAATTTAAATTTTTTTAGGTTTTGGGTGGATTATTAAATTTTTTGGGGTGTTACGAATTAAAGTCCTTTTCGCTCTAGGACGCGTATATACGAAGATATGGGCAAAATAATTTTTTCAGATAAAAATTTCATTTTTTTTTTAGGTTTTGGAAGGATTATTCAATTTTTTTGGGGGTGGTCATGAATTAAAGTCCTTTTCGCGCTAGGGCGCTTAGTTTAGGAGATATGGGCAAAATAAGTTTTTCATATAAAAATTGCAATTTTTTAGGTTTTGAGCGACTTATTAAATTTTTTGGGGTGTTACGAATTAAAGTCCTTTTCGCTCTAGGACGCGTATATACGAAGATATGGGCAAAATAATTTTTTCAGATAAAAATTTCAATTTTTTTAGGTTTTGGGAGGATTATTCAATTTTTTTGGCGGTGGTCATGAATTAAAGTCCTTTTCGCGCAAGGGCGCTTAGATTAGCAGATATGGGCAAAATAAGTTTTTCATATCAAAATTTAAATTTTTTAGGTTTTGGGTGGATTTGTCAATTTTTTGGGGGTGGTCACGAATTAAAGTCCATTTCGCCTTAGGACGCATATTTAAGGAGATATGGGCAAAATAACTTTTTCATATAAAAATTGCAATATTTTTAGGTTTTGAGGGGATTATTAAATTTTTTGGGGTGTTACGAATTAAAGTCCTTTTCTCTCTAGGACAGGTATTTACGAAGATATGGGCAAAATAAGTTTTTCAGATAAAAATTTCAATTTTTTTAGGTTTTGGGAGGATTATTCAATTTTTTTGGGGGTGGTCATGAATTAAAGTCCTTTTCGCGCTAGGGCGCTTAGTTTAGGAGATATGGGCAAAATAAGTTTTTCATATCAAAATTTAAAGTTTTTTAGGTTTTGGGTGGATTTGTCAATTTTTTTGGGGTGGTCACGAATTAAAGTCCTTTTCGCCCTAGGACGTATATTTAAGGAGATATGGGCAAAATAACTTTTTCATATAAAAATTGCATTTTTTTTTGGTTTTGAGCGGATTATTAAATTTTTTGGGGTGTTACGAATTAAAGTCGTTTTCGCTCGTATTTACGAAGATATGGGCAAAATAAGTTTTTCAGATAAAAATTTCAATTTTTTTAGGTTTTGGGAGGATTACTCAATTTTTTTGGGGGTGGTCATGAATTAAAGTCCTTTTCGCGCTAGGGCGCTTAATTTAGGAGATATGGGCAAAATAAGTTTTTCACATCAAAATTTAATTTTTTTTTAGGTTTTGGGTGGATTTGTCAATTTTTTAGGGGTGGTCACGAATTAAAGTCCTTTTCGACCTAGGACATATTTTTGGAGATATGGGCAAAATAACTTTTTCATATAAAAATTGCAATTTTTTTAGGTTTTGAGCGGATTATTAAATTTTTTGGGGTGTTACGAATTAAAGTCCTTTTCGCTCTAGGACGCGTATATACGAAGATATGGGCAAAATAAGTTTTTCAGATAAAAATTTCAATTTTTTAGGTTTTGGGAGGATTATTCAATTTTTTTTGGCGGTGGTCATGAATTAAAGTCCTTTTCGCGCTAGGGCGCTTAGTTTAGGAGATATGGGCAAAATAAGTTTTTCATATCAAAATTTAAATTTTTTAGGTTTTTTGTGGATTTGTCAATTTTTTGGGGGTGGGTCCATTTCGCCCTAGGACGCATATTTAAGGAGATATGGGCAAAATAACTTTTTCATATAAAAATTGCAATTTTTTAGGTTTTGAGTGGATTATTAAATTTTTTGGGGTGTTACGAATTAAAGTCCTTTTCGCTCTAGGACGCGTATTTACGAAGATATGGGCAAAATAAGTTTTTCAGATAAAAAATTCAATTTTTTTAGGTTTTGGGAGGATTATTAAATTTTTTTGGGGGTGGTCACGAATTAAAGTCCTTTTCGACCTAGGACGTATATTTAAGGAGATATGGGCAAAATAAGTTTTTCATATAAAAATTGCAATTTTTTTAGGTTTTGAGCGGATTATTAAATTTTTTGGGGTGTTACGAATTAAAGTCCTTTTCGCTCTAGGACGCGTATATACGAAGATATGGGCAAAATAATTTTTTCAGATAAAAATTTCATTTTTTTAGGTTTTGGAAGGATTATTCAATTTTTTTGGCGGTGGTCATGAATTAAAATCCTTTTCGCGCTAGGGCGCTTAGTTTAGGAGATATGGGCAAAATAAGTTTTTCATATAAAAATTGCAATTTTTTAGGTTTTGAGCGGATTATTAAATTTTTTGGGGTGTTACGAATTAAAGTCCTTTTCGCTCTAGGACACGTATTTACGAATATATGGGCAAAATAATTTTTCAGATAAAAATTTCAATTTTTTTAGGTTTTGGGAGGATTATTTCATTTTCTTGGGGGTGGTCATGAATTAAAGTCCTTTTCGCGCTAGGGCGCTTAGTTTAGGAGATATGGGCAAAATAAGTTTTTCATATCAAAATTTAAATTTTTTAGGTTTTGGGTGGATTTGTCAATTTTTTGGGGGTGGTCACGAATTAAAGTCCTTTTCGCCCTAGGACGTATATTTAAGGAGATATGGGCAAAATAACTTTTTCATATTAAAAATTGCAATTTTTTAGGTTTTGAGCGGATTATTAAATTTTTTGGGGTGTTACGAATTAAAGTCCTTTTCGCTCTAGGACACGTATTTACGAAGATATGGGCAAAATAAGTTTTTCAGATAAAAATTTCAATTTTTTTAGGTTTTGGGAGGATTATTCAATTTTTTTGGGGGTGGTCATGAATTAAAGTCCTTTTCGCGCTAGGGCGCTTAGTTTAGGAGATATGGGCAAAATAAGTTTTTCATATCAAAATTTAAAGTTTTTTAGGTTTTGGGTGGATTTGACAATTTTTTTGGGGTGGTCACGAATTAAAGTCCTTTTCGCCCTAGGACGTATATTTAAGGAGATATGGGCAAAAGAACTTTTTCATATAAAAATTGAAATTTTTAGGTTTTGAGCGGATTTTTAAATTTTTTGGGGTGTTACGAATTAAAGTCCTTTTCGCTCTAGGACGCGTATATACGAAGATATGGGCAAAATAAGTTTTTCAGAAGAATTTCAATTTTTTTAGGTTTTGGGAGGATTATTCAATTTTTTTGGGGGTGGTCATGAATTAAAGTCCTTTTCGCGCTAGGGCGCTTAGTTTAGGAGATATGGGCAAAATAAGTTTTTCATATCAAAATTTAATTTTTTTAGGTTTTGGGTGGATTTGTCAATTTTTTGGGGGTGGTCACGAATTAAAGTTCTTTTCGCCCTAGGACGTATATTTAAGGAGATATGGGCAAAATAACTTTTTCATATAAAAATTTCAATTTTTTTAGTTTTTGAGCGGATTATTAAATTTTTTGGGGTGTTACGAATTAAAGTCCTTTTCGCTCTAGGACGCCAATGTACGAAGATATGGGCAAAATAAGTTTTTCAGATAAAAATTTCAATTGTTTTAGGTTTTGGGAGGATTATTCAATTTTTTTGGGGGTGGTCATGAATTAGTCATTTTCGCGCTAGGGCGCTTAGTTTAGGAGATATGGGCAAAATAAGTTTTTCATATCAAAATTTAAATTTTTTAGGTTTTTTGTGGATTTGTCAATTTTTTGGGGGTGGGTCCATTTCGCCCTAGGACGCATATTTAAGGAGATATGGGCAAAATAACTTTTTCATATAAAAATTGCAATTTTTTAGGTTTTGAGTGGATTATTAAATTTTTTGGGGTGTTACGAATTAAAGTCCTTTTCGCTCTAGGACGCGTATTTACGAAGATATGGGCAAAATAAGTTTTTCAGATAAAAAATTCAATTTTTTTAGGTTTTGGGAGGATTATTAAATTTTTTTGGGGGTGGTCACGAATTAAAGTCCTTTTCGACCTAGGACGTATATTTAAGGAGATATGGGCAAAATAAGTTTTTCATATAAAAATTGCAATTTTTTTAGGTTTTGAGCGGATTATTAAATTTTTTGGGGTGTTACGAATTAAAGTCCTTTTCGCTCTAGGACGCGTATATACGAAGATATGGGCAAAATAATTTTTTCAGATAAAAATTTCATTTTTTTCAGGTTTTGGAAGGATTATTCAATTTTTTTGGCGGTGGTCATGAATTAAAATCCTTTTCGCGCTAGGGCGCTTAGTTTAGGAGATATGGGCAAAATAAGTTTTTCATATAAAAATTGCAATTTTTTAGGCTTTGAGCGGATTATTAAATTTTTTGGGGTGTTACGAATTAAAGTCCTTTTCGCTCTAGGACACGTATTTACGAATATATGGGCAAAATAAGTTTTTCAGATAAAAATTTCAATTTTTTTAGGTTTTGGGAGGATTATTCATTTTTTTGGGGGTGGTCATGAATTAAAGTCCTTTTCGCGCTAGGGCGCTTAGTTTAGGAGATATGGGCAAAATAAGTTTTTCATATCAAAATTTAAATTTTTTAGGTTTTGGGTGGATTTGTCAATTTTTTGGGGGTGGTCACGAATTAAAGTCCTTTTCGCCCTAGGACGTATATTTAAGGAGATATGGGCAAAATAACTTTTTCATATTAAAAATTGCAATTTTTTAGGTTTTGAGCGGATTATTAAATTTTTTGGGGTGTTACGAATTAAAGTCCTTTTCGCTCTAGGACACGTATTTACGAAGATATGGGCAAAATAAGTTTTTCAGATAAAAATTTCAATTTTTTTAGGTTTTGGGAGGATTATTCAATTTTTTTGGGGGTGGTCATGAATTAAAGTCCTTTTCGCGCTAGGGCGCTTAGTTTAGGAGATATGGGCAAAATAAGTTTTTCATATCAAAATTTAAAGTTTTTTAGGTTTTGGGTGGATTTGACAATTTTTTTGGGGTGGTCACGAATTAAAGTCCTTTTCGCCCTAGGACGTATATTTAAGGAGATATGGGCAAAAGAACTTTTTCATATAAAAATTGAAATTTTTAGGTTTTGAGCGGATTTTTAAATTTTTTGGGGTGTTACGAATTAAAGTCCTTTTCGCTCTAGGACGCGTATATACGAAGATATGGGCAAAATAAGTTTTTCAGAAGAATTTCAATTTTTTTAGGTTTTGGGAGGATTATTCAATTTTTTTGGGGGTGGTCATGAATTAAAGTCCTTTTCGCGCTAGGGCGCTTAGTTTAGGAGATATGGGCAAAATAAGTTTTTCATATCAAAATTTAATTTTTTTAGGTTTTGGGTGGATTTGTCAATTTTTTGGGGGTGGTCACGAATTAAAGTTCTTTTCGCCCTAGGACGTATATTTAAGGAGATATGGGCAAAATAACTTTTTCATATAAAAATTGCAATTTTTTTAGTTTTTGAGCGGATTATTAAATTTTTTGGGGTGTTACGAATTAAAGTCCTTTTCGCTCTAGGACGCCAATGTACGAAGATATGGGCAAAATAAGTTTTTCAGATAAAAATTTCAATTGTTTTAGGTTTTGGGAGGATTATTCAATTTTTTTGGGGGTGGTCATGAATTAGTCATTTTCGCGCTAGGGCGCTTAGTTTAGGAGATATGGGCAAAATAAGTTTTTCATATCAAAATTTAAATTTTTTAGGTTTTTTGTGGATTTGTCAATTTTTTGGGGGTGGGTCCATTTCGCCCTAGGACGCATATTTAAGGAGATATGGGCAAAATAACTTTTTCATATAAAAATTGCAATTTTTTAGGTTTTGAGTGGATTATTAAATTTTTTGGGGTGTTACGAATTAAAGTCCTTTTCGCTCTAGGACGCGTATTTACGAAGATATGGGCAAAATAAGTTTTTCAGATAAAAAATTCAATTTTTTTAGGTTTTGGGAGGATTATTAAATTTTTTTGGGGGTGGTCACGAATTAAAGTCCTTTTCGACCTAGGACGTATATTTAAGGAGATATGGGCAAAATAAGTTTTTCATATAAAAATTGCAATTTTTTTAGGTTTTGAGCGGATTATTAAATTTTTTGGGGTGTTACGAATTAAAGTCCTTTTCGCTCTAGGACGCGTATATACGAAGATATGGGCAAAATAATTTTTTCAGATAAAAATTTCATTTTTTTTAGGTTTTGGAAGGATTATTCAATTTTTTTGGCGGTGGTCATGAATTAAAATCCTTTTCGCGCTAGGGCGCTTAGTTTAGGAGATATGGGCAAAATAAGTTTTTCATATAAAAATTGCAATTTTTTAGGCTTTGAGCGGATTATTAAATTTTTTGGGGTGTTACGAATTAAAGTCCTTTTCGCTCTAGGACACGTATTTACGAATATATGGGCAAAATAAGTTTTTCAGATAAAAATTTCAATTTTTTTAGGTTTTGGGAGGATTATTCATTTTTTTGGGGGTGGTCATGAATTAAAGTCCTTTTCGCGCTAGGGCGCTTAGTTTAGGAGATATGGGCAAAATAAGTTTTTCATATCAAAATTTAAATTTTTTAGGTTTTGGGTGGATTTGTCAATTTTTTGGGGGTGGTCACGAATTAAAGTCCTTTTCGCCCTAGGACGTATATTTAAGGAGATATGGGCAAAATAACTTTTTCATATTAAAAATTGCAATTTTTTAGGTTTTGAGCGGATTATTAAATTTTTTGGGGTGTTACGAATTAAAGTCCTTTTCGCTCTAGGACACGTATTTACGAAGATATGGGCAAAATAAGTTTTTCAGATAAAAATTTCAATTTTTTTAGGTTTTGGGAGGATTATTCAATTTTTTTGGGGGTGGTCATGAATTAAAGTCCTTTTCGCGCTAGGGCGCTTAGTTTAGGAGATATGGGCAAAATAAGTTTTTCATATCAAAATTTAAAGTTTTTTAGGTTTTGGGTGGATTTGACAATTTTTTTGGGGTGGTCACGAATTAAAGTCCTTTTCGCCCTAGGACGTATATTTAAGGAGATATGGGCAAAAGAACTTTTTCATATAAAAATTGAAATTTTTAGGTTTTGAGCGGATTTTTAAATTTTTTGGGGTGTTACGAATTAAAGTCCTTTTCGCTCTAGGACGCGTATATACGAAGATATGGGCAAAATAAGTTTTTCAGAAGAATTTCAATTTTTTTAGGTTTTGGGAGGATTATTCAATTTTTTTGGGGGTGGTCATGAATTAAAGTCCTTTTCGCGCTAGGGCGCTTAGTTTAGGAGATATGGGCAAAATAAGTTTTTCATATCAAAATTTAATTTTTTTAGGTTTTGGGTGGATTTGTCAATTTTTTGGGGGTGGTCACGAATTAAAGTTCTTTTCGCCCTAGGACGTATATTTAAGGAGATATGGGCAAAATAACTTTTTCATATAAAAATTGCAATGTTTTTAGTTTTTGAGCGGATTATTAAATTTTTTGGGGTGTTACGAATTAAAGTCCTTTTCGCTCTAGGACGCCAATGTACGAAGATATGGGCAAAATAAGTTTTTCAGATAAAAATTTCAATTGTTTTAGGTTTTGGGAGGATTATTCAATTTTTTTGGGGGTGGTCATGAATTAGTCATTTTCGCGCTAGGGCGCTTAGTTTAGGAGATATGGGCAAAATAAGTTTTTCATATCAAAATTTAAATTTTTTAGGTTTTTTGTGGATTTGTCAATTTTTTGGGGGTGGGTCCATTTCGCCCTAGGACGCATATTTAAGGAGATATGGGCAAAATAACTTTTTCATATAAAAATTGCAATTTTTTAGGTTTTGAGTGGATTATTAAATTTTTTGGGGTGTTACGAATTAAAGTCCTTTTCGCTCGAGGACGCGTATTTACGAAGATATGGGCAAAATAAGTTTTTCAGATAAAAAATTCAATTTTTTTAGGTTTTGGGAGGATTATTAAATTTTTTTGGGGGTGGTCACGAATTAAAGTCCTTTTCGACCTAGGACGTATATTTAAGGAGATATGGGCAAAATAAGTTTTTCATATAAAAATTGCAATTTTTTTAGGTTTTGAGCGGATTATTAAATTTTTTGGGGTGTTACGAATTAAAGTCCTTTTCGCTCTAGGACGCGTATATACGAAGATATGGGCAAAATAATTTTTTCAGATAAAAATTTCATTTTTTTTAGGTTTTGGAAGGATTATTCAATTTTTTTGGCGGTGGTCATGAATTAAAATCCTTTTCGCGCTAGGGCGCTTAGTTTAGGAGATATGGGCAAAATAAGTTTTTCATATAAAAATTGCAATTTTTTAGGCTTTGAGCGGATTATTAAATTTTTTGGGGTGTTACGAATTAAAGTCCTTTTCGCTCTAGGACACGTATTTACGAATATATGCGCAAAATAAGTTTTTCAGATAAAAATTTCAATTTTTTTTAGGTTTTGGGAGGATTATTCATTTTTTTGGGGGTGGTCATGAATTAAAGTCCTTTTCGCGCTAGGGCGCTTAGTTTAGGAGATATGGGCAAAATAAGTTTTTCATATCAAAATTTAAATTTTTTAGGTTTTGGGTGGATTTGTCAATTTTTTGGGGGTGGTCACGAATTAAAGTCCTTTTCGCCCTAGGACGTATATTTAAGGAGATATGGGCAAAATAACTTTTTCATATTAAAAATTGCAATTTTTTAGGTTTTGAGCGGATTATTAAATTTTTTGGGGTGTTACGAATTAAAGTCCTTTTCGCTCTAGGACACGTATTTACGAAGATATGGGCAAAATAAGTTTTTCAGATAAAAATTTCAATTTTTTTAGGTTTTGGGAGGATTATTCAATTTTTTTGGGGGTGGTCATGAATTAAAGTCCTTTTCGCGCTAGGGCGCTTAGTTTAGGAGATATGGGCAAAATAAGTTTTTCATATCAAAATTTAAAGTTTTTTAGGTTTTGGGTGGATTTGACAATTTTTTTGGGGTGGTCACGAATTAAAGTCCTTTTCGCCCTAGGACGTATATTTAAGGAGATATGGGCAAAAGAACTTTTTCATATAAAAATTGAAATTTTTAGGTTTTGAGCGGATTTTTAAATTTTTTGGGGTGTTACGAATTAAAGTCCTTTTCGCTCTAGGACGCGTATATACGAAGATATGGGCAAAATAAGTTTTTCAGAAGAATTTCAATTTTTTTAGGTTTTGGGAGGATTATTCAATTTTTTTGGGGGTGGTCATGAATTAAAGTCCTTTTCGCGCTAGGGCGCTTAGTTTAGGAGATATGGGCAAAATAAGTTTTTCATATCAAAATTTAATTTTTTTAGGTTTTGGGTGGATTTGTCAATTTTTTGGGGGTGGTCACGAATTAAAGTTCTTTTCGCCCTAGGACGTATATTTAAGGAGATATGGGCAAAATAACTTTTTCATATAAAAATTGCAATTTTTTTAGTTTTTGAGCGGATTATTAAATTTTTTGGGGTGTTACGAATTAAAGTCCTTTTCGCTCTAGGACGCCAATGTACGAAGATATGGGCAAAATAAGTTTTTCAGATAAAAATTTCAATTGTTTTAGGTTTTGGGAGGATTATTCAATTTTTTTGGGGGTGGTCATGAATTAGTCATTTTCGCGCTAGGGCGCTTAGTTTAGGAGATATGGGCAAAATAAGTTTTTCATATAAAAATTGCAATTTTTAGGTTTTGAGTGGATTATTAAATTTTTTGGGGTGTTACGAATTAAAGTCCTTTTCGCTCTAGGACGCGTATATGAAGATATGGGCAAAATAAGATTTTCAGATAAAAATTTCAATTTTTTTAGGAGGATTATGAATTAAAGTCCTTTTCGCGCTAGGGCGATTAGTTTAGGAGATATGGGCAAAATAAGTTTTTCATATCAAAATTTAAATTTTTTTAGGTTTTGGGTGGATTTGTCAATTTTTTGGGGGTGGTCACGAATTAAAGTCCATTTCGCCCTAGGACGCATATTTAAGGAGATATGGGCAAAATAACTTTTTCATATAAAAATTGCAATTTTTTAGGTTTTGAGTGGATTATTAATTTTTTTGGGGTGTTACGAATTAAAGTCCTTTTCGCCCTAGGACGCGTATATACGAAGATATGGGCTGTTTAAGTTCAAATGCCGTTTTATTAGTTTGGTTCAATCATATAATCGTTTTTAAGTGTAATCCCGCCGTTAGGATTTGTCTACACCTTCTCTGCCTTTCGGTACGAAAATAAGGACATTTTCTAACGTCAAATGTCATCAACCCCCGCCTTTCGGCATCCAAGCTTTTTGTCACCCTCCTTTGAGACTCTCTCGCTTCTACGAAGGTAAATATTGTTTGACGAACAATAATTTATTAAATAAAGCCCATATATTTTGGTTAAAATTCTAAACCAGTGCCTTTTTATTTCTTTTCTACTTTTATGCCACGCAATCATTGGTCCATTCGAGCCGAATAATTGTTGGAAAGTATTAATTCGGTGTTTTTTATTTCTTCCTCGAAGGCAAAGGCTACGCCAATCAACAACAACAACAAACGATCGACGATCACCATCCTCTACGAGGCATTTTCAATTTATTGCACATAAATATAATTATATTATCAACAACCAAGGTATGTACTTTCAGTGATAATTAAAAAGTGAGCATATCCTTCGGTGTGAATATAAATAAAAACAGAAATAAACACTCGCCTACGGTCGCTTTACAACTCGTATTTTATATCGTTTGTACATTAAATCTCTACGAGAAAAAATTAAATTATCCGTCGGTCTTTGATACCCGGTTACATTGTCATCAAGGTGTTGAAAAGTGCGTTTAATTCCACTTTGTTTTCGTCCAGATATTCAACGTCAAAGTTGCATTTAATTTTCGCTGTATTTTGTCATTTGTTTGCGTATACATTGTTGTGTTTTTCTTTTGGGTTTTTGATCTTCGATCGTCATAGAAAAAACAAAAACAATTGCATTGGTTGTAAGCATTGGTTTGCCAATAGGCATCAATAGTAAAGTGTTATACAGTTGCCGTTCAACTTGCTATACACACGTACGCACACAGGTTTTCCATCCAACATACGTTCGAACTGCATACACGTTGGTTTATTAGCGTGGGTCGCTTACGGCGCGAAATTATAAAAATAATTTTTTGCAAGTTCAATTGAGAAAAGTATTTATTGTTGATTCCTACGGATATCGGTCGTTTACTATTATCGTTCGTGTTACGTGGTAGTGTACCCTACGGTCGGTCGATATAAACAATAAAATAACAGTATTTATTATATATTATATTATCGTAATACTGACATATTTGAGTTTCCACGAAACTTTTTTATTTTTTATATTATTGTTGTTGTTGGACCTTACTGTTTCGTAGTGTGCATCTTACAGTCCGTGCACCCTACAATCGGTCAAGTTGACATTTTACAATTTAAAGTTCACGACTTTTTATTGTCTTGTAATTTTTCCATTTGGTAAGTGATATTCACGATACACTTGCACAAATTTTGTGTATATACGTATACTGGGAGAAATTTTGAATAATATATATACACTGAGAGAAACTCTCGAAATATATAAAATTTGCAATTTTTCCAATAATTCGCCACGCGAAAATTATTCTTTGTATTCTACGATACACTGAAAATATTTTTGTATTCACGATACACTTGCAAAAATCTTTTGGTACACAGGGTACACTGGAAAAATATTGTAATATTTTCCAAATAAAGATTTTGCATATATTTCGCCACGCGAAAAAGGGTTTCTTGTATTTACGATACACTGGAAGAAACTTTACGTGTTTTCATACACTTGGAGAAATTTTTCACCAATTTTTACAAAAAGTTGAAATACTTATAATTTACCTTACAGAGCTAATTTTAGCTGGTATTTCCAATACACTGTGAGGAAATTGGTGTATCGACTATACACTGTAAAAAATTGGCTGTACTCCGTACACTGTGAGAAATTTTCTGATCTCATTTTTTGTGTTTTTGTGGTAATTACGTTACCTTGTTCACATTTGTGGTACTTTCGGTACACTGCCAAAAATATTGTGTGTTGACGATACACATTTCGCATACACTGGAAAAAAACTGCATTTTCATTTGTTCGACGACAAATCGAAGTAGCGTTTGGATCGATTTATACTCTTTTCGAGAGTTTTGTACATCACGTGTCAATTTTTCGCCCTTTAAGTTTGACAGTACTTGGTCATAATGACTACTACACCACTGACTGCTTTCACAAGAGCAACTGACGCAGTAGTCCGATTTGAAACGAAGTTTCACAGTTTGCGAGACGATGATTTAACCGCCTATAGACTAGAATGTCATGGTTCCGAGACTAAGTCGTTGTGGGAAAAAGTTAAGAGCTTATTCGACGAATGTCTTGACTTTGTGTCCACACAGAGCAACGCAACCGAGGCAGTCGCCGCTGCTGACAGCAAATATGACGTGGCTTATAATTGTTATCTGAATGTCATGGAGTCAATTCAACGTAAATTGGAGGCACTACGTGCACCATCTAAGCATTCTGCTAAATCGCCTCGGTTGGAGGACCAAACATCTCTTTTGAATGTTTCTCATAGGTCCGATGAGTCACGCGGCTCTTCTATCAGCTCTAGGGGAGGCAATAGTTCCTCCCACAGTCTCAATCTGCCGCCTTGTGATATAGATGTTTTTGACGGCGATTTTCTCAATTGGCCGACATTTAGAGATTTCTTCACAGCGGTATACATTAACAATAGCCGACTTAGCGACATTGAGAAATTGTGTCATTTGCTCAAGAAGACCAGTGGTGAAGCTCGCGAGGTTGTTTCGAAATTTCCGCTCACGCATAGAAGCTTCGCTCTTGCGTGGAAGGCACTAAGGGGTACTTATGATAATACCCGCCTATTGGTGAATCACCAACTCAAATTATTATTCGATTTACCAGTCTTGGAGTCTGAGACCAGTTCAGGACTGAAGAAACTACAACGTGGTATCTCGACATGCATTTCGACAATGTCCATCTACGATGTGGCCACTGACGATTGGGATCCCATCCTCGTCTTTTTATGCCTTCAGAGGTTGCCGAAATGTACTGTTACACTTTGGGAACAGAGTATTAAGGACAAGTCTGCTTTGTCTTCTTGGTCAGATTTGGACTTCTTTCTCACGGAAAGAATCCAGACATTGACATGTCTTCGCGATATCCGCGGCATTGACGCCAGGCCTCCGGCCAACAAAAGAATTCGCTCGCATTTCACGAATGCGAAAACGACTCGTTCCCCAACAAGTACGCCTCCTTCCTCCCAATCCTCTCCTGACAGATTATGCGTTCTCTGTCGACGACAGCATCACCTCAGAACGTGTTTCTTTCAGTTCTTGAGAGGGTGAATATTATTAGGCGCCATCAGTGCTGCATGAATTGTCTGTCCCGCAGACATGTTGCAGCTAATTGCCCCAGCGCATATGATTGCGGTAAATGTGGTAGAAGACACCACACTCTTCTGCACAGGGATATATCAAATGATCCCATAACTGCTCCGGTCGTTTCCGCACCGCTTATACGAGATACCGGGGTAGCATCAGTGGATACCGATCAGCCTTCTACATTGACTGGCATTGTGTCAGGGACGTCGAGTAGACAGGTATTCCATACTTCGCGTACTGGAAATGTATTATTAGGAACTGCAATGGTGAATATCGTTCACCAGGGTATCACGTATCCTGCTAGGGCCTTAATAGATCCCGCTTCGGAATCATCCTTTATTACGGAAGGATTGCGGAACCGACTTGGACTGAGCACGTCTTCGACTTCGGCTACAATTTCTGGAGTGAATCAAAGTGTTTCGATCACGTCGAGAGAACTTTGTTCACTTTGCATTGGTACCCCACTAGATGAGTCGCTCCTACTGGAGACTACAGCGTACGTTCTTCCGAACATTTCCGGCAACCTGCCATCTTTTTCTCTAAATCGTGACATTGTGTCTAGCATGCCAAATCTACGTTTGGCTGACCCCAATTTATTTGTTTGTCGTCCTGTTGACCTTCTGTTGGGCGCGGATCTTTATCCGAAAATTTTGTTGGACGGTACGAGAACGAATATTTTGGGATCATTACTAGCGCAAAACACAGTCTTCGGCTGGGTTGTCACGGGTCCTATCCCTTCTTCGAATATTTCAGTCTACACGACTACTGTGGACCTCTCCGAGGAAACTAGTCTTGACGAGACACGTCTCCGCACTTTGGGAACTAGAAGAGCTTCCCCGACGTCCTCTCTTATCTGATTCAGATAAGCTTTGCGGGTAAAATTATGAAAAGACAAACCGACGGGATTCTGAGTGAAGATACTCTTCATCTCAAAACTTATTTCTCCGGACAAATCAGAAATCAAGGACGGGTTGCCTGACACACTTTCTTCGAAATGAGGCATTCTTCTTGTGAAAACCATGAATTAAGACGATTCACCACGACTTTGTCCGGGGGTATATATGGTTATACCATATGGGGCCAGTTTAGGTTACGCCTACGAATGAGGAGAAGACAATTTAACTTCGATTGGTTTTCACTGCCTTGAATGACATTTTTAAACGTCGGTCCGACTCAACAATCAGACTTGTTTCTCCTCGTTTTGAGGTGGAGGTTGTATAAATTCGTATACAATTGCGATATCACACAGATGTATACAGACATATATATGTTGACCCGTCCTAGACATTTCTGCATTGAATACAGTTAAGATATTCTCTGCAAAATATTATCCGGAACTTTTAGTTACAGACAGTGACTTGGACAACTTTTGCATTTGGCTGACGACACGGAGAATGGGTTTCCTCTTTATGTACAAGTCCTACGGAAGTGCATGTACGTTGACGACGTATTGACGGGGTACCATAATTTGAGTAATGCATCTGGTTCAAGGGGCAATATACACCATAATTCTGAGCTGTCTTCTCACATAGAGCGCGACTTATTTTACCACTACTGGTTTTAACAATGGGATTATGTGGAATGCTTTACAGGTCACGCCTTGATGATAACCCACGGTTATATTTACAAAACTGTCTGCTTTTCTACGAAAGCGGTAACTTTACATGCTACCTTTGATTTGTCCACGACATTCTCGGCGAGAACTATTACTCCCCACTTCGTGGAAATTATGTCGTCTTCGCGATGTTCATCCGGGTACTAACGGTCGTCGTTTGTTCAAATGGATTACATCCTTGTCTTTTAGGGAGTTAACATAGGTCTATCTGTCGCGTTTTTGTTACGTGAAAAATCTTTGGGTTGATGGCCGCGTTCGAATCGCAATAGATCGGACTACAAGTTGTAAGGCGACCTACGGTTTCTGGTCACCCTGACCATTATGTTAATTTGGTTTTCCGTTCCGAAATCTTTCTATATTTTCATAGATAGAAAACATAGCAAAGATGGCTGCTACCCTTCTAAATCTTGAGGACGACGTCCCCATGTCGGATGAGGAACGGAAGATTTATCCTAGCATCGCACCCCTTGCCGATGAACATACCATCAGTACGACTACTGATTCTGCCATTCTGGCCGACAATGTTGCAACAGCAACCAAAAAAAACCGTTGACGACGGCTTCTGGGGTTCCTCCAGGAGAATTGTTTGTGGCTTCGCCACCCCATATCACACTTGGGTGTAAGGTAGTCTTCAACTGCCTTCTGACTTTACGAGTCCTCGACACCCGGCTCTTCCGAGTCAAATTTTTTAAAATTTTAATAACAACGACCGGGCTTGACGAGTCCATTTACGATCGCGTGCTTAACGAGCACATTTGTAAATAATAATATGTTTTGGAAAAAATGAAACATGAATTGGAAACCATAACAAGAGAAAAACAAGAATTTAACTAAACTAAAATGCTCATTTTTGTTAACTGAAATGTACATTCTGTATACTTTCACTATTTCCTTATTGAACATGTAAATATTATTTAACTTATTTTTAAATTTTGCAACATGGCTGGATGTTGCAAGGCGGGCGGCAATGTTTAAGTTCAAATGCCGTTTTCTTAGCTTTTGTTAAATCATATACCCATTTTCAAGTGTAATCCCGCCGTTAGGATTTGTCTACACCTTCTCTGCCTTTCGGTACGAAAATAAGGACATTTTCTAACGTCAAATGTCATCAACCCCCGCCTTTCGGCATCCAGGCTTTTTGTCATTCACCTTTGAGACTCTCTCGCTTCTACGAAGGTAAATATTGTTTGACGAACAATAATTTATTAAATAAAGCCCATATATTTTGGTTCAAATTCTAAACCAGTGCCTTTTTATTTATTTTCTACTTTTATGCCACGCAACCATGGGCAAAATAAGTTTTTCAGATAAAAATTTAATTTTTTTAGGTTTTGGGAGGATTATTCAATTTTTTTTGGGGGTGGTCATGAATTAAAGTCCTTTTCGCGCTAGGGCGCTTAGTTTAGGAGATATGGGCAAAATAAGTTTTTCATATCAAAATTTAAATTTTTTTAGGTTTTGGATGGATTTGTCAATTTTTTGGGGGTTGTCACGAATTAAAGTCCATTTCGCCCTAGGACGCATATTTAAGGAGATATGGGCAAAATAACTTTTTCATATAAAAATTGCAATTTTTTTAGGTTTTGAGTGAATTATTAAATTTTTTGGGGTGTTACGAATAAAAGTCTTTTTCGCTCTAGGACGCGTATATACGAAGATATGGGCAAAATAAGTTTTTCAGATAAAAATTTCAATTTGTTTAGGTTTTGGGAGGATTATTCAATTTTTTTAGGGGTGGTCATGAATTAAAGTCCTTTTCGCGCTAGGGGGCTTAGTTTAGGAGATATGGGTGAAATAAGTTTTCCATATCAAAATTTAAATTTTTTTAGGTTTTGGGTGGATTTGTCAATTTTTTGGGTGTGGTCACGAATTAAAGTCCTTTTCGCCCTAGGACGTATATTTAAGGAGATATGGGCAAAATAACTTTTTCATATAAAAATTGAAAATTTTTTAGGTTTTGAGCGGATTATTACATTTTTTGGGGTGTTACGAATTAAAGTCCTTTTCGCTCTAGGACGCGTATATACGAAGATATGGGCAAAATAAGTTTTTCAGATAAAAATTTAATTTTTTTTAGGTTTTGGGAGGATTATTCAATTTTTTTGGGGGTGGTCATGAATTAAAGTCCTTTTCGCGCTAGGGCGCTTAGTTTAGGAGATATGGGCAAAATAGGTTTTTCATATCAAAATTTAAATTTTTTTAGGTTTTGGGTGGATTTGTCAATTTTTTGGGGGTGGTCACGAATTAAAGTCCTTTTCGCCCTAGGATGTATATTTAAGGAGATATGGGCAAAATAACTTTTTCATATAAAAATTGCAATTTTTTAGGTTTTGAGCGGATTATTAAATTTTTTGGAGGGTTACGAATTAAAGTCGTTTTCGCTCTAGGACGCGTATATACGAAGATATGGGCAAAATAAGTTTTTCAGATAAAAATTTCAATTTTTTTAGGTTTTGGGAGGATTATTCAATTTTTTTTGGGGGTGGTCATGAATTAAAGTCCTTTTCGCGCTAGGGCGCATATTTAAGGAGATATGGGCAAAATAAGTTTTTCATATAAAAATTGCAATTTTTTAGGTTTTGAGTGGATTATTAAATTTTTTGGGGTGTTACGAATTAAAGTCCATTTAGCCCTAGGACGCATATTTAAGGAGATATGGGCAAAATAACTTTTTCATATAAAAATTGCAATTTTTTTAGGTTTTGAGCGGATTATTAAATTTTTTGGGGTGTTACGAATTAAAGTCCTTTTCGCTCTAGGACGCGTATATACGAAGATATGGGCTGTTTAAGTTCAAATGCCGTTTTATTAGTTTGGTTCAATCATATAATCGTTTTTAAGTGTAATCCCGCCGTTAGGATTTGTCTACACCTTCTCTGCCTTTCGGTACGAAAATAAGGACATTTTCTAACGTCAAATGTCATCAACCCCCGCCTTTCGGCATCCAGGCTTTTTGTCATTCACCTTTGAGACTCTCTCGCTTCTACGAAGGTAAATATTGTTTGACGAACAATAATTTATTAAATAAAGCCCATATATTTTGGTTCAAATTCTAAACCAGTGCCTTTTTATTTCTTTTCTACTTTTATGCCACGCAACCATGGGCAAAATAAGTTTTTCAGATAAAAATTTAATTTTTTTAGGTTTTGGGAGGATTATTCAATTTTTTTGGGGGTGGTCATGAATTAAAGTCCTTTTCGCGCTAGGGCGCTTAGTTTAGGAGATATGGGCAAAATAACTTTTTCATATAAAAATTGTAATTTTTTTAGGTTTTGAGCGGATTATTCAATTTTTTGGGGTGTTACGAATTAAAGTCCTTTTCGCTCTAGGACGCGTATATACGAAGATATGGGCAAAATAAGATTTTCAGATAAAAATTTCAATTTTTTTTTAGGTTTTGGGAGGATTATTAATTTTTTTTGGGTGTGGTCATGAATTAAAGTCCTTTTCGCGCTAGGGCGCTTAGTTTAGGAGATATGGGCAAAATAAGTTTTACATATCAAAATTTAAATTTTTTTTGAACGGATTATTAAGTTTTTTGGTGTGTTACGAATTAAAGTCCTTTTCGCTCTAGGACGCGTAAATACGAAGATATGGGCAAAATAAGATTTTCAGATAAAAATTTAAATTTTTTTTAGGTTTTGGGAGGATTATTCAATTTTTTTGGGGGTGGTCATGAATTAAAGTCCTTTTCGCGCTAGGGCGCTTAGTTTAGGAGATATGGGCAAAATAAGTTTTTCATATCAAAATTTAAATTTTTTTAGGTTTTGGATGGATTTGTCAATTTTTTGGGGGTTGTCACGAATTAAAGTCCATTTCGCCCTAGGACGCATATTTAAGGAGATATGGGCAAAATAACTTTTTCATATAAAAATTGCAATTTTTTTAGGTTTTGAGTGAATTATTAAATTTTTTGGGGTGTTACGAATAAAAGTCTTTTTCGCTCTAGGACGCGTATATACGAAGATATGGGCAAAATAAGTTTTTCAGATAAAAATTTCAATTTGTTTAGGTTTTGGGAGGATTATTCAATTTTTTTAGGGGTGGTCATGAATTAAAGTCCTTTTCGCGCTAGGGGGCTTAGTTTAGGAGATATGGGTGAAATAAGTTTTCCATATCAAAATTTAAATTTTTTTAGGTTTTGGGTGGATTTGTCAATTTTTTGGGTGTGGTCACGAATTAAAGTCCTTTTCGCCCTAGGACGTATATTTAAGGAGATATGGGCAAAATAACTTTTTCATATCAAAATTTAAAATTTTTTAGGTTTTGAGCGGATTATTACATTTTTTGGGGTGTTACGAATTAAAGTCCTTTTCGCTCTAGGACGCGTATATACGAAGATATGGGCAAAATAAGTTTTTCAGATAAAAATTTCAATTTGTTTAGGTTTTGGGAGGATTATTCAATTTTTTTGGGGGTGGTCATGAATTAAAGTCCTTTTCGCGCTAGGGCGCTTAGTTTAGGAGATATGGGCAAAATAAGTTTTTCATATCAAAATTTAATTTTTTTTAGGTTTTGGGTGGATTTGTCAATTTTTTGGGTGTGGTCACGAATTAAAGTCCTTTTCGCCCTAGGACGTATATTTAAGGAGATATGGGCAAATAACTTTTTCATATAAAAATTGCAATTTTTTTAGGTTTTGAGCGGATTATTAAATTTTTTGGGGTGTTACAAATTAAAGTCCGTTTCGCTCTAGGACGCGTATATACGAAGATATGGGCAAAATAAGTTTTTCAGATAAAAATTTCAATTTGTTTAGGTTTTGGGAGGATTATTCAATTTTTTTTGGGGTGGTCATGAATTAAAGTCCTTTTCGCGCTAGGGCGCTTAGTTTAGGAGATATGGGCAAAATAAGTTTTTCATATCAAAATTTAAATTTTTTTTTAGGTTTTGGGTGGATTTGTCAATTTTTTGGGTGTAGTCATGAATTAAAGTCCTTTTCGCCCTAGGACGTATATTTATGGAGATATGGGCAAAATAACTTTTTCATATAAAAATTGCAATTTTTTCAGGTTTTGAGCGGATTATTAAATTTTTTGGGGTGTTACGAATTAAAGTCCTTTTCGCTCTAGGACGCGTATATACGAAGATATGGGCAAAATAAGTTTTTCAGATAAAAATTTCAATTTTTTTAGGTTTTGGGAGGATTATTCAATTTTTTGGGGGTGGTCATGAATTAAAGTCCTTTTCGCGCTAGGGCGCTTAGTTTAGGAGATATGGGCAAAATAAGTTTTTCATATCAAAATTTAAATTTTTTTTTTAGCGGATTATTAAGTTTTTTGGTGTGTTACGAATTAAAGTCCTTTTCGCTCTAGGACGCGTAAATACGAAGATATGGGCAAAATAAGATTTTCAGATAAAAATTTAAATTTTTTTTAGGTTTTGGGAGGATTATTCAATTTTTTTGGGGGTGGTCATGAATTAAAGTCCTTTTCGCGCTAGGGCGCTTAGTTTAGGAGATATGGGCAAAATAAGTTTTACATATAAAAATTTAAAATTTTTTTAGGTTTTGGGTGGATTTGTCAATTTTTTGGGTGTGGTCACGAATTAAAGTCCATTTCGCCCTAGGACGCATATTTAAGGAGATATGGGCAAAATAACTTTTTCATATAAAAATTTCAATTTTTTTAGGTTTTGAGAGGATTATTCAATTTTTTTGGGGGTGGTCATGAATTAAAGTCCTTTTCGCGCTAGGGCGCTTAGTTTAGGAGATATGGGCAAAATAACTTTTTCATATAAAAATTGTAATTTTTTTAGGTTTTGAGCGGATTATTAAATTTTTTGGGGTGTTACGAATTAAAGTCCTTTTCGCTCTAGGACGCGTATATACGAAGATATGGGCAAAATAAGATTTTCAGATAAAAATTTCAATTTTTTTTTTAGGTTTTGGGAGGATTATTAAATTTTTTTGGGTGTGGTCATGAATTAAAGTCCTTTTCGCGCTAGGGCGCTTAGTTTAGGAGATATGGGCAAAATAAGTTTTACATATCAAAATTTAAATTTTTTTTGAACGGATTATTAAGTTTTTTGGTGTGTTACGAATTGAAGTCCTTTTCGCTCTAGGACGCGTAGATACGAAGATATGGGCAAAATAAGATTTTCAGATAAAAATTTAAATTTTTTTTAGGTTTTGGGAGGATTATTCAATTTTTTTGGGGGTGGTCATGAATTAAAGTCCTTTTCGCGCTAGGGCGCTTAGTTTAGGAGATATGGGCAAAATAAGTTTTACATATAAAAATTTAAATTTTTTTAGGTTTTGGGTGGATTTGTCAATTTTTTGGGTGTGGTCACGAATTAAAGTCCATTTCGCCCTAGGACGCATATTTAAGGAGATATGGGCAAAATAACTTTTTCATATAAAAATTGCAATTTTTTTAGGTTTTGAGTGGATTATTAAATTTTTTGGGGTGTTACGAATTAAAGACATTTTCGCTCTAGGACGCGTGTATACGAAGATATGGGCAAAATAAGTTTTTCAGATAAAAATTTCAATTTTTTTAGGTTTTGAGAGGATTATTCAATTTTTTTGGGGGTGGTCATGAATTAAAGTCCTTTTCGCGCTAGGGCGCTTAGTTTAGGAGATATGGGCAAAATAAGTTTTTCATATCAAAATTTAAATTTTTTTAGGTTTTGGGTGGATTTGTCAATTTTTTGGGGGTGGTCACGAATTAAAGTCCTTTTCGCCCTAGGACGTATATTTAAGGAGATATGGGCAAAATAACTTTTTCATATAAAAATTGCAATTTTTTAGGTTTTGAGTGGATTATTAAATTTTTTGGGGTGTTACGAATTAAAGTCCTTTTCGCCCCAGGACGCGTATATACGAAGATATGGGCAAAATAAGTTTTTCAGATAAAAATTTAATTTTTTTAGGTTTTGGGAGGATTATTCAATTTTTTTGGGGTGGTCATGAATTAAAGTCCTTTTCGCGCTAGGGCGCTTAGTTTAGGAGATATGGGCAAAATAAGTTTTTCATATCAAAATTTAAATTTTTTTAGGTTTTGGGTGGATTTGTCAATTTTGTGGGGGTGGTCACGAATTAAAGTCCTTTTCGCCCTAGGACGTATATTTAAGGAGATATGGGCAAAATAACTTTTTCATATAAAAATTGCAATTTTTTTAGGTTTTGAGCGGATTATTAAATTTTTTGGGGTGTTACGAATTAAAGTCCTTTTCGCTCTAGGACGCGTATATACGAAGATATGGGCAAAATAAGATTTTCAGATAAAAATTTCAATTTTTTTAGGTTTTGGGAGGATTATGAATTAAAGTCCGTTTCGCGCTAGGGCGCTTAGTTTAGGATATATGGGTAAAATAAGTTTTTCATATCAAAATTTAAATTTTTTTAGGTTTTGGGTGGATTTGTCAATTTTTTGGGTGTGGTCACTAATTAAAGTCCTTTTCGCCCTAGGACGTATATTTAAGGAGATATGGGCAAAATAACTTTTTCATATAAAAATTGAAAATTTTTTAGGTTTTGAGCGGATTATTAAATTTTTTGGGGTGTTACGAATTAAAGTCCTTTTCGCTCTAGGACGCGTATATACGAAGATATGGGCAAAATAAGTTTTTCAGATAAAAATTTCAATTTGTTTAGGTTTTGGGAGGATTATTCAATTTTTTTTGGGGGTGATCATGAATTAAAGTCCTTTTCGCGCTAGGGCGATTAGTTTAGGAGATATGGGCAAAATAAGTTTTTCATATCAAAATTTAAATTTTTTTTAGGTTTTGGGTGGATTTGTCAATTTTTTGGGTGTGGTCACGAATTAAAGTCCTTTTCGCCCTAGGACGTATATTTATGGAGATATGGGCAAAATAACTTTTTCATATAAAAATTGCAATTTTTTTAGGTTTTGAGCGGATTATTAAATTTTTTGGGGTGTTACGAATTAAAGTCCTTTTCGCTCTAGGACGCGTATATACGAAGATATGGGCAAAATAAGTTTTTCAGATAAAAATTTAATTTAGGTTTTGGGAGGATTATTCAATTTTTTTGGGGGTGGTCATGAATTAAAGTCCTTTTCGCGCTAGGGCGCTTAGTTTAGGAGATATGGGCAAAATAAGTTTTTCATATAAAAATTGCAATTTTTTTAGGTTTTGAGCGGATTATTAATTTTTTTGGTGTGTTACGAATTAAAGTCCTTTTCGCTCTAGGACGCGTAAATACGAAGATATGGGCAAAATAAGATTTTCAGATAAAAATTTAAATTTTTTTTAGGTTTTGGGAGGATTATTCAATTTTTTTGGGGGTGGTCATGTATTAAAGTCCTTTTCGCGCTAGGGCGCTTAGTTTAGGAGATATGGGCAAAATAAGTTTTACATATCAAAATTTAAATTTTTTTAGGTTTTGGGTGGATTATTAAATTTTTTGGGGTGTTACGAATTAAAGTCATTTTCGCTCTAGGATGCGTATATACGAAGATATGGGCAAAATAAGTTTGTCAGATAAAAATTTCAATTTTTTTAGGTTTTGAGAGGATTATTCAATTTTTTGGGGGTGGTCATGAATTAAAGTCCTTTTCGCTCTAGGACGCGTATATACGAAGATATGGGCAAAATAAGTTTTTCAGATAAAAATTTCAATTTTTTTTAGGTTTTGGGTGGATTTGTCAATTTTTTGGGTGTGGTCACGAATTAAAGTCCTTTTCGCCCTAGGACGTATATTTAAGGAGATATGGGCAAAATAACTTTTTCATATAAAAATTGCATTTTTTTTTAGGTTTTGAGCGGATTATTAAATTTTTTGGGGTGTTACGAATTAAAGTCGTTTTCGCTCTAGGACGCGTATATATGAAGATATGGGCAAAATAAGATTTTCAGATAAAAATTTCAATTTTTTTTTAGGTTTTGGGAGGATTATTAAATTTTTTTTGGGGGTGGTCATGAATTAAAGTCCTTTTCGCGCTAGGGCGCTTAGTTTAGGAGATATGGGCAAAATAAGTTTTTCATATCAAAATTTAAATTTTTTTAGGTTTTGGGTGGATTTGTAAATTTTTTGGGGGTGGTCACGAATTAAAGTCCTTTTCGCCCTAGGACGTATATTTAAGGAGATATGGGCAAAACAGCTTTTTCATATAAAAATTGCAATTTTTTTAGGTTTTGAGTGGATTATTAAATTTTTTGGGGTGTTACGAATTGAAGTCCTTTTCGCTCTAGGACGCGTATATACGAAGATATGGGCAAAATAAGTTTTTCAGATAAAAATTTCATTTTTTTTAGGTTTTGGGAGGATTATTCAATTTTTTTTGGGGTGGTCATGAATTAAAGTCCTTTTCGCGCTAGGGCGCTTAGTTTAGGAGATATGGGCAAAATAAATTTTTCATATCAAAATTTAAATTTGTTTAGGTTTTGGGTGGATTTGTCAATTTTTTGGTGGTGGTCACGAATTAAAGTCCATTTCGCCCTAGGACGCATATTTAAGGAGATATGTTCAAAATAACTTTTTCATATAAAAATTGCAAATTTTTTAGGTTTTGAGTGGATTATTAAATTTTTTGGGGTGTTACGAATTGAAGTCCTTTTCGCTCTAGGACGCGTATATACGAAGATATGGGCAAAATAAGTTTTTCAGATTAAAATTTCAATTTTTTTAGGTTTTGGGAGGATTATTCAATTTTTTTGGGGGTGGTCATGAATTAAAGTCCTTTTCGCGCTAGGGCGCTTAGTTTAGGAGATATGGGCAAAATAAGTTTTTCATATCAAAATTTAAATTTTTTTAGGTTTTGGGTGGATTTGTCAATTTTTTGGGGGTGGTCACGAATTAAAGTCCTTTTCGCCCTAGGACGTATATTTAAGGAGATATGGGCAAAATAACTTTTTCATATAAAAATTGCAATTTTTTAGGTTTTGAGTGGATTATTAAATTTTTTGGGGTGTTACGA